>NW_027116811.1:4009246-5345661 GCF_024137725.1 Prorops nasuta | reverse complement strand
AAATTTGGCACAATCTTCTGGATGAGGATACGTTGGATGTGGAAGAATCCTGCCCAGAGGTCCTGCAACGTCCCCGTCAGGACAAACAAATCCATCGTCGAGGACGTCTCGTTTAATGTTCTCGCACAATCTGGTAGCATCCGCTGGCCAAACGCAGCTGGACATATTGTCCTCGTATATGAGACCTGGTGGACATGGCATCACTTGAGCCACACCGTCGATGCAGTTCACGAAACGGTCGCACGCAGTTGGATCCTCGTGCCGGAAGTAGCCATTTTGTCTGGGGCAACCCTTGCTAAGCTGAGGCTCCTCTAAAAAAAAAAGGATTCGCTTGATTATCAAGTATGGATTCTGTAAAATTCTCGCGGATAATGTCTGACGCAAGAACCATGGGAAATATCAGTCGTTGCTAATAATAGAATATTCCAACCATTAAAATTCCCAACGACTGGCAGACATCTTCCCCTTCTTCTTTTTACTCCTGAAATAAGAATGCAGCAAATTTGGTGGACGTAGGAACCGGTTCTAGCTCTCATGTAGCTGGCTCAGTTGGGAGAATGAGTTAAAATTTTATTTTCAATGCTGGTGCTGCGATTTTACGAGTCGTTGGAATATTGAAAAATTATATTGTAAGCAACTGTATTCGAATCACTTACGAAGGAGCGTGCGTTGGCCACAGGGAACATTGGCAGGGAGATCACAGAACTCCTTTTTAGGATTATCGTCCCTGAAGACTAGCCCATCTTTGCAAAGTCTCTCTTCAGGCTGGTTATCCACGCAGGAGTAATACAAATCGCACTGTTCTGGATCAGGGAAAAATCCCTTGGGCTCTGGACACCTGAACTGGCCAGTGCAGACACTCACCAGGACGAGTAATAACAGAAAACTTTTCCAAGTTTCCATACTAAAAATAATCTCTCTCAGGGTTCTCCAAAAACTTATCTCTCCTTCCTCTGTTTTTCACAGCCTTCCAAATTTCTGGTAAGATTAATGTCCCTTTTTGCACTATTTCTAAGTATATTTCGTCTCGTTTCAAACTTTCCCTGGTTCTGATACTCTATTTTTATGCTTAGGATGCCGAGGAGCTCTCTCGAAGATTGGACCGTGCCGAGGAGTGAAACTGCAGTGCAGAGTGCAGCTGGTGAACTGATCTCCTCACCTGCCAATCTCAGCCTTTCCATTGGCAATTCCTGCACTTCTCCCCCACCCTCGCTCTTCTTCTGACTCCTCAACTTCTTCTTCTTCTTCCTCTCATTCTTCTGCTACTGGCAAATCACATTTCTCTCCGAGGAAAATTCCAATCAACATCCCCTTAAACATGTCAATTCCTAGCTCTCGCGTGGGTGTTTACATACCATCATTCACTTTCTCCAACTTCTCTATTTCGAGCCTCGTGCCACCTCAAACGTTAGAAGGCTCGCCGTCTCGTTCGATCGAAATGAAAGTGAGATTCTAAATGTATACACGATATGAGTCGACGACAAGAAAGCGAGTGCCTCTGTAATTCAGAGATCGAAAATGTGAAAATGATATTGGAGAAAGTTATGCGTGTCGTCGATATGCTTGAATGATTTCGCGAGATATTCAAGGACTGTCAATGCCAACCAAATTGCTCAATCCCAGTACCGCTCTCTCTCCTCTCGCCCCTTATAATGCTAAGAGTTGTATAAGGTCATTTTATGGAGAGGAGCTACCTTTAATTTCAATGTTTATTTATTCCTTGATATTTTTCAAGTTGGAGGGGGTAATTTATTGTCGGGAAAAAATCTGGTGTACACACATACGTTGAACGATATTTATTAATAGAGCTAATAACATATATGGAAATAATATCTACACGATGGTGAGATGCACGATTAAATGGAAAATGGCGTCCCGATGCGGGACAGAATTAATGATCAGATTTTTCATGCCTTCTTGTCGTCATCTTTGTACCAATCCTCGCTGGAACGAGAAATAAACAGGTGAATAGAGTTTCGAATTTATCTTTACTACGATAAACGACTTAGTCTTGTATATTACCATCCAGGAACGTTCTCTGGAGCATCGCATCTTTGCTGCTCCTCGTTGTAGACCTGTCCGTCACTGCAGCCCTGCTCACGTGGTGTTACGCCGTTCAGACAAACATAGAACTTTTGACAATCCTCTGGATGAGCAAACTTTGGATGATCCACCACCATACCTCTGCTGTCCGTTTGAGCTTCCTTGGGACACTCGAATCCATCTTTGAGTTTCTTGTCAACTACACCACAGCCCTGAAGATGTGGCGTATAAAAGTCGATTCAAATGTCTGCTGCACCTCGATCAGCAGAATAATTATCTGTAATATTACGTTACCTGGCGACCTGCACTGTCAGGCCAAACGCAAGTTCCGCTGTACTCGTCAAAGTGCAGGCCAGTCGTGCAGGTGATTTCAATGGCCTCGCCATCTATGCAGTTGTAGAAGACGTTGCAGACTGCTGGATCAGGATGAGCGAAGAATCCATTTCTACGTGGACACTTTTTGGTTGGCTGAGGAGGTTCTGTTGATATACAAATTTGTTTTGGATTGTTCTCTTTAATTGTAAATAGTAATTAAATTATTTTTTTTTTAATGTATTATTCCTTACGAAGTTCTAAACGATCGCCACAGTCGACGTTGAAGACGTGGTCGCATTTGTTGATCTTGCGGTTCAAGGGGTCAAAGACAAGGCCGTCTGGACACAGTTTCTCCGTGGACTCACCGTCCAAGCACTCGTAATATTTGTCACATTGCCTCGAATCCTCGTACTGACCATCCTTGGCTGGACAGTTGAAGGCAGCGTCTAAATGAAACAATTTAATTCAAACGTTAGTACTTCGTAAAGTTAAAATCAAAATAATATGCGTTGTAAGTCTCGATGACGGGAAACGGCGAGTTT
The DNA here is from genome assembly GCF_024137725.1 of Prorops nasuta. NCBI lineage: Eukaryota > Metazoa > Arthropoda > Insecta > Hymenoptera > Bethylidae > Prorops > Prorops nasuta. Next base: position 5,342,761 of record NW_027116811.1, on the reverse strand, counting down.
TTCCGTTTAAGTATAGGGAACAAGCTAGAATGGACTTTCCAACACGAGCCGCAATCATTTTTCTTCGACCAGTCAGTTACGACATGTAAAAATTAAATGCATTCCTAGCAATGGCAATTCCACGATAATTTCTCTTTTTCCAAGGAACTCCTCAAACTTGATACTACGTCAAACGAGACCAAATATACACAGTTTGAATTTCTTCTTGTGGCTCCTCTGGTTTGCTCTGTCTCTGTTCATCTTTTCTCCTTTTTCTCACTTTTTCTTTATATAATTTTAACGGGACGATAACCGTTATTCTTATGCAACCTTTCTAACTAGAGATCTGACATTTATACTTTAGAAAGTTTAGTCGTGCTATCTCTCGCACACTCGGTGCACAGGTGTAAAAAACTTTTCAGCGGGTATACTTGTGAAATTAGCTGTTTTGTACTACAATACGTACTGTCTATGCTGGTTTTTGAGTCTTATTTAGTATTATCACGATGTAAACATATAATTTGTACATTCTGTGTCCAGTATATTTAGTTTAGAAGAGTGATTTATTTTGTAAAGAATATAAGCAAACTTACGTGTTTCAGCCAAGACAGCGCATACCAGAAGGAGTAAAAATTCAGCTGCCATTATTCTTTGGATTTGTCTGGTGGATTAATCGGAAGAAATCTTCAAGAGTCTCTCTAGTTAATAATTTTTAGCTTCTCTCGGGAATGTCGTGAAGTACTGCAGCTCTTCCGCCACTCGGCAACGGGTATACCCTTCCAATCCCCTCCACGACCACTCGCATTTCTTCCCCACTTTCCCTAGCTTCTCGTTGCCATTCCATTTCCGTTCAATTCCAATCGAAATTCGTTTGCTTTTTTTTTCTTCCCCCTATTTTTGCTAATCGAACGACCAACTTTTCTTCGCACCCTACCAAACTATTCTATTAACAGATTTTTATACCGATAGAAAACTTTGCGATTCTTATTATACAGAGTGTTATCTAAATTATGGTGCAGCCTGAAATCATGGATAGATAAGAGAATTTGTAAGGAAAAATCAGAACTGTAGGATTCCTTAAAAATTTAGTAAGTAATAACCAATCGAGAAAGATTGATAGGATTTTTATTTTCGACAACAATAAAATAATCTACAGAACCATATTGTAAAGCTTTTTATTACTCCTAGACTAACTATTCATAATTTCCGACTTAACTATTATTCAAATGACATTTTTATGAGACTCGTTCACTTTCACCGTCTGGAATTTGGAGGGACATTTTTTAAAGACTATTTTTTCATAAGTAATGCTTATCACAAGGAAAGGATCCTACAGACAGTTAGGGAATAACAATTTAAAGGCTTATGCATAATTTATAATTCTAATTTTATGAAATACAAAGTTACGACAAGTCTTAAAATACTAATTAGAGCTGGGAGTGGGTCTGGTACCCTTTCTTCTGTTGGGACCTCCGGTTGGTTTAGGTTTTGGTGGTGGGTTCTCTAGTGCATCCAGCTCTTCGTCAGTTAGCTGGCCCTTGTACCAATCTTTGCTAAAATTTCACAAAATATTTGTATTAATAAATATAAAAAATGTTGCAGGTATTGAAAATAAATTAATGGGTTGCAAGAGTGAAAGTGAGTTTAGTGAACGAACCATTCGGGTATCTTTCTGGCCCAGTTGCACTTGCCACTACGCTCGTCAAAGGCCTGACCGAGCTTGCAACCGCTTCTCCTGGGAATTTCACCGTTCACGCATACGTAAAAGTATTGGCAATCCTCCGTATCCGGATAGCGAGGATGGGTGGCCGCCACGGACTCGTCAACCTTGGGACAGGTGAAGTTAAAGAGCTCCCGAGAGCCACAGCCCTTCTTCTGTGCCTCATCCGGCCAATTGCAGATACCAGTCTTTTCCGAGAACACCAAACCATCGGGACACGTGATCATATTGAATTTACCCTCCACGCAATAGTAAAACGTGTCACAATTTCTCGGATCCTCGTGGGCGAAGTAACCATGCATTCTGGGACAGTGTGAAGAAGGCTGTGGTTTTTCTAAAAAATATTTGTATTTACCATCTCTTTCTTTCTTCTTCTATGCATTGTTTTATGTGGGTGTTAAACTGTTATTATTGTCTTATTTGACTCACGTAGTTTTGGCCGTTTCGAGCAATCGATTCCAAAAGGTAAATCGCATTTTTCGTGTTGTGGACTGAAGTCATTGAAGACCAAGCCATCGGGACAAAGTTTCTCCGTTATTTTTCCATCCCTACAATCATAATATTTGTCACACTGTTCAGCATCTGGAAAATATCCATTTGGCTCTGGACACTGATCAGTCAACTCTTCATCATATTCCTCCACTTCTTCGGCTGCTGCTGCCGCTGGCGGTGGTTTTTTCGAGGCCGCCAATGACGTCCTGCGACGATTCTGTTCGGCTGCTTCCTGTTTTCTTGACAAGGATACCGCAGCACCTGCGAATAAAATTTTGCCGTTATTTCAGTCGTTTATTGTCAAATAGGTTCCTTTCGATGGAAAAGTAAACGCAGCGACGCATCTACATAAGCTTTTAGTGAATGAGAAAAAAATAAATAAGGGCCGACTGGTTTCGTTATTTTCAAGGTGGCCGGAAACCTGTACGGCCCTGAGAAAACGCCGGTCGCTCCCATGCCGGTCGACCTCGCACACCGAAGAAAGTGAGAAAGTTTTGATTTTACTTCGGTGTAATTTAAACTTGGTTTGTTTGTCTCCTGTAATGTTTCACTATATATTTTCGAAATTTTATTTTGTTCTATAATTTGCATTAAAACAAATTCTTTACAAAGACAAATCAAACAATATAATCGTATTTGATTGACAATAATATGATACAAGATACTTAGGTGTGTCACTATAGGAGAAAACAGATAAATAGTTTGTTTACATTGTAAGTTTTGGGAACTCACCTAGGAGGAAGAGGAAGTAAACAACCTCCGTCTTCATGGTGACGGAGGAATTTAGAGACGAAGGTTCCTGGTGGTGGGTGTTTTACAGAGACTCAACGTGGCGGGATTGTTGACTAGAGCCTAACTGGGCCCATAGGCGGAATCCAGGGCCTTATATGCAACCCCCACTTTACCGATGACGAGGTTGCAACACTCCATTACAACGCGCTGAGTCTCTTCTGCATATTCTTCATCTCCCATAAAACTTCCGAGCTCGGAAACTGGAAAATAATCTCATCGTCAGAGAAGAGAGAGAGAGAGCTAAGAACCCACCGGAATCCTCGATAAATTTCGGCACAAAAGCAAAACAATTCAGCCAGCTCTATTTTTATCCCAGAATATGAAAAACCAATGTCGAGGACTTCTGTACGATTCACCTTGTCATTCCAAGAGATTCTAATGGTTTTCTTCTTTTTGTCAGCCATCCCAGGAATTTGATAAAATTTGACACAAGAAATTCCGGTTCTTCCAACTATATTATTATCCCATGAATTTGGTCCTTGAGAATTAAAACAATATATGTAAATTAAACAATCACTTTATACTAAACTAAGACAAAACAATGTCAGGTAAAAAATGGGTCTATTGTTAAATCTTATAGCAATTGTTTATTTAGAATAATTTATTACAATGATCCATTTGAACGGTTTAAATTTTATTGTGCTGTGCCTGGGCTCCAGAGAAAAATAATAAAGGCTTGGGTGGGGTCAGCTATCTGTAGTTGGTAAAGTAGGAGAGATCTCATCTCGTGGTTATCATTAGGGGGAAAAAAAGAGAGGAGAGAGAATCAAAAGAGAAAATGGCGCTGCGGTCGCGAGACCGATCGAAAGCGACGCCACGCAGAAAACGGAAAGCAGGCCACCTCCGCTCCTTCGCCATAACAGTAGCTAGCCAGTGTATTCGGTGGAAACTTCGCAGCCGTCCCGGTGAGAGACGCGACGCTTACCGACGCTCGGCGTCGCTTCCAACAATCTGACCGCCGCCCGCCATATATCGGCTAAATAAAAACGTGACTGATAAGCACTATTCGGCCAGGGAGAGTTCGCGCGAGGTTCGTTGGCCGACTTTAACTCTCGCTGGAGAAGAACCTCCAGTATTTTCGTCGAGAAGTCAAAACTCATTGGAGAAAATTGATCGACTAACCGTTGGAGTTGGAGTGAGAGTACCCGGCTGATCATCCTGATCGTCCTTCTCTCTCACTCGCTGCTCTCGCGCGCGCACCAGCGCAACTTTGACTCTTTCTCTGCCGCTTTAGCACACGTTGCTGAGAAATATGGAGAACCGGCCACCGCTACGTTCCAGGAGGGTTTGTAGATTCTGCTTGACAGAGTCGGAGCCGCTGAAATTTATCTACGAGAGAGATCACATCAAGAACTTCCAAGCGCCGCTTACCCTGCAAATCATGTCCTGTGTCGGCATCGAGGTAATTCCACCATTTTTCATCAATTCCTAACCCCAAAAAATCAGCCATATCTTCTCTGTATCGTTGTTTCGATTGTGAAACCTTCATTAACTTGCCAAAATTAAAAGTCCATTTTCTGCCCTTCGGTTTTTTTTGTAACGATCCTTCTGTTCCAAAATGTCTAGTCGATATAATTCCTGTCCTGTCGGTAAAGTCACGATTGCCTTTAACGACCTAACTATATATATAATTCAACAATTATATTTTCCTTCTTTCCCCTTTTCTTTCTATGACTTTTACTGTTTATCTTCACCTGTTATCAGTCTCCTCCCTTAACTATCAAAATGCATTGTTTAGTTCCGTTTAGATTTGAAATTTAGTTGAAAAAGACTAACTTAGTCGATAACTATATTTACTGCAATGATAAACACTATTTTACAGACTTTGCATTCCTAGTCTTTCATATATTTTCTTATAAAACGATTTTTGCTTTTCACCCTCTTTGAGGGGATAATGTTTTTAGTTTCTTATTTTTCCTTTAACTAATATCTCTAAATTTTTCAGGTTTACCCTGCTGATGGAATGCCACAGATGATTTGTAGATCATGTCGATGGAACCTAGATCGTTCTTACAAATTCAAGGTGCAGTGCAAGCAAGCAGATGAAGCTTTGAGAGCTGATCCTTCCACTGGTATCCTTCCTAGACCTTTCCCTCCCATTCCCACGGATCCTCCTGATGTAAGTACCAATAAACGAACTGCTGAGCAGAGGAGTCAAAGCGAGCAGGCAAAGAAACCTCGTGTTGATAATGGTGATAGAGAAAGACAGATAGAGAGGGACAGGGAGCGTAATAGACAGGAAATTAAAAATGAGCAGAGAGCGATTAAGAGTGATTTCTACGAGGAGGAGCAGGATGGGGGTAGTGAAGGGGAACAGGAGGGTAATGACAGCAAAGAGAGTCGAAAGCTAGAGCCAGGGGAGATCAGGGTTCATTCTTGCGATCAGTGCAACAGAACGTTCCCATTACGTCAGGCTCTATTGATACACATCCACTCTGCTCACAGGGACCGTCATCATCAATGCAGCGAATGTGACAAGCTCTTCTTCTCCAAGTACGACTTGTCCAAGCACATGTCTACTCACTCTGATGACAAGCCCTACACCTGTACTATATGTCAGAAACAATTCAGCAGAGCCAGTCTCCTTCAGCGTCATGAAAAAGTTCACATGGAGGATATGCGTTATGGCTGTCAGAATTGTGACAGAGAATTCTTTACTTCCGAAGAACTTGAGAAGCACGAAAACACTGCCCATAAGAAGGAAAAGCCTTATCAATGCAATATTTGCAACAAGCAGTTCTCGTACAAGCAGGGCCTGGAGCGTCACGAAATCCAGCATAACGAAGATAAATCCTTCGTCTGCGAATACTGCAAAGAGGCATTCCGCACCAGTACTAAGCTAGCTGCTCATTTGAAGACACACGCAGGTCATCGACCTTATCTTTGTAAACTTTGTCCAAGAACATTCCTCCTATCTCACCATTTGACACGACACATGAGAACTCATTCGGTAGAGAAGAATCATGTCTGCGAGGACTGTGGAAAAGCATTTAAGCGTAAAGAAAGTCTGGAGGTCCACCAGTTAACGCACACCAAGAGAACTGGCCTGGGACTCACCTGCGACGTCTGCCAGGAATCCTGCCGTAACCGGGCAGACTACGTGACGCACATAAAACAGCATATAGAGGCCGGTGAGAAGATGGGACCAGATGGTCTTCAGCCTGACAACAAGGCTAAAGTCGAACTGGACAGCGATGAAGAGGAAGAAGAAGGGGATCAGTATTCCGACGGCGATGATGATTACCAACCACCACCCTACATAGTAAAGAAGCTTCCAAAGAGCAAGCCTTCTGAAAGCGACGATGAGGTCGAGGGTAGCGGCGACAAAGAGGAAAGAAAGGAGAAAGTTGTCTACGTGAGAGGAAAGGACGGTAACATGGTCAAGAAGACCATCAAAACTCTCATGCCGATTCAACGCAGAGATGTGCAAGAAAAGCCGAAGCTCACGTCGCCACAGACGAACGCAAAACCACAGATTAAATCAGAAACGGAAATAACGAAGAACCGCGTGGACGACACGGAGGCTCAGGTGCAGAAAATTGTAGCATCTGTTTTTAAGGAGCACAAAATACCTCTGAAACATCACAACGATGGTAAAGATTCCCCGAACACTCCGGTGCGTCAGCAGCAGCTCAAAGATGAGAAATCTGATGGTACCCCCAAGTCCGTTAGCACTGTGAAGGTCATTAAGAGGATCGTAGTAAGGAAGCCTGCAACGGGCAGTGGAGAAGTATCCAATCCTACCAAGGAGACCGAGACCAGTCCTCAGACTCCTGGTAGTGGTACCAAGGTCACGAAGCGAGTAATAGTGCGGAGGATCATCCGTCAGGGCGATACGACACGTGAGGTAATCATGAATCCGGATGGAACTCTCATAGATGCTGCAGAGTTGGCAAAATTGCCAGCTGGTAACGTTGTGAAGCGAGTAGTAGTAAAGAAATCAGCTTCGAATCTCGACAAGGGTCAAGGTATAGTTCAAGCTGTACTGCGAAACACTCTGAAGTCCAATGACCTTGGCGAGAAGGTCTCTCAGAGTCCCTCAGTGTCGAGCGTGACGGTGAACACTGCGTCAGTACCAAAATTGACGAAGGACCAGGAGACGAAGGAGAAACTGGAGCAGTTGGAAAAACGAGTGGAGCAGCAGCGTTTGAAGATCGAGGAGCTTCAGGCGAGAAAGCAGCAGGAGTACGAGGCGATCGACGAGATGCTGCCGGAGAGACACGACGAGTCAGAAGATGAGCAGCAGCTACCTCTCAAGAGGGTATTCGTTAAGAGAAAGCAAAGCATTTATGACGAGGAACGAGAGTACCACGACAACGAGATGAAACCTGTTACAACTGTTCCTACCAAGGACAGCAATGTTCAAGATAGGGACGAAGTGGACGAGGAGGAGGAGGAGCTGGTGACCAAGGTTGAAGTGGAAATTCCGACTGAGCCACCACCAAGAAGAACTCCCATAGTCAAGAGCACAAACGTTTATGCAAACAAGAAAATAATTGTTATCAAGGCTGAAGAGCCCTCCGAGGTTGAGCAGATGAGTAGAGAACTAAGCAGCATTCTGGATTCAACTGAGAACGTTGTGAAGATGCAGGAAAATGTCTTCAACAACCTGTCTCAAATCTCTGGGATCTCCGAATGCAGCACTGATAAAACTTTTATCGAGACGGAGAAGGAGCCTGAAATAGAAGAGAAGGTAACAGTGGAAGGCCTGGAGGAACAACCAGCCGAGGTGGAGGTCAAAACTGACGAGACCGATGGTGCTGAAGATCAAATGAAACCGGAGGTTGTTGAAGAAATTGCAGAGTCTCAGCAGGAGGCAACGCTGGAGCTGGATGGTCAGGTTTTGACCGAGACAGTTGATATCTTTGAGCCTTCCGATAATGTTCTGGATGTTCAGAAGAGTACTGATGCACTCAATGACTCCGTAATCGAATTAGATAATCCCAACGACACTATAACTCTCAACGATACTAACGACAGTCAGGACAGCCTTGAGGATAAGCTCTCTAGAATGGAGGGCTAATTTTTCTTTCACTTTATTTCGCAAAAGAATTATTATTTCTAACTTGTATGAATTCTCTCTTCGAGAGTCTGTTGTCGACCTTTAACACTAGATTTACGGACTGAGCCAATTTGACTCATTCAAAGGTATTTCAAAATCATAATTTATATGTTAAAAATGTTTTTAATATATTTTTTAGTAATAAATCTTTCATTTAATGTAAAGTAGAACTAATTTCTATAAATAAAGTTTCAATTTTCGTGTATTATACAAATTATCTCACTTTAGTAAAAATAGGTATAATTAACGTCCGTAAATCTAATGTTAACTTTACTGGTCCCTGCAAACTCATAAATATCTTTTCACGATCGATTGATTATATTGTAAGATAGCTGTTAGTATCTTTTCAATTTACCGATTGCTTATGTACAAGGTTTATCAGCGAGGCATGTAAAAAGTTTGATAGGTTGCAGTGTGGTTAATTTTGAGCAACTGTTGTTATAACGAGAATGGGTTGTACTGAGCTTTTAAGTATTTTTAATGAAACTTTGAGAGCTCTGCGCTTATGTCATAACGAAGCTCAAATTACCATAATATATGCATAGAAAGTAGAATAGTTGGTTAACATGGAAGTTGTAAACGTCAATGCGTTTATTGCGTTAATTATAGCTTCGCCACATTGAAAATCATAGAATTTCCGAGTTTTCATAGAGAATTTCTGGTAATTCAGTGGCTCTTCGTTCGTTCGCAAAAATTATTCAAAATGACCACCTCCTGTAATCTCTTAAAGTTTTGATACACGTGACTAATATACCTTGTAGAATCATCAGCATGTTTAAATATATATATATATATTTATACATATTCAAATGTAATTAATAATATATAGTGCATTATATATTATTAGTTATTTTTTATATACTAGGTTTTTATCTTTGAGAATTATTGGAGATTTTTTTTTTATAATGCGAGGCTGTATTTTTTTTTCTTTTCTCTTCTAGCCGACGACATTTCACAGTATAATTGTAAATAGAAGTACTTTATATACTTGCAATCGTTCAGGAAAAATTTGGACTGTAAATAAAAAACAAGCAGAGACAGTTGCACACATCAAACAAATTTACCTGGAGCAAAGAAATGAAATGTTGGAATTACGATTGAAACAATTTTTAACGAAAGGATTAGGAAAGAAAATTTTTTTAGAATGATTAATGATCTATACACGTATATTTAGTGTTGTAATATCCAAATGGATGGCCGATGAGGAAAGAATGATATATAAATTATCATATATAAAATAAATATTTGACATTATGTATTAAATACAGAGTATTGTGTGTACGTGTAAAAATAATGGGAGTTTTCTTTATATCTATACATATATATGTTCCCTGTCCATCTTAAATTTTAAGACAATTGATACGTCAGATCTTAATTCAATCATTAAAAAGTTTGACGTTGGTGTATAATTAAAGTAACAAAGCTCGTAATCGTAAGCTTTATTTGGTTAATCTATAAGTATAGTGCGTGGCAGTGTTAAATTATTAAAAAGCGAATGATTTACTGCTCTTTAAAACAGATAGTAAAAGTAATTGCATACATGTTCTTTAAATGAGAGTGTAACAAATTTTCTGGAAATTTTGGCACTGGCGAATTAAAGAATCTTTGGTTCTAGCCTTAAATGGATAGAAGAGAGAAAAAGAGAGAGGGAGAGGGAGAGAAAGAGGAAGGGGAGCGAAAGGTGCAAGATAATTCTGATCTCTTGGATGCAGCAGGTACGTATATCCACTTAGCTAGAATTCAAGCTGGCTGTATGTTCTTCCTGCTGGTTAGGTTCTGGAGCTGCAAAATAACGTATTGCGTATTCCACTGTTCACTATTTTCTCTTGGCTAGATCCTAATCCATTTTATTCTCCATTTTCTAGAGACCTCCCCGTCCACTGTCTATGTACTCGAACCTCTGTGGGTCAAGAATCATCGCAAGTTTCAACAAATTATCATTTTCCATAACATGCAAAATCGAACCTGCCGCAAAAATCCAGCCACTCCCTTGACAAGACTCATGGTAAGTTGATAAAATTCACAAAACAAAAAAAACCTGATTTTCTTAAAAAAATTCTTGTTCCCCTTATAAAACCTCTAAAACTCGACGATTTTCTAGGTGCTTTTTACATTCTACTCGTGCGATATACCTCCTTTTCGTCGGTTGCCACGGAAGCGTAAGGCCTCGTCGTGACTTCCGGTTCCTTGGCTGGTCCCACTCCATGCACGTAGATCAAAGCACCAGCGATTCCACCAAGGATTGGTCCTACCCAGTAGAGCCAGTGATCAGTGAAAGCATTCTTAACAACTGCACTTCCCAGGGATCTGGCTGGGTTCATTCCTGCTCCAGTTCTTGGTACCTGAAGAAGAACAAAAATTCATTAAGAAGGAGTAAAAAATACAAGACAGGGAAAATTTAGGATGAAACAAGCCGAGAACTGACACCAACTAGATGACCAACGGTTACTGAAATTCCAATAATCAACGGTGCAATTCCTTTGCTGTCTGGTTTGGCAGGGTCACAAGCACCACAGACTACCACTACCAGAATCAGGGCCAAGAAGAATTCAATTCCAAGCCCTTGAACCGGAGTGATTCCAGTGGCAAGACTGACTGTACCCAAACTACCTTCCATAGTTTCGGGTGAAAGAGCACGAAGCACTGCTGAACCAGCGATCCCACCAGCACATTGGGCCACAACGTAAAGCAACCCTCTGATTATAGGCACCTGAAATTTTCCAGTCGATGAATGAAACAGAATCTCTCCTGCAAGAATTTCACTACCAATTCTCAGCTACAACACTGTATTAGAGTTATGATTTTACAGTACAGAGATCAACCTAACTCAGCATTTTCAATTGCAGACATCACTTGTTGCAATTCATCAATTTTGTAATCTAGTTTTTTAATTAACAAATCAAGTAATACTAATAATGTATATTCTATGTGTGATCTTACATCACACTAGTTAGTCTAAGCAAACATTCTCAGTAGCATATATCACTTGCTGCAATGCATCAAGTTTTAAGTCTTTTTTATTAGTTTACACGTCAAATGGTACTAATAATGGATATTCTAGTTGCAATTTTACAGCACATGTATCAGTCCAAGCAAGCATTTTAAGTTACATATATCACTTACTCCAGTGCATAAGTCTTAAAGTGTTTTTTATTAATTTATATGTCAGGTAGTGCTAAAAATAAGTACATAATAACACTCCAATTACATGAATACCTGAGCTATATTAAAAAAGAGACTCCAAACTTAAAATTCTATAAACATACCAAGTTACTCTAATACAATGTTGCGAGTCAAGGGTTGAGCGAAGGAGCACGTTCAAGACACGTGCAATAGTTCATTTATAAGTGAAAATAATTGGCATCGAGCTTCAACGTGAAAAGCCTAACGTCATCGTTAATTCTCAGTTGTTAAAACAGTCAAGTATGGTCATTGGTAATCACAGAGAAGCTTGATGGTGGTTAATCATAGTGTAGATGGTAGGAACTCAAACAAGGAGCCTTCGTGTGGAATTTGCATGGCTCCAGTAAACGAAGTGTCTCGCATACGTAATTCAATGTAATCGGTTTAACATTAATCTTTTGCGGCTGGATGACTGAGTGATTCAGGATGGTTTTTTCAATTAATGCTCTCACCTTGCCAATGACCATCAAGCCAAACGTGACTGCTGGGTTGACGTGGCCTCCTGAAACGTGACCAATTCCCTGAATCGCTGCAGCTACTGTAAATCCAAAAGCAATGCTTATCGCCAGAACGCTGTTCGTGGCCACCGAGCCGCAACCGAAAAAATTCAGCAGCAATGTTCCGAAGAACTCAGCCACGAGTGCTCGGTACAATCCTGCTTTCTTGTCCGTCAATTCGTTCGTGCCTAGCGATTCCTTCAAGTTCACCATCTGTAACGAAATTGTAAAAATTACGATCCTCGATCTTGATTGAAAACACTGTGCATTTTCTTAGTTAAGAAACAATATATATATATATGTAATTCATAGGAGAAAGTTATGAAAGATCGGAGGTTGTAGTTTCACGAGGACTCCTTGATCGATGTCTGCGGTCGTGATCAACAAAGAGATCTATTCCCATTGGAGTTGAGTTTTTTCCTAGCGCAGTACATTATACGAAGTTACAGTTAAGAGTCCCGTTAGGCTACTGAAAGTGTATCGTGCACGATCTCAGAAAAAGGGAATGACCGTAGTGCTGGTTTTCGTCTTGGTTCCCGTAAACCGATACTTTTACACGTGTGTTTCTGTATAAATTACAATGTTCTCTGTACGATATTTGAGTCTCAATCTCGAGATCAAAACCTATGTAGCATATCGCTTTAAAATCGAGAGTGAAATGATTAAGGTCGTACGTGATCCCATTAACGTGTTCATTTTCGTTCGTGCCAACTGTACCGGACTCCAAAGAAACTGTGTGGATGGTACCGCTGAAAGCGAGACGAGCCTGTAGCATTAGCAGTTGGTAGTTTCGCGTCACGAATATAGATCGAGGACGCGCGTAGAAATTAGCCGGGACAGAAGCGAAGAAACGTGTGGAAGAGAGAAAGCCAAAGGGGCAGTGGTAGATATGGTCTAAAAATAGAAAAATGTAAAAAATGAGACTGGTTTTGGTTTTGGAGAATGAGAAAGGGGTGAGAATTGGAAAATGTAGGAAAATTAGGGGGAGGGGGATCAATTAAAAGTGTTAATGTAGGAACTTTAATTATATTGGAAGACACGTGTAAGAGAAAGAAAACCAAAGGTGTAACTGTACATGTGTGTGTGTGTGTGTACTGTAGAAAGACAGAAAAAATAAGACTTGTTTTGGTACTGGAGAACAAGAGAGTCAAGGATTAGAAAATTGGAGGAAAATGATGCGCTATATACGAGAGAGAGAGAGAGAGAGAGAGAGAGAGAGAGAGAGAGGAAAAAGAAAATGAGTGCATCAGCTGGACAAGATCTGATCTTCCAGGAACGGCCTGAATTGCTTAATTGTCACGGTGTCTTTGAGCTAATCGCTAATAACCACATAGCTCGAGTGAGAGAGAAAAAAGAAAAGAGGCAGTCACGCGATAATCGCGAGGCAAAGAACAAAACCTGCGTTTCCGTTCGATTCTTTTTTTATAGTCATCGATCGACCTCTCCATCAACAGAGTTTATCTCACAAATCTCGACTGACGTGTATCAAAACGTTCGCTATGTCGAATTTGATGAATACTTGCTCGACGTATCATCCTGATAATTTTTTCATTTTTGTAAATTGAAACTATATTCTTATCGGTAGAGCTCATCTATCCAATTAGACAATGAAATTCTCTGTGAATTAATAGAATAAGCAGTGGCGAGGTTCGTGAGGAGTAACTTGTAAAAAATTGCTAAAAGCGGTCGAATTGCACGAATGGAATGTAAAAATGAGCATAAGGCTGGTAGCGGTCGATCATTATATCCTGCCTATGATGTCACGGCTATGATAATTCTACTCGAGCGAAGATTTCATACCGAGGGAGATAGACAATATACGTGTATACTCGTACGCAACTTGGAATTGGATTATAAATTAACCATTGTAATAATTTTAAATTAAAACAAAAGGCGTAATTAATTGCGAGAAAAAAATGTATTCCACTCGAGTAATAATAAGATATTTTTAGAGGGCTATTATACTCATGGCGAGACGGTGCGCAGTGAAACATGTAATATTGAATAGAAAACTGACGATGTAGAGAAGGGGGGGGGGGGGATAAAAAGGTTTAGCAAACGAATCTCATTAACCGAAAGCAAGTCCAGCTATGGTAATGGCTACTCGTATGAATTCCGTTTAAGAACAGTAGGGACTGTTTACTTTCGTGAAAACTGGTTTTATCGACATAATTACTCGTTACGTTCTGCTGATTTATCTGTGTGCCATCAACAATCCGCACCAATACAAGAAAACAGCAGCCGAGGATAGATCGTTAACCCTATACGGTGAAGTGGCCTTTTTTCCACACGAGTCATCCACGAAAGGAGATTAGTTTATTCTTTTATAAAATCAATTCTATTCCAATGTCAACTTACCATCGTTCTATCTATTTTTAATCTTTTCTTCTATACAAAGAATGATTACCGTTTCTAACCTCAAAGACAATGCGCCATTTAATTTAATCTTACGCGAATAAAGAAACCAGGAAACTATAAATAATTCTGGAATTCATAAGATTAATTGCGTTTCTTTTCCAGGTGATTGGATAAGCGGTAAGCTTTAAAATAAATTCAAGGGGAATCATGGTTGAAAAAAGCACCGGTTCTACGCATTTGTCTCGAGGATGAGGTTGAGAGGTTTTTGTGAAGCGTGACGGATCCCTTACGCAACCAGACGCTTGGATTCTAATGCGGCATTAATCCATAGTCGTCAATCGATGAAACGCCTTGATGACACTGATACGATAACAAACCATATGATCTCTATTATAATAGGCCCCATTATCTCTGTATGATTAATTAAGGAATCGAGTGCCAATCGTTAAACATCTGACGCCATGATTTTAATGTCACTCCTTCTTTCTATATTTTTTACCAATTTTTCCACCAAGAGGGTTCTGGAATTTTTCTTTTGGCAAACGATAAATTCTCGTGACAGATAATTTGCGGTGGCAACAGAAATAAATTAGCACATGGTGTATTTTGATTTCTTGTTCATATTTGCCAGTGAGGTAAACTTGCCTGCACGTCGACGTGTTGATAAAACAATAAACTTATCTTAAAAATGAGCACTATAAAGATAAGAGAGTGTAACACCATAGATTCTCGTCAATTGCTGAAGAAACAACTAACAAATAATAATACTGTCTACAAAAAAATAAACTTGAAAAGGAAGTTGTTCCAGGGAAGGAGCCTAAAAATTAAAATAATTTTAAACTTAAAGATTATAGTGAATTATGAATTTATTGGTTTGTTTTGGAAAGATACATGCAGGACAAGAAAAATATCATTACAATTAATATCTTGTATGTAAGAATTGTAAACACGTGTAAAAGTTTAGTTGGAAGAGTTATTGTAAATAAAGAAAAATTAAAATAATAGAAGACTCACTGTGGTTTTGTATTCTCGAAGAGGAACCTAGTGTCAGTATTTGGCTTGTTTATGTTTCCTTTGTTTTTCAGGTGTCTCCTTCAACGTGCTTGATGGAAGATGCGACCGGCACGAGTTCCCAAGCAACAACTGCTGTGTACTATAGAGTAGAGAGCAAGCAAGCAAGCAGTCAGCCCTGTCAGCCTCGCCTCAGCTCGCCGCGGTACCCAACCAACTGCGTCCACAGGAAGAGAATAAGCTAGGAGAGTAGGGATGCCCAACGATGTTTCCCCTCATCGCAAAAGATATCTCATTTTCACGTTGCCTTTTTCAATCTGCCAAACTTTTATTATCTGGCACGATTAATTACGCATATTTCTTGCCTAGTTTTGATCATAAACATTACCTTGAAAGAGCGGATCTTCGAAGGAGGGTCGAAGAATTTTGCGAGGGCGTTCCAGTCGTAACGCTTCGATAACCTCCAATGTCCCGCTTTTATTATAGAAACGGATGACAAATCTGCACATTCGCCACTTTGCTTTATTGGCGAGTATATGATTTGAGAGCTTGCGTCAGTTAGCCAGTGCAACTTGCAGTGACTATTATTACATGGAACGCGAACTCGCATTGTCGATGTTTTCAGCCAAAGGCAAATATAAACACGGTCAACACGGATGAAAGCTGGCTGGACAGCTAAACTCGAACGTTTAGTCAAAACGCATTTTCTCACGTTAATCTCTCAACTGAAATTATCCATAATACCAATTGTTTTACGAATTGTAAATTTCCGTTTCTAATCAATGTCAACAATAAAGAAATATTATCGAATGACGAAAGAGTTTCTCCTTTCGTTTATGTATGGGAAATTCAATCGATTTGATCGATATTCGCAGCAGGTGGCATTGTAGTGCAAGATGCCTTTGTTTCAAACAATTAAGGAATTCTGTAATGCAATAAAGAGAATAATTGTTAAGATATGCTCGTTGCTCAGTATACAATTAAGAATACCCATTACGTAGAAGTTAGAAGGATGATTATGTTAATAGAATTGTTTGTACTTTATTTTCTCTTTCTAACAATCTAACCTCAACTGTTTACTCGACCTTCCTCTTTAGTTTTTTCGAGCTAGGAAACAATCGTACTCGGTTTGTTACCGTTGACAGCACAGTAGGAACTGTAGGAAGTAGCAGCAAGATGAAAAGCTGAAAAGGTTGCGTTGCTCAAGAAATTCGAGTAATATACTGTTGGTGGCACGACACGCAAACCGAACCAGAAGAAGCCAGGAGACCTTATACAGTTGAGGAATAAAACGTGAGAAACGAGTAGCAACGGATGATTCATCCTTGTCTCACGAGACCAACCGGATTTTGCTCGTCCACGTTTTCTCGAACTTTTCTCCAGTAGGGAGGAAAATCAGCAAATTGTGCCAAGAAAAGCGGGACGCTGAATTTTTTTTCCAAGCGTCCAGTTTAATGGACGATGTTCCGTGAAATTACTATCAAGCCAGCTACTCTGTTTACTTCTCAAGGTCACCTTCAGCCTCTTCAAATAAGAAGAAAGAACGTCGAAGATGGGTATTTCTATTTCTGTTGGGTCAATCGAAGAATTGACGAGTACTTTGAAATCTGCGTTGTATCAGGTTTTCTCTCGCTCTCGCTCATTGTCAGTGAAATTGAGCAGGCGTTTATCGAGTATTTTCTGGCCAGCGTCAAGAGTCTTCTATTTTTATTCGATAATTAATCATCGATTATCGCACTGTAGATACAATATACCTGTCTCAATTATGTCAAAGAGTAGAGTATAATTTTTTGCAAAATAGAAATTGTATAAGTCAGACTCGTTTCATTTACACCAGCAGTTTATCAAACACGGTTGGTGGAATTTGAAGCGAGGAAGACAGGTGTAAAAGTACAAGTTGCATTCATCGACTGACCTCAGCTATATGCTAATCGCTCGAGTTTTAACCGCACGCGAACTCTCGTTCCTTTGATAATAACGACTCGGCATATTATATTTGTACGATCGTTATTAATTCACCCTACCAGCACCAAACTTGCAGAAGCTTCATCAATATCGTTGAAATGTTATAAATATTGCTGAAATGACTCTGCAAGGTTGGTGCTGGTAAACATCCATCCTCGATTGACAATGATTTATACAATTTTATCTCTTTGCAGATTTCCGAGGACGCCTGATCGTGTCTGACGACTACCGGAAGTGGAGATTTTGATCTTGATTCCTTTATCCTCAGTGATTCTCGCAACGATTCACGATCAATTAAAGTCAGCTAGGTCGAGGTTGAGAAATTTTAAGTAATGGAGGAACAGCTGGGACTGGAATACATCGAGGGAAAGGAAAAAATTATACGATTGCACTGTTCTGCCATGATTTAAGCCACTGAAGGAATAACAATTAGCTTGTTTAGTTTCTAAAGTGTCAGAAAGTAGATGGCAATCGACACGAGAGAACAGAAAGAAGATTATGGGGTTCCCATTTTTGTGGCATGATTTAAGCCAGTGGAAGAATTGTAACTGGTTTGTTTATGTTTCCAGACGTTATAAGGGTGTATATGCTTGAGATAGATAGATAGAGAGAGAGAGAGAGAGAGAGAGAAACTAAAAAGGTGGATGGCACACAACTCTTGGCACAATGGAAAAGAAAGAACATACATGTGTCCTATTTTATATGATTTAACCCTCAGCATTGGGTTAAAATAACTTAACATGCTTATAGAATAAAAAATTTTGAAGTTTTGCACTAATTGTTTATAACGATGTTTCTTAGCAAGCGCTTCTTGAAAAATGAGTTGTAGTAATAATTAATATTTTGTTAGTATTCTCTATGTCACTGCATTACATATTTATCGCATAATGCTACCCTTTATTCGTATTTTCGAATAATATCTTTAATATTATATCGTCAAGCAGTAAGTTATTTTTAAACTAAAGAAATAGGCTTGGTAAATAATGTTTTGTACTATAAATAAGTTGTAAAAAAACTGTCGTTTATTTTAAAAACAATTATCAATGTAAAAAGGTCAGCTTTGATAATTTATTTCTCTTAATCTAGATAGCCAATAGTCAATTTCCTTGATAACAATCAAATAAACTCGTACCAAATTCTGTTTGTATAAAAGATTTGACGGAATTTTATCATTGTTTATGATTAGGTGAAGCTAGCTTAAAATACTTAGGTGCTATCTATCTGTCTAATTATAGCATTTTCACGTATTCTTTTCTTATTATCCAATGTACAATTTAAACTAATCTTTAAAATTGATGTATTTAATATATATATATATATATAATAAAAAAGATGCTAAGCTAGGGTAACCCATGTATTGTAAAATTGTAACTTGAATACAGTCTTGTAGCTGAGGGTTAAGTAAGACACTGGAGAAGTGATAAAAGCACGATGACCGGAAGTCAATTGGAAGGAGAGACAAAAAGGTAGATGGCATAGCACTCGACACGAGAGAAAAGAAAAGAAAATTATCCAAGCGGTCTGTTGCCCACAAACATGGCTATGGAACAAGATCGAGGGTGGGTAGAGGGGGAAAAGGTATGGCATGGCACGAGGGAAAAGAAAGAAAATTATCCGAGTGTCCTGTTGTCGCGCGACTGTTGGTTCGTCACGCGAGTCCCAGGCCTGTGCCAAGGTCACTCGGTCACGCTAGATCTAGGATTGGCAGGCTGTAAACCGCAATACCTTCATTGTTGCACATTAATCGTCCTGGTCCATCCCATATCAGTCCATTTTCTTTCATTTCCTGCCAAGAGAAAGAGAGAGAGAGAGAGAGAGAGAGAGAGAAAGGTTAGCAAAAATAGAAACCACCTACTCCTTCCATTATCCTCGTGATCTAATTGAACCTACTTTTATTCTAATTTCAAGCCACTCTGATTAATCATCCCAGCTAATAAAATTGCATTAGCAAGAACGAAAAGGTCACTCTATTTAATCAAATTTTTTTATTTTAGTCATTTCATTCATCTCGCCTAATTTTCTTGCACACACGCTTTTATTCGTGATTTTTTCTTTCAGGTCAGTTTAACGAGTGATCGTTTGACTCGTGTTGACGTGGGGATGGTTTCTGTTTAAAAAAAGCGAAAGGTTGGAGGTGGAAGTGCCAGCTGGGGGATGCATCGTTCAGTCAGCAAACGTTCCTCCTATGTGAACCTCTGGCGTGAGTTCCTCGTCTTTCACTCTACCATCAACAACGCCAGGCGATTGGCTTTCGCCAAAGCCAACGTCAAGGTACCTAATCTCTTCTACATTATATATTTCCTTTGTTACATATCAAAGCTCACAGTTTTTCCTCTTCATCGACCGTCACTGCATACAACAGTGGTTATTCTTGTCACTGATAGATACACCACTTATTTATTAATCCATCAGCTCAATATATTTTTATATTGTCATGAGTCATGACACATTTCAGTGTGCATTGTATTCGATCCTGCTGCAATTCATCCCCTCCTATAAGTCACACCAACACAATGATAGCGAAGTGTCAATGTATAACTGTATACGTATCAATAAATTACACTCAAAAACTGCGAAAATTGACCGATAGTTTGCGCTGATAGTATGCATATACACCAATATACATTCTTATCTCACTGTCATTGTGTTGGTGTGCACCCAGCTTCCTCACTACCTCAGTCATAAATCCTAGATTAATAATACCTGGACTTGGACTAGCATGAAGATGGCAGAAGAATCATTGAAAATCGTCGATCGATCATTATCGCTACACATGATGGCCGGAAGGCTGAAAATCAAGCTGGAATCACGCTTATTAAAGTTTTGCTACTGCACGTGGAACTAATTGCAATTACGCACCATTAGGTTTTTATCTTTTTTATTGCATAAAGGAGGACGGGCATGTGTCATTTTCTCAGCTAGTTAGAAAAGTAGGGATGGAAACTAATTGCAATAATTTGGTTAAGTGTTCTGTTTTCATTTTCACAGCTCCAGGAAACGAACGGTGATATGAACACATCTACGGTATTCCCCGAAGGATACACGGTCGATGGAGAGATCGATTCCAGTGGCAGAAACGTCGACAGGAAAAATAATGGAGCCGAAGAACGCTACAGTCGTAAGAGGGATCATCACATCGTCACCAGAAACACGATCCTTCATAGCACACCTGTTTCCCTCTTCACGTTGGCTGTCAGGATTGATCATAATGACTCACAATTCACACAGCACACATAGGGCTGGCTTTTCCATCTATTGGTAAACATCTTGATAAATTTATCCATTTGGTAATGCTTGAAATTTAATAGAATTTAATACAGTTTGTAATTCATACCAAACACATCAACTTTACCTTTAGATGGGAAAACTGGTCCATAATATCGAAAATATAACTGCAACGTATCAAGTTGAGTCCAAAGAATGCTGTAGGAACGTTTTCTAAGACACCTTGGTCATTTTCGATTTCATTCGATTTACCGACAGAGTTCCATCGCACCAATTTTACCGACAGATCGTAGTTTGCGTCGATAAAATCGACAAATTCGCATAAAAATAGCTAAAAAACCTGTTTCTTTTCTCAATTTGTGTATCAATGCGTCTGAGACATAAAGATGGAGAGAAATAATTGTCAATGTGCCAAGAAAAATTGTATATAGCGATTATTAAAGAAACAAAAATCGACGAATACCGAATCAAAACGGATTTGCTTGAAAGTTTCTCGAGACTTTCCTTGACTTTGATTGCGAACGGCATTCGAAACGTAAATCGAGCTAGATCGCATCCAGCATACGAAACGAGACTGTAAATTGTCAATTTCTCTCTCTCTCTTTTCCTCTCTCTGTCGCTCTTTTTCCGTACCGTTCACCTTTCAGTCCAATTTCGTTCTAGGACTGTTTTTAGTTTGACGCGCTAGCCTACTGTATAACTTTAGGAATCTGTATCTCGATCCACGCTGCATTTAATTGCTAGCTTTGCCGCAAAACTCTTCCTTTATAATTAAGGAGCGATTCTCGTAGCTATACTGCGCGACCGATTCTTCGGCAAACGCGAGTTTCTTGCTTCAACAATGCAAATACAGCGTTTAAGGCTGGGAAGCACCTCGTGTTTGCCGAGAGTTGCAAATTTTCGATGAGACGAGATAATAGGTTTTACAGGCAGCGCAAATATAATGCGAGAATTCCGCGGTAAACAGTGGAGATTCTCGCGCGAATTTCGCGGCCAAAACTAGTTTCTGGAGCGTCCTTAACATTATCTTTAGCGGCCAGGGCTTAACGATCAGGATAACCGTGAGAAATGGCTCGTAAAACCATTCGTGTACTATATTCTAAATCTAATTTATGCCCCTGTGATACGCGAAGCTAAATGCGAGGTACCTTTGTAAAAATCATTCGTCTTTATGTTTGTAAAGAGGTGGAGGAGGGGGAGGGGGAGAAGCACGATTGGTCAATTTTCTGAGAAGAAACACGATAAAAAAAAGTTGAATCGTCCGAGCAAATTTATGAAGCTAAGAGTGATGTTTTAATGCGGAGATGCTAAAAAAAGGAAGTTACGTTGCCAATCAATGTTGGATCCAGTTATTGTTGTTGCGTTGTGGCAGCGCAATAAGTTTCTTCTCTTTATTCGCTTATTCGTGCTCTTCCTCCTCGCGTCACTAAACGTTACGTCAATGTAATTTTCCTTCAACGCATTTTTTTCTCAACTTCTCACCAGCTCTAGATGGAAATCTCACAGAATTGCAACAGACGATACAATTCTTCCATAGGCTAGTAGTCAGAAAGCTTCCTCCAATTTTATTCTCTTGCCCAACTACTGTTCGACAAAATTGCGACGTTCCAGAATTTTCAGCTCGATACGTACATATTTCCACCGACTTTTCGTCGTTCAGGCTCAGCCGATAGACGTTTTGACCTTTGACCTTGAGAATGAGAGAAAAGCGTATACCGAGGGCTGTCTTGCTGGGAGGGGAAATCGTATCTCGAGAAATTGCGTTTTCAAGCTTCTGCGGGATCTTTGTATATGCGAAGCTGTGTGTATTCAAGTTCTTGAAGCTTCTTAGCTAAAAGCAATTTAGATTTTAAACGATGATTGCTGGCTTTGTATAATCCTGTGAGCTTCGCTGCTCGTTTTGTCTACATAGTTCTTTAAAGTTTTCAAATTTATGCAATATTCTAATACGAACTATGAACAAGATCTAAAAGCTTCGACACCAAAAAAGTGTACATTTGAAACAATGCTTTTTTATCTTGCTATGTATTTTTATAAACTTCTCAATGTTATACAGGATTGTGGTTCAAATTAAACAGTGTATAGTCAAGATCTTGAATCATTATTGGTATCAGAAATATAAATTTGAAACAATGCCTGTTTATCTTTCTATATATTTTTATACATTTTTGAAGCTTATGCAGGATTATGATACAAGCTAAGCAAAATACAGTTTAAGATCTGGAATGTTTGTTGGTAACAGAAGAGTTGATTGTAAACGATGCTTGTTCCTTCTGTATAATCTCGTGAGATTTTTTGTTCGTTTCTTCTATAATTTTTTGTAAAATTTTAAACTCATGCAGGATTGTGTTACAATCTAATCAATATACAGTTAAGAGTTTGAATCATTATTGGCATTAGAAGTATAGAATCGAAAGAATGATGTTAATACTTAGTGCGTAATCTTGCGAAGTGGAAATCGTTCAGTTATTTAAAAATGTAAGTTTCTCTAATACGACTTCCTATCTCAGCAGCACAGGGGATGAATGTTCCTTGCTTATGGAACCTGAAATTTTTGCCCAGCGATCGATGCTACCAACTTGAATAATGACTCGTTGCGACCTTGAGACCTTTTTGGAACGCGTCAGGTCGTAAGGTGAGCCAGAGTGGAAAGGGAAATCGATAAAATTCGAAGTTTCGAACGGCTGGCTGGATCCCTTCTCTCTTTCCTTCCGAGCACTCTGGATAATTTGTTGCAAACGACAGAGCTCGCGTGTCTCTAGTAAAACTGTATAAGTAGATATGCCTGGCCTCTTTTGTCTGTCTGCGTACCAGTCTGCACTCTCGTTCAGCAAAAGTCTGTCATTTGTCTACACTTCACACTCAAAATGTTATAATTAATTTTTACCTCGCACTGGGTTGAAAAAAATTTATTACACTATTTTGCTTTTCAAAGAGTTAATGAAAATTGGTTTAGAATTAATGTCATAGTTAAGTGTACACTGAAACTTTTAAGTATCGTACAATAATGTTTCTTTCTCATATAAATTTTTATCTAAGGGATGCTCGTCTAGAATTAAACTGTTTTGCCAAATTGTGTGTAGAAATTTAGCATGTTACTGTTTCTCTTCTCTAATTACTCGAAAGCTGGTACAGAATAATGGATGAGAATAGTAAACGAAAAATCGCTATTTAAGTTATTAAAAATTGGTGCAATCTGATTTAAAATTATATTTTATAGTTGCTGGTCAAATGAAACAGCAGTCTTGTAGAATATTTTTTTTCTCAGGTTAACTTCTGTCTAACAAATACTCGTTTAAATTGAAACTTTTTGCCAAGTCATATGTGCAATCATTTGTAGAAATCTAACACAGTATTATTTCTCTTCTGTAATTACTTCAAATATCTGGTACAAAATAATAGATGGGAATTGTATAAAAAAACACTAGTTAAATTATCAAAAATCTGCGCAATCTGATTTTATAATTAATTATCAATTGAAACTTTAAAATCTTATACAAGATTCTTATATCAATTTTTATCTAAGAAATACTTGTTTATAATGAAACTGTGCAAAGTCATATGCAATAATGTGCAGAAATCTAACATAGCACTGTTTCTCTTCTCTAATTACTCTAAAGCAGATACAAAATGATAGAGGAGAATTATAAAAAAATTGCTAGTTTGATTATCAATAATCAATGCAATCTTCAAAATTGTGAAAATTGAAACTTTAAAATCTTGCACAATATTTTTGATATCATACATGCAATTTTTTTATAAAGAATACTTGTCTAAAATGAAACTTTTTCCCAAATCACTTGCAATCATGTGTAAAAATCTAACACTGTACTGTTTCTCTTCTATAATTTTGTTTCTCATATTAAAATCTGTTTAACGAACACTCGTCGAAAATGAAACTTTTTGCCAAATCATGTGCAATCATGTGTAGAAATCTTATACATAGTGCTGTTTCTCTTCTGTAATTACTCTATAAAGTAGGCACAGAATAGAGGATGAAAAGTTTGTAGGAAGCGAAAACAGTTAAAGCGTATTTCATAGTTAAGTGTCGATTGAAACACGAAAGCGTTGTTACAGGAGTTTCTTTCCCATATCAATATCCGTCTTACGAATGCTCGTCTCGAAAGAAACTTCTTCACGAAATCATATCCATCGTGAAAATCTACCAATCGCTGTATTTATACCTGTACTAATTACCAAGCGAGACGTGCCTTTTCTCATGCAGGAAACGAAGTATTCTCGAGTGCAGAACAGAGCAGAACGGAATGAAAGTTTCGTGGAGATCCGGAGTCCCATCACGATTTTCCATCGTCTTTCAATTTTCTGCAACGATGTCATTGACCTCTAGCTTCTTCCAGAATATCTCACAGTTACTGAAAAAAAACACAAATTTTGTAAATCTAGTATTTTCTTTTGTAATTTATTTTATTCATAATCATGAGTTTTTTTCTAAAATTTGTTATTTTTCTAGGATTTTGGAGGACCAGCTTTGAAAAGGTGAACCAGTGAAGGAAGAAAATAAGGGTTGAATGGAACACTGAGTTTTGGTAGCAAAGTGGTGTCTGCTAGTGTGACTGGTGAGGGAGGAGGAGAAGAAGAAGCAGGAGGAGGAGGAGGAAAGCACCAGAGAGGGGCCACCTCTGGTGAAGAGCGATATATGAAGGCGAAACTTGCTCGCAACAGACTCAATAGCTCAGAACGGAACAGAAAAGACACGTGTAACGAGATAACTTTTACACTCTGCATCATTGTTACACGATTACACGTCTCGACTCTACACCCATCGTCTTTTACTCCGTTTCATTCGAACATCAGTGGTCCCAAGTTCTACTGTTTTATCAAGTGCTTGCTTATACCTGGACTGTGGAAACTTTGCCAAAAAATTCCTTGGTTTATTTTGCACTCGGATAGGAATACGTAATGTCAAAGAGCTGGAAAGGTACGTGTTGAAGGAATTCAACCACGAGTTGATTGATCGTTCCTTTATCTTCCAATCGCTCCTGCGTCGACTGTTTAATTTATTGTCAGACAAATTCTTCCACTTTCGGTAGAATGTTTCAGCGGTATTGGTTTAATGATTTTCGGGTGTTTCGTCCACGAGACGAGTCGATTAGCGTTACTCGTAGAAGAATTTGGCTGAAAATTGAATGACAAGTTATAAATTAGGTGGAAAATAATAATTGTGCATTGGAGATTGAGTACTAAAGTGAAGAATTTGTATTTAATTAGTTTCTTGATTTTTGTTAACGAGATTGTTTTTTGCACAGTTTAGTCAAGAGTTGACTAATTAGCTCTATGAATTACTTGTCTAATTATAATTGTAGATTAAGTGCAAAGATGAATTAGTATTATTTAATCATTTACTCGATTTTGATCCATGATACTCGCTGTTTGTACATTTTAATTAAGAATCGAATTATTACCTATAAATTACTTATCAAATAGTGATTGTAGATTAGATAATAAGTAGGAAGATGAATCAATATTATTTAATATTTTTCTCGAATTAGAATCACGAGACTTGTGCATAGAAGAATTTTAAAAATTGAATGGTCATCAATGAGGTAATTGTCAAATGATAATTGTAGATTGGAAATCAAGTGTAAAGATGAACCACTGCTAGTTTAATAGCTTCTATCAATTTGTTTCACAAGATTTATAGTTTACAGTAGAATTTTTCTAAAAATGGAATAATCAACGAATCACTTGTCAAATGATAATAGCAAATTAAGAATTTAGTACAAAGATTAACCAAAGCTAGTTTAATAGTCTCCACTAATTTTGATTCACAAGATATATTGTTAATAGTAGAATATTTCTGAAAATCGAACTATTAATGAATTATTTGTCAAATAATAATTGTAGATTAGAAATTAAGTATGAAGATTAACCAGTACTAGTTTAACAGTTTCCACAAATTTAATTCAAGAGATATATTGTTTGTTAGAATTTTTCTGAAAATCGAATTATCAATGAATCACTTAATAAAAGATAATTATAAATTGGAGATCAGGTACCAAGATCAACTAGTACTAGTTTAATAGCTTCTCACAATTTGATTCACGAGATATATTATTACCAATAGAATCTGGCTAAAAATCCAGTGATCATTAACGAATTTCTTGTCAAAATTTAATTAACGATTGGAGATTATGAATGAAGATGTTGCGCTGCTGGAAAGAACGTTGACTGTTAGCCTAGATAAGAGGTCTGTTTGACGTATCAACAGAAGTTCACAGCATAGTAATGATTACTTCGAAGTAACCGGCTAGACATTGTACACTCACAGAACAAACCTGTTGCGTTACGCAGTCGAGCTTCTTAAACGTTGATATTTCAATTAATGGAGACCGATTAATTTATTAAAACTCAATAAAGAAAAAACATCTGTAGCGACGTTATCGCCCATGCCACTTGTTCAATTGGAATTATTCCATCTATGATAATTATATTATCGTACTGCTGTCGTGGTCATCTTATAACATTATTCTCAACGACTATTTGTTAACTGTCACCTGGACGCAACCAATATCTTTAATGCAAAATTTCATCTCGTTTTCTTTTAATTTAAAATCGGTTGGTAGAAGGAGAGAAACGTAAAATGCTTATCGTGAATTGTATTCTAGGAGCTGCTCCAATCTCTAGCATCTATCTTAATAATTTTCTTTGAACAAAACTTCCTCCAGTTTTTTTTCGTTTTTGTTATTTTTTAATTCGAATAACGCGGAGACAAGAAAAAAATCAAAATACTTTTAAATAATTGTTATTGTGTAAATTATTTACACCTTTAGCATCATACTCAAAAAAATTTATTTCGACTAAATTTCCTTCAGAATTGTTTTATTTCATTTTGTATCAGTTGTATTAATTCGAGTTACGTAGAAAGAAGGAAGGAAACGCAAAATACTTATTGAAAATTGTTATTCTAGTCACGTAGGGACCTCGAACCAACTCGGGGTAGCTCGTGGAGCACGAATTGTTCCCGAAGCAAGATGGATTAGATAACGCGAATAATTTGAACGACCTCAACTCAGTAGTCTCTTACGACGAAACTACGAGGATCAAAGCATAATTTGTAATTCTCTCAATAATTTTGTTCCAACAGGTGCGAAAGACTTTGTGGGCCTCGAAGAGGTGTCCAAGGTCGAGTTCCTGGTGCCACTATTTGCTGAAGCCCTTGGTACCTTCCTGCTGGTTCTAATAGGCTGTTCCTCCTGTATAAAATGGGCAGCTGGAGAAGATGTCTCAATTTTAAGGATTGCATTCACCTTTGGGCTTGCAGTTGCCAGTCTGGCTCAGGTAAATTGAACGATTCGATTATACTACATTCACTCAATTTATCCTAACTCATGCATGCTATGTAAAGTAACACTCCACTTATTTAAAAGGACTTATAATTATGTTTATTCACTAATTTCAGTTTCAGTGCAATTTTAATAATATTGAGATTAGAGAGAGGCAGAGTTTAAAGAGATTCATTCATCTGCTCTAACTCATACTATAATAATCCAAACTCCACCACTAACAAAAGGACTTTCATGCCGTTGATGCATTTATTTGAATTTCAGTGCAATGTTAATAATACTGAAATTGGAATGAGTCAAAATTTAAGCTGGGATTTATTCATCTGCTCCAACTCATACTATAATAAACCAAACTCCACCACTAACAAAAGGACTTTCATGCTGTTGATGTATTTATTTGAATTTCAGTGAAATGTTAATAACATTGAGATTGGAATGAGAGTCAAAATTTAAGCTGGAATTCATTCATCTGCTCCAACTTATATTATTATACAAAAATTGATCTCTTCCAAAGGACTTTCATTGCTGTTGATTTACTAATTTCAGTTTCGATGCAATTTTAATAATACTAAGATTGGAATGAGGCAAGGTTTAAGTAATCCAGAAGAGGGTGGTGGATCATAGATCAGCAGAATTGAATTTGTCAGTGAACGCTCTATAATTGGAGCAGACATTCGCAACTCGGAGGATCCAAAGACGTAACAGAGTAGGAGTTATGTCACGTTGTAGTGGGGGTATCCCATTCACTGCTGGAGAGCCGCGAGTGACGCTTTGAGCTACACACCACTAGAATACGTCGATCCTTGTAATAATCTACAAGAAACGAACTGACAATGACGATGATAAAGCAAAAGGAAAGACACACTATCAAAAGAATTAAAAAAAAAAAGAGATAGTATCATCAGCGAAATGGTCACACGCTTCCTTTCCAATTCAGCATTTGACCTTGTCCTAGAAACAATTTTTTGCAAACTTTCTTTGGCTCCTGGAGGTCTCTAAAGGAAGCTGCCCTAAGCTCGCACCTTGAGATAAAATTGAGAAGAGCATTTAAATAATAGAGTATGCTTTGTTAAAGTAGGATTTGCTTTCAGTGGTGTACCAAGATTATTGCTAAAAAATTTCGATATTGGAATATTTTAGCAATTATATATTTCTGCAATTTTTTTGCTTTTAGAAAAATGCAGAAGCTCTCTTAAGCTTATATCTTGCAAATAGATACATGGATTTGATTTAATTTACTGAGACTGCAAGAAGGGGAAGAAGGCACATGCAATAAATTATGGCAAAGCAGTAATGACAATAGCAGTCTCTCTTGAGCTGGTTTTGGATCATGCGTAATTTTTGTTTTATTGGCTGAACTACTATTGCACTTGGGAAACAATTCATCATATCAATTATCTCAAGAGGAAGCTCCTACTTCGAATTTAAGCAAAGAAAAACATTGATTTAAATCAATCAGTTATGACTGGCAGAAGATGGAAGGAAGCACGTGCAGAGAACTGTGACGAAATAATAATAACAATAATCAAATATATTCTCTGAACTCGTTTTAAAGTATTCGTCATATTTCTGTTCATTTACCACATTACGTTTGACTGTTAAAAACCAATATATCAAGAAGAGTATTAAGGTGGAAGCTCGCACTTAGCATTTAACAAAGGAAATCAAGGATTTTAATTGATTTGCTATGACTGCAAGAGGATGGAATGAAGCATGTATATAAAAAGTGACAAAATAATCATAGCAACAATCCAGCATCTTCTTCCAAGCTCGTTTTGAATTATGAGTAATTTTTCGATTATGCATCATTTTCCTTACATCAATTGAACTACGATTAAACGTTGAATAACAATTTATTAGCAAGTATCCTAACGAGGAAGTTCGCAGTTTTTTTCTAAGCAAAAAAACATGGATTCAAATTAATTAGCTATGACTGAGAAAAGATGGGAGGAATCACGTGCAAAAAATAGTGGTGAAATACTAATAGCAACTATTCAGCATTCATTTTGATCCTGTATTTTGTAATTCTTAAGAACAATTATCGGTATTGTCAAGCATTGAAATCGATGTATATACATTTGTCATTATACTTCGTTATATTTAAACTTAACTACGTTTAACGAAAACTAAAATTGTTGTTAAAATTACAGAATATCATTACTGAACTCTTTTTTAATTACACATCATTTTTCTTTCATTAGTTGATCCACGATTGAATGTTTAGGAGCAATTTATCAACAAGAATCCTAATTGGGAAGCTTACATTTTGCATTTAAGTAAAAACCTGGATTTGAATCGATTTTCTGTGATTGGAAGAGAATGGAATGAATCACTATATACACAAACCAACGTCAAAATAATTATAGCAACAATTCATCATCTTTTCTAAGCTTATTCTGAATTATGAGCAATTTTTCGATTGTGCATTATTTTTTATTCCATTAATCGAACTGCGATTCTTTGCTGAACAACAATTTATCAGCAAGAGTCCTAATTGGGAAGCTTACATTTTGCATTTAAGCAAAAAACTTGGATTGAAATCGATTTCCTGTTATTGGAAAAGAATGGAACGAATAACCTGTATAAACCAGTATCAAAATACTAACAGCAACAATCCATCATCTTTTCTAAGCTCATTGTGAATTATGAGCAATTTTTCGATTGTGCATCATTTTTTATTTCATTAATCGAACTGCGATTCATTACTGAACAACATTTTATCAGTAAGAACCCTAATTGGAAAGCTCGCACTTTGTATTGCAGCAAAGAAACTATGGATTTGAATCAATTTGCTGCGATTGGAAGAGAATAGAATAAATCACTATACAAACCAGTGTCAAAATAATTATAGCAACAATTTATCATCTTTTCTAAGCTCATTTTGAATTCTGAGCAATTTTTCCATTATGCATCATTTTTTATTATATTATCAAACTACGATTCACTACTGAACAACATTTTATCAGCAAGAACCCTAATTGAAAAGCTCGCACTTTGTATTGGAGCAAAGAAACCATGGATTTGAATCGATTTGCTGCGATTAAAAGAGGAGGGGACGAAGCACGTGCAGAAAATTGTGGCGAAACAGTAATAGCAACAATCCAGCTGTCTCTTCTGAGCTCATTTTGGATTATGCGTCATCCTTCTTTCATTAGTTGGACTACGATTGAACGTTGCGCTAAATGCTCCAGGCAACCGAACGACGAGTGCTCAGATTCGCGCAACCTCCTTCAAGCATAATTTACAAAATAGCGTAGAAGCTGCCTCGGGCAGTCTTAGCCCGAGGAAAGTATTTTTCTTCAATCGATAAGCTGCAAAACTCGATTGTTAACACTGTCAGTAATGATGTTCCTATTTCTTTATATTATCGCTCGAACGAAGGTAGGAGCTGCCTCTGGCATTCTTAACCAGAGGAAAGCCTTTTCTTCAATCGATAAGCTGTGAAACTCGATTGTTAACTGACTGTGAGTAATGATGTCTCTGTTTCTTTGTATTCTCGTTCGATCGAAGGTGGGAGTTACGCGATGGCATTACTGACGGTCAGTCCTATTTTATTATTTTTGGGTGGAATCTCTGACCTTGTACTGCACAGACCAAGTGTGAATTAAAATGAAGAGTTTGAAAAACGAATGAGGAAAATATGTAAACTCTAGAGACATTTTGCAGAAATATCGAAGAGAAGAATAAATAAGGTCAGTGATTCCTCAATCGTAGATCTGTTTTTATGAATTTCATTCTGAATTTGTGACCTTGTCCTTAGGTGAAATCAGAAAAAAATGCAGAAGTTTTTAAAGAACGAAGTGGGAAAGAAGTCCAGTAATTCTTCAGGTCTACATTTCTTCTCGACTTTTTCAAATGGAACTTGTGACCTTGTCTCCTGATGAAACACGATAGAGCAAAGAAGATTTTGAGAAACGAAAGAAAAACAAGGCCTATCAATCTACACTTGTACATCTCTCCTCTTACATTTAACATGGAACCTGTGACCTTGTCTCTTGATGAAATAAGAGCGTACAAAGAGGATTTTGAAAATGAGAAGAGGATGAACCAGACCAGAGTGGTTCCACAATTGTACACGTTTTCCACATGTTTCACGTGGGACCTAGTGGCTCGTCTTCGGGTCAAAGACGAAAACGCGAGGAAGATATGGAGAACGAAGAAGAAAGGATACTTAACACTAAATGTACCGAGGATTTTTTATACACGTGTGTTTACATTTGAAAAGGGTCATTTGACCCTGTTTGGTACGTTTAGTGTTAAAATAGAGACTTAGCAGAGACGTTGAAGGGAAGGATAAATAAGGCCGGTGATTCGCCCAAGGGGGTCTAACTGATATGATGCTGCAATTGTGCCCCGAAGGCCCTGACAACCTACTCTGGCACCAACTGCGTTCTCCAGCAAGCATCGGATGTGGCTATTTAGAATTTTTGCCAACCGATCGAATCTTTTCTGCTTCGCCTCTCCATTTATCTTATCGCGTTGTTCTTATCCTTAGGCTAGATTCTCAGGATCGAGGATACTAGCGCTAAAAGGATCGCATCGCGCAACACAGCGTTGCATATCCGGAGGCTGTGGGTCGTTGCGTGCCCCAGGCCACGAGCCTGTGTCCGCTAATTCGCAATATTCGTGATCCGAGCTCAACTGCAATTATCTCACTGGAGAAAGGATCACATTTTTATTCATTAGACACGTGTGGAAATCCAATTGATTCCCATTAACTATTTTTTATCCCTCTCTCTTTCCGATCGTCCCTTCACTAACCGGAAAAGCCCCCCCCCCCCTTTCGATTCACTCAGTCGAGTCTATTCGTGCATGTGTTATTCTCTTTTGTTGGAGATTTATTTGGAGGGGTCGAGAATTATGTAATCTCTGGCTACACGTATCTTCTGCGTTTGCCCCAGGCAAACTGGGACCTTGCTGCTGACTCGCATGAGAACTGGGCCAGAGTTTCAATCTCTCTCTCTCTCTCTCTCTCTCTCTCTCTCTCTTCTTCTCACTCCTTCACGTTATCTGTTGATGTAGATTTTATTCTTTAGCCTTCGAGATTACTGAAATTCTTTACTACCCCCTTTCCTCGTACCTGAAATTTAATTCGTATCTGGCAAAGATTTAGGAATTTAAAGAGTCAATTGAGGTGAAGGATTTTGTCTCTCTTTGCAATGGTAAATTCTGTGAATTTTATCTCTTACCACCCGCCTCTTTCTTTTATTGCTTCTTTTAGGAGAGCATACATCTTTCAAATTTTATGTCTTACTCTATTTTTTTTAATGAAAAAATTATATACTTCTGCAATATAAATAAGCTTTAATTTTATCCTTTGATGCAATCTCGTAGATTTTCTTCTCCAACGTTACTGGAATTCCCTACTACCACCAGTCCTCTTCTTCATATGTGAAATTTAATTCATATTTGGCAAAGATTTAGAATTTTAACGAGTCAATTGAGGTGAAGGATCTTCTATATTTATCTTTTTCTTCATTTATTACGGCCAACTCTCCACATTTTATTCTCCACCTCTCAAAATCACTGAAACTTCCTACTACCCCTATTCCTCAAACGTAAAATACAATTCATATTTAAACAAAAATTTATGAATCCCTTAAAGAAGTCAATTGAGGTGAAGGACCCTGTTTCTCCTGTATTAGTAAAATTTCATTTTGTATGAATTCTAAATGAACCAAAGCTCCTTAAACACGTTTCAAGATAAACACTGGCCCGGTTTCTCTGAATTAATTTGCGAAACTGCCACTACTCAATTTAGAATATTTCTCACGAGATAGTTTGGCCTCCTGGATTGTCTTTACATCCAAAGTGCACTTTGATCCTCCTTGAGAGTCAATCTCAATATTTACCAAATTCTTCTCAATTCTAAAGATATTTTTTTTCAGGCCTTGGGACCAGTTTCCGGCTGTCACGTTAATCCTGCTGTGACGATTGGGCTGTTGGTCAGTGGAAACTGTGCGCTTCTCAAAGCCCTTTGCTACATAGTTTGCCAATGTTGTGGTGCGATTGCTGGTGCAGCTGTATTAAACGTAATCCATTTGTAATTATGTAAAGTAAGGCAGTTGAGACACTTCAGGTTCAAAATGTAAAAACTCATTTATCTCCTTAACTATAAGTAATATAGACTTTTACATAAACACTTTTTAACTGCAAATGAAAAAGAGTTTTCAAAATGTCCTAGAAAAAAATCAACGTCTTTTATAGTTAAGAAGATAATACATATTTTTAGCTTTATGCTCTAAAACAACTTAAGTAGCTCACTTTGTAAATTTATCTTACAAAATATTTCATACAGGAATATTAATTTATATATTTATCATTTTAGGCAACAATTCCATCAGGCGGGGTCACAAATGGTTTTGGACTGACCACATTGGGTGATGGAGTGCAACCTGTTCAGGGTATCTTAATGGAGGCTATAATAACGTTCCTCTTGGTATTGGTAGTGCACGCTGTAACGGATCCCAAGAGAAGTGACGTGAAGGGCTGGGCACCCTTGGCAATAGGATTGACCATTGCTGTCTCTCACATGGCTGCAGTACCCTTCACGGGTAGCAGCATGAACCCAGCAAGGTCACTGGGACCAGCAGTCATCATGAGTTTCTGGTCGAATCACTGGGTCTACTGGACTGGTCCTTTGATCGGTGCACTCGTGGCTGGAGGCCTCTACAGAATGGGCTTCAGAGCTGCTAAAGACGACGATGAAGCTTCTTATGATTTTTAAATCACTTTCTTATCTGCGTTCAAAACGACAGTTGTATAACAATCTTCCGCGTTCCGTTGTACTGAACTCTAAAGTCTCTCTCAATTTCACTTTCGATCAAATTCTCCCAAAATTCGCTTGCTTTTCGCAGTCATTTTGTATACTATTCTTTTACATCTCGTTAAGTCTTGTATATATTTTTTAATAGCGTTAATTAATAGTCTATAAGAGATATAATTATTGGAGCGAATCCAAAACTCTGCGTGTATCAATAAAAAGTATTGCTAAAGAAGATAGATGAATGCTCATATCGTCTGGTAAGAAAAGTGATAGGTGAAAAAATGAAAGGGAGAACGCCCTCCCACATTCTGTTAACTATTAATAGTTGTACGAGAATAGGCGAGTGCACCAACCGCTAGGGATACAGTAGCTTTTAATTGTAAAGATACTCTAGAGACAACAGGGCTCTGACTTGGAAGGAAATATAGAGAGATTGATTGAAAGCAAGTAACAACGACAGCTTTGATTCAATAAGATTTTTGGTGTTTTTTCTAGAGGAAAATGCTTGGATAGGGGAGGGAGGAAAATTTAGGGTCAGTGACTAAAATTACTTCTGGTAGTCTCGCCGCGACTAAGCGTGCAGTTGCAGTTTCTAGGAATTTCGAAGGAGTCTCTGAAAGATGCTGGAGGCTGATGGAAATGGGGAAATTGGAGAATTTTTCAAGACGACTCTTCTGAAGGCTCGCAAAGCTGTGAGCCCAGCTGATTTCAGAAGGTTCGCTGCTTTGAATTCCAATGGAGAAAAGATTGCATTCGTCTTGAGTTATCCAGAAACAAGGCTACTACCACTGGAAGTGGAGAACGTTGTCTTCAAAGATTCTGAAAACGCTCGCAAGTTGAAGGAGACTGGAAATAAATTTTTTTGTCAAGCAAAATATACAAAAGCTTTGGAAACGTACTCCAATGCTGTTCTACTGGCGCCAAAAAATGGTAAATTCTGAAAACAAAAAATATGTACAAGAAATGAAAATATTTTGTACTATTTCAGAACTGGGAGTGATGTTGGCAAATAGATCGGCCTCTTTGTATCATTTGGGAAGGTACGAGGACGCTCTTCAAGATGCGGATGAGGCTTTGAAGATTGGATATCCTAAAGAACTGCAGTATAAACTGGAGGAGAGACGAGCCAAGTGCCACCTGGCCTTGCAGAATGACCTTGAAGCAATAGAGGCTTTCAGGGCCACTTTGAAAAGTCTGGACTGGGCAAAAGTGGCTTCTGACAAGAGGGCTAAGCTGGAAGTAGATGTAAGGTCAATGTTAGTCGTAATGGAAAAAGGTATGCAGTTAAAATCAAAGAAGAAGGCCCAAATTCCACCAAAAAAAGTTATAGAAACCAAGGAGAATAAATTGCCTAAGATCAGTCAACCTAATCCAATGTATCCCAACAGTTCTGATGCCATAGAGATCAGAATTAGCAATGAAGCTGGTAGATATGGCGTGGCTACCAGGGACATAATACCTGGTGAATTATTAATAGTCGAAAAGCCACATTGCGCATTCTTGCTACCAGAGTACAGGTACGTTTTGTTTCTTAATTAAGTATGGAGGAAATGTAAATTACGTCAGCAACCTTTCTTTTGGTTTAGATTGACGCATTGCCACTGCTGTTTCGCCAAAATAGTCGTGCCATTCCCTGCTGCTTGCTACACTTGCAATTCTGTAGCTTATTGCAGCCCAAAATGTAGAGAGGCTGATGCTGAGACACACCTTGTGGAATGTTACATCCTGCCAACCCTGTGGATGTCCTCTGCTTCCATCACCTGCTTCCTGGCTATTAAGACTGTCATCCAAAAACCGTATCAGGAAATGCTTAAACTTAAGGAGAAACTAAAGACTGTACAATCAAAGGAAATCGTCAGAAAACGACCTTTCAAAGGATCCAATTATCTAGATTTTTATAGCTTGGGTATACGAATTATTTATCTATGAATTGTTAATTTTTTCTTTAAACATTGCATAAATTTATAGTGACTCACGAGGATGAGAGGACACCTGAAGATATATTTCACAGAGCGTTCATGGCTAGTTGGTTGCTACGATTATTAAAGCGTAGTTCTTATCTTCCCGAAGAGATGAAAACACCTGATTCCGCCGATACTACATTCTCCGAAGTCGAGCTCTTTTTTGGTGAACTACTGTTTCATCATTTACAACTTATGCAATTCAACTCACACGAGGTATTACCACCGAGCGATTATAATAGTTTCATTACTGGACATTAAATTCTGAATAGATTTCAGAACTGACGAGTCCAAAAGGGGACAGGACCCTTGCCAATGCTAAAAGTATTTTTATTGGTGGTGGAATTTTCCCAACTGCAGCTCTTTTGAATCACTCCTGTAATCCTGGAATAATCAGGTAATCTTTTTATTCAATTAAATTTTGGTTGCACGAGGACCTCACAATAAATTTTTGAAATAGATATTTCGTCGGTACAACTATGGTGGCCCGTGCAGTTAGAACTATCAGAACTGGCGAAGAAATCTCCGACAATTATGGTCCAATCTTCACCATAACTCCGGAGTCTGAGAGAAAACGTAAATTAAGAGTTCAGTATTGGTTTCACTGCAGCTGTGAGGCCTGTTTAGGTCATTGGCCTATTCTCGACGATTTGGATCCAACGATCCTCAGGTAAATTCCCACAACACTCGAAAGTTTACAAGGAAATACAAAATATTCATGATTCAGGTTTAAATGCGAGACGGGAAGATTCTGTAGGAATGTACTGAATGTAAGGAATAATACGAACGAATTCATTATACCCTGCGTAAAGTGCGGGAAGAGCACGAATATCCTGAAGGGCTTGAAACTTCTACAGGATACCGATCAGTTGTTCAGGCTTGCTGCGGATAACCTTGAAAAAGGTTTGCACGATAGAGCCCTCAAAAACTATTTAAAGATATTGAAGCTCCTAGATGAGACCTTGGCTCTACCTATAAAGGATTATCACATTTGCCAACAGGGAGTTAGATTATGCATGCTAGCTCTTGGAAATATAACTACGCTTTAACCCTTGTTCTCTCCCTTCAATTGAAAAATATAAGATTAGTAGGAGATTCTGTGAGTGAGTTAAACGGTTTAATAATAACGGTTCGTGCGACAAATAATTTCTGATAATAAAAGAGATGCGATTTAAGTATAAAAAGTGTAAGCGGTCTTTACCTACTTTTACAATAATATTGTGACTGTATAATTATATTTTAATACTGTTACAATGTAATAAATAGTACAATATAATAATATATACAAATAAGCATGTATTTAGTACATTTCAAAAAAGAGAAACATTTCTATTAAAACTTTATGATATCAATAAAGTAATGTTTGTCCGAAATATTGTAAAACAATTTAAAACGTTTAAAATCAGGAAATGTTCATAACTATAGTGTTTTGACGTCATATCCGGCCGTAGAAGTAAAATCAGAGATGAAACGGGAGATTGCTCATGACAGGATCCTAAAATAATCCTTGCCGGTAGCCGGCGCTGATGTTTGAAAATTCCATAAAGCCACTAACGCCATCTGTCGGACGCAAATGAGAAGCACTTTGTTAGGCACACACACCATTACTGTGGTGCGAATGCGTGTGCAACCTCCTTCGGCTACCATCGCTCAGCTTCGGACATCTTCGCTATACATCGAGTTCGAGAGAGAACGGCATAGTTTTATCGGATCTCTCTCTCCCTCTCGATCTAACTTTCGTTTAGCCGAAGAGCCGAGTAAAATTCCTTTTCGTCCTGCTTCGGCTGCTTCAATCCTCCTCCATCTTTCAAACCTCAGATTCGAGTTCGATTCCATCCAATAAAATTTTTTTTTTTTATTGTAGAATGTTTTTTGATTGCCATGAACATATTAGATTTAAAAATATGTAAAAATGGGGTTTTAATATTCCATATTTACGCTCAAAATATTCTTAAAAAAAATTAATTTTTATTTCGTTATCAATTCAAATAAGTTATTAATGATTCCTATAAATATTCGAAAATTATAAAAAATGAAAAAAAAAAGAGTCGAAGAGGTCTCGAACCTGGGCTCATCGGTTTCAAAAACCGAGACCTTACTACATGCGCTATAATAGACTTAAGAATATATATGATAAACTTTATAGCTTCAAGTTCGCGTACTCTACATGTTACATAGATACAAGTATACCTTCTTTTCATATATTTATACTTTATACTGTGAAATTAAACCAAATATATGAAAATATTATTAGGTTAATTATATGGCCCTAGACATCTACTATATTATTTAGACATCTTTTAAATTTGTAATAAATCAATTCCGGCTTTATGACTGAATTAGTAATTTTGAAGTGTCAAATAATATTTAAAACGCAAAGTGAAACACAGAACACTTCACTTTTATATTTGAATTGCATGCCATTTTATTACCTACGTATTTTTTCATTTCCCTTAATTAGAACTTGGGTTTTCTTTCGAAAAGATTGTACTTTTCGTTCCATTACATGCATAGTTTAACTCGCGAGTGATCTTAATCGTTAATATTTATTACTCTACAAATTCACCGCTTCGACTATTTAAATTAATATTTCTATATAATTACAAGCTTTTTTTTTCTAAACATACAGTTATTAATTAAACAGAACAAATTAATGTTTTACATGTCTCTGTAAATTAATTTAAGAGTCAAAACGGCGAATTTATAGAAAATGTATTAACGATTCTAGGGCCATAAAATTAACCTAATAATATTTTCATACATTTGGTTTAATTTCACAGTATAAAGTATAAATATATGGAAAGAAGGTATACTTGTATCTGTGTAACATGGAGAGTACGCGAATTTGAAGCTATAAAGTTTATGCAAGTTTATCATCTGTACCCTTAAGTCTGTTATAGCGCATGTGGTAAGGTCTTGGCTTTTGGAACCGGTGAGCCCAGGTTCGAAATCTCTTCGACTCTTTTTTTTTCATTTTTTATAATTTTAGAATATTTATAGTAATCATTAATAACTTATTTGAATTGATAACGAAATAAAAATTAAATTTTTTTTAAGAATATTTTGAGCGTAAATATGGAATATTAAAACCCCATTTTTACATATTTTTAAATCTAATATGTTCATGACAATCAAAAAACATTCTACAATACAAAAAAAAAATTTATTGGATGGAATCGAACTCGAATCTGAGGTTTGAAAGATGGAGGAGGATTGAAGCAGGACGAAAAGGAATTTTACTCGGCTCTCCGGCTAAACAAAAGTTAGATCGAGAGGGAGAGAGAGATCCGATAAAACTATGCCGTTCTCTCTCGAACTCGATGTATAGCGAAGATGTCCGAAGCTGAGCGATGGTAGCCGAAGGAGGTTGCACACGCATTCGCACCACAGTAATGGTGTGTGTGCCTAACAAAGTGCTTCTCATTCGCGTCCGACAGATGGCGTTAGTGGCTTTATGGTGTGGCAGCCTTGACACTGCTCCAACACACTCATGCACGGGTTGGCGGCCCTGACGCCACGCAGCGGGACAAATTCGCAACGTGCGCCCTCGAGAGGCGCGAAATTCAAAAAAGTATAAATTACAGGAGACATTTAAAACGAAGCCCGGAACTTCCGTTCATGAAGGTAGTCCTCACCTTTTCCGGTTCGCTCGCTAAGGAGTTAGATCCTGTGGTGAAGCGAGTGCGTGAATATCGAGATACAACGTGTATCTTTTCAAGCATCAAAAGATAAAGAACTGTAAAAGTCATTGTGACACCATGGTGCATGAATAAAAAAATCATAAAAGACCATTTTACGAACACACGATTTTATTTTGAACCACAGGAAAATTGGTGACCCCGACGTGATAAGGTGTTTCAAGTGAAAATTGCCGAAGAGACCTTTTCAAGGTGCAAAAGCGTGTGGAAAACACTCAGCTCGTGAATCTGCAGGTGGGCCAGAATGAGTTTGCACCGGACACCTACCCAGGATAGAATGGTCCCACGTGAAGGAGTCGAGACGCGAGAAGTTCAGAGATCCCTCCTGGACCTGGAAAATGAACAGGACCAAGTAAATGAACCAGAGAATCTTGGCCAAGAGACGGAACGACACAATTCTACCGCTAAGAGCGCGCCGCAAGAAGTCATGGCCACATGGCAAGGAAAACTTCCTTCTTTCATGCAAGAAGCACCAGACATCTGGTTCATCGTCGCTGAGGCTGAATTTGTGTCATCGCGAGTAACCAAAGACCAAACCAAATATCTAGCCGTCATAAGGGCACTGGATGTTGGAACTCTAAAACAGATAACCGACATATTAAAGAACCCGCCGGAAAAAAATCTATATGAGAATTTAAAAACGGTCATCTTACAAAGACTGCTCGACTCACGAGTCAAACAGGTAGACCAGCTTCTAAAAAATCTAGTCCTAGGAGATCGCAAACCCTCCCAACTCCTCAGAGAGATGAAAGTATTAGCAAAAGGTGAAATTGGGAAGGAGATTCTACATCAGCTATGGCTGGAGAGGCTGCCAGCCCACATACGGCCACACTTGCTTACTTCAAATAACATGGATCTGGAAGCCGTGGCAGAAATGGCTGACCGACTAGTGGAAGCATTTAGTTCCTCGTACGTAATGGCGACTACGTCTAGTAAACCACATGCGACCAGCAATGAGGGACTCGCGAAGCAACTCCAAGACATGCAGGCTCTTCTCTTGACCTGCATGCAGGAAATAAAAGAAATTAAGGGTCAGGGAGCGCAAACAGAATCACGCCCAGGCTCAGGCAGACCGCATCGGAGTAGATCCCGAACCAAATCTCCTGCTAGAACAAAAAATCTCTGCTATTATCACGAAAGATTCGGCAAGCAAGCGCAGAAGTGCGCCGAGGGATGCCTTCTCTACTCACACCCAAATTCCGCTCCGGAAAACTAACCTTGCTGTCATCCTCAAGATCAGCTGATGACAGCGGAATCACTCAGGTGGCCCACGAAAAACGCCTGCATCTCAGAGACAAGAAGTCCGGGCAAAGGTTTCTTATAGACTCAGGATCCATGCTGTCTATAGTGCCCGTGGGGAATCTGAAAAAGGCCCTAAGAAGGCAAGACCTGACGCTATATGCCGCAAACACGACACAGATACCTACTTTCGGAGAACAAAAACTGAATCTAGATTTGGGTTTACGCAGGAGCTTCCAGTGGACTTTCATCCTGGCAGACGTGCCATCGGCAATCATCGGTGCTGACTTCCTCACGCATTTCAACCTGCTTATAGACCTGAAACACGGTAGATTGATTGACGCCATCACGAGTCTCACGTCGAAAGGAGAAATATTGAGGAGCAGCCTTACCAATCTGTCAACAATCAATCTCTCCGAGCCCTACGCATACCTTCTCTCTCAATATGAAGAGATTACAAAGCCCACAGGCAGACCTACACTCAAGGACATGAGTTTTGCACACCGGATCGTCACGACAGGACCACCCGTGTTTGAGAGATCTCGTAAGATTTTCGGTGAAAGGGCAGCCGCCGCCAAAGCCGAGATAAATGCTCTTCTTGAAGCAGGAACCTTACGACCCTCAAGAAGCCCTTGGGCAAGCCCAATTCATGTAGCACCTAAAAAGGATGGCACCTTCAGGGTTTGTGGGGACTATCGCAGACTAAATGCTATCACTGTACCTGATAAATATGCTCCACCATTAATACAGGATCTTTTTCCTTTGCTTCATGGAAAGACTGTATTCTCCTCTCTGGATTTAACAAAGGCCTACCATCAGATACCTATGGCGGAAGAAGATGTACAGAAAACAGCAATTACAACACCCTGGGGCCTCTACGAGTATGTGGCTATGCCCTTCGGGTTGAAAAACGCCACACAATCGTTCCAGCGCTACATAAATCACGTGTTTCGAGAACTCGAGTTCGTATTCGTCTATGTCGACGACATCCTAGTCATGTCTGAAA
This sequence comes from Prorops nasuta, assembly GCF_024137725.1. NCBI lineage: Eukaryota > Metazoa > Arthropoda > Insecta > Hymenoptera > Bethylidae > Prorops > Prorops nasuta. The sequence continues at coordinate 5,300,503 of NW_027116811.1, read as the reverse complement.
ACAAAACTCAACACGAAACTCACCTGAAAGCCGTTTTCAAAGTCTTGAAAGATTCAAACCTGTCAATCAATCCTCACAAGTGCAAATTGGGACGAGAGGATATCGACTTCCTGGGATTCAAGATAAGCAAACAGGGATATCTACCTTCAACTGAACGAGTGGAGAAGATCCTAGAGTACCCAAGACCTGAAACAGTTGTGGAGTTACGGCGATTTATAGGAATGATAAATTATTATAGAAGGTCAATGAGAAAGGCAGCACTTATCCAAGCTCCACTCAACGAGTACTTGAAATCCTCCAGAAAGAATGATAGAACCCCAATCAGCTGGAACGCCGTTTCCGAGGAAGCCTTCTTACTATGCAAGCAACGCCTGGCTGAGAACACATTGTTACACTTTCCTTCGTCTGGGGCTAAATTGCGCTTGACCTGTGACGCATCCACCACAATGGAATTTTCAAACATCAGCGCCACCTACCGGCAAGGATTATTTTAGGACCCTGCCATGAGCAATCTCCCGTTTCATCTCTGGTAAAATCTATAGAGGAGTGAATTGCTACAGGGTTTTTTGGTGTTGAGCGATGGTGTTGACTGTTGAGCTGTTGTAAATTGTAATGTTGCATGGCACAGTTTAACGGGATCCCTCACGCCTTCTTTATCGACAGTTCAAGTCAATAAACAATTCGTTTAACGGGATCCCTCACGCGTGCTTTACCGACAGTGCAAGTCAATAAACAATTAAGTTAATATAATTCAAATGCGAAGCAAATTGAACAATCGGGCATTTGTAGGATAATGTGCCAGTCCTAACGAGTCAAACGAACTTAAAAACACTCAAATTAGTTGAAAAATAACGCTGTACCATTGTGCCGCGTTCTTGAAGAGAGGTTACTTTTGGTTATTTCTACTTCAAGAACGCGGGACAGTGGTACAGCGTTATTCTTCATCCGATTTGAGTTTTTTTAAGCTCGATTGACTCGTTAGAATTGGCACCTTGTCATAAAGAAGCCCGTTTTAGCAATTTGGTTCGCATTTGACTTTTATTAAACGAAATGTTTATTGACTTGTACTGTCGGTAAACAATTCGTTTAATAAAATTCAAATGCGAAGCAAATTGAACAATCGGGCGTTTGTTGGACAATGTGCCAGTCTTAACGAGTCAAACGAACTTAAAAACACTCAAATTAGTTGAAAAATAACGCTGTAGCATTGTGCCGTGTTCTTGAAGAGAGGTTACTTTTGGTTATTTCCACTTCAAGAACGCGGGACAGTGGTACAGCGTTATTCTTCATCCGATTTGAATTTTTTTAAGCTCGATTGACTCGTTAGAATTGGCACCTTGTCATAAAGAAGCCCGTTTTTGCAATTTGCTTCGCATTTAACTTTTATTAAACGAATTGTTTATTGGCTTGTACTGTCGGTAAAGCACGCGTGAGGGATCCCGTTAAGTCGTTTTGAGCCGTTAGGTTGCAACGTTGCAGCCTGTTGACACTGTTGATTCATGAATTTCTGTTACTATTATTATTATCAAATTTATGTACTGAACTAATTTTTTTATCTAATCTCTTGAAGACAACGCCTCTTTTGCTTTGACTCACAGTAGTGCTATATAAAGAGAAAGCAAAGAAAGAAATTGATTATTTTTAAATTTTAAATAGTTTATTCAGGTTTCCAGAGCACAATCTGCTCCATTTATTGTTTAAAAAAAACTTCAAGAATGGCTGTACCTGCTCCTTTGCAAAAATTATTCAGGTAAACATCTACCATACTTATTTATTTTGTCATTAGTAAAGGTTATAGTAGGTAACACTTTTTCATATGTCCCATTAGTTATATAGATGAACATAAGACTGAATATATTGATAATTTGAGAGATGTAGTGGCTATAAAATCAGTTTCGGCATGGCCAGCTCACAGGCAAGAAATAACGAAGATGGTAAAATGGACAGAAGTCAAGTTAAAAAATCTTGGAGTCTCTACAGAGTTAGCTAATTTAGGGAAGCAGAATTTGCCAGATGGTAGAGAACTTCCCCTTCCACCAGCTCTGCTAGGAACACTTGGAGCTGATCCAAAGAAAAAAACAGTTTTAATATATGGTCATTTGGATGTACAACCTGCCCTGAAGGAAGATGGATGGGATACCGATCCATTTACTTTGGTTGAAAAGGATGGAAAACTCTTTGGGAGGGGGAGTACTGATGATAAAGGACCAGTTTTGTGCTGGATCCATGCTTTGGAAGCTTATAAGGCTATTAACATTGACTTTCCAGTAAACTTAAAGGTATTAAAAGAAATATATTTATTTTCAGAGATATATCATTAATAAATGCAATGTTAGTTTGTTTTCGAAGGAATGGAGGAATCTGGGTCTGAAGGATTGGATGATTTGCTTTGGTCTCTGAAAGACTCTTTTCTGGTTGGAATAGATTATGTTTGCATATCTGATAATTACTGGTTGGGTACAACTAAGCCATGTATTACTTATGGTTTGAGAGGAATTTCCTATTTTCATCCAACAGTGACATGTGCAGCTAGAGATCTTCATAGTGGAACTTTTGGAGGAACTGTTCATGAAGCTATGGCTGATTTAATTTATCTTATGAATACTTTAGTTGATTCTAATGGGAAAATTCTTATTGATGGCATTTATGATAATGTAGCTGAAATTACAAAGGAAGAAGAGGAAACTTATAAGAATATTGAATTCGACGTGAATGAATTTCGAGAAAGCGTTGGAACTTCTAGATTAGCTCATAATGAAGATAAAGTAAATACAAATATTAAATAGTAAGTAATTGGAACAAGTATAAAGAAAAAAATTTAATTGCAGATTCAATTATTAATGCACCGTTGGAGACAACCAAGTCTTTCCCTGCACGGTATTGAAGGTGCCTTTGCTGAATCAGGTTCTAAGACTGTAATCCCAAGAAAGGTAATTGGAAAATTTTCAATTCGTACAGTACCAAATATGACACCTGATGAGGTTGCTGAGAAAGTCTTTGCTCATTTCAATAAACACTGGAAATTACGTAACAGCCCAAATGAATTTCATTTGCATGTAAGTTATAAAAATTGATTACATTATAATAGGTGAAAGAAAACGGTAATTTCTTAAACGAGATTTATGATTATTTTCAGAAAGACCATTGTGGCAAACCTTGGACAGAGAATCCTGATCACCCCCATTATGTAGCTGCAAGGAAAGCAACAAAGCATGTTTACAAAGTAGAGCCAGATCTTTCCAGAGAAGGAGGTTCAATTCCTGTAACTTTAACTTTCCAAGAAGTAACAGGAAAAAATGTTCTTCTGCTTCCTGTAGGGGCTGGAGATGATGGAGCTCATTCCCAGAATGAAAAATTAAATATCAGGAATTACATTGAAGGTGTAAGTTTTAATTTTTTTACAGATTACGTTTGGTTAAGTATAATAAAAACTAATTTTACTTTTCATTCTAGACGAAACTTCTTGGAGCCTATCTTTATGAAGTTTCTCAGCTTTAAAATCTAAAAAGATGTCTTGCTTTTAAAAAGTGGATTTGTTTATATTTTTATTATATGCTTTTTATTTTTATTAAATAATACTTTCTGGTGTTGGACTATGAAAGAAGATGTTTGGGATAAATTTATATAGCTTTCCTATTTTATTAAAAAATTTTATGAAGTATTGTAAATTTACATTTTTATATTAAACAAGTCTATGTATTAAAAAGTATTGTCTTGTTATTGACTATTCTTGCTGAATTTTTATCACCCATGCCGGTTGACCTTTATTTTCTTCCACAGGTAATTTTATTAATACTCTTTGATCAGGTTTTTCCCACTGAAATCAATTATAAATTTATCATTTGAGTAAAATCAAATTAAAATATAACATATAATAAGCAAATACATACATTAAGAACTCGTTTGGTGCCCAGAAGAGATAGTTGTGTATTTGAAGTTAAATTAAGAGAACCTAAATACAATTGATTATTCTCTGGCCAATCTAATAATAATAAATAAATTGCTTTCTTATCAACATTTTGTGTGTACCAAACGCTACTGGTCAGAGTATCGTTTTGAGCTTTCCATGGCTTTGTATTATAAATTGCTTCTCCATTCACTGATAACCACTCACCTAAAATAATTCTTTAATTATTTTCTTATTCAGATATCCAAATGTCATTTTTATATTCGTATTAATTTACCCATTCCACGTAATCTTTCTTCAAATATTGGAGAAATAATTCCATCTTTGGTAGGCCCTACATTCATTAATAAATTTCCTCCACAACTCACAGTTACTACTAATTCTTTTACCAATTGTTTTAATGTATAATATTCAGATAATGCAGCATTCCTGCGATATCCCCAGGACTTTTTGTCAATGGTCATGGCATTTTCCCATTTGTGTGGTTGAAGAATCCCTGGATTAAATCTATCAGTGCAAGTGTAAAAATCTCCATGATGACATGGAATACCTCTACCCCATCTATCATTAACAACAACAGAATTTTTTACAGGACTGCTATTGTACAACCAAGTAAGAAAATTTTTGGAGTCCCAATAGCTGTCATCAGCTTCCCAATCACCATCTGACCAAAGTACATCAGGCTTATATCTCTCTATAATTTCTTTCATCTCAGGTAAAACTTTCTTTGTGACAAATTCATTGGTGGTAAAATTATGTCTTTTGTCTGACAAATACAGTGGATTGAACCATTCATATAAAGAGTGATATAGTCCAAATTTAATATCTGTATTTTTTCTCAGAGCAGTGGATAGTTCACCTACAAGATCTCTCCCTGGTCCAATATCCTTAGCATTCCAACTGAAAGAGTAAGATGAGTCCCATAAGGTATAGCCCTCATGATGCTTACTTGTCAACACAATATAATTAGCCCCTGAAGCTTTAAACAGTTCACTCCATTGAGAAGCATTAAAGAATTCTGCAGTGAAGTCTTTTGCAAATTCTTGATAAGTCATTTTTAATGGATAATTTTTTTTCATAAATTCAACATACTTAGGATTTCTTGCTCCTGAGAAAAAAGAATTAAATATCAGTTAAATCTAATAAAAACATTGTGATATGTAACCAATAAATCTCATGCCTTTCCAATTGGCCCAGAACCATTCAGATCCAAAGCTAGGAACACTATAAACACCCCAATGAAGGAAAATTCCAAGTTTGGCATTGTCATACCATGAAGGAAGAGGACGACTATCTAAACTTTCCCAAGTTGGTTTATACTTCTCTTCAGCTTTGAAATAATCATTAAGATATTGTTTTTCTTCATTGATATCCAATACACGATAATTACTTTCTAGTGAATAAGATGCAGAACATAAAGAATACAATAGCAAAAGCAACAGCATTTTAATGCAGACTAAATGTAAAACTGAGAAAAAATTATTTATATCCTTTCATGAAAAGATTATTTAATCAATAATTGATAAAAATTTTCCATTATCGAAGATTGCTATTTTATCAATAACTTCGCCGGCTTGTTGTTTACAAGATATTTTCATAAATAGTAAATATTTGTTCTTCGGTATGTACATGTGTTATATATATATATATATAAGATTAAAATATGTATGATAATTTTTTTTAATAATAAAATAAATCAAGGGACTTTAAACACTCTTTCACATAATTGTAATTTTTTTATATAATTTTAAAGATATAAGTATAAAAATCAAATATCAGAACGCGATCAGCTGATACGAATGACTAACCGACTAACGGCCGTATTCATCAGGGGCTGGTTGGCCTGGTTGGCCTGGCTGGGCCCAGCTGGGCCTAGGGCCAGGGGCTGGACCAGCGTTGCCAAGTGTAGTATAATTATATTTCTAGCCTCGTACTTCGAGATTACAATGTAATATCATCCTGTCCCGCTAGATGTCGCAACAATTCAGAGTAAAATTTAAGCCTAAAGATTCCTCTCTCTCAGTCGTAGTTCGTAGTCTCGTCAGTCCAGATTTGCAAATATCACAAAATTGTCCAAAATTCATCAATTTCCTATGAAATGCAAAAATCTGACATAATTTCTATGATGAGAGCCTAATAAATGAAAATGTGGGGCGGCTAGGATGTTTCTTCGGTTACTTTCTTGTATGGTACACCTATAAGCGAATGAAATCTCCTAAAAAATATGCCAAAATAATGGCAGGAAATAAAATTGCGCCTTAATATTACAATGTAAAATACAATGTCAAGAAATAGCTCAAACTAACAACTTTCAAACTTGTTTCATGCAAAATTTTAGTGTAGGAGGTACTTCCGCCTTGAAAATTTTGCAAATTCATGTATAATTGTTGATAAATAAATAATTATTGATCCAGAATGCACTTAAAATAAAGGATTATTAAAATTGAGTTTTACACTATGAGCTTTAAAAATCTGACTTTATTTCTATATTGAGAGGCAAATAATTCCGTTGGTCAAGCTTCTTGGCTCTTTTTTCGGCCATAATCTGGTGTAAAATGTCCGAATGAACAAATAGATGCTATAAATGATAACCAAATCACGTTGGAATCAAAAGTTGGCTTTCATAGCTATGTTGCAAAATCAAGCCTAGAAATGGCTAAAATTGTCCATTTTCAAACACATTTAATGGGAAAGTGGAGTGTCGTAGCCGCTTCCGGTTGGATTTTTTTGCTATTTCAGGTATAGTTGTCAGTAATAATAATAAAAATACCCTCTGAAAGCTCTGAAATGGTAAGTTTATTGAAATTGAATTTTACCCTATGAGAATCAAAAATCTGACTTTAAGCACATATTGAGAGGCAATTAACTCAATTTCTCTTGCTTCTCGGCTCTTTTTTCGGCCATAATCTGGTCTAAAATGTCCGAATGAACAAATAGATGCTATTAATCATCATCAAATCATGTCCGACTCTAATTCTAGTTTCCTAAGCTGTGCTGCAATATAGTGTTCTTGAATGGCTGAAATGTAGGTCTTCAAATCATCATATCTAAATTAACGGTCTCTACGAGGTGGCTCCTTCTGTGAAGTAAAATAGGAGTAAGGGTTTATGAAATAAATAGAGGTGTGAAATACATTTTATTTTTTTTTATTTAATTATAATACACAAAATAACCCGCAGGACGGGAATTGCTGCGCTGTCTGGGGTATTCTTCCCTGACCCGGCTATGATAGTAGCGCCTACTATTTCCCCTACTAGAAGCTCGAGCTGTAACAGAAAAAAGGAAAACATTCTTAGATTAGATACCATTGTAATAATTAATCTAATTCTTTATATAACTAATAGGAAAGGAAAGGTTCTGTAAATGGAAAAGATGAAATGCCTAACTACACTTAAGATTCTTCATGCTTACGTATATAGCCGGGTCTCGCCGCCTGAGTGGCAGGCACGAACGCTTGCACTGCCACTTGTTGTTGCTGCTGTTGCTGCGGCTGCTGCGGTTGCAGTTGCTGCTGCTGCGGCTGCTGTTGTTGCAGTCGCTGCTGCTGCGGCTGCTGTTGTTGCTGCTGCAGCTGCTGTTGTTGCTGCGGCTGCAGTTGCTGCTGCGGCTGCAGTTGCTGCTGCTGTGGCTGCTGCTGCTCCAGCCGCTCCAGCCGCTCCTTAATTTGGTGGAGGAGAACCCCGTTCTCCTCCACCCGCTCCTTTATAATTCGCAGGAGATCCTTCGTAGTTTCTGTAACAGATAATCATTAATAAAATTTATTATTTGCAAAATAGACTTTACTAAAAAGTTCGTTTCCACTCACCATTCCCATTGGGCATAGGTTCGGCCATGATTCTGTAACAAACAAAAAGAATTGAAATTATTATATGAAGGAAAAGGTTTTTGTATTCGATAAATGAGACAATTATAATGGAGAAAGTAAAGTGAGAGAAATGTCAAAAATTTATTGAATACTGTTGAAAGTACTTACATTATCCTTCCTTTGCTTCTGCTTTCGAAGTTAATCCGTCGAGATTCAAGATACGAGTGAGGTACCAACGAAGTTCGTCTTCACCAAATCACCACAGTACTTTTCAAATTAAATATACAAGGTGTCCTATTGGTTTTCTAACACAATTGTTACATGAGAACCTATTATTGTTGGAGATATTATTTCACATGATTAGTTGCTTTATTCTATTTGCCATCTTTATTATTTACTGTATACCCTGTGTATTATATACAAGTTCTTCTACATTACAGTAACCGTAACTTTTAAATCGAGAAGGAACCGATTTGGAATTCTTCTTAACGCGATATAAATTAAATTTCTAATTTCCGATACTGAAATAAATTAAGTATTACTTACATTTAATAATATTTTAATTATTTCATGAAAATCTTTACGAAAAAAATGACTACTGCAGTGGGATTCGAACCCACGTCCTACGGTACAGAGGTCTGACGCCTTACCCACTACACCACAAGGCTCCATTGGATAGTTAAAACTTTATCGTCTATATAATCTAAGCGATAATGCGTAAATATTTTATATGCTTTAATAAAATATTATTTGGCAGTTAGACTAAAAGAATTTGTTATTAATTGAATTATTTATTAATTCAATTTATTACTAATAGCTTGTTGGCTATTTATATCGGAAATTTTTAATTTTCTGGGGAAGTCGTGTAGTGGGTGAGTGGATAGCGCATAAGAATGCTGATCCTGTTGTCACAGGTTCGATTCCCAGTGAAACTATCAGTTTTTTTTAATGCCAACTAATTAATTATCCGTCAGGTCATCAACCCTACATTACAAATCGTTGAACCTTACCCCATTTCTGCCTTTATTTGTACACAATTTAATAAATGTATAAAAGTAGATGAAGCCTTTGTATCTTGGGCATTTGCCTTAAAGCTATTAATCGGATTAATTGACAGTTTCGTGATATAAAGTGATTAAAGTGATAGGAAGAGTGGAAAATGTCTTCCAGTGAAAATAGCCCGGTATCAAAAAAGACTAGAATGTCTTCCAATCCGCAAAAGAGAAAAAGCAGCCACAAAAAGAAATTTCAATATCATTGGTATGATTTGAACCCATCTTGGATGAAGTGGGCAAAGCCGATACCTGATGACAGTAGTAAGTTTCACTGTTTAATTTGCGATAAAGTTTTAAATTGCGGTTATTCGGAAATTCAGAAACATGAGTCCTCCAGCATTCACGTGCAAAATGCTGTTCAATTTTCAAATCGGCATATTCCGCAAAGCTCCAGTAGCTCATCTAATTCCGCAGAATTTTCGAAGGAAAAAGAATTTGATTTTCTTGAACGCGTTAAAATAGCGGAAATAAGATTGTCAACGTTTTTTGTAGAACATAATATCCCGTATATAGCAAGCTCCGCAATGGTTAATATGTTTAAACAGATAGGCAAGGAACCGGAAGTACTACAAGCCATAACATTAGGACGTGTTAAATTATCAAAAATTATAACTAATGTGGTTTGTCGCGAAGAAACACAAAGTCTCACGGAAACGTTACAAAATACAAAATTCTCGGTATTTGTTGATGAGACTTCGGATTTAACAAATGAAAAATGGTTTTCAATAATGGTTCGGTATATTGAACCTGCGTCATTGCAAATTCAAACACGTCTATTGCAATTAATAAATATTGACGCAAGAGATTGTTCGGCCGAAAAGTTATTTTCCGCGTTTAATAATGAAATGGTAAAAAAACAAATACCATTAAGCCAAATATTAGCAATAGCCTGTGACAATGCATCTGTTATGATCGGTAGAAATTCGTCTTTTCGAACGAAAATATTAGAAAAGAATGCAAATATAATAACGTTTCCATGCATATGTCATTTATCGTCACTCGTTGCTTCCGCTGCTTGTAAAGAGCTACCTTCATTCCCGGAAGAATTTGTGAAGAAAATTGTTAATTTCGTGAGCGGAAGCCCTAAACGGACGGCAATATTTCGGGAATTTCAAAGGTGTTTTGCAGGAAAAATAACAAATTTGTTGAAGCATGCCGAAACTCGATGGCTTACTCGCTATAAATGTATTGATCGTGTATTAGAATATTGGGATGTTCTAAATAACTTTCTATTAGAACAATCCTCAGAAAATAATATGCAAGCCTATGAATTGCACCAATGTATGCAGAACGCTGAAACTAAAGCGTATTTGTATTTTCTGCATTTTATTTTAAATAAGTTCAATACTTTTAATGCCGAGTTTCAAGCACGCGAAACAAAACTGCATTTATTGCAGCCAAAATCGGTTGAAATTTTAATTTTTATTTTAAGAAATTTCATGAAACCTGCATTATTGAAGTTTTGCATAGCTCAAGCAAATTTCTGTGATATTAATTTTTCCAAGGATATTAATATTATTCCGTTGGAAGATATAAACGTAGGATATGATTGTGAAGAATATCTGCAAGACCAAAAGAGTAAAGAAACGTTAACGCAAATGCAAGTTCATGATATTAAAAAGAATTGTTTAAAACTTTTAATAAAAGCTGCTGACGAAATTCGTAACCGTTTCCCAATACATGATGAGTTTTATAAAAATTTTACAGTTCTTGATAACGAGAACTCACTTTTTAACTCAGATAGAGAATCATCGGCTGCAGCATTATTAAAAATTGGCAATACATTTGGTATAAAAAATGACATAGAGCTAAAAAAAGAATGGTTTTCTTTATTTAACGATGAGTCAGCAGATCAGAAATATAAATGGTCTAGACTTTCCTTCGATGACATGTGGATAAAAATTTCGCAAACTAAATGTGAAAGGAAGGAAAAATATCCTTTGTTGAAATTACTATCGTGTATAGTACGGTCACTTCCACATTCGAATGCAGAAGCAGAACGGTGCTTTTCAATCATTCCTGATGTCAAAACGAAAAAAAGGAATCGTATAAGTTCTGCTACTTTAAATGCAATTTGCGTCATTAAAAATTATTTGAAATGTACAAATCATGATAGCATTACAATGCCAATAAGTAAAAAACACATAAAATTAACTGAAAAAGATAATTTATACGCAAGAAGTTACGTCGAAAATAAGGTAACTCTTACAATTCATGGATACACAAATGACGATGATGATATTGATGGTGATTTTGATGACGAAGTACTTTACGATAATTGAAGGAATGTCTGACGGATTCGACAATTATAAAATCGAGTGAAACTATGTCTGACGGATTCGACAATTATAAAATCAAGTGAAAAAATGTCTGACGGATTCGACAATTATAAAATCAAGTGAAAAAATGTCTGACGGATTCGACAAATGAGAATAGTGTCTGACGGATTCGACAGTTCAAAGAAAATACGTAAAATTGACCGAAAAAATACGTAAACCGCGAAAGGAGGGTTTTTTAGTGGGTAGGCGCTGTCAGAAGAACCATGTAGTTCGAACTTAATAAGTATATTAATTCGACACAAGCATGGAGATGGTGAGTCCCACACTATTTAGTATACGGCTAAAATATATATTCATTCCAACAATTGAACTTACATTACACAACTGTTTTATAACTTTTTGTGTAATGAAAGAACACAATAGGAAGAAATGTATGTTTCCGTAATACTAAGTGTGCCAGGATGCATTTTTCCCTTAAAAAAAAAAAAAAAAAAAACACTGCAACAATTTACAATTAAAAATTGTTTTCATTTTTCCAATAGGAAATATTTCATGGAACACGAAGAGAAATTCAACAAGCTTTATTCGCTGAGTATGGAGATTCAGAGAGACTTTTGATTCTCATAGGGTAAAATTGAATTTCAATAAACTTACCATTTCAGAGCTTTCAGAGGGTATTTTTATTATTATTACTGACAACTATACCTGAAATAGCAAAAAAATCCAACCGGAAGCGGCTACGACACTCCACTTTCCCATTAAATGTGTTTGAAAATGGACAATTTTAGCCATTTCTAGGCTTGATTTTGCAACATAGCTATGAAAGTCAACTTTTGGTTCCAAGGTGATTTAATGATCATTTATAGTATGTATTTGTTCATTCGGACATTTTACACCAGATTATGGCCGAAAAAAGAGCCGAGAAGCAAGAGAAATTGAGTTATTTGCCTCTCAATATGTGCTTAAAGTCAGATTTTTGATTCTCATAGGGTAAAATTGAATTTCAATAAACTTACCATTTCAGAGCTTTCAGAGGGTATTTTTATTATTATTACTGACAACTATACCTGAAATAGCAAAAAAATCCAACCGGAAGCGGCTACGACACTCCACTTTCCCATTAAATGTGTTTGAAAATGGACAATTTTAGCCATTTCTAGGCTTGATTTTGCAACATAGCTATGAAAGCCAACTTTTGATTCCAACGTGATTTGGTTATCATTTATAGCATCTATTTGTTCATTCGGACATTTTACACCAGATTATGGCCGAAAAAAGAGCCAAGAAGCTTGACCAACGGAATTATTTGCCTCTCAATATAGAAATAAAGTCAGATTTTTAAAGCTCATAGTGTAAAACTCAATTTTAATAATCCTTTATTTTAAGTGCATTCTGGATCAATAATTATTTATTTATCAACAATTATACATGAATTTGCAAAATTTTCAAGGCGGAAGTACCTCCTACACTAAAATTTTGCATGAAACAAGTTTGAAAGTTGTTAGTTTGAGCTATTTCTTGACATTGTATTTTACATTGTAATATTAAGGCGCAATTTTATTTCCTGCCATTATTTTGGCATATTTTTTAGGAGATTTCATTCGCTTATAGGTGTACCATACAAGAAAGTAACCGAAGAAACATCCTAGCCGCCCCACATTTTCATTTATTAGGCTCTCATCATAGAAATTATGTCAGATTTTTGCATTTCATAGGAAATTGATGAATTTTGGACAATTTTGTGATATTTGCAAATCCAAATCACCATCGGTACAGTGATGTTGCAAGAAAATGGTCGAGTTTTTACCTCATTTTTAACCATTTTTTCAAATTAATCAATCTCATGTATTCTCGTATAATTTTTTATTTAATTAATTTTAAATGTCACACTTCAGTGATCATTTTGTGCAATATAATAAGGGTTTTTTCTTTCAATTAGTTACACGGATAATATTATTTCTTTGTTAGTTTTATTTCATCTCATAATAATTTTTTATATACAAAAATTTTTTACAATTTTGAGGATAATTGTTAAATTATAGTAACATTTAATAATTTTCCTGTATTATAATTGTCAAAAAATAAATTTCTCTTACGAGCGCATCGAGCCGGCCGACACCCTTGGAAAAGGAGTTTCGCGCGGCTCGTTGGCTAAACTTAGGTGAAATAGAGAGCGAAAGAGAGGTCCGAGAAAAGTATATTCATCCCTCTCGTACTCATACCTCACCGGAGCTAACCGAACTTCAACGGCGAAAGCCGAGACACGCACGTATCGATGTAGCTGTGTGCGTGACCAGCGAGCGGCGACAGTAGTGGGGTTGGCTCACCGATGTACCGCTGGCACTGTGTGCGTGCAAGCTAGTGGCGGCGTGGTGGGGATACCGAATTCCCACAAGTTAACATCAGGGGCTGGACACTCAGGCCTCGAAGGCTCGAATTATTTGTACCGAAGGCAATTCTTAGCCAACCGAAGAAAGTTAAATTCGAAGAAAATACTGTATTTAAGTTGGTAGCAGTGCTTGAGAATGTTGATAGATATAGCACATAAATGACATATATATATGTTGTCTTGTGGATTGCAAAATCCCATGAACTGCCATAAACGAAGACAAAATGAAGAAATAAGATAATATAAAATTATATAAATATAGGTACAAGAGGAAATTTAACAGATTACTTTGGTTTCAGAATTCCAGATTGGTTCTGAAGAAGAAAAATTCGAAAAAGAAAATGTAGTAGCTAAAGCATCAAAAGCTGGTAATATTTTTAACGTTTGATAATATTTAGTTTAATAAATTTAACATTTTAATGTTATTTCTTTCAATTTTGAGAAGAGGTAGGAGGCAGAGAAAGGACGACAATAGTCTGGAAGGGAAAAAGAATAAATAGATATGTAAAAGGAACTTCAATCTACATAACAATTAACAATTAGATATATATAGTATAGCTGTATCTTTATTTTGTGACTATAAATTGACATATATTTATAGTATATAAAATTTAGCCTTTTAATAACATGACATTTTCTATTTTCCAGATTTATTACAATTGTTCCAGTAAATAATATTTTTATTTAAACATGACTGTTACAAAGAATTTATTTTTTGTTCTTCATATAAATATTATAATTAAGAATTACTTTTTTTTCACATGTAAATATTATAATAAAGTTTTGTTTATACAATTATAAATATATTCAGTAGCTGTTCTTATATGCAAAATAACCCAATCGAATGTTCCAGTATTCAATAATAATTCTAATTCCATTGGTGTAATACTATCTTCCAACAAAATTTTATTTCCAGTCCCATAGTTAAAGCCACAAAGTACTCCAAACGAACCTTCATCTATTTGTATTGCATTATTAAAGCGATATGATGTTTGACTGCCATAGTTCCAGTAGCAGTAGTATCAGTGGTAGAATCATTTCTGTGGTAGCAGAATAATTATTGATTACAGTTACAGCAGTCTGAAAAGTTTTACCATAAAGGCATATTACTATAGTGATAAAAGAATTAAAAGAGGAAAATGATAAAGTATTGACCTGATTATTTGTACTTGCCACTCGAATCAATGTTTTATGTCACTGCCATATAGGCAAGATCAAGTGCTATTGCCAAAATGCTGTCCAACTAATCTGTAAAGTATGAGTGTCGCAGCTAGCCAAAGCATAAACAGGCTCATATATGTAGCGAAGAATGAATCACAAAGAAATATATTTAGATTTGGTGTATCTTCATCTTTTTCTCTTGCTAGAAATGCACGTAAACTCGTGATACTTGACCATTTTTCAGGTGAAGTGTTAATATAAACACCGTCGTCTGTTAAATATCGTCTGTGGTATCTATACGATACTATTAAACGACCTCCCATAAAGGTTTTAACGTTTACAAATGCTGGTAGATTGCTCTTATGTTTAACAGAAGAGATAAATTATTAACAATCCTCAAATTAACTTTATCAGCTAAATTGGAATACTGACCTGTCCGTTTCATGGTTCTTTATCACAATTGTACCAGAGTCACTAAGTGATTGATAGATACATGCACTTAGTGCAACCGTAAGATCTCTCATTGTGAATATTTCAGAATAATGTGTATTTCGATTGGGCATAGGTGCATTTCGTAGTTCAACCAGTGTTTGTAACATATTATGCGCCAGAAACCGGAAATAATAATGGATAAAGGAAGTATGAAAAAATCAATAAAAGGATACTAATTGATTTGTAAACAAATATCTTACTTGCAAATGTCTCACTGGGTCAGTGACCATAGTTTTATTGTAAGCCACACTGGCGCTAAATAGAGGTAGCGTTGTAGGGAGCTAAGCAATTGTTGCTGAGTCTTTTCCTGTTGCAATTCTTAAAATAAAAGTACTTATTCCATTCTTACAGAAGCTGAACCACCACCGAATGCTTCGTGTAACGAGTAATATGACAATAAAGTTCTTAATGACGTTTCGTTAAGCTATGGAATAAATCGAATATGATTAATGGTTTAAATTTTTTCTATTTATTAAAAGGCTATTTAGTTACCTTTTATCCACTTTTTCATTTCGCCGTTCTTTGAACTTTTGCTTCGAAATCTAATTTTTCTGCTGCAAGAATTTCATGTAAATTTGGTTGTTCTCTAGGCCTATAAGTAGGTTCATCATTAGTCATTGCTTCATCGTCTAAAAAGTAAAATAAAGTATTATGTGCTTTTATAGAAAGTTAGTGGAGAACATAATAAAATGATATAAGACCTGCATTGTGAGACATTGTTAGCATCGTTATCAGTGCTTGTGCTGTTGTTGCAAAGCTGCCTCAAAACATCATCTGCTTGTTCAAGCCATGTATAGTTGATATCTGAACTGTTCGCTGTCAACCTCAAATCCAGTTGATAATGTTGACAATTCTTCCATGAGATTTTTTAAACAGGCTATAAATTACAGCTGTTGTGTCATGATATCCAGTTGTCCTATTACCTTCTTTAGCTTCTCCTAAAATAAGAATATAAGAATAATTGATTAGAATAATATACCTGCTTGTTAATTAACTTAACGAAAAAAATACAAAAATACCTTCATCTCCAATATATTTAATGCTTCCACCAATTTCTCCTCTATCCATCTTCATTGTTAAAGGAGGACTTCCAAGATCGGGATCTTCACTATTAACTGGATCATCGTCCTAGTTTAATACTAGCTTATCTTCTTTCTTTTTACCACACTCAATAGCAAGTGTGCTCCAATCTATTCATTGCCATGAATCTACATAGAATGCAGAATAATGCTTATAAAAATAACAGATTGACATAAGTTTTGTGAGTGAGGATCTTGTTAACATTATTATGACTTCCTTCGACAGTAGTTTCTGTAATGCTTATATCCTAATCTATTATTCCAGTATTAATTTGAGAACCCTGTACCTTGATCTTACTGGGGACATTAAGAATGCCTGTTATTGAATATTAAAATAGATTAATAATATAAGAGTAACACATTATAACAGCAGCATTAAGTAGGAAAGATACAAATTCAAACTGTCCTCTCTATTAGCATCCATTACTTTATTAGGCAATTTTGATAAGAATTCAAATGCTAGAGCAGGATAACCAGCTTTGAAGAGGGTATGTGCAGTGGTAAAGTATAATTGTTGCACCAGTGGCATAATACTACCTTCCAACATTCACTATTTATCTGGCCTAAGCTTCTGTTTTCAATACCATAAGTAAAGTTAAAAATTACTACAGAATGACCCTCCCTTTTATCTTGTGTTGTTGAGGTTAATTTATTATCTGAGTAGCACTGAGTGCATATGTAAAGATACATAAAATTTGAAAACGTTTGGATTTGCTGAATCAATGTGAAAACAAAATATTAGTCAAGATATAATATAAAAAAAATTTTAGGAAAGTGATTTAAGAGATACACCGTTGCTTACCTATTCTGTCATAAGGCTTTTTAGATTCATCGTTGTATTGTAGATACATCATACCAATGTTGGTTAAAAACAGTGTATTCAGAGAAACAGAATGATTTTTTAAAATCCAAAGCACCGTACTATGCAGGGCAGATCTGTATGGGCCTTGGCATATCCTGATTTTCTCTTTCTTTCTCACATCCTAGTATTCCCTCGTACAACACTTTTCTTAAATTTAAAGATGCTATATTATCCTTGTAAAGCCTCATCAGCACCATTGCAACTTGTAGGTTATTTAACTTATTCACACAACTTCAATGGCATTTGTCAATGCCCCTGCTAATAAGGAAAATGTTTCTGCATACTCAAATCTTTGCTTCCCAAGCAAAGCAACGTTATTCTTTAAAGCTGTTTGTCTCCAGTGGTTCTTAGCAAAATTGTTAGCAAAGAATTCTGTCATTCTTTTGACTCTCTAATTCCTAAAAAGACCCCGAGTAAGATTTTTCTTCTTCATGCCTAAATGATAAATTGCTGTGTCCAATGGATCTTGCTTACGTTGGAAAGCTGCTTATGGCTATTTTTTCTATATATCTTCTAACAAATATGTTACTCCTAATCCACCATCCAACGTTTAGTTCCTTCTGCACAAATCATTTTGATTCATTCTTGAACTAAAATATATATATGTCATTAGGTCTGTTCTCGTTGGCCTACACTTTTAACACTTTCTACACTTTCCGTATTTCTGTCTTTGTCCATTGTATAAGTTGACACCCTAAAAAGTGCACAAAGTGTAAAAAGTGTAGGCAACGAGAACAGACCTATTATGTGTTATATGATATCTATCAACATTCAAGATGGCGGCCCAGCAATTTATCCCTTTATCCCCTCCATCTTGGCTTCACTTTCGCAAGCATATATAGTCACTCGCAGTCGCTCGTATTTTTAAGGAGCCCATATCTGATTCTTAACAGTGATTTATTTTTATGAACCAATTGCTTCGGCCACAAAATATTATATAATATATCGAAAACTTATTATAAATTTCGAAAATCTGTTAATTCTTTGATAAAGTAGATTCGGTCTTACGAAAGAATGAATGAACCTTTCTGCATCTCTAATATTCAAGCTACACTAAATGCATCAATTGCATATACTCCTTATATAGCTTTAACATTCCTGTTCGTTGTTAATAAGAAAAATTGAATCAAGAAGTATTATCCTTTCTCATTTCACTAATAGCGATAATGGAGCGTCTACTATTACCAGCTTCATGGGTGAGCAAGATCGCCTTTTATAAAAAGCAATCGCACAACTGCACTTGCGAACCGTCAAATTACTTTTCACCGATTTTCGATTATTTTAACATACTAAATAATCTTTATAACATTTTTAAATCATGCAGGTTTATAGCCCATAAAATTATGAAAATAACGATATAATAATCATAAAAGTTCGTGACGTCTATTTTTTTAACGAAAAAGGGTACTTGCACCGTAAAATTGAAACCTAACCGTTTTGGAAGTTTGAAAAGCATTTTTAAGATAGCTTAGAACATACATTTTCTTGTGACACAATAAATTGCAAAATTAACATTATAATATTTATAAGGGTTTGTGTCAATTTTTCTTGTAGTAACGAGGAAATGCTTCATGCATACCAATCCGGTGAATGCCCTAGGAAGGCAAAACTTCGAGAAGATCTTTATGAGGCTTCAATATTTTTGTCTTATATTTTTAATATTGCTCTTTTAAGGGTAAACACGAGATAGGTAGCATTTCCTCATTAATTAAAAAAGAAATAATAAGGGTGTCACGATCACTCATGAATATTATTACGCGCAGCTTTCACTATTTAATGGTGTAGAAGATAGTATGGTTGAAATAAATGAAATAAATTTTCTGTCATCCTGAAATTGGTGCCGAAATTTTGAGAATGTTACAAAACCTACTTTTCTTATGCAAGTTCCCTTCATTGTTTAAAAAAAGGACGTTAAGGTTGTCACGAACTTACAGCATTTTTTCCTTATTGTTGTTACTTTTAATAATAAAAAATGTATATTTAAATCGCCGCGCCGTGTGATAGGTATGGCATGGCAATATTCACACCGCGCGATACTCCACACCCCACACGCCGTGTAATGGCACCTTATTACTCTCTCCTTTGTTTTTTTTTTTTTTTTTTTTTTACATGGGAAAAATCCTCCTAGGACACCCTGGGATGGATATAACACCCCTCAAGTTAGTTCTAGGTTAGGCAACTTACGAACCAGCCCGACGGGTGTTCCACCTCAGGGTAGTGTTGGACTCACTATTTTTAAACAGTGCCTACCAACTAAAAAACCCATGCTATTTGCTTACAATAGCGATTGAACGTGGTTGACTCCTTGACGATGCTACAACTACGAGCCATTCCTCCTTCCATAATTATTCCAAGGTATCCATTATCCATGGAGTTTTAAATGAAATAAGAAGATTTATTAGTTGATACATTTTCATGTCTTCACACGTTTCACCGGGGTTGATGGAACGTTAACTCTTTATACTTGAGGTACGTAAAAGATGGTCGTTATGTCTACGAAATGAATAAAAAAAAATTAACGATAATAAGGAGGGGAATTAGAGATTTATCTTATTCAAGCGCGAGATTTAGGCAACTATTGCGTGGTGATAATTATTGGATTAGGTAAAGCGTGGTGAATGTTATGCATTATTTATTTAATGGGAAAACACTCCTATAATGCTATTGCTCAAGTTGCTTGATAACCTATGCCATTCATTGCAATAAAAAATGCTATCATTCATAAGTATCACACTTGTAAGATTCATTCATATTCACTGTCATTTATTGCCCGCACCTGTTGAACCAGAAACGAATGCATGGATATTTTGGCGATATTCATGATCCGATTTACGAATCTCTGGTCACAAGGGTGGCTAATGAAAAGTGAATCCCATTCGTATATTCCATGGCCCAAAATCCATTTCCCGATGGATTGTGAACCATTTAGCCTCCGGTACCTCCAGATACGAAGAGTAGGTACCATAGCGCGATGAGTCAACGCTATGAGGCCTAACCCCGCATATTACTGGATCGGAGCAACTGTGGAGGTGGAATATTTCATTCAGACACGCTACTCAATCGTTTCGAAATATCGAAGAGTTAGCTTTTTCACATTATACACAGCAATCAGTAATCAATGCATTTCAGGAGGAATTTCCGAAGAAACAAATTTTTATTGAGAAATTGGAAGGGCATTCACCGAAAATGTGAACTGAGTATTTAAAGAAATTTCTATTAAGATAGATTGAAAACAAATAAAAGGTTTATTAATGTGTCGGAATGACTTTAAAGATAGATAAACGTTTCAAAGGAACAGCGGAATTTTGAATAAAGCAATGAGGCCTAGGCTTGACAATTCATAAAGAAATAGGATGTTAACAAAGGAGAAATACGAAACATAAATGAACTGTAGACAGAAGGGTTGACTTACAGTTACTATCGTTCTGGCATGCGAACGGTTCGAAACTTAGCAGAATGGTTCGGATGTAAAAATAGTGAATCGGGGTAGGGTCTGTTCTTCGACATATATATATATATATATATATATATATATATATTTAAATTTATTACCTTTTTTGCAAAACGTCGAAAGAAGAAATTGAGAAAAGCATAAAAGCAATTCGGAGCGTCTAATATTATTAGTATATTGCAGTATCTTCTGATAACATTGGTTTTCGATTCAAAAATAAAGTACCATAATGGACTAAAAGAATAGAAGAAGACAGTCTTGCAAACCATTGCAATTAATTAATGTTTTTCTCGGAAAAGACAGTTAAATACTAATCCAAGTCATTTATGTACAATAATAATCCCACAGTTCATGTGTTTGTAAAATCAAGGGCGAGACAAGTTTTTCAAAACATTAATTTTTCGCTTTACCCATCTGTTGGCATACTTTTCTAGAAGCTGCTGACGCTTCTTCGTCATGTTTTAATTTTCTATTACGTTTATTACATTCCTTTTGTATCAAAATTACACATAATTTATGTAATAATTGTTCTTTCAATAATATTTCATGGTTCTTACAGATGAACCATTCGTCAAAAGAAAATTCTTCAAGAATGAATGTTTTCAAACGCAAATAGACAAATATGTCATGTAATGAAATTCTTCGGTTTATTATAATTATTCCAGCTTCTATAATATCATTCAACTTATTGCCACGTAATAAACAAGCCTTACAAGCAGGACATGCTTTCTTTTGAAAGTACCTCATAATTTGTGCTTTAATATCGTGTAATAGTTGATAGTCGTATACAGTAAGTGGTAGAACATTGTTCTCAAACCTTCTGCTACTGGGGCCTTCGTCATATGTGATATTAACTGTTGGATCATCGACACTGCTAGAAATTTTTAGACAATAAATAATGAGGATAAGCCTTCCTTTTAACGGACAAACAAATGATCATGCTTCAAATTGTTGTGGAAATACAGTTTGCTGAGAAGCTCATTGAGAATGAAAATAGTAATATTGATAAGAGGAGCAATAGATATAACCGCGTTAACGATTTATAACATTACATTCTTAATTGTAAATGTTTTAAAAGAGCACGTACATAGCGAAGGTCTGTACCAAACTTTCTTATCTAATTCACATAATACTAAAAATACATTGACGTGCAAATATTTCAGCTTCAACTAATTGTTATGAATAGTTTTCATAGAGAGAAAAAAGTTGTTCCGCAGGAATAGGACCAAAAGGAATATAATTTATTAATTTCTTCATTCTCTTCGAGCATTACTTATTTATAATGGTAAATCTTTCTACAGGAAATTTTGGATGCTACTTTATCTGAGGTTTAATTAATAAACATTCATGGATGATATGTGTATTGTTTTTTATAACTGCAACATTGAGAACTTTTGATTGTAATATAAATTGGCTTAGTATCCGATAAAAGTAAATTATGTTTTTACTATTAATTACTTATATATCATTACTTCCAAGTATGTATAAGCTTCGATTAATGGAAATTATAATTAAAAATTTTCTACGACTTTAATAGACGTCATGAGCAGTTAGCGTGTCACAACGTTTATTCTCTACATTTACATAATTTTAAGCGGAGTAAGTCTATATTGGGTAAACAGTCTAAAAAGAAGCACCAGTAATAGAGCCTTCTAGGTCAGGTGTAACCCTTTTGAATTTTTTTATAATTTGTTGTTTTAAATATAGTACATTATGCAAAACAAACAAATTCAAACATTAGAAACTTGTCGTTGCCCACCACTCTAACTTTTTCTTTAACCGTACCTGGATTTCGGTCAATTGTCTCGCGGTCGCCTTACAATGCGTCACGGGTACAAGAGTGACAGAGATATTTTAACAACGCTCTCGGAAACCAAGCTGAAATGTGCAGAAAATTCAGAGCCTTCTTCATTATAATATAATAAAATGTAAACTGTAAGGTACCACTAATATATAAATAATCGTCCGGTTATCCTCGTGATTGGGCATATTTTCACCTTAAAATTACGCTTAATCTATTGATATTACTTTTACAAATGTTTAATTAATATTATAAAAATTAAAATTTTTGATTGGGCATTGGATGACTGGTTTATAAGGGTGCTACAATTTCGATCGGTTCATTGCCATTGGATTATACCACGGGACTCCATGCTACAACTGCTACATAACATAACGAGACATGGAAAAGTGATATGTAATAGCTAATTAGGGACCTTTAAATTATATTATGACCGATTACATTTCCCAGAGTATACTTCGTAAAAACAATATTGTGGTATTTAAAGAAATGAAGAAATACAATTTTGTATACATTCGAAAGTATTGGTTTCAAAATTTTGGTTTAAAACATGGTGTAACTTCAATGATGTATAATATTTTAAAGACACATTCTTGAGGATGACGGAAGAGCATCTGAGCTAAATCCTAAATAAGAGAATAAAAGAATATTCAGAACCAATATACTGATTATTTACTAAGAATATTAGAGTACTGGACTTTTAGTCCCAGTTTGGCCTGAAGAATGTGTCTTTGAAATATTAAGCATCATTGCTGTAACACCGTGTATAGTCTCTAAATCCTTTTAGAAAAACTCGAGCATCATGTAGATGACAGAATTCTGAAAAATTCTTAATAATGTAGAAAGTTATTGTATTCTTCAATTCTTGTGTCTATAGCATATACTGTGATTCAATGTACTACATTGTTGTAATTAAACATTCAACAAATTTGTATAAATTGATAAAACAAGTTTATATTTACTTTTCTATTTCTTGCGATGTATCTAAACCAAGAATATCTCGCAAAGAATCATCTAAATCATCTTCATCGATATGTAATTGCGGATAATCTACCTGGATTTCATGTTCAACGCCAGCAGCAGGAATATCCTGTGCAAACTGGTCATTGAAAAAATCTCGCTTGCCTAACAAGTCATCGCAGCCTACTAATTGATCCATGCCATCTACTTCGCAATTAGTTCCATCGATTCTTAAATTTGAATATCTTGTGAGTAAAACGGTTCGCCACGCAAATTCAAAATGGGCAACGGTAAGATGGTTATTGTCGCCTTGCTCGCTTTTCAAAAGACCAAACAAATTTTCTAAAGGATCTTGATTTAAGTAACGAAGGTTCAATTCCTGAAAACCCAATCTTTGCAAATCTATCCATAAATCATGAAAAACGAATAAATTGCTTAGCAAGACTTTAGGTGTTGGCGTATTTACAGCACTTCCGTCATAATGATAAAATTTTAAAGTTTCTGCTTTTAATCTATAGCTTGTCCATTTACGAATATGATCGGACGTCGCAGAAATTGGAGCTCTGGTCGAATTAGATTTTTTATCATTACTACTACTACCAAGAATAGAGTCAAACATTTCGTCTATCTCGTCAAATATTTCTGCTGTAATTTTTGCCGTGAAATTGTTTTCAGGATCGTTACTCCACATTTCTCTTAAACTTTCTGCTATTGACTTGCTGACTATCTGAGCAGATTTATTTACCTTCATCTTACTCCTTGAGGAAGGAAATAAATGGTCTTCTGTTAATTTCGTCATATTACCCTGACAATATGTATAAAATAACTTTACAACATCAGACCAATACCCAATCTTCCCACCCCAGTGTATCGTATTGCCAGGATATTGAGATTTAATGTTAATACCCTGAGTAGAAGAAGGGTGCTCTTTCAACCATTTTTCATATCTCCCCCTTAAAGATGTGACAAAAGTTTTAATAATGTGTGGAACATCTGCAATTATATATATTTTATGGTCGTAATTTGGGATTGTAAAGAAATTCCCTGATTGATGAACGTTTGTCTTCCGCGCAAGGTTAGCTAAGGCCTTTCTGTTCGGACCTCCTTGATCGGATACAACAGCAACAATGGTTAAGCCCATATCTATTAAATCTTTTATGGTAATTAACAATAAAGTTTCCAGCTCTGCGCCACTCATAGCCGATTTTGAATAATAATACGACAGAGGCTGTTTCCTTGGGGTATTTATACTTTGAATCATAAATACGAGAACATGATCCACCAAATCACTTTTACCACTAATAAAGCCGGATACGGAGGCCATCCCCTCTGTGTAAATCAACCTTCTTTTCAAGCATGTCTCGTCCATTGTAAGTACAAAAACTTTATCTAAACTAACTACTTAGCCTAGCTACATTCTCTTTAATAGCATTGTATAAAATATCATTTTTACCTGGTTTTATAGGAAAACGTTTAATTGTTCGAGAAATGGTCTTTCTATCGGGCAATATCATGGTATTACCTAAAAATGTGTAGCACTTATTACTACGACGCTGAATATCAACAGCTAGCATTTTCTCGCCTTCTCCGTAACGACGTCCATGAATGTTTCGATTTTGGTTATGAATGTTCATTGACACTATTTCTCGAAGAGCTTTAGAATTTATATTACCATAGGAAGGTTGGTCTTGCAATTTCTTTTTCAATTCTTCGCATTCCTTCATTTTGTCAAAATACTTTTGTTGCATTACACAAAAATCATTATACGAATTTCGTAATTTCGTTAGCAGTATTTTAGTTTTCGGAGAGGGTGGCGTATCTAACGAAATGCCCGCGTCTTGTGCCACCTTTTTTATTGTCAATCGTTCAGTTGAATCTATATAAATTGAAAGTAATTATTATTAATAACAGCAGAATTCTTCTTAAATAATACCAAACAAATAAAGCGAAATATAATTCACATACTTGAAGGTCGCCTCTTTCTCTTGGTATTCGTATTTTCAATCATATTACTCTCAACTTTCTGCAGAATACGGTTATTAATAATTTCATAAATGTATATGTCTCGAGAAGGTCGAGTTAAAATTAATAGTATGTGACGCATTTGCATTATTGAAATAAATGGAGATTATATTATGAAGTATCACTTCCTTTTTATTATATAAGATTAAAAATTAACGCCTGCGTTCATATTTACATATTAGTGAAAACCCATACAGCATCCACATGACTAAATGATATCTTTACTATGTATCACATGACAGTTACTATAGAAGCCTCTCGCGTTAAGGTCGAAATTTGGCACCATAATTTATGAATCATTCGACTATGAGCGCTAACGTGGAGATTAATTTAGAAAGCGCCAAGAAGGAAAGATTGTAAGAGTGACGGAAGCGAGTGTCGTGTGCTGACAAGGAAACAATTACTATTATATAAGTGATCAGGACAGGTTAATCGGGGATTTGGAGAACAAATTTTGAAAATTTGTATAAAAATTACGCGAAATTTTTTTTCAATAGACAAACTGAAATCGGGCGAGTGGCTTTGTTTGGCAGGGGCTTATAGCAAGTCACCAGGATGGTTATAAGCTAACAGGTCGGTTAATCTATACAGATTGGACTTTGGGCGATTTTTATGGAGTGTACAAACAGCGAACAAGAAAGTAAAGATAGATTAAGCAATTCGGAGTGTTTTATGACAGGAATTTTGGCTGATACTGAAGAAAATGACGTTAGGACTATTTTGAAACCAACGCATTGTAAAAGAAAGATAATAAGCGTCGATTTAAAATTTTAATTTTAATAATTGCTAGGTTTTAAGATGGCTTAATGTATGTTTTTCCAAATTATATTGTCGAGAAAAGCCACGGCTCTTTCAGCCGTGTCTATAGAATATTTGTACCTTTAGAATTTGTAATGTTGATTTTTCTTTATTATAAAAAGTAATTTGTAGTTTTCAGTATTTTGTTTTAAAAGACTACATCCCTTGGAAAAATGAAGCGTTAAAAACGATTAGTTTGTAAGTGCTGTATGTGTATGAGAATAAATAAAAATATAATACGCATGCATGTATACCTCCGATGCAAAGGTACACAGTGATATAAAAAACCATTTGTTAATTACCTCAGGATATGTAATAACCGGCTCGTGATTGTCATTCAAATTATAATTTATGAATGATGTGGAAGGTTCATTATGCAAAATTCGACTTGCACACAAAGGAGCTTCGTCAGTATTTACAGGTGTATTTACAAGTGGTATCTCAGCAGCTTTAAGAATGCGCAAAGAAATTGTTTACTTGAAATAGTTAAATAGAAATAACGTAAAGATTAAGAGAAGGCAAAGACAGGACAAAATTGTATTATTAATGTTCGCGTTCAGTTATTTGACATAAGTTTGTACAGTCAATTTAATTTTCTGTTCATCCGAAATGAGCTATTACGATAAATTTATTTAACATTTGATGTACAAAGCGATAAAAAAATTGTATGATTCAGCAGATTTAATTACGTCAGTAAACCAATTGAATATTAATGTTACATTCGCGACTATCATACTTCTTGTTTACCCTAATGAGTTTACATTATTAACGTTTTCAAAATTATCTAGTTACCTTCATTAACAACATTTGAATTAATTGTTATGAACTCTGCTACTTGTTCGTCACTTAAAGATTGTGCCCCGTGTACAATCGGATATGCTGTGCTCACAAGTCGTTTTCCAGCTTGCGTACATTTATAATCAGTAACATTAAAGTGACAGCTGCAAACAAAGCGGCTTCTTGAAAGGAAACTGATGGGTAAGCAAATTAGGTCTTCATTGCCAACAATTTGTATCCATCTTTTGCATCTGTTTTTAAAAATTTAGTAATCATAATGAATTTTTTTAAAGTACAAACACTAATATTGCATGCAGAAAACAATTAAATATTGACAAAGTGACTAATATTATAGTGTCATTGATTAAAATTTCTAAAAAAACTATATATACTAAAATCTTAGTTAACTCTATTCTGTGAACTCTGCATGTGCTGCTTGAAGTTAGTCTCTTTTCATGCTTTAACCACTATCTCTCTCAGCCCTGGAGGAACAGACTTTTCTATTTCATTGCGTATTCTTATTTCTAAATATTATTAAAACCGCATTATTATTTTTTCAAATTTCTTTCAGAACTTTATGTGACCTATTAATTTAAAATTGTACGTATATAGGTCTATAATATGCACGTACACTCTGGGAAATTGAATCGTTCCGAAATGTCAAACGAAATTAAATAGGCCTAAGTTAGCTGGTGGACAAGATTTTTCCTCGTTGCACAGCTTACCTGCTACACCACTGAGTCCCAAGCAATAAACAGAGGGCAATAAACCGACCGAAAATGACTAACCCTTATATACCTGCACTCGAATGATCAATCAAAAATTCTAATTTTAATATTATTAATTAAACATTCTTAAAACTGGTATCAAAACATTGCTTTTATTTTTAAGATGAGAATGAGCCCAAACACGAGGCTAATCGTACGATTATTTCTGTATTAGGTGTATCCTATATATATATATATATATATAATTCATATTTTATTAAATTCTAATGAAACTCTGTTTTATTTTGTATTTGTGTTACTTAGTAAATTAAAATATATATAAAACAAAATAGCAGAAAGGATCGACTAACAATTATCGGAGTTAATACGATGTCAATGAAAATAGGAATTTTTCAACCTTCAAGAAAGGGCGAAATATAAATTATGTACAAAAATATTATTAAATAATGGATAAACATTTATTTCATTTAAATATATATGTAATTAAAAGATATGCGTAAATACTTTAAAGTCCTATCTAAATTTCTCAAAAAAAAAGTTTTATTAGATTTAATTAATTCGAGAACTGCAAGATAAATCTAATACAGAAATAATCGTCCAATTAGCCTCGTGTTTAGGCTCATTCTCATCTTAAAAATAAAAGCAATGTATTGATAACAGTTTTAAAAATGTTTAATTAATAATATTAAAATTAGAATTTTTGATTGATCATTCGAGTGTAGGTATATAAGGGTTAGTCATTTTCGGTCGGTTTATTGCCCTCTGTTTATTGCTTGGGATTCGGTGGTATAGCAGGTAAGCTATGCAACGAGGAAAAATCTTGTCCATCAGCTAACTTAGGCCTATTTAATTTCGTTTGACATTTCGGAACGATTCAATTTCCCAGAGTGTATATGCGTAACGAGCAGGCATGCTATGTCGCTCAAAGCTACAGCTGCATGCAATTTCAATTTGAAATATATAGTAAACTACTGAATGCAATTAAAAAATAATAGAAGGGTTTACGAAAGGTCTTGAGATATGGTACAGGAATGTGTGATATAGGCTAGCGATGTCCATTTAAAAAGGAAAAAAAAGGAATAACTACATTTAGATCTTTCTATAATTCAAATAATTAATGGCAAAAAATAAAAAGAAAGTCACCACATTTAGAACTGTGAACATAGAGATAACGTTTTCAATTGATGGAATCATTGAACAGATTTTTTCACAAAAACCTATATTATGGCTTCCCCTCTGTACACAGGGACTGTCAAATAAAGTGATCTAGTGTCCGAAAGCGAAAGAGTCGCGATGAAAATCAATAGGCGTATCATTGATTGATGATACATAAAGAAGTGAACAAGCGGCTCGTTACGTTTCTTCTTCACTAATACAGCTTCGCGGAATAAGCAACATGTTTTTATCAATGTAATAATCGGTGAAATTAGAGTAAGAGAAAGATAGTGTGCAATTATTTCTCTCTCTTTCTTTCCCTCCCTCTCTCTTATTCACATGTACATACAGAAACCTTCAAATATTAACTGTGTTATATTCAACAAAGGTAAAAATAAACCTACTACTGTGTGTATATGTTTGAAATTCAAAAAAAGGCTAGAAAAAAGAGTACCCTAATTCCTTTTCACTCTGAGTCCATCAATTGTTAGAATAGCAATTGAAAATATTTCATTGCGTGTGGAAGTAGGAATGATAGAGGGAAGAACAAGTTAGTTATGCATTTCTCTGTCTATCATTAATGAATCGTGCGCCAATATCCGCCATTAGGAATTATACGCTTTGAAAAGCTGGATAATTTTTTCTACATAATTTTAGGTCATGCTATATATATATATATATATTAATCCCCTAACCTTTGAAGATCACGTGGAAAACGGAAGAAAGTGCAATTCTCTTTTCCCTGCTTATGACCGCATAATGTAATACAGCACACTGATCGAGTCATGCTGTCCAAATTTCTGAAGTAATTGGTTGATAAATGATAAGAATCCTTTCCTGTGTTAGCCTGTTCAGTTGAAAAATCCTGTATTTAATAATTCTGAAATTATTCTAGAAGTGTAGCCTAATAGTATTGAAAAAATTAATAAAAACCAATTTGTAAACACTTTATGACGCATGTTTATTACATATTAAGGCGATTCATAATAAAATGAATGAAGCAATTCCATCCACAGAAAATTTCATGTATCATAGCATCTTATTAATTTTAATAGTCTCATTGGCTCTTGATAATAAATATATTATTCTCAGCAAAAGCCTGTAGGGATGATGAGTTTCAAAGGTTTTTGTTTTTACTGATAGATATGTAATGAATTTTCAATCGGATAAACACGTGAACAGAGAAAATGACAAGCAATTTGCAATTTTAATTCCAGTACCGAATAACGAGGATGTAATTAGAATTTTGTGGACACTTGTTTTAAAAAAACTATTTCTAACATATACTAAAAACTCATTTCATACTACAAGTTCTGTTCCCTCTATACCCATACAGGACCAAATGACTTAAAGATATCTTTTAAACATAATTTAGTCAATTGGATGACTAAAATAAGATTATAAGAGAACTTTTAGTCAAGTGTGCTGTAGAGGTATTATTAATGGGATATATCACCAAAATAAACCAAATAAATCTGATAAGTTTAACCAGTTAAAATGAAAAGTTTTACCAACTTAATTTGCACTACAAGGATATCAGCTATACTATACTACCAAAATATTTTTACAAGTTTGTCCAGAATATAAAATAGCTCTTTCAGTAAATATATGAACAATGTATAAGATAAAATATGTTACTGCATTCGAATAAAAATTCTGAGTTATTCCACAAGTTCACTATATGTGGGTAATTGCAATGGGTATGAAATGTCCTTTCGTAATAAGAATGCCTTTGGCACCACAAGTTCTGTCAACTGTATTATGTCATTGGGAGAATACGCATGTTTCACCAAAAAGATTTGACAAGTTGAAAATGCTAATATGATACTTTTACCAATTTAATTTACTTTTTAAAAATATCAGATATATATTAGTAAAAATTCTGTAAAAGTTGGACTCCAATATAATACATTACTTTGTGCAAATGTATGAACAATGTATAAGATAAAAATAAATGTTACTTCATTCGAATAAAAATTCTGAGTTATTCCACAAGTTCACTATATGTGGGTAATTGCAATGGGTATGAAATGTCCTTTCGTAATAAGAATGCCTTTGGCACCACAAGTTCTGGCCACTATATTATGTCATTGGGAGAATACGCATGTTTCACCAAAAAGATTTGACAAGTTTAAAATGCTAATATGATACTTTTACCAATTTAATTTACTTTTTAAAAATATCAGATATATATTAGTAAAAATTCTGTAAAAGTTGGACTCCAATATAATACATTACTTTGTGCAAATGTATGAACAATGTATAAGATAAAAATAAATGTTACTTCATTCGAATAAAAATTCTGAGTTATTCCACAAGTTCACTATATGTGGGTAATTGCAATGGGTATGAAATATCCTTTCGTAATAAGAATGCCTTTGGCACCACAAGTTCTGGCCACTATATTATGTCATTGGGAGAATACGCATGTTTCACCAAAAAGATTTGACAAGTTTAAAATGCTAATATGATACTTTTACCAATTTAATTTACTTTTTAAAAATATCAGATATATATTAGTAAAAATTCTGTAAAAGTTGGACTCCAATATAATACATTACTTTGTGCAAATGTATGAACAATGTATAAGATAAAAATAAATGTTACTTCATTCGAATAAAAATTCTGAGTTATTCCACAAGTTCACTATATGTGGGTAATTGCAATGGGTATGAAATATCCTTTCGTAATAAGAATGCCTTTGGCACCACAAGTTCTGGCCACTATATTATGTCATTGGGAGAATACGCACATGTTTCACCAAAAAGATTTGACAAGTTTAAAATGCTAATATGATACTTTTACCAATTTAATTTACTTTTTAAAAATATCAGATATATATTAGTAAAAATTCTGTAAAAGTTGGACTCCAATATAATACATTACTTTGTGCAAATGTATGAACAATGTATAAGATAAAAATAAATGTTACTTCATTCGAATAAAAATTCTGAGTTATTCCACAAGTTCACTATATGTGGGTAATTGCAATGGGTATGAAATATCCTTTCGTAATAAGAATGCCTTTGGCACCACAAGTTCTGGCCACTATATTATGTCATTGGGAGAATACGCATGTTTCACCAAAAAGATTTGACAAGTTTAAAATGCTAATATGATACTTTTACCAATTTAATTTACTTTTTAAAAATATCAGATATATATTAGTAAAAATTCTGTAAAAGTTGGACTCCAATATAATACATTACTTTGTGCAAATGTATGAACAATGTATAAGATAAAAATAAATGTTACTTCATTCGAATAAAAATTCTGAGTTATTCCACAAGTTCACTATATGTGGGTAATTGCAATGGGTATGAAATGTCCTTTCGTAATAAGAATGCCTTTGGCACCACAAGTTCTGTCAACTGTATTATGTCATTGGGAGAATACGCATGTTTCACCAAAAAGATTTGACAAGTTGAAAATACTAATATGAAACTTTTACCAATTTAATTGCCTTTTTAAAAATATCAGGTATATATTAGTAAAAATTCTGTAAAAGTTGGACTCCAATATAATACATTACTTTGTGCAAATGTATGAACAATATATAAGATAAAAATAAATGTTACTGCATTCGAATAAAAATTCTGACTTAACCAATATTTAAATAGAAAGAATATAAAATTTCTGACCTTCTTTTACCAATCAATTGAATATTTTTAATATTCCTCCTGGCTGCTGAACGAAAACTGGTGATGGCAATAAATAACTTCTTCACAGAATATAACTTAACTGGAACAAACTGTAGTCGTTACACAGATTTCCCGCCAATTTCGTACACTTCCACAAATTTTCAAATTTCTAAGGTAAACTTAATCTGATGTAAACATCAGCAAATCAGGCAGTATGCTGTCGGTCCAGTAGAACGATTAAAACATTTAGAGCCATCAAAATCTGTATGCTTGCGCCATCTGCTATAAATCGAACAAACTATAGTAAGCAAAACGCACTTTACTCTGTAACCAATTTTAAAGATATACTATCACGCCACCTATGAAGTGCTGCCAATTATCAGCCTTAATATTAGTTAAATTCTTAGGTTGGCTAAAGATTGCCTTCGAGCTCTGAGGGACAGATAAGAAAGGGTGGGGGTAGCTGAGTGTCCTACCCCTGACTGGTAGTACCATGCCATGCAACAGCAATAAGTAGACTAAGTAGAGTGAACCGAGTGAGGTGAGGTGAGGCGATGGCGGCGGCGCAGGCGAGCTTCTGAGTTCTGATTTCTGAGCGAGCTAAGCTAAGCCTGGCTAAGCCTGCCCCTGGCGCCCCTGCCCCCTGCTGCCCAAGCCTGCCTGGGTCTCGGTGTGAAGTGTGAACTATGAGTGTAGTGTGAGTGTCACCAGAGATGAAACGGGAGATTGCTCATGCGAGGTCCCGAGGCAATCCCTACCGGTAGGCGGCGCTGGTGTTGGCAAACGCGTGACGCGTGTCTCAGGTCCATCTAACCCCTAACGCCATCTATCGGAAGAGACCACGAAGCACGAGCGTTAAGCTTAGAATAGGGTAAAACATATATGCATTGTTGCCAGAAAGCGGAATAAAGAGAGAGCGGAGATATTTTCTCGGACCTCTCTGTCTTTCTCGCTGTTAGCTTCTAGCAGAGGAGTCGAGGCAAAATCTTTCCGTTTCGCTTTGCCGAAAATCTACCAATATTCGATGTCATTTATATTTGCAGGCCAATGCCTTTATACATGATTTTTTCAGCATATTTATTTATCAGCATTGTCGACTTATTTAAATCAATAATAAATTAAGGAAATGCGTATTTGATATATAATAATTATTTTAACTATAATTTCATCGTTATATTTCGCTTATTTCCGTAAAAACTGAATTTCTTTAGTTTATTATTGATTATTGTAAGTCAATGGCAATTTAAAAAAATTTAATCTTAAAAAAAAAAGAAAAGTACCGATCAGGAATCGAACCCGGACCCACGAATCGCCACGCGATTACCTTACCGCTTAGACCACGAGGCTTCTTCAGTGCACCGTAAACAGATAGTGTTTTTAAGGGCTTGAAATCTTCTATTGAACTATATAAATAAACGAAGAACCGACATCTTTATTCATTATTATTCTATCATAATGGTACACAAAATAAAGAATAATTATATAATGTAGATTTTCAAAAGCTTTTCCAATAACCAAGAACGGAAACTGCGAGCGTTAATTGATTATTTATCTTCGTTCTTGGCTATTGGAAAAGCTTTTGAAAACTATTCAAAATATAATTATTCCTTAATTTGTGTACCATTATGACAGAATAATAATGAATAAAGCTGTCGGTTGCTCGTTTATTTATATGGTTTAAAAGAAGATTTCAAGCCCTTAAAAAGGCTATCTGTTTATGGTGCACTGAAGAAGCCTCGTGGTCTAGGCGGTAAGGTAATCGCGTGGCGATTTGTGGGTCCGGGTTCGATTCCTGAACGGTACTTTTCTTTTTTTTTTAAGATTAAATTTTTTTTAATGGCCATTGACTTACAATAATCAATAATAAACTAAAGAAATTCAGATTTTACGGAAATAAGCGAAATATAACGATGAAATTATAGTTAAAATAATTATTATATATCAAATACGCATTTCCTTAATTTATTATTGATTTAAATAAGTCAATGCTGATAAATAAATATGCTGAAAAAATCATGTATAAAGGCATTGGCCTGCAAATATAAATGACATCGAATATTGGTAGATTTTCGGCAAAGCGAAACGGAAAGATTTTGCCTCGACTCTTCTGCTAGAAGCTAACAGCGAGAAAGACAGAGAGGTCCGAGAAAATATCTCCGCTCTCTCTTTACTCCGCTTTCTGGCAACAATGCATATATGTTTTACCCTATTCTAAGCTTAACGCTCGTGCTTCGAGGTCTCTTCCGATAGATGGCGTTAGGGGTTAGATGGACCTGAGACACGCGTTTGCCAACACCAGCGCCGCCTACCGGTAGGGATTGCCTCGGGACCTCGCATGAGCAATCTCCCGTTTCATCTCTGGTGTCACTCGACTGTTCGACCTCAGCATATTCAAGTATGTTAGAGTTGAAATTTTTTTTGGAATATATCTTCTGACATCTGTCCTGCGCGCTGATTGTTCTTGTTGTTTGTTGAATGGTTCTGTAGTCCAGTTTGTCGAAACTCGAAGGGTTCAAGCTTTGACGTTCAAGATTTAACCTGTATATCAGCCATAACCACAAGTGATTACGAGACCAAGCTTTATCATTCAAGTTCAAACGCTCAGCTGTTTCACTTGTTCATTACAGTAGTCATCAGACTGGAGTTGGACCAGACTAATAGTCACTACTAGCCCGTTTTTCTGACTGCAATCTTGTAATCAAATTAGCTCAATAAGATCGTTCAATTCAATTGGTTCGACAAAAACAATAAAAACCTGGCCCAGGGTTGAAAAAGTATGGATTGGGCATTGGACTAAGAGGGCTCCAGTTTCAACAATCCACCACTCTTATCATTGTGTCACGTTAACTTTACGTTGTTCAACGCTACGCACTCTACTGATTTCACATTTCACTCTTTTTTTTCTGGCCAACTCTACGATGCGCTTTTGGATATCCGGTGTTCGGTACGCAGTACTCACCCACTACAGCATTTCGATTGTACGTGGCTACTGACTATAGTGACGATAACTGATAAATGATTATATAAACTTTCCTATAAACATTATTTTACAGAAATGACTTTTGACATTCATACGTTATACCATATGTGTTTTGTGAGAGGGTAATCCCCAAATATGTTCAACAAATCGAAAAGATACCGGTTAGGTTAAATAGATCAATAAATAATGACGTTTTACAAAGCTATTTTGTTTTTTGGCATAATGTCAATAGCAAAAGGTTTTCGAGAATATGATAAGCAAGATCTATTTGCTCTTAGAGAAGAAGTACGTGCGATGTTTGATCATGCCTATTCAGGATATTTAAATTATGCGTACCCATATGACGAGTTACGATCCCTCAGTTGCGATGGTTTTGACACATGGGGCAGTTTTTCACTAACATTAATAGATGCTTTAGATACACTAGCTGTTATGGGTAATTATACCGAATTTCGAAGAGTTGCTGAAATATTAAGTGCCAGAGAAAATTTTGAAGCAAATATAAATGTTTCTGTATTTGAGACTAACATCCGTGTTGTTGGTGGATTATTGAGTGCTCATCTATTATCTCGCAAAGCAGGTGTTATTTTAGAGCCAGGCTGGCCTTGCAATGGACCCCTATTACGTTTGGCTGAAGATATGGCAAAAAGATTACTTGCTGCTTTTGATACACCCACAGGAATGCCTTATGGAACAGTCAATTTGAAATACGGTGTCCCAGCAGGTGAAACAAGCATTACTTGCACAGCTGGAATTGGTACTTTTCTTTTGGAGTTTGGTACACTTTCTAGATTAACCGGGGATCCTTTGTATGAGGAAGTTGCTTTGAATGCTATAAAAGCATTACACTATTACAAATCTAATATTGGCTTAGTAGGTAATCACATAGATGTTCTGACAGGACATTGGACTGCTCAAGATTCTGGTATAGGAGCAGGTGTAGACTCTTATTTTGAATACTTGGCCAAAGGCACCTTATTATTCCAAAATCCATTATTAGCATCAATATTTCATGAACATAAAGCTGCTATTGAAAAATACATAAGAAGGGAAGATTGGCATTTATGGGTTTGTATGACCAAAGGGCAAGTAACATTACCAGTATTCCAATCTTTGGATGCATACTGGCCAGGTGTCCTTAGTCTGTTTGGGGAAGTAGCAGATGCCATGAAGTCACTGCATAACTACCATCGTGTTTGGAAACAATTTGGTTTTACACCTGAATTTTATAACATTCCACAAGCAGAAGCAGGAACTAATCGTGAAGGATATCCCTTAAGACCAGAGCTTATAGAATCAGTTATGTACTTGTACAGAGCTACTGGAGATCCATTTTTAATACAAGTGGGTATAGATATACTGAGAAGTCTGCAACACAGTGCCAAAACTACTTGTGGCTATGCAACTATTAATGATGTGAGAGATCACAGGAAAGCAGATAGAATGGAATCATTTTTCCTTGCTGAGACAACTAAATACCTTTATCTGTTGTTTGATCCTGATAATTTTATTCATAATAATGGCCAGCATGGTGATATTATTGAGACTCAATGGGGACAATGCATTGTAGATGCTGGTGGATACGTTTTCAATACAGAAGCACATCCTATTGATCCAGGGGTTTTACACTGTTGTCATCAAATAGAAGTATTTCAAAATGAAAACTCAATATCCGGGAAAATTTTTAAGAAAGACAGTGTAGATTTGGATAAAAGTATAAAGGATAAGACTTCAAGTAAAGAAAATAATTTAGAAAAGAATAGCAATAAGCAGAATATAAAAGTTATGAAATTATCAGATTTCAGGCATGCTCGTATGAATAAAGCAGATACTACATCACATACAAGATTAGATTCATCAGATAACAATGAAATAATAGAAAATGAATCAAAAAGTAACTTATCTGGGTCGGAAACAAGCTCACCACAAGTTCTTGCTCCACCAAATGTAGCTTATAAAGCTGATGACAGTGAAAATACCGACTCTTTTGATATATCCATATCGAATGAACAGTATTCGTATAACAATACAGAACCATTAATTATGTTGAATAATGCTAGAGGGGTTAAATTCGAGCCACAATTATTATTGGAAAAAATTAGAAAAGGAAATTTGTATCCAACTAATCTTACAGCAAGATCTGATTATCAAACATTGTCATGTCAGTCGCAATCATTTTTACAGAGAATTTCTATAGTAGGAGAATTTTTTTGACACTATTATATACTTTTTAATTTTACCTCCAGCAAATTAAAACTGCTACATATGTAAAGTTTAAAATGTTTGTAAATGATAAATATTGTTTATTGAGACATCAGATATTTCTATAAAGTAAATGTATTTTGATAATATAAAATGTTATATTAATATATTTATTGAATAAATTGTTGATGAGTTTTAGATGAACTGGCATGGATTCGTTTGTCCTTTTAAAATTTATAATTTATAATCTTATTTCACAATTTTCTTATTAGATGGCAACATTGCTGAAAATGATACAAGTATACCAGCTGAAAATATAAAAAGCCGATTCTCTCTACATTTGTCTCAGGATAGCTTCTATTGCTTAGTATGCGCTGAATAAAATGCTCTTAATAAATGGTCAATTCATAGCTTCAGTGCTCTGATTAATTGTTTCCCTGTGATACGAAAGCGATTATGCTATTATACTATTTCTAACTGTTCAAGTAGGGCAATTCTATAATTCTGTCAAGGAACTTCAGTGGTAACATCTGACGGGGCGTCCCTTCTTACAACACATCACTTCGCGCAACCAACAAGCTTAATGTTTTGTTTTTGCTTTACTGGATTACTTGGAAATTTATTTGCTTGTATAAACTAAAATTTACCGTAGAGCTTCTGAAGGTTCTGAATATTAAGTTCAATAGTTTTTTTATTAATCTCATTGGATTTTTATAATATCGCACTCTAGTTAATCGTTTGTGTTTGACTGCGTCACATAGGAGCCCGTGTATAATCTACAAACTTTGAAGTCGAATATTATCGAAATATGGTCGGCAAAAAATATAACAAAAATTAGGGTTTCGAATACACTGGAACAACATTTCTTAGCTACATTATATATTCTTTGCATTGTTGCATAACCTTTATACCTCTTTAACTAGCTACTACTGGCAAATTTCGGTACCATTAGGCCGAAATTAACGGCGAATCTCGGTACGCGTAATAACAATTACAGTATATTTTGTTCGTTCCTTACCAATGCCGAAAATTTTCATTAAAGTTACAGAATACGGAGTCTAGAATTTAAATTAATCGCTAACTTCCAGCTGCCTTTATTACTTAAACTTTAAAGTGAGCGATCGCTAACTTAGCACCCTGCAATGGTTGCATTCAGTAGAGACAAATGTTGAGGGAGCGGTGTATGTTACTGGCTATTACTCTTAGATCCTATAATTTTATCCAATAGAAGTTTAAAAAGAATTACTCAACAGTTCCGCAACTGTTGTCTCTACTGAATGCAAGTAATGCAACCAATGTTTACTCAACGCGGCCGTGTCAACCGTCTTTCATGGCTGCATTTATAAACGTCCCTCAAAGTTAAGGAAGCCTCGATATCTATAGTTTACGTAACGTATACTACAAATTTCGAGGCTTCTTTAACTTTGAGGGCCGTTTTTACATACGGCCTTCAGGTAATGAAACCAATACAGTAAAGCCAGATTACAGACGGAGCAATATGGTATATGATCATATAAGGTTAGAGACAGTCAGAGGTCTGGCGGGGTGGTCACTGGTCAGTAACGCAATACGGGATGCGAAACGTGGGAGAACTCACACCATTTGCATGCTACTTCTGTGGAGCAACATTTTGTCGTCGAATGGTGGAGCTTTCTCATTATATACTTATTATCCATAGACGGCTGTATTTATGCCATTATTCACAATTGTCTCAAACTTGAGAGAGATTATTAAATATGATTAATCCAGCCTTAAGTTGAAACAGTATTAATCAGTAGCACAGGCCTGCTGCATACCAACACAATACCAGCAAAGTAAAACATGTAAATTTAACGTATATGAAAAAAGTAACTCAAAAATAACAAAATTTACAGATCCACAGTTCTAATATTGTCCACGTACATCGCTACACATTCTTACTTTCAGTGCATCGTGTTGGTATGTAACAGACTTATGATGTATCATTTTTCAAATAAAACTACGTAATCAAATGTACAAATATTATATTACACATTCTAATTAACATTTTGTTGTAAATAAAACAATGAAAATATATTTGCTAAACTCTTAATCGAAAAAGTTATTGTCAGTAATATATTTTATACACTGAAAAATTAAATTCCTTTCGTGTTGTATATCACGTGCAAGTAACCGCTGCAAAAGTTGCGGTTTATTTCGTTGATTATTATTAATACTACTATTTGAGTTTCGCATATCCATTTTTGGTTGAGTCAGGCGATTTTGTACTTTCTTATTACTTTCACTATTAGATTTATCTTGTGAAATATTCAGAATTTTTTTAACATTTTCGTTTAAATCTGAGTTTATATTACTTTTATCATCAGTATTAATTTCTTCATTTATATTATCTTTACAACTATAAGAATCCACTTTCATTATTGGCTCTTCCATTGGTTTTTCATCTACAAATATATATGTAACATTAAAAAACCATAATATATAAAATACTAAATAATCATATTGTATATACATCAGAGTGTCCCACT
The DNA here is from genome assembly GCF_024137725.1 of Prorops nasuta. Taxonomy (NCBI): domain Eukaryota; kingdom Metazoa; phylum Arthropoda; class Insecta; order Hymenoptera; family Bethylidae; genus Prorops; species Prorops nasuta. The sequence continues at coordinate 5,260,452 of NW_027116811.1, read as the reverse complement.
TGAAACTGGATGACAGAATAATTCCTAATCAAGTGGAATAATAAAAAAAAAATCAACCAGAGGTATAAAACTTCTAAGGAGACACCAAACGATATTGTTAGTTTAACAATGAAATTTCATTTAAGCTACAATATGCAGTAAAAAAATGGACGTCCATTTAAAAAACTCAAGACGATCTTCGTATGATCTGTAAATTAAATTTCAAGGTCAAGTTGATGATACCATCTTGTGTCCCTTTTAAAGCCTCTTAACTCTCGTTAGAAAAGTTTTTTGATTTTCCCACTTAGTTGCGACATATTCGACTATTGTGTTTCAGACGGAGCACCCTGTATAATCATGTTAATGTTAATTAATTTTATTTGTACCTTCATCAGAATCACTACCATAATTTGCAACTAAAGTAAGCAGTGGTAAAGGCTCTGCTATAGCATGATCATTGGTCTTTGGTATGTCTTCCTCGTCTGAGATAATTATATTAGAAGATTCAGCATTAATATCATCCGTATTTTCTTCATCATTTAATGAAGGAAGATTACCTATGAAGAGTATTCACAGAAAAAAAAAATTAAAATAGGTAACAATAAATATATCAGTTTAGAGAAATAAAAGTAAATGAATTAATACTTGTGCCGGTGAATCCAATGAGACCTCGATATCGCTTTGACTCGCATATAATTGGCTCTTTATAATTATTTCTGTTACGTTTCCGACCTCTTCTTTTCTTCTCCACTACTTTACTGACAGTTCTCAATTTTTTATGTGACTTTAAACAAGTTTGTTCGATGACTTCTCCTCTTTGTTGTTTTTCTAATTCTTCAGACTTCTTAAATTCTATATTAGCTTTCGTAGGATACTTCCTTTAACAGTATATTTATTACTTGTAACTTTAATTATACAAACGTTATACTTATTTTACTATAGCTGCGTACTTTTTTCTTTCTGAAATCCATTTTTCTATATCCTCTGGTGTCGATAAATTTTTTAATCTTTCATACAATCCTGAGCTATGCTGCATTTGTATATGTTTCTCTACGAGCAATGGATGAGCAGAAAATGTGCATCCATCGATACCACATAGCTTGTGAATTTCATTGTGCTGAGTAAAATCATCTTCGGATGTAAATTCCTTATCACAAACATCACAGTGATAACCCTCATCATCTTCAGAGCTGATATAATCTTCATCTTCTTGATCTTGTGATTTAATAATGTCATCTGCATAGAGATGAGCCTATAAATATATTTTAAATATTTTAATTCTATACAACAAATATTAAATATTTTAAATTAATTTCATTATCAAAATTGCAAGAAGGAAAAATAAATACATTATTTTGATTTGAATCACACTGTAATGAGAATAATTTTGTGTTAAAAAAGTATATCAGCATATATTATTTTAACATCTTACCCTCAAGACAGAAGACATTTCTTATAAATAAAACTTTCATTAACTAATATTTTTAAATAAAAATACATTAAGTTTGTTTTTGTTGTTTGTACTTCCTGCACTATTTTTCAGTAAAACTGTACAACATATATGTATATGTCACACTGAGTATACGTTTTTCATAAAATGAGCAGAGAGTGTAGGATACAATAACAAACCTCTATTAGAGATATAAAAATTTTAATTTTAGTAACGAGTGGTCAATTTTTTAAATGATCTAAGAACGACATTTGTGATTTCACTATATGTACAATGCGAATTTTATGAAGCGGTCGTTTAAACAAATTAATTGTTGCCAGTCGGTGACCGTAATCCACAGCTACAAACTGACAATATATAACTCTCATTCCTCTCGAAATTTGTTTGATTAATTTTGGAGCAATCGACTACATTTAATATTAATTCAGACCTTCAGAAAAAATTAAAGCTTATTCCTCTTCTGATTTTACATAGAGTACAGATAAAAATTTAAATCGTCGCTTTTCAACGTAACATCCACAAGTAATGTGTATTTAAAAAAATGTACATCTTGAACTTGTTTTGTAAAAATATTGTTTTTTCTTTTTTTAATTTTTCCATTTTTTTAAATACTTTACTCGCAAAATGTTGAATTACGTTGACTAGAAAAATAATAATTCTAAAATCATTACATTTTTCTACTTATTTTTATACATTATTTGTAGATTTTATCATATTGAAAAAAATATGCGCTACTGTATACATGTCTTGTATTGAGGAATACAGCAATACTTGGTATTCATCGTTTTCCTGACAACAGATTAATGTGCCATTATAAATAGCAACGTACATCGTGAATCCAATCAAAAACTCAAATTTTACAAATACAAAAATCTAAAAAATGTTGTTCTTAGACATATCTGAATTTTCACTGCTAGAGGTGTGCGCATAATTTTTGTATTGTTGATAAAAGACTATTAAACTTTTAAAAATTAGAAACATTTAATTATATATTACTAAATCGCTCTGTATGCAGGAAGCACCAATCGATAAATTAATATACAAATTTTGTACTAATAAGATTATTTTGAATTATAATTCAAAGATTGGTTTCAATCTATATACAAAAGTTATAATTTGTGTACATATACAGGGTGTTTCATTAAAGACGCCCGAGCTTGGAAAGTAGACCAAGAGCTTATCATGGGGGGTTGATGAACCTAATTCAGGATTTGGAAATATTTGCATTTTTCAGCTATTTTCTATAATCACTAATAGGGATTTCTTATTAGTGACTATAGTAAACAACTGAAAAGTGTAAATATTTCCAAGTCCTGTCTTAGAGCATTAGTTTTAATGGCTATTATAGTTCAATTACTTTCACTGTTCTTTATAAATGTTATCATTTCTCAGTTAATGTTGCTTACTAGGTTTCTAATTTAAATTAAATAAAATATAACAATTTTTCTATAGTGAAACAAGGCAAAATCTTATACATGCCGCCGTTAGAGAAAGACCTTGTACATAGTAAATAATACTATTAAGAACAAAATGGTTTTGGTTGCAGTGCTATTATTTATTACACTCACTCGTTTCATGCACTTAGTTAAATCATATTTGAAGCTGCAATAAAGTTTTATTTATTGAAGCAATTTTTTATAGTGCTCATAAATTAGAAAAATTTACAATTGATATTATATCTTAATCCCAACTTTTCTTAATAGTGTAATATTCTTAGACTATTAATAGTTTATCATAATAGACTATTTTTATGAATATTCTTTCATTAATTACTTCCAAAATTTTAATGAAAAGGACTATCCAACTTTACACTTTAATTTACTTTAAATTTGCTAGGATTCAAAGAAGGCAAACTTTTATAAAATAAAATATTTTCAATTTCAGAACGATTATTTATAAATGGTTTAGTATAAACAAAAGGACTGCGAAGTTACAGAAATACAATTTATTCTTACATTTTAGTACTTAATCTACAAACTTATCTTTCTGTCTGACTTTTTTTTAAAGTTTCAAGATGACAATATACAAGTTTTTAAATGTACTAAATATATAGTTAATAATTGATAGGTACTTGTAAAAACCAATTCCATGTTATATCGATTATACTACATTACTATAAGCTATAAAACATTATATCAGCTATATAGTTTTGTTATTGCATGTATATCTATATTGTTGCTAAATAATTATATATTGATATTTATTTTTAAAAGTAGTATACAGCTTGCAACACTACGTTGGCCATTTACTAAAAGGTTCATTTATGGCCAATTAATGACATTACTCAGAAACAGATTGTTTAAAATCTGATATAGCAATATTACAATTATTTAATGCTAATATTGTGGCTTTCATATAAAAGCACAATTTTTGGTAGAAATTTACACCTATTAATTTATAATCGTTATATAAAATGAATATGCTTAACCATCTGAGTGAATACTAATGCAAAGTTAGTATATTTTAGTGTATTTGATTTCATGCAATATTTAATAATAAATGCTGAGAGAATGTTGTGCTATAACACAGATATTTCACACAGATTAATAAATGAAAAATTTTAATTTGTACATTCTTATCGTTTAACTTTTTAAACATCAATTAAATTTACTAAAATTTATGACATATATTGAACCAAATCGTTCTGAACTTTGAAAACTAGGTGGATGTAATAGGCTAATATTAATTGTTTAATTTTTTAGGAGGAGTAGCCTGAAGCTTAAGACTATGCCTGTTCGCTGGTAGGCTGCGACTCCTCCTCCTTTATCTCCCTTTGTTCTGATTGTTCAGTCACATTTTCAGTTTTCTGAACACTTTCAGACTCATTTGCATTCTTATCACCTGTTTTTTGAGCATCCTGTAATCAAAGTAATCTATAAAACTATCAATTCAAACAACACAACATTTGTGTCTTATTTGACTATATTCTTCACCATAGATATAACACAGTTTGTGGGATATTACACAATGTAGTAACTTGGTTGATAATAAAAAGAACCAGTGCAAATTTTGTGGCTTGTAAATTTTTCAAATATATCCTGTTATAATTTTTTTATTAATTTGCCTGGATTCTTCTTTATTTGAAAATATCTTACCTCTGCTTATAAAAACAGCAATACTAATCATTATATTGTTATAGATTATATCAATAATCGGGGAGTCAAAGCATTGAAAAGTGACATTATTGCATCTTTCTGTTAATTAGAATTCTGTTGTTGAAATTGTTAGATAAAAATATCCCTTAAATAACCGTACATTCTGTAATACAGAGGTGGTCGGAAAGTGCTGTTTTTGTGCAAAATGAGTTAAAAAATATAATTTTTCTTCCTTATTTTTTAATATATTTTTCTTATTTTTGAGAAAAAGTATTGTTGTTAAACTTGCTGAGAATTAAATTTTTAACAAGCTGGATGTGTTATGAATTGCACAAAAATTGTTTTTAGTTGAAAAATTATTAAAAAATTAATATACTTAGAAAATATACAGGGTGCGTCACTTAATTTGCCCCAGAATCAAGAGAAGAGAAGAAGCGAAGTGCATGGTGGAGGAAGAGGCGCATTATTAGTTGAAGATTTAGGGGGGGGGGGGGGGAGAGCTATACTGGGCCCGCTAATACCGTTCCTTCCAACTCACTCCTAGTCTTTACTATCATTAAGTAATTTTTTTAGTTATCGTTACAAGAGAGAGACAAGAGACTGATAGGGATAAGTGAGAGACAACGGTTGTCTATGCATGGAGCGTGTTAATCCAAACTCTCTCCCTGTATTTCCATACTAAGTCCCACTCCCCTTACACCATATTTGTTAAATAATTAAATTACTAAATATAGAGGGGAGAAGGAGAGAAATAACATTAAATTACACGGAGAGAGCTCATATAGATTAACACGTGTGTGTCTTGTGTGAACAATTATTGCCTCTCATTTACTCTTAGCACACAGTCTCTTGTCTTTCTCTCTCCTAAAGACAAATTAGAAAACTGCTTGGATCTTCCCTCATCCTGCGCTCCTTGTTTTCTCTTAGTTCTGAGGCAAATTAACTGAGACACACCCTGCATATGTATATATACTGCAGGAAATGAATTCATGGACATGTATAATTTCTTCATGTGTTTGGATTTCACCTTTAGGGTGATTTTCCAATAAAACTTCAATGTTTAATAAGATGTGCTAATGAAATATTAAATAAAATATTCTATAATAAAATATATTACCCTGAGATTGAAGAATATAAAGTACAGTTATAAATATAATTAAGTATATAATAGTTAGAGTGATGAAATGTTTGATGTTGTCTAAATGGCATTACTAGTTCATGTTAAGAACTTTATTCTTGTAAGAATATGTATAGTAATTTTTAATTTTTCTTTTATTGAAGTCATGTGGCTTTGAGCAATGTTTGATAATTATAATTAATAGATGTCTGTTTTCCTTTTTTAATGGGCAGTCCAATTGAATGTAATCAACAGAGTTTGAATTGTACTATTGTGGTAATAATAATAAGGTAAATTTTTTAAACTTACTTTGTATAGGTACTTATTACATGAACATTAGTTTCATAAAATTTTGTTTATGATAACTATTTCATGTCTGGTCATATCTTTATTGTTAAGCCATGACATTTTATACTTAGGACTCATATATTTGGAAAAATTCATTGTCCATATTTTTTCTTGGAATATGAATGGTATATATATATATATATATATACACGAAGCTACTAATATATTTGATTGGCTCTATTTTGTAGATACTATCAATAGATAGGGTATTTAGTTGTAAAATTGGTAAGGCTTCTGTGTCTGAGGCAATTTGCTCAAATATTTCATTGTGTTTTATTCTCTTATGATTAGGAACCCAGACCAGAATAATCTTGGCTTATGGATAAGCAACTGATATAAAGTTATATTGATATTTATTAGAAAATAGTTTTTGATATTCTTGTAACTGGTTGATTCTATTTTTAGTGTGGAATTTAGAAAGCCAGATACAATAATATAGGTGAAGGGTCCATTCAAGTCACGTTCACGTTTTAAATTGTTGTATCTGAGAACAGAAGTCCCTCGATTCTTTCCACAAAATCCCCTCGATAATTTTCCACTTGTTATGCCTACTATTTGTTTTTTATTCAGCTCGCTCGGAGTTCAACTGTCAACCGCGACTAATCCGCGTACAACAGACGAGCCAAAAAACAAAACAATATGTCAAACAGAAAAAAGTACACGCCATATGAAACAATTAACTTTTCCAATTGGAACTTGTTAGTATTAGAATTATTAGTATCAGTTTATTGATAATTTAACTAGTCGAATGATACCAAACACAGCATAAATCGGATAATTATTAATTTACTTAAAATATACCAAGTTCAATTGTTCATATTTTAATTTTACTAAAAATTATCCGTTTTATGCTATGTTTGGTATCATTCGACTAGTTAAATTATAAATAAACTGATACTAATAATTCTAATACTAACAAGTTCCAATTGGAAAGGTTAAATGTTTCATATGGTGTGTACTTTTCTCTGTTTGACATATTGTTTTTTTCTTGACTCGTCTGTTGTACGCGGATTAATCTTAGTCGATATTTGAATTCCCAGTGAGCTGTGCAAAAAATCGTGTCTTGCTCTTGATGTTTTTCTATTGACGGTCCCAAAAGGTGGAGGTACAACAAGGGACTTCTCTTTCAGTATGTACCAAATAGTAGATAATTCAGCAGAAAAAATATCATTGTTTGCAATTAGCGTAAGCTTGTAGGATTTTCCAGTACAGGAGTTGTAGATAGTAGAGCCACAGTAATTCTCTTGTACTGTGATTTAAATTCAGCAGTATAGTATAGTTCTTTAAGATTCCTGTAAAAACCAATAAGCTCATTAAGACTGTTTTTGAATTTTTGTTCAAGGTTATCAGCAGTTTTGGTTGTTCCTATTGTAGTATCAGTTTTAACTACATCATGTTTATTAAATTTTAAAAATTGAAAGATGCTTTTTCATTTACTGAAGGTCCCAAAGTAATGATTTTTTTTTGCCAACTTTTCTGTGCTTTGCTTTATAAGTTTACAGTCGCACAGTATATAAATATCGATAAAATTTGATTTGTTTATACATAATTTTTCATTTTTGTTAATTTTATGATAAGTATATGCCAAACATTTTTTATGTTTATATTATTGTGGTATGCATATTCTGATACATAATAAATAAAGTATATAAGTTGAGTCGTTTTATTTAATCCAGACAAGTATCTCAAAGAGTATGCAAAATATAAGAAAAGGTTTTAAATAAAAGTTTGTTTGCCTTTCAAGAGAAAAGACTTAGTAGCATTGATTTGACTTTGAAAGATCATTTCAAGATAACACAGAGGACATTTTGAGATTTAAAAACCAAACCTTTATATTTTTTATATATATTCTAGTAGTTTAATTTAAAAGCTTTTTAAAGCCTTTTGGAATTTGCTGTTTCTTCCAGTTATTCGCTAAATGTTTTGATTTCAAATTGTACATAAGTGTCAGTCTGCTTGAAGTAGTGCACACAACCACTATGTCTACACACGCATAGTCATTTATCTACTTATTTCAAATCAAAATATCTAAACAAATTGCTAAATGTAAAGATAAATTAATATAGTATTTTGGAAGTTCTTGAAATAAATTACAAAAATATGTAATAAGAAAAGGTTGATCCATTTAACAAAATCATTTTGTCCTTCACATAACCTTCAGGGTGCTTTTCAAGGTCCTACAGATATAATTACACAAGTTAGCTCTTTCAAAATATTCAAAAACCATCCAGTTCATTTTTTATAAAATCTATTCATTTTTAAGATATTTAGGTGTATCCTGACTTTTGAGATATCTTGTATATATGTATGCATGTTACAATATAAAAAGACAACCTGTGGTAAAATTTTAATAGCAATTGAGCATTATATATATATATTTTGTTGGTATATATAAGAATTTACCAAATTTCTTAGCTTTTTAATAATTATTCAATTGAAAACCACACATTTATTCAAGTTTTAACGACTCATTCATCTTGTAGAATACTTAACTCTGTGCAAGCTTGGAAAGAGTAACTTTCCTTACAAAATCAAAAAAAGTTAACGAAGAAAAAGTAGGAAGAAGAGCAATATTTTAACTGATTTTGCAAAAATATCCTTTTCTATCACCTTCATATTAAACAGTAGGGTCACTTCAAAAATGTTTTTACCTAATGAATGCAGATAATAAAATTCTGGTTGGCTCACAATGCAAAAAAAGAAATTCCTGACTCCCCGACTAAAACTCCTTTAATCGTAAAAGATTAAATTGCATGCAGCATAAAAAAATACTTAATATTAAAGATAAATTACAACTTAATGTATTATGATTATTTGGTATTTGTTAGTAAACTCAATTAAAGCATTTAAATATCAGCACTATAACTTACTTTTATTGAAGTAATGTTAAATTTAAAAGTAAAAGAATATAAATAGATTATTAGAAAATACCTGTTCTGGATGTTTTGTGAAATACTCATTACTGGCTTCTCTAATCATTCTTGTTACTCTATTTCTTAAACCTTTAAATTCTTCCCATTCCTTGGAATCTTTATTCTTTTTTGCTTTTGCATACAATTTATTCTTTTTTTGTATTTCACTACGTATTTCGTCTGTCATCCATGGCTTCTTCAAATCTAATTTCTGTCAATAGAGCATAGATATTTACATTTCAAGAAGATAAAGAATCATGAAAAATATAAATTATTTTCATAAATAATTCTTACTTCAAGTTTGTTTACTTTTTTAGGATTATTTGTTTTCTTCCCTTTAATACTAGCATTCCCCATTGGAAACGTTTCCATTGGCCTCATATGACGTAAAAGTTGTGGTGGCATTCCACGGGGCCAGGGTCTCATTGGGGGACCACGACGGCCAGGACCCATCAGCCTCATAGGGGGTATAGGTGGCATTCCTCTACCTCGAGGGGGAAATAAAGGGGGAGGACCTCCAGGTCGCATCATACTGCCTGGTCCTGGACGTGGTACTGGTGTTCCAAATAATAAATTCATTGGAGGAAGTGGCATCCTTTGAGGCAATCCAGGTGGAAGAATTCTTCCTCCAAATCTATGAGACGGAGGTGGAGGACGTACGCCAACGGGTGGTAATCTTGGACCAAGCAACGAGCCTCTATTTAAAGGACTCATTTTTGGAAATATTTGTCCTTTGTTTAATCCTAAATAGCAATGCTATAAATATTGAACACTTTACAAACAAAAAAATCACACAAACCGACCGAGTGAACGTACTGTGCGTACTGACGCGTTTTTCCGAGGTTATGGTCGATCGGTCCTGCCGTGCCGTCCACTGCCGTCCTGGTCAAATCTAGTACTACATTACATAGTTACATACATACATACAAACCACTAACAAACTACTAAAGGCCCTAGGGGGGAATAGGGGGAAGGGGGGCGATTCTGAACTCCACCATTGGTAGCATTCAGCAGAGACAAATGTTGAGGGAGCGGTGTATGTTATTGGCTATTACTCTTAGATCCTATAATTTTATCCAATAGAAGTAGAAATTTAAAAAGAAATCTGGTAACGTTACTGAGCTGCTACCTCTGCTGAATGCTATTGACCATACATATGTATGTATGTATGTATACATATAATAGTTACCAAAGCCGTATTCCACTATGATTGTTTTTCCACCTATTGGTAAAATTTACCTGTTTGGCGGTAAAAATTACAAACTGTGGTAAATTCTATTCAATTTCAAACTTTACCAAACGGATAAATTTATCAAGATGTTTACTAATAAGTAAAAAAACACTTGCCCTACGAGTACAAAAAAAATTTATTTAATGTCATATAAACTATAGATTTTCAGTACTCACAGTCAATAACGGAACACGGCCGTTCAACGGTTCAAACCACTCAGCTAAAGGGCCGCGTGCCGTACACAATAGATTTGTCCGAAAAGAAATCGAATTTTTAGGCCGAGATTCATAAACGGAATTTGAAGTTTAATTAAGCTCCCCTTGAAGCCTATAAGAGGTATATTACATAGACTGTAGGTTTTATCGGTCTTAAGCTTCAACTAGAGCTTAAGTTTCGTTTATGAATTCTAGGTAAATTATGTTTTTCTCGACTTGCCAGTTTCATAAAAAGAGCAAAATATGTCACTAGAGGTTCTCGTTATTTAAAATTTATTAAATGTAAATTATTAAGTTAAAGCATATTTGTAAAAGGTAAAAATTCACCAAACTTAAAATATCATATGTAATAAATAAATTCTATATATGTATCTATATGCTTAAGGTATTTCCTTTTTAATCATATCACAACAGCTTGTATAATACACAGGTTCTTCAGATGTTTTGCTTATAGGTGTACGAGTTTTACATGGGGTTGCTGCATTTAACACAGCACTCAAATTTCTGTTTATTAACCTTCCACTTATACTCTTATCTAACCACAGATTCTGATTATTAGTTAGGGGAGTACGTTCAAAACTTTCAATACTTGACTTAACTTTGAAGCCTAAATGTGGTGTAATTTCAATATTCGTTGACCCATCAGGTATGTCATGTTTTTCTTCATAAAGCGCTGAGTTGTCTAGCTCATTAGTTTCTCTAAAAACAAATGCATCTTTTGTTGAAGCAAATTTAAAGTAAAAATAAAATGTTAAAATTACCTTTCTATTTTAATATTTGGTGTATATCCACACTCAATAAACACAGATTCTATATCTTCCACTTCTTTATTTAATTTTGCGTATGTGTCCTTTGCTTCTTTCAATAAGGAATTTATTTCATCAACATCATTACAGTTAAGTTTGTTTACAAGATCATCCATGTCAAGCTACACAGTAAATGCCAGTTAAAATACCGAATATAAAAAGAAAATACATAACTCTAAATTAAATATATATAAATATATATATATCATACTTTAGTGTCTCTCAGGTTATTGTTTAATTCTTTTAAATAGTCGTCTACTTCTTTAGTTCTTTCTCCATAACCCCCAACCAGACGAAAAGGTGTTTTCCACTTATTTGCTAGTTCACCTGTTTCCTCGTCAATGATTCGAGCCATATCCGTCAATGATTTAAAATAATTGAAGCTCATTGTTAAATAATTCTACACTGTTCTACACTGTTACACGTAAATTAAATCCAATTGCAAATTTGAATTTGGTTATGTTCGTACTTCGTGAATCAATAACTGACGAACCTGGCGATGCGAAATGTGAAGTACATGCAATGAAAGTCAGTAACATGTCAGTAACCGTCACTCGTCAGTGTTGGTCAGTGTGAGAAACCCAAACTCCCTGGTAGTCCTTAAGTGTCCCTACATAAAGGGTATTACCACGTATGTATATTCCAGAGATAAACAAGACGAATTTTCAATCATTTCCATAAAATATTTTAAACATCATAATATATTATTGATATCCAAACAATTATTTATTTTTATATTATGTAACATATCTATTGAATGATTAATTAATTAATATATGCTCATGCAAACAATATTTTTCTACTGACGCAAAAAGTAATGAATTGTGCTTGAAAAAAAAAAACAGATAAATTAAATTATTGCTTGATTAATGAAGAGTTTCGAATTTAACAATGCTTCTATTTTTTCTACAGCAAAGATTGGAGGAAGCTTGAATTAGGAACTAAATAATAGTTCTTAAAAGAGCTAGGCTACTGCTTTGATTTTCATGATTTATTCATCTCAATTATAAATTTTTGTTTTATTATAAAACAAATAACGCAAAGGGCGAGAACCAGAAAATACATTGCTTACGCATTTATATATCTTCAATATATATTTAAGCATACCAATGATGGGAGAATATACTTTTAATTATGTCACTGGTTCTCGTAACAAATAACTCTTACTTAAAATTAAGGTAAATAAAAAGGTGATACATCTCACCTGTTATTTTCATATCCGTTCAAAGTCAGTTACTGTTAATAACATACCAGTATTCTGTTTCGAGGTAAGAATTGCCTAAGCTGGTAACAGATGCCGAGAAGGTATTAGTTTCTAGAGAACTGTTGAAATATATTGCAAAATCCGGTTGTAAATCAATAAGAGACATCATCCTCCACTGCTCCAGAACAATGGGAACATTTAAAATTGCATTGCCGATCAGTTGAACTCTAATCTTTGGGAGATACGTGATTGCATCTTGAGATGCAACCAGTACAACATTATTTATTCCACCGTTTGCTGTTAATCTGATAGCGCAATAAATGGCGCCTCCTAGTGGAACTAGTTTCCTTTCAAGAATATGGTTTCCAAATGGAATCTTTAGTTTCTGGGCCCAATGACAGGTCAGAGTAAAAGGCAGACCAGAAAAATTCATCCATTGTCGATTTGTTAAGGAATTCATTTTGTACCATTGAAATATCATTGACCATACAGAGTACTTATAGTTTTTATTATCCAAGTTCATAAAAAGGACTCTATTGTTGGTAGCATAAGATATTACATTTGAAAGTCGGGAAGCTATAGTTTTTGAACCATCAGGTGTTTTGGTCTCTATTCCCATCCAATTTCTCAAACTAATATTATTTTTTAAAATCATCGCGTTGGTTTTGCTTGCCATTGCTAGTGCTACCATGTGGAACCACATAGTATTTTCACAATAACAATACCTTGTTAATTTCTCTGAATGTATTATCTCTAATGCTACGCTTAAGCGATTCAAACTGGAAGCACTGTAGACGCGATAACCAGAGAGGAAAAATTCATTGGAACTGGGGTCAGACCAAAATATGGACGCGGTTTTATGTTTCTTTTCCTTCTTAACATTTTCATCCACCATATCCTCAAATTCTTCAACAATTCTCACGTTTACCGATCCAGAAGCGTATCTCAGGAGTGGGCTATGGCTGGCAAAATTAAATCCTACTAATTTTTTACAGTAGTCTTCATTATCAGGCCAATTCGTGCTTTTTCCATCAGTTTCCTTAGGTAACCAATCATTGGCCTTGATTTTCCCGTTCTTCTCATCAATGGTATTGGCGCATTCTGGATTCCCATAGGCATAAGCCCCTATGAGACAATTTGAGAATGGGTCCTCTGAATCTGTCCAGGTACATATACCTGGTTGCCACCCACCGTATAGCTCGGCTGCCAAAGCACAAGCAGTTGCATATGTCTCCTTAGTCGCTGAAAATTTAGAAATATCTTTAACAACTTCCAGACAACTATCTCTTATCGCCTGTATGTTTTCTGTTTTAAACCATTCTTCCCAAATTGCTGTGAAGTCACAAGGACTAATTTTTCTGCCTCTTTCATAGACGTCTGCATTTACATTTGCTATACGTATTGTGTTCGGGGTTTCAAGGGAATCGGGTATCACCAGCATGACATTTTTTGGACCAGGTATTTCCACCGAGTTGCAACGGGGCATTCCGTAAAAAAATCCAGTCTTCGCTTTGTGCCATGTTGAATCAAACCAGTCCATATTCCACTTGACATTGATGCGTCCAGCCCAAAGTCTCGACGTCATGAATGCTGCGATGTATGGCACTAGATCTTTCGACAGCCTAGATGTGGATATTGGTACCATTGTCCACTCGCTATCCAACGAGTCCTGGTTAAATGGTTCCGGCAAATCATCGAATTTCATACTATTTGTTGCAATCTTAACGGCTGTGGATAGTGTCGTTACCAAAACACGACATGCTGGCTTAGCCACGCGTGCATTGTCAACAATCTTTGTTTCGAAACTATTTCTGTCACATTTTGCCCTACGGACCACTTGATATTTTATAGGATCATCCTTATACACATCCGGATCCAAACTGTTTATAATGCATAGTAATCTGAGAATTGCGCTCTCTTCGTACGGCGATTGGGAGGCGATGTGCTCTTTTACCAATATTGACAAATCGCACAATGGGGCCATTATCCTTTCCCTAAAACTCAGATCTCCTTGTTCTTCATCATGAGTGGATTTTAGACGTTTGTTCTCCTTAGTGTACGTACATTCACTAGAAGAAGGCGGTAGTTCCTTAGGCAAAGATTTACCATCCTCAAACGGAAATTTTTCACAGACCTTAACCACCTGTACCGGAATAACATCTGCATATATCCATGATTGGCTTGATGCAATTGGACGATTCTTTAACTCTGGGATATATTTTTGTCCGAATTGCATGTTTTTCTTTGGAATTTTTTCATTCACTGCATTGATTTTATATGATTTGAAGGAGCCGGTGGTCGAATCGACTAAACCTTCTGCTTTAGTGTTTATCTTCTGGTTTGCTACACCGACGGTCTCTGCCTGTTTTGTATCTAGTTTTATATTTTTGTTTGGTTGTTTTTTCCGGGTAAACGAAAAATAAGGTTCCCTGTGAACCACCTTGGTAGGTTGTAGAATATTCGACGTGTGACCCACATATTTCTCCCCCCAGTCATCACTAGGAATTGCATCTGCAACAGTGTCGGCATACTGTGCTAATATGTAAGTTCGGTTCATGCAATTATATCTTTCTATTTGGCTTGAACCAACCACAGCAAAGGAGCCTCTATTATTTTCGCCAGTTTTGAAATTCTGAGGACGTCTTGATATTTTGCTAAGTTTTTCAATGTATTTTCGAGGATTCACCAAAAATTCTTGCAAAGCTCTTACCGATTCAATATCTTTAATAAAACTAGGAACACTTTCTTCATCTTGATATGGCGTTGCAATAACGAAATCTGCGAATGTGGCTTTCTCCATATCTGTAGATTGCGATAAATTTAGGTAAATTATACACTTTTCACTTTATGTACCGAACACTATTTTACTCAACGTGCCTTTGCAACTGTTTTTGGTAACGTTTGCCACACCACCTGGTAAGTGAATATTGCACTTATATCAAGGCGAATTGTAAAGAGTATCTGATGTACTAAGTTTGTATCATCCAACACAACGAATGGATCTTGAGTTGAAATTTCAGCTGAAAAGTTGCCTCGGCGAAGACCGATAACTAAAGCATTGTATCGAAGGTCAAGATGAGACTAGTTGACAATATCGATGACAACACTAAGCTTTAGTCCTGTTTAGTGGTACAGGTATAAGACCATGTGGTTCAGAGATAAACAAGGCGAATTTTCAATCATTTCCACTAAGCTTTTAGGAATCATAATATATTTGTGATATCTGAACTGTTTTTTATTTTTGTATTATGTAACATATCTAATGGATGATTAATTAATTGGTTGCAGGAAGTATAAGGAAAAATAACAGCCGACCAGGTGAAAGAGTGGATGTCACTTCGTTTATTATAACAAAGAAAAAATACTGAAATTAAACGCTGGGACTAGTTCTGTCGCGATCAATGATCGCAAAGATCGAATGCTTCTTCTTCTCTTTCAACCTGTTTCAACCTACCCCTCCCCCACTCTCTGGAATATGAATGTCGCCTTTTCTCTGCGCTTACTAGATGCGCCTTAGTCTCGTTCCTCAATCTCACATGATTCAAACTCTTGTGGAAAGTGGAAACAGTATTCGTCTACTAACGAAAAAAGTAATGAACTGTGCATACAAAAAATAGATAAATTATATTATTGCTTTATTAACAAAAGGTTTCGAATTTAACAATTGTTCTATTATTTCTAAAGTAAGGATTGAAGGAAGCTTGAATTAGGAACTAACTAACATTTTTTAAAAGAGGCTACTACTTTGATTTTCATGATTTTTTAATCTCAAATATAAATATTTCCTTATATTATAATAGAAATGCCGGAAAGGGCGAGATCCCTATAATACATTGCTTACGCATTTATATATCTTCAATACATATATATTTACGCACACCAATGATGGGAGAATACTTTTAATTATATAATTGATTCTCGTAACAATTCACCCTTACTTAAAATTATAGGTAAATAAAGAGGTGAGATATACCAGCCGTTATTTTCATACCCGCTCAAAGCCATTTTACTATCAACAATATACCAGTTATTTGTATCGATAGAAGAATCGCCTAAAACGGTAACAGATGCCGAAAAAGTATTAGTTTGAAAGAAACTGGTAAATGATGCAAATACCGGGTTCGAATCAATAAGAGAGATCATGCTCCACTGCTCTAGAGCGATAGGAACATTTAAAATAGAATTGTCGACCAGATTAACTTTAATCTTTGGGAGATATCTGATTGCATCATTGGATGCAACCAGTATAACGTTATTTATTCCACCGTTTGCTCTTACTCTGACAGCCCAATCTCTCGTGCCCCTTAATCGAGCTGGTCCCCCTACAGGGATATAGTCCCCAAATGGAATCTTTAGTTTCTGGGCCCATTGGCAGGTCAGAGTAAAAGGCAGACCAGAAAAATTCATCCATTGTTGACTTGTTGAGGAACTCATTTCGTACCATTGAAATATATTTGACCATACAGAGTACTGGTTGTTTTTATTATCCAAGTTCATAAAAAATACTCTATTGTTGGTAGTGTAAGACACGACATTTGAAAGTCGTGAAACTATAGTTGCTGAGCCGTCAGGTATTTCGGTGTCTATTCCCATCCAATATCTCAAACTTATATTATTTTTTAAAATCATCATATTAGTTTTACTTGCCATTTCTAGTGCTACCTTGTGGAGCTCCATAGCATTTTCACAATAACAATATCTTACTGTTAATGACTCTCCAAATATAAACCCTGTTGCTACGCTTAAGCGATTCAAACTGGAAGCACTACGGACGCGATAACCAGAAATAAAAGAACCATTGCAACTGGGATCACACCAAAATATAGACGCAGTTTTTAGTTTCTTTTCCTCCTTACCATTTTCATCGACCATAACCTCAAATTCTTCGATAACTCTCACAGGTACCGATCCAGAAGCGTATCTCAGAAGTGGACTATGGCTAGCGAAATTAAATCCTACTAATTTTTTACAGCAGTCTTCATTATCGGGCCAGTTCGTGGTTTTTCCATCAGTTTCCTTAGGTGACCAATCATTGGCCTTGATTTTCCCGTTCTTCTCATCAATGGTATTGGCGCATTCTGGATTCCCATAGGCATAAGCCCCTATGAGACAATTTGAGAATGGGTCCTCTGAATCTGTCCAGGTATATATACCTGGTTGCCACCCACCGTATAGCTCGGCTGCCAAAGCACAAGCAGTTCCATACGTCTTCTCAATTGCCGAAAAATTACGAATTTCTATAATAGCCTGCAGACAACCATCTCTTATCGCCTGTATGTTTTCCGTCCTAAACCATTCTTCCCAAATTGCTGTGAAGTCACATGGACTAGTTTTTCTGCCTCTTTCATAGACGTCTGCGTTTACATTTGCTATACGTATTGTTTCCGGGCAATGAGAGTGGGAATCGAATATCACCAGCATGACATTTTTTGGACCGGGTATTTCCACCGAGTTGCAACGAGGCATTCCGTAATAAATTCCAGTCCTCGCTTTCCGCCATGTTGAATCGTACCAGTCCATATTCCACTTGACATTGATGCGTCCAGCCCAAAGTCTCGACGTCATGAATGCTGCGATGTATGGCACTAGATATTGTGAAGGCATGCTTGTCCGCATTGGTACCATTGTCCATTCTCTATCCAACGAATCCTGGTTAAATGGTTCCGGCAAATCTTTGAATTTCGTACTGTTTGTTGCAATCTTAACGGCTGTGGGTAGTGTCGTAACCATAACACGACATGCTGGCTTAGCCACGCGTGCATTGTCAACAATCTTTGTTTCGAAACTATTTCCCTCACATTTTGTCCTACGGACCACTTGATATTTTATAGGATCATTCTTATACACATCCGGATCCAAACTGTTCATAATACATAGTAATCTGAGAATTGCGCTCTCTTCGTACGGCGATTGGTAGGCGATGTGCTCTTTTACCCACATTGACAAATCGCACAGTGGGGCTATTATCCTATCCACAAAATTCGAATCTTCCTGTCCCTCGTAAACAGTGGATTTGCGACGTTCGTTCTCCTTAGTGTACGTAAAGACATTAGAGGTATACGGGAGTTTCTTAGGCAAAGAATTACCATCTGCTAACGGAAAATTATCACAGACCTTAAAAACCTGCACTGGAATAATATTTACATATATCCATGATTGGCCTGATGCAATTGGACGATCTTTTGATGCTGGCATATGTTCTTGTTTGGGTTGTACGTTTTTCTTTGGAGATTTTTCATTCACTGCACTGATTTTACTTGTAATGGAGGAGCCGGTGGTCGAATCGACTAAACCTTCTGCTCTAGTGGTTATCTTCTGGTTTGCTATACCGACGGTTTCTGACTGTTTTGTATCTCGTTCTATATTTTTGTTTATTTTTTTTTTCTGAGTTAGGGAAAAATAAGACTCCCTGTGGTCCACAGTTGTATTTTTTTTATTATTCGATGAGTGATCCACATATTTCTCGTCCAAGGCATCACTGGTAATTGCATCTGCAACTGTGTCGGCATACTGTGCTAAAATGTAAGTTCTATTCATGCAGTTGTAACTTTGTTGTGCACTTGAACCAACCCCAACAAAGGAGCAGCTATCATTTTTCCTAGTTTCGGAAGTCTGAAAGCGGCCTGATATTCTCTCACGTGATGCAATACTTTCTCGAGGATCCACCAAAAATTCTTGTAATGCTTTTACCGATTCAATATCTTTAATAAAACTAGGAACACTTTCTTCAGCTTGATATGGCGTTGCAGTAATAAAATCTTCAAACGAGGCTTCCTCCATGTCTGCATGTAGATTGTTTTAAATCTAGGTAAATATATACACTTTTCACTTTATGTACCGAACACTATTTTAATCAACGTGCTTCTGTAATCGCCTTTGATAATGTTTGCCATACCACCTGGTGAGTGAATATTGCGTTTATATCAAGGCGAATTGTAAAGAGTATCTGATGTACTAAGTTTGTATCATCAAACACAATGAACGGATCTTGAGTTGAAATTTCAGCTGAAAAGTTACTTCGACGAAGACCAAACTAAAGCACTGTATCGAAGGTCAAGATGAGACTATAGTTGACTATATCGATGACAACACTAAGCTTTAGTCCTGTTTAGTGGTACGGGTATAAGACCATGTGCTTCAGAGATAAACAAGGCGAGTTTTCAACCATTACCACTAAACTTTTAGGAATCATAATATATTTGTGATATCTGAACTGTTTTTTATTTTTGTATTATGTAACATATCTAATGGATGATTAATTAATTGGTTGCAGGAAATATAAGGAAAAATAACAGCCAACCAGGTGAAAGAGTGGATGTCACTACGTTTATTATAACGTACAGAAAAATACTGAAATTAAACGGTGGCGGTAGCTCCCTCGTGATCAATCATCGCAGATCGAATGCTTCCTCTTCTCTTCCAACCTACCCCTCCCCCACTCTCTGGAATATGAATGTCGCCTTTTCTCTCTGCGCCTACTAGATGCGCCTTATTCGCGTTCCTTAATTACAAATGATTCAAACTCTCGTGTAAATAGTATTCTTCTAGTAACGCAAAAAGTATTAAATTGTGTGTGCATGAAAAAAAAATTTAAATCAAATTTTTGCTTCATTGATGAAGAGTTTTGAATTTAACAATAGTTCTATCGTTTCTAAGGAAAGGATTGGAGAAAGCTTGAATTAGGAGCTAAATAATGGTGCTGAATAGAGACTACTACTTTGATTTTCATGATTTATTCATCCCAATAATAAAATTCGGCTTATATTATAAAACAAATGACGCAAAGGGCGAGAACCAGAAAATACATTGCTTACGCATTTATATATCATCAATACATATTAAGGTATATCAATCATGGGAGAAAACTTTTAATTATATATCTGATTCTCGTAACAAATCATTCCTACTTAAAATTAAGGTAAATAAAGAGGTGAAACATTCCAGCCGTTATTTTCATATTCGCTCAGAGCCATTTTAGTTTCAATAACATACCAGATATTTGTTTTAATAGAAGAATTGCATAAAACGATAACAGATGGCGAGAAGGTATTAGTTTGTAGAAGAGAGCAATGTAGTACAAAATCCGGGTTCGAATCAATAAGAGAAATCATGCTCCACTGTTCTAGAGAGATGGGAACATTTAAAATTGAATTGTCGACCAGAATAACTTTAATCTTTGGGTGATATCTGATTGCATCGTTGGATGCAACCAGTATAACGTTATTTATTTCACCGTTTGCTGTTACTCTTACAGCCCAATATGTGGTGCCTCCGATTGGAACTGGTCTTCCGACAGGGATATGGTCTCCAAATGGAATCTTTAGTTTCTGTGCCCATTGGCAGGTCAGAATAAAAGGCAGACCAGAAAAATTGATTCGTTATCGATTTGTTAAGGAATTCATTTCGTACCATTGAAATATCATTGACCACACAGAGTACTTGTTGTTTTTATTATCCAAGTATACGAAGCAGTGGTGAATGTTACCAGCGCCACTGGCTTCAATGAGAAGACAAGGGAACTAATCGTGAATTCGGAGAGCTGCACTGGAGAGTGGAGCCTGCTGAGTGTATCTTTATCTTTTTATAATTAATGTGAAAGCAGAGGATAGAGATATATCAGTGCAAACTGGTGCAGGTACTCGAATTCGCGATTATAGAAGTATCAGGGCCCCAGGGCGCTCTGGCCATTACTGTACAGCGTAGCATAATTGAAAATGGCAGAGTTGTCGATGCTGGGCTTCAATATACAAATGAACAATCTTAATGAAACTACAAACAAAACTTTATTTGTTGCATTGTCAGAACCTAAAAATATCATTGATAATGATAATATAATTGAAGATGATGATATTCCTCCTAATAAAGAAATAAATTTACAGCCTACAAGGATGTGAAAAAAGAACGAGCTCTAGTCAAGATTACTGTACCAGATTTGTCAGAAATGAATGTAAAATCACCTACTTAACTGAATATATTTAAAAAAATAAAATATTGTTTCTTTCTAGTTTGAGAAAGTGGATGAGAATGTGAAACAGTTTAATAGGATTAAGCCATCTAAAGTAAGATTTATAGTTATTTTAAAGCGCCTGCCATTTTTTTTATAGTAAAATGCTAATATTTTTACTGTGTCAACTCATAAAAGAGATAAAAATATAAACACCAAAAAGCATATAAATTTTATAAAGTAAAGCTAAAGAAAAAAATTTTCATAATCCTTTTCCATATGGAGAATAAT
The DNA here is from genome assembly GCF_024137725.1 of Prorops nasuta. Classification (NCBI taxonomy): domain Eukaryota; kingdom Metazoa; phylum Arthropoda; class Insecta; order Hymenoptera; family Bethylidae; genus Prorops; species Prorops nasuta. The sequence continues at coordinate 5,238,860 of NW_027116811.1, read as the reverse complement.
TCAATACAGTATTACCTATTAGTAGCAGTTATAAAACTAAAAATTGGTTGAGATTGGAAAGTATTTAATAGGATTCCTCATTGTGACATTACAGAGCACATTCGACGATATTTTCCAGCCTTATTTCTCTACAGATTTTCAATTCATCATAAGTTGCATTTCGAGTCGAACATAAAATGCTCAGTGTGTAGTTTACGTTACGTTTGTCATAGAATTTGAGCACTTTAAACGCATACGTGATTTGGAACGCATCCATAGTGTTCTGGAAACGCTGGAAAATTATATAGATTTGTAAATTGGAAAATTGTTGGAAAAAGTGGAAATAAAATTGATTTTTAACGATTTTCTTTCGCGTTCTTCATAAATCTTCCAATGTACATCCCTAGATAATCTTCTCCTGTTTCCAAAAAACTATGATGAGTTGAAAATCCGTCAAGAAAATAATGCCGTCGAATTTAACCTGTAATGTCGTATATGGATTTCCCTTAAGTATTGAGGGTTATTAATTAAGCGGGTTTCCTTTTGCAATGTTGACCTATGCGAAATACTAGCCTGTACATACACATCTTCGTCAATACTTTTACTAAATCGAGACACCGCAATTCAGACGTTTTCGCGTGAAATTTCTTGATATGTTGTTGAAATTGAACAAGGTAATTGCAGCGAACAATCTAACGATACGCGAATACTTATGGAAAATCCTCTAAATCACTGCTTGAGGTCTGATATATATTATTTTATGTTGTTTGTTTGCATAGAAAGGATCTGGACTGTTATCACTTTTACTTCCTCCTAATAAAAGTATAATAAGGAATACAAGCCTAGAAACTAATAGTGTTAAAAAATACAATAAAATAAAATAAATAAGTTAAGTTCACAGCCATCACCTATTTGTGATCTCAATCAACTTGAGCCTATTGAGTCATCTAGTAATATAAGGTTCAATAAAATATTAATAAGAATTTTTATAAATTTGCCAAGAGAAGAAATATTAATAAAGAACGAAGCAAAGGTTGGGCCAAAATTACCAGTGCCAGAATAAGAGTACCATATTGATTCTGAAGGTAATATTGCAATTGATGACAAAGCAATTGAGTACCTCTGTGGCAAGCGTGGAGTTAAATGGAAAAATAAAGAAACAGATGAAGCGAAGATTATAGAAATAAATTGAGAAGATATTAAACCTAATGAAAGAGAATGGTTAGTTAAAGCATTAACAGAGGAACCTGCTCAAAGACCAATATCTGTAAACAGTGGTCCCTGCTCCCAATCAAAGAAAAAACATCAAATTACATACTTGGCTCATCAAGCTAAAGCTATGGAAGTTGACCTAAAAAATCAATGGGTTCAAAACAGGGCAACCAAACAACAAACACAATCGAAGAATGGCTTTTAAATATAAGTGTAAGTTATAAATTTCTTTATATTTACATAGTGAATTGTAAAAATATTTTACTAAATGTTATAAAAAATTTATAGAAGAAAATATGATTATTCAATATTGCTTGATATCAATTTTTTAGCATAGTTTTCAATTCCTCTTGAATCTTTTCATATTTTATTTTATTTTCCTCAAGAAGGGTTTTAGATTGTAACAAATTTGGTAGTAAGTCACCATATTTTTTAAGAGATTTATTAACTTCAATAAGCCTTCCTTTCATTTCTATATATCTTTCATAATTTTTTAGTATATTTTCAAGATATATCTCATCATGTTGCATTTGTGCTAAGTTAGCTTCCAACTTTTCTAAAGATTGTTGATATTCACCTAATTTTTTTGAACAAAATATTTTAGTAGAAACAGAATCTCTTTTCTCTGCATTAGATTCTATTGTAAATGTAAGTGCAGTATTTAATGCTTTGTTCAAATAATTAGTCTTTTTTTAAAACTTTTAAAACAACTTATATAGTTCATCATATTTAGCTGATAATTCTCTTTCTTTAAGCTGCTTTTTCATTTCTTTAGTAACTTGGTTTTGTTTGATTATAGTTAAAGCAGTTTTATCAATTTCAAGTAATCCTTCAGACTTTAGTATTGTTGAAATCTTGTCTAATCCTTTCTTTATATCATTAGGTATAGATTCAAGATCAATATTCAGTACAGATCAAATGTATTCAATATCTTTTCTCCAAGAGCAGTACTTTCTTCTGTCATTTCATTAAACGACTGTTGCAATAAGGACAATTCGTCGTTTGCTATTATATTTTTTTTAAATCGGTCTCTCCCAAACCTTAAATTGTACAATTATCAATAGTCAAAGAATTATATAAATATATTTAATTTGGCGCTACATTACACTTTTAATGATAAATTTTTTACTTTTGTTATATTTAAATGTAAAATAATACAGTTTAAGGATGATAAAAGTGTTTAGTAAGCTATATATTATCGGTGACAATCGGGGGATGGGGTTATACATTTAAATCCCCACCCGCCAATCGTGGCTGTGTTCCGTTTTTAACTGCATGTATGTACGAACTTGAAGTATACATACATACATATGTACTGTATAGTGTAGTGTTAAATGAATATGGCCGGTTAGGGGGCCGGTAGTAAACACGGCAGATTTGGCAACACTGGGCGCCCTGCACCACCGTGGTCCAGTGATGCCAGAAATTAACTTTTTTGCTACAAAAACAATTGAACAGGGAAGGCAGTATTGTACACAAAGCCGTAAGCCCCTATGCGTGTGAAGTGGCTACACTGCGCCAGTCAAAAGGGGAAACTAGTGAAACTACATACCTTGGTAGTATGCTGTTCATAAAGCCATCAAAATAAATGTGGTAGCCATACATATGTATATAGGCAACCTATGCCACAAAGATGGCGGCCAATGACATTATACTTTGTGCAGTCATGGTGCAGTCTGCATTCCTTATATCAAAATTCACTTACTATAGAGCGTAGTACTATTCAAGATCGCGGACTTGGCAACCTTGCTCTGACGGCTCCAACGCCTCCAACAGTATTCACAGCACGCGATTCAGATTTTAGGTTAAATGATATTGTTTGTTAGCCGACAATATGCGGATTGAAACTTGTTATTTTTGCTCATCCCGGATATATCCGGGACATGGAATCCAATTTGTACGAAACGATTGCAAGGTAGGCAAATGGAATTAATTTTTCTATCGGGTTGTCTGATTGTTTCCTTGAATATCGATAGCACGTGTTTATGACAAGAAAGTTGAGGCTATGTTTTCAATCAAACTTACATTTTTAGATATTCAGGTTTTGTCGTTCGAAATGTCATGCAGCATTTAAGAAGAAGAAGAATCCAAGAAAAGTTAAATGGACGAAGGCGTACAGGAAGACTGTAGGAAAAGATTTGGCTATAGATCCTTCTTTCGATTTTGAAAAGAGGAGAAATATACCAGTGAAATATAACAGAGAATTATGGAACAAGACAGTGGAAGTTATGAAGAAGGTTGAAAATGTTAAACAAAGGAGACAGAACCTTCACATAATGCAAAGATTACGTAAAGGACGTGTATTGGAACAAGAGAGAGATGTTAAGGAAGTGCAAAGAGACCTTTCTCTTATCAGATCGCCAGCTGCTGGTCTGAAGGATCGTAAGAAATTAGAGGAAACTGAGGCAGAGCCTGAAGCTGTGCAAGAGTCCAGTGATGAGCTTGAAGTAGAGCCCATGGCAATGGAAGCTAATTAAATTTACCTAGTTGTTATTTAGGATTAGATTTTTTAATAAAATTATTAACTTATATAAGTGTTTACTGTCATAATTAATTTTGATAATGTATATAGTTTATAAATACTATATGAATATATTCTTTGCAAAGCGTTTGATGCATTTCAATGAAATTAGTTGTTAATACTGCAAGATTGTTTCATTCACAAATTTATATGTAGAAAGAAGAATATTGTTAGTAAATATTTCAAGTAATTTCTAATGATTACGTTTTGGTTGAAAGGTTCACGAAATTGTTGAAATAAACACACGAGCAAAAATTCACTTTAGCATGGGTCCAGATATGCAAACAGACGCTTTCAGACTGAAAGAAAGGAGCTTTAAAAGTGGATGGCACAGAGAGCGAGGTGTGACTGCACCTCGATGAGACTGTAAATACTTGACCTGTGTTTCCAGCAATTACCAGCTAAACCGCGTTGTTTGGCCACGCGAGAAATGCGCTACAACAATAACAACGGTCCACTGGTATAAGACTGACAAAATAGAAGCAAATCTGTTGATTTCAAAAATTCTTTCTTTTTGTCTGTTGTTTTTAAGGGCGTGAGCTTGCAGATATTCGCTTCTTCTTAGAAAACGTCGGCCAATCGACAAAAAGGATCAGCCTTTGATTTTTGCCGCTGCTGTTTGTTTTACCTACCCGACTAATGGAAATCGAATTGCTTTCAACTAGATCCAAATGTAAATTTCAATCTCTTCTCACATTGTTGCAATGGAATTTGTTTTTATTTTATGCTAGAGACATTTTATTAGGGATAATTATGATATTATTAAACAATCGCATCGCGTTCAAAATTTAAAAAGCGTTTATGCAGTTTGTACTCGAAAGATCTTGTTCGTACAATCCCGAAGGATGCTCGAAAAGGATTGGTCCGGGTTCGAGCGCGAGTAAAAGAATCTTTTCGGCCACACGCAAAGCTCGAAGCGATGTTTACTGAGAAAACAGACGCTGATTGGAATACAAGGCGACACGCGTGGCTCGAATTGCAAATATCCATGCAAAGTTTGGCAGTGGCCGTTGTAAGAATTGGTGCATATTTTCGTGGCTCTCCGTTTAATCTTTTCAATAGCAACTTTTCCACTTTGGTAGCCACGAAACGTTTCAAGTGGCTGCATGAAATGACAATCTTTCTCTCGCAGTCCGTACAATCTTCGTAGTACAAAGAAGCTGTCGGTCTTCTGTTTTCGATGCAAAGAGGATAGCTGGTCGAGTATAGTATCATGCATGGATGTCAGAGTTCGTGTATAGCCGCGCGAGTTTGAAGAATGCCAAGTACCAGATAAGTCGAGTATATTTTTAACTTCTTTTGTATTACCTGCTTGTCTCTCTGAACGACCTCCCCATTCTCCCTCATCTCCCCTTATGTACTATATCTATCCCTTTCTTTTCCAGGCACTTGCGCGACTCAATCGCAAAATTGCCCGAAAGAGAACTTTGATAAACATACAAATTTGTACCTAAGCAGAAGAAGACGCTTTCAGCTCGTTGGAAAATATTCATCGTCATGAAATTTAATAATTATCCAAGAGCAGTTGACACACTTATACCGGTACCTTTCATATACGATTGCTATACTCGTGGCTTTCCAAGACTTTTTTCCGACCACCACCGTGAATGAGAATTCCCGAGCGTGGAATGTCAGACAAAGAGAGCGTCAACGCCGCCGCCGTCGGGTCATCAAACGAATGTCGCTACCTTCGATCGAGCGTTTCGATGATTGCCTCTCCCGCTCCCGCTAGGTGGCTGCCGTAGTATCGCAAGATTCTTGTAATAACACCTCCGAGGTCACAAATGCAATGCGTGCATAAACAAATAAAGAGCCGGTTGAGCGCGGTAGTCCCGAAATAGTTTGTCCGACTCCTTCAAGACAGCCCCATGCATTTCTTTAGAGACAATATTATTTTATGGTGACCATTAAACACTCGTACCACCGAAAATCTTCTAGCTCTGTCGTACAGGATTTTTCCTCGTCTTTTCTTCTAATACAAGCTGCTCGTACGAACGTGCACGTTTATTGTGAGTTGTGACTTGTAGTGATATTCCGGGTATACGTTTAAGAGTTATCTGTTAAATTAATATAGGAATGATCGAAAAGTGTTTTACTCGTCTCTACGATAGATGGAGACTTAATTAAATTTCGGTGTCGCATCTTATCACAATGGGACCAAATGGGATGCTCCACGCGATAGAAGCCTCGTTTGCTTTCACTGTGTTGTTGCTTTCTATCTAGAATGTAGACGATAAGGAAAAAAGGAGAGAAGTGGAAGAATTTAAGAAAGAAAAAAACGAAACCACAGTAAAGGTGACAATTGTAGTTTCATTGGTTCAATCGTCGTTTGGCAAGAAGAAAGAAATCACCATCCGGCATCCACTGTCGTGTAGTTTGAATATAGTCACTCGAGACTGGAATGCGATGAAACGTCCACCTGTCGCATATTTGAGGTTATTCTTCGGAGGTAGCACACTATACAGCCCACGTTGGGCGTTATACAATTAACCTAAGAAATTACACGTATGGAGATTTGGAAACTTGGCGCCATGGACTTTTCTCGTTATGGAACTGCGAGATCGGATGATCGTGGAGTTTTCAATGACGTCCCGTCGTCATCGCCCAATCAAGAGAAAAATAAACGAGCTTCCAAACCGTTACGACTCTACCTCCCGCAACACCGGTCATTAATTCGTCATCGTTAATTATCATCCGATTTACATAATCGTCTCACCGACGATTAATCATAAGAGCCTATGGCGACGCGTCAGGGATTCCTTGTTTATTTTCTCTTGCTAATAGAGACCGAAGACTAACCTACGTTTGCAGAACTGAGTTTTTTTGTCCTCTTGAAAACCCTGGAGGTGTATCGATGTCCCATTGGGAGGGGGGCGTGTTTTTGGACAAAAGAAGAATTCGCATCACTGTAAACCCGGAAAATGCTTCGATTTAACGCGATGTTACGCTTCAAGGCTTCCAACTGACCGGCTTATTATATATATAAAGTTTACACGCGGATCAGAAGCAACCGGAACGGTCAAATTTTCTCGAGAGGTTAGACCGTGTCGATTGAACGGGGATTAAAAATACGTTCTCGATACAATGCGATCTCTTTATAATATATATATATATATATATAGTTCAGTAATTCTTTGAGAATCTGCGTTACTGCGTGGATAAGCGCTTTCGTCATTAAAGCATCGAGAGAAGAATGTTGGCTTTGGGGAGGAGTCTTGTTTGAGAATAAAGCGCTCGGGTGAGCACGACGACGACGCCGAAGACGGTGCTTGGTAATATTCTCACAGGTGACAAGCTCGTCTTTAAGGATGTAGCGGTGAAGAGGTCCTCGATCATATTAAGCCTTAGAGAGACCGGTATGTTAACGTACACTATATATATATATATATATATATATTTATACGTACAGCGTAGATGAATTTATATTTCAAATACACAAACGTATATATATATATATATATATATACATGTATTCGTGCGTGGTACTCAAACGGTATTACGTACTCGCACGCCTCTCTCGCTTGTCCAAAACTCTACGTCCACGAGCACTCGAAATAGTGGAACGTCTTCTGAAAAATCAGGTTAACGGTAAAGTGAAATGTTTCAACCACTTTTCTAAGCCGTTTCGTCAAAATTACGCGTTAAACTCGAAAGGTAGAAAAATAACAATCGGAAAGAAGGACAATGACCTTGGTGATCGAGAATACGAGACAAATATATAATATATATGCTTTGCCCAATGTGGCCGGACTTAATTTTATTTCTACGACTCTATTTCGTCCACGTTCAACGGCCAACGTTGAAAATGGAGAAACTACACAGCTACGAGAATCTGTTTCTCGCCGGGAACATCGATGTGCTTCTATTTTATGGTCGGGATGCTGTTGATGATGTACTAATACGACGGTTGTAAACTTTACGATCTCGGCCACTGTGGTGGAATTGTGTAAACTCCCCCCCCCCCCCTTTCCCCCCTAAGGTTTTCAATTCGACTTTTAACAGCTCGAACCCCTGTTAATGGCACACCTGTTCGCATCAGTAATCCGTAGACCTCCAAGGGTGCTACGAGAATTAATGGTGTAACGAAGAAAAAGAAAAAGAAGAAATATGCAAAATTTCATCTACTCTTAAATTTTTTTACAAATATCTTCCGTTTAGGATTCAACGAGCTTATTTAAGGAAAAGATTTAGACCATCAAGGATGTTACGCGAAATGGTGCAATGAAGAAAAAAAAGAAGAAATACGAAAACCTTCATTTAATCATTATTTTTTTCACAAATATCTTCCGTTTAGGATTCAACGAGCAGTCTTTTTGCAATGAACAACCTTCTATCAATGAATTTATTTAAGGGAAAGATTTCGACTGCCAATGGCACTACGAAGAAGAAGAAAAAGAAGAAATACGAAAACCTCTATCTATTCTTTCATTTTTTCAGAAATATCTTCCGTTTAGGATTCATCGAGCAGCCTTTTTGTAATGAGCAGCCTTTTTGCAATGAGCAGCCTTCCATCAATGAATTTATTTAAGGGAAAGATTTCGACTGCCAATGGCACTACGAAGAAGAAGAAAAAGAAGAAATACGAAAACCTCTATCTATTCTTTCATTTTTTCAGAAATATCTTCCGTTTAGGATTCATCGAGCAGCCTTTTTGTAATGAGCAGCCTTTTTGCAATGAGCAGCCTTCCATCAATGAATTTATTTAAGGGAAAGTTTTCGACCGCCAATGGCACTAGGCAGAAGAAAAAAAAGAAGAAATACGAAAACCTTCATCTACTTTTGATTTTTTCACAAATATCTTCAGTTTAGAATTCAACGAGCAGCCTAGCTTTTTCCAACGAGCTTATTTAAGAAAAAGATTCTGCTCTCAAATGTTCTATTTATACGTCGAAATAAGTGATTCCTTGGACGAGACGACAGGAAATCGGTTAAATATTTACTGGAATAAAAGAAGCAGGGCTGGGATTTCCTGGTGTAGGATGGATTTGGGCCGGAAGTCGGGAGAATTACTGGCTCGTAGCGACTAATTGAGAAACCAGGCGAAATCGGGAGAGTATTAGTGTAATTGTTTACACAAGGTCGGCCGCGTGTTCTGGCCAGTGTATCCGTTCCAGTTCATAATATAGCTCATGGGTGTTGGAGCCCCCGTACTCCCTTTAGTCTTCTTCTTCTGGGATCCGTGACGCGAGATGTCCTCCGATAGACCTTTCATGCACAAGTACCATCAACATGCTTCATCCTCCAATCCTCCTCTTCTTTAACCATCAAAGATCTATCAATCCTCCTAGATCCAAAAACATCAGCCCTCCGCGTCACCAGCATTACCTATACTCAACCTAATCCATGAACATCGAGAACCCCATACTTTAATAAATCTCATTGTATTTCGCACCGTTAGTCTTGTGTTGTCGCCAATGTATCCGTTCTAGTCCATAATATAGATCATGGGTGTTGGAAACTCCAGGATGAGACCAATATTCCCTTTAGTCTTCCTCTTCTGGAATCCATGACACGAGATGTCCTCCGATAGACCTTTCACGCACCAACACCATCACACTGCTTCATCTTCCATTCCTAACCCTTCTTCCACCATCAAAGATCTATTAATTCTCCTAGATCCAAAAACATCAGCCTTCAACGTCATCAGGATCGCTTATACCCAACCTCAAACACGGACATGAAGAACGCCACACTTTAATAAATTTCATTGTACCTTGCACTGTTTACAGAAGATCGGAGTCCATAATATAGATCATGAGTGTTGGAGCCACCGTACTCCCTTTGGCCTTCTTCTGGAATCCATGACACGAGATGTCCTCCGATAGACATTTCACGCACCAATACCATCACACTGCTTCATCCTCCAATCCTCCTCTTTTTCCACCATCAAAGATCTATCAATCCTTCTATATCCAAAAACACCATGCAGCCCTCCGCGTCACAAGGATCACTTATACCCAACCTCAAACACGGACATGAAGAACGCCACACTTTAATAAATCTCATTGTACCTTGCACTGTTTACAGAAGATCGGAGTCCATAATATAGATCATGAGTGTTGGAGCCACCGTACTCCCTTTGGCCTTCTTCTGGAATCCATGACACGAGATGTCCTCCGATAGACCTTTCACGCACCAACACCATCACACTGCTTCATCTTCCATTCCTAACCCTTCTTCCACCATCAAAGATCTATTAATTCTCCTAGATCCAAAAACATCAGCCTTCAACGTCATCAGGATCGCTTATACCCAACCTCAAACACGGACATCAAGAACGCCACACTTTAATAAATCTCATTGTATCTCTCACCGATCTGGACCGATCGACGAATCTCCAATAATTCAATTAGATTAACGACTGCTCAAATTTATTCCTCGTCCACGCATCTCTCTCCCGATCGATGTAATCTTCCGTAGGACCAAGCGGAGGATTCAGACTCGATATTCCGAATAATTCGTCTAATCTCCCATCAGTACCGGTCTATTCTTTACTCGCTCGGCACGTATCACTAATTTATGTGCGTTCCACGAAAGTGAATACGATAAAAATACCGTTATATCGCGGTGAGAAAATCCCTATTGTCCTCGATCAAATTTCCAAGAGACGCTGTTCCTCTTTAACGATTTTCCAGAAAAACTATCGCGTCCGGAAGGATAAACAAATAAGAGGTAAGTGTTACTGAGTGGGAATTTCGCGACACAAATTTTTATGAGGTGTAAATTTCGAAGGAGCTGCTGTGGAGATATGTTGAGGAACCGATTCCTGAAGAGACGATGATTTATCTTCATTTTTTTTCCAGATGGTCTTCCAATCATCGAGGTACGGTACCCACCTACGGGGACCTCACACAAGGGTTCCAGGACTCCCGCGAAATTTAACACTGTGTTTTTCATCGATTAGGTCCTAAAATTCTAATTAAGGTAATATCGAGTTGTCCTATCTCTTTTTGTCCTTGTGTAAGAAGAGAGAGACCTTGAAGACTGAAGAAATCCTCGGTAATATAGCTGGACCCTTATCAGATGGAGGTGACAAATGCAGCGGAGATTTTATCTCTTTCGAGCTTAGGTGTAAATCTTTAAGCTGAACCAGCGATGAGTGTTTGTGTGTATATATATGTTTTTTTAAGAACGTTCGAAAGGAAGGAATTTGCATGAAGCGAGACGATTAATGCAATCTGTCGCAAGGTCTTCGAACCTATTATTAAAAGGGTGTTTCCGTATGCCCATATCTTCATCTTTTCTTCTCATTTTCTCTTCGCTATATTAAATTACCATTGAGAGTTTCAATGTCGAATCAATTGGATTTTTTTCGAGGAGAATGTATACTTGATTTAATTCTTGTTATTCGAGTGGAGTTTGAGGAAGAATACCTTCGCTCCTAAATAAAACGTTAAATTATACCATTGAGGATTTTAACGGTAAATAATTAAATTGTTACTTTCCTGGTATATTTTATTAATTAAATTTTTGTTAAGTTGAATGATGCTGATATAATTCTTGTTATTCGAGTTTGAGGAAGAATATCTTCGCTCACAAATGAAACGTTAAATTATTGCTTTCCAAGTATATTTTATCAATAAAATTTTTTTCAAATAGAATGAACCTGATATAATTCCTGTTATTCGAGCAGAGTTTAAGAAATAATACCTTCGTTCCCAAATAAAACGTTAAATTACACCACTGGCAATTTAAATAGTAAATAATTAAATTATTGCTTGCCAAGTATATTTTATCAATAAAATTTTTTTCAAATAGAATGAACCTGATATAATTCCTGTTATTCGAGCAGAGTTTAAGAAATAATACCTTCGTTCCCAAATAAAACGTTAAATTACACCACTGGCAATTTAAATAGTAAATAATTAAATTATTGCTTGCCAAATATATTTTATCAATAAAATTTTGTTCAAGTAGAGTGAACCTGATATAATTCCTGTTATTCCAGCAGAGTTTAATAAATATAATACCTTCGCTCCCAAATAAAACGTTAAATTACACCACTGACAATTTCAATAGTAAATAACTAAATTATTGCTTTCCAAGTATATCTTACGTGAAAGATTTGTATATTAGCAATAAATGCGATGAATTAGTTCGTAGAAATAAGTTTCGTGTTGACGGGGGTAGCATGGATAGGGGCCCCCAGCTGCTCTTCACGGAGGAAACGGCGAAATATTGGAGGAGCCGTAATTGGTATTAGTGATGGTTGTTGGAAAGTTTGTCGCTCGTCAGTAAAGAGCAGCGGTTGCAGTTTAATTTTAGGGCATTGCGCCAGCAACGAAACAACTCCTCCGGTATTTGCCGAGATATTATCTTTGCGGGATAAAAAGGGCCTACGGGTAACGATGGGGGCGGGACTCTTCTGCGGAGACCAGTTCTATGATGCCTCCGACACCGTTTCGCGAATTAGCCTCGTCTGCCCGTTCCTTCGAAATCCTACACGAAACGTCAGGACGTGGATACAATTCTTAAACGTGCGGAGAACGATTAGTCGAGGAGTCATTTTATTGAATTTTATAAAAAAAATTATGCTATTGTGGAGAACGCTTTTTTATGATGATTGAGGAATATCTTTTGTTATTAATTTTGTTTGTTTACTGATTTAAAATCGAATAATAATCGTGAGTTTATGTAGATACAATTTTTATGGGAAAATAATCATTGGTAAATGAGTAATTTATTGAATTTAATAAGAAAATTCGTGCTACTGTGGAAAACACTTCTATATGATGCCTCAGAAATGTTTGCTTACTGATTTAAACTCGAAGAATAATCATAAGATTATGTAGATACAATTTTTATGGATAAATAATCATTGGAAAATGAGTGATTTTATTGAATTTTATAAAAAAAATATGTTACTGTGGAGAACACTTGTGTGATGCTTCAAGAATATTTTTTGTTATTAATTTTGTTTGTTTACTGATTTCAAATTGATCAATAATCACGAGATTACGTAGATACAATTTTTATGGGTAAATAATCATTGTTGTAAATGAGTAATTTATTGAATATAATAAAAAAATTCGTGGTACTGTGGAAAACACTTCTATAGAGACCGTGCACACTAGCACAATGACAGTGACTTGGGATAAAAATGTATATTGGTGTATATGCATACTATCAGCGCAAACTATCGGTCAATTTTCGCAGTTTTTGAGTGTAATTTATTTATCCGTATACAGTTATACATTGACACTTCGATATCATTGTATTGGTGTGCACGGTCTCTATATGATGCCTCAGGAATAATTCTGTTTGCCTACTGATTTAAACTCGATGAATAATCATGATATTATGTAAATAAAATTTTTATAGGTGAAGAATGATTGATAAATGAGTAATTTTTTTGAATTTTATAACAAAAAGATGCTACTGTGGAGAACACTTTTGTATGGTGCTTCAGGAATATTTTTTTATTCATTTTGTTTATTTACTGCTTTAACACTAAACGTACCGAGGATTTTTTATACATGCGTGTTTACATTTAAAAAGGGTCATTTGACCGGCAAATGGTAGCTTTAGTGTTAAAATCGAAGAATAATCATCAGATCATGCAAATAAAATTTTTATGGGTGAAGAATCATTGGTAAATGAATAATTTATTGAATCTAATAAGAAAATTCGTGCTACTGTGAAAAACACTTCTTTACGATGCGTTAGGAATAATTTTGTTTTTCAATTTTGTTTGCTTGTTTCTTCAATAAAATGCAACACGAGAGATCAAATTATGCAAATAGAATTTTTATACACAAGAAGGATTGGTAAAGGAGTAATTTATTGAATCTAATAAGAAAATTAATGCTACTGGAGGGAGGAGTTCTGTAATGCTTCAGCAATAATTTTCTTTATTAGTTTTGTTTGCTTATACTGCTTTAAAATCGAAGAATAATCATGAGATTATACAAATACAATTTTGATAGGTAAAGCATATCATTGAAAAAGAAATACTTTATTGAATTTAATAAGAAAATTCATGCTACTGCAAAGAACAATTCTTGATCCTTCATAAATAATTTTGTTTTTCAATTTAGTTTACACACTGCTTTAAAATCGAAAAATAATCATAAGATGATGCAGATACAATTTTTATAGGTAAAACATTATTGAAAAAGAAATAATTTATTGAATCTAACAAGAAAATTCATGCTACTATACAGAGAACAATTCTTGATACCTCATAAATAATTTTGTTTTTTAATTTTGTTGCTTATTGTTTCTTCAAGAAAATCCAACACTAAAAACGTTAAAACTTATATACACACACATATATATATATATATAGAATCCCCATAGACGAAGAACAATGCTCGAAGAAGTAAATCACTGAATCCAATAAAGCAGTCGCGCTTTTCCGCGGTCGAAACTCGATTTCGCTGGCACAATTTTCTCTTGCAAAATAAAACCTGCCAAACGTGTTTGTCATTTCCTGATTTTGCGTTGCTTGGAAATCTCGACGGAGTTTAGTTCAGGCAAAGATTTCTCTCTCCTTCCCTCGTTCACTGGAGCTACAATTATATATATATATATATATATGTATGTATGCAGGTGTGAATAACCAGCGCGTATCTCGGTACGCGCATCAAAAATTATGATATCTGCCGCCTCAATTTGTGCTTTTCTCCACGGCTGTAATTTTCCGGCAAGGTTCGCCGTCTAAATACAACCTTTCACTGGCGCGATATCTGCTCCCGGTCATCTCGCGTTTTAATTCGCACGATTCGATATCGGTAAAAGGCTGTTCGAGTCCTCCGAACATCGGCACGTTGTTAACGCGATTTCACATTGTGGATGATTGATAAACTCGCTTATAAATTCGATATTTCATGAACTGGCGCGATTTTTGTTCACGATCATCTTATTTTTTAATTCGCGAGATTCGATATTGGCAAAAGGCTGTTCGAGTTCTCCGAATATTATTGGCACGTTGTTAACGCGATTCAACATGGTGGATGGGTGATTTAAAAACTCGTGCGTCGATTTGATTTTTGCTCCCGGTCATCTGGTCTTTTAATTTGCACGGTTCGATATTGGCAAAAGGCTGTTCGAGTCCTCCGAACATCGGCACGTTGTTAACGCGATTCCACATTGTGGATGATTGATAAACTCGTGTATTAATTCGATATTTCACTGACGCGATATTTGTTCAAGGTCACCTCGCCTTTTAATTCGCAAGATTCGATATTGGCAAAAGGTTGTTCGAGTTCTCCGAACATCGGCACATTGTTAACGCGATTCCACATTGTGGCTGATTGATAAACTCTTGCATATAGATTTGATATTTGCCCGCAGTCATCTCGCCTTTTGATTCGCAAGATTCGATATTGGCAAAAGGTTGTTCGAGTCCTCCGAACATCGGCACGTTGTTAACGCGATTCCACATTGTGAATGATTGATAAACTCGTGCATTGATTTGATATTTGCTCGCGGTCATCTCGTCTTTTAATTCGCACGATTCGATATTAGTAAAAAGCTGTTCGAGTCCTCCGAACATCGGCACGTTGTTAACGCGATTCCACATTGTGGATGATTGATAAACTCGTGTATTAATTCGATATTTCACTGACGCGATATTTGTTCAAGGTCACCTCGCCTTTTAATTCGCAAGATTCGATATTGGCAAAAGGTTGTTCGAGTTCTCCGAACATCGGCACATTGTTAACGCGATTCCATATTGTGGCTGATTGATAAACTCTTGCATATAGATTTGATATTTGCCCGCAGTCATCTCGCCTTTTAATTCGCACGATTCGATATTAGTAAAAAGCTGTTCGAGTCCTCCGAACATCGGCACGTTGTTAACGCGATTCCACATTGTGGATGATTGATAAACTCGTGTATTAATTCGATATTTCACTGACGCGATATTTGTTCAAGGTCACCTCGCCTTTTAATTCGCAAGATTCGATATTGGCAAAAGGTTGTTCGAGTTCTCCGAACGTCGGCACATTGTTAACGCGATTCCACATTGTGGCTGATTGATAAACTCTTGCATATAGATTTGATATTTGCCCGCAGTCATCTCGCCTTTTGATTCGCAAGATTCGATATTGGCAAAAGGTTGTTCGAGTCCTCCGAACAGCGGCACGTTGTTAACGCGATTCCACATTGTGAATGATTGATAAACTCGTGCATCGATTTGATATTTGCTCGCGGTCATCTCGTCTTTTAATTCGCACGATTCGATATTAGTAAAAGGCTCTTCGAGTTCTCCGAACATCGGTCCGTTGTTAACACTTAAAATTATAACATAAGCACGCGATTCCACATCGTGGATGATTGATAAACTATCGTGCGTCGATTCGATATTTGTTCGCGTTCATTTCGCTTTTTAATTTGCACGATTCAATATCATCAAAATCTTGATCGAGTCCTCGAAGTATCGGTCCGTTGTTAACACATTACAACATATAAACACGCGATTCCACATGGACGATTGATAAACTCGTGCATAGATTCGATATTCACTGTATCCTTCTGAAAAGAGAATAAATATTAGACAATTATCAATTAATTAAAACCAATAAACTATAATTAAAAAAAAAATTTCATAAAAAAACTTCATAAAAATCAATGAATTTTGGTATATAGCAAAACGTACATAATGAATTACGATGAGTACGAAGCGAAAATTAATTGATTCTCTTTAAGAGGTAGAGAACGAGGGGGGGGGGGGGGTGAAGAAGAGGTTGCGTGCAAAAGTAAAATGAGTTTGGTACAATTACCATAAACAATGACGTGGTTTATTTATACCGGCTTATCGGCTGCTCCCTCTTGATTATCTTACGCCGACGATACTCGTGGATTTGTTTACGCACACTCACCCATGCCCGAGCATGGTCCCCGTGCAATCGCGTTACGACAAACGGACGGCTTATCTCGCCGCACGAATTGCATTCTCATCGATGAATTCACTTCTATTAACGTCGTCCCTGTGTGTTCGATGACTGAGAATTGCCAATGATTATGTCATCT
The DNA here is from genome assembly GCF_024137725.1 of Prorops nasuta. NCBI lineage: Eukaryota > Metazoa > Arthropoda > Insecta > Hymenoptera > Bethylidae > Prorops > Prorops nasuta. Next base: position 5,222,170 of record NW_027116811.1, on the reverse strand, counting down.
CTCTGTAACGTTGATACAGCCACGAGTACGCTGATTGACATTTAAACTAGGAGAAATGTATATATATATATATATATGATTGCTAATGCGAGGAGGTAGCCGAGTAATTCCACGGAAGATTCGAAAACGTGTACTGAACGGTCCTCGGAATTTTTAATGAATTTCGACGAATTTTGTCAGAGATGTTTACAAATGGTTCTGATTATAATAACGTCTTCTGGGTATTGGGATACCGATGTTACAATGTATTCTGGGAAATTAGATATGTCTCTTGTGGTCTTCATAAGTTTGTTTGGAATTTTTTTCATCGTTACTTGAAAACTCCATTTAGAACCCAGTACTGGGTACCGCAGCAAAACACGAGTTGTTGGTGTTTTGTTCCGGTCGATGAATTCCGCGAACCACTTTGAATTGTGGTATATGTATATATAGTACAAAGAACATATAGCTGGAATTATTAGAAAAATCCTGGGGGAGTTGGTAAATAAACAATCGGTTCGATGTCATTTATAACTTCATTAATCAACTCATGATCCCCGCCATTTTGGATTCCTCTCGACAGTTCCCTGCAATTGCTTTTGACAAGGTTTTGACCTTCGCAATGTCAAAGAAATTTACAAGAGAAATCCAGTGTTTATTTTGCACAAAGGAAAATCCAAGGAGAAAAAAACACAAGGATGAACGTTGAAACAGTTGTTTTGGTGTTCTCCGGAGGCTTTTCCAGAGCGTTGAAGATTCCTGGAAAATAATCGATCCTCGGATCTGGCAGGGCAGTCGGAGATGAATCGACTGAGATTCCGCGCGAGATTCGTGACTGCCGCGTGTTAATTTGGCAAGATTTACCTGGCTCCTATATACTTAGCGCGAGGAATAGGCATATACTTATCACCTGCGAGGCAGCATCGTAAGTATACGCCTAACGGTGAACGTGCTTCGTGGGCAGAACTACCAAACACCGCACACATCTGTGCAGTCTATGCTGGTCGAGGGATGGAAAAAGTAGTTGAAATCCTGAAGAGTCGGATTCAGGGTGTGCTGGAATCCTGTCGTTTCGCGAGAAACATCTCAACCAAACTCCACGTTTGCGTTGATAAAATATGTCGAGGTTGAGATGATCCGTGTTGGTCGAGGGATGAAAAAGCAGATCAATGTTGAGGAACCTCATCGAGGGCATTGGAATCCTTCCATTTTGCAAAAAGTATATTCGTTAAACGTCACTCTGTGTGTTGGTAATATAACGAGATTGACAAGATTTATACTGATTCAGAGATGAAAAAAAGTAAATCCTGAAGAGTCACATTTGGAGTGCTGAAATCCTTTCGGTTCGCAAGAAACATCTTCGGTAAAGAGCGATGAATAAAATAAACCGAGATTGAAAAGATCTGTGCTGATCGAGGGATGAAAAAATTAACCGTATCCTGAAGAATTTAATTCACAAAGTGCTGGAATTATTTCGTTTACGCAAGATTCACCTTCATTAAAGAGCGATGAATAAAATAAACCGAGATTAAAAAAATCTGTGCTGATCGAGGGATGAAAAAATTAACCGAATCCTGAAGAATTTCATTCACAAAGTGCTGGAACTATTTCGTTTCGCAAGAAACACTTCACTAAAGAGCACGCGTCGCGCTTCGATAATACGCCAATATTGACAAGATCCACACTGTTCGAGGGATGGAAAACAACTAAATCCCGAGGAATCACATTCGTGGTACTGCAATTCTTTCATTTCCCAAGAAACACTTCACCAAAGATCACGCAGTACGCTGACAATACACCGAGCTCGACAAGAGCTTTGCAACGAGTGTTTACAGTTTTTATATCTAGCTAGAATCCGTACTACTTATTTACAGCCGGTGCATTCGAGGAACTGGAGATAAACACGCGAGAGCGCGATACAATGGTTGATATTTCGCGAGTGAACGATTATATTCCAGTGACGACTATTTTTAGAGTTAAACGAAGGGGGCCGGGGGGGGGGGTCGAGTGTCTTCCAACAGAAGATAGAAGCGACGAAGCGTGTCTGCCGCGAGAGAGGAGCATCGAACCTTAAGATCAGTCCGAAGATCGAGATAAGCGGTTTGCGAAGAAATAAGTAGTTTAAGAGAGTTCGCGTGGCCGGAGATTGGCTGTGGGGAGGGGGGGGGGGGGTCGGTAGGGAAGACAGCGTGGTGGGGGGATGTTTGATGCGCGAGTAGGATCCTGAATGCTCTCCGCGTGTCCCAGGTGCAGAGTCCCGACGCGCGTTATACTTTCTGCAAACCGGTGTCGATTCTGGGCGCACTAGCGATGCGATATTTCATGTGTGAAATTTATGAATTATATCGTTCGATCGGATTTACGTCGCGTGGAAATTTGAACGCGAGGAAAGGATGTGGGAAGAGGAGAGGAAGAAGGAGGAGGAGGAGGATGAGTTTCACGTTGCTCGAGCGAGAAAGATAACGACTCGGGGTGCTGGTGGTGGTAGCAGTGGCGGCGGTGGTGGGGCTGAGTGGCGCGTGGGAGTGGGGCGTGCGTTATGCAGGATTTTAGGGTTCGACGTGGTGCCGAGGAACACGTTGCTGCCGATCCCCGAACGCGAAGGAGCCGCCGGCACGGCTCCGTTTTGCCAAGCGAACGAAAGGTGCCAGGAAGATTCCTGATGTTTCCCGGGAAATCGTGCGAGGTCCACCGGTAGGAGAGTGAATTTTCTTTCGTCGCTGAAACTCGTGCTGGTCGCTTTTCTCTTTCGCTGGGTTGCTGGGCACCCTGATATATATATACATAGTAAACAATTTTCACGAGAAATATAAAAGTGTTTTTTGTGGAGGAACAAAATGGTGACCGATTCAGTGCGCGATTGAACGAGACTGAAGTGGATTTGAAGGAAGAAAAAAGAATTTTCTTGGTGTTTCGTGAGGTTCTCGGGGCTGGGCTCTCGGATGTCGGAAAATTCCACGGTCTTGGTGCATCTCGTTCGCTCACGTGCAATTTGAGAGTGTCCTGTGCCGCAGGACCGGTTCCCCAGGATCTTCGCTCGTCGGAAGGAAGTTTCTCGTGAAACGGTGACGACGTGGTATTCCATATATGTTTATATATATATAAATGTGCGTGTACGGTATATATATAGCATACGATCTCTCCGCTATCGTAGAATTCTTAAAAATCGATAAGGTTCGCGGAGATAAGGGATCGGTTTTCGCATTGTCTCGCTTCCTGTCCGCTAAATCTGATAAAAGATCACTGCGTTCTTCTTCCCCTCTACTATATATATGTATATATATATACTGTCTCTTTATTACCCATCCCCCTCACTCCACCTCCTCCATGGCAAACCGTTAATTAGCTTGGAAAAAAAGAGAGACTCGACGAGGGAAAAGGAAGGAATTAATTAGCGGCTTGGAGGACTCTGAATATTCATCGATAGGAATCTTAAAGAGGGATATTTGGTTGAAAATTGGATGCTCGTGGCGAATCATTGTCGAGGAGGAAGAGAGGATAGATTACAGAAGCAGGGAAAGAGAGATTCGTGATCCAGTGTGCCTCGGGATAAAAGGTGTTAGAGAGAGATAGAGGGGGGGGGGGTTGAAGAGGAGGGGGAGAGAATTGCCTGGTGGATCCGTAGAAAGAAGAAGGAAGGAAAGAGGAGCGTGTCGGTGCTGAAGAGTCCTTTAGATTCCTTAGGATGGTGCATGGTTGCCTCCTTAGCTGGTCCCGCCAGTAATGCGCGCAAATTATGCGTCTCGCGGCTCAGCTGAGCAACGGCCAACTAAGAAGCGAGGAGAGCAGTTACACCTTCACACTTTGCGATAATCTACGTGCCGCTCGCTCAAATCCCAACCAACCTCATCCTCTTCGTCCTCTTTTTTCTCTCTATCCTATCATTTAGCGCGAGCTTTCTCGATTCTCTTCCTATTTTACTAGAGCTTGCAATTTGTAGGTTATGTTTTTTCTGTGTGGAAAATACGTAGGGTATTTTGCGTATATTTTTTGGTCATCCGGTTTGTTTTTATTTTTATTTCGTGCACCAATCAGATTTCGCTTTTCTCAGTCGTATCCGAGCTTTCTCGATTTTCTTCCTATTTTACTAGAGCTTGCAATTCGTAGGTTATGCTTGTTTTTTTGAGTGGGAAATACATAAGATATTTTGTGTATATTTTTTGGTTTGTTTTTATTTTTATTAGTGCACCAATCAGATTTCGCTTTGTCTTTAAACTTTTTATAAAAAATACACCAAATTTTCCACGTATCTTTTTCAACCTAGTGTACCACGAGCTTAATTAGAAAAATTTGTTAAACAATTAATAAAACAACGAACAACATTTCGCTATAACAACAAAATACAATTAATCGAATGAAAATTGATTCTAAACTACTGCGAGTATTCAAGTTAACACCAAAGAGTCTACTCTTTCCCAAATCCTACGTCCACTCTCCAAGAGCTTTCTCTATATAGCAAACTCCCGTATATCAGGCTTAAAATTCGTGAAATTTTCCATTAACCAACGCTCGGCTAGAAAATTCGCCATAACCTTTCTATTCTCGATTTCGTTTTTTTAAAGGTCCCCAGTGTGTAACAACAAAATACAGTTAATCGAATGAAAATTGATTCGAAATTACTGCGAGGATCCAAGTTAACACCAAAGAGTCTACTCTTTCCCAAATCCTACGTCCACTCTCCAAGAGCTTTCTCTGTATAGCAAACTCCCATATATCAGGCTTAAAATTCGTGAAATTTTCCATTAACCAACACTCGACTATTTAACCTAGTGTGCCATGAGCTTAGTGAGAAAAATTTGTTAAACAATTAATAAAACAACGAACAACATTTCGCTATAACAACAAAATACAATTAATCGAATGAAAATTGATTCTAAACTACTGCGAGTATTCAAGTTAACACCAGAGTCTACTCTATCTCAAATCCTACGTCCACTCTCCAAGAGCTTTCTCTATATAGCAAACTCCCATATATCAGGCTTAAAATTCGTGAAATTTTCCATTAACCAACGCTCGGCTAGAAAATTCGCCATAACCTTTCTATTCTCGATTTCGTTTTTTTAAAGGTCCCCAGTGTGTTGTGAGTTCTGTCTGTGGCAAGCAGAGTTGCTGTGCGACATCAAAGTGTCGGCGTGCTTTCGTCCATCTTCCAGAGACGCGTTTGATTATATCAAAAGAGTAGCGGTTGCTATAACGAATGAACTCTCTACTGCAGAGCGCTAGCACGATCAAAGCTTGCAAAGGAGAAGTGAGAAAACTTTCAAAGTGATTTTTGCCAAGGAGGATTTTCGAATCACTGCAGGAGGAGGATCAGTGGCTCGTCTTTGGTTAAACGCTTTTTACGGGAAGCTGTTTTTTCGTTCTGGTAAGTCATTAGTGGTTTTTTCACGTTTCTGTCTAGTCGCTCGTATTTGCCATTTTTATGTTAATTATAACGCGAATTATTGGAAAGCGTGCGTGTTGATTATTATAGAGCATTTTGCTTTGTCCCTTTCGTCGAGTTGAGAAAATTTTGAAAAGTGCTGTTTGCTAAGAAAGATTCTTTTAAATCACTGCAGGAGGAGGATCAGTGGTTGATCTTTGGTCAAACTTTTTTTACGGGAAGTTGTTTTTTCGCTCTGGTAAGTCATCAGTGATTTCTACAGGTCCTTCGCAATTGTCATTTTATTTTATAACGCGAATTACCAGAAAGCGTGCGTGTTGATTATTATAGAGCATTTTGCTTTGTCCCTTTCGTCGAGTTGAGAAAATTTTGAAAAGTGGTGTTTGCTAAGAAAGATTCTTTTAAATCACTGCAGGAGGAGGATCAGTGGTTGATCTTTGATCAAACGTTTTTTATGGGAAGCTGTTTTTTCGCTCTGATAAATCATCAATGATTTTTTCACGTTTCTCTCTAGTCTCTCGTCTCAGTCACTTTATATTATAACACGAATTACCAGAAAGCGTGCGTGTTGATATATCATAGAGCAGCGGTCGCGTTTGGTGGTGCGTAACATAATTTCAGTGGTCTGCAAAACAACAAAAAGCTTACTTAAATTAACTGTGCCTATTTAAAACACATTTTCTATATTAAATATGAATCATTGTTAACATTTTACCAACTGGCAGTCCATTAATTGACTTTTATTTCACAGAGCTTACCGAATATTGTTTAACATTAAAATTATTAAAATAAAAAATTTTATTCAATTTGTTTATCTTATAATAACACAAAGAGAGAGAGAGAGAGAGAGAGAGAGAGAGAGAGCAGACAATTTTACCAGAGCATAAGAAAAGCGCATATACCTTCGCGCGACAGTTTAAACCGAAACCGAGCCGGTGTCTCGGACGATATGAGGCTGAGTGGCCAGTGAGAAGGGTATAGGATTCTCGAACCACTACCTCATGGTAAAGTGTTAAGTTGCATTGTTAATAGCGAATTGCACAAGAACCTAATGTTATTTATATGAATTGGTATACAATAATACTGTCCTAAAGGTTACTGACTGCTCTTATAGAGCACTTACTTAGTTTCTTCCCGTTTTTCGAGGTGAGTAAATTCTAAAAAGCAATTTTTACCAAGAAGAATTTTCAAATCACTGTAAAAAAAGATCAGTTGCTCGTCTTTGGTCAAGCGTATTGTACAAGAAGCTGTTGTTTCGCTCTAGTAAAGTCAATAGTGGCTTCTGCAGGTTTCTTTCTGGTCTTCAACATCTATTAATTATCAGAACAGTTTAGCTTCTTCCTTTTTGTTGAAGTGAGAAAATTTTAAATTGTGGTTTTTGCTAAGAAGGATTTTGAATTAAATTATTGCAGAGGAGGATGATCAGTGTATGATCATTGGTCACGTGTGTATAACCCGGAAAACCTTGTTTCTCTCTGATCTCTTCAGCATCTGCCATGTACCATAACGTGAATTATTGGAAAGTGTGCACGCTTGAAGTTCTTCCCTTCTATCGAAGTAAGAAAATGGTGAAAATTGGATTTTACTAAGAACAATTTTGAATTAAATCACTGCAGAGGAGAACGATAAGTGTCTGATCATTGGTCACGTGTGTATAACCCGGAAAACCTTGTTTCTCTCTGATCTCTTCAGCATCTGCCATGTACCATAACGTGAATTATTGGAAAGTGTGCACGCTTTAAGTTCTTCCCTTCTATCGAAGTAAGAAAATGGTGAAAATTGGTTTTTACTAAGAACAATTTTGAATTAAATCACTGCAGAGGAGAACGATAAGTGTCTGATCATTGGTCACGTGTGTATAACCCGGAAAACCTTGTTTCTCTCTGATCTCTTCAGCATCTGCCATTTACCATAACGCGAATTATCGGAAAGCGAGCGTGCTTTAAGTTCTTCGCTTCTACCGAAGTGAGAAAATTTTGAAATCACTGCTGGATGATTCGAGGGCGACCCGTAGCTGATCTTTGGCCACGCGTGTGGTACGAGAAGCTGTTGTTTCGTTCTACCAAGTGATCAGCAGCTCCAGCACGTTTTCCAACCTCTTCTCGCACCTGCCATTTATCAGAGTACTTTAGATTTTCTCTTGGCTTCCATCGAAGTGAGAAAACTCTGAAAAGTGATTTTTTAAGAAGAATTTGTAAATCACTGCGAGAGGATGATCCGTGGCTGATCTTTAGCATATGGTACGGGAAGCTGTTGTTTCGTTCTAACAAATGATCAACGACTCCCGCGCGTTCTCCAGCTTCTCCTCGCACCTGCCATTTACCACAGCACGAATCGTCGGAAAGCGTGCGCGCTCTAGCTCTTCCTTTCCATCGAGATGAAAAAACTTTGAAAAATTAATTTTTAACAAGAATTTTCGAATCACTGATGCAAGGGAGGACAATGATCATTGACCGATCTTTGGCCACACGTATGATATATATATACAAGAAACCGTTGTTCCTCTCTAACAAAATATCAACAGCTCCCTAGCATATTCCAGCTTCTCACACCTGTCATTTATCAGAGCACTTCAGCTGCTTCTCTTCCATCAAAATAAAAAAACTAAAAATAATTTTTTTAGAAGAATTTTCAAATCACTGCAGTGTAGAACGATGACCATTGATTGATCTTTGGTCACCCGTATGGTATATACAAGAAACCGTTGTTCCTCTCTAACAAATGATCAACGACTCCCTAGCATCTTCCAGCTTCTCGCACCTGCCATTTACCACAACATGAATTACCGGAAAGCGTGCGCGCAGTGTGCTATATAATAGAGCACCTCACCAGCTTCTTCTCTTCCACGAAGAAAAGTACAGAGTTCGCTTATATATTTTTTTATATCAATCAACAAGACTCTATATATATATATATATACATATAGATGAAAGTTGAACGTGGAATTTAGCGTCGCGTCGCCGGCGAATTCCATGCAAAGCTGGCGCCTACCAACCGACACTATATATACCATACCGAGAGTAGTCGCAACTCGCAGGGGCCACACCTGTTCGCGAGCGCATGTCGGCTAATTGCGAACCACGCTACACACCTTACACCTCGATCCCGTCGACTGCACGCAGCGAAATCTCCACGCCTTTGCCTTTTCTTTGCCTTTGCGGATGGACCGCGCTTATTGCCAACTTTCACGCGCGTGCAACTTCATTCGGGACGATGGAAGCCACACGTCAAAATGGCCGTGGAATTTTCGTGGAATTTCAATCTGGACGATTATCAATAGGCTTCTTCGATGGAACGATTTGAGGTCGCGTGTTCTTTTCTTGGAATTTAGAACCTTCGGGAGTTTAAAGATTTTTACAGGAATTTATTCAAATTTTGTTTTTTTTTTTATGTTTAAATAAAGTTTGCTTGTGAGATGTAAACTGTTGTAGATATTCATTTTTGTGGATTTTCACTCTGGATTATTATCAATGGGCGATGCTTCAATGGAACACACAGAGATCGTTTGGAATTCACATATACTTTTTTTAGACTTGAAACCCTTCGTTAATGTAACAATTATAACATAAATTTATAGTTTTCTAATTTCTCTATAAAACTAAATCTTAATTATTTAATATAAACTATTATAAATAAATTAATTTTCACAATATTTTTTATCGCAAGAGAGATAAATTCGTATTGAAAGAGTTATTTGAAGAGGGTGGTAGGAAGGAGTATAAAGGGTGCTGGGGATGGAATAAATAGTAGGAAGGGGAGAACAAGGGGGGGGGGCGGCGTGAAACGTGAGATCGTAAATTGTGGTCTCATCGTTTCACCGTACACGCCCCGTTAACTCGCGGGTTAAACACTCGCGGTCCGCCCATTTTTGGGGTGAACCCTCTCTCTCTCTCTCTCTCTCTCCCTCTTTCTGTTCGCTTAATATCTCCTGGCATTTAGTTTGCTTCGGCTCGTGCAGTTTTGCCTCTGATCTATCGATCGATATTACCCAAGCCAATACACACAAGCTCATCCTCTTCTTTCTCACAGCTTCGTTACTCTCCCGGGTTGACCTCTCATCAATTTATGATCGGGTTAAGCAAACACCGACTGCTTCTCACCTTTATCCTCGTAATGCCTGCAATTTCGTCATCCCCCACCCCCACTCTCACGTTTTTCTCCCGAACCTGTTCCTCCGACAACCCACGCGGATGCACATCTTTTTTTAAAGTGGAGAACGAGCGTGTTCAATAAAATCGATCTCTTAATTATTATAGATTCCCTAATGGTCATTGTTTCTACCTGTTTTCGTGCAAAGACCTTGTAATTGCTGGTGGGAAATGTATTGACATGGTACGGTAGCTTATGAGGATTTGACAATTGGACTGATACTGCAAGGGTCATTGACAGAGAAAATTTTCCTTATTTGATGAACAACAGTTTTTTATGACATTTCCTAAGAGATTGACTTAATTATAATAGATTCCCAAATAGTCGTTGAGTTTACTTTTTTTCTATGCAAAGATATTGTAATTAATAGTGAGAAATGGATTGACAGGGTATGGTACTCATAGAACACCAAATGACTTAAAGACATTTTTTAGGCGTTTTTTAGTCAATTTGATGAGTAAAGGATGTCAATAGAACAACTTTTAGTCAAGTGTACTGTATGGGGTAGCTTATGAGGGTTTGACAATTGGACTGATATTGCAAGGGTTATTGACAGAAAAAATTTTCCTCATTGGAACGAACAACAGTTTTTTATGACATTCTCTAAGATATTAACTTAATTATAATAGATTTTTCAATGGTCGTTGGCTTTACCTGTTTTGACCAACGGTATTGATAGAACACGGTAGCAAATCAGAGTTTGACAATTGAACCAATATCACAAATTTAAAGTCTTTGCTAAAAACAAATTTTCTCCTTTACCAAACAAACAACAGCTTTTTTACGACACTCTCGAAGAGATTGACGTCGAAATTAATCTGTCTGACGGCTTACAACCTCACTCGGTGAACCCGAATAACCCCCGAGAACCCAAGAAAGGACTCTATTAATCTTGCTATTAGCCCCTCGTTTATGTGTGTGTATATATATATATATATATATATATATATATAGACAAAAGATGCATTATCGTTCGTAATGCCAGGTCAAAGGTGAAAGGTGGATCTCGCATCTCTCGGCATTTGCCTTTCGTACAGGAACGTGTCAATTTTTTTGCGTCCGTCTTCCGATTAGTTTGCGGATCGCGAGGATGAAGTTTCCGAGGGCTGACGATATATACGTGCACGTGTATGAGGAGTGCGTAACACGCGTGTTTGAATATTAGAGTTTCGACGAGCAAATCCTCTTTGGATTTTTCTGGACAGTCTCGAGACATTAGGGATGGACCAATGAGGTTCGTTTGTTTTTCAAAATTATTACGACATTTAATTGCTGAGTTTGGATCTAATACGTCGAAGATTATTATGGAATTTTATTTTTTAATGACGACCTGATTTTGCATTTTTTCTTTTTTTATTGACAATTGAGTTTTTTATATCTTGATGATTTAGTAGAACGATCCTGAATACGCCATTTGAGCGCGCGTTTATACATTCCATAAAATAACGAGTGTCGAACACGCGTGTTAGAATATTCGAGCTTCGATGAGCAAATTCTCTTTGAATTTCTGTGGGTAGTCTCTAACATTAGAAACGGACCAATGAGGTTCATTTGTTTTTCAGTATTATTATATTTAATTACTGAGTTTGGATTCATTAGGTCAAAGGTTATCGTGAAGTTTTATTTTTTAAAACGACCTGATTTTGTATTTGATTTTTTCTAACAATTTAACATGTTTTTTGTTGTTGCCAATCGCATGTCAATTTTGTACACTTTATGTTTTAATGAAACGATCCTGAAGAAGCCTTTCGAGCGTGCGTGTAAATCCGATAAAGTGATGTCTTCGGAACACGCGTGTCTAAAGTTCGAACCTGAACGAGCAAACTATAATCTGATTTCTCTTGAGTTTCAAGGAATTCCAAAAGGGACTAATTAATTCTTTCTAATCGCGATATTTACGAGGATGTACAAGATTCGGTATTAAAATATTTATACACACACACGCACACACACGCACACACCCAAATACATATGAGACTAGAGTACATGTTTCAAGCTTAACGCGTCTAATCGGGATTATTGCAGGTTAAGTGGCAACTAGTTAGTAAACCTATAATAATTTACTGATCAGCCACACACTACTACTTAATTTTCCATCACTAGGTATCCGGTCGTGTATGTTGCACAGTTGAAAAAAAAAGGTTTCGAAAGTACGTCGAGTGAATTATGTTGCACCTGTATGTAGTAAAGGAGTGATGAAACAAAAAAATATAAAAGAAAAAAAAACAAAGAATTCATAATTATAACAAGATATTAGTTGTAAAAATTTGAATTAGGTAAAAAGTGGATTATAAAAAGCTTATGGATGCTCTCCCCCCCCCCCCCCTCTTTGTCGTTTATATATATATATATATATATATATATTACACTCGCATACTTGGGCCGGAAAGGGAGATTGGAGTTTCAGTATATATATATATAAAAGGTGGTCACGGGCAATAAGCGAGTAAGCGTTATATCGAAGGGACGACGGACCGAGTTATGCCAGTGCCACGGACCTGAAGAGCAAGATAGTTATCGCGTGGTGGCGTCCGAAAAGGAATTAGCCCGCTTCAGGGAGCTCTGCAGCCGCGTTTCAAAAGGTGTCCTTCCGCTGGGCACAAATCACTGCGTCTATCTCGCAGTAAGAAATAATAATCAAGTGGAATAATTTCAGGTCGCGCGCTGGGTGTGGCTATATACGCGAGTCAGGCTTTATATAGAGATATTTCTGATCGGTAATGTTTTGTATATATACATATGTCTATTCGATCATGCAAACCTCTCGACCGCACCACACAGCGTATAATACACAGTAGAAAATTGTTTCATGTGTGATTTAGCTATAATGTAATACATCAATTTTCATGTTAAAGTACAGAGTGAAGTTAGCCAAATGGTAAAGGATTCAATTTCTCTTAGTATACGAATCAGACTTTGTATAGAAATATTTCTACTCGGTCATTTTTTGTATATATATATATGTATTCAGGGGATATCAGCAATGATGTTTTTAATTTTAACCACTTATTCTACATAGTTGCTGATACACCCTGTATATAGTAAATATATGTGTCTAGTCGATCGCGCCATACAGTTTATAATGCGAATCAAGCTTTATATAGAGATATTTCTAATCGGTAGTGTTTTGTATATATATGTATATAGTAAATATGTGTATGCTCGATCCCGCAACCTCTCGATCGCACCATACAGCGCTTTATATAGAAATATTTCTAATCGGTAATGTTTTGTATATATATGTATATAGTATATATATGCGCCTGCTCGATCGCACCACACAGCGTATAATAAACTCGCTCGCGAGTTCAGCGCAGAATTCCAAACATGCTCGCAATGCACACGACGCTTTATTATCGATGCCTATGAATAATGCAATGTAACGCGTAAATCATAATTTGTTGCTGCTCGCTTTATCGCACAACCGATGTTGTAAAATAGAGATATTGATGAAGGAGTGTAAATAGCTAAGATTTTGAAGGTTACCGCCTTAAGTATATATGGATGCAAACAAATATTTTTATTTGTTCCTTCGCGAAGCTTCGAGATTCTTGATTCAAGAAGTTCTGAGACGAGAATCAGACGAGTTTATGATTTTTTTTAATGTTTGAAGCTTCGAGTGAGACGCGTGGATAATTTTTTTGTTTTTTGGAGATTGTAACATTTTTTGAGAATTATGATAATTATTTGATAATTTATAATGTGAGGTATTTAGGCAAATTAAAGGTTTAATTCTACGTGGAACTAATTATGACCAATTTAAAATTTGTTTAACAATATACAGGGAGTGTCATTGATTTAAAGAGATCGAGCTAGAGTTGCGATTCTACAGGGTGAGATATTTTGAGGAAATTAAGGGCTTGATTCTACGAGGAACTAATTTCGAGCGATCTAAGCTCGCCGGGTGTTTAGGTGTACGTCCGCAGGCCTGAAAACATAGTAGTGGCTGCTTTCCGGCTGCTGAGTGGTGGGGGAAACTGTGAATGAAGCTAACCACGCACTCTCTGAATGGGTCCCGAAGCCGCGGATCAGAGTATTTCCGCTCGTGTTTATACACCATTTGCGCTTCAAGATCCCGCGGCATTTGAAATGTAACAGGTCATCTTCTTGCGCAGTGACTGATAGCGCATAAAGAGAGCGAGAGAGAGAGAGAGAGAGGGAGAAACTGCCCACTAGCTGTCATCAACCGACTTCTAGCACCTATTTTCAGAGCGCGCATATCCGTCTGTTTTACGACTCGCTTCGAAAAGTATAAAAGCATCGACCCCGAACATAGTGAGCAAAGAAGACCAGATCGTTTGAAATTCGCGAAATCCTTCACTCGTTCTAAAATTACTTTAAATCATAAGGATACTTGGTTTTCTCTTGACTCTATTAATTCCAAGAAATTATATGTGTATCATAGTTATCGATACTAGAGGAATTAACTATATAGTAGGATGGAACAATCAGTAACTTTGATTAAATTTTCATATTTGAATAATATTTTATTTACAATTAATTACCTTTTTGTTCGAATACTAGCTATATACTCAACTTGTACCATTATACAAGGAGCTTTTAATAGTCTTCGATCAATGTTATCAGCCTGTTTTACGACTCGCTTCGAATAATATAAAGCATCGACCCTGAATATAGTGAGAAAAGAAGACCAAATCGTTTGAAATTCGCGAAATCCTTCACTCGTTCTAAAATTACTTTAAATCATTAGAATACTTTGGTTGCTTCACTATTAATTCCAAAAAATGATATATATTATATAGTATGTGGATACTAGAGGAATTAACTATATATATAATAGGATAAAATAATCAATAACTTTGATTAATTATTTGTATATTAATATTTTATATTCAGGCTGTGCTATAATTTCTTTTTTCACTTATAAATACCATTATACAAAAACATCTCAACGATCCTCGCTCAACATTATTCGGCTGTTTCACGACTCGGTCGGAAAAGTACACAAAGAATCGCAAAGCAGATGACGAGATTTCGCGAAAATCTACCCGTTCACCCCAATATTTGGCTGACGGTTCTTGAAACAATTCAGTTACACTCAAACATTTTCTACAATATTAAAATACTAAAGAAAAACACATGAGAAAAAGATTCGCTCGTTCCTTACAAACATTAAGTCATGATTTCTCTCAACGGTTAATAAACTATAAGGGTACCTTAGATTATTAATTATAAATTATCAAGGCTAGATATACCACGCAGCATTAATTACCTTCTTTTTCTACTTATATATACAATTATACAAAATTTGGCAGATGGTTCTTGAAATAATTCAGTTAATTTCAACATTTCCCACAATATTATAACGCTAATAAAAAACACGTATAAGACAAGATTTCGCTCGTTCCTTACAAACATTAAGTCATGATTTCTCTCAACGGTTAAACTGTACGAGTACATCTCGGATTATTAATTATATATTAATTACTAAAGCTGGATGATACCACACAGATCCACATTCTTTTTCTACTTATACAAACATTTAGGTGATACTTTTTGAAACAATCCAATCAATATCAACATTTCCCACAATATTATAACACTAAATAAAACCACGTATAAGACAAGAATTCGCTCGTTCCTTACAAACATTAAGTCATGATTTCTCTCAACGGTTAAACTGTACGAACACTCTCGGATTATTAATTACATATTACCTCGTCTGGTTGATACCATGCAGCATTACCTTCTTCTTTTATGTACCACGAGACACCCTTATCGATCTTCTCCGAACGCTATACGCGTTCGAGCGCAATTTTATTTATCTGCCTGTATTCTTGGAGCATTCAGGCGAATGTTCAAACCGACCTTTGACCTTCGATTGCGTAATTATCCGTGCCGTAACAGCGCAAGAATGTTAAGTAATCGGAGAGACAAAGTATTATCAGTGTATATCTGTATTAATCACTGCACCGCAATCTCTCTTATCGTTATTGATTCTTCGTTCGATAGACGCGGTGCCTGTGTATTGCCGCATCGATAACGACAATTTATTCTTTCGCGTTGGTACTATATATAAATAACAGTATCCGCTTCGTGTCTATATATATATATATATATATATAAATAAAAGGAAAATTCAATAGAGACATGTAGTAAAACGATATGCAAAATCGTTGATCAATGGTTAAATGTTAAATAAGTTACGTGTCAATAAGTGATGCTAAACATAGGAAGGATTATTCTTCGATGTTGTTGTTATATATAAATAAATAAAATGAAAATTCATTAAAGACATGTAGTAAAACGATATGCAAAGTCGTTGATCAATGGTTAAATGTTAAATAAGATTACACACACAGGAAGGATTATTCTTCGATGTTGTTGTTATATATAAATAAATAAAATGAAAATTCATTAAAGACATGTAGTAAAACGATATGCAAAGTCGTTGATCAATGGTTAAATGTTAAATAAGATTACACACACAGGAAGGATTATTCTTCGATGTTGTTGTTATATAAAAAATAATAGTAAGCAGCATCGTGTCTAGGTATATAAAAAAATGAAAATTCAATAAAGACATGTAGCGAGATAAAACAGAGTCGTTGACCGACAAATAAAAGTTAAAATCCTTCGGGAAGGATTATTCTTCGACATTGTTATTATGTATAAATAACAGTGTGCGTAACTTCAAACCTATATATATATATATATATATATATATATATATATATATATATATATATATATATATATATATAAATAAAATGAAAATTCAATAGAGATATTTAACAAAACGATATGCAGAGCCGTTGATCAACGGTTAAACATTAAAATCCCTCAACAAGGATTATTCCTCGACATTGTTACTACACACACATCTATATCTATATATAAATAAAAAAAATTCAATAGAGACATTTAACAAAATGTTACGCAGAGCCGTTGATCAACGGTTAAACGATAAAATGCCTCGAGAAGGATTATTCCTCGACATTGTTATTACACATATATCTATATCTATATATAAATAAAAAAATTCAATAGAGACATATGTAGAGAGACGATACGCAGAGTCGTTGACCGTCGGTTAAATGTTAAAATCCCTGTGCAAGATGCGTGTCAACTGATGCTGCGCGCGGTATAAGGATAAAGGAGGAGGAGGGGGGGGGGGGGGTGAAAGAGGACCTTATCTACGGAATGCTCGATAAAGAGTTGGCCACGACGGTGCTTGGGCTACGTCGTCTGAAAATACAGCGAACGTTACTGGCACAATGACAGGTGGTGTATGTTATTCCTGCGATTTCACGCTCGTCCAACGACGACTTAGGTGCACAAGCCGTATTATACATATATATATATATATATATGTATATAAAGAAGCTGCGAAGAGAACGATGCACGTTAAATTCCCCGAGAGAGTAGCCTCTTTAGTGGGAATAGACGGACGCTTTACGGTACTGGCCGCCTACCGTTAACAACCTACCGGACCAATAGGAATAAACTCACATTCCCATTGGTAGATCGAGATGACGCGATTAACCAGACCGAGAAAGTTTCACGATTCGATTTGAGTCGGCCACTACTGCTCGATAATTGCCAGCGAGACCAACCGACTCGTGATCAACCGAAATAGCTCCGTTTATAAGCGATCGGATTAATTAGTCACGCGTCCAACGTCCACACACACACACACATACACACATGCATCGGTGGAAGATTCTTCGGTCCATATCCCAACTTGCCGATGATCCTCTCGCCCTTTCAACCTACAGTTCGGGAGCCTCGTGAGAAAACTCGCGGAATTTCATTTTTCGTTGGTTTTCACGTTGTTCGGATACGTTGAAATTTTTGTCATTGGGTATTTTTATTGATTTTTTCGAAATGGAGAAATTATGATTTTACCCTTGTTAATTGATGTTTTCCGGGGTATGTGGCAAGGGAGACTCGTGAGAAAATTTGTGTGGAGTTTTACATTTTTTTCTTCATTTTTTCCATTGACTTGCTGTGTTAAAATTTTAACATTGGTTTTTCTTTATTGAATTCTTCTTTGTTGAAAAATTGTCTGTATTTTTATTGATTTTTCCCTTGGATACGTAATGGAGCCTCTTAAGAAAACTCCTAGAAATTCCATTTTTTTCCATTTTCCTTATTGACTTGTAATATCTAAATTTTATCATTGTTTTTTTCATGGTATTCTTTTTTCGTTGGAAAATTCTATTTTTATGCTTGGTAATTGCTTTCTTCCCTGCGATAAAAAGCAATGGAACTTGTTATTATTTCCAGCACCTTCAAGGACGTAAGCCAAAGTCTCTTTGAATTAGCTCGGTCGACCTTGTACCGTTAAGTCGATCTTATTTTCACGCGCCAATCGAAGAGATTTTTTCATAATTCTCGAGCAATGTCCGACGAGAAATCGTCCAATGAAATCCCAACTTACCGATCATCTCGCCCTTTTAACCTCCAGTCCAGAACACTCGTGAGAAAACTCTTGCAAAATTCTACCTCTTTTTTTCCCATCGATTGCAACGTAAAAATTTCATCATTTTTTTTCATGAAATTCTTTTCGTGGTCGAAAAACTCTGTATTATTTTTATCCTTATTAATTGCTTTATCTTCTTGAATAAAAGACATTGGAGCCTCGTGAGAAAACTCCTGCAAAATTCCACCTCTTTTTTTCCCATCGATTTGAAACGTAAAAATTTCATCATTATTTTTTTCATGAAATTCTTTTCGTGGTCGAAAAACTCTGTATTGTTTTTATCCTTATTAATTGCTTTGTCTTCTTGAATAAAAACCAACGAAGCCTCGTGAGAAAACTTCTGCAGAATTCCACTTTTTTTTCCATTTTTCCCATCGAATTGCAATGTAAAAATTTCATCATGTTTTTTTCTTCATGAAATTCTTTTCGTTCTCGAAAAACTCTTTGCATTTTTAACCCTGTTAATAGTTTTCTTCCTTGAGATATGTGGCAATGGAACTCGTTATTATTTCGAGCATTTTCAAGGCACCAGCCAAAGTCTCTTTAAATTTCCTCAGTCGACGTTAAACCCTTAAGTCGATCTCATTTCACGCGCCAATCAAAGAGATTTCTTCATAATTCTCGAGGCTCTTTAAAGTATGTATACATGACACTTTTATATAATTATATACATATATATATATATATATATATATAAATACTTAAGATACTCGTTTGTACATCAAACAACGAACCTCTTTTTCCACCGTTAAATCCTCATTGCAATTTTCCATTATTTTTTTAATTCCCCACGAGAGTGAGTCAAAAAAATAATTGGCTAGTTCCAGCAATGATCGATGGTTATTGTCGTAAAAGGTGGAGATTAAAAGATTATTAAAAGACGAGAGCACGAGTAGCAGCGTAATTATTATAAAGACGTTGGTCGTGATTTTACGAGCGTAGCAGCGGTTCAGCGAATAGTCGCCATTATGGTGCACAAAACAGCCAATGCTTACTCGCCTTCGCAGCCTTCATTCTTGTCCCGCTCGCACATCCACTTAATCATATTCGAGGTGAATAAAATCCTGCAGAAGAACACACCGATGGCTCGCCGTTTCCAATGAATAAGCGAGAGGATGAAATTTTCTTCAGGATCCTCTTCGAGTACCTTTTCCACCGATGAGAGTTTCATTAGAGTCTATCGGAGGTTGTGGGAGTTCTGCTACTGTGCGATAATAACTGCTTGCCTGTAATTGATAACGTCTCAACTTTACGACCCTTTTTACGATATTCGGTATCAATATGGCGCGATCGAGTTTATCGTTGGATAAATCCTGAAGAGACACCGGTACAAACAAGTAATACCTATAAAATTTGTTTATTCGAATACCAAAATTTTGATATTTTTTTGTGTGTATGTGTGGACACGTATATTTGAACAAGATGTAGCGATTTCTCCATGGATGACTATGATTAATAATTGCAATTATATTTGGATAAAATAACGATCGAATGAAATATTTGTATACAAACATTCGACAATCCAAAGTTTACCTAAATTATTCATATCAATATATCTGATATATAAATAATATGTAGTGATTTCTCCATGGAGGACTATTATTAATAATTGCAATTATATTTGTGTGTGTGTGTGTGTGTGTGTGTGGATAAAACAACGACGGAATAAAATATTTATATACAAAAATTCGCCAATGCAAAATTTACCTAAATTACTCATAATAATATATCTGATATATAAATAATATCTAGTGATTTTTCCATTGATTATTATAATTAATTGCAAAAATAGCGTTAAATACAGGGTACCAATATAAAACTATATATGGACAAAATAACGAACGAATGAAATATTGATATAAAAATATTCGCCAATGCAAAATTCACTCAAATTATTCGCAATAATATTTCTGATTAGAGGAAGAAATTGGAGGATAGAAAATGAGAGAAAAAGGGATTTAACCGATTGATACATCTGTTACTCTATCGAGAGTGATTTTTGCAGAGACGTTGATTATAATTGATATGCAAAAAGTGCTAATTGGCGGTGATCGAGAAATCGCCGGCTCGTTTTGCGCTAATCGGATCTGCTCGAGATGTCCCGTTGAACGGAATAAAGCTGCCAGTTGCTGGTCACGCGATAACTTCTCTGATCAGCTGCACGAGGAACGGCATCTCGACTTACATGATCGATATTAAATTAGATTAGTCGCTCGATCCATTTCTCCCTTTTTTCCTTGATTATTTCTTCAGCAAATCAAGGCTAAGTTAGACGCGACAGCATCAATAATATTGTAGATGTTGAAATTATCATTTTAGAGCTCAGAGTTTTGGTACCAAACTATATATATTTTTTTCCTTGCTTATTTCTGCAGCAAATCAAGGCTACGTTAGACGCGATAGCATCAATATTATAGATCAAAACTCAGACTTTTTGACACTTTTCAACTGTTTATTATAGTCAGTAATATGGAATCTCTATTACTGATTATAGTAAGAAGTTGAAAAGTGCAAAAATTTTCGAGTTCTCCCTTGTAGACGTTGAAATTGTCATTTTAGAATTAAGTAGTACCACCTTATATATATATCAACCCTATAGCAACCAAGTCCTCCACTTGTTCCTTTAGTCTGGAACGAGAAACTGAAACCACGCACGCTAAAGATTACGTTTAACCCGATAAAGCACGCGTATATATATATAATCTTTTCGCTAGCAAATGCAAAATGGCTGATGACCATTCGGAATGCAGCAACGATCGAAATTCAAGCGCAGAAAATTTCTCGTCGAGTAAATATTTGGAGTGGTCTATCAATATAGATATATACTTTTAAACTGGAACATTTTTTTATCTTTTATTGGCCCATCTATATATATATATATATATATATACACACATAATAAAAGAGTCTTCGGGTGCTGTATTAGCATACATCGCCATAAGTTAGCATCGCTACTAGCTCGAAGCTATATATATACCCTTCCCTGCACTAAATTTCGAGTGATTCACCCCCCCCCCCCCTATTTAGTCCAACGATCGGACCTCACCCGGACCCGAGGCAAAACTCTCAAATTCACCTACTCATTCACCTATAAAACATTTCCTGCAGTGAAATGTCGAATTATCGAATCGATTCACCTCCCCCTAATTTAAGCCAACGACCGGACCTCACCAGCACCCGAGGCCAAATCTCAAACTCACTTACTCGTGCCATACAAGACGTTTCCTCCAGTGAAAATTTCCATCCCAAAATCCCCATATCTTTCAATTTTATGCAATTCTTCCTATCGACATAAGTGGGAGCATCATCCACAAATCATACGAAGTGGCCACCCTGATTTACGCCACATAAATTTCAGCCATATTTCACTCGGTGATCTCTCTGCCTCGGTGAAATTAAGGTTTACCCCCCCCCCCCCCCCCCTTCGTTGTCGCACACAGGAAATATAAATTAACAGCGTATCATTAGCTTGTCGCAACCCTGTAGCACCACGATACATATTAATGTCCAGCTCATGCGCTTCCTCTCGATAATTAAAATCATGGCTCGTAATTATACGCATGAACGACACAGAGGATCTATCTAGGGGGGAGGGGGGGGGTAGTGGAGGATCCTCGAGTATAATTTAGATGAACGAGACTCTCGCGTTGTTGAAAAGCGCGCGAGTTTCCGGTGTGATCCGGCCGGCGGGTTTCATTAATTTATGGAAAAAACTGTGGGGGGCGGAAGGGACGCAAGATCTCTCGAGGTTGAAGAAGAAGACCCGTTCGATCGATAATGAGTCCTCCGTTATAGCAGCGAGAAACGAAGAAATCGGCAATGATTTCGAAGGTGAACCGGCTGCTACCATCTTCTTCTTCAACTTCTTCTTCATCTTCTTTTCCTTCTCTCTCACGTATATTGTGAGAATAATTTTGATCCTCGTGTAAACACGTTTAAGCCACACACTCGTTTTCTCTTAATAAGCTTAAGCTTTACGTAAAGAGTCACGAAATTTCTAGGATTCACCGGTCGTTACGAAATACGAGCAACCGCGACGAATCCGAAGGCCGGATGGATTGTGAGAAGCTTCGCTCGGGAATTTTGCAGCTCTGTACGTGACCGGTGATCGGTGGATCGTCTAATCCCTGGTGGATATTGTCGTCGATCGCAAATGTGTAGGATTTTGAAATTTTTTTGGAAATCTCGTAAAATTTTTTGCTCTAACGTCTTTTTACTGTTTAGTACCTGAAATAGTTTCGAATGTAACTTATGCTGTTCTCGTGATAATTTAATATAATAACAATGATAATTGCACCATGAAATTTTTAGATTATTCATCATTCGTTTTTCTTTGTACTTTCGGATGAATTGCGAAAAACTTCGCTCGGGAATTTTGCAACTCTGTACGTGACCGGTGATCGGTGGATCGTCTAATCCCTGGTGGATATTGTCGTCGATCGCAAATGTGTAGGATTTTGAAATTTTTTTGGAAATCTCGTAAAATTTTTGGCTCTAACGTCTTTTTACTGTTTAGTACCTGAAATAGTTTCGAATTAAACTTGCAATGTTCGTTATTATTTAATATAATAATAATAATAACTGTATATTATGAAATTTTTAGATTCTCGATCAATCGTCTTACGATACTTTCGATTGGATTGTGAAAAGCTTCGCTCGAGAATTTTGCAGCTCTGTACATGACCGGTGATCGGTGGATCGTCTAATCTCTGCTGAATATTGTCGTTGATCGCAAATATGTAGGATTTTAACATTTTTCGCTCTAAAGGTTTTTCACCTTTCCGTACCTGAAGAATAATTTCGAAAATATACTTGCAATGTTCGTGATAATTTAATATATAATAATAATTACTGCATCATGAAGTTTTTAGATGCTTCATCAATCGTCTCTCTTAGTACTTTAACATTATTTAATCTAGTGTTAAAAAATTAATATTACAGTATACCATATATCGTAATGAGCGTGAAAATGGGGAAGGGAGAATGATAAGGGTCCTTCCAGGTATTTTTGCAGAGTTACGACTATACTCTATCAGTTTATTATCGCGACAGGCAATACAATTAAGAAGGGCAGCTTGAAGGTTCATTCAGATTATCCGGCAACGTTCCGTAAAAGGGCTCCGACAGTAACACGAGTTAGAAGAGAGCAAACGTATCGTCTGTCCTCTTTTAACTTATGTTACTACCGGAGTCCATTTACGGAGTCTGAATCAATTTTTAAAGTCCATTCAGACTATCCGACAAGGTTCTGTCAGGGCTCCAAAGTAACACGAGTTAGAAGAGGACGGACGATACTTTTGGTCTCTTCTAAATCACGTTACTGCCGGATATTCTGAATCAATTTTAAAGGTTCATTCGGGGTATATATCCGGCAGCGTTTGGTAAGAGGACCCAATGGTATAACACGAGTTAGAAGAGAGCAAATGTATCGTCTGACCTTTTCCAACCACGTCACTGCCGGGGCCCTTTTACGGAACCTTTTCGGATAGTCCGAATGAACCTTCATAATTGATTCAGAATATCCGGCAGTAACGTGAGTTAGAAGAAGAGACCAAACGTATTGTCTTTGTCCTCTTTTAACTCATGTTACTACCGGAGTCCTTTTACGGAACGTTTCCGGATAGTCCAAATGAACCTTCAAGGTTGATTAAAAATATCCTGCAGCAACATGGATTAAAAGGCGAGAGTAAACGAGTCGTCTGTCCTTTTCTAACCATGTCATTGTCGGAGCCCTTTTACAGAACCTTCCCAAATAGTCCGAAAGAACCTTAAGGTTCCCTCGGACATACGTACGTGACTCCGGTAGTGGGCAAAAATTGGCCAGACTCGGAAGCGTGTCCCTCGGTTCCAAACTTGGGTTTCTTCTCGGGAAGAATGTCGCTTCTCGAAAAGTCATCAATGACCTCTTATACCTGCTTTAATGATCGTATATCCAGACTTCCTACATATTTTCACGCCTCTTATATTCAGCCACCGCCTTCGCGGAGAAAGTCGATCCTCCGCACGGAGTTTAAACGCTTTGCTTTTCCTCCTCCCCCCCCCCCCCTCCTTAGAATAATATACGCTCCGGATCGGATCAGCCATTCGTCGATTTCACCAAAACCGGTTCATCGATCTATGGAAAACTCGAGTTCCTAAAATTTAATTGTTTCGCGCTGTAATTTTGAAAAACCTTCGTCTCTTCGTCACTAGTTTCTGTTTTTATTTGCATATATATATATATGTAAAATATCGATGCATGCGTGCAACAGAGTCTTCAGCGATCGCGGTGGTCCATCTGAAACAACGCCGATTGATAAACGTGTATTTAAGAGGAAACACGCGCACGAACAGCGAGAGATTCGCGTGTAATTTCCTGGGAAAGCAACGCGTGCGTTACAACACAGTGGCGTCAATGTTTTTTTCGAGTATCGGATTCACGAAAACAGCACAGATCACTGGAACGCTCCGAGAACGGGAGCCAGAGGTTAATACAGCCGCGATTCGATATTTATTGTTTCGTCTATACGATGCGTTGGCCAAACATTGCTCTGTAGACTAAATTTTACTGATGGAGGTAAACAAATTTGGGAGAAATATTTAAAATTCTATAAGACGTTGATGAATAAGAAACTTTTAGGTGTGTATCATCGTTTTTAACATTTTTATTTCAAAGTTTATTTAAGTGTAGAATAAACAGGGTGAGTCAATTTTGCTGAGGGAGGTAAACAAAATTGGGAGAAATATTTAAAATTCTATAAGACGTTGATGATTACGAAACTTTTAGGAGAATATCTTCGGTTTTAACATTTTTATTTCAAAGTTCATTTAAGTGTAAAATAAACAGGGTGAGTCAATTTTGCTGAAGGAGGTAAACAAATTAGGGAGAAATATTTAAAATTCTATAAAACGTTGATCGACAAATTTTTAGGAGTATATCTTTGTCTTTGAAATTATTTTAACGTGTATTTAAGTTTGATATGTGCAAGTTGAGCCAATTTCTTCCAAAAGATGTAAACCAATTCGAAAAAAAAAAAAAAATGTAAAACGTTGATTACAAAATGTTCAAGAATATATCTTCACCTTTAAAAATTATTCTAACGTGTACTTAAGTGTGTAACAAGGGTAAGCCAAACAGGCTCGAATTATCTCTCCAAAAAGGTCTCTGTCGGAAGATGACTAATTGAACAAATCAATTGCTTTATTCCACTAAAGAGCGCGCAGGTTTGTATAATTCTTGCGCGACTAAAAGCTTTTGGCTGCTCTCTTAATGGAGCTGTATATCTTCCAATTTATAAACTTTCGTTATTAGATAACTCGTCCACTCTTCGGCTCCATATATTCCTTCGATTGTTCGGATAAGAACGTTATCGACGAAATTGCGTTTGTATACATAGGGGGAGTTCGGGAGAATTCACCAGATGGGAGACATAAACCATTTGAAATATATTTTTTAATATTTAGGCAATTGAAGCGAAATTTTTTTTGTAAATATATACTTAGGCACCGCTTACTCTAGCGCATGACAAAAGAGCGCTATGCAAAGGCACCTATAGTTACTATTAAGGAAAAGTTGTTTGGACGTGTTTCAAGTATAATATTGCAAACTCCTCATTTTGCTTCCTATTTCTTCAAATTGTAAGTTATTTATTTGAAACTTTGTATTTTAACTCTTAATATTCTCTAGTTTGATAAAATAAAATCAGTTTAGTATAAAATAATTTAAATTTTTTTTTTAACAAAATAATCCTAAGTGGTATAGAGTGGGAGACACGATCCATGTTGCGAAGAGAGAGATAAACCACTGTTTTGCGTTTTCGTAGGCGCGTACCCAATTTGGAAATTCTAATAGAAAATTATTTGATTACTTTTCAGATGTGAGATGCCTTTTCAATATAAAAAGAAAGTAAAGTAATGGAAAAAGAAAACAGCTCGCCGTGGCAGAAGGCCTAAACAAAACTTTATTTGTATTCAATGCAAAATTCTAAAAGATAAATAAAAAGTAGTTTTTCTTCAAACATGGCTTGTTAATAACTAATTTGTGTATTAAATTTAATATTTAATGTTTACATTTCCGACACCTATTGGTATGGTGAAGTCTCCCGCCTCACTGGTTTAAGTTTCCCACCTCTGGGGGAGATTTGAGTCACTTTACAGTTTTTATAAGAATAAATGCCACACTTTTCTTGATCAATGAATATAAACCTACAGGTTACCTGTATTTGTCAATACACCAAGCTATCTTTAGCCACCCGTTTCATCTCTCTATATTGTTTTGTTAAGGAAATATATTAATTTTGTTGAAAAGTGGCTCAAGTTTCCCGGACTCCCCCTACATATATATAATAGAAAGGACCCCACGTGGCAGAATCTAGCTCTTGCGTTACAGGTGTAATAAAGGCCACCATAAATCACGGGGCCAAAGTGTAGCGTGTCTGTGAGCACCATCGTCGTTGAAATTACTGCAATTTGTTAGCGTGCCTGACACTCGTTTACCCACACGAGAGATAAATTCGCGAAAATTCCAGCGTAAAATCGCTTTGTTTGCTCGACGATATTACCATATCGAAATTTGCAGGATTCGAGGTTTCCCGTATCATGGTAAGTTCAGTGTCAACAGTGTAACTGAATATTCTGGCTTTTAGCGCTTCTTTCGTAAAATCTTGAAGCAAACCTCTGGTACCATATATATATATATATACTGTATATTGTAAATTCTATGAGTGTTCCTAGGTGTTTTTTGTGTATTTTATTAATAATGATAGTGTCCCCTTCCCCTCCCATAGAAACGAAGCTTGTTAACCGGTTAAATCATCCTATAGGACGAACTTCGATAATTGAGAGAATTGATTTCGTGTAGATCCTCCCATTTTACGATCGAGTCTAGGAAACCCTTTAGGGACGATTGTTGCCGTTGGAAGAAAAACTTGGCAAACAGCTCGTGTGTTAGTACAATTATCGAGTCTGCTCAGGGAGCAACTCGCTGTGGGAAACTTTGGCCAGTACCATTAAAAAATCGTGGAGCATTGGGCTAAAGCTCATCGAGGTATTAGGGAGGTTTGTACGTTTAATTATCTCGATGATGAAGAACCATTGATCGTAAAAAAGGAAATCTCTTAAATATATGTATATATACCACGTGTTCAACAAAATATAGTATTTATATTAGCTGTACTATAAACAATGTATAAGATCCTTTCTAATTTAAATTCTCTTGGGAAAATACATTCGAATCTTCACTCTTCCAACCACAATTTGCAAATGAACAGTCGATAAGAAGGATGAATGATAGTTTGTTGAAAAATCGTTGAAATTAAAGTGTATTTTTTTCCAAAGCCTCGATGGTTATCTCTTGATTTGGATTGGCTGATGCAAGGACTTCATCGAAGATTGTAGGTTTTTACATTTAATTATCTCGATGATGAAGAACCACTGACGATAAAAAAAGAAATCTCTTAAATATATGTATATACCAGGTTTTGACAGAATACTATATATATATATATATATATAAGCTGTATTACAACCAATGTGTAACATCCTCTCTAATTTAAATTCTCTTGAGAAAATACAATTGAGTCTTCACTGTTCCAAGCACAATTTGCAAACGTACACTCATTGGAAATGATGGACGATACTGTGATGGAAAATCGTTGAAACCAAAGTGTATTTTTCCTGTTTGCAAAGCATCGACGGTTATCTCTCGATTTGGATTGGCTGACGTAAGGACTTCATCGAAGATTGTAATATCAATAGCTTCGCATTCCAAGCAGAATGAGTTACGTTTATCGAGTGACATTCCCAGCGAAGCGTTTACCTTTTATTTGACTGAGACCACTCGTGGCTTTTCTCCTAGCGCTCCTCAGCTGTCTTTTTCAAGAGTGTTAAGGACAAATGTCACGCGAGGAGAAATGCTGAGCACGCACTACAGCCACTCGCTCTCCTCGTCCAATGACGAAAAGTGCTTGACACACGCGTCTATTGTCGGATTCCAAAGCACGCTCCACTTTGTTGACGATATATAAGCTGCGATCTACAGGATAGGCATGCTCTTTTAAAGAGAAAAAGGGTTTGAAAAAATTCCAATTCCAAAACACGCTTCACTTTGTTGATGATACACAAGTTACGATATATAGGCATGCTCTTCTAAAGTGAAAAAGGGTTTGAGAAAATTCCATTTCCAAAACACGCTTCGTTTTGTTGATGGTACATGAGTTACGATATATAATCTGGTTCTCTTAAATTGAAAAAAGGGTTAAAAAGAACTTCTATTTCTAAAACACGCTCAACTTTGTTGATAATACCCAACCTGCTATTTACGATATAGACATGCTCTTCCAAAATAAAAAATGGCTAAAGAAAACTTAATTTCCAAAACACGCTCAATTTTGTTGATGGTATATAATCTACGATATAGACATGTTCTCTTAAAGCAAAAAAGTGTTTAAAAAACTTTGCATTTCTCTCGCTGAATTTATCGTTTTATTGGTTTTACGTAACAAACGCTTTCACGAGATAGGAACGAAGACAGATTGGACGTTATCCTGACCACTATCGAGCTTCCTTCTCTCGTAAACAACGTACATACACAGACTCGCGTACTTGGTCGGAACCGATGAACCTCGGTGATCCTCGAAGCTTCTGGCCACTGGCGTTGCAACCTGCGTCATATCCATCAAAGCGTGCATATACGTCCCAGTTATCCCTGCTCCCCATTCAAAAATCCACAGCATCTCCTCCCAATCAGATAAGACTTTTATAATCATCCCTGCAGGCCAGGACGTTTTAATTTCTATAAATATCCTCGGGGCACGCAGCACGAAGCATCTCTCAGCGAGATACGAATATTTTTCATTATACGCCAGATCGATATGGCGAATAAATATATAAGAATTAATTTATAGCTCGCGCTCTTCGAGATATAATTCCAATGAAATTCTTGCGGTATCTCGTGGTATCTGGGAAAAGAAGATACTCGACTGAGAATCACTGACAATGTACTCTGCGGAAATATATGTTTTTCGGATAAGAGAGTTACTTGGATGTGTGTAGATAGCACGTGCTGGGACCGCTGGAATAATTTGCCATTCGGTCTACTATAAATATATATACGCATATATATACACGCATAAGATTCTCGTAGTGGTATCGTGGGCAAAATACAACGCAAACTGCAAGAGTTACCGGGTAATAAGTCTCTGCCGATGTCAACGATCGCTTTACGAAAGTTCTACCGTTTCTATTTCTGTACCTGCATGGAATTCATCGTATCAATATTAAAGATCGTATCTGCGCGTTATTTTCAAAGACTACACTAGCCTCGATACGTCCATATGCTAATAAATAAATAAACCTTTTTCTCCAATTCCGTTCTCGTTTGCTAATTAGAAGCGACACCGCCGAACGAGGATATATCTCCCATAACCGGATCGTGTAGAGATTTCGAATCTCCGCGTGTGTATATGTATATATAAAGATATAATTGACAAAACTAGACTTGAAAATCCTGGCTTTTCCCCCACGTAGCACCCAGGAGGAAAGCTGTAATTTTTTCCCTTCCTTTCTATCCACACACACGCTAGATGTCAGAGAAAGGAGACTCGGTATCTTACAGGGGACGAGGATTATTATTGTCATTTAGAAAGTGTACAACAGAGAATGATTAATGGGTTTCCCGCTGGTGCCAATATCCTCGTGCCCTACAACCGTTACTCTGAGCAATTAAAACTGATGACTCGTGTGAAATTTGCGTCTCGCCAAACTTTTCCAAAGAGACGCGTTAACGCGAGGGTCCGGTGATAATCGGACGTTGATGAAGACGTCAGTGAGTTGTCCAAATTGATCGGTAAAGGATCGATCGCAAGTCTCGCGAAGTAAATTGATATTCCGAACGTTGACAATAACTAGGATCACTTTACAATTGCACGTAATAATTTTTGTTGTTCTAGATATCACGAGTACAGTTATAACTACGTCCTCCGTTTCGCAATATTTATCAGCTCATCGGATCGTCGATCGTCGAGATGCTAGGATCTAGGAGGAGAGTGAAGACTAAAACTCGAAACGATTCCACCCACACAGCTCCAACTGACTTAAAGACATACTTTTAGACGTTTTTTAGTCAATTGGATGACTAAAAGATGCCTGTAAGACAACTGTTAGTCAAGTGTATTGCATGGACACCAATAAACATGACATACGATTGGTTTACCCATGTGTTTTGCGTCTGAAATTTGTGTATCGCCAAGCTTTTCGAAAGAAACGCAGTAGTGCGAGGCTCCGACGATAATCGGACATTGATGAGGAAGCTGGTAGGTTGTCTAAAGTGATCGATAATGGATCAATCGTAACTCTCGCGAAGTAAATTGATATTCCGAGCATTCACAATGGCCATGATCACTTTACAATTGCACGTAATAATTTTTGTCGTTAAAAATATTGCGAGTACCGTTATAAGTGCCGTCCTCCGGCTCGCGATACTTATCAGCTCATCGAATCGCCGATCGCGAAGATGCGTGGATGGAAAAGGCAAGTGATGACTGAAACTGGAAATTATTCCAATAATAAAAGTGGCATGCGATTGTTTTGCGTTGTGTCCAAGTTTTTCCAACGAGACTCAATAGCGTGAAGCTCCTGCAATAATCGGACGTTGATGAAGACGACAGTGGGTTGTCCAAAGCAATCAATAGTCGGTCGATCGTAGCTCTCGCGAGGAAAATTGATATTCCGAACGTTGACAATGGCCAGGATCGCTTTACAATCGCACATAATGCATCCTCCGCCTCGCGATATTTATCAGCTCATCGAATCGTCGATTGTCGCGTCGCGAGGATCGAGGAGGCGAGAGTGATGACTGAAACTCGAAACGATTCCGCAGCAATAAACGTGGTATGCGATTGTTTGCCCGCGTGTTTTGCCTTGTGTACCAATGAGACAAGGTGATCCGCATGCCGGATACCACTTTCCTTGGATTTTATCTACTAAGAAAAATTTCGTTCAAGCGTTCGATCGATCCAAACGATCGATTTGACACAATACTAATGAACCTGCTCTCTCGCGGTACCACCCTTTCAATGGTGTAGTCAAGCGAGAACTATTTCATCTCGATCTCGAAGAATTTGCATACTAGAAGGCAACTCGCAGGTGCGTTTGCCACTTTTATCGGGGGAACAAACTAGCCTGATAGGCCCGGGACGACCGGGACACTCCTCGCTCGATCGTTGTGCTCGATCGTTTTTAACCGACTCTTACGTGCATCGTGTCGTTTCACGTGCCATTTCCGATTTTCACATACGGGATTCATTTAAATTGCGAGAACACCTGTGTGAGCCACGATCGATCCAGGTTTTCCAAAAACGTTTATATAGTTTTTTTAGAATCATATATATATATATATATATATCGAATAGGATTCTTGTATCATAAAGAGCGTATAATTGAAACTGTAAGATTTTTCAAAAAATTGTAAAAGTGTTTCTACAAATTCATTTTAGCAATCTAATATCGAGCCTATATTATATATAGTGGTGGAAGAAAAAGTATAATTGCAATTTTGGCGAATCAACGAAAGGAAAGAGCGGTTCACAAGTGGCAAGCAAGTTTACGAGACGTTTATTTCCGCTCGGTTGGCCGTTCGCCAAGCGTATCGCGGAGTCACAGTGGTCCGGACCCTCGTTCGCTCATAAATCTTCCGGTCAACTCGGCTAAAAGGCTTTTTCCCATCCTAAAACTCTCCTCGAGAGTATCGATTCGATCCCTCTTTTCTCTGCTTCCGCTAAACGCAGACGAAAAAAAAAAACTTGAAGACTTCGTCCTCGGTATAGGATAAATTTCACGATGGACGTGAAATCTGAAGATCGACCCGAAGAGTCATGTGCTCACGAGACGTACACGGATGAATGAGAAATTAATCCGTGAGAATTCTGCGTTAATTTTTCAGCCCTTTAATCTTTGGCGTGTATATGACAAGCGTGGCGTGTTTTGGTTTGGAATTGGCATCGGAACATTCGAAACGAGCGGCGAGCTTATTGGGAGAACGAAAGAGATATTAGCGATCGGTCGGAGAGATGTAGTCGAGGGCTTACAAGGTAATCCCGGCTGTGACAAGCTGTTCTCGGGATTGCTCGGTGTAAGTGTGTGCATGAGAAAAGAGGGGAGGGAGGGGGGGGGGGGGGAGAATCGGTAAAGAAGGATAATCGTAAACCGTGAAAAAGCCGAAAAAGAGACTCGTTCGCGTGGGTACCCGATGATGGACATAGTAGCCCTCGTTATCTCGCACGAGTGAACTCAGGGTGGTGTACCTTTTGCCGTAATGGAGGAGCGAGGAAAACGACTCACTCGTCTTGCATCATCCGAAAAGCAGCGTGTGGTGAGACCCGGTGTATCCTGGGACCTACAAAGGTCCTGCAGGATCATTTATGAGACGTGTTTTTCATCGGAAGATCAGTGGCCCCGGGTTGTCCACAATACGCACCATTGTTCTACTCGGCTCGCGTGTGAATCCTTACCCTGTCCTTGCCAAGGACTCGTCTGTCCTGCGCAGAATAAAACGAGGATCGTCCACCTTCTTTCCGCAGGAATACTCAAAGCGCGTTTGTGCAATGCTGAAACTCCCAGGAAGCCAACAATTTTACTAAATACGTTAGTAGTGCACTCTGGTTCTCTCCCCCTGCAAAACAACCAAGTTTAACGATAACTCATCCTAGCAACCCCTTCCCCCCTTGGCTCTCTTCTTCTACCGAAGAAGTGCCTTGAAAGCACGCTTGTGCAATGGGAGCATCGTCCGGAAGAAAAGCAACGAGTCCTCGCAAAATACGTGCTCGCAGCTGCAAACGCACGTCCTCCTCGATGAATTTAGCTCTATATACATGGTTAATAATCCGAGCGAGTCTTATTTATTCGTCATAAATCAAGCTCAGCTTTGTCCAATCTTTTTTTCTTTTTCAAATGCTTGTCCGATAAGCAGGAATCTTGTAAATCAATTTGCTGAATTTTATAACGTGCGATTGAATATGTTTTGTCCTTTATCCCTGATAATCCAGTAAGTTGAGTATCGTTGGACCATTTTTCCTGTAGAATTCAGTGATTCTGTCGAGGTTGAATGCTTACTATAGCGATTACCCTTAATACGATGCGACTTTGAGTCACATTTAAACTTCGATTATCTTAAATTTATTTCATATTGCATTTCCTGCAGATTTTTCTTCGAATTAACAATTAACATCAAAAAACATTATTTGCAAATCTATAGTTTTAGACGTGATATTAGAAAAACTTTTTCGCACAATCTTATGATTGGTTATAACAAAAGCAAGTGGTAGGATCATGGTGAATTGCAAGTCGATCACAGGTCGAAAAGTGAATTTTTCGTGGACCTCCAGCAATGATTGGTGGATATAGGTAATGGTCCGTTGTTGATATTGGGGCAGAGCCAAGAGGAGTGGGAGAGCTAGAGCGTGCGTGCACGTTCGTACGAGTGATTTATAGTTTATACAACGCACAACCGTAACAGTTTATGCCTTCGAGCGTCGTAGACAAAATATTAGCCATAAACGGATGATACCCAGAATCCATTGTTCCACGGGGAGAAACTCGAGGCTGATAACGTTCATTCCATTCGCACGTTCGCTGCAGCAATACAACTGTCCGATAAGAACACACGAGACACCTCCGCTTCTTGGAAAATATGCGACCTTGGCGAGAATCGAATTTTCATCGTTCGACCAATAAAACAATTTAGCTGGATTTGGCTAGAAGCAATTTGCACACTCGCCGGAGTGTTTGTCAAGCTGATTGGCAGTGCGGTAATTAAGAGACGATAATCCGACAAGTAAATTATACCGCTGATATTATATTTACGAGTGAGAGTGAGAGGAGAACGGTACAAAGTGGGAGAAAGGGGGGAGATGAGTCTACGTCTGGTTGGTTGAACCATCTCCCAGCGCGTTTTCCTGAAACCTCCACATATTTGACTCTGCTTGGTTAATATCCTGGATGGAGTGGAGCGCGTTTAATCTAGTTGAGATCGCGATACGTATCGCCTAGAACCCCCCCCCCCCCCTTAGGTGGTGCTTTAGGTCTCTACGAAGCAAATTGCGAGCACCGGCACGACGACTCTCTCTGAACGCGTCCTTTCTCCTAAAAAAATGTACAGAATTGACGCATTACTGCATGCCTCGAAATTGGTTGAACGATCTTCCACTGCGTTCTTCTGATGCCTCCAGATTTGACTCTTCAGGTTCGATTATATTCTCGATAGAGCACGTAGCGCATTTAATCTCATTGGGATTGATATACATATATATATATATCGCCTAGAGCTCACCCTTCCCCCTCGTTTATGTGGTACTGTAGGTCTCCGTAGAGCAAATTGCTAGCAGCGACACGACGACTCTCCTGGAACGCGTCTCTCCCTCTAAAAGGAGGCCTGGCGCCTGCCTCAAAGGCGCCGGAATGTACTCGTTTGATTTATCGTCTCGCGTCTACAAATAAGAAATAAAGCGTGGGCATACCAGATTTCAAAGACTCATTACAACTTTATCTAGGGAGCTGGTCTACTCGCATTCTACCGTCCTGTAACAGCATAGCACCGAGTCGATAAGAATCCGAAACGCGCGAGTGAATCCCTCGATCGATGAATTACCGCAATTAACCTAATATATAAGAACTACGTCGAAGAATGAAACCGGAGAAATTCCCACAGATTGAAAATGCGGACGAGGGATGAATAAAACATGACTATATACATATATTTATGGAAGGTTAACGAATTTTTTAAATCAGTACAAATTTCGTGAATTTGTTTGAAATATTTGCTTTAAAATTTTTGATTTATTTTTAATGTAGTCTTATACCAAAGTTTAATGATCATTTATTTAAGAGGATATAGTTCGGTAGAATTAAAATAAAATTTCTATTAAGATATTTTTTAGCAGAGCACTAATATACTTACCATTTTTTTTACAAGCAAAGTATGTTTTTTGAGGCATTCGTTTACGGAAGGTCGATCGTTTTACACAGGATGAATGGTCTGGAAGTATCAGAGACGAGTGCAGCGTGAGAGACAAAACGTGAAAATTCACCGAATACTTTCAACGCCTCGGAAACTCCTACCCGATCAGCTACTAATCTTGATAGAGAGAGCCCTCTTTGATCCTTCTCGAACCTTCTGCTATACTAATTATACTCCTTCGTAATTTATCCCCCCTTGAGATTTAGTCCCACAGGAAGGTTTCAGGATCAGTAAAGATAAGAGAAAATTCTCAGGTAGAAAAATGCTGCGTTGATCGAGTTTGTGGAAGAACTTAGTAGTATATTGTTACCGATGGGTTTGTGTGTATATGTATCAACGCTAATCCCTACATTGCACGTTAATTGCGGTACCCCGAGGGATACAGGGTCCATTGGCGTGTCACTTGAATTTAAAATTGGAAAAATTCGCTTGGTCATTCCTTTTAATCCGTATATATACTACACCTGTGTGAAAGCATTCGTGATTTTTCATCGGGACTTGAACGATTTATTATCGCCGTGGAAAATTTCGCTGACAATTATCTTCCGAGAACAGGCGAGTTTTAGCGATAAAACTTGGTGAAACTTCACGGGTCCATTGTGACCCGCTGCGCGAATGAAAGAATGTTTAAAGCTCGATAACTCGCAGTACATTCAAGTTTTACGACTGTTCGCGCCGCGATTGCAAATTAGACTTGGCCAATGTAGTATATTATTGGAGAATTTATGCATAGCAACGCGTGCCTTCATTATCCATAATTATATTTTTACGACGATAAAAATGATTTCAATTAACGCTAATGAACAGCTCCGGTGAAAAAAGAGCAGAGGAAAAACTGGCTTTCCTTATACGAGCGGTGATTTTTGTTAAGTCATAAATAATTAATTTTGATTCATCTTCATTCGTGTACATTACGCTATTTAATAACACTTGATTTACCGGTTTTGCCCGATAATGTTTCAGCCGATTGTAGCTCAGCCTCGCGATAAAACCAATAGATATAAATATTCCAAGTCTAATGAATACGAAATTTACGAGGACTAATGCGCGAGTTCGCGTCAATTAATTTATTGCAACCAAATGCCGATTCTCACGCGGTGTTCTACGGTAAACAAAGTAAATAAGGAAAACGTAAATAGCGAACAATAATTGAACCACGCGTATAGATACGCTTTGCTGTATTCTCTATGTCGACAATGCTGGGCGTAAAGGGCTCGTTGCTGTATCTAAGTGAATACAGCAAAGTGAACCAGTAATGAATGTTTTTTTTTTTTAATAGGAAAAATCCTTTTAAAATATTTATTGGTAAGCACCTTCCATAAGCAATCCTATATAGGTCTTTAGAGAACTGTAGCAAACGCTCTTATCCAAAATAAAGATAATTTTAAAACAATAATTAAAACACTTGTAGATACTCTCTATTATATTGTTTATATCACGAATGCTAGACATAAGGGGCTTGTAACTGTACCTAGGTGAATATAGCAGAGTGAAACAATAACGTGAGTGTTTTTTTTTTCGACTGGAAAAAATCCTAACAAAACGCTCTAGAGAAAGTACTTTCCAAAAAGAACCTAAATCTATAAAGCACTGCAACAGAAAAACTTATCCAAGACGAGAATAATTTTAAAACATTAATTAAAACACTAGTAGGTACTCTCTATTATATTGTTTATATCGCGAATGCTAGACATAAGGAGCTTGTAACTGTACCTACGTGAATATAGCAGAGTGAAACAATAACGTGAGTGTTTTCTTTTTCGACTGGAAAAAATCCTAACAAAACGCTCTAAAGAAAGTACCTTCCAAAAAGAACCTAAACAACAGAAAAACTTATCCAAGACGAGAATAATTTTAAAACATTAATTAAAACACTAGTAGATACTCTCTATTATATTGTTTATATCGCGAATGCTAGACATAAGGAGCTTGTAACTGTACCTACGTGAATATAGCAGAGTGAAACAATAACGTGAGTGTTTTCTTTTTCGACTGGAAAAAATCCTAACACAACACTCTAGAGAAAGTGCCTTCCAAAAAAACCTTAATTAATAAAGCACTGCAACAGAAAGTTATCGAAAACGAGAATAATTGAAAAACAAACGTTAAAACTTTCGTATATACGCTTTGCAGTGCTCTCCACGATGAATAGGTAAAAGGGCACGTTGCGATATCTCGATGATCACGCCATTGAGCGAATAACGAGAATAACTTACGCCGCAATGTTTTTTCCAAGGTATTTCTAGCGCGATTGAGGCTAGATCTCCTCGAAGAACATTGGGACTTAAATACATAAATAAATTAATAAGTACACGAGACAAGAGTTGGCTTATGCTTAGCAGCTGAAATCCTTAGGCTACGTTAATTTTTACATTTATCGCAAGCTTCACACGTGACAAGTTTCTATCGATAAATCTTTCATCGTGAAACGTTTGGTATACAAGAAAAGGTTCGCGTTTTCTCTCGCGGATAAACATGATTTAGCGTTAATTGCGCATTTTTCATGCGTCTTTTATATTCCAGCTGTGTTACACAGAATGGTATACATAAACCATATATATATATATATATAAACGTAAAAGATTTAAGTATGAAATAGAAAACACAAAGAAGCTTATTGCTGTTTCATTCGTGGAATTCTTGTATCTCTCTTAATAGGAGAGTGCCTTTTTAAATCATGTCCAAAGGCGAACTACCTCGCAGTTAATCAACTTCGCACCCTCGGAAGATTGAGTCGTATTTGTGTTGTGTCCGCCCCGAGAGAAAGATAGAGAGAGAAATGGGAGAAAGCAAAAGGGAGAAAATTTAATAAGCGATAAATCTTTTGGTTCGCGTTGGTCAAAGCAAGAAAATTTGGAAAATGATCGAATTATCTGACAGGGTCTTCTATTTTCCTTTGTTGGATGACTCACGTGTTCCTAATATATATATATACTTCTACACTAATAGCACCTCAACCATAGTAACAGCTATTTAGCGTTGGCACAGAGGAAAGAATTCCGCTAATCGCACGATAAATACAGAGCTGGCGCACGACTGTTTACAAACTAGGACCACTCAATGGCGCCTGAAATATTCTGTTTACATTTCGAGGAGAATTTTTCCGAATCTCTCACCCTTTCCAGGAAATTCTCACGTTTCTCCGGGTCACGCAATAATTTATCAACGATTATAATAATTGATTGTGGCAAATTCACTTAGTTACGATTATAATAAATTGATCGTAAATCCTGGTAAGCTCGTTCGAGTGGATAATTCCAGTGGAGGGATTTGGGCGTTGGATTTAATCCTCGTACAGGTTTTACGGCGGATCCTAATCCTAGGGATCGGGCGTATCGCATTTGCGGCACGCACGCGACGGTAGTAGCTTTCGGGCGGGGAAAACAAATTTATAAGCCGGTCGCACGGCGGAACCACTCAAAGGGACTCGTCTTTCACGAGATTCCTGCCACGCAATGCTATACTATGCCACTCTCTCTCTCTCTCTCTCTCTCTCTCTCTCTCTTGCACTGGTCCAACTGTTTTGTTCGTCTTTCACGTTTCAACAATGTGGCACAAGTCCGCGAGCCACTGAAAGTGGAATTTCCGTTTGATCTTGCTGAAAAAAATGGTTAAATCTGTCATTTGAAGGTCCTTTAGATCGAATCGAAAGATGGCAATTACACGATGAGGAATATTCATTGAAATGATACGGATTTGGAAAGTAGGAGGGTTTATTTTTATAAATGCCACGCTACGCTATACTATGCCACTCTCTCTCTCTCTCTCTCTCTCTCTCTCTCTCTCTCGTACTGGTCCCACTGTTCTGGTCATCTTTTACGTGTCAGCAACGTGGCACAAGTGCTCGCGCTACCGAAATTGGAATTTCCTTTTGATCGTGCTGAAAAAATGGTTAAATCCGCCATTCGAAGGTTCTTTATATCGAATCGAGCGATGAAAATTACACGATGAGGAATATTCATCAATGATAGGGACCTGGGAGATAACAGAGTTCGTTACGATAAACACCACGTCACATTATACGATGCTACTCACACTGACTCCGTATTCTATAACATTAACGAAAATTTTGTGTATCGGCACAAACCAAAAACGATATATATAGATAAATATTTTTCATTACATACACCGATATTTGTCGTTAACTTCGATCTAACGATACCAAAATTTGTCGATAAGAGTTACAGAATTCCCTCACTGGTCCTTCCATTCGTCGTCTTTCACGTCTCAGCAACGTGGCACGAATGTGATCGCCATCAAAACTTGAATTTCCATTTGATCTCGCTGAAAAACGATAAATCTACCATTCGGAGGTCCTTTGGATCGAACCCAACGATGAAAATTGCAGGATGAGGGATATTCATCAATGATAGGGACCTGGGAGGTAACAGAGTTTGGTACGTTAACTTCGACCTAACGATTCCTAAATTCGTCGATAAGAGTTACAGAATTCCCTCACTGGTCCTTCCATTCGTCGTCTTTCACGTCTCAGCAACGTGGCACGAATGTGATCGCCACCGAACTGGAATTTCCGTTTGATCTCGCTGAAAAACGGTAAATCTACCATTGGGAGGTCCTTTAGATCGAACCGAGCGATAACAATTGCAGGATGAGGAATATTCATCGACGATACGGGTCTGGGAGGTATGAGAGTTTATTACGATGAGGAAGCCGAAGAGTCGGGGATAATTAAAATGCGATTTATGCAGATTAGGAGAAGCTCTCCGTGTATCCCGCTGCGTCCCTACGTCCGTATTTTTCTGATGAACCTCCGCAGGAACACGCTTGTGTACGCGTGTGCAGCGATTCGGAATTAACTGACGGATCGTGCAATGCTTGCTTGGCTCCTGCACGTTTTCATTACAGGTGAATTCTGCCACTGTCAAAATGGCCAGTCTGCGTTCGTATCGCGGTCCCTTCGCGTTGTTCAACATAACTCGAGACAGCTCGTATTTCTGAGATTGCCTCGGGACCGGATCCTCTTACAGCCACAATTTTATATATGTATATATATATATATATATATATATATATATGCTTATGTCCACTATGCTTGGAGTGAAACCAGAGAATCGAATTCCGATCATTTTCCTGATCCTTGTCATTTTGCCACTCGAGATTCATCATTTTCAGTATTAATGTTCAATGATGTTGGTTTTTAATTATAATTGACAATGGAAGAGATTTGCAGTGGTTTCTTCAGGAATGAACTGCTGCTACTTTTTTAACGAAATTCTTTACTCATTCCTTCGTACATATGTACTTTTCTCTTATCATTTTTCATATCAACATCCAGCAACGTAATTTTGTAATATTGTTGAAAATTGTAGAGGTAGCAATGGTTTCTTCAGGAATGAACTGATGCTACTTTTTTAATGAAATTCTTTACTCGTTTCTTATGTATTTTTTCTTACCATTTTTCACATTGCAGCAATGTAATTTTGCAATATTATTGAACATTGAAGAGATAACAGTGATCTCTCCAGGAATGAACTGCTGTTACATTCTTGACAAAATTCTTCACTCGTTCCATCGCACCTGTGTGTTTTTCTCTTATCATTTTTCACATCAACATCCAGCAACATAATTTTATAATATTATTGAAAATTGAAAAGATAACAGTGATTTCTTCAAGAACGAACTGTTACTACATTCTTGACGAAACTCTTTGCTCGCTCCTTCGCACCTACGTATTTTTCTATTTAGGAAAGCACTCGAATCCGTTGGGGAGGGAAGAGGACACTTTACTACGTATATTTGGATCTTAAAGAGGCATATTGGAAAGTTTCTCTCTCGCGTGTCGACTGATTTACACGGGACAAGACTTTTACGCTCGAATGGATGATCCCCGTAAGCGCCAGGTTTCCTCGACCGGGCTCAGGGGTCAAAACACATGGCGTAAACCCTTCTGGTGAAAAGAAACGACGGTGAAAGCACGTAGAGGTTTTTTTTGCTGCAATTTCATCGAAATAAAATCACCGAGGGCTGCGGGAGATTTACGGTGTGTATGTGGCGTTTCATTAAAGGAAGAATTTTTTTGAGGGCCTCGCAGGACTAATCTGGAACGAGAAATGTTGTGGCACGAAGGCGGACGGATTAGGGACGCTTCTCTAAGGTGCAAAGAGCGTGAGGAAAATGTTTTTGGCATAGAATTATCGCGTCCTTGCCGCCTACCATTCCTGTCAGATCTGTCGGCTCGCGAATTCTCCTTTTTAACCCTCCAACTACATCCCTCTGCTCGCACCGGTCAATGCTGCGAAATAAATAATACGTGTGTGACATTCTTCTCCTCGTTTAATGTCCATTCATGCTCGCCGCGACTTATCGTGGAACACCGAGTCTCTTCTATGCTGTATAGTTAAGTATAGCGTAATAGGACGAAATTTGTTCTTATTTGACCACCGGAAATACACAGTCAAATCTAGCGAAATTGGAGGCCACATTTTTGGTTCGCGAATTTTCATTTTTAATCCTCAAACTACATCCTTCTGCTCACACCGATAAAAGTATAAAAAATAAATAGTAAGTGTGTGACATTCTTCTCCTCGTTTAATGTCCATTCATGCTCGCTGCGACTTATCATGGAACAGCGAGTCTCTTCTATGCTGTATAGTTAAGTATAATGTAATAGCACGAAATCTGTTCTTGTGATCACTGGAAGTGCACAGTCTTTTTCAACGAAACTGTAGGCCACACTTTTGGCTCGCGAATTTTCATTTTTAATCCTTAAACTACGTTCCTCCGCTCACACCGGCCAATGCTGCGAAAAAAATAATACATGTGTGACATTCTTCTCCTCGTTTAATGTCCATTCATGCTCGCTGCGACTTATCGTCGAGCAACAGGAAGAAATCTACTCCTATGACCACCGGAAGTACACGGTGTCTCTCAGTGAAACTGGAGGCTTCTCTTTACATCACCATTTATTCGTATTTTTCTAAACGGAACGTTACACTATCACTGAAGAACGAAATTATGTGATTGAGATAAACCTTGTGCTTTAAATATTCACGAATGAAAATTTCACTTATTAGTTTTAATAAATATTTTGTACATGAAATTTGATATAAAATATAAATTCGTGAATATTCGATACAAAATTTATTCCAATCGAATAATTTCTTTCCTCACTGTACCTCTATTTCCTTTCGTCTATTTTTCTGGTTATGCCATCTACCAGTTACCACAAAATTTTCTTAACTTTTCGCACTTTTTGCAGATTCATGAAAATCAATTGATATTTTTTCGCAATTCATATCAAACGACAATTTTTCTCTCATTTCCGCCGAGAGACATTTGATATAAGAATTTATAATCCCATTGAGAGAGAAAAACTCTATAAAAGCAGAGAGTGCGAAGAGGAAGAGTAGCCGAGACCACTAATGAAACGGGGTACATGAAAAGCGGCGTTAAGGGGCCCATTCAGCGATAGGGAACGATTCCCCCGGTCGTTGCTTGATTTCAGTAAGAAAATGTAAATGTCTCGCGTCGGTGTTCTTTTTCCCCGGTGGTGGATAGAGTCCCGCACAGTCGTAAACCATCTATAAAAGCGTATAAGCACCGTGTCATAATAAGCGATGCGTGCCTGACGGAATTAACGAGGACCCACCTGATTCCTGCTACCATTTGCCAATACTTTTCAAGCACCGAACCTGTTGCTCAAACGAGAACATAAATTCTGCTCGCGATAAGAGACGAGCAAACAAACTTGGTGTAAACAAATGGGGAAATAAAGATACGAAACCCGCAATATTGATATTTTTTGGAATTCAGGAACGAGGAACTTACACATGGAAAACTCTTATTAAGAAGAATCCACAGGTACTGGATTTTAGGAATTTTCGGCACCTTCTTTGCTCAACAACGCGTGCTAATCCAAAGTAGTCAATGGTTCTTAGCGCAAATAACAGAATGGTGAGAGTTAGCAGCTCGAGGATTATATTTACCGAGGGTTTTGGGTTCTCCAAAAGTCTCCTGTATATATATATATATATATATGAATGTATAATAATAATTAGTGTGAGAAGTTTGAAATTTCGTCCGGAGCCTGGTCGTTTGCTTAGGGCAAAGGGCTATTGTCTCTATGTGTAGCGCGTCTTCAAGGGTTGCTCAAAAATGTTGTAGGTCCCTCATCATCGACAGCGTTCGAGTGTGCAGCCTGGTGCTCTCGAGAGCGAGGGTCTTATCCATTGCTGCTGGGTGCTAGCTGAGAACAGCCAGATAACGATGAGAAAGCATCGCTATGGTGCGAAAGGAATGTGATTCCTCTCACCTTCGTCTTCTCTCCGCCATCCTGAAATCTTTCTAATTGCCTCTGTCCATCATCCACAAAACTGTATACCAGCGTCAATCATCCGTGCTTAAATTTTCCTGGAAATATAATTCTCTCAATGCAAGCTTTTCACGACAGGAAACGCAAGCCGTGTAGCAATAATGCGAAATTTCCTATTGTAACGCGAAACCAGAATATTGTAATAATGTTGAGACGAATCTTGCGTAAAAGGATACAACAATGGGATACAGTGTCGTAAATTCTGCAGAAATGTCGTTTCGTAGATTTTACTGTACCTTGAGAGAGAATAATATATATATATAGCGTGGAAGATGGGAAATAAAACGAGATTAGAAATCCGGAGCAAGTGGAGAATGCGAAAGAAGAGCGAGCGAGGTATACAGGACCCTTGGTTATAATCAATCCTGCATGGACCGTAAAGCGCAGCGTTGGAAGGGAAGGGGAAAAAATGAGAGTCGTAGATCGGTAATGGAGCAGCAATGTTTATCCGGCGGATCGGGAGAGTCGCGTTTGGATTGGTCGGCGAGGGCGGCGGCTATGCGCGAGAAGCTGGGAACGAGACTGAACGTCCACCGTTGAACGCTCGCGACTGACGGGTGGAGGGGTGGGGGGACTCGCTGGGACCGACGGCGGGCGTGGTGGGGGGCGCGGGGCCCGAGAACCGTGGCGGGGCCCGGTGGTGGGGGTAGCGCGCCGCGGGGACTGGGGCTCTAACGTAAGACTCGGAGAAGGCGCCAGGCTTGCGCGATTTTATTGCTCGCCGGCCAGTAATGCATGCGTGTAAGTAACGCTTATTATTAGTCGGTTCCAGCTGGGCCAGCTCGCCTATTGATTTACTTCGACTGTCACTTTTAGATAAGCAACGCATAATGCATTACCGCTCGCTCCACCAGCCAATATTATCAAAGACACGTGACGTATTCAATCAGCCCGTTTCGCACCGCTTTTCTTATTAATGTCTCTCCGCTTGAAGCCTGCCTGCTTTACCTCCACCGCTAAAAACACAATCACCATTAATTATTCTCCAAATTCTCTAGCGCAAAAATCCACCGGATCGCTTTTCCTCCTAAATCTTCCGGCCGATCAATCTCATCCGTTTAATCGATTTACGATCCCAACTCGATTAATCTGACACTCGGCCAAGCCGGTCTTTCCGTCATTTTCACTCTGTACACGCTTTGCCACGAGATAATTTATTAACGATGCCGCGCAATTATCTGTTTTTTTTCGCATCGGACGAGAAAAAAACTTTTCGCACACGTGTATATATATTAATATCTGCTCCAGCGACACTCGTAATTGCGTAACGTGGCGTTGGCCTGCACTCGACTCTCGAAATGATCGTAATTAATTTTCTGCGTTTTAATTATCCCCTCCACTAGGGAGGAGGGGGGGGGGGGGGGGGTATAAAACAGGTCCACGAGAGATAATGTTCGGTCGAGATCTTCCAGGATCTTGCCATTATAAACGCAAACGGATATTCAATATCCCCCCCCCCCCTCCTATAATATTATTCCCTGACCCAATCCGAATTCCAGGAACACAACAAACCTTTGTTTACTCACGCTTCTCGCGAAAAACTCGACGACTCAACGGACGCTTTATTATACCGAGTGTGTTTACGACTCTTTCCAGGAATAGACCACAACAACTTTTCCTCGGAACTCTTCGCCTCGGCCAAGTGTGTTACCTATACCGAACAATGAATCCCTCGCGTTTTGGTGTTTTGTTTA
This sequence comes from Prorops nasuta, assembly GCF_024137725.1. Lineage (NCBI taxonomy): Eukaryota > Metazoa > Arthropoda > Insecta > Hymenoptera > Bethylidae > Prorops > Prorops nasuta. The sequence goes on along the minus strand of NW_027116811.1, from coordinate 5,177,197 downwards.
CAAGGTCCAATTATAGTACAATATCGAAGCCACCGAGTACACATCGCGCGAGCGATAAATGTTGTTTGGAATTAACCTGGAAAAAAGTGCACATATATATATATATATATATAAACCTCTTTGATAATGGGTTCCGGCTAATGCTGCGCGCGCACGTTCAACATCTCGTTTCCAAGCACGTACTCTACAAAGCTACTGATGAACCGGCACGATTTATCATATATCGCAAAGGGTAATACGACCAATGGGTGTGTAAAACGTCAGCTTTACGGACCAACGATTTGTCATTTGCCGTTTTGCTCATTAGCTGCGTCAGGATTATGCCGCCGCCGCCTTTACGACGAGGTTCTCCACCACGGTAGCCGATGCTCGCTTATCCGTAACTGCTGCCGCTTCGCGCCGAAGATCGCATCTCGACTCAGCTGTTAATGCGACTGTCAAAATGACGCGTGTGCGACAAACTCTGCCGAGTCGAATCTCGACCACTTTAGTTTATATATATATATGTATATATAGTACTACTCTACTCACAGTCCATTAAGCTTTCTAATCAACTCTAACTCGCACTGCCAACTGAATAATTCATCGATTCATTGATTTATGATTTCCGCTCGATCCTGCTGATCGATCGGCAACCCCTGATCGACAATAGTTTAGGACCTTGATGGGCGAAGCGAATGGATTTCAGCGGTGATTTTTCTTTCTCTCTCTCTCTGTCTCTTTCTATTGGATAACGTTGCAGTATGATTTTTATTCGTGAAAGGCTTCGTTAACAATAGACGTTGAACCAAAGAGTCGATAACTACTTGATAATTCTTATGAGAATATTAATCGAGCTAGTTTTGTTAAAGAATTAGATAAAAATTCAAAGAAATGTGATAGAAATATTTTTTCCGCTTTTAGCATTTATTTTTTCTACACATATATGTATAATAATAATAATATAATAGTTTAGGACCCCGATGGGCGAAGCGAATGGATTTCATTGGTGATATTTTTCTTTCTCTCTCTATTGAATAACGTCGGAACATAATTTTTATTCGTGAAAGTCTTCGTTAACAACATAATTTGAGCTCAAGAATCAAAAACCACTCAAGAATTCTTACGAGAATATCAATTTACTTAATCTTACCAAAAAACCAGAAAAATATGTAAAAAAAACATAATCAACAAATTTACTCCCCATTTAGTATTTATTTTCCTACACGTACATATATACACAATAATAATACAATAGTACACCGTTCGGTTTACATTTAACGCAGTAAGACATTAAAAGGGGCCACCACTGTGCACGGTGTCAACAGGTTTTCATGCATTTTAAGTAGAAGAGCCCGTGGGCGTGTATAGCCAGCATACTCCCGATGAGATAGTATCTGCATAATGGCAGATGCAATTGCGTTCAGTCGAGACCTCATAAATATTTGGCAAGCTTTTCCCACCTCGACTCTGCCCCCGCAACGCGTGGGAGGTCGTCCTATCGATTCGTTCATCGATCGATAAATTCTTCTCACGATTAGTTTCCAACAAGTTCAAACGTGTCGTGTCATCTCGATAACGCTCGCAATCTCCTTTCAGTAATTTTTCATCGGACGCGTAATATGAATTTTGCACTCTCCGTTCTTCTCTTGCAGGTGAAAATACCGCTCCGTCCTGACCATGCATTGAGATCCCTCTGGCTGCATGCTCGCCTCTCGTCCCTTCGACGGTGAGTCCATTAAAACTCTTCTGCTTCTTCTTTCCTCAACGTCTCGACCATCTTTCTCTCTCTTTGTCTTCAGCATTTTTTTTCACTCGACGGAACGGTTGAAAAGTATTCGGCGTTGTTTCGCTCAACTATGTAGAAAAAATTTTAGGGGGGTGGGGGGGAGGTAGAGGAGAAAAAGAAGGAGAAGGATGATGAATCCCTGCACAGTCAACCCTCGACAACGTTTCACGTGTTTATCTCGGAAGAATGACACGTCTGACAGACGTGCTACATAATGCAACCACTCCATCGTTCGCGAGAATTGATCGCCGCTCCTATATATATAGCTATACAGCCTTCGTTTGCGTATATGTTTATCGATCAACGATAATAGTTATTACTTTCATAAATTGAATTATTTCACTCGATTTCCATGGAATTCATGGGATTCGAATAAACGTCCGGTGGATCTTGGTGGAAGAAACGTTTGAGAAAGAAAGTGGAAGGGTGGGGTTGAAAAATATTGGAAGGAGAGGTCTGTGGTTTGTGGGTAAATGTTAATAATTAAGGAGGATGAGTAATAGTTATTAATAAATTGAATTATTTCACTCGATTTCCATGGAATTCATGGGATTCGAATAAACGTCCTTTGGATCTTGGTGGAAGAAACGTTTGAGAAAGAAAGTGGAAGGGTGGGGTTGAAAAATATTGGAAGGAAAGGTTTGTGATTTACAGGATATAGGGAAGATTTGTGGGTAAATGTTAATGATTAAAGAGGATGAGTAATAGTTATTACTTCATTAATAAATTAAATTATTTCGCTCGAGTTAGATGTTCACATAAACCTCAATCGGATCTTGGTGGGAAGAAACGTTTGCGAAAGAGAGTGGAAGGTTACAGAGGGAGTTGAAAATTATTGAAACGAGAGTTTCATGGTTGATCTTGATGGGATACAGGGAAGATGTGTGTGTAAATGTTAACAATTAAAAAGGACGAGTAATAGTTATTAATAAATTGAATTATTTAGCTCGACTTAAATATTTGCATAAACCTCTATCGGATCTTGGTAGAAGAAACGTTTGCGAAATAGAGTGGAAGGATTCAGAGGGAGTTGAAAATGATTAAAACGAGAGTTTTATAGTTAATGGAATACAGAAAAGATATGTATATAAATGTTAACTATTAAAAAGGACGAATAATAATAATTAATAAACTGAATTATTTCGCTCAACTTAAATGGAATCCCTCCGATTCGCATAAACCTCGTTCGGATCTTAGCATAGGAAACATTTGCAAAAGAAAGTAGAAAGCTGTACAGGGGGAGTAAAAAAATATTGAAACGACAGTTTCATGGTTGATCTTGATGTGATACAGGGAAGATGTGTGTGTAAATGTTAACAATTAAAAAGGACGAGCAATAGCAATTAATAAACTAAATTATTTCGCTCAACTTAAATGGAATCCCTCCGATTCGCATAAACCTCGTCCGGATCTTAGCATAGGAAACATTTGCAAAAGAAAGTAGAAAGTTGTACAGGGGTGGTAAAAAAATATTGAAACGATAGAATTTCATGGCTGACGAGATACAACGAAGACACATATATACGTAAATGTTAAAAATTAAAAGAAGAAGCTGATGAGGCAGAGGCGAGTTCTTAATCTCATTGGTTACAGCGAGCAGTGGGTCCTACTCGTGCGAGTCTGGAAGAGCGTAAAAATGTTGTGTCAGATAGCATTTGAACGCTTGTCGTTTAGTGATTTACCATGCGTCACTTTTCGTTCTCTCGTTCCTAAGGATTCTCCTGCCTTTATACGCTTGGTTGCCATTAATCGAGGCTTCCGAAAGTCCACCTCATGAATATTGTACGTATAATACGCACACACAGAATTTTTGCCCAGAGACTCCGTTAATAATCGCGATGATCCTGATGAACACGTCACATTTCAGCCAATTCGTTTTTTTAAAGCGCCAGTTTATGAAAAGAACAATGATAAAACGAGAATCTAGAAAAAGCCTGGATAAAGTAATTAAGGAGTTTCTTTCCAAAGTGATTTATTTCATATTTTTTGTAAATTCAATTTTTTGATAATACTTGCTTCTAAACAATTGTCTTTGTTAAGAATTTTGTATATTCTTTGGTTCTAAAGAACTTATTATTATAAAATATTAACAACTAAAATGAACTTCCCATACAATCCTACGTCTTTGTTTAGTGTTTTCCAAACATTCTGAAAAAGTGTTAAAACTAAATTAAGTCGATTTAAAAAGGCATTCCTCAATTCCGAAAGTCCACTTCATGAAAAACGAGGATTTCTAAAGTCGATCTTTTAAAAAAATATACGTATAACAAACAAAAAATCTTTGCCTAGGGACTCTCGTTAATAATTACAATGATCCTCCATGTAGCACATTTGAATCGATCAGTTTATCGAAACCACCAATCCAGAAAAAGAACAGCTATAAAACGGGAGTCTAGAAAAATACCTGCGGATAAAACAATCTCGAAAATCGATCTTATGAATATTGTGTTTATAAGGTACATATACAAAATCTTTGTCGAGAGACTCCAGTTAATAATCACAATAATCCTCCACATAGCACATTTGAACCGATCAGATTATCGAAACCACCAATCCAAAAAAAGAACAGCTATAAAACGGGAGTCTAGAAAAATACCTGCGGATAAAACAATCTCGAAAATCGACCTTATGAATATTGTATGTTTATAAGGTACATATACAGAATCTTTGTCGAGAGACTTTATATAGTTAATAATAGCAATGATCCTTCGTAAAACACATTTGAACCGATCCGTTTATCGAAACCACCGATCCAGAAAAAGAACAGCTATAAAACGGGAGTCTAGAAAAATATCTGCGGATAAAACAATCTCGAAAATCGACCTTATGAATATTGTATGTTTATAAGGTACATATACAGAATCTTTGTCGAAAGACTTTATATAGTTAATAATAGCAATGATCCTTCGTAAAACACATTTGAACCGATCCGTTTATCGAAACCACCGATCCAGAAAAAGAACAGCGATAAAAGGGGAGTCTAGAAAAATACCTGGATAAAACAATGAGAGAGCGTATAGGTACATATATACATGTATATATACACAAGAATTCATGCGGGTCCTTTTACGAGAGGCGAGGAAATTTTTACTGCGGTCACCGAGGCATGTTTACGTACACAAACCGTACATAGGAACGAGTCTGAAAACCTTAGGGTTGACGCTCGAGCCGTGTGACTCGCGCAACGACGAGTTCTTCGGGATTGACTCGGTCGCGAGCGCATAACTATAATACAGGTATGTATGTATATCACTGGATCCTTATCCCTCTACTTGTACACAGTAGGAAACAGTTTCGCGCGTGGTTCAACTAAAGTGTCTTCGGTAGCAAAATTAGTCTAGATGACGTTAAAATGATAGATTTCTGTTCACAATGACATCATAATGATAGATTTCATTTCTCAATGACGTCATAATAATAAATTTCTTTTCACAATGACGTCATAATGATAAATTTTGCTTCCGGGGGTAGTTATCAATTTTTATGTTAAAGTACAGAGTGAAGTTAGTCAAATGGTAAAGGATTTAATTTCTCAAAGCGTATGGAACGGGGGTTAGGGCTAAAAGTTCTTCAGGATTCACTCGGTCGCAAGAACATATATATATATAATACAGATATGTATATCACTGGATCCTTATCCCTCTATTTGTACACAGTAGGAAACAGTTTCGCGCGTGGTTCAACTAAAGTGTCTTCGGTAGCAAAATTAGTCTAGATGACGCAAAAATGATAAACTTCTGTTCACAATGACGTCATGATAATAAATTTCTGTCCACATTAACGTCATAATGATAAATTTTGCTATCAGTGATACTATATCAATTTCCATGTTAAAGTACAGAGTGAAGTTAGCCAAATGTTAAAGGATTCAATTTCCCGAAGCGTACGGAACGGTTGTTAGGACTAAAAATAATTCATTTCTATGCTCAGTAGCTATATCCCTGTCGTGTTCCACGCATGTGTTAGTTTAAAGCTACAAATATAGCATACATATATAATAAATATGTATTGGCGAGAGAAAGCAGTGACAAAGCGTGAAATTCAACGTAAAATCAAACGCGTGGATCCTGCTTCTCTGGAAACCTCGCAGGTTGCACGGGGTAACACACGTTGATAGTGTGTGGCAGAACGGAGAATAATTGTTGATCCTTGTCGGTGGCGTGAAACACGGCCATAATAAATATCATAGCTAGCCGGATGACATTTATGAGATTCGCGACTGGCGCGCGCGCGCGCGTTTGGAGATACCGATAAATCAATCCATCACGTTCACCGGATCAATTATGTATCGCAAACTCGCGATATTTCGCTTGGGATACGCGCGCGCGCCAAGAATTGCGCAATTGTATGGAACGAATGGTCGATTCGAACGTGTATAATAATAATTACATGGGTGATGTGGAAGAAATGATCGAAAGAAACGGAATTTTGCGGTTAAACATTAAAAAAGTCTCGATTGTTTTTTATATAAATTATTCTTGCGTGACGAAATGATTTTTGTCATTGCCCAATTTTTGGTACACTCAACAATTTATTCAACGCGTTAAACGTTAATGTTTTCGTCCGCGAGACCATCGATTACCATTTTCGATCTCCCAGTTGTGGTCCTTGCTATACCTGTATTTTGTGGTATATATATATATATATCTTTATCTACTTTTATATGTACTTGCCGTTGAGACACTACCGTGTCTCTTGATATACATCTATATTTTTTATACATTATAAATTCATTCGAAAATATAATTATTACATGAGTGACGTGAAAGAAATGACTAAAAGAAACTGAACTTCGCGTGTAAATATAAAAAAAGGCTAGATTGTTGTTTATATAAATTATTTTTTACACGCCAGAATGATTTTTGTCATTGCCCCATTTTTTGTACACTTAACAATTTATCCAACACTTTAAGCACTAATATTTTCGTCCGCGAGACCATCGAATACCTCTTTCGATCTCCCAATTGTGGTCCTTGCTATACTTGTATACTGTGATATATATATAAATGTTCATATTTTATGCATTAAAAATTAACTCGCACTTATAATAATTACACGAGCAATGTGGAAGAAAAAACCGAAAGAAACGGAACTTCGCGTTGGAAAGATTAAGAAAGTCTGGCTTATTTTTTATTTAAATTATTTTTTACACCCTGTGAAGATTTTTGTCCTCTTTCAATTTTGTATACACTCGACAACTTATCCAACCCCTTAAGAGTGAAAAATTTTCGTCAGCAAGACCATCGATTACCACTCTTTCGCTCTCCCAGTTGTGATCCTTGCTACCTGTATACTGTGGTGTATATATATATATATATATAGGTTCATATTTTATGCATTATAAATGCACTCGTACATTTTACTCTTACAGATAAGCGATATGCTAAGTGCAGCGTGTTAAGTGATATTCTTGGTAACTTATAGATTCCGTCCTTGTATTTTCCAATATGATTAAGCGTCATTGAAAGATTCTTGGCGCCAGGACGATTGTGATGCATTGCCGCAATCATTTATCTCGAATAGAAATTGGAGCGAATCGTGAAACGAGGAAAGACGCGAGCTTATAATCCGACTGCCGCCATTAATATCCAAAGATTTGTTCGATCGGTACAGAGTCGTATAGATCATTTAAATAATATTTAAAATCGAGAGATCTATGATAACGAGTTAATTACGCTTTTAATGAATAAACGAGATTCGACGTTTCGATATTTTGCCATTTGTAGGTCTCGTGTCGAGCGAAATGTGACTGGAGTGAGGAAAAACTTGCTGTGCCACTGAAAATCAAATTTCCCAAAAAACACTTACGTGTAAAAAAAATACTGTGAGTAATTAAGATAATCCTTAGGAAGAAAGAGGATTGAAATGGAATTAGATAAATTCGATAAATGACTCGATCAGTATAACAAATATTTATAAAATAAATAAAGTGCAATTACACTTTCTTCGATAAAAATATATTTGAAATTTTATAAAAAAGAAATCAGTACCAAAAGCTACTTACTGGGCGTGTGGTTTATTTATATACTATATATATATATATATATTATAATCGAGAGATCTATATCATAACGTGATAATTACGCGCTTTTCATGAATAAGCGAGATTCGACGTTTCGATATTTTACTGTTTGTAGGACTCGTGTCGAGCGAAATGTGACTGGAGTAAGGAAAAACTTGATGTGCCACTGAAAATCAAATCCGCCGATGAACACTTACACGTAATAAGAAGACGGTAAACAATCCTAAAGAACGAAAATTAAAATGGAATTAGATAAATTCGACAATTGACTCGATCAGCAAAACAAATATTAAAAAAATAAATAAAGTGCAATTACACTTTTTTTCGAGGAAAATATATTTCAAATTTTATTTTTAAAAAATCAGTACTAAAATCTAATTACTGGGCGTATGGTTTATTTATATACTACATATATATTATAATCGAGAGATCTATGATAACGAGATAATTATGCTTTTAATGAATAAGCGAGATTCGACGTTTCAATATTTTGCCATTTGTAGGACTCGTGTCGAGCGAAATGTGACACGAGTAGAGAAAAACTTGATATGCCACGCGGAAAATCTAATATATAAACAGCGTGAATAATATAGCTGTTGGTTCACTTGTTGCTGCAGGAGATTGCAAAGTGACAAGTCGTGGTTCCTGGCGCGACCCGTGATTAAAACGTCTCTGCGATAGACGATGAGATTGGAATATATATATATATATATATATAATGAAGTTGGTTGAAAGATTGCGCAGAAAATTCTACGATTTCTTACACGCGAAAGGGTCGAGGTGACCGGACGCAGTTTGGTGATACGAAACGTAAACAAGGTGTTGACATTTGAGGTTATACACACACACGGATACATACGCAAGGTAAACATGAGTAGCCTGCCACGTATCTGTGTATCTGTCACGCTCCCCTGCCTAGGATTTATGCCACTCGAAATATCTCGCACACTTGTTTACTGCTAATTGAAAATATCCCTGTGTCAACGCTCTTGTTCCAAAGATGATGGATCGCTGCAATTGTATTTTCGTAAATACTGGGTTAAAAAGGATTAATTTCCAGCGATGGAACAATGTGGCTCATTCTCACGGCTCCAGTGTTCGATTAGTCGAACTCCCCCCCCCCCCCCTCACCGACTCTTCTCGCAGTTTTCTTTTTTCGGATCAAACTGACTGGCCTACCTGACTGCGCAGGCGCAGCGTTGCTAGTGGCCGAGTTTCACGTGCCGTTAACTCGGGACAGGGTTTAACGTCTGTGTTTATGCTAATATCGCGTCGAGTCCTCTGCACACTGGGAAGGAACACGCGTGCGTCTGGAAAACATGCAAAGGAGCCTGGTGCATCGACTCGAACGTGACGAACCGATTGTTTCTCTACTGTAGGGAAATTCTCCGTAACTATTAATGACAATTTTCGGTGTGGCTAGGCGGAAGTTAAACCTAAAATATCTGGACCTGTAATGATTAATGTTTATCTATATATATATATATATATATATATATCGGTTTAAGTTTGTACCGATAAACAATGTTTTTGTTAAATTTACAAAATACGTCTTGTGAGACGTGCATAGTCGAAAAGAAAAGAAAAAAGATGGTAATCAAGATATACGGTAAGGCTCGATGTCATAAGTACATATATATATACCACCGAGGCACTACTCTCTTCTACAGCAAGTACGAACGCCATAACCTCAAAATAAATTTCAATCGGTTTTATTTAATTAATCATAGATTGTCATAATTTTTAGTAGGTTTTTATTGTTGGGACCTACCGAGAGCGAACGAAACCTGATAAAGTCAAGATATACGGTAGGGATCGATGTCAAGTACTTATATATATACCACCGAGGCACTACTCTCTCATACAGCAAGTTCGGACGCCATAAACTCAAAATAAATTTCAATCGATTTTATCTAATTAATCATAGATTATCATGAATCTGACAAGCATTTTATCATCGAGATCTACCGCGAACAAAATGTGACAAAGAATGCGGCGAGAAAAACGTGGGGCAGCACCGTAGCTGTAAATAGTCTTCTGCGCATGAGCGGGGCGCCACAGGGGGTTCCCCTCGGCGGCGCGCAAATCAAAAATCATCGCGTCGCGACCAAATAATCTCTTACTCGAAACCCGAGACTCGGACGCTCACGGGAAATATTGTTTCTCTTATCCTCGCCAATTGCTTATGGATGACTCGTAAATTTTCCATTTAGATCCGCTTAAGATTCGCGTCGGTTGGTATCGTATTCTTTCGAATTTATGTCGCGGGACTAATTTTCTTAAAAGAAATTTAGTGAATAAACTCGACGAGTGAAACATCGAGAGTTTGAGACGATCGAATCGGGAGTGGACGTTTCGCGATAGGATAAGCTCATTCGCCTGGTATCGCTCGTGACTGGGATTGGTCCGGGGGATACGCAGTACCGGATGTGTGCGAGTCTCGTGTGCGTCTCGATGAGGGAGGTACAGGGGCTACCAACCAAACCAGTCAACGATTAAAACTCGACCCCAACCGACAAAGGACTCGCTGTGTGCACTTATTTATTGCACATTAAGCAATTCAGCATTTTTTCTCTTATAACAAGCTCGCGGAACCAAGGCGATATCTCTCGATATCGAAATGCGATTCGCGAGCTAGAAATATCCGCTAAGCTTTTTCGTTCTTTCCTTTTTATACTCGCGGCCGAGGGGAAAAACTGGCGAAACTGGTTAAAAACATTTGCGCGGAATCGATTCGTACTGATAAGCGTGCTCCCCTAGAATTAATTAAAGCGTATAATTATACATCTATATGTGTATATATATATATATATATATATATATACATATACACACAATTGGAGAATATGTTAATCCGCAGTCGAGCAATTTTCTCGCGTTTATAAATCGCGTGAAAGCGGTGCGGAAGGTTCGGTATAGAAAATTTAGCATGATTAATGGGTCATCTGAAATTGCTCCCGCAGTGTTGTTCGGAGGACGAAAAATAAGGTGGGAATTGCGCAAGAGCGTATAGAGGTAGTTAAGTCGAGTGGGCGTACAATGGGTCGCGGCTAATCATCTATTATAATAAATTTATTGTTGCTTGATTTATTGGAAGCTTCTGAACGGACAGTTGGCTCACCGACATAAATTCAACCTTGCCAACTTTGTATCGAGAATGATTAAGAGCCGGACGATCCGCGGATAGGCTGTCCTGCTGCTCGAGGAGTCCAGTTTTCCGCGAGAGTTCTCTTCTTGCGCGGGTGGACGTTGAAAACAAAACAAAACAAAAATGATTCTAGAAGCACGAAGATCGCCCACGTGGAGACGCTCGTAATTCTCAATAGCGAATATCTTCAACACCCACGAAAAACACTGGTGATAAATGTGTAAATAAATTGCGTTCATTATCGCCCTATATAAATTATACGACGCGGAGGACAAACGTATCTGAACGATCAACTGTCTCCAAAGTTAATTTCGAAATTAGCCTCGTTGTAGATCTACTTTTGGACACTGAGAGGAATTTATGATGTGGAATTATATTGGTGTGATGATCGATTTTATAAGGATCAAGGGATAATCCAGGCATGTTCCTGATGACAGTAATATTATATTTGAAGATATGACTTTTTCCGAGGGAGCATCACGTGATTCCTCGATGAACAGAATCGCAATGCTGGTGTATCGAGTGATAAAAAGTTCTCCATCGAAGAATAAGTTTATCAGGTTTCGATCGGTAATAAATTGCGTTCATTATCGCTCTATATAAATTATACGACGCGGAGGACAAACGTATCTGAACGATCAACGGTCTGCAAAGTTAATTTCGAAATTAGCCTCGTTGTAGATCTACTTTTGGACACTCTGAGGAATTTATGATGTGGAATTATATTGGTGTGATGATCGATTTTATAAGGATCAAGGGATATTCCAGGATGTTTTCCTGATGACACGGTAGTAATAACTCGAGTTATGATTTTTTCCGAAGGAACATCACGTAGATCCTCAATGAAGAGGATTCCGAAGACTTTCCTCGAGGGTCGCAACTCTAGTGCATCGGTTGATACAAAGTTTTCCGTCCAAGAATAAGCTTATCAGACTTCGATCGGTAATAAATTGCGTTCATTATCGCTCTATGTAAGTTATACGACGCGGAGAGACAAACGGTGTATCTGAATGATCAACTGTCTCCAAAGCTAATTTCGAAATTAGCCTCGTTGTAGATCTACTTTCGGACACAATGAAGAATTATTCCAGGCGTGTTCCTGTTAACACGGTAATAATAACTCAAGTTATGATTTTTCCCGCACGACCACCATGCAGATTCTCAGTAGACAATATTCCCAATAGTCTCTTTGAGAGTCGCGATGTTGGTGCATGGATTGATACAAAGTTCTCCATCAAGGATTAAGCTTATCAGCCACGATCGATAATAAATTATATGACCTGAAGAAACAAACAATTTCGAAATTGGCCTCGTTTAGATCTACTTTCAAACACAATGAAGAATTTACGATGTGGAATAACATTGATACAATAATGGATTTTACAAGAACCAAGAGATTCCTTGATGAAAGTAACAATATATTTCAAGTTATGATTGTTCCCAAAAGAACATCACATAGATCCTCGATAAATGCAAACTTCCCAATAGTCTCCTCGCGAGTCGCGACGCTGGTGCACGGGTTGATACAAAGTTCTCCAAGAAGGAATAAGCTTATCAGGCATCGATCGGTACACCGAGCGAAACACGTGTAATAGGAATGTAGGAATGACACGGGGGAGCGAGTTGACATTCGTATACAGCGATAAGATCCGATAAAACTGCTGGATGGGAGGAGCTTGATAAAGGGATTAACACGACTGTCGTCGAAAGCCGGTAAATCATTGTCGGCGCTTAACATCATCGCGATAATCCAAAATTATTTCCTTAATCCGATTACGATGTCTTCAGGGCCGGCTCCTTTTTTATCGATTCCCACAACGACCAAAACTCCAGTCGTCTCTCGCTCGACTTAAGCTGCTCGTATACGGAAACTCGGTGTTTTTCCAGGCGAACGCCCCTTGCATACGCGTCACCATTACTTGTCCCGTACTTATTGGGGAATCGAGGAATCGTAAGTAGCTCGTTTATCATAAATTCAACGAGCGACAAAGCGCTGTAAACTGCTACAGGAGGCAGGAATAAAGCGCTGACGAGGCTCTTTACTGGTTGGGGGGGTAGGGATAATGGAATCAGTCTCGTTGGGTATATATAGGTATAATTTTGTCGCGTCACGTTCATCAGGGTATGCACAGAGGAATGGATCAAGTGTATATATATATATATATATGCACTCTTACTTTATCGTACCCTACACGAGAAGACAGAGATTGATTTATCACGTGGACCAAACTCAACGACCAATACAGTCTTCTGCGTTGGATCGACGTGGAATAACCGGAAGAAACCTGAAACTCGATCCTTCTGGATCGATCCATAATCCCGCTGCACCAACTTTCACGCGATTTTCTCTGCGCTAATATCGATCCAGACGAGCCTCGATCTTACGCACACCGATGCGAGTGTTAGGTTCAGCTCCGACCACCTCAGTAGGAGAGAAGGCGTGTTTTCATCGTGAGAGGCGCGTCGCGACTCGCCTACGAACCAATCGATGATTTCTACAGAGTCATTAACTCGTATAATGAATGATCCTAGATCCAACGAGCCAACAGCGCCATTACAAAAAGCGATAGGCTAGATCCTATGTGATCGTCTATTATTCCCATGCATCAACCTAGACTCTGTACACTACGTCCATCATCGGAGCTTTTATACCGATTGGCATTTAGCGCAAGTTTTGTAACGTACTTCATCATCTTTCTATGACTTGATATGGAATATCTGTAATGGTTGTGTAAAATAATACGTTAATACACGTGGTGAACAAAAATGCTAGACTAGCTCCTATGTGATCGTCTATTATTCCCATGCATCATCGGAGCTTTTATACCGATTGGCATTTAGCGCAACTTTTGCACTGTACTTCATCATCTCTTTACGACTCGATATGGAATATCTGTAATGGTTGTGTAAAATAATACGTTAGTACACGTGGTAAACAGAAATGCTAGCCTAGCTCCTATATGTTCGTCTAGTAATTATTTTGTGCATCAACCTCACCTCTGTACACTACGCCCATCATCAGAACTTTATTTATACCGATTGGCATTTAGTTCAACTTTCGGACCCTACTTCATCATCTCTCCACAACTCGACATGGAAAATCTGCAATATTTCGAGTATAATAATAATCGCGATGAACAAATATAGCGTCGTTATGAAAAGCATCAGCCTAACTCCTATATGCTCGTCTATCAATTATTTTATGCATCAATCACATCTCTGAACGCAACGTCCATCATCGGAGCTTTTATACCCATTGGCATTTAGCGCAACTTTTGAACCCTACACCATCATCTACTTACGATTCGACACGGAGAATCCTCAATGTTCGTGTATAATAATACACGGGACGAACAGGTGTTTCGCAAATCCCCGACAAATCGTGAGTATACAATCATCGACTCTTATCTTCCAGCAACTCCCTCGCGTATCGTTCCTCGGACCCTCTCTGTTTCTACCTCGTGACTCCGAGTCGACCTTAAAAGGTGACAAATTTACTTTTACACGTTCCACATCCTTATCTCTGCCACATTTCCGGAACACGTTCGACATATTTTCCGCAAGAATGTCCGTATTTCCTAATTTGTTCAACGATGACGCAAGTTGTATGTTCTTCGGGAAGATACAGAGACGAGACTGTCCATTTGCGATTATAATCTCTATTTTCGCAGTAATTTGCGTCAACGTCTTCCGTTTATTGACTCTGCTCTTCTGTTCCAATGCAAACTGCAGGGATTGGATATTATGTAATTGTTATTATTACGTGGGAATGAGGAGATAAGAGGATCATCTCTACACAGGATCGTTATCTGAGTGACGATGTTTTTCAGATTGGTGCGGTAGCCATGTCACCGGATCTATTTGGAGGATCACGAGAAATCGACGTGGAGCCGGGAGAGGACTATCGGTGTTTCGCTGTGTGGGAAGAGTGACAGATCCCGGATCGCGTGCTATCGCGAAGGATCGATATTCAAGGTCGGCCCAGCAGCTTGCAAGCTACGGCCTCCCCGCTGGCCTGGCCAGCTACTATGCGAATTGAAGCTCTCAGCGTCCTCGTCGCGGTAAGTTGAAACGTTCTCACACCCACACACATATATATGTATAATCATGATTTCGAATCATTACTGGTCATTCGCGTATTGTGCAATTTAGAATGATATTTCAACAATGGACGAGACAACGTTAATAATTTACGCGATAAATTGACGAAAGCAAAGAAGGAATATTCCTGGAACGTTCCTGGAATCAATTCGACACGTTGCTCGTTTTTCTTCGAGAATAAAATAACATCTTTCATGATTCTTCTTCGGATCGATTATTCTTGTGCGAACTAACGTTTGCACGATTGCTAATTTATGTTATGAATTAATGAAAGCAAAGAATGAATATTCCTGGAACGTTCCTGGACTCAATTCGACACGTTACTCATTTTTCTTCAAGAATTGATGATTCTTCTTCCCATCGACGAGTCTTACGACTAAATATTTGCAAGATTACTAATTTACGCGATAAACTATAACGAAACTAAAAACCGAACATTCCTGGAACGTTCCTGGACTCAATTCGACACGTTGCTCATTATCCTTTGGAAATAAAATAACATCATTCATGATTCTTCTTCCCATCGACGAGTCCTTTGACCAAATATTTGCATAATTGCCAATTTACGCGATAAACTAACGAAACCAAAAACCGAACATTCCTGGAACGTTTCTGGACTGAATCCGACACGTTGCTCATCCTCCATCAAAACTAAAATAACATCATTCATATAATTCTCCCTCCCACCAACGACACCTGCGATCAAACGCTCTCACGATTGCTAATTTACACGTTAACCCGACAAAACCAAAGAACGAACATTCCTGGAACGTTCCTGGACTCAATCCGACACATTACTCACTCCCCTACAAAAATAACCTCGCTAACGATCCTCCATCCCATCGACGAGTCCTATCAACCGTTCGCACGACTTGTATAGCTTTTGATATTACATATATATACCGGGAATTCAGCATGATGACGAAATAGCCTGATAGAGTTTGAACGCTCCTCTCGCGAGGAGATGATGATTAATGTGGCGTTGAGGCGAGCGTACAGTGATGCAAACGGATTCCTCGAGCTGCACTGCGAGCGTTCTTTCGTAGATTCGACCCAATTGTACACCCATACTTATATACACACACACACACACACATATATATATATAAGACGACATTCAGCAGATTCGCCTGCTACCACGCCGCACCATGCGAGTCGAACGTAACGAGCACCGAGCACCGATGATAAACGCCTGATGATGGCACATTTAGGAACAATGCGCCACCCGCTCGCTCCTCCTCGGCTCGCGAAGCACATAAATCACGAGGTAGCATCAAAAGAATCACCGGGGTGTGTCTCGTGCAAAATTTATAAATTTATGAACGAGTACTTAACTCGACTGCCGTCCACGGATACGAGAAGTCTGTAAAGAGCAACGTTTACGATCTGTCTCAGGGAATGCGGTAACGCCGGTATTAAAGCAGTGGAGGACATTGGATTCCTGGATTCGCATAAGCTCGAGAGATAGAGATAAAACTTTCCGCTATCTTCAGAAATCGTACCTTTATGTACAGTGAGCGAGAACGACGAATCAATTATTTCCTAACATATTTATTGCAATGCCACTCGCGCTTCTTGGAGAACCGAGATTCTCTCCGATGATCAATGATAATCATCCGATGACTTTCGCTAACGTTGCATTAATATATATAGACGTCACACTATATTTCTCACGAGTCAAACGCTGCGATTTGTTCCAAGCTTTTTCATACTAATAAAATTATCTTTTTTTTATCTCAATCTTAATCGCCCACGTTTTGTGTAGGATGGAGATAAGATTTTTGCTATGGAAGTTTCACGGGAATTATACTTTTATAGTTCGATTGAATGAATCAATTATTTCTTAAGATTTTTATTGCTGTGATTTGTGCTTCTTGGAGAATTGAGATTTTCTTCGGTTATTAATGATAATCATCCGATGACTTTCGCTAAGGTTGCTTTAATATATATTTTTCGTATAGGATATATATATATATATAGACGCCACATTATATTTCTCGTGAATTAAATGCAACTATTTATTCCAAGCTTTTCCATACCAACAAAATGATCTTTTTTTATCTAAATCTTCATCGCCCACGTTTTATATAAGATTTTTCCTACGGAATTTTCATAGGAATTATACTTTTATAGTTCGATTGAATGAATCAATTATTCCTTAAGATTTTTATTGCAATTTGATTTGTGCTTCTTGGAGAATTGAGATTTTCTTCGGTTATTAATGATAATCATCCGATGACTTTCGCTAACGTTGCATTAATATATATATAGACGTCACGCTATATTTCTCACGAGTCAAACGCAGCGATTTGTTCCAAGCTTTTCCATACCAACAAAATGATATTTTTTTCTATCTAAATCTTAATCGCCCACGTTTTATATAAGATGGAGATAAAATTTTCCTACGGTATTTTCACAGAAATCGCTGCACTCTTACAGTTCTCCAGAATGAATTAATTATTTTATATTTATCGCAATGACATTTCTAGCGATTTGAAGAACTTTTGAACTTTTGCACACGCTTCAAAGAAAATTATTTGATTCGACTTAATCAGGCCTCAAATAATCCTAATGCAATAATTTATTTACTTTATGACTCAATTTTTAATCAGTTTTAATAAATTACTAATTGGACCAAAAATAATATTATTTTATTCAAATCAGAGCCAATTTTTTAAAATTAAATATTGTTAATTGAATAAAGCATTTGTTTGTACAAAATACCATTTTATATTTATCGCAATTATATTTCTAGCGATCCAAACAATTTTTGAACTTTCGCACACGCTTCAAACAAAATTATTCGATTCGACTTAAACAAGCCTCAAATATTCCTAATGCAATAATTTATTTACTTTATAATTCAATTTTTACTCAATTTTAATAAATTAATAATTGAACCAAAAATATTATTATTTTATTCAAATCAGAACGAATTTTTTAAATATAATATTATTAATAGAATAAAACCTTTGTTTATACAAAAAAACCACTCTACGTTTATCGCAATAGTATTTAAATTATTAAATAAAAAACAGTTGAATTTTTTCACGCACGAGAGAAATTACGTACGATGATGAAGAATTAAAGGGACGAGGGTATAACGTAACGTCTTTGCTTATAAAGTATCGGCGCCTGCACAATTTCTCATAAATAACGCACCGTACAACTCCGAGGATTTCCCCGAGCCGTTTGATCGCACCAAACGATCCCCTTTCCAGCTAAATCCTCGTCGCCCACGCTGCGATAGGCGCCACCCCCCCCCCCCTCCCCCTCCCAACCTCCTCCCTTATCTCCACGAGCACACATCACCTTATTAAAGGAGCCTAAGCCGCGCGAGAGCACCAACGCCCTCTGTTGGCAGTCCTATTCGATATTTCAATCGATAAATTCAAATCCGAGGAAGAAAATTCCTATAGGAGCCATAAAGCAAGTACCCTGGATCGAGGAACGCATCGATCGCGCGTTGCGCAGCCTGTAATTTAAAACAATTTTATAACGATACATCGCGAATTATACAATAGCCTTAAGAAAAGGAAAAGGGCTCGATCCAACCGCGCAACGCGTACCTCGGGTTTACCTTCGTGATTTAGCGAGTCGTGGGTGGATTTAGCCTCTGGGATCGGATCATCCGTTAGGATCCTTGATGGTACCACCACTTTGCATCGAGCCAAAGTCAGTGCATTTGAGAAATAAATTCTTCATATTTATACAATTTCATCATCATCGTAATGTATATTTTTTGTCAAAATTTGTCACGATCCAGATCTTAGGAGTTTTGGTATCTGAAAAGGTGGTTTAGAAAGGTATGGGTGGATTTAGCCTCTGGTATCGGATCATCCGTTAGGATCTTCGATGGTACCACCACTTTGCATCAAACAAACTCACTCCATTTTCGAAACAATTCTTCAAATTTATACATTTCATTTATATCATAATGTATTTTTTTTTTTCAAAATTCGTCACGATCCAGATCACAGAAGTTGTGGTATCTGAAAAATAAATGCGAGTGCAAAGCGGTAGAGGCAGGATCCGGGACTAATTAGGTGATATTTGACGTTTGGCGCCCCGCTGCATACATTAACATAGCTGATTGGTGATTACGCGACATTAGGTGCTCCAGCTAACTGCGTTTTAAATATTTGCCTTGATTGGCCAATAGAACTTGTCGGTGGTAGGAGCTCTCGAGGTTACCGTCGTTTTACATCGTTAAACTGACTTTAGAATCACGCCAACTGGTCCAATGAGAGAGAGAGAGAGAGAGAGAGAGAGAGAGAGAGAGAGAGAGGCTCTGTCCACGTCGAGTCGTAGAAAAAATGCAGCGCGTGGAAAGGTTGTTAATTGGTTGTTAAAATATTCAGGTGGCGTCGTTAAATAATTGTGAACGCGAGTTTGAATCTCGCGCCGTAGGAACGGGGATGGCCAGCCGAGTAGACGAGTAAATATTTGTACACGTCAATCACAGCGCGCGAGAGAGAATGGGGGGGGGGGGGGAAGGGATAGGAGGGGAGAGAAAAGCATTCGCTGTATAAACAAGGAATCTCGCCGGTGTACAAATCGTGACAAGGAGCTTTCACTGCTCCTCGCTATCTCTAACAGGTACTCGATTCTTGTCGTTTGTCCAACGCTCCAACTTGTTTACTTTATATTGGAAGAAAAATCATCACTGTCGCGCACCTCGGTTACTCATCGTTCGAGTTTCGACTTGTAAATCTCGCTACCTCCGCTTGGCACGTGCTGCTGCCTTATCGAACGTTGCAAATGGCTCACGTGGTTTTTGTTTGTATCCAGTGAGTAGGAATGGGGGGAGCAGTGTTATTAGTGGCTTTTCTTCGATCAAAATCTCTGGTAAAACTTAAGATGGATTTAAGGTGGATTTATACTATACGGCACCAAACCAGTACGGCACGGCACGACAAAACTTAATCATACGTGTTCTTATGAGTGTGTATATATTGACCGTCAACCGACCAGCACGGCACAGCAGCAGAACGGTGCCGACCGGCGCGAACCGACCGACATTCTGGCAAAGAATGTTTTGACGGTCTGTGCAGGTTGCTGTCGGGTCATGAAGGTGTCTGCCGGATAGTTTGAATCAGGAAACGGCACGGACTGACGCGTCTTGAAGCAAACAGCAATGGATTTGGAGTATAAAAAATTTATTTTGATATGCCGGTTATGCCGGTCCATTGCTGTATAGTATAAATGCTACATATAATTTGCCGTGCTGTGTCGGTCGGTGCTGTGCCGTGTCGTGCTGGTCTGATGCCGTATAGTATAAATCGACCTACGAGCGATTCGGTTTGGTACGGTTTGTGCATAAATGAGTTTCTCGATTCAATTTCAATTCAGATTTTTGTCGAGAGGAGAGCTACTATTTTGAAGACAGAATTTCTAGTCCCGAGAAATTCGTGGAGAATATTGATGCAGATTTAGTGACTAGTTTCTTGTTTTTCATCGAACTCTGTAAAGAAACTATGTGGATTTTGTTTGTATACAGCAAGAAGTAGGGGTGGAGGGGGGGGGGGGGAGTTGTTTGTAAATAAAACTAAACGAATTTGAATTGGCGTTCGACAAACGCTCCCTTTCAACGGGAGAAAGCTTGAAGGAGGAGATACAGAACGATATTCGCAATCAGATTTTATAAATAAAAACCTCATATCAATTGTTATTTTCTCCTAAAGATGAAAGAAGAAACGAACGTATGTTGAAGGCGATCTTGTTTATAAGATTTGACTTTGAATACAACCTACAAAGAGAATTGCAACTATTGGAAAGGAAGGACACTACAAGTAACTTTTTCTTTCTTTCCTGTAGGTTTCACTATTAAATGATTTTCCAGTTCCTAGTACTACGAGATACTCGAGTAAGGAGTCCCAATGTAAAGATTATCACGTAAAAAGGGCCTTATATTTTTGTCTTTGTTTTAAATAATTTATTAATCCGAACTTTATGTTCGAGTTAGTAAAGATAAGTGTGCTACTTTTTGAAAATCTTCCAATAAACCCTTTGATCTTTCTTTCCTACAATTTTCTCATCAAACTTTGCGAATAATCCACAGGACATATTTTTTTTTCGTGTGAAAATGTTGTTTCGGGTCACCGATGAAACTATTCGCATCACGCGGAAAGGAACAACGAGAATAACGTAACGGCAAAAACACTAGGTGCGAGAGATTCTCGCGGAAAATATTGGCTCGAGTCGACCAATGGCTGAGCGTAATATCGATAATGGGGAAAAATGGGGGACCAATCGTAAAGGAGAATGCTCACCACGGGACATTCGCAGTTTGCACTCGTAAAAGACTCGACTCGGTCCGCGTTGTGTTGTGCACAGCCGCAGAGGTTATCGCGCGAAACATTTGCCTCTCCTCCATGTACACACGCACTCTGCACGCATACGATCGCAATTCTATAGTATATTAGTTCCAAACAAAACACCTTGGTCATTTCTTACTCGGTGCTCGATGACGCAACACTTTGAATAAATACTACGTGAGACGATTCTGCATCCGTTTATTGATACAATTTTCCTCCGTGAGCTGCGATTTACCGATCGAACCCTCGAGAATATATATATATATATATACCGAATTAAAGCCACCTTATCTTATCAGTTGGCTCCCATAAATCGAGTCCTGGAAGAACGAGCCATCCAAATTGAGATTCGGGTGAGATTTTACTGGATTTACGATATTATATCGCATTACGATCGATTCCCGTGTCTTCGGTACCGACTTAATAAAATAAATCCTGCCCGTTAAAGCGTAATAATGTAGTACATATATATATATTTATATACGAATACCAAAGTCGCGCGGACATTGACCAGGCTTGGCAATAACATAAGGTGTAATTTTTATAGTAGTCTTAAAATTAAATATCGGGTTTAATTTCCGTGGGTATAATCCCGCGGCTCGATTGTATTTCGGAGGATCACTTGGGTTGGTCGATCTCCGGACCGTTTAACGCAGACAGGTTAAATTTGTTTTCTTCGCAGGTGGTTTGGCTGACCGCAGTCCTGTGCCCGCGGCTCGCTGCCGCCAACAATCTGACCATATCCCTGTTCTCCCGCAAGTCGAGGGAACGTCCCTTCAAAGGACACATCTCCCGGTGAGCGTGCGCGCCATCTTGCTAGCGAGCTCGACGACGCGTGACGTCATCCAGTAACCAGAATTGTTTGTCAACAGGTTCCTCGAGGATACGACGGAGAAGCGAATGAATTACCGAGAAATGCAGATGCTTCTGCGGGAGGAAGCTGGAGAAAATGGCCTCGGGGTCGATTGCTGTCCGTCGATCCAGGAGATGGTGGAGCCACTCGGTGGTCGGAATCGAGAGGACATGTACGTGGAGCTCTACAGGGACGGCAATAATGTGCAAAGATTTTACGAGTACTCTTGCAGACCCGACGTTCTCGACAAACCCTGCAGGTTCGTCGACCGGAAGTTCAGCAATCAATCGAGATGCGTGCAGAAATTCTCCTATTCCTACGCCATCATTGAAAACCTCGAGAGGGTTCGTACATCTCACTTTATCAGCAGAACTTTTACATTGGTGGATATTCCAAGCACGGTAATTATATCATCCTTCCTTTTCCACCTTTCAGGAACGTTACAGGCATCACCACAGCAAAGAGTCCCGTTTCCCGCCATTCCAGGGCGACACGGCTGGTGGAAAAACGTGGGCGTTGGATTACGTGAGGGTGCGTAGCGGGTGCAGTTGCGAAATCACGCCGAAGCCGAAGAAGAAGAAACATGCGCAACTCAAGGCGAAGAAGGCGAAGAGCAAACAACGATTGAGGCTGCTTGGCAGAGATAGCGATCAGGATTTTGAACTGGAGACGTGAGAGCAACGTGGCTGTTGACGTGGACCAACGTGCTGCTCGTGAGATTCACGCTCAACGAGTCGCGTTTCCATTGTTTTGATCACGTGACTAGGGAGACCCAGGGCCAAATGAACAAGTGCCATGTCGCATAGGAAGAGCGATGATGAACTTTTATATATATATATAGTATTTACAAACATAGCTCGAGTACATATATATGTGTGTCTTATACCTCTCTGCGGGTCGTCTTGGCCACCCCGTATAGCGCGCCGAGGATCGAATATGTTACCAATGTCGAGGGCCTTTCATTAAACTTTTCTATCAGATTTAAGTAATAGTATTTCTGCTCGTGGCTCTTCGAGCCCCGCGTGAAAACGCGTCGTACGCACCACCACCATTTACTCATTATATACGATATACATATTATATAATATATTTATTGATGCGATGCTCTTTTAACGTATTAAAATTGTCTGGAGAATAGGACACAAAAACGTCAATTGTGTGTATATACGCGCATCTTTGAAAAAACATCTTGATGCAAACGCAAAGAGCTTGTAATTTCTTTTATAGTGTTTTGTAAGTAATAAGTTATTTTTTATAGAAATGAGTCAATTGAACGTAAGATAGCTACTAATAAGTTTCGATAACTTTAAGACGTCTGCTACAAATTGGAGAACAATCGTCCACGTAATTTCGAGGGGAGGGAAATAATTGATATTTACTTCGTCTCGACGTTTCGTTGAAAATAATCCATCATACAAAGAGCATACCATTTTAAAATAGCTTTTAAGAAAATCAACAGGCACTGCGTATCTATATTTTATGTCTCTTCTCTGTCTTCTTCCCTTTTATTTTTTAATGCGGCCAGTTCTTAATGTTTATCAACCCCTTAGCTGTACATGTCACAGATCTTTACCTTTGGACTTGGCCAAATCTTCGACGCTGGCACTTGAGGGGCTAACAGGTTACGCGTATGTATATTAGGAAATTTCTGTCTTTAAGAAATGAGGGCGTATTGTTTTTATTTTTACTAAAACTCATTAGGTATTAGTAACAGATCTGCGTGACCATCCCTACAGTGCAAACGAGTTTCTACTAAACTTATTTAATGAGATATATATATTGTTAGCATAATTATCCACTATAACAATCAAATGAAACAAAAACGGCGTGAGTAATATTTCAGATTAAATAGAAAAAAGTATTCTTGTGAATATTTAGAAGGAAGACACGATATATTTGGATAAATTTTAAACTGGAATTTAATATATTTCAATGATCCTGTAAAATCTTTGCATTTATTATTATCAATAAAAAGATATAACTTTCTGGAATAAGCAGATTTATGTAATTACGTTGATTTTATAAAATTTGTAGGATGTGACGTAAGTATATTCCGTTTACTAATCCTTTCATTACGGCAGTTCACCCTATCCACCCGGTATAGGTGACGCCACTCAACGGTGAGCTGGGGAGTCCCAACACCTGAGAAACATCGGCGATCACCAACGCCACCTACCGGCGGGGATTGCCGCAAGACCCCGCAATCCGCATATCCCCAGGCCCCAGTGGCCCATATGAGCGAGCAATTTCCCGTTTCATTTTTGCCTAAAGCAGCACCTGATTTAAGAAATTGATACAAATATGGATAAAGGTGAAAAGAGTAATTAAAATGAGTCTGTTCAAGGAAAAGAAAACGATAATTTGATTGGTCCCCCCATTCCAAAAGCTACAAATCTGCAGTTTAAGAATGATAATGGCAATGACAATGAAGAGTCAGACAATGAAGAAATATCATTAGCAGATTAGATTCCTTGCAGTCATGAAGTGTCTACAAACACATGGGCTAAAAGCAATAACAGCTGTTGCAGTTGATCCATCTGGAGCAAGATTGGCTTCTGGGTCAATTGATTACAATGTCTCCTTTTGGGATTTTGCTGGTATGGACACTTCTTTAAAAAGCTTCAGAACTTTACAACCATGTGAAAATCATACAATTAAATGTTTGCAATACTCAATTACTGGCGATGTTTTATTAGTTATATCTGGTGCAGCCCAAGCAAAAGTTTTAGATAGAGATGATTTTGAAAAATTTGAAACAGTAAAAGGTGATCAATATATCACTGATATGGCATATACCAAGGGACACACAGCTGAATTAAACAGTGGTTGTTGGCATCCATTTACTAAAGAAGAATACATGACATGTTCCCAGGATAGTACATGCAGAATTTGGATTCTTTATAGACCACGTGGTCATAAACGTATTATTAAGTGTAGAGCCAAAAATGGAGTTAAAACCATTCCTACCACATGTAGTTATAATAAAGAAGGTAATATTGTTGCCTGTGGTTGTATATATAGATGGCTCTATACAAATGTGGGATCATAGAAAGAATTTTGTAAATCCTTCACTGATTTTAAGAAAAGTCCATGCTAAAGATAATGAAATATCTACTTTAAACTTTTCCTATTTGGGACATAAACTTGCAACAAGAAGCTGCGATGATACACTTAAACTTTGGGATTTAAGATCATTTAAGTCACCTTTATTTCAAGCAACTAATGTATTCTCTAGATACGACACTAAAGATTGTATGTTTAGCCCAGATGACTCAATAGTTGTTACAGGAGAGTCCTTAAGTAAGGGACAAGAAGCTGGTAGAGTTTTATTTTATGATACAAATACTTTTGACTTAGTGAAACATATTTCAGTAACAAACTCACATGTTATTAAAACTTTGTGGCATCCTAAGCTCAATCAAATATTCCTTGGCTGTGGCAATGGCATAGTCAAGTCATATTATGATCTACCCAGATAGCAAAATCCTGTCGTAATGTTGTCATATTGTCCTCAGAATGCAGTATTCCGTGATGTCAAAAATAGGCACAGATGAGGACTCATTTGTACCTCAGATTGCACTCACGTCGTGAGGTATCATTAAATGATAGAAAATGTTGAATTCCGATGTAGGATAATTCTTCAATTTTTAACGCCGGCGTTGCAACATTTTCGCTCTGCATTTAATCAAATTTACTTTCATTTTTGATGTCCAAATGATTTGACCGTACTTTTGCTGATGAAAAATCGTTTTCCCTGGTGGGTCTTGAACGCTGGTCGTTGGAATAATGAGACTGATACCTTGTCCATTACACTGCCTGACGTTAGTTAGTAGCAAAGTTCCATTTGTCTATATATTTCGACTGGCTGTAATTTTATCGGTCACATTAATTAAAAAAAAAATGTACGTGCTGTAGCGCTGATAGCGATATATAGCTTGCTTCTTGAATACTCGTTATTTGAAAATATTAAATGTATTACCACAATTACATTCAATGTACTCATAATTCACTCATGGTGTGTCGACAGCAATCTTCATATTATTATCATTATATGATCTCATTTTTTTCTTACAATATGACGTGAAATGTAGAACATAGCATGTCCTCACGATACGTCAGTAAATGTCACGATGTAAGCTCAGGATCATATTGACATTATAGACCATTAATATTAACATGTTATGTTTTAACATAATCTGATCACAAAAATAAAGCATTATGCGGTAATATATGCATATCACGTCGTGATTAAACCTGAGGTTTCAGACGTTGTTATCTGGGTAAAGAAGAGTATGAGAGGGGTCAAACTATACGTTGCTAAAACTCATCTCAAGCAAAAGCATACAGAAATTATGTCTACCCAACAAATAATCACTCCCCATGCATTACCATTATTTAGACAAGACAGGCCAAAATCGATTAGAAAACAAATGGAAAAAGATCGCCTTAATCCAATTAAATCTCGTCGGCCCGATTTACCTATAACTTCAGGTCAAGGAGGAAGAGTTGCATTCTCAAGAGGAACTCTCAGTTCTTACGTAATTAAAAATCTTGGACATAGTAAAAGAATAGAGGACGATCAAGACCCACGAGAAGCAATTCTAAAATATGCAAAAGAAGCTGAGCAAAATCCTTATTGGATAACACCAGCTTATAAAAAGACACAGCCAAAAACAATCATTGAACACGATAGTGAACCTAATAATAAATACCCAAAAACTCACAATAATAAACAAAAGTGAAAAATTTTAAATATCATAAATTAAATAACTTATAATAAAACACAATATTCAATGAAAACACTCTGCAATATAGCTTTTATTTATTCCATACTATATATAACAACAAATTTTTATATGTTCAAATTTTTACTTACAATATCATATAGTATATGAGTAGCATCCCAGATAGACAGGTATACATCAGATTTATCTCAAATTTACAATACTCATCATCATCCCTTGCAGCAAGGTAGCGCCCCTTATGAGTGCTCAGGTAGTCTTTGCTTTGACAACAACGCATGTCGCAAATAAAATATTCAATATTTCTTCATTATTTGGTCTATCATTGACGATAACTAATTTACTGGAAATTTAATTATAATTTCAATAATTTATTGGCGATCAAAGTGACAAAAAGATGCTGTAAACTTGACTCAAATTCATGTGAAAAAGTGTGCGCAATATTTGCATCATATTTATTTATACGATTACACATATGTAATTATATATATATATATATAAAGAAAATAACTACATAAATAATGGACTGTAACAAAATATATACATATGAAGAAATCTTACGCGTCTTCATTTATTATACGCTGAAATCTTTATATTATCTAAGCTTCTTATTCGGTTATAGCGACATTGCCAATTATACCTGAATTCATGCAATTTTTTATTTTAAATATGGGACATATATATATTATTGTTAAGCCAAGTAAATTAAACCAGCATTGTTAATTATTGACTGCTTAACCCATTAACGTCCAAAATGTCAAAATTTCTTGCACGTCTTCAAAGTGATTTTTTCCTATGTAATTGGCGTTGAAAAAATTCTTGAACCACATATTCTGATGTAAAATTGCATGCTCTTTCAGAATCTGTTGCCAGAATCATGATAAAACTCACAGGAAAAGAGATATGCTCGATTGAAACATAGAAAACACCTAAATTTTCGAAAAAAAAAATGTTTAGGATTTTTTTTCGAAGTGTTACGGTGAAGATATCACCTTGCGACCGTGATCAAAGATGATCATGGGAGTTGAAGTTTAACAGGGAATTTTTTTGTTGACCTTGAACCATCGCTTCTTTACAAAATGGCGGAAAAAACGACTTTTTTTTTTTCAATCTTCATCAACTTTTTTCTCGAAATCTATGGTCTTTAGAAAAAAATTCATAAAAACAAAAATGCCTTAGAATCGCTCGAGGAACATTCTCAAATTTTTTCAGAATTTTTTGAGACAATTTTTTATTTTCCGGGAAACTTGTGAAATGGAATTTTCAAAAATGTCTCCAAAAATTCTAAAAAAATTTTAGGATGTTTCTCGAGTGCTTCTAAGACATTTTTGTTCTTATGAATTTTTTTCTAAAGTCCATAGATTTCGAGAAAAAAATTGATAAAGTTGAAAAAATAAAAATCGTTTTTTCCGCCATTTTGTAAAGAAGCGATGGTTCAAGGTCAACAAAAAAATTCCCTGTTAAACTTCAACTCCCATGATCACCTTTGATCACGGTCGCAAGGTGATATCTTCACCGTAACACTTCGAAAAAAAATCCTAAAAATTTTTTTTTTCGAAAATTTAGGTGTTTTTTATGTTTCAATCGAGCATATCTCTTTTCCTGTGAGTTTTATCATGATTCTGGCAACGGATTCTGAAAGAGCATGCAATTTTACATCAGAATGTGTGGTTCAAGAATTTTTTCAACGCCAATTACATAGGAAAAAATCACTTTGAAAACGTGCAAGAAATTTTGACATTTTGGACGTTAATGGGTTAATATGGGTAACCTCTGCATGAAGAGCTGAAGAAACTGGAAGGAAAGAAACCTATATTTGCTTATAAAGAACTATATATCTACGCATTAAACCGCAAACCTATACGCTACTATCT
The DNA here is from genome assembly GCF_024137725.1 of Prorops nasuta. Lineage (NCBI taxonomy): Eukaryota > Metazoa > Arthropoda > Insecta > Hymenoptera > Bethylidae > Prorops > Prorops nasuta. The sequence continues at coordinate 5,148,372 of NW_027116811.1, read as the reverse complement.
TTAAAATTCGACTTATTATTCAAGAGGAACATGTCATAATTACTTGCGAGAAATTAGCTGCTTCAATGTCCACCTAGTGGTGTCCCTAAACACTTGTCCATTCATTCTAATCTATAAATTTTCAGTAAAGTTTTCTTGTATTTACTATGAATTAAGGTCGAGTCCTACCAAAGTTTAATTAATTCAATTAATATAGTACACGTAACATGAACTGTATCACTAACAACCAGTAACTACTTAAAGTAGTATAGTTCACGTAACGGATAATATACCACTTTAAATAATTATACTTTGATAGGACTCGGCCTAAGAATACTTACAAGTTAATGTAAATTTGATACAAAGAATAATACATTTATAAATCTAACAAAATTACATAGGGGCTTGTATTCATATTTCAGACATGGATAAAATCATAATGCATCTACTAAGTACAAACATTAATAGCAGGAATATTTGTTGTAATATGGGAAAGATTAAATAATCCAATAGTGATGATGCAGATATGCTTCTTTAATTTTCATTAAGTTTGAAATATATCTTGTAGCAATATTTGCCATACTATTTTTATTTGTAGAACTAGCAAGATTGATGCAAAGTTTTGTAAATGCGTTTACGGATTACATGACAAAAATATTAATTCACTACTGGATGTAAACTTTTCGTCAATTTGCAATAAATTTAATTGCGCCAAAGCATTTTACTTTAAGTTGTTGTACATTTAGAGTAAATCATTTTTCAGCATACAATGATCTTCATACAAGTCTATCTGGGATATTACTGAAATTGCTACATTGTGAACTGTGATTCTATGTTAGAACTTCAAAAAAAAATACAAAAAACTTGTTTCAATAATTACTTGTGTATTATAAAAACATGATTGACGAATTGAAAAGAAAGTGTTTTTTATAAAAGAAGTGAATTCCTAAAAATCCGAAAAAGGATGGCGTGTATGTGAAATGGAATACAAAAAAATATATCTTTGACCGGCGTTTTCAATATGTTATGTCAGTGTTGAGGATTCTGGCAGTTAAACCGTATTTGATGACTAATTAAGTAATACACAGTGGGAAATTGAATTGTGTGCGATTCAGCTATAGTGTAGTATATCATTTTCCATGTAAAGTACAAAGTAAAGCTAGCCAAACCACACACGATCCAATTTTCCACTCTGTACAACAAAATCAAAGTATGCACTAAGCAGGTATGTTTCATTCAATCTGTATTTTTTATACTTTTTCCCATAAGCTTTGCAGCAATTAATTTCTTCTTTTTGTTGGTTTTACACTTTTTCTTATCGTGTTGGAGGCAATTTGCATGTTGTCCTTGAAAATTACCCATGCTTTTATCACTTTGAACCTTTCGTTGTTTTATCTTATTTTTTTTTCGGGAACTTTCATTATTACATGCCTGTAAATTTATATTATTTATGTCACTAGCCATACGTATAATTTTAATATTTCTCTAATAACTTACATCAACACTGACAGATTTTGTCGAACCAGACTTAAATCTTTTAGCATTATTCAGTTTATTGATAGAATATGGTTTCCTTTCATCAGCTTGTCTCTTTTTTTTTGGTAAAGAATCATTATATTGTTTAACACGTATTTCACGATCATGAATCAAAGTGCCATTTAATTCAAGAGCTAATGCAACTGAATCGTGATTTTTAAAATTCACGTATCCTACTCCTATTCCTACACCAGTTTTACCATTCCGAACTACACGTACAGATTCTATTTCCCCACAATCTTTAAAATGTTCCCAAATGTCATTGTCTTCAATTTCTAGAAGAAGAAAACTATATGTAGTATTCATATCTTAAGATTAAACTCAATTAAAATTTTAATCTGCGTATAAAGTTGCTAAAATTGTTTTAAAGTAATGAAACAAATCGATTTTCTAATTAAATTGAATTATTACATTTTTACCAATAGCACAGAGTTCATATATGGTTAACATTTAGTTATAATAAAGGTAACTATATATATATTACTCTAGGTATCAACTTATACTCTACTCAGATATGCCTTAAATTTGAAATAAATAAAATTCAGCTTTATGATTGAATAAGTAATGCTGAAATATCAAATAATATTTAAAACACAATTTAAATAAAAAAATTCACACCTATATTTGCATTGCATGCCATTTTATTACCTATATATTTTTTCATTTCTTGTAGAACTTTTTTTTTTGGTTTTGAAAAAAATTGTATTTTTCATTTCATTATAGTTTTAGATATAGACCATTTTAATTAATAATATACATTCTGTAATATCACCATTTTCAATTTTTAAAATAATGATTAGTATAAATACAAGTGAATTTTTTTTCTAAACATATAGTTATTAATTAAAAGAAACAAATTGATGTTTTATGTTTCTGTAAATTAATTTAAGATACGAAAAAATGAATTTGTAGAGTACATATTAACAATTAAAATGACTTTTCTACAAAAAAAAAACGAATGGATAATAATTTTTTGGAAGAAACATTAAGCTCTAAAAAAAAAATGAATAAATACAGAAAAGAAATTAATATTCAACACAAATATGAAAGCAAAAATTTTGATTAAACTTTAGATTTAGACTATACTATTTGACATTTAAGCATTAATAATTTAATTAAAAACGAGTTTGTTTATTTCAAATTTAAAATATTCTACCTTGTGCAGTAAATACCTAAGATGATAACTAACTTAAAACTTTGATTTTACATATTGACAAAAATTAAATATTCACTTTTTTTATGTATTTCTGATTATTAATCTTTATACAGCATTATTAATTATAAAATACTTACTAAAGCTTAGATTTCCTAAAAATATTGCTTTTTTACTATCTCCCCCCTGCTTCTTATTTAGTTTATCAACTCTTATGTAATTACCATTAAACTTTGTTCCATTTAATTTCAATGCTTTTACAGCTGAATTTTCTGTCTTAAATGTTACATAGCTTATCAAATTGTTTACATTGGCATGTATTTTCTTAGTTATAGCAGCAATTCTTTTTGAGCCATTTAGTTTTTCTGGTATAATACCTCTTATACGGATATTTTCTATTTCTCCAAACACAGAGAACAATTTTTTAATTTGTGTCTTAGTGGATTCTTTTGGTATATTACCAATAAATATGGTTCTTTTTTCTTTATCTAGTAGTTCTTCTGGTGAAACCTTATTTTGCTCTTTTTTAATAGTTCCTTCATTATCACTCTGCTCTTTTACATCATTATCATTACTATTTTCTATTAAATCTTCTGTGTTTGAATTAGAACTGTTTATGCTACTACAATCCATTTTATTAAAACTACTATCGTCATTACCATTAACATGTTTTGTCACAAATTTCATTTTGCTGTCTTCTTTATCTTTTTCTCCTAAATTTTCATTATCTTCTTCGTGCTCACTTTCCTTTTTGACATTTTTTTCTATTTTTATCCTTTTTTGTTTAAGAACGGTTGATCCTTTAAACATTTTTATGCCTTTATTTTCTGATCCTTCTGTGTCACTGGAAAAATTGTCACTATTTTCTGTTTTAACATCAATATCTATGGCCCTAGATTTTCCAGCATTATTGGTATTAATATTTTTCTTTATAGGTGAATTAGCTGTTTTAAAAATCTTCTCTTTTTGAAGAGAGTTCAAATCTTGGGGCAAAACTTGCTCTTCAACATTTGTAATATTGTTTTTTTTGTAATTGGAAACTATTTCCTTTTTGTTATTAAATAAATCTGCTTTGCTGCTAGCTGTATGTTTAAACTTTTTCTTTTTTATGTTGAGAATATTATGTTTGTTTACATCATTCATATCCTTTCCATGATTTTTATTTAATGTTTTTAATTTAGTCATGATAAATTGAAACTTCTTTTATTTAAAGTAAATGTACTTGAAATAAATATTGCCTCCTTTACCAAAAAAACTTCTCTGTTTTCAGTTTTGCCCTAAAAATTGATAAAAATAGTTTGTATGAAACACACACACATATTTATAGAATTTGTCTTGTTGTGTTGATTCTTCACCTAAAAGCAAGTTTTTCTACCTATTGGTAAAATATATACGTTTGATAAAAATTACAAGCTGTAGTAAGTTCTATTTAAATTCAAGTTTTACCAAATAGACAAACTTACCAAATGTTTACAAGTAGAAAAACTGGTTCTAATTGAAGTTATATAGAATGTGCTTAACCGAGTGACTACAGTGAAATTATCGAAAAAAATAAGCTATTATTGTACTGATTTAAAAAATATGTATACCACGTGCACTATGCGGGCGTTTTCAATTTAACCCAAAAATTAACGAAATTAATGTGCACCACCACGTTCCTTTGATAACAGGGGTTTTCTTTGGCCTTCTTCCTTTTTTTATTTGATTACACTGCCAAAAGCGATTATACGGTTATGCTTCTATTTTCATTTTTGACTTAAAATATCAGAGATCTTCGACATTTGCCGTTTTCCTTTCACTGAGGATGTTTACATTTGGACTGGTCTGCTCCAGTCTGCTCTGCTGTGTCTGCTGGACCGTTTTCTCGTGGTTTTCGATTCGCAATAAAATTTAGATTTGGATTGACCTAGCCGCAGTGATGCAACCGAAGGCGAAAAACTGACGAAAAGTTCCCTAGATAGAGGTAATTCAAATTGGCAGAACTTGACAAAACTGGCGAGTGATAGACTACTGAAATGAACCAATGAGAGTTCGTTTCGTCAAGCTTAGCTCTTCGTTGGTTTTCAGCCAATCAGCAAACGCCAGCTGGGATTCCGGGCTTTTCACCACTTTTGACAGCATCCAACGTGTATAAAGTTACGCGTGCAGTGTTGCTCCAGATTAAACTTATATTTTTTACCCAAAAGAACAAAGGAAAAGTGACTGAATTAAATTAAATTAGTGAGTTTTGTCTTAAGCAATAGTTTTTATTATTGTATCATCAATTCTTGGGGTATGCAATAAGGAAATTAGTAATTAATTGTGAAAAATGTTAACCTACTCTGAGTTTACCTCGAGTAGTAAAGTATTCATTTAATTTTTATCTTTACTCAATTTGAATAAATTTTGTTGTATTTGCAGGTAATAAATATCAACAATGAATACTCCATTAGTATTTTTATTTTTCGTAATAGTTGGAATATTATCTACTGTAACTGCTTTGAAAGAAGGAGATTGTGAAGGTAAATAATTTTAATTTGTTATTTTACAGTAGTGTAAAAGAGTCATATAATAACTGTATGTATTTTATTACAGTATGTGTATCAGTAGTAAATAAATTTAGTCAAAGCTTATCAGATGATGTTAAAAAAGATCCTAAGCAGATAGAACAGAAATTTAAAGATTTCTGTAAAGGCACTAAGTCAAAGGATAACAGATTTGTATGTGCAGTAATATTATTATCATATTTTGGTTAGTTACACAAGTTCAATCTTTAAATTGTTTTTTTTTTTCAGTGCTATTATTTAGGAGGACTGGAAGAATCTGCCACTGGTATCCTAGGCGAACTCAGTAAACCAATTTCCTGGTCCATGCCAGCTGATAAAGTATGTGAAAGATTAAAAAAGAAAGACACTCAAATTTGTGACTTAAGATATGGTAAGTATAATTGAATTAATATGTTGATAACTTTTATGGAACTAAATATTTTGTTCTTTTCCTTAGAGAAACAAATTGATCTCAATACTGTTGATTTAAAGAAACTCAAAGTCAGAGACTTGAGAAAGATATTAAATGATTGGGAAGAATCTTGTGATGGATGTATAGAAAAAACAGACTTTATTAAACGTATCGAAGAGCTTAAGCCCAAGTACTCCAGTAATTCCAAATCTGAACTCTGAACAGTGATCATAGGCCTAAATTTACCTTTGTATTAGTTTCACAGAAATTTTGGTCAGTATACTTTTCAAAGGAATTATTTGTAATATAAAAGATGTGCTTTCCTATTTTTTTTACTTATGATAGAGAAGCACCTCAATTGCAATATTTATACTTGTCGATATATTTATATAGCTCATAGTAAAGAAAAGTGCTGCAAGAAACATTAATTTAAAAAGAAATCTCAATCGTGGACAGATAAATTTTTAGAAAGTTGAAGATAAAGAAGCAAAGGGGAATTTTTCATTTTCAATAAAACAGTTGATATCTTTTACTATTTGTCTTCTACTTTTATTATAATTATTACTTACAAGTATTGTACACAAATTTGTTGAATAATGAAAAACATTCATTCTTCCTCGAAATGTACAACATTGTTGTATGGCCTGTTTAAATGCTAATTATACCAAACCACAGTGTACTACAAAAATGAAAACACTGCTGTTCATTGTTAAAAGCTAAATTCAATTTGTATTTATGTCACTTTCAAATATAAGTAGGATTTATTGTATCTCTTACACGAAAATGATGTGAATACAAAACTATTTTCACTCGCTGTTGGGTTGAAAATACAGAAGTTATGGCTAACCGAGGGGAGTACAAAGCGCACAGCATTTCTTAATGCTTGGGTGATCAAAAATATGACATGTAATGCCAAATTATATGTATAGCCATTTATTAATCATCTGGTTGTTATTTATTGTTAGAGGTACAACAACTATGCTGACAATTCATTATACCAGATTATTGGCGGTAATGCTGCGGCAAATTAGGTGAAAATTTTTTGAAAGATATGTAATTAAAACTTAGTTTAAATTATTGGAAAAGATGCGAATATACTGAAACTTCCTATGAAAAAGTACAGAAATAAATTGTACAAACTATTTATTCCACGGTAAGACTGTCTATTTGTATGATTTACGAAATAAATGACTGTAATACCTTGAAATGCAATGTAAAAATGAAAAATTGATTTGGCCAAGACTATTATACTTCACGTTAATAAAGGAAAAGTTATGATACAAGCTAAGGACACTTAATATAGAAAAAGAAAACATTATGTACTATCATTAAATTTTCAGTATGTGAAATATTATCTTGGTACATCCCAGTGGATTCTTTATTACTTTATGTTACAATCGGGTGGTTCTGACCAGAGTCCATCAGCTTTGCAAGTGATAGTGCCTTTGATTTTTTCATTTGGACAGATATATGTTAAGGTTTCTTGATAAAAATAAGATTGTCCTTTTATTGTTACTCCAGGAACCACTTGTGGTTTCCCACACGATATTTCTAAAACAAGGTATATGCAAATATAATTGAAATTCAGATCTACAAAATATTTTCAACTTACTGACACATCTTCCATGCATCTTGGACCATTTTCCACCGGATAAACATGTTGTATATACTTGTCCAAATATTCGATACCCAGGCATACACCTATAATAAATTATATCGCCAAATGTGTACTCTTTCTTTTGCATAATTTCTATCTCTTCTCTGTCATCAATCACAGCAATGTTTCCAAATTCTGAGACCTATAATGTATACATTTATTTTAAAATTATAAAATTAATTCATACAAAATGATTTACATACTTACATTAGGAGAAGGACATTTCAAATTAATACAAGCATCTCTGTTGGAATTAAAGAGTAGTCGTTCAATATCAGTAGTATCAACATTTAAATGTAAAATATGCCACGTCCCATTCTCATTACACATCCAAGTGAGATTGGACAGCAATTCTGTTGAAATTGGACTTAAGCTAATTCTCATATCATGCAGACAAGTAAAAATGATTTTACTCCCATAAACATTTCCCTGGATGCTGTATGTCAAATTACCATAATTTCCCACCAAACTTTCTCCCTTTTGCTGTTTTTTGTTAACAGTGAAATTAAGTAATTTTAATAACGAATGTTCCTGACATTCTCGAATCTGACAATTTGGAGATTCGGAGGACCATGTTTCATTTCCAGTACAAGTTCTATACTCATCACCTATCAAACGAAACCCTTGGTTGCAAACTGTGGTAATGTGAGCACCAGGTACAAATAATTCTTTCAGAAACTTTCTGGTTTCTTTTTCAGCAGAATTATCAGATTCTTCAAGTTCCAACTCATACGTCACCATGTTATCACCCAAAGGAACTTCGATAGTCGTGTTATCTTCCAGTTTCAAGAAGATGGTACCATTTCTAACTGGATTTGGCCAAGGACAATACAGGAGGACGCAGTCTGGTACAAAACCTGCCCAGGTACCATCGTTGCTGCATTGGAGACGAAATTCTGTCATTAAATTGTGATTGGCTCGAAATTTGTATCCCTGAAGACAAGAAAATCCTACGATATCTCCGTAAAAATAAAACTTCTCTTTTTCATCCTCTTCGACATTGATCTTCAATTCGAATGCTAAGGAATGATCTATCGTTTCTGAAGTCACCGATGCTATGTAACCGTGTTCTACTCTGTAAAAAAAAGTTTAAGAAAATTTTTGTAAAAATTTGCATTTGTATATTATATGTTTACTCCTTCGGAGGTGGACATCCACTGGAGATGCACTCTGGTCTTTCGTGGTCCCAGGTACCATTCTCCAAACAAGTTAACCGTTTATGGCCCTTCAATCTGTATCCTGCGTTGCACTTAAAGTCCAATTGTTGACCTTCCTAAAGGAAAATTGATTAATTGAAATTTTAATAGTTTTAATTTTGTAATTATACCTGTAAAATCGATACATCGTCTCTTTCGTACTCTTCAAGCATGTAATTCATGTTACCATTGTCAGGAGCTAACAAATTGTTACAAGTGATTCCTGTAAAAGAATTTTTTTATATTTTTGTACTCTTTTTCAATTATCACTTGATTTATACCTATGCAAGTAGGAGGACTTCCGGTCCACAATCCACTAGAATTGCAGAGTCTTCTTGGATTCCCTCGAAGTTTGTAGCCCTTGAAACAAGAATACTGAATTTCATCCCCAAAATTATAAGATTTACCAAGCATTCGTCCTCGAGGAAAATATCCAGGATAACCACATCTAATCTCTGTGAATGCATAAAAGTTTTCAAAAATTATAGAATGTATGGAATATGTTTGTTAAGGTGGATATTGATTTAATAATACTTTCACAGTAAGGTGTAAAGTTTCCTTCCCACTGGCCATGCTTCAAACATTTTCTCTTCAACAATTTGTGTTTTCCTTTTCCATATTTTACGAAGTAACCCTCGTCGCAGATATAAGTTCCTTCGGATGAATCATTGTTCAATTTTAAGCTCCCTTTGAAAGGAATCACCGGAAGTGCACATCCACGACAAAAGGGACTCTTTAATATCTGAGACAAAATGTTAAAATTTGTAAATTTGATTTAATATCTGAGAAAATATATTAAAACGTGTACATTTTATTTAATATTCAACAAAAAATAATAAAACGTAAATTTTTGAATAGCAAACATCTTTTATATTTATACTTGCCACGATATCTCCATGCATAAATTCTTGCATTTGGGACCATGCAAACAGATCCCCGTGGTACCTATCACAAGTGTTTAACAATTTAGCAACATCAACCTCGCTAAGAACAGTGCTCCAAATATCCAACAAGCTCAATTTTCCCAGAAAAGACTCTGATTCGGAAAATCCACCCCCAACCCTATCCTGTTCTTGTCCAATAACGAAAAATCCATTAGACTGAATATCGATCCCCTTCGACAAAAAGCTACCGTTGTCCTTGAGATGGCCATCGATAAAAATAGACCAATTTCCATCAGAGCTTTCCCAAGTAACACAAAGAAAATGCCAGTAACCATCGTTCACTTTTATATCCGTCACCACTTTATCTCCATTTACGTATACAACAAATCTATAATAGAAAAAAACTTATAATTACCCAATCAAATAATTCTCAAAATAAATCTCACCCATTATAATCGGTTATCGTGAAAGCATTATCACTGAATTCAGTTGCATAGGATAAAATCGTTCCATAATTAAAAACATCCAAGGATTGCAACCACAGACAAACAGAAATCTAAAAAAATATATATATAACAGGTGGAAAAATTTAATTTCGACAAAAATACCTCAGAAATATTTCTCGATGGCCCCTTCATCATTACGTAATCAGTTATTCCAGATTTTGAAAAATGCATAACGTAATCGGACGATAATTCTACAACAAATATTTTCCATTAAAGTTAAAACTTTTTTTTGCATTTATAAATGAGCTAACCAGTTTCACACTGGATTCCAGTAAACGGTACAGAACAGACACAAGTGTAATTGGTAATTCCGCTTAAACAAGTTCCATTGTTCTCGCATGACTCGCTGTGACAGAAATTGATTTTGGTAGCGCAATCACTTCCGGTATATCCAGAGGGGCATTCGCATCTGTTTTGTGAAACTTGTGATTAATAAAAAAATAATAAAAATTGTTCAAAGACTGTAAATAATGAAGGATCACCTGTAACTATTTCTCGTGGCGTTAATTTCAGCCAAATTAACGCAGATTGCGTTTTCGTGACAAGGCAGCCAATCACAGGGCAGCAAATTGCAGTGACGACCCAGAAATCCTGCCTTGCAAGAACAATCGTACGTTTCGTTGATTATTCGACAAATCGAGCCTTCCGTGCAAGGTGAATGGTCACAGTGATCCAATTTGATCTCGCAAAACTGTCCTGAAAGTGAGTGAAGAAAATTGAAACGATCTATGGAAAATTATAGCAAAATTTAATTACCCTCGTATCCATAATCACATTCGCAAAAATAATCATCATCGGTGCTGTTACACCTCCCATTATTTTGACAAGGATTCCCTGTACACTCGTCCAATGACCTCTAAAGTTTGACAAATGTTTAATCACTGGAAAATTGAATAATTGATTTTTTTCTATCACCTCGCAATTTTCTCCCATGTACCCTTTTCTGCAGTTGCATTTGTACGTGAGGGATCCAAGAAGATCGTAACTCATGTAACAGGTGCCTCCGTTTAAACATGGAGAAGCCTGGCAGGGACTTTGAAAAATTTCGCATCTGGATCCTGAAAATGTGTTTGTTATTGTATCCATGAGACACGATTAATGTGACGAAAGATAAATTAATGCTAGATTTTTACCAATATAATTATTACGACACTCGCAGCTGAAGTGGTCATCTTCTTGCACGCAGGATCCACCATTGATGCAAGGACTCCCATCGCAAATGTTTTCTCTCTCAATATTTATACAATCACGAATGCTCGTAGATCCATGGGATTTTGTGGTGGTGTTCCGAGGACAAGGTAGACACGAGTGTTCGCCATAATTTGGCTGATAAGCTCCAATTTCGCAAATGGAACAAGGCTCCAAAGAGAAAAATTCGTTCTGATAACGTCCTCGTCGAGAATAAAATCCTGGCAAGCACATTTCTGTAAAAATTTGTTGTATTTTTATTTCAGATTTAATTTGTTTTTTAATGACGTTTTCATTTTCTTACTTGTACAATCTTCTATGGATTTTGCATACGTTTGCTTGGTGAACGTGTTGTATGGACAACGTTCGCAGTGCAGAGATCCTGTGATATTTTGGTATTGTCCAAATGGACAAGATTGACACTGTTTGGTGGAATTATTGTAGAATGTTCCTATTGGACACTTGACTGCAAAGTACATAAAAATGTTTTTTATCTCTATTATTGGTCTGTGTGTTATTTTAAATATTTACCACAACTTGTTTTTTTCAAAACGCTACCATCATTGCACAAAATTTCTGGATCACTAAATCTTAAATGGAGATTCAAAACAAATTTTGAATTTTCTTCTTTGATTTTTTTACTCAAAGGATCCAATTTTTCAGCTTTTGTCAGTGATTCAATTTTCTCGTGTAATCTCTTCAGCCCTTCTTCAGGGTTATTCAAATTCTTCTCACTTATTTTTCCTGAAGACAAATTGATGAAATTTTATCTACTTGCATGATTTAATAAGGATATATATATAGTGCTTACCAGAGAATTTAAATTTAATTTCAATTATTTCTCTTTTTGTTTTATTATTGTTGTTATTTTCTCTAAACTGTCTTTTTTTCCTGATTAAATTGTTGCTGACTCTATCGGAGGATTCGCAAATCGGGTCGAAAATTATAAGGTTACAATCCACATTGTTATCACATATTTCAAATAATTTTGACTTCAATTCTTCATTTATGTGATGGCTGAGCTATAATATTTTTTTATTTTATTAATTTTAAACTATTCATATATTTTCAAAGTGTCATTTACTTACTTCTTGGAGTGTAGTTGAATTACGACAATCTGTCTTTTCGTCATTATCCAAAAAAAAACTTCCATTTTGGGATATGGTTTTTGGAACGACTGCTTCTAAATTAATAAAATTATTCACTTTAGTTATTGAGCGTTTCAAAATTAAATAAATATATATATATATATATATTACCTGCACAATCTGGAAAATAATAATCAGCCCAAGAACGATTAACAGCATTACACCTCAACAGCAAGTCATCGTCAGTGGTTTCAAAATTTGGAACTTGAATAGGAAACTCAAATCCCTCGTTACAAGACAGTACACACTGCTCTTTCTTATCATCGTCCAATTCACATTTTATCTGCCCATTTGCAGGAGTAGGAAGATTCTTGCAAATATCTATTAAAAACCGTAAAAAAAAAAAATAGTTTTATAATTAAAATGTTATTAAAAAAAAAATACCTTTCACAGTGATATTAAGAATGCACGTGGCAAAATTCCCATATCTGTCAGTAGCATTGTAGAAAATTTTAGTTGTGCCAATAGGAAATTTATTCGAGGCAACAAAGTGAGACTGAGAAATTTTTGTGGGAATTTTCGAATTATCGTGAAACACCGGTTCATCCCAGCTGATATTTTCAACGCCAGATTGAGCATCGGTGAAAAATGCAGGAGGGTGTATACAATTTTCTACCATCGGTGGTTCCTTATCTAAATTAAAATAAATCGATAAATTTTCTAAATAAAACATCAAAAAAATATCAAAAACTTACCAATAACGTTTACTTTAAATTTACATCGAGCCTTGTTACCACTAGAGTCCTCAGCTACATAAGTAACAGTTTTAGCACCTATCTTCTTTTTCCATGGGAAGATAACGTAAGGTTTGCTCCAGACTGTAGGTGACTCGTCAGCATTGTCACTGACCATTGGAACAGTCCAGTTTAAAAGAGCAAAATTTGCTCCCTTAAGATTTTCCACAACAACATCCCCAGGACATTTAATAACAGGAGGTGTTCTATCTACAAAAATACACAGAATCATAATTTCATGCAATTTAGAAGAAACGATTCATTTCTATTTTAATAACTCACCCACGCAACGAGTGGACTTGCGACGTCTGGACCAAACCCCAGTTCGACCACCACACAGTCTCGTTCGAGGTCCTTCAAGGTCAAATCCTTGATTGCAGACCACTGTGCAGTTCGTGGCAAATGGAAGTTTTTCAGAACCCAGACAGTTCCTTGGCAAGATTTTCCCATTTGGGATTTCCTTCAGAGGATCGCATTTCACAGCTGTGCACAAATTGCTCGATTACAAATAATGTATCTCAATGACGAAGGCTTATAATTATCGACGTATCAGGAGTGCACTGTAAAAAATTTGTGTAAAATTATAAGGATAATAATGAGCAACTTTTATTGTTATTCATGATTGTCTTTGTAAATTTACATAAGCTTCCAAAACAACAATTTAATATTTATCATTGTGAAATTACTGTTAAATTAAAAAATAAAAATTTTTAGTGACGTCAATAATAACAAAGTTGCTCATGATTATCGTGTAATTTTACAACAAAATTTTTACAGTGTGATCGTATCGTACCCCTGTAACTAACTTTCTGTCCATTTTTCACGATTGTCTTTGTAAATTTACATAAGGTTCCAAAACAACAATTTACTATTTATCATTGCAAAATTATTGTTAAGTTAAAAAATAAAATTTTTAATGACGTCATTGGTAACAAAGTTGCTCTCATGATTATCGTGTAATTTTACAACAAAATTTTTACAGTGTGGTCGTATCGTACCCCTGCAACTAACTTTCTGTCCATCCCATCTCGACTGAGGCAGACAATTACGGACTTTGCTACCATGAAGCTGGAATCCAGTTTCGCAGCGAAATTCACAGCGAGTGTCGATTGGATGAGAGGTACGGTTTGTTGCTCGATCTACGTCATTTTTATTCTCAGTTTCGTGCCAACAGCGAATCTTTCCATGGGATGGAGCACGAAGCACTGGACAAGTTTTAACTGCAAAAAATTTGCAATTTAAATTTGCATTCTTTTTATAAATTTTGGAGGGAAAATTTGAATACCAACGTAAGCATTGGGCTTCTTTTCCGGACCAAGAACCATTTTTCCTGCAATATCTCACACTGTCCCCTATAAGTTGGAAGCCAATCTTGCATCTCACTCGACAAGCTGAATTTTGAACGTTGCTACAGGCACTTGCATTCGCGAAATATCCATTTGTGGGGACTGTCAGCCTCGGACAATTTACAGCTATAATTTAATTTGTTTTTAAAAATTATCTGAATTTTTATATGTTATTTATTGTTTATTAGAGAACATAGAATGTGGGTCTACTTATATATGTATGTATATATATAGTAAATAAGTGAGAATTTTCGTGGCGACGTGCAGGAAATTTGTTAAAATTTAATGGTTCTTCAGATACGACAGTTTACTCGAAAAAAATGATTGAGTAAAAGTTGTGAACTAATTTTCCTCGCTGTTTAATCATTTATGAGGTATTCGAAGGTTGTTGAGAACAGAACTGAATGTCAATTTTGCATTTTAACGCGACAAATTGCATTTTGAACATTTTGAACATTGTTACAGGCACTCGCATTCACAAAATATCCATTCTTCAGGATTGTCAGCCTCGGACAATTTAAAACTGCAATTTAATTTGTTTTTTACAATTATTTAATTCATCTAAAAATTGTCTAAAGATAATCTATATTTTTATATACAATTTTTCGTGTACTGGAGAACGTCGTATGAATCCACGTAAAGTAACAAAGCGAGAAATTTCGATTTCACGGATTCCGTAGATTCCGTGCTCAAGGAGAAAATTATTCAACTGAAAATACGAGAGGTCACTCGAGGAAAACGAGTGAGTAAAAGTCTCGAACTAATTTTCCTCGCTGTTTAATAATTTATGGGATAATTCGAAGGATGTTAAGAGCAGAGCTGAAAGTCAATTTTGCATCCCAAGCAACAAACTCCATTTTGAACATTGCTACCATTCACGAAATAACCATTCTTGAGGGTCATCAACCTCGGACAATTCACAGCAATTTAATTTGTTTCTCACAACTACCCAACTCGTTCAAAAATTATCTAAAATTAATCTGAATTCCCCTCCACAATTTCTTTTATACTGGAGAACACAAAATGGATCCACGCAGTACCAAAGTAAAAAATTTCGTAATGGTATGCAGGGACTTTATAAGTTTCGTAGTCAAAGAAAAAATAGTCGAAATAAAAATACGAAATACCTGAAGAAAATTATTGAGTAAAATTTGTGGACTCATTTTCCTCATTGTTTAATAATTTATGGGATAATTCGAAGGATGTTAAGAGCAGAGCTGAAAGTCAATTTTGCATCCCAAGCAACAAACTCCATTTTGAACATTGCTACCATTCACGAAATAACCATTCTTGAGGGTCATCAACCTCGGACAATTCACAGCAATTTCATTTGTTTCTCACAACTACCCAACTCGTTCAAAAATTATCTAAAATTAATCCGAATTCCCCTCCACAATTTCTTTTATACTGGAGAACACAAAATGGATCCACGCAGTACCAAAGTAAAAAATTTCGTAATGGTATGCAGGGACTTTATAAGTTTCGTAGTCAAAGAAAAAATAGTCGAAATAAAAATACGAAATACCTGAAGAAAATTATTGAGTAAAATTTGTGGACTCATTTTCCTCATTGTTTAATAATTTATGGGATAATTCGAAGGATGTTAAGAGCAGAGCTGAAAGTCAATTTTGCATCCCAAGCAACAAACTCCATTTTGAACATTGCTACCATTCACGAAATAACCATTCTTGAGGGTCATCAACCTCGGACAATTCACAGCAATTTCATTTGTTTCTCACAACTACCCAACTCGTTCAAAAATTATCTAAAATTAATCCGAATTCCCCTCCACAATTTCTCTCACACTGGAGAACACAAAATGGATCCACGTAGCACCAAAGCAAGAAATTTCGTAGCGGTATGCAGGGACTTCACGGATTCCGTGCTCAAAGAGAAAATAGTCCAAATGAAATGGTTCTCAAGATACGAGAGGTTACTCGAGGAAAACGAGTGAGTAAAAGTCTCCGACTAATTTCCCTTGCTATTTACCAATTTACTGCATAATTCGAAGGATGCTGAGGGGGGAGCTGAAGAAATTATACGAGGAGCAAGAAACGGTTCTGTCCGAAGGAATTTCGAAGGTGGAGGATAAAAGATCTTGTTTACCAGCACCGACAAAGACCAGTCAAGAGGTGAGTCAGTCATCATCAACCATAAAAAAAATCAATAAACTCCTGCAAATTTCACCAATCACCTAATCCGACTTCAACCACCACTTCCTGGGTGCAAGAATGGAGGACTTCCGGGTGAAAATCATTTCCGTCATTTTCCTATAGGCACGACGTACTCTGTAAATCAGAGTGCTTGCCTAATTCACCTTGATGAGGTAAATTGCAAGAGTACCGAGACGTAGATTAACCTCAATGACATTGCAGACTGCTTTCTCCCGGAAGTCCTCTTGCAGAACATTGAATTCTTCGAAGAGTGTATCGCCGATGGTTCCTCCAGGTTGGCTGGCTGGCTTCTAAACCGGAATTTCTGCTGGAGAAATACGGACCGTTCATAATCCGGTATCCGAATCCCGTGGACGAGGTTCCTCATATTGGTGGGAGGTTGCCGAGGCTCGCGGCTGGCAAAGGCTTGGTGGCTTAAGGCTACATCTTATGTTCCGTTATTACCTTGGCACCTGCGACCGTCATCCTCGCTGAACCCGGAAGCGCAGACGCAATCATCCTCGGAAGTCGCTGGTACCTGAAGAGTCACGTGATTAACGTCCGGACAAGGTCTGCAAGTGGATCCTGCGTCCCCACCGGTGTCCTCCGAGGCATAAGTACCGTTTGGACAGACTGGAGGATGCAAGGTTTCTTGGTTAAAATACGAATACTCCGAGGATGATCCTCTTCAGCATCGTGGAGTATTTTACAGAAATTTCAAATAAATAAAGTACCCTGGCAAAATCCTCTGAGTCCGGAACCAAAGTAACCTGGAGAACAGCGACACGCGTAGTGTCCTGTCGCGGTTCCGCAGGTGCAACTCGCCAAGGTGTCGCAGCAGGTCTCGTTGCTGCTCGAAGAATTTTCCGAGCATAAAATGTTGCAATCGGTACTAGTTGCCACAGAGACGTATTCCCCCGCTGTTAAGTCTGAGAACACGTTTAATTATCGTTTAATACCGTTTCTTCTTGATCACTGCAATATCCCGTTGCTTTTTTACTTGACTTCTTCTATATATATATGTATATAAAGTTTCTTAATAATTGTAATTACCACGGTGCAAGGCTCGCCTAGCCAGAGCCTCGAATTCCGAAAAATTATCGAGCAAGTAACTGTGCTCGTGACTAGGTTCACTGGCGATATCGCGAAGCCTCTCCACGTTTCCGGTTCTGATACCAAAGGTGAAGATTCTGGTACCGAGTGTCTTCAGGAGACGAGCCGTTGGTCCCGGATCACCCCCGTTGCTAAATCCATCGGTTATCAAGAAAATCACCTTCTTCGCTGTTTTTCGACTGTTCTCCAGGATCGCCTGTAATTTTATCAATTTGATTATTGGTACGGTTCTCTATATAATTAATTTTAATTTTTTAATTATGATAGTTTTCTTCTATTTTTTATTATTTCATCAATCAAAACTTCCTGAAGAGCACCTTTCGTACAAGTCCCACTTCTATTGTATAATCATCGTTACGATTCTCAAATGAATTCTAATCTTATATTTATAATAATTTACTTTTATTATTTCATCAATCAAAATTTCCTGAAGAGTACCCTTCGTGTAACTTCCACTTCTGCTGTTTAATAATCTTTACGATTCTCTAATTAATTCTAATCTTATATTTATAATAATTTACTTTTATTATTTATTATTTCATCAATCAAAAATTCCTGAAGAGCACCTTTCTTGTAAGTTCCACTTCTGCTGTTTAATAATCTTTACGATTCTCAAATTAATCCTAACCTTATAACTACAACAATCTATTTTTATCATTTATTATTTCACCAACCAAAGCTTCCAGAAGAGCACCCTTCGTATAAGTCCCACCTCCACTGTACCCAACATTCTTCAGCTGCACATTTAACAAAAAACACTTCTCGTCGTTTCTTCCTGGCCGAGAAATCTGATCGACCACTCTATTGATATTCTTCTTCCCGGCGAACGCTACCAAGGCCACTCTGGTGGCCGAAGGCTTCACCGTGAAATCCGCCAAGAGTTTCCGGACAAAGTCCAGTTCGCTTCGAAAATTGTCCTTGCCGATCGAGTCGGAAGCATCCACGAGGAAAACCAATTCCACCTGGAAAATGACGAGGACTTAATTAGTCCCGGAAGCAGTTCTAATGGTACCAGTGTGCATCGACACAGACATATCACACTGTTATATTTACCAGTTCAGTCCGACTCCTCAAGCGATCCACTTGACTCTTCAAGATGCTCGAGAGAAAATCTATTTTATTCCGTGGCGTCTCTTCACCGAACGATCTATCCGCAGGAAATCCCCCGAAACACGGGTGATGCAAGAAGAGGCCTACGACGCCCAAGAAGAAGAGCGACCGGTACATCGTTCGCGTGCAATCTCGACAAATCACCGCGAGAACTGCTCCTCTCATTTCCCTAATTCTCCGTTTTCCTCCTCCTCCCCTCCACCCCCTCCCCCTCCTCCTATCGGAATCCGAGGTCCAACTGATGCAATGGTAAAATTACACGACGCGTGATATATAGAACAACGTACACGCGGGATGCTTGAAACCGAGAGAACAAGGGACTCTCTGTTCCTGTTCCATTTATAATACGCGATTGTGTTTGCTTGTGAGCGTTTCGTCCGGACGAAAACCACGTTCATCCGATGTATACTATATATATATATATATATATGTATATAGTGCATGCACAGTCCAGAAGATAATCTAAATTTTCCGTCACAGCTCCGAATAGAAAAACGAAGAAGCAATTGTTACAATTTTACAATTAACCCTTTGACCCTGAAGAAAAAGAGTTAATTCCTCGTGTTTATTGATCGAGGTCGTTGCGATTAATCGCCAGTAGCTTGTTGGACGTAGACGCTGTCTTTGTCCGAAGGATGATTAATTGGAGTATCGCATTGTTCGGTTGTTTCCTGAAAATTAAAACTAGTTTAAGATTTTGGTTTAAGGAGAATGAGCAAAGTGCCGGATGAAAAGTTTCGGATGAAAATTATTGGAGATAATCTTCCGTACCACACGTACCCAAAACTGTTACAGTTTTATGATGCATAAGCCTCATGGGGAAGGGTGTTACACATTTGCGTTACGTGTGGGAGGGATGTTCACAATGTTGATCCACTCCAGTACCATATGACATTAGAAAAACTGAGTTAGTCTACGAGTGGACTGAATACATAACAGATCGAAGCGTCTCTTCAAGTTCTTTTACGCAGAAGATTACCGCAAACGATCAATTTCCGATCGAGTTCCGCAAATCGTACGATGCTACTGGATTGAACTCTTCCGTCGATAGGAAAATAACGGTTCTTCATCCACGCGAATTATCAAACTTGAAGAAGATGCTGTTTTTGTCTGTCTGATGATTAATCAAAGTATAGCGTTGTTCGGTAGTTCCTGAAAACGAAAACCAGTTTAGGATTTCAGTTTTAGCAGAACGAGCAAAGTGTCGGGTGAAGATCATTGGAGATGGTCTTCCGTGCCCCATGTACCGAAACTGTATGATGTACAAGTCTCTTGGGGAAGGGTATCACACACATTTGCGTTACGTGTGGGAGGGATGTTTGGTGTTGATCCACTCTAGTACCATATGACATTAAAAAAACTCTATTGATCTAGCAGCTAACTATATGCATAACAGATCAACGCGACTCTTCAAGTTCTTTATCAGAAAATTCTCAAATCGTACTATGCCACTGGATTGAACTTTTGCTGTGTAATTTTACGTTAATTGTGGGAAGGATGTCTAATGTTGATCCATTTCAGTACCATGTAACATCAGAAAAACTCTGTTAGTCTATCAGCAAACTGCATACATAACAGATCGACGAGACTCTTCAAGTTCTTCACCAGAAAAATCCTCAAATCGGACTATGCGACTGTATTGAACTTTTGTAGTGTAATTTTACGTTAATTGTGGGAAGGATGTCTAATGTTGATCCATTTCAGTACCATGTAACATCAGAAAAACTCTGTTAGTCTATCAGCAAGCTGCATGCATAACAGATCGACGAGACTCTTCAAGCTCTTCACCAGAAAATTCTCAAATCGAACTATACCACTGTACTGAACTTTCGTAGTGTAATTCCAGCGATAAGAAAATAACAGTTCACCATCCACGCGAATTATCAAACTTGAAGAAGATGCTGTCTTTATCTGTCTGATGATTAATCAAAGTATCGCGTTGTTCGGAATTCCTGAAAACGAAAACCAGTTTAAGATTTCAATTTGCGCATCGCGAGCAAAGTGTCGGATGAAGATCATTGGAGATGGTCTTCCGTGCCCCACGTACCGAAACTGTATGATGTGTAAGCCTCGTAGGGAAGGGTGTCACACACATTTGCGTTACGTGTGGGAGGGATGTTCAGCGTTGATCCACTCCAGTACCATATGACATCAGAAAAACTCTGCCAGTCTACGAGCGAGCTGCATGCATAACAGATCGACGCGCTGCTTCGCGTTCTTTTACCAGAAGACCACTGCAGACGATCAATTTGCGATCGAGTTTCGCGAATCGTACGATGTTACTGGATTGAACCTTTGGTGTGCAATTCCGTCGATAAGAAAATAAATTTTTCTCGGTGCGCGTGAATCATCGAGCTGGAAAAGATGCTTTCCTCGAGATTAATGGTCGTGATCCTCGGATGCCATTTGATCTTTGACTCGATGGAGGCTTCGGCTGGGATCGACATTCCCGGTGGTTTCGAGACTTCTGCAGGGATGAAGAAACATCGGAACGAACCTGAGGAGTTTGGTCAGTGCAGTTTGGCTACTTTTTGGGAGGAACAATTGGGTGTCGTGAATGTCTACGCTTTCCTCGATGTTACTTGGAAATACAGCTATAAACAAACCGTGATGTAAGCACAGTAATTTTTTGTTTTTTTTTTTTATAAAAGTGATTTAATTATTTATTAGTGTATATTTCAAATTTATTAATTTAGTTATGCACTAGTATACATCTCAAATCTACTAATTTAATTATTCACTGATATACATCTTAATTCTATTAATTATAAATTATTCACTAATATACATCTCAATTCGATTAATTTAATTCAAGCTGAAAATACGAAGAAAACAAATCGAGTCTATGTTTGTGATGTAACATACAACGTAATATGTCTTACATATATATATACTTAATGTGTAATCAAGATTTCCTCTGCAGTCCCATAGTTGTGACCGAATAATTCGTTTATCGTAAGGTTGAAATTATTGAAAGAAAGACTGGAAAAGAACGGCTTTACGGATATCCTGTTCTTTGTCGTGGCAGCACCGCCGGATTTTCTGCCGGACACATTGGAGGAAGAAATTGAAAAGGCTGCTTGGAAGGAAATCTCCATGCTGGAACAGAGGGAGTTGCAGGATATGGACGAGAAATGGATTCACAAGGCCCTTAAGGACTCCGATCCAACGGAGTTGCTGGTTCTTCATGATAATCCTGAATTACGAATTTGGGAGAAATTCCACGCTTCCAGGGACCAGATTCTCGTCATTGATAGGTAATTTCCTCTGATGATGATCCTCTATTTACGAACTGCATATATATATATATATATATATATATATAGAATAATAGTTTAATCGATCTTAATGGTCCAGATGCGGCAGGCTCACGTACCAAGTAATAGTGCCCTGGAGCATTTTGTATTTCCCTTACGTGAAGGCTGCCATTCTTTCGACTTACAAAGAGGATCCTTGCGGACTGTGCGATGTAAGCATCCGCATTCTTCTTCGGCATTGATTCATTCCCCAATTAGCTTAATTAAACCCATTGAAATTCATTTGAACGCTCATGTAAATGTAGAGCTTTTGATTTACATTTAGCTTTCACCAGTAGCTAACGAGACGAATGGCCATCAGGAGGAAGAAGAATACAAACCGGAAACTACGACGGAGCTGAATTTGATAAACACTGAAATTCCTGAAGAGTATTCGATTTTCGAGTCTTCGTTCGACGATCGTGAAGATTTTAACGCGACAGAGTCTGTAAATGCCACGAGGTCCAGCCTCGAGCCAGTGACCTTCAAATTTATCGATTTCGACGCTGATGGTAATTCTTCATCGAAAGGCTCGGACGTTGAAGAGAGTCCGGTTGCTGAATTCGTAACAATGTCCGATCTTCCGGATGTCACAACGACGGAAATTAATAATTTTGAGGTGGGGACGGAGTCTGTGGGAAGAGGAGAGATTTCTTCTTCTTCTTCTTCGTCTTCGTTGGTCGATGCTCCGGTGACTCAGGATTCGATAAAGTCTCTTGTGCCGATCCGAATAATAATGAGGGCTCCTCATGTTCACACTGATGGTCAGAGAGCATCGAATAAAGAAAATTATTTGGTTCTGAAAACGGGAGATCCCAATTATCACGAGCACATTAAACCTGGATGGAATGCGGGCTTACAAGATGATCAGGTAATTTCATCTTTTTTGTAGACACCGGGTAGGCTACTGAATATTTATCATTTACGCGAATCCTCTTTTAAGAACGAAGATCCACGAGGTAAGGGGAAAACCGAGAATCAGCGGAACATAACTGAGCTGGCTGAACGACAAAGTACAAATCGTTTAATTAAATTTATTTATGACAAGGACGAAAGTCCAGGACTTTATGGGGAAGTGGCTGATTATTGGAGGAACAGCGAGGATGATGAAGAGTCTGAGAATAACGATAACCAGGCAAATGTTACTCATACCACGCAGGTAGTATTAATTAATTTTGTGATAAATGAATTGTTAATTAATTAATGATTAATCGATGTTTATCGATTTTAGCCTTCGGTAATGGATGAAAACTTGGAGGAAAATTATTC
This sequence comes from Prorops nasuta, assembly GCF_024137725.1. Lineage (NCBI taxonomy): Eukaryota > Metazoa > Arthropoda > Insecta > Hymenoptera > Bethylidae > Prorops > Prorops nasuta. Next base: position 5,125,167 of record NW_027116811.1, on the reverse strand, counting down.
TGTGACAGAAAGCAGCACTGATTTTGTGCCAAAGTCTGATGAAGTGAATGAAACGGAAGTAAATAGTTTCGTGAAGGAAGACGAGGGGATGGAAGTCAATAGCGCTGATGAAAGTAGAAATAAATTGCTTACACATTATAATAGGTTGTTACCATGGATTTATTACGTTCTCGTAAAATAAATAAAAAATTGCTACTTTAATAAAACATTTCTATCAATGTTTTTTTTTTACCTGTATTATTTATTACCGAGGTTTATAAATTGATTTGATATGATATAATGTATATTATATTGGTAAGTTCGTATAAAACATTACAATTAACAAAAATAAATAAATCTCTTAGACGTTTAATAATTGAAAGGTAGTTTTTTATTCATCATTAGAGCAAGAGCTTGAACTACTCGTTTCTGAATCCGTATCCGAGTCACTGTCACTACTGTCGTTGGAGCTAGACTCACTGCTGTCGTTGGAGCTAGAATCACTGCTGTCGTTGGAGCTAGAATCACTACTTTTTGTGTTAGAGTCCGAGTCGTCAGAGTCGAGAGATCTAGAATTGTTTCAAATTAAATTTATTACAACTAATCATCTTTTTTTGAACATCTCATAGGTAATAATAGAAGCGGGCAAATTAATGATTAAAATCACGCATTAGTCTAGCAAAGTAAAATACTCACAAATTTCTTATAAAAGATTTATCTTTTTTAAGGAAAATGTTTTTCAGCCTTTAAAGAAACATACAATAAATAAAATTTTAAAAAACTAATACTTTAGCTATTTAAATAGCACTTACGTCTCATCTTCTTTCTTCTCGATTTGCAATTCATTTATCTGATCCAGCATTTCGTGTACAGCATTCTCTATAACAAGATCTTCTTCTTGAACAGTGTAAGCAGATTCATCGATATCTTCTAACTCTAGGGCCACATCCTCTTTATTAGGATTCACCTGAAGCGACGAATCGTATTTTATTGTTTGCAAAATTTATAGCATTACAAATAGAAACCTACATTGGCTATTGCTGGCTTTAAAGTTTCTATCAGAGAATCTGGTATTTGCTGCAACCATATTAAATAATCTTTTATGTACAATTGGTTTAACATATGTCTTGGCTCGTACGAAGTATTGAAAAGCTTATGTATTTCGCAGAAACGTTTTATAATATATTTTCTTCCTAAATCAATAACTTTTTTTACATCCTCCAGTACTTTCATAGCCAATTCCCAATTTCTAAACAATGGATAACACAATGACCTTCTTACACTTGCTAAAATAGCCTCCTCCATATTATCAAATGTCTGAAAAAAATATTAATCGTACATTTTACTTCTGTAATTTTTTATTTTCATGATGATATAAATGCAAAATGTTACCTCGAACCAGCACAAGGTTGAACTTAATTTATTTATAGTCCAACCACTTTCAACAGTGTTATCCCCATATACAGTTCTAGTGTTATAACAACTACCATATAAAATGTCAACCAAACTAAACAGAAGATGCTGAGTTTCTTCTTTACTCAATAAATATTCTTTATTAGGAAGCTCTTTTAACAAATCAACCTCCTCATCTGTAAATGTAATTGCCTCCTGCTCCAATGTTTCCCATTCTGGTGCATACATCAAATAAGGCTCTATACATTCTTTTTGAATTAGATCTGCTATATAATGTTGTTCGTTAAAACTTTCCAATTCATGTCTTTCACGCATAGACCTTCGGTCGCTCTTTGAAGTTTTGTCTGGCATGGGTAAATCTATGATTTCCTTGATCCATGCTGGCTAAAAGATATTCTATCGATCAATTATAAACAAAGCAAAATTCTTTAATGAAATTGAAAAACAATAAAATATGCACCTCAAATGTTGTTAAAATCCCTGACATTTTATTAGCAAAGCCATATTTTGGAGCATTTATTAATAAAGACACATTTTCATCTGGAGCTTGTTGATGAATATACCAATTATCTCCAGCATCTGCATCATTTGAATCACTAGTATCATTTAAATTTTCATTGATATCTTCAGACTTTGCAGAAGGATTTCCAATTACTTCAATGGTAGGGGCAGTGTTATTTTTCTTTTTTGATGGAGCTAAGAGAGACGTTATCATATCCAAGTTCTCAAAATGCTCTCCTTTATTTACTTTAGAAAATTTGAGTACGAAATCACCCTTTTCGCAATCATAGGATCCACTTGATTCATCATTCTCTTCTATCTCTCCAGGCAATTTTAATCTAAAAACATATCTTTTTAAAATATGCAGGAAGACTTTTAACAAAGGATAAAAAAAATGTATATTTGGATGACAAGGATATTTCTATATAGGTTTAATTCTTGGCTCTTTTACTTTGACAGTTGATTTTCTGTCCTTATGAATAATAAATTACCTAAGGTAATATGGGGTAGAATAGAATCTAAAATCATCTCCATCTACAGATATTTCAGTATCCCTTATAACGGAATAAGGGGCATGCACCGTTATAGAAACTTCATTTTCCGTCTGAACTATGCCAAAACGTGGAGTTTGCATTATTCAAAACTTTGATAAATTCTTAAACAAGTCAATTATTACTTATTCTTATGTAAATTAGCGTTTTGCTAATAAAGTTAAACTAAACAAAGATAACTTCAGCCAATTCAACTAAAATACATTTTTATGACAAGTGCATGAAAAGTGGCTGTTTTCAGCCTAGTTTTTGGAACCGAAAGTAACTGTTTTCATGCTAGTCTTACTCGCACATGCGCAATAGCGGTTTACTTTACTTTCGTCCCTTGGGAGTTTTCAACCCTTTGTAAAACGATGGGCGTATTCCACTTAAGGCCAATAACGCCCATAATATATAATACGTGTAACGTGAACTATTACATTATAAAACATTATTAGCGGTTTGGGTGGAATACGCCTAATGTATGTGTATATATATGTTATGACTACTTATGACCGCCAGAAATGGCGTCTTTGATGCGTTTAGGGAACGCATACCAGGCTGGTGGTAATATGCAAGTTGGTAGAACTGATAGTATATAATTTAGTTATTTTCCTTCCCCCCGCCTATCCATTTGACAGGGTAATGCTGGGCTAGTGGACATAAATTACACCAGCTTCTTCCGACAGAAAGAGAATAGCAAGCCTGTCCTTCTCTAAATGTATTGGTAGAAGAGAGAGGCTCTTATGTGAACTTCTACTAGAATCCAGGCGTCCGAAATTCAACGGATAGGATTGTCGTTCTCTGTTTAGCAAATGGAGAACTCATTGTGTCATTCTTCAATCAGATTCCTACGCCAATGTGACGATTTTCTAAATATTGATAGGTTGATACCACTGGACCTATCTGTGCGAGTAAATTAAAGGTGTAGTAGTGAGAGCGGACCTTTAATCAAATGAGTGTAGTATTTATTATTTTGATTAAATAAGTTGAGTGTAATAATTTATAGTTATTTAGTTGTTAAATAAATTTGTAGTTCATTAAATAAAAAGAAGTATAACTTAAAATTGCTCTTTTAATAAATTAATAATATTTATACACACTTGAAGGGGAATTATTTATTTGAAATAAATTTAATAAATATTTAATATGACAAAAATATAGTTTTATTAAGACCAGATCAACAGTGGTGAGTTATAAGACAAAATTATACGGTGCAATCTTTATACTCAATAAAGTATACAAACCCTAGTAGCATTTTCTGTCTACAGATTCTGCTGCAGATCTTGACCTTTTCTGTTTCCGCCATGGCGGGGAATCTGGCCTGCAGTCCCTGCAGATCTGCAGTACAGGAGTTAACAGGAGCTTCCTACAGACTGTCTACAGAAAGTAGACAGATTCTGTATGAATTCTGCATTGTCGGAATGAGTGGTAAGTCGGTAACTTTAACGGAATTGAAATTTATATCGAATAGACAGACAGTTGATAAGGTAGAGCAAGGCTTTGCCAATCGGATCGGTAACTAAATTTATTTTTCTTTCACATTTCATCAAGCATAGATAGTCAATGTAGAATAACTGTAAGCACATTAATCATATTTTCTCCTCAGTAATATCTTAATTACAAGGTCTTATATTAATGTTGTTTCATTAAATTTGTTTCATTGCCTTGATTATTTTTTCCAAAAAGAACCTGTAATATAGAAAAATAACAAAGAATCATATTTAAATAAATTATTTATACAGTGTACAATCGTACTATACTTATCTAATAATGCAAATATATATATATATATATATTGATATTTTAAAGACATAGCTAGTATATTATAGATATTTATAACATCATGTATTGATACTGCCTTATTACTGCGTTTGAAGTCTTAATGAGAGTGTTTATGTTAGAAAGATTGTGCTTGGTAATTATATATCCCCTGCGTTGATTAGATTGTATATTAATGCAACATACTATACAACTATTACTATTATATTTTAATGCCTGGAAAAATAAAAATTACATAGTGTTGTTATAAAATCTTTTTGTATGATATTTTGTATACTATATTGAGTATAAAGATTGCACCGTATAATTTTATGTCTTATGACTCACCACTGTTGATCTGGTCTTAATAAAACTATATTTTTGTCATATTAAATATTTATTAAATTTATTTCAAATAAATAATTCCCCTTCAAGTGTGTATAAATATTATTAATTTATTAAAAGAGCAATTTTAAGTTATACTTCTTTTTATTTAATGAACTACAAATTTATTTAACAACTAAATAACTATAAATTATTACACTCAACTTATTTAATCAAAATAATAAATACTACACTCATTTGATTAAAGGTCCGCTCTCACTACTACACCTTTAATTTACTCGCACAGATAGGTCCAGTGGTATCAACCTATCAATATTTAGAAAATCGTCACATTGGCGTAGGAATCTGATTGAAGAATGACACAATGAGTTCTCCATTTGCTAAACAGAGAACGACAATCCTACCCGTTGAATTTCGGACGCCTGGATTCTAGTAGAAGTTCACATAAGAGCCTCTCTCTTCTACCAATACATTTAGAGAAGGACAGGCTTGCTATTCTCTTTCTGTCGGAAGAAGCTGGTGTAATTTATGTCCACTAGCCCAGCATTTCCCTGTCAAATGGATAGGCGGGGGGAAGGAAAATAACTAAATTATATACTATCAGTTCTACCAACTTGCATATTACCACCAGCCTGGTAAACGGTTCCTAAACGCATCAAAGTACTATTTGTCCAATGTCCAATTCCGTTGTTCCTGTCATTCTACGATCTTAAACCTCATATTCCTAATTTCACGTTGATTCGGGGGCCAATCAGCTTCGGCTATGCAACATTGAAAGCACATGGCATGGCACAGGCAAACTACGCAACTACATACATATGTATGTATGTACATGCTACTGCTAGTCCACGACATTCCGACATGTGTTCGGTTTTTTTTAATAACATAAGATTGACATGTAAGTAAACACAACTTATTTGTAATTTAAAACCACGTGCACTATGTGTATAAATAAGATCAACTTTCATTTTCAGAGCTTTAAGAGAAATTCCACCACTGTAAAACATGAATAAATATAGAAAACCTCGTATGGCTGCGAGGCACTTAGATATAGAATCTTTGATGTTCTCAGTATTTACATCTAATGATACTAGAAATTTAAGTGTTGCTAAGATTAGGACACCTTTATCTTTTAATGTCTTAGGACATCCGCTAAAAGGAGGCCTCTATGATCCAGCTCTAGGTATAATCATAGTACAAATAACATTGGTTTGATTATAAAATGAAAAAAATTAATAATTGTAATATCTTACAGGTCCTTTACTAGAAAGTTCAGATCCTTGTGGAACTTGTGGTCAAAACGTTTTAAGATGTCCAGGGCATTTTGGGCACATAGACTTACCAATGCCTGTCGTAAACCCATTGTTTCACAAGACTCTTTGCACCTTGTTAAAAATATCCTGCCTTAAATGTTTTTCGTTACAAATCCCAAAACATGTGAAGCTGCTATTGTTAGCCAAATTTAAATTACTAAAACAAGGTTTTCTCAATGATGTAGAAGGCTTGGAACAAGAAGTTATGGCTGTTATTTCTAATCCAAACAATGTTGAAGAGGGAGAACTTGAATACATACGTGATATTATAGATACTTATATTCAAAATCTTCTTAATCGAAGCAGATTTATCCAAAAAGATTCCAACGAAGCTACTTTCAATAATAAAAATATGAACATGCAGTGGCATATGTTTGCTGAAAATGTCCTGAAACAGTGTGAGGCCAGACAAATTTGCAGACATTGCAAGGAAGCGATCCCTAAAATTACAATTATGAAATTCAAAATATTTACATCTAAAGTAACAGAAACCACGTTGGTATCTACAGTTTCACGAGGAGTGATACACAAGCTGGAATCTGTAATGATAATGCCAGATCAATCCAAGGAATATATGAGAAAAATTTTTCTCAATGAAAAAGATTTTATGGAGCTTATTATACCATGTTTAGGAATGGTGGACATTAAACATCCAACCGATGTTTTCTTCTTCGAAGTAATACCTGTGCTTCCACCAATTGTCAGACCGGTCAATTTTCTGAATGGCCAAATGGTCGAGCATCCCCAATCTCAAGTGTATAAAAGTATCATGCAAGATTGTTTAGTTCTTCGAAACATTATTCAAGCGATTCAAGATGGAAATACAGACCAATTGCCAGAAGAGGGACGGATGGTGTACGAGCAGATTAGAGGTAGCACTTCTGCAGAGAAGTTACACAATACGTGGCAATCGCTACAAGCAAACGTGGATCATTTAATGGATCGTGAATTGAGTAAGACTTCCGAATCAGCACTTTGTCATGGCCTGAAACAAGTAATAGAAAAAAAGGAGGGAGTTATCAGAATGCATATGATGGGTAAAAGAGTCAATTACGCTGCGCGCTCTGTGATAACACCAGATCCAAATCTGAACATTGATGAAATAGGAATTCCAGAGGCTTTCGCAATGAAATTGACTTATCCGACCCCAATAACACCATGGAATGTCGTGGAGCTTCATCAGCTGGTGCTAAATGGTCCAGATATTCATCCTGGAGCAACGATGATCGAGAATGAAGATGGGTCAATAACTCGTCTCATTGGAAGCAATCTTTCGCAAAGGGAAGCCATTGCTAAACGACTTCTGACTATCACCGAGAAGACAAATCGCTTTTTCAACGGAATAAAAATTGTCCATCGTCATCTGCATAATGGAGATGTTTTACTTTTAAATCGACAACCTACATTACACAAACCTAGTATAATGGCCCATAAAGCACGTATTTTGAAGGGAGAGAAAACTTTGCGTCTCCACTATGCCAATTGCAAAGCTTACAACGCAGATTTTGACGGTGACGAGATGAATGTTCATTATCCCCAAAATGAATTGGCAAGGAGCGAAGCCTATCACATTGCCAATGTGAGCAATCAATATCTGGTACCAAAGGATGGAACACCTTTGAGTGGTCTTATTCAGGATCATGTTGTCTCTGGTGTACGTTTAACAATGCGTGGACAATTCTTCTCCAAGGAGGAATACATGCAGTTGGTCTTTTCTGCACTGTGCGTCGACACAGGACATATAACCTTGGAACCACCGACCATATTAAAGCCACAGCGACTTTGGTCCGGAAAACAAATTATATCTACCATTATCGTCAATCTTATACCATCCAATCGTGGCAAAATAAATCTGACTGCCAGCGCAAAAATCACTGCCAAGGAATGGGAGGTGCAAGAGCCACGACCTTGGAAATCTGGAACTCCATTTAGCAATCCTAAAACCATGTCCGAGGCTGAAGTTGTCATTAGGAATGGGCAATTGCTTTGCGGAGTTCTCGATAAAACTCATTATGGAGCAACACCTTTTGGTCTTATACATTGCATATTTGAATTGTACGGCGGAAACTGTTCTTGTAAAATACTCAGTGCATTTGGAAAATTGTTGCAGACGTTTTTGCAGAGAGATGGGTTTACTCTAGGCATCGCAGATATTTTGATCAGACCAGAAGCAGACGAGAAACGCAGAGAGATTATCTCTGCCTGTAGACAGATTGGCGACGACATCCGTAAATCAATATTCGAGGACCTTGAAGACGCGACAGAATCCCAAATAACAGAGAAAATGGAAGAGTCGTATTTCACTGATACCAAGTTTCGAGCACAAGTTGACCGGAAGTATAAATCTGCATTGGACGTTTACACAAATGATATTAATAAAACCTGTTTACCAGCTGGGTTATTGATGAAGTTTCCTGATAATAATTTACAGCTAATGGTGCAATCCGGAGCAAAGGGATCTACTGTAAACACTATGCAGATCTCGTGTTTGCTAGGGCAGATTGAATTGGAAGGTAAAAGACCACCTTTGATGATCAGTGGCAAAAGTTTGCCGAGCTTTAAGCCCTACGATTCGAGTCCAAGGGCTGGAGGTTTCATCGATGGTCGATTTATGACTGGGATTCGACCTCAAGAATTCTTCTTCCATTGTATGGCCGGTCGAGAAGGTCTCATCGATACTGCTGTAAAAACTAGCAGATCTGGATATCTGCAGAGATGTCTAATTAAGCATTTGGAAGGTCTGGTGGTAAGATATGATTCGACGGTTAGAGACTCGGATGGAAGCTTGGTTCAACTTTATTATGGAGAGGATGGCCTTGACATACCTGGATCGAGATTCCTGAAGAAGGAACAATTGCAATTTTTAATAGACAATAAGAAGGCTATTGTAGATGAAATGGAACTAAAGAACTTGAAGGAAGACTCCAATTACGAGGAGATTGAAAAAACATTCAAGAAGATTAAGAAATGGGAAAGCAAAAATGGTGATTGTATGCAAAAGAGAAGAGTCAGCGAATTCGCCAAATTTTCAGCGGTCAATATTAATCCTGCCAAGCCTAAAAATAAGGTAATCGATGAGAATTGTGGACGTAGCAAAGGTGCATTATCCTTAATGAGGAAGTGGATTAGGGCGGACGATGAAGTGAAGAGTATTTTTAGAACTCAATGTGCAAGATGTCCAGATCCTGTTAGTGTAAATTACAGAGAGAACGTGGAGTTCGGTTCTCTTCCGGAGAGGTTGGACAGCTTAATAAACGAATACGCCAAAGATAAAAGTATACCTTACTACTCCAAAATAAAAAAGTCCGATTTAAGGGATCTTTTATCGATTAAGGTATTGAGGAGCATCTGTCCAGCTGGAGAACCAGTTGGATTATTGGCAGCCCAATCTATTGGAGAACCATCAACACAAATGACCTTGAACACTTTCCACTTTGCAGGCCGTGGAGAAATGAACGTAACTTTAGGTATCCCAAGATTGCGTGAGATATTGATGATGGCGTCAAAGCAGATTAAAACACCAAGTATGGAAATACCGTTTAAAACAGATTTGAGGAACGTAACGAAGCAGTCTAATAAATTAAGGCACAAATTGACCAAATGTGTTTTGTCAGATGTTCTCCAAAATATATCGGTAAATAGAAAACTACAATGTTATCCTCAAAGGCAATTGGTGTACACGCTTGATATAAAATATCTTCCTCATAAGTGTTACAAGAATGAATTTGCTGTGAATCCGAAAATGGTGCTTCGGCATACAGAGAAAATATTCTTCAAAGAATTATTCAGGGAGATTAAAAAGGTAGGGAAGATTGCGGGTGAATTGTTACACATCGAAGAGGAAAGGAAACGAAATGTCAACAAGGATTTTTCGATGGATGAGGATGATCCAGTTGAAGCCAACAATTCCAGACCAAAACCTCGATCAGATTTAGGGGAAAATCACGAATCTTCTGACGAGGAGGAACCTGCGGATGACGCTGATGCCACTGTTTCAAGGTCGGTATCTCGTCACAAGGAAAATAAGGAATACGATGATCCTGAGGATGAAGAAATGGAGGATGAAGTAGTTGAGAATGATGAGGAAACTAATATTAGGGAAGATAGATCATCAGCAATAGAGGAGGAAGCAATTAACGATGATGAAATTATGAATCAGTGGAACTATACAGAGGATCAGCGAAGAAAAAGAGATGTAGTAAGCATGTATGTATACGCCAAAGAGTATGACTATGACAATGAGAAGTTCCTATGGTCTAAGCTGATATTCTGGCTACCATTAAAAATGATCAAAATGGATCTGCAATCTATTATTAAAAATGTTGCCAGTAAAATCGTTTTGTGGGAGACACCATGTATCAAACGAGCATTTACATTCCACAATAATGCAGGTGAAACTGTACTGAAAACTGATGGAATTAATATAGTTGAAATGTTTCAATATGACGAATTATTGAATTTAAATAAACTATACTCTAATGACATTTATGCAATTTCACAAACTTATGGGATCGAGGCTGCGAATCGTGTTATTATAAAAGAAGTCAAGGACGTTTTTAAAATGTACGGAATTACTGTGGACACGCGACATTTATCATTAATCGCAGATTATATGACGTTCGATGGAAGGTTCCAACCGCTTAGTAGAAAAGGGATGGAAGACTCAGCTTCGCCGTTGCAGCAAATGAGCTTCGAAAGTTCTTTAAACTTTTTGAAAAACGCTACTTTACAAGGTCTTTACAACTATTTTTTTATACAAATGTGTTTTAAGATTACTTATGTTAATTTACTATTTCAATTTCTAGGAAAAACGGATGACTTAATTTCGCCTTCTAGTCGATTAATTATTGGCCAACCTTGTAAATCAGGAACAGGAGCCTGCTCTATGTTGTTGAAAATTTAAAAAGCAAAAAAAACTGAATCATCGTTAGGAGCGTGAATTAGACTTAGATAAATATTTATTTAAAGTTGTAATTCATCAGAAATGTATAAATGATACAAAGCGGCATAACGTTTAAGTTTTGAATTTGGTAAATCAATTTGTCAGCAACATTGAACATGTGTATATTCTTTTATATATATAAACATATTTTTGCCAAGAAAATAAATACAATAAAACTGATTATGAAAAATTTACTATCTTATATTTTTCTTATAAACAAATTGTAAGCTTTATTACAGAAATGTCTTAGTGGCATATCTGTTTACAGCAGTGCTAGTAGCAAAGAGACAATTCTGTTTAAAAATATAATATATATTTAGTCAGCGCTAGGGGCTGCATAATGTTGGTGAATTACTCCTAACAGTTTATCGTAGTTAGCTCCAGAGAAGGATTCAAGCTAAAACAAGATTATTCTTTTGTGAACTAGAGCACTGAAAAAGCTTTAAAATATTTTATATAAAATTATTCACTATCTTACCACTTTGCCTTCTTTAATAAAAACAAAGGTGGGCATGCTGGCAATATTATATTCAGCAGCAACATCTTCGCATTCGTCAACGTCAACTTTAAGAAAAACTACATTTTCCATATCTTTGGTCTTTGCCAACTCTTCTAGTTTTGGTGCAATCATTTTGCAAGGACCGCACCATGTGGCAAAAAAGTCAATAACGACCAATTTGTCCCCAGCATTCTTCAGCTCATTTTTCAAATCTTCCTGGAAAGTAAAATATACATAAAATTAATTTTGAATTATAACTGATACTTTTAGATATGTCTGTGAAGCTACGATAAATATGAGTAGTATTTTAATATCAGTATGATAACAAACACATACAATCAGGTATGATAAGTTATCAGAAATATTACCAAATTATAATATTCCCAGTCGGTAAATGTAAAAAAATCAATTTGTACAGCTTCTAGAAAGCATCTTCCTGATAACCATTTATTTGTAGCACCTGTTTTTAATCTTCAAATATTTTGTGTTTATTTCATAATTCAATTGTTGTCCCGATTCTAATAATAATGATGATTAACGCGGGCAATTGTCTCAACAACTATGACACAAATGAGTGTGGAATCTGTCATGGATAATAAAAAGATACATTTCCTAATGAAATCACGTGGAAGACCCGGCAAAGCCTCATCTTGAACATATGCCGAAAAACTTATTCGCTATACACAAATTTCCACGTAAAGTACTAACCGTGTTTTAAATAAATGCAGCATGAGGCATTGGCCAAAATAAAATCAATGTTTTCAAGGACGATTGTTTTGTTGGAAAATTGTGATATAATCGAGTCATACACGCCACAGTGGAATACTTTACTCTGTTTCAAGGTTATTTCGCCATAAGCCATAGAAAAGTTAGTACAGATATTACATTGTCAAAAGGAAAATCGATAAAAGTTAGAATAATTATGCCACTTACGGAGTCTTTAATGTGTTTCGTCATGTTGAGAAATTATTGGGAGCTGAAAATATGACTGCTTCGTAGGTTCGTAGGCAACTACCGCAACTACTGCAACTAAGTAACTAACCTGACCAACGAACAAGCTTTGGCTTCGCCAACGGCCAACGATGATTTCTCTCTCTGTCTCGTTCCCACTTCCCACAGTCCCACCAGTTCCTGCTCGCTATTGACGCATCGCGTCGTACTCGAGTAATTCAAAATAGAGGGAGAGAGAGGGAGAATAGCAGAGGACGATAAAAGAGACAGGAGCAGGGTATATATGTATATATATGTGTGTGTGAGATGCGTGTAGCAAACCCATACAGAAATACAGCTTGTAGAGCCCGTCCGCGGCCCGAGTGAGTTGCTCGATTTTCCGAAGAGCCCCGAAGAAGATCGAGCGCTTAATTGTTACTTAATTTTTTACTTCTGCTTTTTTTCTTTCACAACAACGAAGTATAAAGAGGAAAATATCGAGAAAGGAATGTTGAGAATATAGGTTCGCAGCTCAAATAAAATACGATCAAAAATACACCTGTAAACGTATGACTTTTTCATCATCGAGTTCCATTTTTTCCTACATAATACTATTTGCAGAAATGACGAAGAATTAATATTGACTATGATACTTGACATTACTGATAAGAATTGATATAGTTCAATATTATCTTATGGTTTTATCCTCATTAAAATTTGTAAAGAATTTAATGCAAGGCCAGGGTCCGTCTTACCGGAAACGCGTTATGCAAAAACTGTATCCTCTTTTAAAAAAAGCCATCTTTAGTGGGAAGCAGGATGTTCTGTTTTTTAATTGGCGATGAGTGGAAAAAACCTAGAGAATTCTGTAACTCTTTTATTAACGCATAGACTAGCATCGTACTAAGTAAGTGAAAAGGGAAAATCGATGATGTTCCTTGAAAAATGAATGACGTCATATCAACGGTCCTCCAGCATGACGCGATCGCACACAATAGTGACTCGTACTAATATAAACTCATACATTTTATACATTGATAATTCGATAACAATTTTCACGTACAATTGTTTACGTATAGGTGCCGAAATTCATTTCGCCATTTATTTTTTCATCGTATCCTCTCATATTATACTTTTGACCCGCGCGTGCTTTAATTAAAAATTAATCGTACGAAAATTATCTGGATCTCATTAATAATTCGTATTTTCTGTTTTTGCAACGCGTCGAGAAGTTTTATAAATAAAAATAGGGAATAAATTAGTGCAGTATATTTATAAAGATTATTTATTACGCAATATCTCGTTGTAGAAAATTAATTAAGACTCGTGGATCATAGCTTGATTTAAACATTTGTAGCTCAATACATACTAAATTAGGTTACCAAAAAAATTCACTTTAAAATGCAATAAATTTTTACGGACATTAAATGCGATGATGGAATTTCTTACTGCTACTCGAATAATTGGCTACTAGACGTATACAAGGAAAACTTGACGCCAGTAAGAATCGATAAGTCTGCACTCTGAGAAATCAAGTATACATACAATACATAAAACCTGTGGTTTTATTAGTGCAATGTTGTATTATATATCTAATTTATTCATAGATTGATGTGTAATTTAATGTTGCCCGTGAATTACGATTATAATACAATGAAAAGTTTAAACACTTAACAAAATCCTTTTTAAAAAAACTTTACAAATTTATATACAAAATTGATGATAGTTGACTCTGTAATAAAGAAAAAGAGCAGCTAGCAAAATATTTATGATTTTCGCGAGACAAACTATTTTACCAGCTAAAGATAACAAAGCTGATGGTCGGTATTGTAGAGCAGCATCGCCTCACTGGATATCCTACTAAGAAACTGATATTCCAGGGTAGTATCCTCAGCTACACATCATGACACACTATAAAAAAATTATAGCATGGAAAAACAATTTTATAAAATAAAAAACAAAACAAATGAATTTTTCATGAACTCTAACTCATGTTTTGTAAATTATAAGGAAGAAACTTTCGATTTCTGCGAAGATATCTGATTTTCCTTATCAAAACTCTTGGGTTTGTTTGCGTCATCGCTGGGTGGGTATCCCTTCACAGGATAAAATGATGCAAAATTACAGTTGTTTGGTTAAAACAACAATCTTCTATAAGCCAATTAGGAAAAGCTCATTAATGGAAATAGAAATAAATTGAATTAAGATATTAACCGAAGAAATAGAATGGAGGTTGTGGAGTGAGATAACTGAGTAAGGTTGTAGGTTTCGAATATCAGATTTTCTTAGAGGTGGACATTCACACAGTGCTCTTCCATAGAATTGTTTACTTCATAAAATGCGTTTACTAGCAGTAACAAAAGCCCTAGAAAGAAAGAAAGAAAGAAAAAAAGAGAGAGAAAGAGAGAGATAGCTCGAACTAGCTCGAACCCCACACGAAGTGGCACGAAGGCATGAACGCAAAGTCCGTCCGACTGGCGACAGTGGCGACTAGTCCAAGCAGAAGCTGCAGAAGACGCAGAATCGAAGTGGCGCGTGCGCTGAGAGTAGCGGAGAGCTGGATGAAGCGGAACAGTGCTGCTAAATATAATACATTGAGGTACGCGGTTTCTTTACGGTCACAACACTCACAACACGATCGTCAATGCAGACTTGAAAAATCGCCACAGTCGGCACTCTACCTCAGCGATCACGGCTGACTTCAACGTTGCTGCAAAATCTCTTCAAAATTTCACTTGCCTGTCGATCGTGGACTTTTCGTACCACCCTGTATATCGCTCCACTCTCTTCCCCCCTCCTTTCACAACTTACAAGGGTAGCTGCAAGAGCGAAGATACGCCAAATTCTCGGTCATTTGGCCCTGACGTCAATATTCTCACGTGGTAACCGGTTGAATCACAGGTGAGTGCTATCCATCAAAGACGAATCTTAATTAAGAAACTCCTCCATGAGATGCTTCGTTCTTTTTCAAAATTTTCAATTAAAATTTTAACACACCATTTAAAAAATTTGCTGTGCTATTTAAATTCTCGTGTGACGCAATTTGCGATTGTTTAGAGTCGCGCTGGAATTTCCGAGTGATAATTGCCGTCGACTCAACTATAATCGTTCTTCATGCAGACGTTGAATTATTGTTTCTCTTCAAGTGCCTGTGGGGTTGGTGAATTTGAGCTATCAGCTTGATTCGTACTTATAATTACGGGGTGTCTTAGGTGAAAAGTAAAAAGAGTTGTAAGGGTAAAAATAGTTTGGTGAGTAAAAATACAAAGATTCTTCAACGTATAGGATCAGCAGGAAGAATTTTGCAATTTTCGAGTAATAATTATCGTCGACTCGACTTAAATTGTTCGCCATGCAGACGAAAAGTTAACAAAGATCGTTTTTCTCTCAAGTGCTTGAGGAATTGGTGGATTTGATCGATCAGCTTGATTCGTATTTGTAATTACGGTGTGTCTAAGGTGAAAAGTAAAAAGAGTCGTAAGGGTAAAAATAGTTTTGTGAGTAAAAATATAAAGACTTCAACGTATAGCACCAGGAGGAAAAATTTTGCAGTTTTCCTATAGACGCACCGTACACAAACGGATCGATAACTAAAGGTAAAAAAAACAGCCACGGTGTAAATTTAAAATTTTCCTGTCCATTCCATATCTCGAAGAATAAAATTCTCCTCGTCTCTCACAGCGTGCTAAAAAATTCTCTGCGCGCACGAGCAGGAAAGCTGAAAACGAAAGTGGTCCACGTGACGATTATTCATATAAATACTGTAAATTATATAGGTATTTCCGAGATTAAAAAAAATATAGAAGAAACATCGTTTCTTTCGATAACCGTGGAAGGTTCGAGGGTAGATAATTAGGGTCGAATTTTGCTTCGTTGCAGTAGAAATGAACATCCAGAAGCCCGATGGTATTTTGTCGGTTATTCTGCCTACAGAATTGCAGTCTTCGTCGAGCTCCCAGCAGCTCTTTATAAATCAAGACCAACAGGTGTGTTGTTTGTGTATATCGTCTTGTGCATCCGCCAAATGCCAGAATAATATCTTCCTCTTAACTGGACAGGTTGAATTTTATGCATGGTCGGATTTTTGTGTTTGTTTTTGTTTTTTTTTTGTGTCTAACCGTGTACCGTAACGTTTATTCGTGGAATTATCCTCAATAGGACGAAGAAGCTTCGGATTGTCCACTGCTAACGCCCAGTCCAACGAAGACAAACACGCACAATCCCATGGACACCACCCCGGCGTTTCACCCCTTGGAGGGGGATCTCGAGATGGAACCCCCCAGCCCGACCTTGGATAACATTAACGCCGAAGACGGTCTCAATGCTTTCATGAACATCGTCAATAGTTCTAGCAAACCTCTGAACGATGGTAAGCCACTAATCAATGGTTGTAATTAAACTGTGTATAGCTCTAATAACGAGCTCTATTGCTCTAAAAATTAACGCTATACATAGCTTCAAAAACGAAGACTATAGCTCAATCTCATTAAAAAAATCATATAACGCTGAAGACGGTTTCAATGCTTTCACGAACGTCGTCAGTATTTGTAGGAAATATCTGAACGATGTTAAGCTCATCACTAATCGACTACTGTAATTAAACTATATATAGCTTCTATAACGAACGCTATTACTCTATTTCTTTAGAAAATTTTTATAACCCTGAAGAGGTTTTTCATACATTCGTGAACTTCGTCAATAGTCCTAGCAAACCTCTGAACGATGATAAGCTCACTGGTCAATCGCTGTAATTAAACAGTATATAGTTCTAACAACGAACGCTATACATAGCTTCAAAAACGAAGGCTATAGCCCCACCTCATTAAAAAATTCATATAACGCTGAAGACAGTCTCAGTGCTTTCACGAACATCGTCAATAGCCCTAACAAACCTCTGAACGATGATAAACCCACTGATCAATCGCTGCAATTAAACTGTATATATCTCTAACAAGGAACACTATATCTCCACCTCATTCGAAAATTCATACGCTCAACTCGGTCAATTACTATGCTGAGCAGCGAATAATAAAGTGCCCTAACAAGATCCAGTTTCAATTTGACCATTCGTTAAAGTGGATGGTTCCTACCAAGTCCCACCAGAAGTATCGTTCGTGCATTTCCATTGGGAATAGAAAATAAGTTTGGAAAATTCTGTTATAATAAAGTAAAATTTTCACTTTTTTATGGTAAAAAAAATATTTTCCAAGTTAGATTTGTGTCACAGATTTCTAACACTATTATTTTTATTTACAGAGCCAAGTTCGCGAGATCCAATGGTAGAGTCCACTAGTAGTAGTGGCAGCAGCGACACGAACGAGCCTGTCTGCACCCAACTGCTCACACAATTGAATACGGCGTATCAGCATTTAGCGCCCGACGCACAAGCACTCGTAAGTTTTTGTGATGGAAGGAATGAAATTGTGTTCAAAAACTCTGGCTGAATTCTCTGCTCGGATGAATCGATTAATTCGCACTGATCAGCCTTTGTAAAAAGCTTGAGTGAGCTCCCAGGCATATAGAGAATGATTTGTCAATTGGTTGATGGTATATTTGTGGCTCATCATTTCTTTAATCATCGGTAATAAACTGGTGATGAAATTCGTACCTTCGTTTCGATCCAAGTCTCATTGCTTCGTACGATACTTAGACTCGTTTGGTTCTATGTGTATGATATTGATAGTGGATGATATGTGTATCATGATTATGCGTAGGAATTTCAATTAAGTTTCTATGAAGATCGAATGAAGTTCCAGGTTCTTCAGGATAATTTTTTAGTCGACTCATTGAATTTGTAGTTCTTTTTTTTTAGTAAATTCATGGTGAATATTGTTTAATTTTTATCTTGAATCGAATCTTATTGCTTTGATCATTCTTAAGTTTTTATAACACAGGAATGTAAATAAACTTCTGGTAAAAATATTGAATAAGATCTCAGGCTCAAAGAATAATTGTTAATAGCTTGATGTTGATAACTTATTTTTTTTATATAATTTTTACCTTGATCCAAGTTTCATTGCTTTCATCAATGCTACTTTCTTATAACACAAGAATTTAAATAAACTTCTGTATCAATGTTGAATAAGGTCTCAGGCTCAAAAGATAATCTTTTATTAGCTTAATACTATTGGTAACTCTTTTGTTTTATATAATTTTTATCTTGATTAAAATCTCATTTCTTTCATCAATGCTACTTTCTTATAACATTAGAATTTAAATAAACTTCTGTATAAATATTGAATAAGGTTCCAGGCTCAAAAGATAATTTGTTAATAGCTTGATACTTTTAGTAATTCATTTTTCTTATCAGTAAATTCATTGTGAATATTATTTCATTCTTATCTTGATCCAAGTCTCATTGCTTTAATCAATGCTATTTTCTTGTAACACAAGAATGTAAATAAACTCCTGGTACAAATATTGAGTAAGGTCCCAGGCTCAAAAGATAATTATTCAATAATCACAAATAGTATCAATGTCTTATTTTTCTAATCAGTAAGCTCTTAATGAATTTAATTTAATTTTCATCTAGATCCAGGTCCCATTATAGCTTCGACCGACTCTGTATTGAATTTCACGTGTATGTGTATTGGAGTAAAATCCTACAATAGATAACAGATAATAATTGTGTAGCAAGCATGAAAACTCTTGAAGAGAAAATACATATACACGTTCCTTTTTGACGAATGACTGACAAACCCACGTTCTGAGCATTTGGCACCAAGTGACCAAAGCAATCTTGCCAAATACCAAAGGCACACAGCCTGTTCTTAATCCCGGTTTAACCGAGAGACTATTAAACTTGCGCTAATTGCGTCTCTTATTGCGCGATTTCACGCTTCAGCATTTTCCGCGTGCAGCGTCACGTTGGAATCTGTAAACAAATCTGACATCACGCAGGCTTAGTGTACACCTCTGGTTATTAACGAAGAGAGAGAATGAATGTGTGTGTGTATGTGTGTGTGTGTGTGTGTGAGAGAGAGAGAGAGAGAGAGAGAGAGAGAGAGAGAGAGAGAGAGAGAGAGAGAGAGAGAGAGAGAGTACAGATTCTTCAGCTTTGCAGGAAGAACTAGCAATTTTATATCTATATTTATACATAATATATGTGAACATTAATCAACTAATCCCCACAGCTTGCGCTTCTTGCCTAACAATCATCATAACTCACACCATAACTGTTTAGTTTTGCAACCAGGAGAACGGAGGGAAGCCACCTCTCGTTGGGATTCAAATAGTCGTGCCTAAGCCACCCAAGGACTATCGTTTCACAAAATGGAATTGGCCACTCATCAGAAAAACTTGTTTTTGGACTTTCATGTCCATACTTGCTGGATGTACTGCACTGGTTATTGGAGTCATAGCCACCATGCCCAGAAAGTACGCTTATATTTTCTATAAAAATGATTTTCTCAAGGTCAGTAATAGTCATGCATTATAATCTTTCGGTTCCCGGATATAGCGGTATATATATAAATGTATACATGTTCAGGAAGTTCTTATCATTCTGCACCGAGATTAGCGAAATCCCTGAAGAATAACACTCTAATAATCTTTTGTTCAAATTTTACCAGATGCGACCCAAAGACGGAATGGTGGCAAGGCAGCGTGTTCTATGAGATATTTCCAGCCTCTTTTCAAGATTCGTCCAAGGGAGGGGATGGAATCGGTGATCTTCGAGGTATCACCATGAGATTGGATTACCTGCAGAGGCTGGGGGTTCGAGGAATTCGATTGAACTCCATTTTTCCAGCACCCAATTATCCAGAATTTTATTCCAATATTACTAGTTTGCGAGAGGTGAATAGAAACCTTGGTACTTTGGAAGATTTTGCTAACTTGGTGAGAGAGACTCATGCAAGGAACATGAGTCTGGTTCTGGATTTACCACTTTATCCGTTTGTTAAAACTCTGCACGACGAGGGTGCACCACTAATCAGACCAAATAAAACTGACAAGGCTGTTCGTGAAAGAAGAGGGATTGGAGGGTCGATGGAAGATTTACCAGCTGGTCCATCAACGTCCTATCAAGCAATTAGGGATGCACTGTCAGTGGGACCAGCTTTGCAGAGTCCAGAAGCTCGAGCTTTGTCCTCCAATCGCGTTGAAGAGGCTTTGGAGAACCCTGTTACAGCAGCCATCAAAATTTGGCTGGAAAGAGGGGTCGATGGCTTCTACTTGAAAGACCTTGAACGCTACGTTGACGAAGAAGGGTTCGCCAGCTCCATTAGATACTGGAAATCTCTTTTAGGATCTCAAAGGATCCTCATGTGTCATATAAACGCTCTGAATGCAGCGGTTTCGTCCTCTGCTAAAAACTCCATTTTAAATAGAATTGATTTGATTGATGTGACCTTGAAGGTGACCAATGGGACGAAGGATATAAAAGGGCAGGTGGAATCGGTCTTGCATGGAGTATTATTTGAGAAAGCAAGCAATCCCTGGGTTCATTGGTCGGTTGGGGGCGTTGACCTCAAACGAATCGCTTCTAGTATAAATGTGAAAAACGCCACCATGGCAATTTCTCTCATGGGGATGATGCTTCCAGGTACCCCAAGCATTTTTTACGGTGACGAGGTAATATTTGTTGATCATTATTTTTCGTTTCAATTTTATTTATAAATTCTAATTACTTGCTTTCTTAGATCGGTATAGTGGACTGCGAGTGCAAGGATCATCTGGACTTGCAGCACGTGCACAATTTGGCTCCCATGTATTGGGGTAAGGAGGAAGGATCGGATGACATGTTCTCGTCTACGAGTGTGGTTCCTTGGCTTCCCACAGCTGCGAAACCTTTGGAAACGAATCTTATAGGTTCCATCGCAGAAATGGCTAAACTCAGAAAAGACACTACTCCTATTTATGTAAATGCTGTAACAAAGGATAATCAAGCATCGGCCAATTGTGACGTTAGGTAATTAAATTTTTTCCTGCACTAAACAGCTGATACGATTTCTACTAGCATCATCATTTGTTTCCCAGGTATACCGAGGACGAGATAATCATTCTTGAGAGATGGTATCCTCGAAGGAATACGTATGTCTTTGTGGCAAACCTCGGAAATGTAACCCAAGTCAAGGATTTGTCCTCGCTATATTATGGTGGTCACGTTGTTGTGGGTCCCAAGGAACGAATGAATCGAGACGTTTACTTCAGGGAATTGATAGTAACGCCTGGCGAGGCTTTCGTTATCAAGCTAGACAAGTGAATTGAATGCTACGCGTAATTGATGCTCGAGATTGTTTCTACATTCGTTAAAGTTTGCCCATTGCGTGATTCTTTTGCGTAAAAGAAATGAACGCTACACACTATTTTTGATTGTCATATATTGCTGATGGTATATTTTTGTAATGCTGGGCCAAGCAATGGAATGCCTTACAACGAATGCTTGATGAAAAAAAAGTTCCTATTATCTTAAGTTCGTGCGTTTAAAATTTCGAAAGGAACGGATAAAGTTGGACCAAATCGTGGAATTGATTCTTTTTCACACTTGCTCTCTTCGGTCCATTTTTATTCGTATTCGAGGTTTTTCGGCCCGACTTACCATGGAGCTGATACCTAAGGTTCGACGAAGAATAATCAAAACGATTATTTTTTTACGATTTAGACACTATACAAATATTTTTTAACGGGAATGTGCATTTCAATTGCCAAAATAACGATGATCTTCGTAGAAATATTTTTTATCTCTTTTATTCTTTATCTCATTTTAATCCTGCCTGTAATTATTAATAATTGCCTGCGTTCTTTAAGATCTTGATGTACCGAAGTAAATGGCCTTAAACTGTAACAGTATTTCAATGATTTTGATAATGATGAAAACATTTGTTGACAAGAGTCTGCTGGATGAATGGTACAAAAATAAATCACTCCTCGAATTGATTAATTTTAATGCGATTAAAGAGAATCATAATATGTTTTCTTCAATTTTCTGTTAAAGGTCAAAATTGTTGGAAAAACAGTTGTACAAATGTTATTAAAAGTTTTAATCGAGTTTAAATTTTCCCGGTCTTTGAAATTGTTGCGCTATGTAGATAGTAGATGGCGCACATAGAGTAGCTTTCTCGCTAGCTACAACGGTATATGAGACTTGCTATATAAGAAGATTCGACAAGAGTAGAGTGTAAGGTTTTCTCGAGCCACACCACGGAGCTACAAACTGAGTCCATGTGACTATAATTATGCTCTGAGGAAGGTCCCTGGATTCCTGGCAGAAAGTGCCGCAGCGTGAAGCTGTTAGCCTCCGCCGTCTTCTCGACTTAGGATAGGAAGCTTCGGCTGATCTTTGAGATGGGCGTGAGAGTATTGGTCAAAGCAAAGTAATGTGTTGGCAGTGGATATCCCTCGGGAATCTGCTAAACTCAACAGGGCCTACGACGAGATAACCTTATCCTTTATTTTTTCCTCTTCTTATTTTAATTGTCAAATACAAATGTAACTATAAATTTAAGACAAATAATTTACAATAATAATAAGCACCTGTTTTTCTTTGGATTGGTTTATAAAAGCTTGAGCAAAAAAGCTTTATTGTGACTTTTGTTTATAATTCTGAAAAAAATTATAACATTTATAGTAAAATGTTAAATGTTTTCATAAAAATAAAAAAAAAATACATACACTATTGGCCATTTCATGAAGAGCAGCTGCCATCGCTGGACCAGTTTGCTCTACCATTCGATAAAAGTGACCTTTGTTTTTCAGTAAAATACTGGGATGATCAAATTCCTATAAGAACAAACAATAATAAAACAAACAATATATTTAAAATTATTACAAATAAACTTACTATAAGTTTTCCAGCTTCCATCACGAGTACTTTATCACTATCCATTATGGTATTCAGTCTATGAGCAATGGTAAAAACGGTGCAATTTTTAAATTTGCTCCTCACAGTCTGCTGTATCAAAGAATCAGTGTAAGGATCAACGTTAGCCGTGGCCTCGTCAAGTATCATAATTTTGTTGCATCGGACTATAGCACGTCCCAAACAGAGAAGTTGTCGTTGACCAACGCTGAAATTCGCACCACCCTCCGAGACCCTGGAATTTAATCCTGCTGGCATTTCATTGATGACTTCCCTCAACTCCACTTGGTCCAGAGCCTGCCAAAGAATTTCGTCGCTAAATTCCTCGAAGGGATCGAGATTCTGACGCAGACTTCCTACGAAAAGGACGGGTTCTTGCGGTATAATGCTGATCTTCCACCGGAAGTCGTGCAGACCGATACTTCCGGTATCGATACCATCGATGATAATTTCCCCCTCGACGACGGCCAACCGGAAAAGAGCATTTATCAAGGACGACTTTCCAGCTCCCGTTCTGCCAACAATACCAATCTTTTCGTTCGGTTGAGCGACGAAGTTGATGTTGTTCAAAACGCAGTGGTCCCCAGCTTCGTACTTCAAGTTTACATTCCTGAACACGACGTGTCCGTTGGTTGGCCAATTTTCAGGTATTTTGACGTTGGCCTTGCAATCCAATGATGGCTCCTCTTCCAAATTCCCGTACTCCAGAACCCTCTCCACGGAGGTCATGTGGTTCTCCATTTCTGCAGTCTGCCTCATGCCCCATTGCAGGGCCCCAGCAGCCACGAGAATCTGAGTCAATATTAGACCAACGTCACCGACCACTGAAAGGTCATCGATAAGTAAGAAGCTGCTCAACACGACGGTGTTGAAGAGGGCACAAATCAATTCTAAGTACATCCCGAAAGCTCGAGATGCTGAAAAGAAGAGGAACCAAGCACTGGAATGAAGATCCATATGACGATCGAATTCCATCGTTAAGATTTTGGCTGCCTGGAAGACTCTGATCGTCGTCAGACCTTGAAGAGTGGCAGTCAGGTGATTGAAGACTGGAGAACGGGCTGATGCAGAAGGAATAAGGATGATTCTAGAAATGATCTATATTTATGTGTAAATATAACCTTGAACTTACTCATTCCCTCCAACCGCTTCACGCTCCTAGTAGTCTTCAGGTAATATAAACGCATTGTATAAAAAATACATCCCGTGATAAATGCTGGTATCAAGAGCCAAGTATTGACAACGCTCATTATCACGATCACTCCTATCAAATTAAGCGTGCTGTACAAGACATCGATCAGGCTGAACGGGAGCCTCATGTCGACCGTGTTCATGTCCTTGGAAAATCTGAAAGTAACATTTTTATCAAGTACTCGTGCTGTAGACAAAACACTCATTTTTCTACGTCCACTCACCTATTTATCACTCGACCCACAGGGTTGACGTTGAAGAAACGCATCGAGGTCCGAATGACGCTGTTGTATAGAAGACTGTGAAGAGTCTTCGAGATCCTCATGGTTATCGTGAAGAATGTGTATATTCCTAAATTCGTGGAAAGTATCGTACAACCGACGAGGAAGGAGTATATATAGATGAAGTATTCTCGAGGAACAGGATTGGTCCAAACGAGATCGGAAGAATCGTCATTGGCCGAGGTCAAAGAGGATTCTTCGGTGTTGACCCAGTAAGCCAGGAAGTAGTCGCTACCGGAAGTGACCATGATGTCGGACAAGAAGATGAAGAACAGTAAGAGTAACAGACAGACGCTTCTGGTGGCCTTGAAGTAGGAGGCGTAAACTTTAACATTCATCCCACCCACAGCTCTGCTTTCAACAACCTCGTTGGTAGCGTCAGGGTCCACAGATTTCTCGTCCTTGTCGACGAGACCAGTTGGAAAGTGTTCTCCATTACCAATCTCTCGCAAAACACTCGATTTCTCATCAGCTTCGTTCTCGCTCTTCAGGAACTTTAAAAGATCAGTATCAGAACTCTGCAGGTCCTCGAAAGTACCAATAGTCTCGATCTCACAATTGTTCATCACGACGATCCTATCCACGTGCTTCAGGAAGTGCGTTTGGTGGGTCACGAGGACTCTAGTTTTGTCCTTCAAGTAAGAACAGATGCAGTCTTCCATGATCCTCCTGCCAACTCGAGGATCAACTGCTGATAAAGGGTCATCCAGAAGATAAATATCAGCATCCAGGTAAACGGCTCTTGCCAAACTGATCCTCGCACGTTGACCACCACTGAGATTGATTCCTCTGGTACCAACCATCGTATTATCGCCATAAGGAAACAGGTTAAGATCGGACTTCATCTGGCAGACCTCTATCACTCTTCGGTACCTCTCTTCATCGTACGGTTGCCCAAATAGGATGTTCTGTCTGATGGTCGAAGCAAAGATCCAAGGTTGCTGAGAGGCGTAACTCATCTTCCCCACAGTCTTCAAACTACCCTCCGTCAAGGACAACTCCCTCAAGATCACCTGCAGCAGACTGGACTTCCCCGACCCCACTTGACCTATGACCGCTACCAAGCTCCCAGACTTCACCGATAGATCCAAGCGATCAAACGTATTCTCTTTGCTCTCCGGACTCCATTTTGCTGTGGCCTCTTTCAACAAAATGGCGTTGGTCTCTATGACCGGTGCCTGGTCCACAGTCGAATCAGAAATTACCGGATTTTCCACCTCCTCGTACAGCAAAAATTTCTCCACCCTCTTCACAGACACCATAGCCTGTGTCATGTGACTGATACTCATGCTGAAGGCCAAGGCCATGGTTGTCCTGAGGGCGTTGTAAAATGCAGTGACCATGTAAACTTTCTTCGCGTTTATGTGGTTCCCCAATAAAACGTAAGTCAAAATCGTAATGAACAAACTACACCTTGGCAGGTATCTGTCCAAATTGAAGATGATGCCATCGATGAACGCAAACTTTCTGATGGTGTACAACTCCTTCCTGTGTAAAAACAAAAAAGTTGGTCCATTTTAGAAAATCCATTGAGCGTAATTCCGATAAGTCTGTAAGAAATCTGACCTTCTGGCTTTTTCCACCAAGTAAGTAAAAGGTTTTTCCCAGACATACATTTTAATTACTTGTATTCCGTTGAGAATTTCGTTAACCAAACGCAGTCGTTCGTCTGTTCTGATTGCTGTGAAACGAGTATAACGGTGCACAAGTCTGCCGAGAAAAAATTGCGAAGGCACACACAGCATAAATACAGACATTCCAACGAACGCAGCTACTCCTACTTCTTTAAAAACTAAATAAGTCACTATTAGTGTCTGTAAAGGACCTATCCAGGAGTAATGAATGGAGAACACGCCATAATCCAAATTCTCTACATCGCTACTTAATAAATTAACTGCCTGTAATGATGTAATTCAGTATACGTAGCTGGTATATCTTCAAAACACATCTCTTCCACATATAAATACATGTCAATTATACAATTACCTGTCCAATAGAAGTTTTGTTCTCCAAAACAGAATTCGAGAGTTTCAGGACTTTCCTGTAAATCAATGCACAGCAGGATACTCTGATTTTTTGTCCAATGTGCATCAGTGAGTGCAAAGTGAGGTGTGCCACGAAGCATTCGATGATGGAGCAGGATATAAAAGCTATGGCGTATAAATAAATATTGTCTCCTAATTCTTTCTTATCACTGCCCAGGTAGCTCAAGATCTTGGAAAGCAGAAGTGGCTGTGATATCCTGCATTAGAAACGATTAGAGTTAGTCCATGAATAAAGAGTGTCTCGTGTGAAAATGGAATATTTAAATAACAGTCTCGTCGTTTATCGTGTAACAACCTCGACTAGACCAAGATAAGATACAAGATTTTTTCCTATATCCACCAGACAGACGTTAGGAGTATTCGAGTACTAATTTCGATGTTTGATTATCAAAGAAAATGATTTACTGGATTTTACCTCACGATAAATTCGAAAAGTCCTAATATCACTCCAATCACAGCCACATCCTTGCCAAAACAGATGACCAAGACTCTCAGCAAGCTTGGCTGACTTTTGCAATTTTTTTTGGCACATCTTTTCAGTTCTCGCTCCCATAACTTGCTGATGCGACGTCCTAAATTGTTGCAAGCGTGTTGTTTCAAAGGTGAGTAAAGGTCGTTCATTTCCAAATCACGCTTGCATCCCTTTGCAAATATCCTGAAGAGCCACCTGTGTGGAGGAAGATTTCTAATATTCGTTGATGTTTGTCACGTGGAATAAAATACAGGAAGAGACTTCTCACGCGAATGTAAGGATGGAGAGTGGATTTGCATTTTCCCAGGGATTCGTGGCACGTTTTTTTTCATTCTTTTCCTGCTCCATTCTTGTCGATTTAAGAACGACTCTCGATTTTTTATGAATAAATTTGTTCTACATGGTACAACTTCCTCCTGTAAGAAATTATTGTTATTTTTAGTCGGGGATCGAAGGAAATTTTTTTAATGTTAATTTGTTGATGTGACACGTGATTGAAAGATGAGAATAGATTATAGAGGAATGGTAAATTATTTTAGCGATTAATATTTTGTTTCCTGTCACTGAAAGATGTAAATGATGTTTCTAGTGTGATAAGTGTAATGAGAAAAGTGTAATTGATACTGATAGGATAGTTGTGAGTTAGATGGAATATGACTAACGAGTTTGGGTAACAATGGATTGGTACACATCGTATGATTGAAATGTTGGTATTAGGGAAATGCAAATTATGTCTGGATTATTACAAGTGTAATAGGAAAAGTGTAATTGATATAGATAAGATAGTTATGAGTATGATGGGACACGACTAAGAAGTGTGGCTAAAAATGGATTAGTATATACATAGAATGATTGTCATGTTGGTATTATAACTACTTGAAAAATGTAAATAATGTTTGAGCTATTACAAACTAGTGTAATGTAAAAAGTGTAAATTACACCAATACGACAATCGTACGTAAGATGATGGGACATGACTAAGAAGTTTGGCTAAAAATGGATTAGTATACATAGAATGATTGTAATGTTGGTACTATAACTACTTGAGAAATGTAAATAATGTGTGGACTATTACAAATGTAATTGGCACCGATACAAGTCGTGAGTAAGATGGGACACGATTAACGAGTTTGGCTAAAAATGGATTAGTGTGCACAGCATGATTGAAATGTTGGTACCAGAGCTATTTAAGAAATGTAATTATTTCAATTATTACAAATGTAATGTAAAAGATGTAATTGACACTAATACGATAATCATATACGTAAGATGATGTGATATGACTAAGAAATTTAGCTAAAACTGGATTAGTGCACACAGCATGTTTGAAATTTTTATACTATATAAAGAAATATAAATGATGTTTCGACCATTACAAATGTAACTGGCACCGATGCAAGTCGTTAGTAAGATGAGACACGATTAATGAGCTTGGCTAAAAATGGATTAGTTCACATAAAATAATTGTAATGTTGCAACTACTTGGGAAATGTAAATAATAATTATACTATTACAAGTGTAACGTAAAAGATGTAATTGACACTAATACGACAATCATACGTAAGATGATGGGACATGACTAAGAAGTTTAGCTAAAACTGGATTAGTGCACACAGCATGTTTGAAATGTTTATACTATATAAAGAAATAAAAATGAGGTTTCGACCATTACAAATGTAATTGGCACCTATACAAGTCGTGAGTAAGATGGGACACGACTAAGAAGTGTGGCTAAAAATGGATTAGTGTGCACAGCATGATTGAAATGTTGGTACCAGAGCTACTAACCTGACATTTCCACTCACTGGCGCAAACTGAATGAAATAATGTATTCGTAACTGAACGTCAGTATACTTTCTAGACTCGGTTACCCCTCCAGTATCGTTCGTAGTCTTATCGTAATTACTATACTAGCGAATACGCAATATTGTGCAATTTTCTTTCTCACGTGGTATCAGTAGCTTCGTCAAAAATTTTCAAGGATTTCCTCGAGCTTCAACGTTAAAACCCTCTTATAACGAGTACCAAATATGCTGTTGGAAATATTTTATTGTCACGCAGATAATGGGAAATCTATTGATAAAAAATGCGATTGTTCTTGTTGATCGAGAGATTATTGGAGAAATGGAAGATTCAAAACGAGAATGAGAGAATAATTTGTTCGAGAAATGGAAGATTAAAAAAAAATTTTAGAGCAGTAGGAAAACTGTATCTGAAAATGTTAATTATTCTTGTTGATCGAAAGATTATTGGAGAATTGGGAGATTAAAAAAGAGGATAATATGTTGGAAAAATGGGAAAACTGAATCTAAAAATGCAATAGTTCTTGTTAATCGAGAGATTATTGAAGAAATAAAAGATAAAAAAAGTGAATGAGAAAATAATTTTTTGAAGCAATAGTAAAATTGTATCTAAACAATGTTCATTGTTCTAATTAATCGAGAGATTATTGAAGAAATAAAAAATAAAAAAAAGGAATGATAAAATAATTTTTTGAAGCAATAGTAAAATTGTATCTAAAAATTTTGATTGTTCCTATTGATCGAGAGATTATTGAAGAAATGGAAGATTAAAAAAAAGAATAAGAGAATAATTTGTTGGTCCAATAGGAAAACTGTGTCTAAAAAATGCGATAGGAGTTTATCGGATCGAATGTAACACGATGCTCAAGCTTGAAGATAAACTGCACGCATCAGCACGTTGGTATAGAACAGTGCATTTGAATAAGCACGACGAATTATAAATCATTTAGAGTTTCCAAAAGGAAATTATATTATAGATTTATTATTATTCTATATAACGTTTTTAACAATTTTAACGATGCTTTGTATCTCGTTCAGCGTGGAAAGTTTATGCTTTATGAAGGCAATTATAGCTTTTGCCTAATAGTTTTATTAGTATGTACACTGGTCTGATTAAACTTCGCGACTATACTTGGTCCCATAAAGCTCAAGTATTTTTATTTATTCTGACAAGTGTTCGAGATTTCTAAAGAAATCTTGGATCTACAGAAATACAGTGTTATATATATATATATATTACATTTTTTTATAATTTATTTTTCCTTAATTTTTGTATATTAGCATTAAACAAAATTATCAGTATATGAATAAACATTTTATGCATAAAAGTGGTAATAATTAATTTTCACGATTCTTTTGTCTTGAATATTATTAAAGTAAAAATTAAAATTTTTTATTTTCTTTATTAAGAAAAAACAAAGCATTGGAGGAACAAAGAGGATGATGTGCTATGGCGCAATTTTAATCACGAGCACAGTCCACTCTTTTAAAAGATTAGAATCTTAACCTGGACGTATAATATCTACCTTACACACGGAGCTAATTAATCATAGTGGTCTCATAGGGTAGTGCAAGCTACATAGTGCCTCAACCATTTTGTACCAATATATTATAAACCTTCATAAATTATCCCAAGTAACTCTAAGAATTATAATAATAAAAAAAATCCTAATTGAGAGAAAATATTAAAAATGTTACTAAATAAAAAAATCACACGAATTAATAATAATTTATTAATTGTATATAGGTACAAATAATTTAAAATTAATTGACCAATAAATCTTGATGAAAAAAAATTCTACAATAAAATTATTTAAGACAGTCTTGCATATAGAAGTGTAATCTATACTATATATTGGTTCTCCATTTAATCATGTAAAAATCTGAACAGCTTCGAGATAAGATACAAGACTTTTACAACGACACACCAGACAACTAGGGGATTTAAACATTTATTTATATTTTGGTTTATTTAAGAAGATAGTGTAGAATTACCTGAGAAAATAAATCCAAAGAATCTATCAAAGCACTTCTCCAATTATATCAGCATCCTGGTCCCAACAAATGACCACTTTTCCCATAGGCACGTCTCTTCAGCTTTCAAATTCTGTATATTACTGAAGTGGAGCCCAAAATCTAGGAAAATTTTGGTGTCGAACGAAGAGTAAATATTGAGTCCAGTTTGATATCAATCTTTAAAATCACACGATACTATCTGTGACAAGAAAATAAAAAAATTATTTATACATTATTATTTTTAAAAGACCACACGTTAATTTCTTCAGCTTTTAAATTCAGAATGTTACTAACTTCTAGTCCAAAATCTAGGGAATTTTTTATATCGAACGAAGAGTAAAGATCGCGTCCAGTTTGATATGAAGCTTGCATATCTCACTAGACCCTCAACAGCTATCTGTGACAAGGAAATAAAAAAAATTCGTAGAGAGATTATTATTTTTAAAAGGCTACATGTTAATTTTTTTGGTTTTTTCCACTTAACAATCTCGTATCTCCCGTTACTCCTTTTTTTACCTCGATTTTTCAAACAACTGACGAGATCTGTGTATGAAGTCGTATCCATTATCTTTGACAACCTTTACAATGTTAGGCCAATATTGACCCACGACGACTATTTTTTTGTAATAATTGTCGTCGAGACACTACCGTGTTTTTTTATTTATTCTAGATTTATAATAATCCTACTCTTGCTCGACGCTTATTATCGATGATTTATTATTTTCTTTTTATAGATAGCAAAGATTGCAAAGATGCACTAGATTGTTCTGCGAAGATCCACTAATAATTTTCTCTATGTGCTATACATATGCATACCTATATATATATATATATATATATAAAATGCAGCTCGAAAATATTAAATTCTGCCAAATAAAAATTGAATATATCGTCCATGCTTCGATAATCTTCAGAAATTAACATTAATTGCACTTTTTTTTAAGATTGTAACAAAAATATTGTTTTCTTCACAGTGTCAATTTTAAATTATCTATAAATTTCACTTTATTGTAGCATTGATCGTTTGAAAAAAAAGAAATTAACTTCTTCACTGACATTGAATAGTTTTTTCTTCTTATCAGTTGAACAAACGACACTTTAATATTATCTTGCCAGTGATTCATTACAATTCACCACCTGCAGTTTTATACCTATATATATATATATATATATAATAATCTATAGCTTGTAAAAATTAAAGTCTGCTAAATTAAAGTTTTATCTATTGTCTATATTTTAATTACCTTCAGGAATTAATATTAATTACACTTTATTCAAGATTATAATAAAAATACTTTCTTCGCATCAATGTTAAAAATATCCATAACTTTCACTTTACTGCAGCATCGATCGTTTGACAAAAAAAGAAATTAACTTAACCACTGAAACGTTGAGTAGTTTTTTTTTCTTATCAGTTGAACAAACGACACTTTAATATTATCTTGCCAGTGATTCATTACAATTCACCACCTGCATCGTTACCGATAAAAATGTCATTGACATCTAGTACATATATTCTACAGTCTAGTAGAATTTTCCCAAAATAATTAAAAGATTAAAAAAAAATTGAAAATTATTTAGGGAACGAAACAGTAGTCCACGAATTAATCGACGTAACGAAGACTGATCAGCAGGGAACGTTCCATAAACGAAAAATTAAATGAGTCACGGGAGCTCCAGTCTCGATTATGGATGAAATACAACTGAGAGTCGTGAGTGAGCGAAGTAATGAGAAAGCTTGAAAAAATAATACTGGTATTAAATGTGCAGAAGAAAGCAGAAGAAAAGGGAAACCAAACTTATGACGTAACAACTTTATTAACTTTCACCATTTTTTATAGAGTTATAGTGCTATATATGAATATGTTCATGGATCTCGACCCTAATTAGCATTATTTTTCTGTATTTTGTGTGATGATTTTTTTAAAATATTAGAAGATGAAGAGTGTTTGATAAACCATGCAAACCAGAAGAGAGAGGAAAAGTTTTGTCATGAAAAAACCTACAAAATATAATCATGGGTCTCAGTGAATGAGCATTGGGAAAAAGCAAGTGGCTCCTTAATAAATCATCAAAGGCTCAATTTCTTGTTTTTTTTTTAACATTTTCACGATATCCCATGAAGATGTTCAAAGACAACCAGCTATTTCGTCCAAGTTGTCTTTTGACCATTGCTGAGAACGAATCGCCTTAATAATGCAAGTATGCATGTCTGATTATATACTTATGTCTATACCTTCAGTAATGCAATGCTGAAGAGAACAACCAGTAACTTTCCTAAGACCTTTCCTCGTTCTTCATCCTGTTAACTAAATTACTCTGTGTTTTATTTTCTAATAATTATTTGTTTTTAATTTAAGAAAGAAATTAGGATCAAACAGTTACAGAATCAATTAAATCGGAAACACTCGAGTGGAATCATCAAATTCTAAAATTTGTGGGTTTTTTGTCATTGAAACCGAATAATTTACTATTCGAACCCTCAGTATTCTATTTATCAGTGAATATATTTTATTTATCTGTGAATATAATTCTAGCCACCATGGGCCTTTACATTTCATTCAATCGAAACACGCCTTTGATTACATAGAAATAATACTCGAGCTGATTATGTATTTGATGATTCATTTGAAACTCAAAAATTCCTCTATTTCACTTCCCAACAATTATTTATTTATAAACTAAAAAATAAATTAGAATCAAACAGTTACAGAATCAATTAACGAAAGCATGGAAAACATTCGAGTGGAATCATCAAATTCTAAAATTCGTGGGTGTTTGGCCATTGAAACCGAATAATTTGCTATTCGGTCCCTCGATATTTTATTTATCAGTGAATATAATTCTAGCCACCATGGAGCTTTTACATTTCACTGAATCGAAACACGCCTTCGATTACATCGAAGTAATACTCGAGCTGATTACATATTTGATGATTCACTTGAAACTCGACGCCTACAGACTAAACACGTCCCTCATCAGTGATTTGATTATCGACATGAAACAGGATTATTATTCTGACAATTATTTGACACCCGAAGAAGTCTTGGGGATTTTGAGGTACAGTGGCATATCGAAGCTTTATATAAAAACTGCTTTCCCAGCAGCTGCCATCACTGCAACATTTTGGTACTTGAGGCCACTCGTGCACCACGATACAGGACTGATCATCTGTAAAAATAAAAAATTATCATTTGCAATTTTTTCAAGCAAAAAAATCAAGAGTTTTAATTCTTATCAAATTTTGCAGATTTGGGAAATGGAACCGAGCCCCATGCACTACCTTATCGAATAAGATACGATTTGCTATTCGACATTCAAGATCTAAAAACATATATAGCAGTTTACGTGTGCCAAGGTTTTCTAGTGCCAGTTATTTTTATTGGGTTCATAGGAACCGATTGTCTCCTCGTGACTATGGCACTGCACATTTGTGGCCAATACGCGGTTCTCTCCACGAGGATTCAGAGTACTCTGAGGGATTCTATGGGATTCGAAAAACATTTTTCGAATATCGTGAAGAGACACATTCACCTGATAAGAATTGGCAAAAATTTGGATGATTTTTGCAATTTAATTGTATTGTTTGAATTACTCTGCACTACTATTTTACTTTGCATCACTGGGTACAATTGGATTGCGGTGGGTAATTATTTATTTTCTTAGTGTGGAGTAAAATATTATTTATTTATTCATTTTCAGAGCTCTGAGGATGGTCAAAACACGAATTTTATTATTTTTGGCTTGTACGTGATTACTCAACTTTTATTGTTGCTGGGTTATTGTCTCATTGGGGAATGTCTTATCGCAGAGGTAATTTTGTGGCAAGGGTCAAGTGTGAATTTTTGATAATTAATGAAAAATACGTTTTTTTAGAGTACAGGTATTGCAGATGCTTTTTATACCTGCGAATGGTACATTATTCCACCAAAATATGTTCGAATGATCAGTATTTGCATCTGTCGTTCGCAATACGCTGCAACAATCACAGCTGGCAGATTTATGGTCTTATCACTCAGTAGCTTCACGGAGGTGACGATGAATCAATTTTGGCGAAGTGAATTGTTTATTTGAATTTATCAATTTTTTTGTAATTTTTTTAGGTTTTAAAAACTTCAGCAGCTTATTTATCGGTGCTGAGAAAAATGATTTGAGAAGGGAATGACGTGCAATGATTTTAGAAGTTTAATGATAAATCATATCTGGATCATTGATGATTACACGATGTTTATTGATGTAACAAGTTTTGGAGATTAAAATATTGATTTTTAATGACTTGGGAATTTGTCGTGCAACATTCTCTTATTTAGGGGTCGAACGAAGTCTCAAGGTTCGTTGCGTAACTTCATTTGCATGTTTAGGAGAAGAGACTATATATATAAATTTATCTAAGAAGAGTAGATTATTAAAGAAGCTAAAATTGGATTCTTTCGGCTTGTTTAAGGGGATCGTATAGCGAACGGTTCACGAGAACATCTAAAAGAATTATTTTGCAATTTTAACTCACCTGCAACAATGTTTAATTAATTTTAGATGGTAGATTAACCAATGGCTGACCTTTATTTTTTTTTATGCTCGTTGCAACGATTTCCAGCTCGAAAATTGTAATAATAATTTTTGAATAGATTATTAAAGATGCTAAAATTGGATTCTTTCAGCTTATTTAAAGAGATTGTATAGCGAATGGTTCACAGGAACATCGAAAAGAATTATTTTGTCATTTTAATTCACCTGCAACAATGTTTAATTAATTTTACAAAGTAGATTAACCAATGGCTGACTTTTATTTTTTTTTGCTCGTTACAACAATCCCCAGCTGGAAAATTTAATAATAGTTTATAGATTAAAAAAGATGCAATGTATATATATATATATATATATATCTAAGATGAGTAGATTATTAAAAATGCTAAAATTAGATTTTCCAAGCTTGTTTAAGAGGATCTTATCGCAAGCTTATTCACACGTCTATCGAAAAGAATTACTTTACAATTTTACCTCACCTGCAACAATGTCTCATTGATTTTACACAACAGCTGACTTTCATTATTTTCTTTTGTTTACTACAGCAATTTTCAGCTGAAAAATTTAATTACACTTTATGAATGAAAAAAGACTATATTTATATAAATTTATTTAAAATAAATAGATTACTAAAAATGCTAAAATTAGATTCTCCAAGCTTCTTTAATATCTTATAGTAAGTTTCTTCATATGTTCATAAAAAAGAATTACACAAAATTTTCAACTCACCTGCAGCAAAGTCTAATTAATTTTTCAACATAAACTAAACCATAGTTAACTTTCACAATTTTCCCATAATCATTACAATAATCCCCAGCTAGAAAATTTAATAACAGTTTATGAATGAGAAAGGACTATATATATAAATTTATCTAAAATGAGTAGATTATTAAAAACGCTAATATTAGATTCTCCAAACTTCTTTAATATCTTATAGCAAGTTTCTTCACACGTTCATCAAGAAGAATTGCACAAAAATTTCAACTCACCTGCAACAAAGTCTAATTAATTTTCCAACATAAATTAAAACCAACACATATCTCTCTTAATAACTTTCACAATTTTCCAATACTCCTTGCAACAATCCCCAGCTGTAAAATATCAACAATAAATTGTCAATGAAAATTGACAAGTTTTCGAGGGGTTTTTTGTTGAAATAATTAGATTATTGGATGCTGGGATCTCGTTGTGGATGATGAATCAGGGTCAGTGGTGTCGTGAGAGTTTTGAATGAAAGGCGAAAGGCTCCTGACCCTGGCGGAAGTGGGTCTTTTGGGAAACAGGGAGGAAGATCCAATCAGCTGTTGCCTACGAAATGGGCCATCGTGTACAGTCGAGTTGATGTCCTTCCTGTGGAAGGACTACCATTGGCTGTAAGGTACGATTAAGAGTATCTGACAGGTGCATCATTCGCGTAACGTGTTAAATGAGCACGTCTCGGTTGCTCAGTATTACTACCGGCGCCCTGAGTGTTTATAAGGGAGGCGATCGCCTTTTCGGTCACCACAAGAACCCCGTGCATCACCAAGCAACATTCGCAACACGCTGCTCACGTTAAGGTGAGTACTCGATAATAAATCTCTGTTTTTAATCCCACTACGACTGATTTTCTTCACAAAAAATGGTCAGAATGTTTATATACACGTAATAAATAATTATGAAAATTTACAGATTTTTTTATGCATTTGAGATACGATAATTTATTTTCACTCAAGATTTTCTTCGATCGATATCGTAGTATGTATTAAATTCTCTGGTTCACTGGAAGAGTTTATATAAATTTTGGAATAATGCAAGAATAATATTTGTTATTTACAAAATTATACACGAGCACAAAGTAGTCGTTGTACCACAGTGCAAATTTAAAACAGAGTACATGCCACTCTGGAGAGATTAGAATCATGACTCGGACGTGCATACGAAGCTAATTAATCAAATATACTCATTAATCATCGTGGTTGCATGGTGGAGCGAGCTACAAAGTGCTGCAGCCATTGTGAAGAAATAAAGTGATCGAATAATGTAAAACGAGTGAGTTTGGGGAAAGAAAAGTTTTATTTGCTTAAATTTTAATGAACAAAATAAAACAAAATGTAAACAAATCGAAATAAATTAAAATAAATAATATATAAATTCATCACTACAATCACGTGGACGATTCGAGGAGAATGAAGCAAGTATGATTAATTTCTTAAAAGAGCACCCCTGTCTACCAGAGTTGATCCGTCAGTGATCACGTTTACAGTAATTGTGGCCCATTAGGGCCTGCCAACCAATGAAACTGGGCCACGATGCTCGTGTGCCTTCTTCTTACAATTGTCCACGTAGCATTGTCCACTTGGTTGGCTTCTCCGATTAATCGAGCTCTTCAAAATAAAACAGTCCAATTGTCGGAAAGACGCGGAAGAAAGGGCCTAGACGGAATGACGAGTGATTAAAATTCTTGGAACTCTGTATATATAGTTGGTGAGAGGGGGGGGGGGGGACGGTTGCTTTCTATAAATGACGCTTGATTCACCTTATAGAGCAATAATAGTAGCATGCACGACTCATTCACTGGTGCATCTGTACCGAGTGTCCTCGGATTAGGGGAGAATTGCCAATCGAGCTTTTAACTCTTCATGTTTATATATATATATATATATATATATTGTTTCTTGGTATTCTCGCTGGATCTAGTAAATCGTCCTCGTTTCAATTTCTTGGAAAAAGAAACTAGTGACTTTTCTTGATAGAGATGGAACTTTTAATTAATTTTTAGATATACAGATATGCTTTATTGATTTTGCTAAAATTTCTTATAAAAAAAAGAAAACTCTAGTAATTTTTTCCTGCAGATCTCGAGATTTCAGTCCATTTTTGTCTCGAGAAATCGAGCTGTCCATCATTTTTTATATATATAGATATGCTTTATTGTCCTCGTTAAAATTCATTTGAAAAAAAAGATTCTAGCAATTTTTGTCTCGAGAAATCGAGTTTTTGATCAATTTACAAAGACATGATTTATTGATCTCGCTAAAATTGCTTAGAAAAAAAATAGCAATTTTTGTCTCGAGAGATCGAGCTTTCAATCAATTTATATAGATATGCTTTATTAACGAGAGAGAAATGAAGGCGGTATGTGGTCGAGGGGTCATGGCGTGGCTCGCGCGTAAATCGTGCGTGCACCGGCAATGGACACCAGTTTACTTTCTGCCTAACCAACCAGTTACGTAACGCTCTCTGATTTTGAATGATTCTCGATCGAGTAAGTGGCAATTCAAACTCCTCGACAATTTTATAAGTGTATCACCGTGGAAAAATCATTCACGAATTTTTCACGAGAAAATCAACGTAAAATTTATATAGTAATTAAATTAATTTAGTTTTCATGACTTTTTTTGTAATAATATTTCTTGATTATCAACGATGCTCTTGATAAAAGAGTAAAAATTATAATCAATTAAACTCGATATTTTTTATATGAATGAGATTGATAAAGAAAAATTATTAACGTGATTTTCACGAGATTACTCGACTCTAAAAATTTCATTTTCTTTCTTCTGACTCAGGCATCACGATCAAATTCGAATTTGTCAACCTCCATCGTTCGCAAACTTAAAAAATCATCAAACATACATATGCATTGAGGAAAATAATTAGATATAAATAACTGTATACTCGAATAATCACAAATAAATACTGACTTGATATTATATCAAAATTTTATCGTTTGGTTAAATCAATTGTTTATTAAAAACAAGTCAATATTTATTTCCTAACATTGAAAAAAAATTTTCTCTCAATAAATATATATATATATAAACAATTTCGTACGAATCCCTCAACGCAGAAGAACGAATCGAGGCAGAGTTGATCGGAGAATGGCCTGGAAAATCATCGACGCGTTTTTCGCGAGGTTGCGGGTCGTTCGGGTGAGAAATCATGACTGGACTAACTGGCATATTAATCTCGTGTGTCGCGACTGGTATAAGCTTGAGCCACTGCTCCACCACTCTTTCTCTTCCTCGGCAATATCGAGTCGCCGGGCTGGACTCTCAGCGACGACGAAATCCGTGATGGTCGCACACTCGTTTCTCTCTCCTCTCTCGGTGCAATCGGCTCGTTACTGCCGCATTCTCTCCTCTCCCTGCGGGTACCAAATCGTCCGCACCTTTCATCCAGACTCCATCCCAGTCCCGATTCCCCTTTCTTCCCACGGGCTCTAAATTCCTCAGGTTTTTTTTGCTAAAAGTTCGGTGAGACAAAAACAAATATATATATATATATATATATATGCAGTGAGTCCTGAAGAGTGGACAGTAAAAGTGTGCATAGTCCCTCGGGAACGGTGGAGAACCGGAAGAGGGAACGACTCGTTCTTCGGGAAGAAAGGATCGTGCATGAAGCAGAGGCGAAAAGGAATTAGCTCGATCGGCAATTTTCCTCAAAATTGCTGCCGTGCATCAATGAATCCCAAGCAGTGGGAGAGGCTGAAGATAACCGGAAGTCTGCAGAGTCCTCAACTTCTTCCAAGACGTCGCCATCGAAATATCTCATGATCATCTGAAGGGAACTCGAGAAGATTGTGTAACCTTGGAAACTTCTTCTTCTTCTTGTTCTTGTTCTTCGAGGTTTTCCGTTTCTTCAACGTCCACCGGAACTTCGTGTTTACGTCGCTGCTGCCATCCAGGTCATCCGCGAGTGACAGACTGTGATAATTCTCGTGATACTCTATTAATTCTCTTGTGATATCACGCTTTACCTCGACGTAGTAAGTAAGTCCACTTTCTGCCATTTTTAAGCAGGCCGATTAAGTTTCCTCATCATCTCGAAGCTCCGTTAAAATTTTCATGATTCTCTCTATATTCAGATTTTGGTTCATTCGTTGGGTTCTCGTGATACTTTGTTGATTATTTTGTGATGTCATGTTTGCCTCAAGGTAGTAAGTCCACTTTCTGCTATTTTTAAGCAAGCCGATTAAGTTTCCTCATCATCTTAAAGTTCTGTCAAATTCCTTAAGATTCTCTCAACGTTCAAATTCTGTTTTATTCCTCATGTTCTCGTCATATCACGTTTTACCTCGACATACCAAGTCCACTTTCTGCCATTTTTAACCAAGCCAACTAAATTTCCTCTTCATCTCGAAATTCCATCAAATTCCTCAAGATTCTCTCAACATTCAAATTCTGATTTATGCCTCGTGTGCACCAATGAGTTTACTTGTACAAAAATAACACTATACATTTATATATATACGCAATTTATCACTTTGGTTGAGTCATATTCCGAACGATAGACCGCAGTCTACTCAATTATCTCGCGAGTTTTTCTCTCTCTAAATTTCTATTTATAGGATATATATACAAGAGGAAAATGGGGACTTGAATAAATAAATTGTCCATTATGCTTGAGACGTCCGAGGGACATAGGGAAAATAGTATCTCTCTCCCTCTCTCTCTCTCTCTCTCTCTCTCTCTCTCTCTCTCTTTGGTAAACAAATACAAAATTCCTCAACCAGAAGATATAACTCCAGAATTTTAGAGATCCCAATAACAACGATATTTAACCAAGAAACAAACATCCGGAAAACAATAGTCGAGAGATCAACGACTAAGGTTCGCATCGAGTGTGGATGTTGAAGACGATAACCACGACGTATTCGTCAGCCAAGATCCACGCGCCATCAAAAAACAAGGTTAAATCCCATACGAACGAACATCGAGAAAATTCGAAAAGCACGAAAACCTTCTTGAAAATCAACAACCTCGTTGCTGAAGAGCCTCGCAATTCCACGAACGAGTGCACTGGTTCGAAAGGTTAGCTGCACTCGAAGACCACTCGGTATCTTTCCGAGTGCGTTATAGGTACGTGTTTATGCCTGATGTGGTTTCTGTCGGCGCGATAACGGCCAGGGAGCGAGTAGGTTGGAGGAAGAAAGACGAGGAGGAGTCGAGCGAAATGCTTGTGGGGAAGTGGCAATATCGTGTACGGTCTGGAACGAGTCCTCTTTTCTCTATCCACGCGGACTTTTCTCCCTTAGGCAAGAATCTACGTAGCGGGCTTGTGTTTACCATCACGCGAGAAGCCAATGAACGCCGTGTTATTATCAGCCACCGAGATTCCACAGGATCTCCCAGAACGTACTGCGTCTCGAGATCGAGGCAGGGACCAGCGCGATTGTTCGTGACGCGACGAGCAATTTGGGGATTTTTTTGGGGACGATGGTGATAAGGGGAATGTTGGTAAATTGTTTTTTTTGCTTTAAACTCGTGCAGTGGAAAATAGCCCAACGTGACTCGACGTGCGAGCCTCCACGTGAGCAATAAAGCAACGGAGCTTTTGCTATTACGCCCATTATGCTCCAGGCGGTCCCATGCTCGTCCGGATCATCTTGCTGAGGTATATATATATATATATATTGCGAAGATATATGTATCTTGCAAAGCTGTATATATATCTCTCTCTCTCTCATAAATACATGGATGTATGTTGCTTGGAACGATCCTTCTCGCGGTTCCCCAAACGCTGTCTCGCGTTCGGCCGTTCGTATCAAGGTCATTGACCTTATTTCCATTTTCGCTCCTCGAGATAAGCTCGAAAACAGTGATTCCACGCGAGAAGAGACTCAGGAGACTCGAGCCAAAACTCGGCGTGTCGCGGACTCGAGAGAATCGGGAGAAAGGATCACGGCAGGTCAAAGGTCAACCGCAAAGACACGGTACGCAGAAGACTTGGCGATTCTTCTAACGATCGTGCCCTCCCCCCAAACGAGCCGAGCTTTTGCTACGAGGCTCGTTGTTCTCCAAGCATTTGTAAGCTCGTCTGGATCATCTCGCAAAGATATATATATATATATATCGCTCGGAACAATCCTTCTCGCGGTTCTCCAAACGCGATCTTTTTTTCTCGCATTCGGCAGTTCCTATCAAGGTCATTGACCTTATTTGCATTTTCGCTGCTCTAGATAAGCGCGAAAATAATTTTTTTCCACGAGAGGAGAGACTCAGGAGACTCGACTCGTCGAGGACTCGATGGAACAGGGAGGAAGGATCACGGGAGGTCAA
Source organism: Prorops nasuta (assembly GCF_024137725.1). Lineage (NCBI taxonomy): Eukaryota > Metazoa > Arthropoda > Insecta > Hymenoptera > Bethylidae > Prorops > Prorops nasuta. Next base: position 5,082,776 of record NW_027116811.1, on the reverse strand, counting down.
AGGTCAACCGCAAAGACACGATACACAGAAGACTTGGCGATTCTTTTAACGATCGTGCCCTCCCCCATTTTTTATTCCTTCCATTCGAACCGAGCATCGCTCTCTCTCTCTCTCTCTCTCTCTCTCTCGGTACAACAAAGCCAATACGTTACACCGCGGAATTTATATTTAAACGACCGATATCTAAAAATAAATGCTCCGCGACCTGCACGCGGCACCGGGGCTTAATAAGCTCCGATAAGTAAATAAAAGCTGCGAAGTTTGCCAAGTTTTCCATTATTGTCCGCTCGCGCGCTTTATCGCTCGATTCGAGCGGTAATTAGCGATCGTCACGGTCACTGGCCCGTAACGATGCGTTTTTTTCCAGGTATCCGCGATCGAATCTCTCGTTTCTGTAATTTTCTGGATTTTTTTTTATTTTTGTTAAAGCTTGTTCTCTAATAGAGGCACTTTAGGTTAGTGTTTTTTTTTTATGAATTTACATCGAGTGGAGGATCGTCGAGCTTGTAAGTAAATTTTCGAATTGGATCATTCCTCGTTGTGTCCAAGATTCGATTTACTTTTGTAAAAGAATTTTGGTTTGTGATAAGGAATTAATTATTAACTTTGTTATTTGGTGTTATATTGCAGAGGAGAAATGGATTTTTAGGTAAAGCAATATTTTTGTGTAAAGAGAAATTGAGTTTTCGGGAGAAAGTTATAATTGTGTAAATAAATTTTGTTTTGTAATAAGAAATTAATTATTAATTTTGTTATTTCACATTTTGTTACTAAGAAAAGATATAGTTTTTGGGGAAAAAGCCACGTTTGTGTAAAGAGATTTTGTGCTTTAATAAGATATTAATTATTGACTCAATTATTTCAAATTTTATTAAAAAAGAGAAATAGATTTTTTGGAGAAAAAAGAAAATAACGGTAAAGTTTTTCGTCTCAAGGCATCGGAGTGTAAATAGATTAGCATTGAAGAAAAGAAGCAGCATTGAAAACACGTTATGTTCGTTTAATCACTCGTCTTCTTAGTCATTGGTTAAAGTCGGTTAAAGCATTAATTACTTGGAACGACCAAGCTTGGTAAACACTCGTTCGTTCCAATATGTCGACGATAAGCACATTTTTGACTGGATGCTGCTAAAGAAGGATAAGAAAATATAGAAATATATATATATATATATATATATATATATATATGTATGTATATGTCGTAGAAATTTAGAGCACGTAGAAACTCGAATCGCGATACTTGGTTGCTCTCGATGTTTTCGGTGTCGGATCAAGGAAGATTAATTTATGACCAGCGTTTGACTCGCCTTAGGGAATATACATACAGGGGCTTCATAGAATTTCGATAACTGGAGAATGGTCCGTCTATGATCACCCAGCACAACGTGTATTTATAAATAAAATTCTTGTATATATATATATATATACAGGTATACTAAGAACAGAGATTATTTCTTGCTAAAATATTAGTAAACAAAATATGAACACTGCATTATAGAAGACAACATAATATCAACATTGCAATAATATCAACACTGCATGACAGAGAAAACATAACATCAACATTGCATTATAAAAACAAATGGTAAATTTTCGCATAAAATTCTTCTACATGAGTTTTACAAAGAACAACGATTATTTTTTGCTAAAATATAACCAAACATAACATTATAAAAAAAATTATAAAATATCCCATACAGTACACTTGACTAAAAGTTATCCTATAGATATCTTTTAGTCATCCAATTGACTAACCGACACCTAAAAGATGTTTTTAAGTCACTAGGTGCTTTATGCCATATTACAAAATTGCCACAAAGTTTCAATGAAATGAAATAAATTCCAAAATACACGTAAGCAAAATAAGAAATAATTAAACTTTGTTTAAAAAAGAATAACGTCTCGTCTCTAAGTACCAGCCACGTAGAAACTACAGTGACTCTCAACCTTCCAATCTACAAACCCTAACCACCACAAATATTCAAAACCCTATCACGTTCTCCACAAAGAAGAAACCCCTATAGAAAAAGCAGTAAAATCCTTGACCACTTCTACTTGCAGATGTCCACATATCGATTGTGCATCTTCGTGACCGTGTTGCTCGTACTGGTGATCATCCTAGCCGACTTGGGTCACGCTCAGGTGGACATCTTCCAATATGCCCAGAAGAGACCACAGAACACAGTCACGAAATACTGCGGCATTAAGCTCTCCAACGCCCTCCACATGGTCTGCAACGGGATGTACAACCAGATGTTCAAGAAGAGTGGACAGGGTGAGTGTGTGACGTCACAAAAACCTACACAAAAATCACCAACCGGATCCTGGAGTCTCAGAACGAAATGGTTCGCGTTTATTTCAGAGCTCGAGTCGCGAGACTACGGATACGTGGCTCAACTGAGTCCGGAGAGGGCGAACGCCATGTTGAGTCGATTCGCGGGTCGATTCCGCCGCGAGTCTCGAGGCGTCTACGACGAGTGCTGCGTCAAGGCCTGCACCACCGACGAACTTCGCAGCTATTGCCAGGAGCAATGATGACGATGACGATGATGATGATCCTACGTCCCTCGAACCGGCTAAATCCGCTTCTCCGTGCTCCACCTGCTGCACCCCCACCCCCACGAGCACCACCTTCGAGAAACCAGTACTCATCCGGACTATAGCGAAAAATATACTAGGTGTCCATTTATCAACGTGCAATTTATGTTATAGAAAAATTCACAAAAAAAATCCACCTACCGTATTGCGTAGAATTAAGCGATTAAGCTCGAGAATGCTTCTCCCCCCTCCATTACCCCTCTTATCCTTTCCTCTTCAATGTCTCCGTAGCACACCTTTTCAACTCCGCCTCAAGCCCAACCGCAAAAGCCGATTTTTTATTCGTATTATGCTTGTTTATTTTTCAGTTTTTTTTTATTATTTTATAACGATTATTATTATTCGTCAAGAAACGAGATTTAGTGGGGGAAATTGTATAATTGGTGAATTTTTGTTCGTTTATCGTGACAGGTTCGATGAGACCATCGAGGGAATTTTTGAGAGTCCATTATTCCTGATTAATATATATATATATAATTCTTTGACATATAACGCGTTACGTGAAAAGAAACTCCGTCACGCGAGACGAGAATCGTCCGATGCATCGACCGGCGTCCGCGTCACTTTTTTATCGAACACCCCAATCGCCCCTGTTGATCACCGAAGAACTGGAGGACACGGTGGAAAAAAAAATAAAAACACCGAAATTCCCACAAACTCTCCATCCAATGAAAGATAAAAAAATCTGGACGAAACTCCGGAACAACGGCTTTTGCGGAACACCATTTTGACTGGCTTGCGTATTTTTGTTTATCTGCCAGAGGCTGTGATGTTCTAAATGACCTTTTATTATATATACTAGCGTACTACAATGTACCGTATACATCGTGATATTATCATAATTCGTAGAACTTGTAACGTGTGTAAATATAATCGTTCAAGAAGAGCTTAAAAAAAGAAAACAAAACATGTTGAGAAAATCCCGTACACGATTCGCTGTGACCTTCGATCGACTCTTGGATCCACGAATCGAAATTGTGAAAATGCACGAAAGGAAGAATTAATTCGAAGAAAAGCTCTTCGTTGCTTGCACCCACGTGGTTTTGTCGTCCATTTATAGAGTTTAATCCCCTTTATATTTTGTTTTATAGCTTTTCCTACACCCCCATCCTTAAAAAAAATATTTTAAGAAAATTTCGTAGGCGACTCGCCGTGACCTTCGATCGACTCTTGGATCCACGAATCGAGGTTTGTGAAAATGCACGAAAGGAACAAATTAAGTTGAAGGAAAGCTCTTCGTCGCTTGCACCCACCTGGTTTTATCGTCGATTTGTAGCGTGTAATCTCTTTTATTATATTTTGTATTCTCGCTTTTCCTACACCCACCCCCTCCCCCCTTCTTTATAGATAGATTTTATTTTTCAATGTATATCCATCAGCACCATCCACACCAGCCGTATCCTCCACTCGTCATCCTCTTCTACGCGTCACAATCATCAATTTTCCCGTAATGGCTGTAATATATAGCGCGAAGTTCTCTTTCGGCTCTTTCGGCGCGGTACAACTTGAACCGCGAGTGGAGCAAGCGTGCCGGGCTCTTTTGTCAAAACGGCAGAACTTTGTATGATCGTAGACCATGTGATTTATATGAGATGTACTTCAATTTAAAAATAAAACTAAACTTGTTCCTCAGAGTCTAAGGATTTTTTTATTTTCCTTTCTGATTAATTTTTGTGTGTTTATGCATGTATGGGTGTCCGGCGCGGTACACCTTGAATCACGAGTGGAGAAAATGTGCCGATTTTTTTTTTCAAAATGGCAGAACTTTGTATGATCGTAGACCATGTGATTTATATGAGATGTACTTCAATTTAAAAATAAAACTAAACTTGTTCCTCAGAGTCTAATGATTTTTTTATTTTCCTTTCTGATTAATTTTTATGTATTTGTATATATATGATTAGTATTGATAATTGATGTAATTTGTTAATTATTTTTGCAGATTCTTCGAGTATATATATACTGCTTTTATTTTGAAACGTTGCGAAAAAAACTCTTCGTGACGCAAGTTCAATTGTCACAGGGACATTATTATACCAGAAATGACTCTGATGCGTTTAAGTGGTTCTTGACTTTAAAATCTTAGTCACCATCTTCAACCTCATCGAGGTAACAGTTCTTTGAGTCAGAAAGTAATTTGGCGAATTATCGCGAGTCCTTTGATCCATTTTTCGCAACATATAGTGTGGCAAAATGACCAGAGTTTAAAATCTTAGTCATCGACTTCAATCTCATCGACATAATAATGTTTCGAGTTTGCATGTACTTTGGCGAGTTATCTCGAGTCCTTTGATCGATTTTTCGCAATTCGACCAAATTTGCACGTCTGATCGAAAATGACCTCTTCTCCTTCGTTTTAATCGCACTAGAAATTTTTTTATGCGCGCAACGATTTATGGCGTGGCACTTGAAAGTACAACCTGCAACAGTTTAGATAATCTCATTTTAGAATGGCAAAATGACAGTGTTCGAGCGATCGTCGCGTGTCGAAACGTCAGAACACATCGCGTGCAACGTGCACCATGTTTTACGTAATTTTAACGAATATATTAAATTCATTGTAATTATAATTACCAAGCGTTATCAACTATAATTATTTGCCATTAAATTGAACGAGTCAGGCTGCTTTCACATGCGGTGTAAGGTGCGTAAACGTAACTTACGCTAAAACGTATTAACCAATCAAATCATTTTCGCGATAATACGCAAGCATGCTGCTGGGTGCTGGCGTAGTACGCCGTACATATCTTACACCGCATGTGAAGGTAGCCTCACAGTCATTTTTCTGCTCTCTCGCTGACACTCGATATTCAGAAAATTAAAACATATAGCTATATACATATGAGCATAGAAATGGATTGAAAGTATTTAAACAAACAAATAATTATAAAATTATAATCGATACTTCAACTCATTTTATTTTTATGAAATTCGTCAATTTTTACTCAGTGTCTCCAACGAAATCAATTAACAATGATCTTGATATTTTTTATTATAAAATTATAATCGATACTTCTACTCGTTTTGTTTTATCAAATTCGTCAATTTTGACTCAGTCTCTCCAACGAAAAGAAATAACAACGATCTTGACATTTTTTTATTACAAAATTATCACAATCGATACTTCCTATAGTTTTTATTTACATAATTAAATATTTTCTTATTATAAAATTACGATCATTTCTTCAAATCGTTTTTATTTACACAATTCGACACTTTTTACTCAGTCCCTCCACCGAAATAAATTAGCAATAAACTTGACACGTTTTACAAGCTCCTGAGTAAATGCTGTACATTAGGTTGGCCATCAGACATCGGTAAACACAATGAAACCTCGATGTAATCATAGGTTTGCATCAAAGAGATCGAAATTCGATATGCAGGATCCTGTGAATTGGCTGGTTTTCGGTAATCGTGCGGTGAACGTGTGTAGAAGGGTGTTATGGCGTTGGCCTTGAAGAGTCGAAGATGAGCAGAGATAGGGGATGGAGCGTTTGCGCTGGCGCAAGAGCTGCTTCAGGGTGAAACCCACCCCCTCGTGGTCAGTTTATGTGTTTGGCTCGTTTCATCCGTATCGAAACGATCAGCCTCGCTTTTTCGCTGCAAGAAGATGACCGCAGGACCTTCGGCGTGATCGAGAAGGACTCGCGGATGCGCAGCTTCCGGTCACACGGACTTCAGGATGTAGTCACGAGAGTTTTCCTGAAGAATGCGACGTAAAAGGATCATAAAGTCTCTGGGAATTTTCTTCTATTTTATTTTTCATTTCTGCAATGGCCAAGGTACTATATATGTTTTTTTTTTCTTTAATTTCTTGTATCCTTTCGTTAATTAACTCGATCAATTTTTAGACGTCAGTGTCCAAGAAGAGACTTCGCCAGAGAGTGTTAATCGTTGGTCCCCGAACACGATGCCAGCGAATATTAAAATATCAACTTTGGAGGTAAACGATATTTTAATTGTTATCACTTTTTTTATTTATTTTTTTTCAATATTAATCGTTGGTCCTCGAAAACAATGACAACAAATATTAAAATATCAACTTTGGAGGTAAACGATATTTGAAGTTTTATCCCTTTTTTTATTTCTTATTTAATGTTTTTTCTTAATATTAATCTTTGGTCCCCGAAAACAATGACAACCAATATTAAAATAACAACTTTGAAGGTAAACGATAATTGAACTTTTATCCCTTTTTTTATTTTTTATTTAATGTTTTTTCTTAATATTACTCTTTGGTCCCCGAACACGGTGCCAGCGAATATTAAAACATCAGCTTTGAAGATAAAGGATATTTTAATTTTTATCACTTTTTTTATTTCTTATTTAATACATTTTTTATGCAGGAGTTTCAATTGCTTTAAGAGAGTTTTTTATATACGCGATAAGCTGCGTTATCAATAATGCTATGATATTTAAATAATCGATATCTCACCCTGTTATTTACCAACTCGTTAACCGTCCTTTTTATCGAATCAAGAATATTGTAATGGCTCCTATACGAGTCCTTCGTGCCTCGCACCGTAAGTCGAATGACTTTGTTGACGTTTATAATATTTATCCTTCGATTTTTCCACGTTATTGACTCTTGTTATTGAAAATAAAGCTTTTACCAATTTTAACGAGTCAAGTTCAAGGTGTGAAAAATAATTACGTGCATTTCTCTTCCGCGAGTCGTTATGAGTCTGAAAGTGTCTTCAAATGACTTTTTTAACGCTTATAAAAATTATGTTTCGATTTTTCCACATTATTGACTCTTGTTATTGAAAATAAATTTTTTATCAATTATAACGAGTCAAGGTCAAGGTGCAATTAATAATTACGTGTATTTCCCTTCCGGGAATCTTCTTCAATCCAGAGCTTTCGAAACGTCTTCAAATGACTTTGTTGAGAAGTGTAAAAATTATGCTTCGATTTTTCCACATTGTTGCCTCTTATTGTTATTGGAAACAAAACTTTTGCCAGTTATAATGAGTCAAGGTCAAGGTACGAATAATAATTACGTGCATTTCTCTTCCGGGAATTTTTATCAATCGGGAAGTTTGGAAACGTCATCAAATGACTTTGTTGCGAAGTGTAAAAATTATGTTTCATTTTTTCCACATTGTTGCCTCTTGTTATCGAAAATAAAACTTTTACCAATTATAATGAGTCAAGATCAAGGTGTCAATAATAATTACGTGTATTTCCCTTTCGGGAATCTTTATAAATGTGGAAATTTGGAAGCGTCAGTAATAAGCTTCGATTTTCTACATTATTACCTCTTATTGTTATTGAAAATAAAATTTTTGCCAATTATAACGAATCAAGTTCAAGGTGCAAACAATTACGTGCATTTCTGTTTCGCGAGTCGTATTACTCTGAAAGTGTCATCAAATGACTTGGTTGACGAACGTAAAAATTATGCTTTGATTTTTCCACATTCTTGCCTCTTGTTTTCGAAAATAAAATTTTTGCCAATTATGACAAGTCAAGTTCAAGGTGCGAATAATTACGTGCATTTCCCTTTCGCGAGTCGTATTACTCTGAAAGTGTCATCAAATAACTTTGTTGATGAACGTAAAAATTATGCTTTGATTTTTCCACATTGTTGCCTCTTTTTATTGAAAATAAAATTTTTGCCAATTATGACGAGTCAAGTTCAAGGTGCGAATAATTACGTGCATTTCCCTTTCGCGAGTCGTCATGAATCTGGAGGTTTGGAAGCGCCAATCGTGTGCCGCGTCCTTCGATAATTCTGGCGAACGCGTCGAGCACTCGAAAGTGGGACGTTTAGCTGCAAATCGATAAATCATTCCGTCAATTTTTTTTCAACCACGTGGGGAAACATCCATCATACTCCGAGTGGTCGCAAAGCTTTTTCCTGTATTTTTGTTTTATTAATTTAATAAATAAATAAAAATAGGCTATGACTTTCTCATCGACGTCTTTAAAGAGTCGAATCATACAGTTCACTCTTGATTAAAAAAAATTGCTATTTTTACGTCAATTTTTTTCCAACCACATGGATATATTTGTCTCATTAATTTAATAAATAAATAAAAATAGCTTATGACTTTTCCATCGATGTTTTTGCAGAGTCCACTCGTCGAGTTTTCGCTCTTGATTAAAATAAGGAATTATTGGTACTTTTAGGTCAATTTTTTTTCAACCACGTAAAGAACATCCATCATGTTTCAAACTTTTACGAAACTTTCTCCAGTATTTGTCTCATTAATTTAATAAATAAATAAAAATAGCCAATGACTTTTCCATCCACGTCTTCGTACTAGACTCATCCAGTTCACTCTTGATTAAAAGGAATTTCCATTTTTACGTCAATTTGTTTACAACCACATGAGTATATATTTGTCTCATTAATTTAATAAATAAATAAAAAGAGCCAATGAATTTTCCATCGACATCTTTCTTACTGGACTCATCCAGTTCACTCTTGATTAAAAGGAATTACTATTTTTACGTCAATTTTTTTACAACCACGTGCGTACGTTCGTCGTTAATTTAACTCGTGACTAAAAAAACCCATGGCTTTTCCATCGACGTCTTCGCAGAGTCGACTGATCGAGTTCACTCTTGATGAAGAGGAATTGCTATTTTTACGTCAATTAATTCCCAGCAATGATCTTTTCGCTGATGGTGGAATTCGGTCCATCGCGAAGAGTGGACTGGCGCCAGGCATCAGGGGTTAAAAGGCTAGAAGTTGGTTAGCTTGGACTTTGCTCCTACTTAATTTTCGCTGGAATTGCACCGTTACGTCATTGGTTGCACGTGCAACCAAAGTGATCGCTTTCTGTGTCGTCGTGCGTGCTCCCTTAAAAGGCACGATTCCTCGTGTAGAAATTAAACTTTGGCAACGAGAATGCTATATATATCATACTATTCCTTTTCAGTATTTTTTTTATAAACAGATCCTAACCCCCCCCCCCCCCTTTTTCATAATTACGTACAGGACCAAGACCTGACTCTAAACACTAATTTTCAGGACATGCCATTCTCAGGGACAGAGGAGCAAAATGACACCCTGGTTGGAAAAGGCTACTCATTTTATTTGTTGAACCTCCTCAGCAAAAAATTAAATTTCACTTATACGATAGTACCACCGGAGAAACAAATTTTGGGCGATGACAGGACCGGAATTTTGGGCCAACTTTACAATAAAGTGATTATTAATTATCTTAATTTTGTGGTAAATTTTATATAAAACAAAAGAATTTATAATTATGTAAACAATTCGAGCAGGAAATAGATATGGCTGTAGCTCTTTTGCCTGTTCTACCGAAAATGCTGAATTATTGTTCGTTCAGTATAACTCTGGACGAAATAGTATTGACCGTTCTGATGAAGAGGCCTGAAGAGTCTGCGACTGGTTCCGGTCTTCTGGCTCCTTTCGACAGAACCGTGTGGCTGTTGGTGTTAATTTCTGTGGTAATCATGGGACCACTGATATACGTATTTGTTTTTCTAAGAGGAAAATTCTGGAAGACTGCGGAATCGGAAAAATACACTATGCAGTCTTGCGTTTGGTTCGTCTATGGCGCCTTGTTGAAGCAAGGAGCCACCATTTCAGCAACGTCAGGTGGATGATCGATTTTCATTATTTTTCCATCATGATTAAAATTCCTTTATAAAATTCCCAAGTTATTTGTTTATTCTTGCAGATTCCACTCGAATGCTGTTCGCCACTTGGTGGATATTCATAACGATCCTCACGTCCTTCTACACAGCTAATTTAACGGCCTTCCTGACGAAACCTCAGTTCACCTTGCCAATTCAGTCCTTGAACGACGTGGTAAGCAAAAACTACGAGTGGGCGGCTTTTGCTGGTCGAACCGTTCAGTTTCTTCTCACTCAGGTAAGTGGGGATGCTGAAGAGCACCTTGAGTGACCTTGGATGAATTTCAAGGTCATCGTTAAAATCTTCGTTGCAGGACGCAGAGACCGAATTGACACCACTCAACAAGTCCAAGTACCATGGAAAGTTCATCGACGAGTATCGGTCTCCTGATGAAAAGATCCTGCAGATAATCAGTAGTAGTAAGTGAAATATTTATTACATTTTTTGTATAAAGCTGATTAATTGAATTACGTAATTAATTTTATTGTTAAGATAAAATTTTCATCGGGGAAGCTCACTATTTCCAAACATTGATCTTCGGGGACTACAAGAATAAAACTGCCAAGCAAATGGAGCAATCTAAAAGATGCACTTACGTTGTGATGCCTAAGGGATTTTTTATCAAAAATCGTGCCTTTGCTTTTCCCCTGAATTCGTCCATAGAAAAATTGATCAACGAAGAGTGAGTTTTTTTTTTTTGAATGAAATTACAGTTTTTAATTGAAAGTTTTTTAGATTGCTGACGATGGCTGAAAGTGGAATAGTGCAATACGTGAAGAGACAGGATCTGCCACTGGCTGATATTTGTCCTGTCGATTTAAGGTCCAGCGAACGTCGACTTCGAAATGCAGATTTGTCCTTGACCTACAAAGTAGTCGCTGGTGGCTTCGTAGCTTCTTTCGTGATATTCGTGACGGAATTGATTTTGCTGCTCTTTCGAAAGGGGAAAAATGGTACTGGGGATCACGAGCAAAATTGTGTTTGTTGTTTTGGAAGGAAGATTAACAATTCTGTCGAGGACGTACCAAGGAATCCTGCTTTCCTGGTGAATCGTTCTTCAAACATCCCGAAGAATGGCTCTTTTCCCTTTTATCAAGATGCATCGATCATTCCTTCGTCCGTTGGCAAAAAACATTACATCAATGGACGAGAATATTACGTGGTAACCGAGAAAAATGGAGGTCAAAGGTTAATTCCTGTTAGAACACCTTCAGCTTTCCTCTTTCAGTACACTGCATAACTTTACACGTTTTTACAGATTGCTTGATATTTTGAATAAGAATTATTAACACTATTTTAAAATCTTTACATTTCTTCTATTTTTCTCTTCATACGACAATTTCAGAATCGTGTGAAATTTACTGATTAATGAAATGATTATTCATGGATTTAATAATCTTAGAATATTTCTAACAATCGTAATCCTTGGAATATCGTATTACGTAATAAGAATAAATTTTCTATAATCTTTCTTCTGTATTTATATATAAATATTTACAGTACACGTATGTTCCTTATCATCATATAAATTTATAAAGTTTTACATTAAAGTTTTAATGTTACAATACAGGCAGTGATACACATATGTACATCATATGTATTATTAAAGCGTAAATGTAAGTTATTAATAATTAACTCAATGTAAAACCAATTTATACTTATATGTAGTAATGCAAAACCGATATATCACATGTATAATATATAACATTTTGTTGCAAAGACAAAAATAAACTTTAACTGACTATTAATTTTTGTGTTAAGCATCAATCATTCCCTCAAGTAAAATGTTAAATACAAAAGATCTAAATTCTTAAGTACAGCAGGAATACATGATTGAAAGTTGTTAGTTAATCAGTATTTACAGATCTTATTTTTATCTTATTTTAAAAAAGAAATTTGAATACATGTGGTATGATTGACGAATAACCATCTATGATAGAATAGACCAAAATTAATACCATAGATAAAAGAAATTAAAATTATTAAATTGAGCGAGTTATAATTTTAGTAAACTTTGATCTGTACATAACAAAATAATTTATAAATCTGATAAGTTATATCCTTTGGATTTTTATCAGATAACTATTTCTTTATTTTCTTTTTCATAAGAGCCTTTTTCTTCTTTTCAAGCGCTTCTTTTCTAATATCTTCCAAATCTTCCATTATTCCTGAAGCAAATAATCATAAATGTTATTAAATTTTGTTCAAAGAGAATTAATTTCACGATTGAATTTAATGAATAATTACCAATTTTCGTAGATACAAATTCTTCTTTTAACTGTTGCGCAAAATTACTCTCCATAGCTGCGTCATCATCATCATCTAAGTTTCTATATTTATTCTTGTCATAGCCAAATATTTCACTGATATATTTACTAACATCCTCAGGATGTTCTTCTGGCCCATCATCAATGAAATCGTCCAACTCTGAGTCATATTCTTCGTCGTCATCTAATATTCGTCCTGAAATTTCAATCAGAATAATATGATGTTTTCTTTTCCTAAAATATTTGTTCAACTTATTTTAGAAAACTTACGTTTATTCTGCGGTGGTCTCTTTGAAACAAGTGTTTTAGATCTTTCAGTTGCCATTGCTGGTGGTCTTGACTTAACATCTGGAGGAGGGAATTGTTTCACTCGAACATCGTGGGCGGGTGAATTCTTCAATTTGATATCTTTGGTAGGTGACACTTTCTGTAACTCTTTAGACTTTGATAATTTATTTAATGACTGTGAGCCTGGCGATGACTTCTTATCTTCTATTTTCTTATTTTTATCTAAAGCGAGCTTTCTTTTTTCCTCCTCAATTACTCGTCTCATCTCTTCTAATTTCTTCTTTTCTGCCTCTATTTTTTTACGTTCTTCCAACAACTCGTCCCTCCCTAAAGTCTTAGTTAAACTAATTTTATCCATAGTTTCATTTCTTGTACCAGGCTTCTCAGAAACTTTTTTAGGTACCTTATTTGACAAAGCATTTACAGGACTTTTATCCATTAATTTTGAAGTTTTGGCAGCTACAGTTTTGCTCAATTTATTAGAATCACACGTTGAAGCTGGTTTAGTCGTAATTTCGGGATTTCGACTACGTTGCTCCTTTCTTTCACGCCATTCTTTTTCTTTGATATATTCTTTCATTTGCTTTTTTGTCATTAGCCTCTCAGGCTCTTCAACCTTTGGTTTTGTTTCAATAATTATTGGTTCATGCTGCTTTTTCTCTGCAAGTTTCAGCAATTCTGAGAAATCCATTGGCGGTGGACGTAAAGAAGGCTTCTTTTTAGTTTTAGGCTTATCATCTTCAAATTTTTCCTCCTTCTCTTTCACTTTATCTTTAATGTCATCTTTAAACTCCTTTTCATTATTATGTTCTCCATTTACTACAGATGACTTTCTTTTTCTTCTATGACCTAAAGCATCTTCCATTTCTTGCTGCTTTAAGGCTTGCTTAACCCTGTCCTGTACCATTAAAAAAGAAACATTAGGTAATGTTACAAATTTACACAACTTATAACCTATACTAGGTTATTCAAATAAAACTAATCAAACCATACAAATAAAATTAAGTTTAACTTTGTAACTAGAAGAGATAGCAATTTTTGCTATAAGACCTTTTTGAAGTGTCTTTTGATTTGTGTTCAAAAAGGTCTTATAACAAAAATTGCTTTCTCTTCTAGTTACAAAAGTTAAACAGCATTTTAAGTCCATGGTCTAATTCGTTTTATCTGAACAACCATGTATATATAACTATTTTTAAAATACCTTAGTTCTCGCTATGTCTTTTACAGTCTTTTTACCAATTTCACTAAAAAGTGGCTTCTCTGGAGGAAGACTATTGTACTTAGAAATTAATTTATTGTAAAAAGCTGAAGCCTCCTGAGAAACATAGCCATAATCATCTTCATCTGGTTGAGATGGTCCTGCAAGTAATTATTTTATATATGGCTTCTTTTCTTATTGCTATAGCAAAATAACATATTACTAACAATAATCATTATTTTAATTCATGCAGAAATAAAGTTCCAAATGTAAACTTTTGAGCTCATTAAAATAATTGCATTGTAAATCAGCTGGTATTATTGATCAACATAAGCAAAAAAATTATCAATCTGAGTTACATGGCTCAAAAATTAGCGAATAATTAACCCAACAAGCTACTCTAAATTTATCAGCTAACCTTCTTAATCCCATTAGAATCCTCCAGTGGGCAAATCCATCAAGTGCTTCTAATTTCATTTTTGATGCTGACACAACAAAGTATTGTATCATGAGGATCTATTATAATTTATGGATATAAGTATTTAATTCTTGGATTATAATCAAGATAAATCTTATAAACTACATAGCATTTGGAGCTTTATTTGTATGTATAAGTAGATAATAATAAAATATCTAAACGTTTTGATATCTACCTGCCATTGTAACAGCTGTATTATCATTGTCCACTGCGTCAGCCAAGACTGATTTATTGGCCGCTTTGCATACTTTTAAATGTTTACTTATCCTACTTTGTGCCTTATGGTCACGTAATGCAAGCAGGTTCTATAATAGAACAAGCATAACTTAACTAGCTGTATAAATCACAAATATTTTAATTTACACCAATTTGTTTAATTTTACCTCCTTTTTTTTTTTTTCTTCTAGAGCTTTCTGTCTTTCTTCTTCCTCCTTGCGAGCCAAAAATTTTTTTATGTTTTCAGACAAATTTTTTGCTTGCTTAGTTTGCTTCTTGGGTGGTGAATACTTTGTTTGATAACATATTTTCGTCTGTGAAGAATGAAAAAGTGATTTCAAAGAATTCAGGAAAAAGTAACAATAACATTCCGCACTGAAACATTAGTAAATTTGCTGACCTGTTTGTTACTTTCATTTCTTTGAGCAACGCTTAACAAGGTTCCGAAATCCATGATTTTATTAAATAATTAAACGCAGGGAATTAAAAGATATTATATTTTCTCTAAGCTTTTAGTCACAAAAACAACGTCACGCGCTCATTTTATTTAAAAAGTTAGAGTAACCAATATCGCGACGCTGTTGACGTGATATTACTTGGTTATGATATGGTACATTAAATATAAGAAATTAAGAGTTTCGTGCGTGCCTGTATATCACAACTATACTAGTTCTTTATGTAAGTCGATCAGCTGGACAGCTGGATACAACGGAATCTTCCTAAGGATTGGCGGGTAAAAACAAGTTTTACATGAACAAACCAATAATAACAAAGAATTTCGGAAGCATTTCATTACAAATGTGCAAGTAAATTTATATTTCTTTATATTGTACAAGATTTTACTTTCGTTTTGCTACGACTGAATTTCATTGTTTATCAAACAATTTAGAATTTTTTTCAACAAAGGTTAGGCCAGGTTAGACTAGATATTAATGTATTATTACCAAAGCTGAAAAGTACTTCGACATCATCAAACTTCATCGATGAATATCTCTTGTTCATGTTTGCTGTTCTATATACCAGCTAATAAATATAAAGATTGATTGTTCATCGAACGTGTCACAATTGTTCACGAGTCGCAACAATGTAATGACAGAATCATAAATAGTAGCTTATTAGCAGAGATGGACTGTTTGTGTGGATAAAAGGGCAATAATAAAGAGTTGTTGCTAACCAATTGACATTTCATTTAATATTATGTACTGAATTTTATTGTAATTATTAAATTTTCCATTATGGTAAACAATCAGGTATCATTAAAAGTTTTAACATTAAATTGTTGGTGAGTTCAGATTATATTTTATATGAGAGTTAAATATAGAGAGAGTTATTTGCATCACCCATTTCTTTAAATGAGTCAATTTTCCATATTTTAGGGGCATACCATACGTTTCCAAAAATCGGCGTGCACGTATGACTGCGATTGCTGAGAAGCTCCTCGCAGATGATTATGATGTAGTTTGCTTGCAAGAAGTGTGGTCCTACAATGATTTTAAAATGATGAAGGCTACAGTTTTAGAGTGTCTTCCACATTCTCATTATTTTTATAGGTACAAACTTTCTTAATAATAAAAAGAATCATTTTTATCTCTGCTAACTACATTTAATATTAGTGGTGTAGCTGGATCAGGAGTTTGCATTTTATCTAAATATGCTATAGAAGATGTAATATTTCATAAATGGCCTCTGAATGGATATGTCCATAAAATCCATCACGGGGATTGGTTTGGTGGAAAAGGAGTTGGACTATGTAAAATTAGTATCAATGGCATAAAAATAAATGTTTACATAGCACATGTAAGTACTTGTCCTTTTACTATTTATTCCATAATTAATATTTTAAATATTTCTACAGTTACATGCAGAATATAGCAGAGAAAATGATGAGTATACTGCCCATCGAATTTTACAAGCCTTCGATACTGCACAATTTATAAGGATGACAAGTGGTGGTGCAGATGTCATTATTTTGGGAGGAGATCTCAATACTGAGCCACAGGACTTGGCTTATAAAATTATTAGAGGTGTTGCTGGATTAGCAGATGCTTGCTCAAACAGCTCAAGTGAATCAGGGACCAATGAGTGTGCCAAAAATAGTTACACTAATTTAAAAATTGCTAGAAATATGCCAGAAGGAAAACGTATAGATCATATTTTGTATTTTGGCTCTAAAAATTATAAGGTATTAATTTCAATACCTATAATACATATATAATTTTTATTTTACAATCTATGTTTCTATCTAGGTTGAAGTTTTGAACTTTCAACATCCCTTTCCCGAGCGTGTACCATACAAGAACTTCAGTTATTCTGATCATGAAGCAGTCATGGCTACTTTTCAAATATTAACAGGTATAATCTTTAAAAATTTCTGGTTTCTTCATTTTTTAAATTTTTCATTCACGCAGGGGAATGTGAAAGTTCAAATGATGATGTGAGAGAATCTCTAAAGGAAGCAATGAGCATCTGTAACTCTGCATTAAAAAGTATGAAACGTCATCAACTCTTTTATTTTTTAACTGGCTGTATTTTATTTATTCCTTTGGTATGGTCAATGGGCTTAGATTACACTACCACGTCCATCGGCGTAAGTATTGGGGTAAACATAGGACGTCTTCTTTTAACTACAATATTGTGTTATACACTATTCATGAGTACAATATGGAACAGTGTGGAAAAAAATGCTTTAAAAGCAGGAGTATTAGGGTTGGATATTCATTTAATTCAGCTTAATAACAATTTAAATAAAAATATAAATTAGTAGTTATAAAATGAGTATCCTGTACTTATCTATTTGATATATTGTTTTCATTAATGTTAATAACAGTCATAATTGCTCAGACTTTAAACAATGACTAATTTACTGTTTAAATCTCTACTAAATTCTTTATTCTGAATATATATATATATTTTTTTTGTGTTTATATTAAAACAATAAAATTCAAATTGCTCAATTATGAACTTCAGAAACTTAAGCATTTTTCGTTTATAAATATCTGAGCTGCTGCTATCAAAAAGTATACAGGGCAATAGAAAAATAATAAATGATAAAGACCATATGTTTTATTAAAAATTCATTTATAATTATTACTTTATAGCAGACATTTAACATTGTAAACAATTTTCTAGATTATATAATTTGTCAGATATTTTTCCATTCCTCAAGTTATCTTTAAAGACCATGCTTTGCAGATCTCATTGTATTCAAAATGTAGTACTTCCACAAAAATGTGTTACTTTACAATTTTTAACTTTTAATATATAATTAAATGCATCTAATAAGTAAAATAATATTTTTTACACTTAGCCCATATTAAAATCTTATACTCAGAGAAATATATTCTGTTTAATAAATATATACTGCTAAACATAAAAAGATATTTTCATTTTTCTCATTTTATTTGCTGTTGGCAAAAAAAATTCTCATTGTTTCAAGATATCTTTTATTTGTGCTTTATACATAGTTATTTATATTTTGTTAAAATGATATAATAATAATAAACCCTTTTAGAACTACAAATTTATAAAATCTAATAACACGAAAACATCGTGTAGTAATTGAGGAAGATTACTTGTTGCTTTATCATATATACTAATAGTATAGACAAATGATTACTATATGAAAGCTTATTTATACATAACAACAACAGATTTTGATATAAATGTATTTAAATATTCAATATATTAATTGTGTGTATGTTTCTTTAATATTTATAAATTTCTACAAATAATTATTTACAAAGCAATTTTTTGAGCAATATGGCTCGCAATAAATAAATATGTTCAAGTATGAATGTATAATTGACTATTTATGCTGTATTTAAAGAATTGAAAATAGAAGTTATTACGTATTTAAAAGTGCATCAGCCCTGAATTGATGCTTTTGATTTCTGAGTAAAATATATTTTTAAAAGAGATGTGCATAGATTATTATAAAACTTTTAGACCAATTACTTTAGGTTTCTATTTGTAAAATGTATAGTAATAAAAATTCTCTTAAAAAGTTTCTTTAAAAAAGAATATTATGCTTTGTCCATCGTTGGCAATGTAGTGTACTTCGAAATACCGATATATTAGTTCATGAAAGAGAAGGAGAGCAACTAGCTTTTGATTAAAAAATAACCAGGCACTCTTTGATTCTCAGGTGTTCAAGGTAATTGTTCGACATAATTTTTTGGAACTAATCCAGTTTTACCGTTTAATGTTCCTTCCAGCCACCCAGGCTCCAAAGAAGGCTTAACTGCATTTAGAAGAATTCGGTAAATTATAGTATAATCAAACTTATAATAATATATATTTACCATTAGTAATAATTTGATTAGGCTCGAATGATAGTTCGCCGTCGTTCTCCGCCAGGCAAGCATACAACGTTCGAACTCTCCTAGTAACAATACCAAAATACAACTTTATATATTTATCAACATTTTTTCTTAACTTTAATTAAATTATTTAAATATTCACTGTTATAAATTTGAAGTTTGAACATTAAAAGTTAATAGTAGAAATAAACATACCAAATGCCAGGCATTTGACCAGGGCTAGAACGTCCACTGTTAGGTGACGTATTAACACTGGAATAGTTATATTATTGTAATTATGAGAAAAATTGCGTATCTTAAAATAACATGGAGAAATGACGAACATACACTGCTATTGATGGATTACTTCGCTGTGCATATCCAGAAAGATAACTAATAGGCACTGCACAGCCTCGTTTTGTCTTAACTGGAATATCTGAAGTAAAAGGATGGGGATCTGATGCTATAGACTCACTAGAACTGCTTGTATTTCCACTGGATAAAACTAATAATATTTAATTAGTTACATTACGCGTGAAATTTGAAAAATATGAAACAAATATTTGTTGAAAAAAGACAATACCTTTGTCTGCAGAGTGGTACATAAAGTTGGCATTAGTTAATTTCACTCTACCTCTAGTGTCTGAATAAGTGGGTAGTCTGTGAGTTGCATGCTCCAGCTCCTCGTAGTCCCCATTTTTTCTATCATCAACTGAAGCAGTTTTTGGAACCACTGCCATTGGACCATCATAATAGGAACGTGTCACTAACTATAAAAAACTCAAATTAAATGCAGTCTGTTGCAACTAAATTTTTGTCTGTGTTTAATTTACATGAGCGTGAGGCGGAGGTAGAGCAGAGGAGTGCATTGGATATCTCATTAAGGTTGCACCGTTTCCTGTCGACCCTGACCCATCATCTGTTTTAGGACGTTGTATTTTAGGTAAAACTGCAGTTTGCGGTACTTGCGTCGTACGCAATAAATCTTGCGGAGGTCCAGCAACAATTCTATCACAATTTTCAATTAATATTTCAACAACAATATTATAAAATTTTATATCCATTATTGAAGCAACTGTTTCTTCTATTGGACGCAATAATGTTGGACCGAAGCAAACCGCCAAATTGCCAACAGTCATTAAATTTTTATCACTCTTCTTTGCAACGCTAAAATAAGATAAAAATAATTAAATTAGAATATATGAACGAAAACAATTTAGTAATAAATATATATATTTTGTTTTACCTGGAAAGATGATTAATTAAAAGAATAAGCATTTTGAAGTTGGCTTTTGGAAGCCTATACACCAAACCATGAATATCATTAATGCGTACTTCTTTGGTTTCTTGCTCTAAAAATTTAAAAGATTTATTAATTGCCTTACTTTATAACAATATAATTTGTAAAATTATTAATAATATTCTTACTAACAGAAAACTGCAAATAAAAATATTATAAAGAATACCTATACGCACTAGCAGCTGCAATGAAGCTATCGTAGAATCGAAAAGTCATTAGAGGCTCATAAAGTGTTCTTAAATATGTCTTCAGTGCACTAGTAATAGTTTTACTTTCCCATTCGAATGGATCATCCAAATTCAACTTATCTAATTTCCTTCTATCCAATAATCCCATTGTGAGCAATTTATTAACTTTTGAAGATACACCAACCACACGGTATAGTCCTTGTTCTTCAAGACCCCTAGATTCAAGGGCTGAGATACATTTTGATACAAATATGAAGCCAGTTTCATCTAAGCTATTTTCTTCAGGTTTTATTGAAGACCCTTGTAAGGTATAAGTCTGAATAGAAATAAACAGCATGACTAATAATATAAAAATTGCTTAACTGATAAAAAATTATGCAAAGTTTACTATATGTACATACAGGAGGCTCCTTGCCATCCATTGCATCCATCCAGAGTTTTCTATCCTCTTCTGATAATGCTTGGAATGTATAAATTACATTTGGCCTATATATTATAAAAATCATTAATCAAGTACCAATCAAATACTCTTCTGCTTATTTCAAATTTAACTTACTTATCCACAGCTGTGATGTCAAAACAAAATCGTTTTTCTATAGTGTCTGACATACGTCGTACACAAGATTCCAAAATTAATGTTTCTTTGCTACTCTGAAATACAATATAGTATTCATAAATCCTTGATGATATGAAAGAAATGATATAATTAAAAATCAGTGTCTTACAAATTTTCCTGTTAATTGATTATAGGGTATCATGGTAAATTCATTTTTGTCTTTTTGATATGTGCAATACTGTTTTGTCCATGTTGTACCAAAGGCTTCTATCATACAAATAGACATTATTAATAAAAATTCTAAAGCAGCTCACTTCATTTCTTACTTACTCTTTTCCATAAGAAACAGATATCCTTCGCGAGAATTAGATTTATTAACACCTGTCTCCACAGTAGACTATAAGAGAAGAAGTTTTATCATTACAGAAATTCATTTTAGAAGATTAGCAGCAAAGAAACAATACAAATTTTTTCTAAATTACAAAAAATAATTAATTTTATAAAGCATACCTTTTTCATATCCTTCATTTTATTCATAAGTGATTCAGTTTTATCCCAGGTTGCAAGAAAATTCTCTCTAGTCTTGTAAACACACACACACATACACAAAAATTAGTATGCTATTGTCATCATGCAATAATATTAATTAATAATAAAAAATTATATTGGTTATTTTAGATTTGCACATGTATCAGAACAGCATTATCATATATTTAAAGTAATTAGTGATTTTTTGATTGCCAAATGTGCCACAGTTATATTTTACATGCAATGAATATATTACTCTTGTTTATTGCATTAAACATAATACTCTTTAACAGCTAATATTAACACTTCAAAAAAATATAAAAACCTTTTGATATAGAATTTGGTATAATACCTTTTGAATTTTTAACTGTAATTCTGTCATATATCCCTTAAAATCCTTAGCAACTTCATGTCCTTGATGATAAAATGTTAACCAACTAAACATAAAACTTAGTAGCTAAAAAATATATGAATTATTAATATAAACATATGCTAGCTTGTAAAAGGAAAGAAACACTTCAAGTACTTACAGTTTCTACAAACTCAAACTTTTTCCTCTCTTGAACTTCTTGTAATAGAAAAACATATTCTAAGCTTGCTTGACAAAAATGTCTACCTGCCATTTCCAAAGCTGCGTCAGCCTCTCGTAAGACATTGTCTTGCTTCTTAATAGAAAGATTTAAGTAACGTTCTTGGCTTTGGCAAAATTTAATTGTCTGTTTTTCAAATTTTTTTTTCCCTTCCTAAAAATATTAGTATATATTAAATATTATATTATAAAAATGACATGGAGAAAAAAAATTCTACTTACTTTGACACCACCAATATGTTCTTTTCTAAATTTTTCTAGGGGAAGTATGATTTGCTCATATGCCCTTTCAAGCTACAAACAATTTTTAATAATTTTGTTTAATTAATTTTTTAATTATATGATAAAAGATACTATAATATTTAAGTTCAGATAACAATATTTAACAATGAAATGCTACAAGGCTAAGCTACATAGGAAAATGTATTAAAAAGATAAAATTGTAATAGACAAATATACAATTAAAAGTTTTATTTATACTGTACCTATATATAAGATAGAGCATAATGTGAAAACTAAATACGCTAAGAGCTATTTCATACAATAGGAATATGCCAATGCAAAACTTATTTAAATGAATTTTCATTATAAATTGATGTTCTAATAAAAGAGGATAGGTTTAAAAAGACAAACCATTCATTTCTCCTCAGATACGTTATCTTAAAAAATGTTGATCAAGAAAGTAGCTGTATGGAAAACTTTTTGAACATAATCTGTATTGGCCAATTATTAACAAGAACAATAAATATTTCCTAACAGCAATTCATACCATGCGGTCTCGTTCATCCTCTATTGATGCAATGAGTTTACCAAATTCTTTTAAGCTTTGAGAAATGTGTGTTTCATCCTCAGTTTGAGTTTCACCAATGCACTCAAAACTGAAATTCTGCAATGTTTTTGAGAAAGCTCTTTGTGCTCGGGATAGGTCTGTAAATGAAATGTTAGCTTTCAATAGTGGTAAATATAAATCTGTAAAATTTACAGAATGATTTTTGAAATGCAATGAACAGCATTTGATTTAATTTGAATAAATAATTAATGCTTACTTACTTTTGGCAGCTAACAGAAGATCTTTGACCTCTTTAATGAGTCGTTTAATTTGCTGACTGGTTTTCTCCAATTCACGCTCATGATAGTGTAGGTTTTCACGAAAATATGGACTATCAGTAAAGCAATCGGTGAATTCCAATGGTTTCAGGCCAACACCCATTATTATTTTATTTCAGACACCAATTGTCATGAAAATAAGAATTAATTGCGGTACATCACTTGATTGCGATGCGTAGGCATAAAACTATAGAAAAATTTCTCAACGACACTTTCTTCCAATTTTCGAATACGTACAGAAATCGTTTTTTTAATTGAGAGTTAATTAGATTTAATAACTTTTGTTTTCCTCGCTAGTCATGCAAAGAGATGTTTTCTGAATCTTACGACTACGTTACAGCTAGATAATTCTTCATTTCACCTCCCTACCCTAGTCTCCCAGAGTCTCCCTCTCCCTACTCAACACCACTTTTTTTTATTTTATTTCTAATTCTTTACTGAAAGATGGAAGAGCAGAGAGAGGGGTCTAGTGACTAGTGAGTGAGCACTGAGCACTGAGCGCTCAGTAAGCGGTTGTGTTTTTGAACGCACCCATCAGATCTGCCACTCTGGCCCGGTTCCACAAGCCTTGTTTAAACAAGTTAATTTTGTTATATTTTATGTCACATAGAATATAGCATAATTAACTAATCCAGTTTAAACAAGTCTTGTGGAATCGGGCCTCTGCCAGTCAACCTGATCCAAATTCAGCACCGGTAAAAAAAAAGTGGTTGTGGCGGCCGAGTGAGTGCCCGAGTGTGGTGTGGTGCAGTGTGGTGCAGGGGTAGGACACTCAGCTACCCCCACCCTTTCTTATCTGTCCCTCAGAGCTCGAAGGCAATCTTTAGCCAACCTAAGAATTTAACTAATATTAAGGCTGATAATTGGCAGCACTTCATAGGTGGCGTGATAGTATATCTTTAAAATTGGTTACAGAGTAAAGTGCGTTTTGCTTACTATAGTTTGTTCGATTTATAGCAGATGGCGCAAGCATACAGATTTTGATGGCTCTAAATGTTTTAATCGTTCTACTGGACCGACAGCATACTGCCTGATTTGCTGATGTTTACATCAGATTAAGTTTACCTTAGAAATTTGAAAATTTGTGGAAGTGTACGAAATTGGCGGGAAATCTGTGTAACGACTACAGTTTGTTCCAGTTAAGTTATATTCTGTGAAGAAGTTATTTATTGCCATCACCAGTTTTCGTTCAGCAGCCAGGAGGAATATTAAAAATATTCAATTGATTGGTAAAAGAAGGTCAGAAATTTTATATTCTTTCTATTTAAATATTGGTTAAGTCAGAATTTTTATTCGAATGCAGTAACATTTATTTTTATCTTATATATTGTTCATACATTTGCACAAAGTAATGTATTATATTGGAGTCCAACTTTTACAGAATTTTTACTAATATATACCTGATATTTTTAAAAAGGCAATTAAATTGGTAAAAGTTTCATATTAGTATTTTCAACTTGTCAAATCTTTTTGGTGAAACATGCGTATTCTCCCAATGACATAATACAGTTGACAGAACTTGTGGTGCCAAAGGCATTCTTATTACGAAAGGACATTTCATACCCATTGCAATTACCCACATATAGTGAACTTGTGGAATAACTCAGAATTTTTATTCGAATGAAGTAACATTTATTTTTATCTTATACATTGTTCATACATTTGCACAAAGTAATGTATTATATTGGAGTCCAACTTTTACAGAATTTTTACTAATATATACCTGATATTTTTAAAAAGTAAATTAAATTGGTAAAAGTATCATATTAGTATTTTCAACTTGTCAAATCTTTTTGGTGAAACATGCGTATTCTCCCAATGACATAATATAGTGGCCAGAACTTGTGGTGCCAAAGGCATTCTTATTACGAAAGGACATTTCATACCCATTGCAATTACCCACATATAGTGAACTTGTGGAATAACTCAGAATTTTTATTCGAATGAAGTAACATTTATTTTTATCTTATACATTGTTCATACATTTGCACAAAGTAATGTATTATATTGGAGTCCAACTTTTACAGAATTTTTACTAATATATATCTGATATTTTTAAAAAGTAAATTAAATTGGTAAAAGTATCATATTAGCATTTTAAACTTGTCAAATCTTTTTGGTGAAACATGCGTATTCTCCCAATGACATAATATAGTGGCCAGAACTTGTGGTGCCAAAGGCATTCTTATTACGAAAGGATATTTCATACCCATTGCAATTACCCACATATAGTGAACTTGTGGAATAACTCAGAATTTTTATTCGAATGAAGTAACATTTATTTTTATCTTATACATTGTTCATACATTTGCACAAAGTAATGTATTATATTGGAGTCCAACTTTTACAGAATTTTTACTAATATATATCTGATATTTTTAAAAAGTAAATTAAATTGGTAAAAGTATCATATTAGCATTTTAAACTTGTCAAATCTTTTTGGTGAAACATGCGTATTCTCCCAATGACATAATATAGTGGCCAGAACTTGTGGTGCCAAAGGCATTCTTATTACGAAAGGATATTTCATACCCATTGCAATTACCCACATATAGTGAACTTGTGGAATAACTCAGAATTTTTATTCGAATGAAGTAACATTTATTTTTATCTTATACATTGTTCATACATTTGCACAAAGTAATGTATTATATTGGAGTCCAACTTTTACAGAATTTTTACTAATATATATCTGATATTTTTAAAAAGTAAATTAAATTGGTAAAAGTATCATATTAGCATTTTAAACTTGTCAAATCTTTTTGGTGAAACATGCGTATTCTCCCAATGACATAATATAGTGGCCAGAACTTGTGGTGCCAAAGGCATTCTTATTACGAAAGGACATTTCATACCCATTGCAATTACCCACATATAGTGAACTTGTGGAATAACTCAGAATTTTTATTCGAATGAAGTAACATTTATTTTTATCTTATACATTGTTCATACATTTGCACAAAGTAATGTATTATATTGGAGTCCAACTTTTACAGAATTTTTACTAATATATATCTGATATTTTTAAAAAGTAAATTAAATTGGTAAAAGTATCATATTAGCATTTTCAACTTGTCAAATCTTTTTGGTGAAACATGCGTATTCTCCCAATGACATAATACAGTTGACAGAACTTGTGGTGCCAAAGGCATTCTTATTACGAAAGGACATTTCATACCCATTGCAATTACCCACATATAGTGAACTTGTGGAATAACTCAGAATTTTTATTCGAATGCAGTAACATATTTTATCTTATACATTGTTCATATATTTACTGAAAGAGCTATTTTATATTCTGGACAAACTTGTAAAAATATTTTGGTAGTATAGTATAGCTGATATCCTTGTAGTGCAAATTAAGTTGGTAAAACTTTTCATTTTAACTGGTTAAACTTATCAGATTTATTTGGTTTATTTTGGTGATATATCCCATTAATAATACCTCTACAGCACACTTGACTAAAAGTTCTCTTATAATCTTATTTTAGTCATCCAATTGACTAAATTATGTTTAAAAGATATCTTTAAGTCATTTGGTCCTGTATGGGTATAGAGGGAACAGAACTTGTAGTATGAAATGAGTTTTTAGTATATGTTAGAAATAGTTTTTTTAAAACAAGTGTCCACAAAATTCTAATTACATCCTCGTTATTCGGTACTGGAATTAAAATTGCAAATTGCTTGTCATTTTCTCTGTTCACGTGTTTATCCGATTGAAAATTCATTACATATCTATCAGTAAAAACAAAAACCTTTGAAACTCATCATCCCTACAGGCTTTTGCTGAGAATAATATATTTATTATCAAGAGCCAATGAGACTATTAAAATTAATAAGATGCTATGATACATGAAATTTTCTGTGGATGGAATTGCTTCATTCATTTTATTATGAATCGCCTTAATATGTAATAAACATGCGTCATAAAGTGTTTACAAATTGGTTTTTATTAATTTTTTCAATACTATTAGGCTACACTTCTAGAATAATTTCAGAATTATTAAATACAGGATTTTTCAACTGAACAGGCTAACACAGGAAAGGATTCTTATCATTTATCAACCAATTACTTCAGAAATTTGGACAGCATGACTCGATCAGTGTGCTGTATTACATTATGCGGTCATAAGCAGGGAAAAGAGAATTGCACTTTCTTCCGTTTTCCACGTGATCTTCAAAGGTTAGGGGATTAATATATATATATATATATAGCATGACCTAAAATTATGTAGAAAAAATTATCCAGCTTTTCAAAGCGTATAATTCCTAATGGCGGATATTGGCGCACGATTCATTAATGATAGACAGAGAAATGCATAACTAACTTGTTCTTCCCTCTATCATTCCTACTTCCACACGCAATGAAATATTTTCAATTGCTATTCTAACAATTGATGGACTCAGAGTGAAAAGGAATTAGGGTACTCTTTTTTCTAGCCTTTTTTTGAATTTCAAACATATACACACAGTAGTAGGTTTATTTTTACCTTTGTTGAATATAACACAGTTAATATTTGAAGGTTTCTGTATGTACATGTGAATAAGAGAGAGGGAGGGAAAGAAAGAGAGAGAAATAATTGCACACTATCTTTCTCTTACTCTAATTTCACCGATTATTACATTGATAAAAACATGTTGCTTATTCCGCGAAGCTGTATTAGTGAAGAAGAAACGTAACGAGCCGCTTGTTCACTTCTTTATGTATCATCAATCAATGATACGCCTATTGATTTTCATCGCGACTCTTTCGCTTTCGGACACTAGATCACTTTATTTGACAGTCCCTGTGTACAGAGGGGAAGCCATAATATAGGTTTTTGTGAAAAAATCTGTTCAATGATTCCATCAATTGAAAACGTTATCTCTATGTTCACAGTTCTAAATGTGTCCCTTTAATGTGACTTTCTTTTTATTTTTTGCCATTAATTATTTGAATTATAGAAAGATCTAAATGTAGTTATTCCTTTTTTTTCCTTTTTAAATGGACATCGCTAGCCTATATCACACATTCCTGTACCATATCTCAAGACCTTTCGTAAACCCTTCTATTATTTTTTAATTGCATTCAGTAGTTTACTATATATTTCAAATTGAAATTGCATGCAGCTGTAGCTTTGAGCGACATAGCATGCCTGCTCGTTACGCATATACACTCTGGGAAATTGAATCGTTCCGAAATGTCAAACGAAATTAAATAGGCCTAAGTTAGCTGATGGACAAGATTTTTCCTCGTTGCATAGCTTACCTGCTATACCACCGAATCCCAAGCAATAAACAGAGGGCAATAAACCGACCGAAAATGACTAACCCTTATATACCTACACTCGAATGATCAATCAAAAATTCTAATTTTAATATTATTAATTAAACATTTTTAAAACTGTTATCAATACATTGCTTTTATTTTTAAGATGAGAATGAGCCTAAACACGAGGCTAATTGGACGATTATTTCTGTATTAGATTTATCTTGCAGTTCTCGAATTAATTAAATCTAATAAAACTTTTTTTTTGAGAAATTTAGATAGGACTTTAAAGTATTTACGCATATCTTTTAATTACATATATATTTAAATGAAATAAATGTTTATCCATTATTTAATAATATTTTTGTACATAATTTATATTTCGCCCTTTCTTGAAGGTTGAAAAATTCCTATTTTCATTGACATCGTATTAACTCCGATAATTGTTAGTCGATCCTTTCTGCTATTTTGTTTTATATATATTTTAATTTACTAAGTAACACAAATACAAAATAAAACAGAGTTTCATTAGAATTTAATAAAATATGAATTATATATATATATATATATATAGGATACACCTAATACAGAAATAATCGTACGATTAGCCTCGTGTTTGGGCTCATTCTCATCTTAAAAATAAAAGCAATGTTTTGATACCAGTTTTAAGAATGTTTAATTAATAATATTAAAATTAGAATTTTTGATTGATCATTCGAGTGCAGGTATATAAGGGTTAGTCATTTTCGGTCGGTTTATTGCCCTCTGTTTATTGCTTGGGACTCAGTGGTGTAGCAGGTAAGCTGTGCAACGAGGAAAAATCTTGTCCACCAGCTAACTTAGGCCTATTTAATTTCGTTTGACATTTCGGAACGATTCAATTTCCCAGAGTGTACGTGCATATTATAGACCTATATACGTACAATTTTAAATTAATAGGTCACATAAAGTTCTGAAAGAAATTTGAAAAAATAATAATGCGGTTTTAATAATATTTAGAAATAAGAATACGCAATGAAATAGAAAAGTCTGTTCCTCCAGGGCTGAGAGAGATAGTGGTTAAAGCATGAAAAGAGACTAACTTCAAGCAGCACATGCAGAGTTCACAGAATAGAGTTAACTAAGATTTTAGTATATATAGTTTTTTTAGAAATTTTAATCAATGACACTATAATATTAGTCACTTTGTCAATATTTAATTGTTTTCTGCATGCAATATTAGTGTTTGTACTTTAAAAAAATTCATTATGATTACTAAATTTTTAAAAACAGATGCAAAAGATGGATACAAATTGTTGGCAATGAAGACCTAATTTGCTTACCCATCAGTTTCCTTTCAAGAAGCCGCTTTGTTTGCAGCTGTCACTTTAATGTTACTGATTATAAATGTACGCAAGCTGGAAAACGACTTGTGAGCACAGCATATCCGATTGTACACGGGGCACAATCTTTAAGTGACGAACAAGTAGCAGAGTTCATAACAATTAATTCAAATGTTGTTAATGAAGGTAACTAGATAATTTTGAAAACGTTAATAATGTAAACTCATTAGGGTAAACAAGAAGTATGATAGTCGCGAATGTAACATTAATATTCAATTGGTTTACTGACGTAATTAAATCTGCTGAATCATACAATTTTTTTATCGCTTTGTACATCAAATGTTAAATAAATTTATCGTAATAGCTCATTTCGGATGAACAGAAAA
This sequence comes from Prorops nasuta, assembly GCF_024137725.1. Lineage (NCBI taxonomy): Eukaryota > Metazoa > Arthropoda > Insecta > Hymenoptera > Bethylidae > Prorops > Prorops nasuta. Next base: position 5,052,594 of record NW_027116811.1, on the reverse strand, counting down.
TTAAATTGACTGTACAAACTTATGTCAAATAACTGAACGCGAACATTAATAATACAATTTTGTCCTGTCTTTGCCTTCTCTTAATCTTTACGTTATTTCTATTTAACTATTTCAAGTAAACAATTTCTTTGCGCATTCTTAAAGCTGCTGAGATACCACTTGTAAATACACCTGTAAATACTGACGAAGCTCCTTTGTGTGCAAGTCGAATTTTGCATAATGAACCTTCCACATCATTCATAAATTATAATTTGAATGACAATCACGAGCCGGTTATTACATATCCTGAGGTAATTAACAAATGGTTTTTTATATCACTGTGTACCTTTGCATCGGAGGTATACATGCATGCGTATTATATTTTTATTTATTCTCATACACATACAGCACTTACAAACTAATCGTTTTTAACGCTTCATTTTTCCAAGGGATGTAGTCTTTTAAAACAAAATACTGAAAACTACAAATTACTTTTTATAATAAAGAAAAATCAACATTACAAATTCTAAAGGTACAAATATTCTATAGACACGGCTGAAAGAGCCGTGGCTTTTCTCGACAATATAATTTGGAAAAACATACATTAAGCCATCTTAAAACCTAGCAATTATTAAAATTAAAATTTTAAATCGACGCTTATTATCTTTCTTTTACAATGCGTTGGTTTCAAAATAGTCCTAACGTCATTTTCTTCAGTATCAGCCAAAATTCCTGTCATAAAACACTCCGAATTGCTTAATCTATCTTTACTTTCTTGTTCGCTGTTTGTACACTCCATAAAAATCGCCCAAAGTCCAATCTGTATAGATTAACCGACCTGTTAGCTTATAACCATCCTGGTGACTTGCTATAAGCCCCTGCCAAACAAAGCCACTCGCCCGATTTCAGTTTGTCTATTGAAAAAAAATTTCGCGTAATTTTTATACAAATTTTCAAAATTTGTTCTCCAAATCCCCGATTAACCTGTCCTGATCACTTATATAATAGTAATTGTTTCCTTGTCAGCACACGACACTCGCTTCCGTCACTCTTACAATCTTTCCTTCTTGGCGCTTTCTAAATTAATCTCCACGTTAGCGCTCATAGTCGAATGATTCATAAATTATGGTGCCAAATTTCGACCTTAACGCGAGAGGCTTCTATAGTAACTGTCATGTGATACATAGTAAAGATATCATTTAGTCATGTGGATGCTGTATGGGTTTTCACTAATATGTAAATATGAACGCAGGCGTTAATTTTTAATCTTATATAATAAAAAGGAAGTGATACTTCATAATATAATCTCCATTTATTTCAATAATGCAAATGCGTCACATACTATTAATTTTAACTCGACCTTCTCGAGACATATACATTTATGAAATTATTAATAACCGTATTCTGCAGAAAGTTGAGAGTAATATGATTGAAAATACGAATACCAAGAGAAAGAGGCGACCTTCAAGTATGTGAATTATATTTCGCTTTATTTGTTTGGTATTATTTAAGAAGAATTCTGCTGTTATTAATAATAATTACTTTCAATTTATATAGATTCAACTGAACGATTGACAATAAAAAAGGTGGCACAAGACGCGGGCATTTCGTTAGATACGCCACCCTCTCCGAAAACTAAAATACTGCTAACGAAATTACGAAATTCGTATAATGATTTTTGTGTAATGCAACAAAAGTATTTTGACAAAATGAAGGAATGCGAAGAATTGAAAAAGAAATTGCAAGACCAACCTTCCTATGGTAATATAAATTCTAAAGCTCTTCGAGAAATAGTGTCAATGAACATTCATAACCAAAATCGAAACATTCATGGACGTCGTTACGGAGAAGGCGAGAAAATGCTAGCTGTTGATATTCAGCGTCGTAGTAATAAGTGCTACACATTTTTAGGTAATACCATGATATTGCCCGATAGAAAGACCATTTCTCGAACAATTAAACGTTTTCCTATAAAACCAGGTAAAAATGATATTTTATACAATGCTATTAAAGAGAATGTAGCTAGGCTAAGTAGTTTAGATAAAGTTTTTGTACTTACAATGGACGAGACATGCTTGAAAAGAAGGTTGATTTACACAGAGGGGATGGCCTCCGTATCCGGCTTTATTAGTGGTAAAAGTGATTTGGTGGATCATGTTCTCGTATTTATGATTCAAAGTATAAATACCCCAAGGAAACAGCCTCTGTCGTATTATTATTCAAAATCGGCTATGAGTGGCGCAGAGCTGGAAACTTTATTGTTAATTACCATAAAAGATTTAATAGATATGGGCTTAACCATTGTTGCTGTTGTATCCGATCAAGGAGGTCCGAACAGAAAGGCCTTAGCTAACCTTGCGCGGAAGACAAACGTTCATCAATCAGGGAATTTCTTTACAATCCCAAATTACGACCATAAAATATATATAATTGCAGATGTTCCACACATTATTAAAACTTTTGTCACATCTTTAAGGGGGAGATATGAAAAATGGTTGAAAGAGCACCCTTCTTCTACTCAGGGTATTAACATTAAATCTCAATATCCTGGCAATACGATACACTGGGGTGGGAAGATTGGGTATTGGTCTGATGTTGTAAAGTTATTTTATACATATTGTCAGGGTAATATGACGAAATTAACAGAAGACCATTTATTTCCTTCCTCAAGGAGTAAGATGAAGGTAAATAAATCTGCTCAGATAGTCAGCAAGTCAATAGCAGAAAGTTTAAGAGAAATGTGGAGTAACGATCCTGAAAACAATTTCACGGCAAAAATTACAGCAGAAATATTTGACGAGATAGACGAAATGTTTGACTCTATTCTTGGTAGTAGTAGTAATGATAAAAAATCTAATTCGACCAGAGCTCCAATTTCTGCGACGTCCGATCATATTCGTAAATGGACAAGCTATAGATTAAAAGCAGAAACTTTAAAATTTTATCATTATGACGGAAGTGCTGTAAATACGCCAACACCTAAAGTCTTGCTAAGCAATTTATTCGTTTTTCATGATTTATGGATAGATTTGCAAAGATTGGGTTTTCAGGAATTGAACCTTCGTTACTTAAATCAAGATCCTTTAGAAAATTTGTTTGGTCTTTTGAAAAGCGAGCAAGGCGACAATAACCATCTTACCGTTGCCCATTTTGAATTTGCGTGGCGAACCGTTTTACTCACAAGATATTCAAATTTAAGAATCGATGGAACTAATTGCGAAGTAGATGGCATGGATCAATTAGTAGGCTGCGATGACTTGTTAGGCAAGCGAGATTTTTTCAATGACCAGTTTGCACAGGATATTCCTGCTGCTGGCGTTGAACATGAAATCCAGGTAGATTATCCGCAATTACATATCGATGAAGATGATTTAGATGATTCTTTGCGAGATATTCTTGGTTTAGATACATCGCAAGAAATAGAAAAGTAAATATAAACTTGTTTTATCAATTTATACAAATTTGTTGAATGTTTAATTACAACAATGTAGTACATTGAATCACAGTATATGCTATAGACACAAGAATTGAAGAATACAATAACTTTCTACATTATTAAGAATTTTTCAGAATTCTGTCATCTACATGATGCTCGAGTTTTTCTAAAAGGATTTAGAGACTATACACGGTGTTACAGCAATGATGCTTAATATTTCAAAGACACATTCTTCAGGCCAAACTGGGACTAAAAGTCCAGTACTCTAATATTCTTAGTAAATAATCAGTATATTGGTTCTGAATATTCTTTTATTCTCTTATTTAGGATTTAGCTCAGATGCTCTTCCGTCATCCTCAAGAATGTGTCTTTAAAATATTATACATCATTGAAGTTACACCATGTTTTAAACCAAAATTTTGAAACCAATACTTTCGAATGTATACAAAATTGTATTTCTTCATTTCTTTAAATACCACAATATTGTTTTTACGAAGTATACTCTGGGAAATGTAATCGGTCATAATATAATTTAAAGGTCCCTAATTAGCTATTACATATCACTTTTCCATGTCTCGTTATGTTATGTAGCAGTTGTAGCATGGAGTCCCGTGGTATAATCCAATGGCAATGAACCGATCGAAATTGTAGCACCCTTATAAACCAGTCATCCAATGCCCAATCAAAAATTTTAATTTTTATAATATTAATTAAACATTTGTAAAAGTAATATCAATAGATTAAGCGTAATTTTAAGGTGAAAATATGCCCAATCACGAGGATAACCGGACGATTATTTATATATTAGTGGTACCTTACAGTTTACATTTTATTATATTATAATGAAGAAGGCTCTGAATTTTCTGCACATTTCAGCTTGGTTTCCGAGAGCGTTGTTAAAATATCTCTGTCACTCTTGTACCCGTGACGCATTGTAAGGCGACCGCGAGACAATTGACCGAAATCCAGGTACGGTTAAAGAAAAAGTTAGAGTGGTGGGCAACGACAAGTTTCTAATGTTTGAATTTGTTTGTTTTGCATAATGTACTATATTTAAAACAACAAATTATAAAAAAATTCAAAAGGGTTACACCTGACCTAGAAGGCTCTATTACTGGTGCTTCTTTTTAGACTGTTTACCCAATATAGACTTACTCCGCTTAAAATTATGTAAATGTAGAGAATAAACGTTGTGACACGCTAACTGCTCATGACGTCTATTAAAGTCGTAGAAAATTTTTAATTATAATTTCCATTAATCGAAGCTTATACATACTTGGAAGTAATGATATATAAGTAATTAATAGTAAAAACATAATTTACTTTTATCGGATACTAAGCCAATTTATATTACAATCAAAAGTTCTCAATGTTGCAGTTATAAAAAACAATACACATATCATCCATGAATGTTTATTAATTAAACCTCAGATAAAGTAGCATCCAAAATTTCCTGTAGAAAGATTTACCATTATAAATAAGTAATGCTCGAAGAGAATGAAGAAATTAATAAATTATATTCCTTTTGGTCCTATTCCTGCGGAACAACTTTTTTCTCTCTATGAAAACTATTCATAACAATTAGTTGAAGCTGAAATATTTGCACGTCAATGTATTTTTAGTATTATGTGAATTAGATAAGAAAGTTTGGTACAGACCTTCGCTATGTACGTGCTCTTTTAAAACATTTACAATTAAGAATGTAATGTTATAAATCGTTAACGCGGTTATATCTATTGCTCCTCTTATCAATATTACTATTTTCATTCTCAATGAGCTTCTCAGCAAACTGTATTTCCACAACAATTTGAAGCATGATCATTTGTTTGTCCGTTAAAAGGAAGGCTTATCCTCATTATTTATTGTCTAAAAATTTCTAGCAGTGTCGATGATCCAACAGTTAATATCACATATGACGAAGGCCCCAGTAGCAGAAGGTTTGAGAACAATGTTCTACCACTTACTGTATACGACTATCAACTATTACACGATATTAAAGCACAAATTATGAGGTACTTTCAAAAGAAAGCATGTCCTGCTTGTAAGGCTTGTTTATTACGTGGCAATAAGTTGAATGATATTATAGAAGCTGGAATAATTATAATAAACCGAAGAATTTCATTACATGACATATTTGTCTATTTGCGTTTGAAAACATTCATTCTTGAAGAATTTTCTTTTGACGAATGGTTCATCTGTAAGAACCATGAAATATTATTGAAAGAACAATTATTACATAAATTATGTGTAATTTTGATACAAAAGGAATGTAATAAACGTAATAGAAAATTAAAACATGACGAAGAAGCGTCAGCAGCTTCTAGAAAAGTATGCCAACAGATGGGTAAAGCGAAAAATTAATGTTTTGAAAAACTTGTCTCGCCCTTGATTTTACAAACACATGAACTGTGGGATTATTATTGTACATAAATGACTTGGATTAGTATTTAACTGTCTTTTCCGAGAAAAACATTAATTAATTGCAATGGTTTGCAAGACTGTCTTCTTCTATTCTTTTAGTCCATTATGGTACTTTATTTTTGAATCGAAAACCAATGTTATCAGAAGATACTGCAATATACTAATAATATTAGACGCTCCGAATTGCTTTTATGCTTTTCTCAATTTCTTCTTTCGACGTTTTGCAAAAAAGGTAATAAATTTAATATATATATATATATATATATATATATATATATATATGTCGAAGAACAGACCCTACCCCGATTCACTATTTTTACATCCGAACCATTCTGCTAAGTTTCGAACCGTTCGCATGCCAGAACGATAGTAACTGTAAGTCAACCCTTCTGTCTACAGTTCATTTATGTTTCGTATTTCTCCTTTGTTAACATCCTATTTCTTTATGAATTGTCAAGCCTAGGCCTCATTGCTTTATTCAAAATTCCGCTGTTCCTTTGAAACGTTTATCTATCTTTAAAGTCATTCCGACACATTAATAAACCTTTTATTTGTTTTCAATCTATCTTAATAGAAATTTCTTTAAATACTCAGTTCACATTTTCGGTGAATGCCCTTCCAATTTCTCAATAAAAATTTGTTTCTTCGGAAATTCCTCCTGAAATGCATTGATTACTGATTGCTGTGTATAATGTGAAAAAGCTAACTCTTCGATATTTCGAAACGATTGAGTAGCGTGTCTGAATGAAATATTCCACCTCCACAGTTGCTCCGATCCAGTAATATGCGGGGTTAGGCCTCATAGCGTTGACTCATCGCGCTATGGTACCTACTCTTCGTATCTGGAGGTACCGGAGGCTAAATGGTTCACAATCCATCGGGAAATGGATTTTGGGCCATGGAATATACGAATGGGATTCACTTTTCATTAGCCACCCTTGTGACCAGAGATTCGTAAATCGGATCATGAATATCGCCAAAATATCCATGCATTCGTTTCTGGTTCAACAGGTGCGGGCAATAAATGACAGTGAATATGAATGAATCTTACAAGTGTGATACTTATGAATGATAGCATTTTTTATTGCAATGAATGGCATAGGTTATCAAGCAACTTGAGCAATAGCATTATAGGAGTGTTTTCCCATTAAATAAATAATGCATAACATTCACCACGCTTTACCTAATCCAATAATTATCACCACGCAATAGTTGCCTAAATCTCGCGCTTGAATAAGATAAATCTCTAATTCCCCTCCTTATTATCGTTAATTTTTTTTTATTCATTTCGTAGACATAACGACCATCTTTTACGTACCTCAAGTATAAAGAGTTAACGTTCCATCAACCCCGGTGAAACGTGTGAAGACATGAAAATGTATCAACTAATAAATCTTCTTATTTCATTTAAAACTCCATGGATAATGGATACCTTGGAATAATTATGGAAGGAGGAATGGCTCGTAGTTGTAGCATCGTCAAGGAGTCAACCACGTTCAATCGCTATTGTAAGCAAATAGCATGGGTTTTTTAGTTGGTAGGCACTGTTTAAAAATAGTGAGTCCAACACTACCCTGAGGTGGAACACCCGTCGGGCTGGTTCGTAAGTTGCCTAACCTAGAACTAACTTGAGGGGTGTTATATCCATCCCAGGGTGTCCTAGGAGGATTTTTCCCATGTAAAAAAAAAAAAAAAAAAAAAAACAAAGGAGAGAGTAATAAGGTGCCATTACACGGCGTGTGGGGTGTGGAGTATCGCGCGGTGTGAATATTGCCATGCCATACCTATCACACGGCGCGGCGATTTAAATATACATTTTTTATTATTAAAAGTAACAACAATAAGGAAAAAATGCTGTAAGTTCGTGACAACCTTAACGTCCTTTTTTTAAACAATGAAGGGAACTTGCATAAGAAAAGTAGGTTTTGTAACATTCTCAAAATTTCGGCACCAATTTCAGGATGACAGAAAATTTATTTCATTTATTTCAACCATACTATCTTCTACACCATTAAATAGTGAAAGCTGCGCGTAATAATATTCATGAGTGATCGTGACACCCTTATTATTTCTTTTTTAATTAATGAGGAAATGCTACCTATCTCGTGTTTACCCTTAAAAGAGCAATATTAAAAATATAAGACAAAAATATTGAAGCCTCATAAAGATCTTCTCGAAGTTTTGCCTTCCTAGGGCATTCACCGGATTGGTATGCATGAAGCATTTCCTCGTTACTACAAGAAAAATTGACACAAACCCTTATAAATATTATAATGTTAATTTTGCAATTTATTGTGTCACAAGAAAATGTATGTTCTAAGCTATCTTAAAAATGCTTTTCAAACTTCCAAAACGGTTAGGTTTCAATTTTACGGTGCAAGTACCCTTTTTCGTTAAAAAAATAGACGTCACGAACTTTTATGATTATTATATCGTTATTTTCATAATTTTATGGGCTATAAACCTGCATGATTTAAAAATGTTATAAAGATTATTTAGTATGTTAAAATAATCGAAAATCGGTGAAAAGTAATTTGACGGTTCGCAAGTGCAGTTGTGCGATTGCTTTTTATAAAAGGCGATCTTGCTCACCCATGAAGCTGGTAATAGTAGACGCTCCATTATCGCTATTAGTGAAATGAGAAAGGATAATACTTCTTGATTCAATTTTTCTTATTAACAACGAACAGGAATGTTAAAGCTATATAAGGAGTATATGCAATTGATGCATTTAGTGTAGCTTGAATATTAGAGATGCAGAAAGGTTCATTCATTCTTTCGTAAGACCGAATCTACTTTATCAAAGAATTAACAGATTTTCGAAATTTATAATAAGTTTTCGATATATTATATAATATTTTGTGGCCGAAGCAATTGGTTCATAAAAATAAATCACTGTTAAGAATCAGATATGGGCTCCTTAAAAATACGAGCGACTGCGAGTGACTATATATGCTTGCGAAAGTGAAGCCAAGATGGAGGGGATAAAGGGATAAATTGCTGGGCCGCCATCTTGAATGTTGATAGATATCATATAACACATAATAGGTCTGTTCTCGTTGCCTACACTTTTTACACTTTGTGCACTTTTTAGGGTGTCAACTTATACAATGGACAAAGACAGAAATACGGAAAGTGTAGAAAGTGTTAAAAGTGTAGGCCAACGAGAACAGACCTAATGACATATATATATTTTAGTTCAAGAATGAATCAAAATGATTTGTGCAGAAGGAACTAAACGTTGGATGGTGGATTAGGAGTAACATATTTGTTAGAAGATATATAGAAAAAATAGCCATAAGCAGCTTTCCAACGTAAGCAAGATCCATTGGACACAGCAATTTATCATTTAGGCATGAAGAAGAAAAATCTTACTCGGGGTCTTTTTAGGAATTAGAGAGTCAAAAGAATGACAGAATTCTTTGCTAACAATTTTGCTAAGAACCACTGGAGACAAACAGCTTTAAAGAATAACGTTGCTTTGCTTGGGAAGCAAAGATTTGAGTATGCAGAAACATTTTCCTTATTAGCAGGGGCATTGACAAATGCCATTGAAGTTGTGTGAATAAGTTAAATAACCTACAAGTTGCAATGGTGCTGATGAGGCTTTACAAGGATAATATAGCATCTTTAAATTTAAGAAAAGTGTTGTACGAGGGAATACTAGGATGTGAGAAAGAAAGAGAAAATCAGGATATGCCAAGGCCCATACAGATCTGCCCTGCATAGTACGGTGCTTTGGATTTTAAAAAATCATTCTGTTTCTCTGAATACACTGTTTTTAACCAACATTGGTATGATGTATCTACAATACAACGATGAATCTAAAAAGCCTTATGACAGAATAGGTAAGCAACGGTGTATCTCTTAAATCACTTTCCTAAAATTTTTTTTATATTATATCTTGACTAATATTTTGTTTTCACATTGATTCAGCAAATCCAAACGTTTTCAAATTTTATGTATCTTTACATATGCACTCAGTGCTACTCAGATAATAAATTAACCTCAACAACACAAGATAAAAGGGAGGGTCATTCTGTAGTAATTTTTAACTTTACTTATGGTATTGAAAACAGAAGCTTAGGCCAGATAAATAGTGAATGTTGGAAGGTAGTATTATGCCACTGGTGCAACAATTATACTTTACCACTGCACATACCCTCTTCAAAGCTGGTTATCCTGCTCTAGCATTTGAATTCTTATCAAAATTGCCTAATAAAGTAATGGATGCTAATAGAGAGGACAGTTTGAATTTGTATCTTTCCTACTTAATGCTGCTGTTATAATGTGTTACTCTTATATTATTAATCTATTTTAATATTCAATAACAGGCATTCTTAATGTCCCCAGTAAGATCAAGGTACAGGGTTCTCAAATTAATACTGGAATAATAGATTAGGATATAAGCATTACAGAAACTACTGTCGAAGGAAGTCATAATAATGTTAACAAGATCCTCACTCACAAAACTTATGTCAATCTGTTATTTTTATAAGCATTATTCTGCATTCTATGTAGATTCATGGCAATGAATAGATTGGAGCACACTTGCTATTGAGTGTGGTAAAAAGAAAGAAGATAAGCTAGTATTAAACTAGGACGATGATCCAGTTAATAGTGAAGATCCCGATCTTGGAAGTCCTCCTTTAACAATGAAGATGGATAGAGGAGAAATTGGTGGAAGCATTAAATATATTGGAGATGAAGGTATTTTTGTATTTTTTTCGTTAAGTTAATTAACAAGCAGGTATATTATTCTAATCAATTATTCTTATATTCTTATTTTAGGAGAAGCTAAAGAAGGTAATAGGACAACTGGATATCATGACACAACAGCTGTAATTTATAGCCTGTTTAAAAAATCTCATGGAAGAATTGTCAACATTATCAACTGGATTTGAGGTTGACAGCGAACAGTTCAGATATCAACTATACATGGCTTGAACAAGCAGATGATGTTTTGAGGCAGCTTTGCAACAACAGCACAAGCACTGATAACGATGCTAACAATGTCTCACAATGCAGGTCTTATATCATTTTATTATGTTCTCCACTAACTTTCTATAAAAGCACATAATACTTTATTTTACTTTTTAGACGATGAAGCAATGACTAATGATGAACCTACTTATAGGCCTAGAGAACAACCAAATTTACATGAAATTCTTGCAGCAGAAAAATTAGATTTCGAAGCAAAAGTTCAAAGAACGGCGAAATGAAAAAGTGGATAAAAGGTAACTAAATAGCCTTTTAATAAATAGAAAAAATTTAAACCATTAATCATATTCGATTTATTCCATAGCTTAACGAAACGTCATTAAGAACTTTATTGTCATATTACTCGTTACACGAAGCATTCGGTGGTGGTTCAGCTTCTGTAAGAATGGAATAAGTACTTTTATTTTAAGAATTGCAACAGGAAAAGACTCAGCAACAATTGCTTAGCTCCCTACAACGCTACCTCTATTTAGCGCCAGTGTGGCTTACAATAAAACTATGGTCACTGACCCAGTGAGACATTTGCAAGTAAGATATTTGTTTACAAATCAATTAGTATCCTTTTATTGATTTTTTCATACTTCCTTTATCCATTATTATTTCCGGTTTCTGGCGCATAATATGTTACAAACACTGGTTGAACTACGAAATGCACCTATGCCCAATCGAAATACACATTATTCTGAAATATTCACAATGAGAGATCTTACGGTTGCACTAAGTGCATGTATCTATCAATCACTTAGTGACTCTGGTACAATTGTGATAAAGAACCATGAAACGGACAGGTCAGTATTCCAATTTAGCTGATAAAGTTAATTTGAGGATTGTTAATAATTTATCTCTTCTGTTAAACATAAGAGCAATCTACCAGCATTTGTAAACGTTAAAACCTTTATGGGAGGTCGTTTAATAGTATCGTATAGATACCACAGACGATATTTAACAGACGACGGTGTTTATATTAACACTTCACCTGAAAAATGGTCAAGTATCACGAGTTTACGTGCATTTCTAGCAAGAGAAAAAGATGAAGATACACCAAATCTAAATATATTTCTTTGTGATTCATTCTTCGCTACATATATGAGCCTGTTTATGCTTTGGCTAGCTGCGACACTCATACTTTACAGATTAGTTGGACAGCATTTTGGCAATAGCACTTGATCTTGCCTATATGGCAGTGACATAAAACATTGATTCGAGTGGCAAGTACAAATAATCAGGTCAATACTTTATCATTTTCCTCTTTTAATTCTTTTATCACTATAGTAATATGCCTTTATGGTAAAACTTTTCAGACTGCTGTAACTGTAATCAATAATTATTCTGCTACCACAGAAATGATTCTACCACTGATACTACTGCTACTGGAACTATGGCAGTCAAACATCATATCGCTTTAATAATGCAATACAAATAGATGAAGGTTCGTTTGGAGTACTTTGTGGCTTTAACTATGGGACTGGAAATAAAATTTTGTTGGAAGATAGTATTACACCAATGGAATTAGAATTATTATTGAATACTGGAACATTCGATTGGGTTATTTTGCATATAAGAACAGCTACTGAATATATTTATAATTGTATAAACAAAACTTTATTATAATATTTACATGTGAAAAAAAAGTAATTCTTAATTATAATATTTATATGAAGAACAAAAAATAAATTCTTTGTAACAGTCATGTTTAAATAAAAATATTATTTACTGGAACAATTGTAATAAATCTGGAAAATAGAAAATGTCATGTTATTAAAAGGCTAAATTTTATATACTATAAATATATGTCAATTTATAGTCACAAAATAAAGATACAGCTATACTATATATATCTAATTGTTAATTGTTATGTAGATTGAAGTTCCTTTTACATATCTATTTATTCTTTTTCCCTTCCAGACTATTGTCGTCCTTTCTCTGCCTCCTACCTCTTCTCAAAATTGAAAGAAATAACATTAAAATGTTAAATTTATTAAACTAAATATTATCAAACGTTAAAAATATTACCAGCTTTTGATGCTTTAGCTACTACATTTTCTTTTTCGAATTTTTCTTCTTCAGAACCAATCTGGAATTCTGAAACCAAAGTAATCTGTTAAATTTCCTCTTGTACCTATATTTATATAATTTTATATTATCTTATTTCTTCATTTTGTCTTCGTTTATGGCAGTTCATGGGATTTTGCAATCCACAAGACAACATATATATATGTCATTTATGTGCTATATCTATCAACATTCTCAAGCACTGCTACCAACTTAAATACAGTATTTTCTTCGAATTTAACTTTCTTCGGTTGGCTAAGAATTGCCTTCGGTACAAATAATTCGAGCCTTCGAGGCCTGAGTGTCCAGCCCCTGGTGTGGTGTAGCCGCTGTGGCAGTGGCGCCAGTGTCTTCACGCCTCGCGCAATTTCCAACTGTTTCCAACTAGTGTATCCATTATCTAATTATCCAAAATCAAATACGGCCAATACGGGTTTAGTCAGTTGAAGTCAGTTCAGTGGGTTTCAGAGTTTCAGTACTTTAGTTCAGTCACTTTTCAGTCTTTTCAGACAGTTCCAGCCGTTTCAGTCAGAGGAAATCAGTGAACAGTGAGTGAGCGCAGTGAGTGCTGTGAGTGTTCAGCTTGGTTCAGCTGACTTCAGCCCCTGATTCGCATCAATTCGCATTTCCCGTAATTCGCGTTTACATGGTCGCAATTTATTGTAAAGCTCTTGTGTGTTTAACTTCTTTTTTTAATTTGAAGTTTTTTGTCATATTTTGCTATAGAGTCATAAGTGTACATATTTATTGCTTGAAAAAGTTAAATTTATATTATTTTTAGATATCCAAAAATGATGAATGTTTACGATGATATTAATAAACACACACAGATAGCTCAATTAAATGATAAATCACCTAAATTTCATAAGAAAAAAAACGAAAAAACAAAACAGCAAAGCATTCCAAAAGCACGTGGAGTTTTCTATGTAAGATAATCTTGACAATATTTAGATTTCACTAAGACGTTTGAAAATGAATTAAGTATAATTAGAAAGGAAACATTAGCTATGTTTTCTGAGAGATTTATAAATTCAAAGTTATATGTGTATCTTATACTGACTCCAAACTATAACAAATAGCAAGTAATTGGGGATTCAACTCAGAAGATTTTGAATAATACATAATTACAGATGAATTATTCAAGTTCAAGTTAATAATATTTCAGACAGTTTCTAAATTTAAATTAATGTTTTCAATACTTTGCCTAAAAATGATTTATTGTTCAGATATTTGACCAATCGGATACTTTTTTTTCTTTGTACAATTTTATTATATAATTTTGTTGTCTTATTTATGTATTTCTTTAGTATTTTCTTTATTTTTAGGCCTATGATGAGAATGACCAGGGCAATGATTTATCAGATATCAATAAACCTATATTTGACCCTCGTATAATAGCAAATTCTTTAAAAAATGTGATTTTTTTTATTATTTTAATCAGTGTAGTATTAATGGATGGAATAAATAAATTTTGGTTTTAGGCAATCGGTACAATTGCAGGATCTGACGATAATTTTTATGATTATGTCAGGTCTAGACAGTTAGATAAATCAAAGTATGACAGTGTTGAAAAAAGTAAGGAATGCAAAAGTAGGGTAAATGATTTTAAAACTGATACAATTTCAAATCCTGATGGGAACAATAGTTTACAAGCTGTAAGTGACGTTTTAAGAAGATGTAAATTACACAAAAATTGTGCTATACAGAGCCTTTTGAAGCATAACATAATATCAATTAATGACTTGGAAATACCTGATGAAAGCAGTGTAAGGTTATTTATACGATATTTACTTTTTTCTTTCATATTATAATATAGCTTTTATTTATACCCTTTAGAGCCAATATACAGTAAATTCTTATTACTCAGACATTTCTAGAAATAATTTGAATTTAGTGGAGCATCCAGAAGATCCAGATATATTGATTAATGAAATCCTTGCATATGGAGGCATTGATCAGACGAAACATAAGGATCTTGACTTTACTGTTGACTATGTTGGTAAGAAGAAAACTGTTACACCAAAAGAATATTATTCTAGAATTGATGATAACTATTTTACATTTAGAAAGAAGACTACAAAAAATAAATGAGATAAATTATAGATTAGTTTCTTAAAAATTGATCAAAATTATATATATATATATATATATATAGATATATATATAGATATATATATAAATATTTACTAAATCTGAAATGGAAGTACAAAATATTACCCATAGAGCATGTCAAGATGCAATTGTGTCAGATACATAAGAGCCCTTTCAATTCTATTGCTTTTTAAACTTTTATGTGTATAAAGTATCATAAATATTTGTTTTCTAACTAGTACAACAAATTATGTATTAATCAAATTACAGATAAAATATAAGATTGTAATAATCAAACACATTCCTCCGATAACATCTTATTTAAGTGTATTTTGCGCGTAGTTTGGTGCTGCATTACATGGCAGCGCTGTCATAAGTAAATTATAACAACTACTTTCTCAACCTAGCAAGAAATATTTGATGTGTGTGTGATTGGTTAAACAATCAGCCCTTTTTCAAATTTGACAAATCACGTCAATTATTTTTCGCTGCGCTGAGAAAGTGGTTGTTGCCATGGATTTCGAGATTTCGAGCCTTGGCTCCTTATTTACTTCAAGTGACATCATGGACATCACTACTGGCCTCTCGATTCCCGAATCAGGAATCCAGATGGGAATAATTTATTAACCTTTATAGTCTGTGGGCATATTATTTACCTACTTTTTTGTTTAACTATTACAGTCGTTTGATCAATTTCATTGGAATAAACTTTGAAAATGTTGCCACCACCAACGCGCCACTATAAGTAGTGGCTTTCCAGACTATAAAGGTTAAATTGATTCGTTCAAATGAAATTTAACTATGATTCGATAAAAATAAAATGAGTTAACAAGAAAAACTACTAACAGAAGTTCACCCAACTATGATTTGGGTGGGCTGAGTGCATCCAATTATTGCCATCGTTTTCGTCTTATCTATTTAATCATGTTTTGATATTTAATAATGAAACTTTACTGCAATGTTGAGGTTAGCAATAAATCATTATCTGTGACAAATTTTACAAGAAAAACAACACAGAGAGCGGTCTTGCTTGGCTATTGGATGGTAAACAGTAAATAATGATGAAATTTCTATCTAATTCAAACTCAAATGAATAAACAAGGCACCAAATATATACAAGGTAAGCAAGTTTTAATCACAATTAATAATTAATCATTGTTTCTTTATATATTAATTTAATCTCTATTTCTCACAATGATATTCCTTTTATAATTAATTACACTTACTTCAGTATTAATATTTTATCTATGTATATACATATATCTTAGGTGGATGGTAACATAGAGAAAATCTTTACAAAGTTTATAACTGAAGGAAAAGCAACTATAAGATTGACTGTCCCTCCCATGATTTAATTATTTGGTGTAAATGAGTTCAATTTGAAAGTTTCATTCATGTCCTGAAACTGGTGTTATAAAAAAAGACAGATCTAGCAGTTCTAGCCTTGTCAAATTTAAATCCAAAAAAGCTTTTTACAGTTCCAAAAAAACTGAAGTTTCAATAAAGAAAATACTCTATTTTACTGTGTGTGTGTGTGTGTGTATGTGGAAGGTTTCCCAAAAATTACTAAAGAGCTACATGTGATGGAATTAAACAGAAAATCTTTTGATAGACAAATTTTAATATTGCAGAGCTTAACAATATTAAACTTATCAGATAATCTAATTTCATCATTACTAAAGGAGCTGGATAACTTACCATGTTTGCAGGAATTATATTTGGCCCACAATCAGCTTGGAAAAACTATAAAATGAACTTGGCTAGATCAAAGCCCAATTATTAATAGTTTATGCTTATTAGATATAAGCAATAATGTAGTAAGTGTTTATATTGTAAAAAAATATATTCCATTTTGTTATTATTATTATTAATAAGATTTTTCTTTTTTTTATAGCTATCATTTTTGCCAAATCAAATTGGTAAACTTAAAAATCTAACAGATCTCAAAATAAATCAGAATTTTTTTAAATAGTTACTCTTACCACAAAGTATTGGCAATTTATCAAATCTACAATACTTGAATATGTAAAAAAATAGTATATCTCAATTGCCTGTCAATATAAGAAAATTAAGGTTACAATTGTCTGACTTTTCTGAAAACTCATTTTCTAGCTTATACACCTAATTTCAGAGTACAAATTACAATTATACAGATTACTTGAATGTTCTACTAAAGCTGTTTTAAAGGCTGGGTAGTTAGAAGTAATACTTGACATAAATTTGTTGAAGGATGCAAGAAGATCAATATCTATGATTTTTTTAAACTATGGTATAATGACAATACAATACTCTTAATCCTTGTAAGATATTTGGATATAGCTGGATACTGTTTATGTAAAACCGCTATTTTTGAGAATTATATAAAAACATCAGTGACCTTGGTGACCTAACATCCTCGTCTCTAAGGGTCACTGTAATACTTGGGTGTGTTTTTGTTTCTTTTGTAAAAATCTACTATCGTATAAATACTCAAATCCAAGTGCAGGTCAACTTGTATTGTAGATAAATAAAGGTTCTTTAAATGTATTATATCTTCCAATATCCATTCACTACCGCCCGTATAAAGCAGGAAATTTGAATCCTTTACCATTTGGCTAAATTCATGCTGTACTTTACCATGGAAAAGGATATACTACACTATAGCTGAACCACATACGATTCAATCACCCACTGTGTATGTATGTACATTCATACTTTGTATATATACAGTGTGAGGCACTTAAGACGCCCCAGAATATGAATATAAAAAACGCGTATATCTCTTTAAATATAAAAGATACTCCATTTTTGCATAGGACCTTTTCGAAACCTCTTATTACTTACTTTCAGAAAGGTCATATGCGAAAATTGAATATCTTTTTTACTTATACTTAAAGAGATACGCGTCCTTTTGTATCTATGTATGTCTGGGGCGACTTAAGTATCCCATTTTGTATACATATAAGGTATCTTTGGACCTTTTTCTCTCTGTTTGTTATCCTGGGACTTCAATTAAGTTCCACATGTATTAAGACTTTTTGTGAAAAGACTGATTAGGAGGAGAATAAAGGAAGAAAACAATAAAATATTGGAGAGTAGTGGTCATTTATTCTTCCAACTGTACATTTTCCTATACATATGCATATTATTAGTACACATTCTCTCTCTCTCACACTATATTATTTGTGAATGCTTATCTAGCGTATAATCAACAACGACATAACTCATACAGCAGTCATAATCACCATTACTAATCAGTCATCACAAGCGTCTTTGGCGGTCTATCTTCTCAGCCACTCCAAGTTATCATATCTATCGTAATTGTCGTCCATGGCTCAAAACAAAAATTAGTTAATTGTATTGCAACCTTTGCATTCAATAACGGTATAGCGTCAAATAATTCTATTATTCGCATCAGTGAGACATATGCATATGTCCCTCTACCCTAGAAAGGATTAAGCTAACTGTGGGCAAATGGGTAATAGGCCTGGACCCTGGTTTAGGCTGATTTGATTTTGAGCAGCATGAGGAGCTGCCAGCTGGTAACGCTGGTGTTGGTGGCGTCTGTGGCGGTTGGCGAGTGCGAAACGAAGGACTGCGAGTGGCGCTAAATCAGCTAAATGCCGCCCGGCAGGCCCGGAATCCGGGGCTCGGGCCCTGGATCTCCCGAACGGGCCCGAACCTCGCTCGCTCGGGGTGGCTCGGGGACCGGGGCCGCCGGCCGAGTGGATTTCAAAGTGTACAACAGAGGTTTGTATGTACGCACGGTAGCCAACTAGCCACGTAGTGGCGATAAATTGAAGTATAGTGTCGCGAAGCGAAATCCATTTTGATAGGTGCTAATGTTACGTCCTGATGAAGGCTGCCTGCCTGGTTGGATCTTACTTGTCCCTCTGGGTGCGTTCTCATGGGCGTAAACTCACGATTTTGCCCTCTTTAGGTAAAGAGGTTTGTTGATATTTTGTAGGTGCAGGATACCGTCTTTCCCACTATGCGTGATAGGAATCTAAATGGTAGCTGATTGATGAGATTTGTTGAAAGTTTTATGCTGATTTATTGTTTGCTCGTACAATGATTTTTACACTGGTTGGTAATGCGAATATTACTAACTAATAGTAAGTTCAGTAATTGACTTTCGCTGAACTCCGCGGTTCGAAGGCGCTTAACTTATTCTCCGAAGGGTTCTCCAGGGTTTTTAAAGGAGCATCCCTTATCTGAGAGGAAAAGAAGGGGTCTAGCGTCGCTTCTCTGGACCAATCGAATCTTGGTTTTCGGAAAGCGTCGCTCCGTTGTCATGGAAATTTTGGAACTAGGAGTAGGGAGGCTAAGGCCGGTATTCATAGTCGTTACTTATACATATTTAAGTCTGACTTAAAGTATCGATTGTCCTTTTTCACCTAACAGTAATAGAAAAAGATAACCTATGCGTAAGTCGGTCTTAAATATAAGTAACGACTATGAATACCGGCCTAAGAGATATTTTCTGGACTGAGAGTAACCTGCTTACGTCACGGGGAGATTTTTGTAGGATGTTACGTAGTTGGGAAAAGAGAAACTCGCGGAATGCTCGCGGATAACTCATCTGCGCTGCAGATAGGTTTTCCCGATATTTAAGAAGGACAAAAAAAAAGGGTTGTAGTTTTATTGCTTTGTTTGTGACGATTCAGGTAGAAAAAGGATGTTAAAACACTTCCTATATAACGGAGGTTTCCTCTTTATATGTTGAATAATATTCTAAATGAGATCTAAATTCTAGTGGATTCAATGTCTACCAGCCATTATTAATAATTATTGTGAGTATCGTATCGTATGGGCTCATAGGTGGTGCTGTTGCGGCTTAAGCCAGCACGTAACACTAACATGTTGACAGCATCGGTTTTAAGCCGGTGCCCGGTATTCATAGTCGTTGCTTATATTTAAGTCTGACTTAAAGTATCGATTGTTCTTTTTCACCTAACAGTAATAGAAAAAGATAACCTATGCTTAACGGGAATCCGTTTACCGACATTACAGAGCAAAAACTATTTCGCATGCAGCGTCGTTATTTGTAGACGGATTGTAAAGTTATTACAGGTTTTTGGAAATGCCAGTAGCATATGTACTAATTTACGTTAGGAAAATTAACAAAAAATGAAAAAAAAATTTTGTTTAAATAAATATATTAACATTATTGAGAAACAACAATTAAATCGCAAAATCCCCCAACGTACTTTGCTAGATAATGTTCATACGTTTCCAAAAAGTCCACATAAATGCAAATCCGTCAAGAAATGATGACGCTGCATGCGAAATTAATAATGGAAGAAATTCGTGTTCGGGAAGTCGCCAACATGAAATTCTTCCATTATTTATTTCGCATGCAGCATCATCATTTCTTGACGGATTTGCATTTATGTGGACTTTTTGGAAACGTATGAACATTATCTAGTAAAGTACGTTGGGGGATTTTGCGATTTAATTGTTGTTTCTCAATAATGTTAATATATTTATTTAAACAAAAATTTTTGTTCATTTTTTGTTAATTTTCCTAACGTAACTTAGTAGATATGTTTCTGGCATTTCCAAAAACCTGTAATAACTTTACAATCCATCAACAAATAACGACGCTGCATGCGAAATAGTTTTCGCTCTGTAATGTCGGTATACGGATTCCCATTAAATATGTAAGCAACGACTATAGAATACCGGCCTTAGGCCGTGTTCCGTTGTTGACTGTGAGTACTAGTAATCTATAGTTTGCGTGACATAAACTATAGATTTTCAGTACTCACAGTCAATAACGGAACACGGCTTAGTTCCATCTTGCTTGTCTTGTATGTAGTACATATGTCATATACAACATAGGTAGCGCTAAAAACGCTGGTAAGCTGGTATACATACCACAAATACCATAAGCAACAATGAAGTTTGCACAGTTGCACTTTGCAGGAATTGCAGGCCCTGATTCGCATCAGCAGTATTAGCACTTTAGCAGTTCGTTCAAATGGTCCAAGTAAATGACCGGTATGAATCCATTTCCTGCATTCTGCGTCACCATTCATCAACTCTGCCGAATTTAATTATCTCATTTTTTGAAAATTTGGAATAATTGGAGAATAATCAATTTAATAGTTCATTATTATCAGTTTGATAAATCGGTATTATTTAATGCTTATCGAATAATATTGAAATTGATAATTGAAAATCGAATTAATTGTTATTAATTACGAGCAAAAATGTCGCGTATCAAAGCATTATCAATATGTGGGGTTCGTAATTTTAGTGATGACAGTAACAATGTTATATCATTTTCTCATCCCTTAACCCTTATTTTGGGGCCAAATGGTACTGGAAAAACAACAATAATTGAATCATTAAAATTTGCTATTACCGGAGATTTTCCACCAAATTCTGGAAATAATGGACAGTCGTTTTTTCACGACCCTATATTAACTAAAAGTGCTATGGTAAAATGTTTGAATAATTAATTATAATTTTATTCATTTGATTTGTCTTTTGTGAGTTTATATTTATAATAAGAAGTTTACAGTTTTCTTTTGTTTTTAGCTTAAAGCTGTTGTTAAAGTCTTCTTACGTGATTCTGCAGCAAACACATACATGATAACTAGAGTAATGGAAGTCACTAGAAGGACAAGTGTTTCTACAAAGAAGCTTGATGCTCTTATTAGCAGAAAAATGAAAGGTGAAAAAGAGGTATAGAATTTATGTAAAATAAATAAAAGTACTGTTGTATATATAGTTTATTAAATTTAAAATAATTTTTTCAGTATGTTCAAATAGGTGGTCGATTAGAAAATGTAGACTATGAAATTGGATGTTTAATGGGTGTATCAAAAGCAATTATTAATAATGTAATATTTTGTCATCAAGAGGAATTTGATTGGCCATTTACTGATGGTAAAAAATTAAAAGAAAAATTTGATGATATTTTTGATACTTCAAATTATAATAAAGCACTCGAAGATGTCACAAAATTTGCAAAAATGGCAACAGTGTCACTAAAAGAGATAAAAGCATATAAACATAGTTATTCTATTTTAGTTGGTGAAGTTGAAGAAAAAGAAAACTATTTAGCAAAACAAAAAATTAAATTGGAAAAATCTGAAGAGAGAATAGAAGGTATCAATGTCAAACTTGTACCGATAACTGAAGAAATTGAAAGGATTGCTGCAATAGAATTAAAATTAAAAAAACTACTTATTGCTCAAGAAAAGAAAAAGGCAGAATTTGATATATGCAAGCAACAATATGAAGAATTAGCAGAAAGTGTTGAAACAATTTATGAAGAAACAGAAGAAGAGTTACAAAAGAAGTTAGACTCTTCTAATAATACATTTGAAGAGAAAAATAATAGTTTAAGTAAATTGGAAAATGAATATCAAGATATGGTTAAGGAAGAACAAAAAACCTCAGTATTATTGACGAGAAAAAGTGAATCTCTTGGTACACTGAAACAACAAGTGGAAGATGAAAAAAAGAAAATTTCATTGAGAAATAACATTTTAAATGATGTATTACTGGCAAATGATCTTCATACAGTAGATGCAAATGTTTCAGATTTAGAAGTTTCAAGACTTATGCAAACATTGGTAAACGTGCACACAGACATTGAAAATAATGCCACCTCAAATAGAATAAAAATGGATGCTAAAGAAGATGAAGCACAAAAAAACGTTGATTCGTTACGTACAGAAAAATCTAAAATTGAATCTGAAATACATCTGAAAGTTAAAGATGTAAATGATATCAAGAGTGAAACAAAGACCATACAAGCAGAAATTACTAAGGTGAATGAATCTGCCAGCACATTAAACTCAATTGAGTCTGAGGTGGAAAAAGCAAATAAAAATATTGAAAGGCTGAATGAAGCATTTGATGTAGGTGCTGTGAAAGAACGAATTAATGATACAATCAATTTGAAGAACAGTACTGATGCTGAAATTAACGAGTTAGATGAAGAAATGAACAAACTTCATAAATTTAATTCACTGCAAACAGAATTGGAGAAGGAAAATACCACATTAAACGTTAAAAAAACAGCAATACAGGAATTAAAGAGTAAATATGAACAAGAAATTATAGAGTTGCTCCAAGTATCTGAAATTCCTGAAAACAAATTACAAGCCAAAGTAGAAACTGTAAAAAGAGACGTAACCAATCAAATAAAACAACTAGAAAAAGACATTCAGAAACAGCAAAATCTTTTAACTACTTTAAACACCACTATGAAGCATACTGAAATGGAATTACAAAAACTAAATGAAGTATTAGAAAGTGATAAAAATAAGATATCTTTACATTGTGAGTATAAACAGTTTAATGAATTTCTCTTACTTCAATCAAAAAAGACACAAAATTTACGTGATAAGATTGGCATACATTCCTATAAAACTATTGTATACACTGATTACTTGAAACAACTAGAAAAGAAAGAACCCTGTTGTCCATTATGCCGCACCAGTTTAGACAATATCAATTCAATTGAAAACTTAAAAAAAGAACTTAAAAATGAGATAAAACAATCTCAACCTAATAACATAGTCGTACTTCAAGATGAATTAAAAAAGCAACAAGCATTTTACAATAGCATGTTACAACTGAAACCTGTGGTTGAGAAAATATTGGAGGTAGAAGAAACTTCACTTCCAAATTTAAGGCAAAACTTAAATAAAATAGAAGAGGACGTTGAAGAGCAAACATTAATATTAACTTCACTAAAAACAGCTTTGAAAGAGCCTGAAAAAAGATTGAAGGTGTGCAATGAAATATTTACAGATATAATTCGATGGGATCAATATATAAATGAAATACAAAGTATACGTGAATCTACCAGTAGACTCAAAAAGCGTTTAGATGAAGCGGGAGTTAAAAATAATCGGACTATTGAACAAATACAGGACCAGAAAATTATTTTGAAAGATCGTTTAAAAGATTATTGTGAAGAAATTCAGAGCTTACAATTAGAGATCGATGCGCATAATGAAAAAATGCAGCACGCTAGAGAGCATCGTAATAATTTGCACGAGCAACAGTTACGAATTCGGTCAAACTTACAAAAACTTAAACAGTTCAAGGATAAAATTAACGAATTAAATACACGCGAAGTGTCCTTAAATGAATCAATCAAAGAATTGCGTATAAAACTAGCAGCTGTAAGTAAGAAAATGGATGAATCTATCCGTCAGTTGAATGATGAAAAGCGAAAAAATAAGGAAAAGCAAGAAGCTGATAGGAAATTAGTAGAAAAATCTTATAGACAGTTATTTGAATTAAAGAAAATACAGAAGGAGATAAAAGAGTTGGGAAAACAGAATTTTGCCGACACGTTGCTCAATACTGAGCAGCAAATTAATCAGTACCGACAAAGAATAAACCAACTTACACAAACAAAAATGATCAAGCAAAAAGAAATGGATGAAATCAAAGAAGACTTGTCTGCACAGGGTGTGACCAAGCGGCTGTTACTAGATAATATAAGAATGTATCAATATCGTTCAAAAGCGAAAAAATTGAAACAGGAATATAGTGCATTAAAAGAAGAGCAAAAATCACTACCTCAAATGGATATAAATAAAACAATGAAAGAAAAGAAATTTGAAGAGGACAAGTTGTCTCGTGAAAAAAATATACTGCAAGGAACTTGTGAAGAACTTAAAATATCTATCAGGAATTATACAAGTGAGCTGATGAAGGAGAAGTATAAGACAGCAAGAGCCGAATATAAAAAGAAATGTATTCAACTTGCTGTAACGGAAGAAGCTATAGATAATGCTAAACTTTTTGGCGTCGCTTTGGATAGCGCAATGGTGGCCTTCCACGAGGAGCGTATGAACACATTAAATGTAATAATTAGAAGGCTCTGGGAGATTATATATATAGGGAACGATACAAACTACATAGAAATTCGAGCTGAACCAACTAAAAATCACGGAGAAGCCAGAAGGCAGTATAATTATAAAATTTTACAAATTAAGAATGGACAAGAAATTGAAATGAAAAATCGGTGCAGCGCTGGACAAAAGGTGCTAGCTTCGATAATTATAAGATTAGCGATTGCTGAAACGTTTTGTAAACACTGTGGCATTTTGACACTCGATGAGCCCACCACGAATTTGGACGATATTAATGCTTCTAATTTAGCAAATGCATTGGCTAAAATTGTTGCTACTCGTTCCCAGCATCAAAAACATTTTCAGTTAGTAATAATTAGCCACGATGAAAAGTTTCTTCGTAAACTTGCTCATCTAAATAGTAGCATGAAGTATTGCGAATTGTATCGTAAAAATAATGGTCGTACGGGTGTAAGATCGTGGAATGTACAACAACAAGAACCTTGTCCGATAGATGTAGAGAAATATGACGCATCTAGCGATGAAGAAGACTTGGAACCGCACACTTCTCTAACTATCAAACCACCAGATTCTCAAAATACTACATCGCCAGATTTTGAAGCTGCTGCATCGCAACATTGTCAACTTACCAAAACGCGTGGAAAACGAAATGACTGTAAAGCAAATAATCCTCTAAGAAGTAAGTCAGTTCAACAAATAGAACGAAGAAAACGAAGTTCAGATGATGACCTTGAAATCGTTGAAGACTTTGCCACACTAAGAAAAAGAAAAAGATTGTAAATATTTAAATTACGCTTAGTAGTTTAAACTTAAGGCTCTCTAATATTGAATAAGTTTTTTATTTTACGCGTATAGTTTTTCATGTTATAATTAATTTATATATTAAAAGTTGTGTTATTAAAAAAAAAATATAGCATAAGGTTATTGATGTATACAACATCAAGTATATAAAGTTAAAAAATAAAACAAACATAATTTTCTATAAAAAAATGTTTTATTTCCTGGAAATAATTTGATGAGTATCATGTGTCTATTGTACCTGTTAACGTTTATGATTAAGTTAAATATAAATATTTTCTATCAATCATGTGTTATAATTAAATTGATATTAATCGTCGAGACTGATTCATTTTGTATTTTATTTATTATGATAAAAAAAAATTATTCAAGAACCGCATGTTACTTGTAAATCTGAAAACTTCTATTGAATGAATTTAAATGTAGTATAGTACGAAAATATCATAGATAACGGCGTTACGATATAAATTTCCTGCATTTTTTACCTTTATAAGTTTTACTCGGTTATATAAGAATTGAATGTTAGCACTCAAAGGCGGATTGTATACGCTTTTAAGTGTTTTACATAATTATTTACATTGAATAATAATTTTCAAGAAGGGACATAATTTCATCACAAATATATATATTTTAAGTAATCTTTTTATTAAATATAGAAAAAAAGAGATAGCAAAGTTAAGTAGCAAATTTATTTGTATGAATTATTTTTATGAACAATTACTTACAGAAAAGAATGTATGTTAAATTGTTAAGAAAAATTTAATTCTGTTTTTACGCATTTTTGCCATGCAGCAGAAGATGGTTTTTCAGGCACTATCCAACCAATTGGAATTGGTGTAGCATTACTTTCATTACTGATACTTTTGTCCCATGCATTACTGGAAAAATTGAAATAATTTTAAATATTAATTGCATTGGGTAATAAAAAACTATTTTATACCTACCGATTTGAAATAATATTATTGAGGTATGTATAATCTAGACTTGGTAGAATTAATTTCCTGCCAAATAAAACATACTCCCACTCATCAAAAGTATTCTTCTTCTGCTTTTCTATTTTTTCTTCATTATCCGTTTTAAGCATTAATTTTAAGCCCTGTTCCTCTATAGAATATTCTCTGTCTAAAGCTGACCATTGTTCGGTTAGCTTAACTGTCAAACAAAAATAATTAATTTTATATACCAAACACTTTTCTCTGGAAAAGAAACTATCTTACCAATAATATTATTGAATGCTTCGTCAGCTGCTGATGACAAATTTTCTCCTCTAGCCCTGGCAACTTCAACTTTTACATTTCTTAAGCTTTGCAGCTCCTGTAGAAGACCAAGGAACTTCTTAGCATCATTTCTTTTACCTCTAACATCAAACAAAACTAAATCAGCATCCTTTCTCAAATTTTCTTCTTGTTTTTCACGTTCAATTACTGCTTTTGCACTTCCAATCCAGTTATCAATTTCATTGTGCAATCTTGCTCTCTTCTCAGAATGATGCAATTTTTGCTGAGCCCACTTTACTCTGTTAGACCTTTCTCTTAATCTCTTTTTCTTTCTCCTTATTAGATCCTTTTTTACTTTACTTAGAAAACTATTATCCTTAAAAATTGCTAGGTTCTCAAGAATCTGGCACTTTATTTTTTTACAAAAATTTAATTTATCCTGATATTCGGTATCAGATAAATCAGTTTTATTTTTCAATTCCATTGTAATAGTCTTCATGTTCTGATTTAAGGTGTGAACTGATATTAAGGCAGCTCTAGTCATAGCAATTTTATTAGATTTATCCACACTGTTCTCTTCTTTGACTGTTTGTTCCAAATTTTCCTGTAGAAATTGTTCGATGTCTGTTTCATATTTTTGTCGCTCTTGTACAATAATATTAATGTTAAAATCTTGTGAATGAACAGACTGAGTGTAATACATATCTTGTGTACTAACAAATCCATAAACTGGAGCTTTCAAAAAGTTTTGATTATTATACATGTTTCTTGATACTAAAGAACGGCTTAAAGTACCTGTAGCTTACAACTATCAGAATCTTATAAATTAAAATATTTTAGGTCAGTGTACAAACGTATTATCAAATGCAAAAGTTTGGTTGCAGACAAAATTCAAAGTAAAGATTAATATTCTGAATTAACACATTTGTAAGATTTCGTCTTCCTTAGGCATTTGTGTTTCGGCTTCCTGTAAAACTTTTTCTGCCTCGATATATCCTTCTTCCTCCTTCAAATCTTGTTCAGTATCCAAAATTTTTTTCAATTCTTCAAAAGCTTTTATGAGTCTACGTTGACAATCAGGTACCATCATTAGGGATTCCTGTAATACTTCTTCTTGTTTTCTAATGTCATAGCCATCTTTATCTGTAAGAAAAATTGTATTACTTAAAATACAACTTTATAACAATTAAATTTCATTAGACACAATAAACTGTTTGGACGAATGTCTCTAAAATTAAACCGAACGATGTGACAAAGAATTCTCACAAGAAATAGATCTTACCCTGCTCTTTTAATTTTTGTATCCTTTCACGTTGCTGAGCTGCCTCTTTTTCATACGTTATCTTCTCTTTTGCCAGACGTTTAACTACACCAGTTTTTATTTTCAAAATTCGTAAACGAGGGTCAGACATTTTTTCTCAAATACAACCAAAAATTAACAATAGTCCTTCAGTCAAATTTACAAGGAACAAACTAGTTTTACCTTATTAGACAGGATGAATAGAGAAAGTCAATTTAACCACTGACCGTATTGACAGGTTAAGAGAATTTTAGACCAATATGCCTATAATAGACTAATGGCTATTGGTAAATTGCAACGTTGCAAGTTTGCAACACGCCTTTTTATCGTGTATATAGTGTAACGTTGTAGCCATATTGTAAAAATAATCGAATCTCTCCTCTCAGTTACAAGGCCAGTATTTTTTGCTATATATTTTTCTATATAATCTCAATTCGAAAAATTGAAATTTCAATAAAAATCATTCAATTTTGGCAATTCAGAAGATTTTAAATGAACATAAACCACACCACACATGACTTGGAAAAATATATATAATTGCTTCGAGTGTATCGAAAATTTGGCGCCATGATGTCGATATGACTGCCCTCGATCGTTTCGCAACTATCTTCACGACTTCTTTAAGCATGCCGACAAACTCTTACAGATAGTCGAACAGACTTCCGTCGTGTACAACGCTGCATCGTGCCTGCATTGGAGAAGTTTAAGGATCGGAAAAGTAAATTTCAACGAGTTACTAAACGTTGATCCTGGGAGAAATGTAAGGATTCGAATTGTCGAGAGTACAATGCAAGACGATACATTTCCGGCTGCCGAGAAAATCCTTGTGGACATAGAAAACGTGCTAAAAAAGAACTTGTCTCTGTGAGTATGTTTCTCTATTTCTCATAATATGTATACAAGGGCGGTGTCTTAAAAACCTCCAAAATACGAATTCCCCCTCTTCCTAACTTTGTAATTAATGCATGACCATTGCATTTTTCCATATAAACTCATTAAAACTGGGTTTTCTCGTGCCAGGGACGCTTTTTCAGTGAAAAGAAAGTTGCGTACGAGGTTTAGTTGCACGCGACTACATGTAAAAATTTACATGAAAGATTTAGCTTTATAATTCCCCACTTCTTGACGCCATCGCATTAAACTCGATTATCGTATACGAATTAAAGCAAAGAGTTTCCCATCAAGTTCGATTAACGCAATCATAATCACTAACGTATCCCTCACTCACACAAGCGTCAGTCACCTGCACACGAACGAACTTGTCAGATAAACGATTGTTGTTAAACGTAAAAGCCGACAACCGCCCTGTAGATGTAACCATCGTTATCTATCGATTATTATCATTGCTGCAAAGCGACTGAAAGAAACGGGTGCTCGAATATTAATTAATTGGAGATTATAAAACTAGTTATCTCAATCGTAGGAAGGGTTTCGAGATTGTTCCCGCTAAGGACAACGAGAATAAATCGCCAGTGTTCCATCATGAGGATGCCTTGGGTCTGGCATCATGGTGCGTCCGTCCACTTTACTGTTACGTTTACCGGAGGCTGATGGAGTTGAGGCAAAATCGACACAGGAGAGAGGAACCCAGTACTGTAGCGAGATGGTTGATGGGTGCTTTGTTGTTGAACCCCGACGTAACGACTTTTTGGAACATGAGATGCGAGCTCGTGAGGTGCCAAAAATTGGAGCCCATCAACGAGCTTGCATTTTCCAGGATGGTGCTGTCCAACAATCCAAAGTGTTTCGAAGCCTTCGCGTATAGACGTTGGCTATTGCCGTACATCCTAGACGCCAAAGGTACCGACTACGATCCAACGGATGCCGAATCTTTGCTCTGTGCCGAGGTTAAAATGGCCGAGGCCTGCGCCGATTGGTACGCCAATAATTACCACGCCTGGACCCATCGAAGGCTCGTGATGAATATCCGGCATTCCAGAGGTTACACCCATCCCACCTTAGACTCCGAGATTAAGGTTACGTCAGCCTGGTGCCAGAGGCACGTATCGGATCATAGTGGATTCGTCTACCGACAGTTCCTTCTGAAACAGTGCATGGCTGAATGCAGTCATGTTCCAGCTAATTTCGAGGACTACAACGAGCGTCGTGATCTGCTGGTCTCTTACATTGCGAGTGACGCCGAGGATTCCACCGATGAGTCCAGGAATCCCGTCGATCCTATTCCCTGCGCAGTACTCCCCGAAAACGAGAAGCGTGCTTGTTACAGAGCTCTCTCTTATTGGGTCGAGGAATGCAGGGCTAACGAGGATGCGATCAGGATGTATGCGGATCACGAGGCTCTTTGGTGCCATCGAAGGTTCCTTGCTTATATATTAGTGAAATATCTCGCCAACTGCAGGAAACGAGGGTCCGATCAGTCGAAAATTAGATTTTGGGACTACGACGAGGAGGAGGTACTGAACGACATGGTCGTTGATGTCACCTGCCCTCTGGAGGATGCTTTCTGTTCCCGTAGTCGAGAATTAGTCGAACTGGCGAGGAATCGTAGCGACCACGAGAAGCTGCTGGCCGACAGATTCACCAAGTACATCGGTAGCTTCGGCCTTCAGCTATTGCCACGACGTACTAGCCGTTAAACACTTTGATTAATCGTAATACCAACTATACTGTGTAATCACTCGTATTGAATTTCAACGTTAAATTCAGTGATTAGCTCGCTAGAGCAGAGCAATAAGATCACGCACATTTTGTTCCAATAGACAAGTGTACTATTTAGTCTGGTTCTATGCAAACCATCCCGTAGATATAATTTAATCCCAGTCAATGATTACATTACTTGTAAGTTTAGCTTATAAGACATCGTACTACTCTTCCGTCAATCAAAAGCCCAGTGATCCGAGTGAGCTATTAAGAAAGTTTCTTAAGAAGCGTACAAAATTTGTTGGACATTGCTCATTAAGATACTCTCCAGATTATAAATCGGAGCCGTAGAAGAACGATATGTATACTGGGGCTTCTTTATTGAAGGGCTTATCGCATGCGAGAACTGTATTTTTAAGACGCTGAACGAAAATGCGAAAAAAAAGCATTAGTTTTTTACAAGTGTGTTTTTCATGACCTTGAAAGCGTTTGTACAATTGTATGCCAACCATGCTGGCGTCTGCGACATGACCGTGTCAAGTGTCTTTGGCACGAGAAACCAAATAAAAATAACCGGTTAACTTGTTACACGCCAGTTCTGTATCTTAACGGCGGTTGAAACGTTTATCGTTAAGTCTGGCGGGTATGAGTGTGTGCATATGAGTATGTGTGTAAAAGACAGTGGAAGGGGGAGAGTGTGAGAGAGAAAGAGTACTAAAATAAACGGTTAACCTACAACAATTTAATTCTTTCTTTAAATCGAACGTGGATATTCTCGGGTGAACCTTGATTTATCCTATCAAATCCTTGTAACACTCACCATTCAAACTTACGGGATCGATAAACTACCACAGGATTCTGTTTGGTCCGGTGACAAATGCAGTGGCAAATATATTTAGTTTCTATTTTAGTTTTCATACTGCGAGGCTTATTTTGCGCGTTTCACTATTTCGAATAAGCTAATAAGCTCGGGCGAAAAATACCATTGAAGATTAATTAATACACTAGCTTTTAATTTATCGTCCGTTGTATATCAAGCAGCGTGTTAATATAGTTCTCGAGTCGATCGATCGGTGCTAGAAACTCGTGCTATGTTAAATTGAACTTTAGCTGCCCAAACTGGCCGTGCGATCGAAGTGAAACCATCTCGCATCGAGCCGCGAAACTGTTCGTGACGACATTGCTCGTATATTATTGCGAATATGCTTTCGAAGCACGTGACTATTTACTATTATTTCCATTGGTTAATCTATTCGTTTGCTCCACGCGGTAGTAGACAGCGGTCTAGTCAGAAATTTTCTGTAAGAAACATCGCTTAGAGCTTGATTGACACTAATAGCCGAAACATTATTTTTTAACTCGCGCGGAACCATCAAAAATGGTACCAGAAATCGACTACTCTGACGTCAGTGGGGGGAGCTACTTCAGACGGTCAATCTCCGCCGACGAAAGAGGTAAGTTTCAGGTTTTCTTTTTCCAACGCGTTTTCTCTTTTTTTCGCGAGTTTCCAGACTATCGGCAGAGGCCCTAGTTCTTTTTTCGTCAAGCCTGCGAAACTCGTGAAAAACGTCCGATTCGAATCGCTTACCTCCAGCTACCGCCATTTGATCGTGGCTAAACATATTTTCCTACGTATAAAACTCGGTTACGCGAGAACTGGGTTAGCTTACAGTTAATTAGTCGCATTGTACACAAGATTAAGTAAAATTATATATCGAGTTAATACCAAATCTTAAACTTATCTCACATTTCTTAAGCTGAATTAATTTTTACGCATTTTTATGAATCACTCGTTTCAAGGTTTGTCAGAAAGCTGCAGTCTAGTCTCGACATATGGTATAACGGAAGCCCGTTAAGGAGATTGCGGATTATTGACAACCGACTTACGTGGCCGATTCCTTCTAAATAAATTGTCTAACAAGCGCATTTCCTCGGAAAATGCCAACAAAGAAATGAGGTTTTACAAACACAGTAACGACAAATTTTACGAGGGTAATTTTGCAAGTATAATGCGAGTCGCTCGGAGGAGAAAAGATTGAATTAATTTCCTCGGTGTGTACAAAATTACATATTTCCACCAAATAGCAACAGTAATTTGTATCTCAGGAACTTTGACCTGGTTGCAGTCGATCTTTACCCAAGTGCTACGCTCGTTTCAATCTACGCGCAGGAAAAGCTCATTTACCGCTGTTATCGTTCGGCGATGACAAATTTCCCCTTCCTCGACATTCAAGCGTTTCTTTGTCACGGTAAAATAAATAGAACTGGTAAACACCCGTGAAACAGACGACTGCCCTTTGGTACAACGTTTCTGGATTCTTTACTTTACTACGGCCCATCTCTTTGTCTACCAAGTCACATAATTCTTTCGAAACTTCCTTCCAGTGAAGTTCTATAAAGCCTCTTATACATGGTCTGTCAGTTAAAACGCTCCAGAACAGGAAGATTATAAATATATATATATCTTAGTAACTATAAAGAGATATTTAATTTCTACAACGACATTCTCGAACCTCTAGCTATTTGCATTCAGAGAAGCCTGATTGACTTAAATTGATAAATTTAATATTTATGATAATAAATATAAACGTTTTTTTATATCTATACTTTGGAGCGATTTAATTATCAAACCTTATACTGATCATGTACAACGAAAGAATACTATATATGCAGAAAACACAAAATAAAGAAAAATTAATTTTAAATGATATTAAAATGTTAGAATACTTGCACTTCATTTATAAGACCCTGAATATGTACGATACGTGTTACAAGTAATTTAATACATTTCAGTAATAATTTAAATATCGACTTTTTGAATTCTCATGTTTACTGAAGGTACAAAATTGTTTCGTTGTACTACTTTACATTAATATTCGAAGTAGCTTTTGCATTTAAATAATAAAGAAACGTTTCAAAAAAATCATCTATAAAATACACTAAATGAAATCCGCAATGATATCTTGTGCGAATTTCATTGTACATTTGGAAGTAGGAAGTAATAAGCGTGTGACGCGGCTTTTGCAATAATAACCGTTGATGAGTGTCTAAAAATAATTATAACGTATATGAGATATGCCAGACAGGCGTCAGCTGTTGTTGATCGGTATCTATATCCACTTGGTATGTTGCTCAACAAAGGTAAGGTCGTAGGTCATTGGAAATGGACGAATTAGGCTAATTCGCTCAGTCCGATATTGATGCATTATGTCCGTTCCTTCGAATTTCGCAAAATCCTCAAGATGCGCGGCAATCTGCCAGAAACGTGGTCGTATTGTAACGCTAAACGACACCCAAAGCTTTTCAGTCGCTTGGTCGACGGTCCCGAGACAATTTCGCATAGGTGTCATTGTCCTAAACTAGCTTAACTTATGTTATAATAACTATGCATCGCATTCTACGACCTTCGTCTAATAACCGATAGTCACGATTCGCTCATTCGCTATTCCAAATGGCCCTGAGAGTCTATCAAATTAAAGGTAAGCGCTCAATTAAACCCGATGAACAGTTTTTCCCATAAACAATTAGCTGACCGTCGTAGAAGGTCGATAAGCTTAATTAAAAAAACATTGAATTGGAATTAAGCAATGGCTTTTCTCTTGAAACCTGACAGTGAATTTTTTTTAACATTTTTGAGGAGTGTTCGATGAATCCATAGCGTCGCTCGTGTAGTAAGTAGTACAATTCGTAACGCATTCACGTAATTCAGGTAGTCAAGAGGACGCAGTGTATAATGCTAAGCTGACGTAACTGAACGAGGGGCTTTAAACGAATTAAACTACCGTCATCAGCTCACGCGTTTTGCTTCCGGCTGTCTTGCACCTGTTTGTTTGCAGTTGCAGCTGCATGCTGAGGGATTCTCATTGTCCCTAATGAAAACTCCAAGTACTTCAAGATTTCATCAATTTTCCCTCGATGCTTAATCCTGATACTTCAATATTTTCCAGAGAGCGAATCAAGGACGCCGTTGAAACGATCCGGGTCCCTCAGGAGTCCCCGCAAAACGCCATACAAAGCAGTAGGATCCAATCTGTTGCAAGTTCCAATCGCGGCGAGATCCGGAACATCTCTCTCAGATGGAAACATCGACAGAATTTGTAGAACGGGTGGCAGAGGCTCTGAACTCATCGCAGCTGCACCTGCACCGGCAAGACTCGCTATTAGCTTACTACAACTCGGGACACCAATTGTTTCTATGCCAAGGTAAACTAAATAACTTATCTGTTTAATCCTATAGCATAAGTGTCTTCTCCGATTACACTCACATTTTATACCTTATATTCGAGTTAAAACTATTTGAATTTTCATACATCATTCACTGGCTACAATAATGGTACAATGGAGAGATTTTAGCATTTTCAAATTTTGAAGATTTTTCAATTATTAATTTTACGTTATTGAGCTAAATTGTTCTGAGAGATTTTGTACCAGTGTTACATAACGCGATGGTGTATAAATTGGGCTTGATCTTGACAAACGCTTAATGTTTTTTTAATTACTTATGCATATTTACTAAACAGTGGTACAGTCGCCATCAAGATGATATTAAGAGAGTTTACTTGGGTCCTACCTCGGTTTAACGATAGAAAGTATAAAATAGGATCGTTGCAGAGGTTTAACTCAAGTTTATAGATTTTTGAGTAGTGCCGTTATTGCAGCTGGTGAGCGATATATAGTCCATTAATCGGTAGAAATGAGTGGTATCCTGCGTCTGTGTAACATGAGTAATCGAGTGAGTAGAATTGAACTGATTTTAGTGAGGCGAAGACATTCATAGTTTCCACTTCCTTCCGGAACAAAATGGCCCATTGCATTCGTGATAGATTCTCGTTTCTCTGAAATTTAATTTGAAAAATGTGTATCATTAGAATTAGTTGAAACATTAAAAAAGTAATTTAAAAAATTGAAGTAATAAAAATATAAATTGCTCCATTTAAGAAAATAATTTAAATAATCAAACCTATCTCGTTACCCAATATCCATTTTTAAACCAAACAGTCTTTCCCTGAAACATTATTACGAAAGGTACACTCTTATACTTAAATGGCAAAAGACGTTTGTTTGAAGATATTTTCTGAGCAAAGACTGAGCAAACAAATGATTCTCGTTCCCTCAGAGCGTAACAATTAATTGTCTCATTGTACTGTTAAACATATACTCATTAATAATGACCACCAATCCAAATTTTCCAAATAAAATTTTATAAACATATTAATTCTATTTGATATGAGAAACGAGGATTAGTTGATTCGAGGGAAGAAGCGACGATATAAAATTGAGAGGGAAAGAGTGTCAGAGGTTGACAAATGAAATCGTGGATTTAGAAGAAAGATTGGTTTGGTTGACGATCAGCTGAGCATGAAGCGATGGCAAGTGGTAGCAGCAACATCCAGCTGGGCGATGGCTGACGTTTCCCGTTAGTGTGGGTGGATTTGCGTGCATGTGAGCCATAATATTCGGTCAATAGGTGACTGGCGTGGCGCAGACGCGCCGGAGGGGACGAGTATGCGTCCAGACGAACGTTTCATCGAGTGTCGTCCGCGGAGTCCCACGAGCTCCATTGCGGGAAGCTCAGCACCGCATTGCCGTAACTCCTAGAGAATTCCCGGAAGTCTTCCACGAAATTGCGTGACCGGAATCGAATACACCTAAGTTAACGCGCAACTTCCGCCAAGATACAAGGCGGGGCTCTTCTCAGGAACCCCTAGACTCCCACGTGCGCGCCTTCGCAAGGATCGCAAGGCCCACTTTCTACCTTCCCGTGTCAGTTTTTTATCCTGTTTCGTCCAGTGAATGTTTCTTCTGCTCGCTACTTCTTCCACCATTACTGGGAGTCTTCCATTTTGCGCACCTCTGTGAAATTGATACACCGTTATTCATCTCCCTCATTGAAACATCTCTGAGGATGTGAGCTATTGCGACAAATTGAGTTTTTCCGAGGAGAAGGCCTACCTTTTTATTCCTACATTGCATGTGTTGGACGTGAACCACAACGCGAGACAGTGGCGCCCCTCTACTGGACGGCCACTTACGAGACTACTCACCGCAGGTGCGATTCCCTTATTTATTAAAATTCACGTTCGACCATTCAACTCTGTACGTAAAGCACTTTTAGATTAAAGTGTTACAATGAACTTGTGGCTAAATTCCTGAAAAAGAAAAAAATACCGTTAAGTAACCTCTGAAAAAATGCTAAAACGGCTCTTCCTACCTTATCGACTCCCAGTGAAAGGTTCTCTGCAAATTAGAAAGAAAATAATTCAGTTACCCTGGCGAATTAGTATACAAAGTTCTGATTTGAGACGGATGATGGAATTTTAGGCGAGAAATGTCGTTTCAAGTTTTCACTTCCAAATTGAAGACGGGTCCGAGGGGTATAATTCGCATGTTGATCAAGCCGGTTTAATATAATCCAACCCATATGACGCACTCGGATAATTACATCCAGTTTTTCTCATCTTGGCCGCGCTATAGTTCATCCGTCCACTACGAATATACTCGTGACGTTGATTTACGAGACCTTACTACACGTTTTTATCAGCAACACATATAATTCTTCTTCATTACGAAAGCTTCCTGAATAGTAATGCGAGCTAAATTTACGATACAAAAAAAATCAATTGTATACAAATAAGCAGAAATGGGGTCAAATAATTTTAGCTTTAGTATTTTAAGGTTATGCTATGGAAATAAAATTGGATTTATTTTGTTTTTCAGACCTCAGGGAGAAGTCGGGACGGATACCTTCCCGAGTAGCGACAGCGATGATTCCTCCGCGTCGCAGAGTCATCGTAACGATCATGGCCAGTCCCAAGGTCAACAGGGTGGCCAGAGAGTACCGAAAGTTCACGTGTCGGGTCCACCGAGCCCACCTGAACCCGCATCCATCATCAATGGGTGAGTTTTTGAGCACTAAAATGGACAGTTTACAAATATTGCGTAATACTGTATGAGTACACGCAGCCCACGCAGATGAATAGAGGTTATCTTCGACCGAAACCCGAATACTATCTGACCTTTCTCTTCGACCGAATATTTACGTGTAACGATGAGATAAGAAAATAAACAACGTAGTAAATAACGTAATTATGAACAAGATGTTCGTGCTCAATCGAAATTAAAATTTGAATTCTCGCGTGTTTCTAAAATCAACGTGTCTGCCTGGCAATCAACAAAGAAATCCAGCTCACGATTGTTGCTTATCTCGCTGAATTGCAATGGTGGATTAGTTATATGCAGACATTTCGCTCCAGCCGATAAGGAAGTGGCTTGGCCCGAGAGACGAATAGCACTTTGCACTTTAGCCACCTTAGATCATCAAAATTTACATACGAATTTAGCATATCTCTCGCACGTGTTCGTGTGCAGAAATGGCAATGAAATATTGCCCAAGCAGAGCACCTGCCGTACCTGTATCCAAACAAAACTACTACTATCATACAGTCTTTCCCTGTCTCGTCACAACTATCGCGAACAATTATAACCTAACCTAACCTACCTCTCTCAAATTGCCTTCAGTGAATTATAATGTTATAGCACTATTGAAACTTGATTCTGTATAAGATCCATCGAACATGACTTTTCCTATCCATTTACAATCCGAAAATAGACCAAGGATTGATGCTAATTACTGACATTTGTAAGGGAATAACTGTGTTTTGCCAGATTCCGATGAAAATCTCATTATCATGAAATGATACGCCAGTCGGTCAGTAGAGAGGTGTCTTCTGCGCGAGGTGGGGGGATGAATAATTTTAAACGCACACTTAAAAACGAACGCTGGTAAACAATTAGGCGTTTTTGTACGATCGTTATCCTAGCCGGAGTGTGTCAGTCGTGCTAGGATCTCGAATGGAGACGCACAGTTTTTCTTTGCCGCGATAACCTCTTCAATGCGAGCTTCCGGTTTTATGCGATTCTTCAAGATGGCGTTACCATTCAAAACTCATGTGTCGAATTAAAAAGATTCTAGAATTCCTGATGGAAGAAACTTGAAAAATAAAGTATTTTTTGGCCTGGGCGATGCCGCATGCGCGGAAATTTTCGCGCGAAAATATTCGGAGATCCGCATGGTCGCGAAGTCGGTCGAGCTTGCAGAAAACGGTCGTCAGGCGAGGGATCAATGCCCGATTGGTGGATAGCTGTGCGGTGTTTTTCAATTGGCTGAAAAGCAGGCCTATGGCTCACTCGTATGGAGCAGCTTCTCTACGCCGGCTCTCACTTCACATCGACAATCGTCCGACTATCCTCGGGTGAGTTCGCGCTGAAGCCACTGGAAATTCATGATCAGAATATCAACTCTCCATTATTTAAACTATTCGAAATCCGTACGTATCATATCCATTGCAAAGCCCTTTTATTTCAGGTAATAATTTATTACGTGCCAAATAATATGCAAATACATTTATAAGCCTTCGATGACGCAACATCGAACTACAGATTCTTAATAGATACTTCATCCAAGTATCTTATCAGTATTTTTTTCTGATATTCGTATTTTTATGGTTTCGATAGACTCAGCTACCACTAAATATTTCTATTTATCCCCTCGACTAACCGCAATAAATTTCTGAAAAACTGTTGTTTGGCATTTTTAGGAGTTCTACGCCTGCATAAAAAATTGTTATGCCAGTTTTTGAATCCAACTTGGCATGTAAATTTCATCTTTACTGGAGTGTAAACGTTAATGGCGGAGTTCAAGAAGATTTATCATGGCCGTTATCGTTTAATTTGTAATTGGAGCAAAAGATTTCAGAGAAACTAACAGATTTCTCGTTATCGCGAGGACTGATGTTTGCTCAATTTTTTACACACGCATATACATGGAAAGATGGATAAAGTTTGCTGTGCTTCAGAAACAGCAGCTACTTTTATTGCATTCATAAATGTCGCTGCAATGTCAAACTAGAGGAAGTGGCTTTGGTAACTGGAGTAATGCTGTTTTTCACGCTCTACGAGAGAGAATTTTTCTTTCTACCAAACTTCCTCATCGTTAATTATACATGCTTCATAAATAGAACAGTGCCACGAGCTGCACGTATTCGCTAATAATATGGACGAAAATTAGTGAATTAAAGGAGCTAATTGGAAACGGGATTGTAAATTAAACAGGAATATAGAGAATTCAATGTACAACGACGACCTCTGTTCAACATTGATTATTTTTGGCGACGAGTTGAGCCAAATATTCCTCGTTGAAATTGATTGGATTTTCTCTTGGTAATCCTGCACGGTTAATTTTCGCATAGTAACGCATCGGTGTAAGATATCCGTTCCTCGAAGTATCCGCAGCTCATCGAACGACAAATATTTTTAAATGCCATTGTCTAGTGTCTCTTGGCTGGATTACTCTCAAAACAAACCAACTTCTATCGATTTGGCACTTGAATTCTCTTATCACGAGACTCTTTGTTTTCCTTATCTGCAGTCAAAAGTAACCTTTTTCTCTGGACCAAATTCAACGCCAATTAAATATATTCGACCGATAAGATATAAGCTTTCACTCACAATTCTTTACATAATACTGATTAACGTTTATTATTAGACTACTTTTTATTTTCAGTTTCTGTCATTAAAGAATTCAGCTCTGTATACCGAAAAATTGTCTTTATAATTCGCGTTTCAAAAAACACACATAAATGGCACGTCACTCATATTCCGTACATGGTATCAGAAACTTCTCTAAAATGTTAAGGAACTTGATTTGACACGTTTGGAACGTTTCAGGAAGATTCTTGACGGATTCTATAATGTGGATTGAAATAAAGCGTCATTTTTTGAGGTTAGGTCATGCTGTAAACGAAGTAGCGAGGACAGGCACAGGGAGGGTTAATTGTGTCTAGTGTGTCCGTGAAAATCCAAACAAAACCAGATCGCGCGGATTAACCTCAATATCAAAGCTTAGGGAAACCATAGAGCGTCATCTTGCGGGAGACGTCAGCGAGTTTCCGGCGAAAACACGAGCAACTTCCAAACACGAAATTGATTTGGCTACATTTCAGCTAACTTCGCTCTTACATACTTTCTCGGTGAAACTTATGTATACATATACTACACTATTAATAACACGAAGGGAACGATTGGATTTCCAGCAGTGTGATCTACGAGTCTCGATCGACCTAAAGATACTTGTGACTTGAACACAGTTTTTTCAAAAGTTTACATTGAGTTAAAAGTCATAAAACA
The DNA here is from genome assembly GCF_024137725.1 of Prorops nasuta. Taxonomy (NCBI): domain Eukaryota; kingdom Metazoa; phylum Arthropoda; class Insecta; order Hymenoptera; family Bethylidae; genus Prorops; species Prorops nasuta. The sequence continues at coordinate 5,011,683 of NW_027116811.1, read as the reverse complement.
TTGGTCTAAGTAAAAAGAATTGACTAGTTTCAGATTTTGAGCAGAAACTTTTCAGTCGAATCTCACAACTGGCCACATTAATTTTCTGCAATGTTTCAATACTCTGGAAGCTGGCAACATTTTTCCAATGTGATTTTATAAAATTAGCTGCATGAAGGTATTACACGATCACGTTTGTTTATTAAGGAAATGCAAGTGGTATACTCATAGCTGCTAAATAACATCAATTTAAAAAATAATTGAAAAATTATGAGGATAAATTGAGTCTATAGAGAACGCAAATTAGTGTAAATCAATAATAAAGTTTCACATAACTCAAGAAAGATATTCTTACAAATCTTACGTCTCAATGAGCCGGTCTTAAGAGCTTGAAAAATTAATTATCTAATGGCGCGTAGCGTTGAGTCGAAGTTTTCAGACTTACGCAAAATGTTTCTTAAATTATGCAAATTAGTGATCTAAAAAGAAAGTGCAGTTATATTTTATATCATTATATCAATCTCCAATATCAGAAACAAACGAAATTCACTATAAAGTTTTTATAACAAATGATTAAACCAAATAACAATAACCAAGATTTATTCCACAGTTGATTTACAATAAAATTTGGAAAAATTATAATTTACACCTGAATGTTATAAAGGTTGGTTCTATATATTTATTGTTCTTATTAAGAGAAAGGGTAGTGTCTCGACGACAAGTAATATTTTGTAAATAAAATTTCGCACCACACACACTGTTTACTTTTACACGAGGATAAGCCACTCCAATAATTTTTTCCCCTCAAGTTATGACACGGTAAGTTACGCCCAGATGAGCACATAGAGTGCACGAAACGCACCTGCGTGATTACGTGCACGAACGAATATGCCACGAAGGAAGGAGACGTTGAACGGACCTTCTTAACCTTCTTTCGAGTTGGTGGCAATAAAACAGGATATAGCGATAAATGAGAGTAGGAATGTACCATTAATCCGACAGATAACGCGATTCCATGGAAGCCTCGAGACACAAGATTTGCGTCACGCAACATTGGCTTCCTCTGTCCGGCGTGTCCGATTAATCGGATTTTATCCAGAAAGCCAACGCTCGGCGGTACTCCGCCATATTTTCAGGACCGTATGACGTAAGATTCGTCAAAATGCGCGCGTTTCCCCTAAAACTGACGATTTATTGTTTTGGACCGATTCTAAGAACTACGTTAGTCACATCGTTTCTGCGGAAAACTGTAATATATATACTTAACCAAAATATAGACCTATTTATTTTGTCGAATATATACAAATTCGTCGAATTTCTTTTCTGCACAAGTTTCGGCGAATCGATTTCGTATAAGAAATTTCAGAAAATAACGCGTGCCAAAAGTTTAATCTTGTTTGCGATTTCTCTGAATTTATGGATTTGATAAAATTTCTATTTCGAATGTAAGTTATTACGAAAGGCTAGTTATTATGCTAACCGTTGAGAAAAATGGATGATACGGCGGGTAAATTGCTCTTGCATAATTGCATATGGCAACAATTATGTAAGAGATTCGTCAAAGTAGACTGGTTAGAAACAAAATTATATATAGGAAAATAGTAGTGTGTTTCTTTATAATTGGTGCTTTCCTTTTTTCCGTTATGTTGAAGGAGATATCCTGGTGGAAGAAGGGGAGCGGGGGGGGGGGGGGGGGGGTATTAGGAAAGCGTTATTATCAATTATTATATCTCGTGATTGACGAAATTACGGTTGAGTTTTTAGTAAGGGTATTGCACGCTATCGACTAGCAAGAAAAAAGAACTTGAAGAAAGAAACACGTGGCGGATGTAGCATTATAAAGTCGAGAGCAGCGAATGTTTTCCGTACAAGTACCCCCACCACTTGATCTCCCCCTTTCTGATCCATTTTTATTGCACACACACACATGAAATTTAGTTTACTTCAATAATACTTAAACAAATTTGTTAAATAAATCATGATTATTACAGCTATAAATAAAATAACACAAATGTTTAATTAATTTTATAAGAGCATATAATTTGCTTTTATATAAATATACCGAAATTTGGATGTTTTAAACTTCGAATAAAGAGCCTAGTATATCACAAAATTCTTTTTTTAAGTTACGTGCCGTTGGGACTTTGCGTACTTCTTGATAGGGCAGGCGAAAATGCTGACGAGGAAAGTGGAGGGGGTACCTGAAAGACAAACATTCTCTGTTCCCAACTGTACAATCGAGCTATACAGTAATAATCACTGCGATCCTTTCGGCCCCTCTCTCTAAACAGCGATCGGATTGGATTTAGAAAGTTGGTTGCAGGAAGCAAGAGTTTCAACAACTCCCAACCATTATCACTCCTGAAAACAACGGAAATAAAACTTTCAAAATTTTACAGATTTATTTCGCGTCATTCGGAGATAAATAATTTTCAATTTTAACCCAAAAGCTCAATTTTACATTGGCGACAAAAAAAATGGTCCTATGGTCGTTTTATGCTACACGGAGAATACTTCAGGTTGAACTGACGGATGGTGTCTTAGGAAATTTCCGTTAGAGCTGCTTGCTTACAATACGATTTAGCGACTGCTCCTGCTCGTGCTCGGATCTTCGATTACTGAAGTAGTTTCCCGGTGAAGCAGGGTTTTTTGTTCAAATAACCGATGACTTTGCATTGGTCCCGAGTCGCACGAGCCTCGATGGATTATCGATTACTCTGCATAGAAAACTCTTCAATAGGATCGTGGAAATTTCCTCGACAATGATAGTTCGCGCCTTGCCAACTTTTTTTACATATCAATTCGCGATTGTTTACCTAACCTCTCTAAGGTTCAAAAATCACTGAAAATTTTCGATACAAACTAGTCTACAATAATTATATAAACATCAGTAAATCCAGGCTCGTAAATTATGATAGATCACTGTATATTAATCCGAGACGGAGTTTGTTTTTATTACTTATCGCGAGATAATTTTGTGTCGAGTGTGTTTTGTTCTGGTAATAACAGTGTATCGCTCTCTGAGTGTAATAAATTGACGAGGGATCACGATAATGCGGGTTTAGAGGTTAGTCTGAAAAATGGAGATTCGAACGGTTTGGGTCCGTGACACGAGGCTCGCATAAATTTCCACGTAACCACTCGAGCTACTATTATAGGGTTAGGTATAAATAGGATTCGAGCGACAGGTTCACTTCCAGACACGAAGACGAGTATTGGGACTGGCTGTGTTCTCAGGTTGCTACACAATCACTCTAGGTTATTCCCCGCTGTTACAAAACCTACTATTCCACGGTCAGGAAGTTCCCTAAAAACCGCTATTTGTTCGTTGACGAATACTGATCGATCACTAGAGTAATGGTTACCAAATATGGTCGGCGAAAAACACCAGCATTTTTTCAATTTAGGTTAGAACAGTAGCCAGGAATAATAACGGAACCGTGATGATTTACGCGGGAGAGTTATGTGTGAAATGCAACGTTGAGCTTGGTGGCCAAAAATTCCCGTACAGTGGAGGCAAGATTGGACAACTGCCAATTCCGAAGAAGGGAGCATTGCGGCACCGGAAAAGACGCACCCCGTGTTTGCAAAGATTCCTCGGAGCTGCTGAACCAACTATTAATAAACCTCCGACGTCTCTTCATAGAAACCACCATCAATGTTTCTGCATTCGAACAAGTATTTCTGTATACCTTTTCCTATAAAAGCAGGCAGAAACAAAAGAGAGAGAGGGTATAGACAAAACACATTTGGTCGGTCAAAACTGTAATAACTATGTAGGTACGAACTAAAGAGGTTATGGATTCACAAATAAATTGTTTGTTTTCGTCTTTACCTTTCCAAATAGATCGATGTAATGAAGTTGATCATATTTTTCGCTTTAATCAGGAGAGGACTGACAGAGGGTTGATAAATTGTGCGTAAGTTAGAGGGTCAGGTGAGGTTAGGAATTAAGAAATGAAGGGGTTTTGAGGGAGAGAAAAGCAGGAACGAGTTTCCGGTGGCGTGCGGTGCAGCAGCGTGTGGAGAGGCAGCGACACACAGTGAAACAGGTGCATGTAGGGAAGGAAAGGCGAGTGGCCTTTTGGTTGTTAGATTGAAGGGGGTATAGAAGTTATCGAGCGGCGGCGTTGGTGGCGCGATAGTGGTGGGGTGGCACTAGTGGCAACTGGCAAGCAGCAGCGCTCAGCGACACGAAAGAGGAAAGGAACGCCTCGTGTGTGCTGAGCTGCCTCGGCTCGGCTGTCTCTGCCGTTGCTTTACCTTACCTCTCTCTCTCTCTCTCTCTCTCTCTCTCTCTCTCTTTCTCCCTTTCTCACTCTCTCTCTGTCTCTGCTGCTAAGCCAGACTGAGCCAGACTGGCCCCAGTTGCTTCTTACCAGTTGCCAGTGTCGGATTGAGGCACGGCTTGCTCGGATCTGTTGTGCCGCTACGGCAAAGCAGCATTTCGCGAGTCAAAATAATTTCCCTGCAACTCCACCATCTCCCCCCATAGTGTTAAAAACAAGAAAACAGTGTTTTCCGTTCTAACAAAGATCTTTAAACTGTAGAGACTTTTTTAACGCTACGTGTCCTTGAATAGTCGCACTGGAAAACGTGACTGGAATTTTGCAACAAAAAAAACGCCGAATCTTCGCCGTCGGCCTTTTTCTTGCTGAAACGGATTCGATTGGAAGAGGTTTACGACTGCTGACTGTTAGGATTTCGACTCGAAGCAGTTCAGGAGGAGCGAAAGTAAAAGGGGAAATTGTTGAGCGAGACAGTTGGAAAGATTTCTACGATTCGTCACTATAGGAGGCTCTGCAATTTACATCTGCGAGGATTGAGAATCGGCTTGCAACTGCCACGCAACATAGCGGTCAATAGCCGAAGGCCAACGAACTGCGGAATGTGCAAACCTGAAGAACCAGAGTATTGTTAATTTTTCTATAATTTTGATTCATTCACGAAGCAGCACTGTCGTTCGTTTCTGCGAAGACCAAACCGAGAGAGCTTGGAGTCTGGTCCAGTTTGAACGTAGATTAAAATTATCTCGCTCGAATGCCAAATTGTTATTCAGCCCGTATCTCCTTGCGGAATCGAGTCGCGCAGTCAGCTTGGAAGTTTTTACCAGCGACTCTTACCTAGCTCAAATAACTGGTTTGTACTAGAAAGTGCAAGACCAAAATTACTTCAAGCCAGTTTCTTTTACCCATGTACATACTATGTAGCTCATATCGGAAAATCCTCCAATGAAAAGGATTCACGTGAGAAGGATTGAATTTGCAACGTACTTAGAAGGATTTCTGAAATTTCAACCAAATCAAGAAGGACATTGTGAAACCGTTCAGTGAGACAATTTGGTTTTTATTTATATAAAATGAAAACTAGCGTTTCCTGGTAAAAATTGGATCTTCGATAGATTCTGATGAGTTTTTGAAATTAAAATTGGATCAAGAAGGAAATTATTGAAAGTTCGGAGTGAGAGTCGAGCCACAATGGACCGTGGTGTGTTTTTGGAGCTTGGGCAGAATCCAGAAGAAGAATATTGGAACCGCTGAGAGGAAGAATCTGTTTTTTATTCGTAAACGAAGAAAACCGGTGGTTCCCGGCAACGTTGCTGGCTGACCCGCGGATAAGGAAGGTTAGGTTCGGGGCCTCTCGAGATGTTGGTATACGGTAACGTCACAGTTGTTCCCCCCACCACCAACTCTAGTTGGATCGCCAGAAGCAACGCGCACTCTGCCAAGTGGAAACAGATCTTCGGAAACGATTAACGCAACGCGTTCTCCAGCAAGCTTCATCATCTTTAATAAACATTCTGTACTGTTATTATAAATCTTTGTTCTTAGAATCGATGTAGTGGAGTAGAATTACTCCTTTGGAGGAGGAAACTTAAATTTTCGCCATAACACATTGGCGTGAGACAACCGATAGTGTCGTTTCAACTTCTCTACACCCTTGGAAGTCTGCGTTAGCCTTGGCAACTGTTGAGGGTTATAAAAGTCTTTGATTTGAAGAACGGAAAACCCCTGAAGAGAAGAACACTGAAAAAATGCATGGATTCTAGAATCTATTGATTTAATCGAACGAGAGATATAAGAAAATTTTTGTAACTTCTATATATATATATACAACTGTTAAATTAGAAATGTACAGTCGGATCAGAAGTGCCTTGATTGACGTGCCATTCGAATAAGACAAAATCCTGAGGGGCCTTATCGCAGATGCAGGAGGTTCGATACAACGTCGATCCGTGGATCGGTGAAAATTTGGGTGACTTTCGAGTGTAAGAGAAGGGTGTATGGGTGAAGTGACCAGCTCTCCCGGAGAACCAATCATGCTTTGCTTCGTGCAGGGCTTCCACGGTCGCGAAGACTCCAAATTACGCAGATCTAAAAGGTAACTTTATGACGTAACTGGTCCACTTGCAAACTCTAACCCTATTGGCTGATACTTCCAGTCCCCTAAGGATATAAAGAAATGAATCCTAAAATTGAAAATCTGTGGTTCCTGGATACTTTTGGATTTGAAATATCTTAAGAGCAAAATATGATAGGATAAAATCCAAAAGGTTACAGAACATTGCCGTTTTCAAACATTTAGGATTAAATTTCTCAAAATCCTTGGTAAAAAATTTCGGGCAAAGGGTTTGAGTTTCGTGGACCAATTACAACTGAAACAATGGCGTACATTCGTGTTACATCCACGACCCCTAAATTTATCGTCTGGTGTAATAAAAATCAGTCATAAACGTTTCTGTAAACGAATGATATTCCAACGAGCACAAATTAAAAGCGTTTGCGGTTAACTTTTGATTAATTGCCGATGGAGCGATAGAGATTTGTAAATCAAATCCTTCGATCTTGGCAAAGTTAGGCGTACTAATGAATCGTGTAATTAGCGTCTGTAATTAATCCCGTGTGAAAACTAGGATTTTTTACCGGAGGACGCGTGCGGGCTTTTCTTCTTTTATCCTCTTCCGGCTGTTTTATGTAGGTCAGCGACGCTGCAATTTGCACGCTATTTGGATCAGCGTCCCTTTCGCAGTTTCGCTCATTCGTGTAAGTGTGCGTACGTGTGTATATGCGCGCCTCGTATCTTTTATTCGCCCACGGTCTCTTGTCAGATAAATGAATGGCAATTCTAAGCTGTATCGCCACCATTATCCCATCCGGAGCTTCTTTGGCACGTAATACAATTTATGACTTAATGTTATAGCCTGCGTCTCGACCGAGTAATGTTCAATTTATAAATACTTTATTATCTTTCGTCTCTTTTCTTTCACATATAAGAGTAAACGAATGCAGAGTTTCGTAGGGATAACGTTGTGCGTTGTAGAAAATTGCAAAGGAATATAAGATTAAGAAAATAAAGCTTGATTTACTTCGATGTAATTCGAAATTCGTGGTTCAGGTAAGTAAATAAACTCTAGACTGCACAAGGCGCGAGTTATTGCTGGTATATACATGTATATATATATATATATATAGTTATACGTGAGTTTACGTTCTGGAGGCTGTGACCGTAATTGGATAAGGCACATACGATAGAAAACTCGCGAATGCTTTGGATAGATTAATTGGGACACTCGTGATCCAAATAGCGAGCAATATTGCTCGCAATAACAACAACCGACAGTTTCTTATTAAATTATATAACTAATTAATTCACTGAATAGTTAAGTGAAAGAAATTAATTAAAATTGATCGATTGTTTAATTTACTGCTTATACTTTTTTATATTATATTTATTAATCACTGAAGAATTTTGAGAAAATAATTTATTACTATTTTGGAGTGAGTTTGGTGCATATTGAGCGGAGAATTAAGAGCTACATAAAAGAAATTCAATTAAATTGATCGTCTGTTTAATTTTCTGCTCTCTTATGCTATTTCTATACTATATTTATTAATCTCTTCCAGTACAATTTAATAATGAGAAACTGTACATGAAATACCCATTTAATTTTTATTGAAAAACACTTGTTCCATTTTATAGTTTTTATATATTTTTAATCCCTTCCAGTAAAATGACGAGCTATACTCGTCATTTTACCGGAAGGGGTTAATCAGTGACAAAATTTCAAAATGATCTATCACTAAATTGGAGTGAGTTTGATAGATATATTGAATAAAAAGTAAGTAGTTATATTAAAAAAATTCAATTAAATTAATCGTTTTTTTTAAATTTTCTATTTAAACTATTTCTACATTATATTTATCAATCACTGAAGAGTTTTAAAAATGAAAAATCGCCAAATTGGAATGAGTTTAGTGGATATTGAGCAGAGCGCGAGTTATCACGAACGGACTATAGGCGTATAGTGGCCAGAGTGAGCACGTGAGTACGATGAAAAGGAATGGGCGTTAGGGTGGCCAGCGACGACGGAATCAGCAGCGACGGCGCGCCGCCAGCTGCAAGCTGCCCGACGGCGAGGTCGTCGTTCTTTAGCTTCTCCCCCGTTCATCCAAAAAAGCTCCCAGAGCACGCACCAACCGTTTCTTTTCCAATTCATTCATCACAACAACTTTTTACTGCTAAAACCGTTTACTCGCTTCAACTGAAAATACTCTTTTCCAAAATACACAAAAAATTCCAAATCCTTTCAATTTTCTAGAAAAACCCAGAATAATAGATTTTTTACTGTACACAATGTCACCTTGAAAGACTAGGTATCTATGTATAGTTATAGGAGTGTTAGCGATAATATCACTAGTGATTTGAATAGGCTGAAGAATTTTTCATGCGAATAAATAAACGGTAGATCGAATCTGACTTTAATGAATTCCGAGAGGGTTTGGAGATTTAGGATTTTCAATGGGAGGTCAAGGAGTGGTTACGCCAGTATTGTGAAGAAGAGAAAAAATCGAAGGACGAGTTTGTTCAAGATCGAGGGGAAAGGTGATCAGGATGGATTATGCCTCGTGATTATTTTTCTTAAAGCGTTATCTTGTGTGTTACCGAGGTCAGAAATTATCGACGATTCGTGATCTTGTTATATATGCTATTCTTCGAGTTATCTATTTTCTTTTTCTTTTTTTTAGACCCGTCTCTTGACTTATTTACTTTTCAATTTATCCAGGCGTTATTATTAGTGTTATTATTGAACTGAAGAGACACTGGGAAGGACAATTAATTGATACTGTGTATATATCGCTTTGTATCAAAAATAAACTCGATATTTTTTTGTTTTTTAAATTATTTATTCTTTTATTCATTCGAGTATTATTATTGTTATTATTCTTAGAACACAGAGGCTAGCAGAAATAATTAATGGCTTGTGTTTACATGTAACTCCAGTATACATCTGAACGAGCATTCAATGTTTACAAAATAACACAGGCATTCAAAAGCCAATTGGAGGAAAACAAAAATCGTCTGAGAAAGACTTATACCAACTTTAGCTCGAGTTTGGATTTGCAATTGTTCTGCTTTCGTGCCAAATTGGCAATCGGCTCTGTCTGCCCCCCCCCCCTCATAGTTTATGAAATTGTACGAAAAAGTATTTTTCAACTGATGCATGCAAAACAATCTTTAATATTGTTTGTCAATTCACCCTTTTGACCGGATCAATTGATTATTATTGTATTTATAGATAAAGCTCGAGTCGTGATTTACTTTAAAGCCCGATATCAGCGATATACTATGCCAATACTATTATGCTTTTAAGGTAGACACACGCTTACGTTGAAAATCTCCAGCTTAAATATCGAACGCTTTATGGAGGTCGAGTGCAGACACGTGTTGTACCTACGTATAACGTGTGGAAAGCAGTCACAGTTTTCCGGGATATATCACGCTTTATTGGAAACAACTACGAGATTTTGCAGCTTTCCACGACGCTGCATAATTCATTATACCAGATTACTGCATGCTTAGCTTTAATAAATATACGAATAAAAAAATATATTAAAAAAAAAAATAAGGCGTACACCCACCTATTCCAGTGCGATAAATCTTTTAATAATTTCCAGATGCTACATTGTGAAATTTAAGTATTCGGCCATATTGGAATAGGGAGAACCGAAAGTGCCGTTAATAAATTATTTTCAAGTATTTTTTTCATTGCGATAATTTTGTATTTTTATTTACGAAATTTCTGCCCAAGAATTATCGCTTCTCTTTTTACTGTATCGTGTACAAAGAAACGAATTAACGTCGATATTAATTCCTAATCGATCGTAATTGCGTTTTTTTACACGACGTTTGTGGCTATTGTTACGACAGTCAACAAAACGTTTGACGCCATTCACGGGGAACACGTGGCACTTCCGGGTAATTTCGCTCCCTTTTTCTTGCCAGAGGTAACACGGGTATCGCATAACGTAAAAGTAGTCGTTTAAAATTCGTATATCCATCCTTAGTGGACTCTAGACCCGAAAAAACGCGCTATTGGAGCTAAATTTCACTCTCCATTTCGTATTTAACATACAGAAAAACATCAAATAGCCACAATCACAGTTGAAAATTCTAAAGAATCCGAATAATTCGCTCGAACAAGGTCAGAAAAACAAAAGAAACTCGCGTTAAATCAAGCAGCACACATCGAGAGCTAATAGCCGTGAGCCCGTAATGCTCGGATCATTGTTTGTTGTTTTATTGACTGTACCGGTTAAAGTTTACTTCTACAGAAGCGTTCCTGGAATGCACCGTCAACACAACCGAACGGAACCAGTTTGTAAAGATTGCTCGAGTGGCGAATTCAGTTCGAGGAGGGAACATAACCTTAGTAGCACAAATATTGTTAGAACATCCTTAGAACATAGCGACGATGTCCGCTGAACATCGTACGCCATCAAATAAGCAAACGGAATATTTCAAGTCTCGAGAAGAGCTTTAACGGTTTCGAAAACCTATCGAACGCCTATTTCTTATTATTGTTTTTTATTCCGGTTTCTCTCTAGTGATGCGAAGATTCCGTACGACAAGATGGCCTTGCCTGCCCGCTGACCTCTTTACTTAATGGACTTTGCGGCTGCTAAAGCCGCCGACAAACTGCATCTGCCTACACGCTCCTCATTATTAAGCTTAACTTTGCGTATTTCTCATCCTTCAACGACCCTAACCTCGGTTAATCGCTGAAAACTGCCCTCTCGGTTACAATCGCGCGTCATCCTAACCTCAAACGAGCCACTGATCACTAAACTCACCGCAATGCCAATCGCTCGACCCATTTCCACACTCTTATCGTCGAAACTCTACGTTATCGTAAGCGCATGAATGAATACGAAAGATGCTCCAATTTCAACGATGCTGATATAACGTAAGGAAAAGAACGTTTTCCTCTTGTACGTCCGTATTAGATTCGATCGCGTGAAAAGAAATTAATTGGAGAATAGTCGAGGCGAGCGTATGCAACGCTTTCACTGAAAGGTTTTTCAACGCGTCCTACTTAACAAACGGCATTAGCCTGCAAGTAGTATAATGCCATTCAAGGTTAACCTGCTAATCGAATGATGCTTTATCATAGCCCGTTTCGTGTCCCATTAATTTAGCCGATTTTCATAAATCATTCGGCAATCGAATTTACCGAGGAAAATGGTCGAACGACATTGGCCGAGGTCGAAGCTTATTATTGTGCGTTTATAAACAGGTCGCTAGGTGAATCCCGTTCTCGAACACTGTGCGCGTTGTTGCCTGCCTTGCGCGGAGAAAAATAGTTTTCGTTTCTCTCACGAGAGACGCCTGTCACTAGGGTCCGTATTCACATGCTCTGTTTATAAATACGATCGTCCCAAGCGTTGTCTGTCCTTTTTCTTCCAATAGTGCTAGAAAAGATAACCTGTGCTCAAAACTCAATCTTATTTATTTACATTATCCAACAATGAATACAGGCCTACAGAGTGTCCCCTTGGATCCATCTCGTGGCGAATCATACAACTTTGTAGCTCGCTCAGTGTCAATTCAGAATGTGAATCACCCGTTACGATGAAATTTCATATTGCCGACGGAGAAACACACCATTGTTTACACGCTCGAGATGTTTCTAACGGAACTTGCTGGTTTTCGCCTTCATGTCATTGTGTTACCTCTTGTTTCTTCGTTCTTTTCCTCGTCCCTCTGGAATCTCACGCCTTCTAACCTACAAATGTGCGGTTTTTCGTCGCTTTCTCGCATGTGAAATAGCTTCTTATCCCACAACCTGACCTTTTTAGTAACCTTTCTCGCACGTTTCATCCAACCTTGGCCCTCGGGATCTCGCCAGATAGAAATTTCCGCGATTGTATATCCGCTTTCACTGGAAATCCGAGGCTTCGCGCGATTCTTCTCACTTTCTAACCTCTCACTGTGCGAACTCGAGTTTCCCGCGAAAACTTCTAAACAAACACTTTTAATAAAAACAAGCTCATTGAGAGATTCGCAGATTTCTCTAAATCCAAGCTTTTTCAACACTCTTTTTCTATCAAAGATGCCCAAAGACACCTGTTACAACTTTAATTTGAAATTAATTTCAAGTTTTAATATTTACTTCTTAATTGACGTTTTAACTTTTCACGTAACAGTTCTTTACATTATTTATTTATTAGTATCATATCCCTCCACCTCTTCCTAGATCTAAATAAACCTTTAGGTCGAAATAATACTAAAAAGAATTTCATAAAAACAATGTTATCACCTCTTTTCTCGCGAGGAATTTTTCTGGACAATTTTCTCTCCCGAGAAGCTTGCGCAACAGCGCAAATATCTTCAGGATATCCTCAGAACGTTCCAAGAATATCCACACGTCCAGTAAACGTCCCGAGAATGTCCCCCTGAACATTGCGTGTTACAACGGGGATTTACGCTGGAAACGGAAGCATCGGAATCGGAAGGTCAGCCACATGGAAAGAAATGTTGTCCCGGGGCGAGATTAATTCGAGCGCCACAGATTCCAAGACGCCACGAGTCGTCAAATCTCAATGTTTACGCACGTGTACTCGAGAGCCTGAATTGACTCGTTCCATGCCTCGGGAATTATACTCGGTCTCTCGCTCGCGTCCTCTTGTTTTTCCCACTTTAAACGTTTCATCAACATCTCGTTATTCCACCCCATTATACCCTGTTATTTTACAGCAATTTTTTATCGACCTCGGTGATAAACATCTTGGCTCTTAAAGGCAATTAAAATCGATTTTCTTTTACTAAAATGTAAGGTTTTCACCATCACAGATGTGGATGATTAATCATTCTCAGTAATTTCCGGATTAAACCGGCTATTCGCGTTACCCTACTGTCGACCTAACATTAAACTCTGGCGTTTCATGAATTCCTTAACAATTTTTCTCACTCTCGCACAAACTCACTTTTTCTCTCATACCAAAAAAAACCCAAAGAACAGAAATTTTACAACTTTTCTTTTCCAATTAACGCAAATCCCTAACATTCTTCGTCGAAGCTGCTGGTCGCTCTGAATTATTAAATTTTCAATTCCCTCGTAAACCAACGCAATTAGTTGCGTCAGTTTTGAAGCTGACGAAACTTTTCCAAGCTCTGTGTTCACCTTGACAAGAAAGCTGTTCGCGCAAGATTTTTAATAATGCAGGTGCTTGAGCTTTGGAAAGAGGAGGGGAGGGGGGGGGGTTGAGAACGTCCATGACCGCCACGTGGTATAAGATAATAACCGACGGAGCACGTGTGTGTTTGGTTCGCTGCGTTCCTACGTGCCGTGATGCTACGCGATGCTACGCGATCCCACGCGTCTCCGAGTCTCGGGACCTCCAGCTTGATTTATCCAATTGATACGCTCGCCGCACTTGAACCACTCTATCCACTTATTCGCTTCCTCGTTCCTCTCTTTTTTTTCCAAGACTCGTATCGCACCGCCCCCCTCCCTACTATTTTTTCTCCATTCATTCACCTCGGAAAACTAGACAAAATCTATCTTATCTATCGCTAATACAATTTCGACCTTGAGGAAAACGACGGCAATGGCAGAGATAAGATAATTCGTGCTTTTTAAGCTCGATTGACTCGTAGGAAAATAAACTCGTACGGTTAACAGAGGCCATTAACCCATTTCGTTGATCAACTGAAGGAGAACAAAAAATTCGAACGATTAATTGACTCGATATAAACCATTCGTGTATATATATATATATACATATATATATGTACATTCGAGTAACGAATGCTTATTCGCTCCAAGCGATAATTTTGAAGAGTCCGCAAGAATTATTTCAACTATGTAACCTCACTTACCCGTGACCTCCAAACAAGAGAAATTATTCGAGTTAACCTCTATAAAAAAATTAACGCAAAGTTGTAAACAAACATTTTTTTCCCATTAATAATTCTAAATTTTTCTATTGGCCAGAGGCCAAACAGTACAACAGGACTAAAATTAAATCTGAAATATTTGGAGAATTATTGTAATATTATGTGAGTGATAAATAAAATGCAGAATTTGTCTAGTTCATATAGAAGGTATATATATATGTTGGTATAAGTAAATTGTAGGTCATAGCTATAAGTTGAAAACACTATACCTACATGAGACAGCTACGAGAGAGTGGTCATTGTATATTCAAACTTGGCAGACTAATCGCGACTTCCGGGAGGGGATATAAGATTGTTAAGAAAGGGGGGGGGGGCTGAAGTAAGAACTCTTTGTTCTTGCTGAAGGGGACGGATCGAAGATGTCCATAAGTTTTGCGAGGTTGGGAAGGACGAAAGGGAGAGGAAAAGGTGTTACTGAAATATTAAGAAGGTCGAAAGGTCGAGCGAACGTGGTGCGTATTTTCTTATAACTCAACCTCTCAGTCTACTGTCACGGCTGGTCCGTACAGGTACCCTCGTACTCGTTCTTCCCGGCTGGTCCGTGGAAACCGACATTTTACACTCTTTCTCAACTATTATAAAGTCTTTTCTCTCAATTTTCTGCTTTTTTTTTTGTTAAATAATAAACACCTGAGTATTTCTTCTTCGGTCACGAGGATTTTTACGGTTGATTTCAAGGTCATTGCTTCTAGAGAAGTCTTTGGACTCTCGCTGGTGCTGGAGAACCCAGTGACAAGATCGGCAATCGGTGCAAGAAGAAGGCTTTCGATTGGCCCCACTTCCGGTGACATTTTGAGAGTTTCAAGAGCCTCCTAGTGATTTTTTTGGTCTGCTCGACGTCGCTGAGTCACGAGAATTTTATGGTTCCTTTCAAGGTCATCGCTTTTCCAGAAGACTAAATTCTCGTTGGTGCTGAAGAATCCAGTAACGCGATTGGTAAACTTTGCAAGAAGAAGGCTTTCGATTGGTCCCACTTCTGTTGACATTTTGAGAGTTTCAAGAGCCTCCTAGTGATATTTTTTTGGTCTGCTCGACGTCATTGAGTCACGAAAATTTTACAGTTACTTTCAAGGTCATTGCTTCTACAGAAGACTCCTGACCCTAGTTGGTGCTGGAGAACCCAATGACAAGATTGGTAAACGTTGCAAGAAGAAGATTTTCATTGGTCCCACTGCTGGTGACATTTTGAGAATTTCAAGAGCCTCCTAGTGATTTTTCCTCGATCCGCTCGACGCCATCGAGCAAACAATCGAGAAATGAGCTTCAGGTTCATCGCCCATCTTGCTTTCAAGGTCTTGGGTTCAAAGTGGCGGCGCTCGACCAGAGCGATTTTTAAAAGGCGACGTTATTCTCGACGTCTCTACTGAAACATTGCATAATTAATTTTTACAAATTAATTATTGCTCGTTGATTGACAATTAATTACCATCCATCGATCAACCACTCAGAATTCTCGGAATTTGCACTGGTCCAAACTTCGCTTCGTCCGATTGCTCTCGCAAACGCGACTGAAGCTGCAGCTCGATTTCTTTGTGTGTATATATATATACACTATATAAAAAAATCAACGGTAGTGCTTCTTTACCACTCAAAAAAAATTTTGAAACACCAAAATAAAAAAATAAACGTACAAAAAAGAACGAGATTTAATCATGGAATTCGAGACCCAAGCTTTGATTCATTTCTGCCTATCGCATGGCCCAGCGACCAGAACCAAGTTTGATCGATGCAGGTAAAAACAAAGCTTTGATTTCGCTTATCACAGCTATTATCTTAATTATGTATACGCGTGTGTGCCGTTTTAACCGGCTAATAAAGAAAGACGATAGCCCGATCGAGATATTTCGAGTTACGCAAATTCGACGAGCAGGTGGCTCGTTAAAAATACTTTGGAGAACTCTTAATGTTAATGAAATTGTTACCGATAGCGTGGTTACGGATATGCATATATGTATATATATATATATATATATTTATAACGTAAGTGAATTTTAAAAATAGTTTTTATATCGTCTTTTGATGAATTTCAGGTCTGCGGGGTCCATAGGTGCGAGGTCCGCGCCGAGTACTCCTCTTCAATCCGTGGCAGGACCACCTCAATCCAGTCCACAGTCCATCAGTGGCTCTCAACTTACAGTTGCGGGGACTAATCTTCCACCCCAGAGGAGTCCCAGTCATACGTCCTTGAAATGTAGCGACAGGTGAGAGGATTTCATACAAATTTGGTTAAGGCCATGTTTCAGTCGAGAGAGATCCGGAAGAGGTCGCTGGCGATCCTACAATCATTTAAGTAGAACTATCTCGGAGGCACTCGGCCTAACGGACCAGATTGGATAGTGTTTCTTTTCTCACGATAAAGCGCAGCTGAATATACATTTTCTCGATAAGCCCACGGAGACTCTAGCACGTTTCAGATTACTTACCTGGAATTCATGAATGGCTCCCTTTGTGCCAATATTTTATAGGCGCGGGTACGCAGCGCGTGGTACGAACGTGCGACGCGTCGCGCTGAAAGTCTCTTGACGCGCTACAGTGATAACGCCGCGTGTGGATCAGACGTGGGACGTATGGAATTGTAGAGTGAACGCTCAGAGCATGGCGTGTTACTCCACGCGTCGTATATTTGCTTGAACGTTAACAGTGGAATAAAGCTGTTATTGTTACCAGGAGACTTGACCAAATCTCGCATCAAATTGTACAAATAAAGGTCGTGGTACGAGCGCGCGGCACGTCTGCTCCGCAATGCGTCAAAAATCTCTTGACGCGCTGCAGTGATCACGCCGCGTGTGGATCAGACGTGCGACGTATGGAGCTGTGGAGTAAAAGCGTAGAAAGTACGGCGCGTTACTCCACGCGCCGTGTATTTGCTTGCAACAAAACAGTGGAATGAAGTTGTTATCAGGGGACTTGGTAAAATCTCGCATAAAGCTGTACAAATAAAGGAACGAGTACGTGACGCGTGGAGCAGACGCGCTGCGTGAAAGTAGAAGCGCCCCCTGTGGAGCGAACGTGCCGCGCGTAAAGTGGAAGCGTCCCTTTGGAACGGACACAATGTGTAGAGGGAGCGCGTGGCGTGGCACTCCACGCGCCGTGTATTTGCTTGCACGTTAACAGTGGAATGAAGCTGTTGTCAGAAGACTTGGTCGAATCTTATAACGAGTTGTGCAAATAAATTGAGTTATATCTTAGTAGGAGCATATATATTAATTAATAAATAGTTCCTTTCAATAACCTGATCTATCAGAACACGTTACTTCTCCCAAGTAAACCAGATCGATATTGAGTTTAAGGAGAGACCTATAGAAGTTCCAACGCCAACGTAACCAAGCATCAATGCATTTAGCATTGGCATTTGCCATTACAAATAATTGGAGACGGTTTGCTCGATCGTGCACACCGAAACTCAGTGTACCGTCTTTGACTAGAAGCAAACGCGATTCGATACAAACTTCAGTGTTGGAAATCGATGAATAGTGCTCGGTTGAATCGTACACACATCAATGCCAACGCTTTTCAAAAGTTCATTACGTATACCGAGTTGGAACCTTAGTATGTAAACAACGTAAACAATGAAATTCTACGAAAAACTTGTATTACTCTGTACTAATAAAACTCGAGTCTCCCCTTTCAAGCGGTTTCGATGTTTTGCGCGTAGCATTGTTTTGTTGTGCTTTTTTGTCTCTCGAGACTAAAAATTTCCATGAATCGAGGATTACCGATTTTAAAGTTAAACTGAGTGTTTTGATTTATTCACTGGCAACTCGCTTGGACGCAACGTTGAATTATCGATTTTTGTTTACACTTTTATATTTTCTCAGCTTGTTTCTCAGGTAGCAGACCGAGTGTCCCACGGTTATCGCGTTTTTTTCTTGTCGTGCGAGAATTATCAGCAAGGCGCTAGATGTTGAGTCTCTTTTGAATTGATCCACGTCAGTCAAGTGAGTAGCGGCGTATTTCTCGGTACGTGCGTCGCTTCTATTTATTGTTTGACTTTGAGAAAAGTTATGGAACTGAAATTCGATATGTGGAGTAACGATAGTTGGAGTCCTAGGATTCGCAGAACCGTCTCGCTAAATCAACATTGTAAACTCTTCAGGTCAGAGAACGAAGAGATCGATCTGATACTAATTGGATTACTCAGTGGAATTATTTTTCTAGATGATCTTACTTTTGGATTATGCTGCTGGATTGTTTTTTTGGTGCAACTTATAATAAAAGGCGATTATAAATAAAAAGGGCGAGTCGAGAGTAATGTACTAAATTCTAGGAATGTATTGTAAACACAATATAAAAGTTAAAGGGTCTTCTGCACTCTTTTGTGATTTTAATTTTTTCTATGTACAATATCAATAACAATTTTATTTCTTGGATCTATCTTTATTTTATCTAGAAAAAAAAATAAATAACCTTCGCATAGACAAAGTACAAAGTGTACAGTGGTGGATGATGATATTTTTGACAATCAGCTGTATTGACACAATCATTAAAAAAACATAAACACGTTACATTGTTTTTGCTGTTGTATTTGAAAAAATTAAAACGAAAAAACAATAATGCAAGGTGAATTTGAGCTCTTTTTCTTATTTATTGAATATATTCTTAAAATTTTACACATTTCTCCCAACTCACCTTTTAAATAGATTGAAGCGCTTATGACATCACACAATAACAATGTAAAAATCTTTTATCTTCATAACTCTAAGAAATATAATTTTGTTTACATAGAACCTTTTTCAATGCAAGTAGAGAGAACCTTCAGAAAAGTTCCTGATGAAAAAAATAAGCATCTCTCAGAAATAACGAGATTAAATTTTGTTTAAATTTTTGAGTGCCTCTCCTATAATACAGATTTGCAAAAATTGAGTGTGTGAGTGAAAAACTGAAGATTTCCCCACAAAGCCCGTGTTTTCTGGCAAATAATCTTTGATTTATGCTCCACTCCGGATACAAGTCTAAAAAGTGTAATACTCCGCAACATTGTAACGTTCAGGAATAGAAAATTATCTGGATGAACGATCTCGCAAAATCGAGTCATTAATTCCATGAGTCAGGGACTATTGTTTGGAATTATCGAACAGGCCAGAGTTAGACTAAGCGACATGATTAGTTTTTACGTCAACAGGCGTCATGACTGATGTCACTGACTCCAATTTTATTGTTGCACTCGGTGTGTGTCACGTTCTAATGCAAATTACCTGCTGTCGATAATCCGGTCAATGGCTAATTCCACCCCCCCCCCCCCCTTCTTCTTTCCTCAGGACAATAATAATAACAATTACCAAGCTTGTCTGATCTCGTGATTTACGAGCCACCAGAGTTCGAACGATATTTGCGATAAAATTAATAATATATAATAGCATAGATATATGTTGTAATATATGCACTTTCAAGGTCATAGGATCATGAACTCTCTGAACCCTCGAGGCAACGATCAGCTGATTTTTTCTACAGACAAACCGCCATTTCCCAACACTCGCATCGAGTTGATAAACAAAGTGGGATTCTTAATTAAGAAAATTAATAATTAAATATTTTATCGTCTACGATAATTAAAAATTTTGAAAAAATTTAATATAATATTAGAAAATAAAACAGAATGTTAGGAGAGTTTTAGAATATTAACGGATGTAAGAATGGTGAGTCGAGTGAACCGATAAAAACTGAAATTTTCCTAGAATCGTGACGATCGAGTGGGAAATCACAGTGACCGTCTGTGAGAGATAAGGGTAAATTTGTCAAAACTCTTATCACTTTCCGATTCGCACGTGTGTCTAATCGGTACAATAATGGTTGATTCTTCAATGACGCGAAATCTTGAAAGAGTTCTCATGGAATATCGAGAAAATCGAAGCTTAATTTCTCAAGTGGCTCTTCGTAATTTTTTGGCAAGTTAATTAATATTATTTCATTCAGAGTGAATTTTCTCACAATTTCCTATACCACTGTTGTATATTTTATCGTTGCAACAGTAATTAATTCTTCAATAACTTGAAATCCCAAAAGAGAGTTCTCATAAAAAATAAAAAAAAAACAAATCTTTTCTCAAGTGGCTCCTCATAATTTTCTACCAAGTTAATTAACATTATTTCATTCAGAGCAAATTTTCTAAATTTTCCATACGAGCTCTGTATTGTTAATTGGTACAACAATGATTAATTCTTCAAGAAATTAAAATTCCAAAAGAGTTATAAAAAAAAATCGAATCTTGTTCTCTCAAGTGCTTCCTACTTTTCTACCAAACTTAATTACCATTATTTCATTCAGAGCATGAATTTTCCATACGAGCGCTTGAAAATTATTCCATCGACTCGTTATCTTCAATCGGGAGCAGACCTAACGCGACGCGCAGCGGGCGAACGAAGATAAACCTCGCACTCTCCTCTAGCGAGCGGTCCGCGATAAAAGGTCAACGACCTTTTTCTCACTTTTATCTACCAACGGGTCAAAGCTACCCCTCCCCTTCTTAATTTTTCCCGCAAGCGTGAGAGAACACCACTGCGAATTATCGACCGGTCATCTGGTAATTTTCACTCCAGCTCTGTACAGTGTTTAATGAGCGAGCCGGGGTGCAGGCAAACTAATTACGGACGCTTGATTAAGACCCGCAGTCTCGAACCCTGTAGTAGCCGAAGTGTCTTACAATAACGTTGAAACGTGCACCGTATAACCGAATCTATACATATATATATATATATATAAACAAAATATTACGATGGTCGAGGACCAAACTAACGGGCCTTCTTCTTGCACTTTGCAGCCAACTATCAAAACCACTGAGCAGAAGCGTGCCGTCGATGGCTGCTGGGGTCCAGACGCCGGCAAAGGATATCAGCAGGTCATCTTCAAGGTCATCGCCAACCACCAGCAGTGCCAGACAAAAAAAGTTCCACCGACACTTCACTCAGGTAAATGGAATCCGAACTCGAAGAGCAAAGAACCAAACTCGCTGATTCGCTGCGGGCTAAGAGTAGATTCGACCTAATTTTAGTCTTCAAAATTTCGAAACCAGGTTGCCGATGACGAGAGGGTACTCAACTACTACAGCTGTGCTTTGGTCGGCGACATTTTGCTCCAAGGTCATCTGTACATAACGCCGAACTACTTCGCCTTCTACAGCAACGTCTTCGGCTACGTGACAAAGCTGCTGATACCCACCACGTCGGTGCTGAAGATCAGCAAGGAAAAGACTGCAAGAATCATTCCAAACGCTGTGGCGGTGGCTACCGAGGACGAACGCCACGTATTCTGCTCGTTGCTCTCGAGGGACTCGACCTTCAAGTTGATGAAGCAGGTCTGGGACGCTGCTATGGAAGCCAGACCGGTCGAGGACCTTCCTCTTCCTCTGCCACTGGAGGAAGTCAAGCTCATACCACCCAACACCCTCCTCGTCGACGACTCGGAGGTCAACCCTGAAGAGGATGACTCCAGCATGAGCGAGAGTGGCCCTGACCTCAAACCAAGACCCAGTGTGGTCTGTGTGAATGATGATAATGTTCCACCTGGTATACCTAGAGCAACCGTGTCCTCTATCAGGTTCAAACATTTTTTGTTCCTCTTCTTTGTTATTATTCTTGCAAGTTCATCCGTGAGTAGGTTTAATGATGCGTGTTTGTTTTCTTGCAGGGTGGACCAAGTATTACCAAAATCAATGGGTACCAATAGGTCATCGTTATTCTTCTTGGGTAGATTCAAATCTAGCACGGTCATAACTGTTTTAGTCGCACTCCTCGCTGTCCTCTACCTGTCCGCAGCTCTGATGATGATCCGTATAGATCGATTGCACACTATGTATCTTAATCACCCTTTTGTCTCGCCTGAACGTTTCACCCAGGATCGACTCATTCACTACTTGAACACCAATCTTGATCAGATCACCAAGGTTTGTTTCTTGAGATTCTTCTTCTGGTAAAGTCGTTGTCCTTGAGAATTTTCTTCAAGGTCGTTTCAAATTTCAGGTGCGGCAAAGTTTGCAGACGCTCTCACAGCAGTTCGTGATGTTGAACCAAGCGGGTCAGACTGGACCAGGGGTTTCCGGTGGAGTCGAGAGCGAAGATGGACCGAGTTAGCCCCTGGCGAGCCTCGAGAGTTTCAAGCAACCAAATAACGATACGAGCCCCACTCGCCTCGCTAGCGTACAAAAAGCGCCTAGTAAATAATCATAAGGAGCCACTTTGTCATCGACTCTCGATCATGACGAACGTTGGCACACAACTAGCGAAAAAGAATTATTTATTATCGATCCTAGCTCCTAGCCTTGTGAGATTCAGAGTTAGGCGCCTCGTTAAACGAGAGATCTAAGCTATGAGCCGTTCGATCGGTATAGCAAAACTTTAGACTGCTTGGAATTATCAGAAATTAATTGCGATTAACTTACAGACGCTCATAGTAAGTCGATTTCAAATGTCAAAGACCAATTTTGCCCACTGCACTGTTATGGTAGGTCAGTGAACTTTGCAGCTTCAGTTTTCGTGTCAACTGATAATTTCAAACTTTCCTCTGGGGTTTCTCTTTGCTTGCTCTTTTTTTATCCTCGCTGTATTCTCTCTCGACAGAGTCGATAGTCAATTCGCTCAACTTTGTTATTTTAGTGTAGAGACACTTTGGTTTAGTCCATTGACGTGTGGTACTTGTAATTTTATTATGTACAATTTGTAAGTTAAGTAAGTGTTTCCACGTGGTTCTTTTAGAAGCTTCTGTCAAGTCCTGTACATGTATTGGTGAAATTGGTCTGAAAAATCTTAATTTTAGAGCGAGAAAAGCGAGGGACAGGGGTTTCATTCTTAAACTAGTCATGCGTACCTTTGCCCCGGGTATGGATAAATTGATTAAAGTATATATATATATATATATATATATATATATATTGTAAAATATATAATATATACACATGTAAAAGATAGATTAACGCATGTTTCGCGATTACTCGTTCGTTAATCATGCATTTCCAGCTAGTCGGGCACTACTGATCCACTGCTACCAAATTTTAACACCTGCTCGTCCCGATCGGTTTTAAATCGATATCGTTAGATTACCAGGGGCAGAGTAAGCCTAAGGCAAACCAATCAGGAACGAGATCGGCGAGAAAATGTAACTTGATTGTCCGTTTGTTTTCTGGTGCAGTGAGCGTTTTCATGTGAGTAAAGAAAAAAAGAAATTCCAGTTACTCGAACGATTTTTGAATTTGAATGCGTTTGACGAATACGAAGCGTTTGTACATTTGAAAGTTATTGGGAGAAGGAAGAGAGATTGTCTGTGATAATAGGCTCGAGGACGTCGCTGGGGCCTTGAATTTCGAGCTGGGTTCTATTGATGGGAGAGAAAAGGAAAGAACTTTATTTCGTATTCTGTATATTTAATCCGAACAAATGAGATAATCAATGAACCTCGCTCGATATTTTGCCCAAGTCCAATTATGGGATCTAACAGATTTACTGTTACATTAATTAGCTGTATATCGATACTATTGTAGGGTACAATTGAAAATTTCTTTATACCTTGTGTTACTATTTCATACCGTTTATTACTGTACGTTTTAAGTGATCGATGGTTGCTGTAATCATCGCTTTATTATTATTATTATTATAGTGATTATTATTATTATCATTACTGTTATCATTTTAATATTAGCAACGCTCGATTAAGTTATGGAACAGTGAAAAATTGCAATTGGCAGTGTAAATCTTTTATTTTCGATGAGTGCATTCGTCAGAAAAATCACTCACTCTTTTATCCTTTTGTTATTTTCGTTTGTTAACTGGGATAACGAAGATGCGTACACATTCGTGGTCGCAGGGGTCGAGGAAAATTATTCGTACGCGAGAAGATAGCTTGTGACTGGAAAGAATTTTGCGCCCGAAAAGTGCCATAGAGCGAAAACAAATGCGTTCCGAGAAAAATGATGAAAAAATCACTAAAAAAATCTAGCTTTAGATCATGCAGGATCATTCGATCATACGTCGCAGGCTCCGTTTTTCTACGACAATTTTCCATGTTTTCTCATCGAAGCCAATCGCGAGCTCCGAAAATTTTGCCAAAAGTCGAATTGTACTCAAAGTTTTTTGGTAAACCTTGCAAAAGAGGAAAAATGTTATCGCTGTTCCTGTCGAATGCTCAGCAGACAGCCAAGTTTCGTGCCAAACGGTTTTAACGTAACGATCAATAATAATTATCGTCGAGCGTGTTTTTAATTTCGCGAAAAATTGTTTTTCCTTTCTTTCTCGAGAAGCTGGGAGCCTGCGCGGTGAAATTGATAGAGATGAGACTACATCGGCTAATTTATTAGACGGAAGTACCGATTCCTCGTTCTGGTTTCCACACGACTACTACTTGCCTTAACTGTAATGTTTTTAGACTTTTTAGATGGGTGCTCAATAAATGGTCCATTTTTCTTAGGTCATCTGTATGTGTGTAAAGAATACTTAATTAACGTCGACGGGCATATCCCGGACATTGAAAGACTGCGATGTGAATTTTTAAGATTGAAAAATGGAAAGGAAGCGGGCTCGTCGTGTATTGACGAGCGGATTTTAGCGTAAAGTGTATAGACTATTATAGAACAAAATCACATATTATAGCGATCGCAAAAGTGTCCTCATCGTGGAACATGCGTTCTTGTGTCATTGTTTTCTTAAGTATAGTGTGATAGTTGTAAATCGATTAATTTATATGGATTAAAAATTATGTAATTTTTTTTATATATTTTTCGTTCGATCGTTCTTTTGTTTTTTTAATTTTGTTCACTGCTGCGTTTTCAACCGGACAAAATCGATGCTTTTTTTTATTCTTCCAATCATATTCCACGATGAGAGACACAGATACTTGTGTATTTTGGCAGATAGATAATAATTGTTAATTGTTGACTATATCTCACTGGGAACTTTGCTCTTTCGAGGCAGACTATCGAAAATCGATCACGATATCCGGGCTACGCTTGCCGACGATCAAAACTAAAAAACACGAGAGAAAATCGCGATGAGAAGACGAAGATGAAGAGGGGGATACGAGGCTTTCCCCGAGAAGCAGAAATGAAATTCAAAATCACAGAAAGACCAATAATTTAATACGTGATTTGTGTAGTTCAATACACAAAAGTGCAAAATAAAATTTGTCAAAAGTTACATATCAGTGTTATTTTCGTACGCACCTTCCTTGCACTCCTAATAACTCCAGTGCGAATATTTTTTAACGAAACGTTGAAATTTCAACCTCCACAAAATTCTGTCATTGAGGAGAAGAAGGATACCTGTGGGTCAAAGGTCAATTCCGAAAAAATCCTCAATTTTCCCAAGTGTAATTAAATATTTCATTAACAAATTTTATCTCGTTTAACCAAATTTCGATACAGCACTTCGTGGTCCAGTAGTTAGCACGACTGCATTGTGATACGTCATGGAGTTTGAGAATGAACGAGTTACAACGTAATCTTTTTTTGGTCCATACACAAAAAAGTGCAAAATAAAATTGATCAAAAATTGAATATATTACATTTTTATGCACACATCTCTTGCAATATGCTTGCTAACCATCTTGAAATCCTATAACCATTCTATTGCGAATATGTTTTATCCCAATGTTAAAATTTCAAAATTAACAAAATAAGATCCTGTGAACCACCCCTAAATCCTCTCTTCAAGAAGAAGAACCTGCAGGTCAAAGGTCAATTCCGAAAAAATCCTAAATTTTCTCAAATGCAATTAAATATTTAATTAACAAATTTTATCTCGTTTAACCAAATTTCGATACAGCACTTCGCGGTCGAGGAGTTATTACAGCTGGATTGTTACGTCAGGGAGTTTGAGAATGAACGAGTTATGACGACAGGCCGATTCATTCGGGAATTCTGAAGGTACCTCGTGCAAGGCGCCGAGTTGTCAAGTGGGAGTGGAAGCAGCAGCTCATATAAAAGGCTTGGGAGTCGCGAAGAAACGTCAGTGACATCACGCGCGATCGTTCAAATCCTGCCAGATCTCTCTCATTTTCGTACGCGTCTCTCCGCCTCTTCTCCTCGTTTTTATCTTATTTTTTTCTCTCTCGAGCAAACTCTCGTTCTTATATCACCTTTCGTTTCCGCTCGCTCAAGGTCAGTCTGGTGCCTCGGCACAGTTTTTAATTTATTTTTCCGTAACAAATTTTTCATCTTCATCACACAATCCTGTTTTTTGTACTGTGTATTAAATATTGAGCATATATACCCATACATACTCCTTTAAATGATCATTTTCTTTACTTAATCAGCTTCTTATTTTTATATCTAGTTTTGGTTCCGTTCGTTCAAGGTCAACCTGGTACCTCGGCACAGTTTTTAATTTATTTTTCCGTAACAAATTTTTCATCTTCATTACAATCCTGTTTTTCGTACTGTGTATTAAATATGGAGTATATATACCCATACATACTCCTTTAAATGATCTTCTTTTTTATTTAATCAGCTTTTTATTTTTATATCTATTTTTGGTTACGTTCGTTCAAGGTCAACCTGGTACCTCGGCACAGTTTTTAATTTATTTTTCAATAACAAATTTTTCTCCTTCATCACAATTCTGTTGTTTTTACTGTGTATTGAATATTGAGTATATATATACCCACCTATACTGCTTTAAATGATCATTTTTATACGAACTTTTGGTTCCGTTTACTGAAGGTCAATCTGATGCCTCGGTACCGTTTCTAATTCATTTATCCGTTACAAATTTTTCCCATTGATCAGTTTTGCTCGTTGTATCATGTATTTAAATATTGAGTATGTATAATCCCCCCCCCCTTGCTCCTTTAAACGATCCAAAAAAACCTTAAGTGTATATGCTTTACCATGAAAACAACAAAAAATGACAGTTTAATGCATATTATTAATGTTACCCATAGCTCATTATGAATAATAATGTAGGTTATTGACAATTTTTAACAATTTACAAAAAATTGGCATATATATAGTTTATAGTGAAAAGCGGCAAAATAAATTTTGCAATTAACCGCAAAACGGAAGCTTTTGGCGCGATTAAAATTTGCATTAGAAAACACAATCCGTCGCGACTACGGTTCTCCAGATTAAATCTTCAAAATCCGGTTTCTCTCGATAATTTCATTTTATCTCTGTCCAAAAATATCTTCCGTAATTGGTCCATTAACTTTTTCCAGCCTCGTTGTATATCTTCTTATAATTTTTTTCTCAATACTGTATAGAATGACTAAATATTTCTTCGGTTAATAAATCTCTTTTTTTTGTATATCTTTTTAATCGTGTCAGCAATTTCAAGTATTGGTTGGAGAATTGTAAATTTCTATTTTTGCTCAAACTACTGAAATCAGTTAATATTTATTTGTTTTATAAATCACTTTTTACGAATTATTAATAATAATTAGTGTATTCATTAGAAAATAGCTAATTGACATTTTTGCTCAAACTACTCAAATTAATAAAAATTTCTTTGTTTTATAAACCCCTTTTTACGAATTACTAATAATAATTAGTGCATTGATTAGAAAATTGCTAATTGACATTTTTGCTCAAACTACGCAAATCAGTAAATATCTATTTGTTTTATAAATCTCTGTTTACGAATTATTAATAATAATTAGTGCATTGATTAAAAAATAGCTAATTGACATTTTTGCTCAAACTACGCAAATCAGTAGATATTTCTTTGTTCTATAAATCACTTTTTACGAATTATTAATAATAATTAGTGTATTCATTAGAAAATAGCTAATTGACATTTTTGCTCAAACTACGCAAATCAAATAATTCTTCGTTATAAAAATGCATGCTTACGAATTTTTAATATTAATTAGTGCATTGATTCGAGAATAGCAAATTGATATATCAATGATCGACGAGTGAACCGAGCGGGGGAAGCGCAATTTATTTTCAACGTTTACATCAGTGTACCTGAAGTATACTATAGGGTACCTACTGCACGCATGAATCATTATCGAGATTCTTTCCATTCGGGGCAGCTGCGTTGTTTATCCAAAGTCGAGTCTCGAGCATCCGTCTTGCGTTTGATTTTTACGCAACGAAACTGTAAATCTCTCGAGAAAACACCGGACATGCACCTGGCGCAATGCTATGCTCGCGCTTTTTCTTCCCAATTTGGCGAGAGACCGATTAAGGAAAAAGAAGAAACAGACTTATATGGACTTTACACGTTATCCAAGCCACGAAGAATAACCTGAGCAAGATTTTTTATTCGTTACTCTCTGCTATATCTTCTTGTGTTATTTTTTTTTACGCTAAAAGCTTTTATCTTACCGATCGGTTCTCCGATTATTTTTCCTGCCACCTTCCAAAGAGCAAAGACAAATTGACCTGTTGCATTTGCCATGCAGAAGATTCTGCTATTTTTCTTCAATTATTTTGTGTATGTGTGTGTTTGTGTGTCTGCATTCTTCTAATGAAAAATAATAAAAGAACATAGGTCGATTAAGGAAAAAGAAGAAACAGACTTATATGGACTTTACACGTTATCCAAGCCACGAAGAATAACCTGAGCAAGATTTTTTATTCGTTACTCTCTGCTATATCTTCTTGTGTTATTTTTTTTTACGCTAAAAGCTTTTATCTTACCGATCGGTTCTCCGATTATTTTTCCTGCCACCTTCCAAAGAGCAAAGACAAATTGACCTGTTGCATTTGCAATGCAGAAGATTCTGCAACTTTTCATCAATTATTTTGCATCCTTTTAATGAAAAATAATCAAAGGATAATAATAACGAGGAAAATAAAAATTTGCAATGCTAACCCCATGCTTTTGGTTCCCAATTTGGGGACAGACCGATTGAGGAAAAAGAATAAATAGATTTATGTAGACTTTACACGTTATCCAAGCCACGAAGAATAACCTGAGCAAGATATTTTCTCCCCCCCCCCCTACTATATCTTCTCATGTTATTTTTTCACACTAAACACTTTTATCTTACCGATCGGTTCTCCAATTATCCTGCATCCCACCTTTCAACGAGCAAAGACAAATCGACCTGTTGCATTTATCACTTGGACGATCCTGCAACATTCCTTGCAATTATTTTGCATCCTTCCAATAAAAAATAATCAAAGAACAACAACAAAGAGAAAAACAAAATTTCAAATTAAAATTTTCCTCCTACCTTAAAAATTTCATTCAATCGCAGATGGAACCGTTGATCGTGGAGATGGTGTACATGTACGAAGTGGAGAACGCTTCAGCCCATCGAACCTACAACTACGAGTTGGTCCACCTGGATCCACCAACACCAGTCCTACGTCGTGGACAGGTGTTCAACGTGGCCTTGAGATTCAACAGGGAGTACCAGGATGACCTTGATATCGTTCGATTGTTGTTCAGTTTTGGTCCCAATCCTAACGTCATGAAGGGTACTCGAGGAATAAGTACAGTGACCATGAGGGACACTTACCTGACGGACCTGGAGGCTTGGGGTGTCCGGATGATCGGTGCCAATGACGTAGACATCTCCATCGAGGTCAGGAGTCCCATCGATAGTCCTGTTGGTATTTGGCAGCTCAATGTCGAAACCAACACCGTCGACAGAAGACAAGCACCCTACACGTACAGTTTCGATAAAGATATTTATCTGCTCTTCAACCCCTGGCTCAAGGGTATGATCCTCTATTTATGAAAATCATCTCAGAATTTTGTCCCAGAATTTTTGAGTCTTGTCAATGCTAACTTTTTATGTATGCAAAGTGTAGACAAATGAAAATGAATGCAGGATTTTTAAATAAATTTTTATTTCATTTTTTAATATAATATAAACAAGTGTTTTAAACACTTGACTTATAAAATTGTATGAAGTTACGTTTTGTGTAAATAATTTCTTCTTTTTTCAGTAATTTATAATTTTCCAGATTTATATTTGCTTTTTATTATCTTGAAAACTAAAAATTATCAATATTTTTCCAAAGGACTCTTAAAACACAAAATGCATAAAAAAAATTCCTATAAGAAAAATTAATTTTTTTCATAGTCATATACAAAGATACAAGTGATCTATCGTTACATCCGTTTTATACACTGTGTTACAAAAATTCATGCAGTTTTACATCTAAAAATCTGCTAACATCTATACAAAAATTACATCACACCTCGTTCCACCCAAAAATTCAAGCGACAAAATCTTAAAATAATATTCCAGAGGACCTCGTTTACATGGACGAAGAGAACTTGCTGGACGAGTACGTGTTGAACGACGTAGGGAAGATCTGGGTCGGTCCCTGGGGCAGTTCCAGGGGGAGGGAGTGGATTTTCGGCCAGTTCGACGCAGCCGTACTTCCTGCTTGCCAATTATTACTGGAGAGATCCGGGATCAAAGCAGTTTCCAGAGGCGACCCCGTCAGGATGTGCCGGGCTATTTCCAGAATCGTGATTAATCATTATTCACCGTACTCGAGCAATGATTAAACGGCACGGATGATTTCGTTTGACAACTGTGAATCACTGGAATTTCAGGTCAACTCGAACGATGACCAGGGTGTCGTGATCGGACGTTGGGACGGCCATTACGAGGATGGTACCGCACCCGCCGCGTGGACCGGAAGTGTCCCGATACTGGAGGAATTCTTGGAGAGCCAGCGGGAGGTTAAATACGGTCAGTGCTGGGTGTTCGCTGGTGTCGTAACCACCATCTGCAGGGCCTTGGGAATACCGTCCAGGGTCGTTTCGAACCTGGTCTCGGCCCACGATGCGAATTCCTCGCTCTCCGTTGATCGCTACTACAACATCGATAACGAGGAACTGGAATACGATCCTAATAATATCGAAGGTTTGGATTTTTTCGTTACGGAGTAAATAAATATTATGTGTTTTAAGACGGAGAGGGATATTTGTTAATATTATTGCGAGTTAAAAATTAGTTCATTCTTGAGATATAGGATCTATTCTTTTACTTGCTGAAGAATCAATATTAATTTATCAATTAATTTAATTAATCTATATGAATGTTGAAGAAAACAGTAAAATGAGCATTATTATAAGAGAAAAATAATTTTATTCTTCAATTGTAGATCTATCCTTTAACTTGCTGAAGAATCAATATTAACTTTTCAATGAATGAAAATAATCTATATAAATATGGAAAAGGCATTAATGAATATTATTGCAAGAAAAAGATTTTCTTAACTTCATTCATAAATTGCAGAACTATTCTTTACCTTTGCTGAAGAATCAATATTTTAACCTTTCAATTTTATTCAAACATTCTTCATTCACTCGAGTCGTTCATTCAATATTCATTATTTACAATAAAATATTTGCTCTGTGTACCGTTAAAAAAACATTCTTCATAGATCAATTAATTTCTATATTTATTAATTATAAATAATATACAAATCCATGAAAATTCACCTTTATTTCATCGCGTTAAAAAGGGGAAGATTCCATATGGAATTATCACGTTTGGAACGACGTATGGATGGCCAGACCTGATCTACCGAAAGGCTACGGTGGTTGGCAGGCGATCGACGCCACTCCTCAGGAAAGATCCGACAGCTTCTATCAGTGCGGACCAGCCTCCGTCGAGGCCATTCGTCAAGGTGCCGTTGGTTACAACTATGACGTCACCTTCATGGTCGCATCCGTCAACGCGGACCTCATGAGGTGGAAGGAGGACCCGGAGAGCGAGTTTGGATACACGAAGATCGAGTGCAACAAGTACCAGTGAGTCCATCGAGTATAGATTCGTTTAATAACAAAGATAAAATTCCGTTTATCTCTGTCCGTTTCTCACGCTACAACGATAAACACGCTCGAGACGCAATAATAAAGATGAAAGGTGCGAGGACTGTACGGGAATGTCCTTGAAATTATCGTAAATCACCTCCGTGTAATTTGCCTAATGAATTTTACATTTTGCTGGGTGTCGATTTCTTCCTTCCAACGTCCTCGTGTTTTCTTCGTCGAAGCGCTCGGTTTTATATCGGTCGATCGTGTTTACTCGTAGTTCAGTCGAATTTCTAACCTTTTCGCAGTATTGGCAGAGTTCTGTACACAAAGGCTCCCTGGGTCTTCGATCCCAATGGAGATATGGACAAAGAGGACATCACGCATATCTACAAAAACAAAGAAGGTTAGTTTCTTTGAATTGAGTATTTACTAACGCAGTGTGCAGCTGGGGTTCCTGGATTTTTTTTTTGTAATCGTGAAATAGTTCTTGTTTTTGTTTTAGTTGAAGAATTGTGATGTATTGTTGAGGGGATCATTGATGTTGATATTGTAGAGTCAAGATTTTGCGTTGTCTTCGCTTTCGTTGAATGAGGTTGTATATACGGTTCTGCGAATGCTGCTCCAGTAGCATAATAACAATGAAATGCCTCACACATATCAAGTGCAGAACAATCGAGTTACGCTGATCCGTTGCATTTCTGAATCCTGAATCCATCTTATTAACATTCCTCCAATGCGACTTCTAAAAAGCGTTAGGTTTATCATAGGCGTGCACGTTGGCGAACGAGCGAGCTAAACGCGAATACTTCGAGTTCTGATTACAATTGTAAAGAAAATAAAATATTACAATTTTTAAATCAACAAAGTTATAACTTTTTAAATTTCCGAGAAGAAAACTATTTGGTCGTTATGCTGATCTATCGCATGTCTAAAGCCACAGTTACGCTTATTTGTTGCGTGTCTGAATCTAACTTATTAATATTCTTCCAATGCGACTTCTAAAAAGCGTCAGATCTATCATAATCATCATAGGCATGCACGTTGGCGAACGAGCGAGCTAAACGCGAATACTTCAAGTTCTAGTTACAATTGTAAAGAAAATAAAATATTACAGATATTAAATCAAGCAATTCATAACTTTTAAAATGTCCAATAGGAAACCTATTAGAACCAATAAGAAGCAAGAAATTATTTAGTTTGATATATCAAAATATTTCATTCCTTACAATTATCACAACCAGCAGAACCTTACTATTTAACCTCCAGAGGTCCGGGATTCGAGAAGGCAGAACACCTTAAGAAAACTAGTAAAAAAGGTGTCTTATGTCAAGGATTGATTCTATATATAAAGCGTCGATCATGAATTGCGACACTACAGTGACGTTGCGGCCCTCTAAAGGTTAAAGCAAAT
The DNA here is from genome assembly GCF_024137725.1 of Prorops nasuta. Classification (NCBI taxonomy): domain Eukaryota; kingdom Metazoa; phylum Arthropoda; class Insecta; order Hymenoptera; family Bethylidae; genus Prorops; species Prorops nasuta. The sequence continues at coordinate 4,978,401 of NW_027116811.1, read as the reverse complement.
CCTGCAGAGTCTAACCTTCCGAGTATATCGCGTTGTTCCAGGAACGGAAGCAGAGCGTTTGACCTTGTACAGGGCAGTACGTGGCACGGAGATAGCGAAGAGGTTCTACTCGATGCCGGCGCCTGGCAAGGAGGATGTCGAGTTTGACCTCGTTGACCTTGAACGAGTAAACATCGGCGAGCCATTCTCGGTGACGGTAAACATCACGAACAAATCCAGCGAACCACGCACCATCCAGGCCATCTTATCAGCTGGAAGCGTCTATTACACCGGGGTCAAGGCCAACCTCGTCAAAAGAGCAGCCGGAGACTTCGTCCTGCAACCAGACTCCAGTAAACCTGCTATTTTAAAATTGATTCGATCACTGTCCTTATCCTCCTCTTTCATCATCTTCATCCTTCGCAGATGAACAATTGAGACTTACGGTCACGGTCGATGACTATCTGGACAAATTGGTGGAGTATTGCATAATGAAGCTGTACTGCATAGCCACGGTTAAGGAGACCAATCAGACTTGGGCCGATGAGGACGATTTCCAGGTCCTCAAGCCTAGCATCGATGTCAAGGTTCATCTCAGTGTTAATTTTGGATAGATAGACAGTGATTGATCGTTTTGGGAAAATTTGCTTCTTGATAATTAATAAAATAATTATCCAGTGAGAATGTGTAATCGAATATGTGTATAACGATTTCTGGAAATTTCAGACGTAGATGTGTTGTTGATAGTGCACATGTGGATGATTATGCAATCTCTTCTGAATATCACTGTGTTGGTATGCAAGTAGAGGAAAACTCATAAATCTTTTGATCTTTCTTTGATCAGATCGAGGGAGATCCTGTGGTTGGAAGGCCTTCGACGATCGTGCTGAGCTTCAAGAACCCGTTGATGAGGACGCTGACCGAGTGCAAATTCAACTACGCAGGACCCGGACTCTCGAAGAACAAGACCATCGAGTTCAGGGATGTGGAACCTGAAGAGGAAGTCCATGTGGAGCATCAGCTGATACCGCAGAAATCTGGAAATCAGAAAATCGTCGCAACCTTCACGTCCAAGGAACTTCTGGACATTACTGGTTCTGCGTCGATCGAAGTCCTTGACGAGGAGGATGAATAGACATTTGACCTTGACACAGTGAAATAGGGGACATTTGAATTTGACGTAAGGAAATCAAGTAGAAGATGAACTTTAAATGGATCAGTCATCGTGGACCCTGAAGACGGTTCATGGACGAGATTCTGTTGGGACCTCGAATTTAGAAACCAACATTCTTGATGAGGAAGAAAGAAGACCTTCGATATTTGCTGCGTTAAAATAAAAATATTGAATTTAATAACATGACGGAACTGTCGAAGACTTTCACCGGATGTCGATACTTAGTCTCGATGGATCATCCTGAATGAAGAACTAAACTCTGGAGTTCATTTAATCACGATGGATTATCCTGAATGCTGAAGAATCATACTCCAGACTTAATTTAGTCACTATGGATCATCCTGATTATCCAAGTCCAAATTCTGAAGTTCATTTAGTCACGATGGATTATCCTGAATGCTGAAGAATCATACTCCGGAATTAATTTAGTCACGATGGATCATCCTGATTGCCGAAGAACCATGCAAACTCCGGAGTTCAGGGACTTGGGACATCAAGACTTGGAACTCGAAGTTACATCTCGAGTCCTTGACCAGAATGAATATAGGCTTTTCCTTTGTTCTCCCGTACTGGATCAATAGATGAATCATCGATTTTTAACACGGTGCAGTCACGTTGACTGATCTGTAAATCGCGCCCCTTTTTACGATATGGAACTTCCGTCATCATCGCGTTACAGTATGCGACAGATTGGAATTGCAAACGGGAATCATGACGCAATTCCCACAATGATTCTTCGCATACGTCATCGATTATTTATACCACACTCTTATCATTGTTTGTCGTACCCCTCTTTTCCCCCTCGACTACTGTTTTTTCTCTGTTTATACAGTAATGTAGTTATAAGAACGTGTACAAATTAATTATACGTTATTAATGCAAAACACCAATGAATTTATACTCAAAGCAGAATTTTTTAGATGGTTTTTATGAATTATAAATAACAAGAATCGCTTAATTTTATCTATTACCTTTTCTCAAGATAGCCTTAAGAGATGTAAAAATCAATCATGTTTATTAATAAACGACGTAACACAATGTTTCTTAAAATACTATTTAGCCATGATTTTTAGCAGGTCCTTAAGAGAACATTGTTTCACTCAATTAGAAGAGAACAAAGAATCAATTAGGATTCGCAGGAAGCGGAAAATTGCAAACACCAGAACATTAAAGAGCAAACGGCACCGTAAACAATTGGCAACAAATTATCTCTAGACATAATGATCGATTTATGAAAAGTGCTATTTCTAAAAGATTTTTCGTTGATCTCCTCGCAAAGTTGCAGGTTACTCTCCTCATCGTTCCTCTTTGCAATTTCTAGTTCTTCTTCAGTCTGGGACAGCAAAAGTTTCAGTAAAGACCTCACCTCGTTCAGCCCTAGATTATTTTTGGATTTTATGCTTTCCATGCGTTCCTGAAATTTCAGCAGAAATTCTCTTTGAACCGGAAATTGGGTGTTCTCCAGCAGACCGGAAGTGCAGATTTCGGTTCCCGGCTCGAAAGACTCGACCACCATGCAAAGTGGCAAATTTTCGTCGGATTCGACCTTCTTCGGACTCAACGACCCCACGTCCTCTTCCTCGCTTTCCTCTTCTGACTCCAAACCATCCGAAGCTTCCAGTACCAAATCACAAATATCCTCGCTGACGTCCTTCGTGTTCTTCGGTTTTCGATTTTTGCGTTTTATCTTATTCGCCAATTTTTTTTCCTCGGTCATTTTAGTGTAAATTTCCATAGCTTTGCAAATATTTTGCACGTTTTCAGCCGCTGATAGAAAAGCGCTGAAAATCTCCGTAGAATCCTCCAAGTCCGTGCTTCCGCTCGCGGAAAATTGGTCCCGAAGATTTTCCAGTGGTTTTTCCGGCAGACCGGCGACATCAGTCGAAATTTCCCGTGCCAAGTCGCAAGTGTCCTCGGAGGCTCTCGACGTATTCGCGGATGTTCTATATTTACACTTTACCGAATTTTCCGATTTTCTCGACTCGGATTTGTTCCCCCTCTTCGTATAAATATCTATAGCTTTGCAAATATCTTGCACTTTGTCGGCAGCTAATTTGCAAGCTGCGAGTATCTCTTTAGGATCGTTCGATTCTGTGCTTTCTTGTTTCGTTGAATTTTCTCCAGGTTTTTCCGAGCCATTTTCCGAGCAATTTTCCGACCTTGAACCTTCGCCTTTATTCTGTTCAATCGTGTTATCATTATTATTGGAAGAGAGAGAAGATTGATCCGTTGAATTCCCATCTGCATTTATAGATATCGATGAATTTTCTTTAGTCAGAGATACAGTTACAGCTTTTTCCAATTTTCCCGAATTTTCCTCGGGCACCGTCTGGCAACTGGCCGATCTCTCGTATCGCAAATTAGTCTGGGAGTAAGAATTGCTCAACTCTTTTTTCGTTAACGTAAAGTTGTCCTCCTTATGGATCTTCGAAAATCCAGGATACCTTGGATTTAATTTTTCATCGCGCATTTCCCCAAAGATTTTCCTCTTCTTCGTCGGATTTTCCCCTCTCAAAGGGTGCAAATAATTTCTGTACAAAACTGTAGGCTTCGGGTAAGGCGCGATTCTCCCCTCAGAGTAATATTCTCTATCCAAACTCTCATCAGCATACACCTTGCACATTTTCGAAGATACTCTCATTTTCTCGCGAGAAATTTCCTCCGAAAGATTTTCCCGTGAGAAACTCTGATTTTGCGAAAAAAATCTACTACTGTCTCCACTCATATTTGACCTTGAAGTTTCCAAGGAAATCTCCAGGCCTTTGCAGGATGTTACTCTTTGCACTCCCTTCATCATACATCCGGAACACGTGGAAAATCCGGGAAAACTCTCGCGAAAATCTATTCTGGAATTTTCCCTCGATGACAAACTACTGTCTCGAGGTATCGAGCGAAATTCCGACGAACTCATTTGATTGTTCGACAGTGAAACTTCCGAACTGGTGCCAGAATCATCCTCCATCTCGTTTATGAGTTCAGAAAAATTTTTTATCGTGCAAGAACGACTCATCACTATACTTTTGGAGACCTTGAAATTATTCTCGTTCTTCTTCTCGTTTGGACAATCCACTTCGTTCTTCTGCCATTTAACTTGGGCAGTAGACTTCTCAACCCTCGCAGATTTTACGCTCTTCTGATTTATTTTTTCTGTTGAGGGTACCTGACCCAGACTGCCATTGGGAGACTTATTCTCGTTCCGAGACTTCGTGGACCTGAAAAATAATCAGTTTTATCCAAATCTCTCCAATATCACTATATATAACCAAAATATTATTTATTATAAGCAAATGTTTACGCGAGACTTTTACACATTCTCGTTGTCCTTTCCTGCACCTGCATTGGTCTTCCTGGTTCCGGATGTAAACTCTTCTTGCAAGCCGCCGGTTCCGATGGGTTAACTTGCTTATTCGCGAAAGGTCTGTTGCTGAAACAAGAGATTTAATTTATTAATTTTCCTAAGATTTTCTCATGACTACATTTGTTTACTTAGTGTGCGCGTGAGTCAGGTGAGTCCTCTCATCCTTCTTCTTATTATTAATTCGACGTTTCTGCATTAAAGAAGCCGTCGAGCTAGAATTAGGAATTCTTCCAACTCCAGCTGGCCTCCAAACTGGCTGAGAAGCATTCGTCGTTTTTCCTTTCGGATTATTCAATTTTCCCTGATTCGTCACGTTGGAGTTTCGATTTACAATTCTATTTCCTCCTAAACTGCTGATCGTGGTTCTTTTTTTCATTCTTTCGTCGGTTTTCTCGGAATGCAATTTATTCTTCGTATCTATGGAAATTCTTTTTTTTGTCTTGGAAAATTTCGACTCCCCCGCCTCGTTTGGTTTATGCAACGGTTGTTTGTAGTTTTCGTTTTTCTCGACAAATGGAAGATTTTCCGGATAAAATTTGGTATGGTACCCCGTTTGAAGGGAACTGTAATAGGTGGGCGAAAAATCGTTTGGGTTGGTTGAATTTTCCTTGATGTTATTCGAGATATTCTTTAAAATTGATCGTCTCTCGGATTTTAATTGCTCGAACGAACTGGATCCTTTCTTGCAATTTTCTTTCCCAGAGACATTCGAGGAACTCTTGGGACGCTGACCCACGTGTTTTCTCAAGTACCTGTCCGTATAACATTTTTCTTTTAATGCCAGACTGTTCATTTCACTGTTGCATTTTCTTTTGATGCTCGAATTCTGCCATGACAAATTTTCCAAGTTTTCCTCCACCATTCTTTCATTTTCTTCGTAACTGTCGGTTACTACCTTGTTGTACTCTCTTCTGTTGGCATTTATCCGCTTGATCGAATTGTAAACATTTTCTTCATCCACCGGATTTTCCACGAATTTTTTCGAATAAGAAATATCATCCACATCCCGAGTCGGTTCGGAAAATTCATCCTCGTGTTTATCGACGTTGGAGCGAACAAAGTTTAAATTGGAATCGTTGGGCCACAGTTCGTTTTGAAAATTAATTTTTCTCGCTGATAATTCTAGTTTTTCCGAATTTCCCTTGAATCTCTTCGCAGAATTTTTCGCGGAATCTAAGCTGTAATTGAGATTCACTCCTAATTCGTTGCCATAAATGTCTCCCAATTGCGATGGAGAATCAATTATCGAGTTTTCCCAAAGCTCTCGGGAAAATAGATCTTTCCTCATTTTGGCCAGACTCAAATCGGAGTTAATCTCGGATTTTCCACCGGTTTCTTGAATCTTCAATTTTCCGAATCTTTGAACAAATTCGTTAGAAACATTCTCCTTCCCCTCGCTGCTCGTGATATTTGTCAAAGAATTTCTTACCCAAGTTTTACCATAATTGATTATCCATGGTATTGGTACATCCATCTCAAAAATAAATTTTCACGCAAAATTAATGTCAAAACTTCGACAACTACATTTTTCTCAAAATTTAGCCACAGATTCAATGTGTACAAATGTACACTGAAAAGTTAAACTCTGAATTGTCAATGTCCTGATAGTCAATTCTTTTCCTTTCATTACCTACTAGATTTCCATGGAAAAAAAAGTATAAAGAAAATCACACTACCACACGAGTGCACTCTTCTATATACCGTTGTATTGTAGCAAGTATGCTTACGTTCACGCACAATTAAGAATTAAGTATCTTTTTAACTTGTGTTTACAATGACAGTACAATTTCCTTTAAACAGTTTGATTGGACGAAAATAAATGAACACATTTTTTTCATATTATTACGTTTTTAATAAACTGTAAATACATTGCTGTTTTACTTTGCGGCAGGCGCCGAGTGATTGGATGATTTTGAGTCTCGCATAGATGCACTGCGCCTTCTCTTCAACTCCTCTTGGCGTCTGTTCTTGGCTTCCTTCTGTCTTTGAGCCAAAAGTTTAGCATATTCTGTAGCCTGCTCTTTGCGAGACAAGCAACGCCTCTTCTTCAATGCCACCCTATGTCTCTTCCTCTGTAAAATTAATTTTGATAATGAGTACAGTGATTTTTACACCTATTTATTAGTTTTTCCATTTTATTGCATCTTATAATGTACCTGGAGAGTGAGGGGAGTAATCAATCGCTGAATCTTGGGAGCCTTCCTGCGTTCTTTCTTGCCCTCTTTTTGTATGGGCCGTTTGACAACGAATTGACGTACGTCGTCAAACTTGGAAAGATTGAAAAGCTTACGGATTTTGCTGGCTCTCTTTGGTCCCAGCCTACGTGGAACATTAGTGTCAGTCAAACCAGGAATTTCCTAAAATCATTAAATTTCCTTGTAAATATTATTCTCATAATACATCTACAACTTTTTCATATTTATATATTTGTTTCGTTCGTACACTGAGAAAGAGTATACAATCCATACTATTTCCCAAATCTTAAAACGCTTTTTGATTTGCCATGTGTATGATAGTGACTAAAGATATAAATTAAATTTCTTAGACACACCCTGAACTACATGGCTAATGAAATAACTCTTATTATTCAGCTATTTTGTCTCTTTAATTATACCTGTTCTCCTTTCCTCTTGATAACAAGTGCAAGAACTGAAAGATTGGAATCTACGATACATCCACGCACAGATTTACGTTTACGCTCTCCATCACGCCTTGGTCTGTAGCATGAATGCCCCTTGGACAAGAGTAGTCTTACACGGCCTATTAAAAAAGATTAAAATTGTTATATATTTCAATTTAAAGCTATTAATGCTAATTATTTTTTTAAAAAATCAACATTTACCATTAGTTAAAACTCCCTGTTTCATGGGGAAGCCTTGTTTGTCATTACCACCAGCAATACGGACAACATATCCTTTCCATTCATCTCCTAAAGAGTCAGCTTCTACTTCAGCTCCCATACGCTTTTCATAAAATATTCTTAGCTTATGCTCGTCCGAAATTTCGAACAGCTTCTGGCTGCCAGTAGCCGGATAAGACACGTTCAACTGGAATCAGAAAATAAACATCACTAAAACAAGCCTAATATGAAAGATATAAACATTGCTGAAAGCTAGGATTTTGAGGTTATGCCAAGATCAACAATTTTTTCACACAATCCTAACAACGAACGGTGGACCACAGAATATTATCTTTGGAGTATCATTGGACTAGCATGTAAAAAGGAAGCATAACGTTTTTTGAGAACAGTCAATAGAAAAATCACAATAACCGGAATTAACACATGATGCGAGCCTCAACATTGCAACGACTTTACATGATAATAATATAACTGTTCACAATAATCTTGGCTTTCGTTTATCGTTTGGGATCTGTTTTTTGAGAATAAACAGTTCTTTTCAATCAAACTCCTAGGATTCCGATAATATTTTCAGATTCATACCTTCATCGTGACAAGATCTGAATAATGCCACGACCCATGAACGAGAAAGAAGGAAACTTCGCGTGGTCAACTATAGAGTGCGCAAAACGGCTTCCGGTTCCGGCTACTAGAATTTAACGATTTAAATTTTTTGCCGCCTTTAGATATCTTCAAATTCATTCAAACAGAATTAAGTCCATTTTCAACTAAGAATTTCCTTTTTTCAATAAGAAAGATTAATATTTCTAAATTTAAGATAAAACAGTTCGAACAATTTTAAATAAAATTATAATATTTTCTTGTGTGAAACATTATCAATATTTGGAAATATATGTATCATGCATTATATCCTTTTTAATATTTGTATTGATGATTTACAGAAGCGAATTTATAATAATAAATAATGCAAATGAAATTTAACAAATCGTTCGTAACAATCGCGATATATTTGCGAATAAAGAGTATCTTGTCTTGTCAGTCTTTTGGAGCTAGATGCTCTTGTTGATTTTCATGTTCGCTTCGGCTGTAAAGAAAATTTTAGCGTATTGAACAATGGCAAGAAAAGTTATGTAAGAATTATTCGATGAAATTGGGAATGGAGTATATCAAGGCTATCATCATTTTCACTCGATGCCGAGGTAAAAAGGAGATTTTTCCGCAGTGAGAAAATCCAATCGAGACGCCATCATATTGCATAAGGCCAGAAAGTGACAAAAATGCTAAGCTGTTACAAAATTATCGGTAGACTATCACCGGTTATTCGGCTCACATATACCAGTAATTTTTCACGACTTTTAAAGAATGAAGGTAATCAATCATTAATTCCTTATACATTAACAAGTTTCTATTAATCTGTAAACCGGTTTAAATCTTTTTTAGAATTTTCGTTTGAAGGTTAAATTGATAAAAAATTTTTTTTTTTTTTAAACAGTTCAGGCATTTTTATTCATTATTTTAGAACTTCCGCAAATAATTATTGTTTGAATTAATGTATGCTTATTAATGATTTGTTTATTATTGAGATTCGTGACTGGTATACCTTGGGTAACATAACCTCAAAAGCACGTTATATCTCTGTAAACATACAAAAGAAATTTTATTGTTTTGGCTGTACATATTAATTTTTTAAGGATTCTGTAAAATATCTATATAATTTATTACTAATTTTTTTATTTTATTATAGAAACTATCAGGATTAGTAGTCTACGATACAAAAGTAATAAAGATGAAAATCGGCCTATTAAACCTGCTGGCACCACCATAACACCAGAGGAGTGTTTGCCCAATGCTAAAACCTCTAAGCTGGAAAAAAAGAAACTGCCGGCATGTGAAGCTCAAGCTAATGGAACCTGTCCAGCACCTTGTTATGATGATTCTACCAAATCAGATACCTCGAAAACTTCAAACAGCATATTTTCTACTCATTCAAATAAAATCTTAGCTATTGTTCTTTTTGTTGGGGCTAGTTTATATATGGTAATATATTAAATTCTTTTACTATTAGACCTCAGTTTTAACTATAATTTTATTATTTTTAGTTTACAAAATACAAACAGTCTAAATCTCACTCCAGTGAATCAACAGGATGCATTAAAGACCTAGACAAATATAAGGCACCACTAAAATGCCCACCTAAATCTAAATTTATACCAAAAGAAATAGAATATCTGTTAATAGGTGGAGGAACTGCTAGTTTCTCTGCATTTAGGGCAATTAAATCCACTGATTCTAAAGCAAAGGTTATATAGAGCACATCCAATATGTCTCAAAAATATGTTTAAGTAGCTTATTCACTTATAAAATATTTTTTTAGGTGTTAGTGGTAACTGATGAGCCAAATTTCCCTTACATGAGACCACCATTATCTAAAGAGATTTGGTTTAATGATGAAAAACCAACAGAGGACAAATTAAACTTTTTGCAATGGAATGGAAAAAGAAGAAGGTAATAACTTACAAATTATAATCTACAAATTCTAATATTTAGTAATATTCGAAACATTACCTTTTAGTATATTCTATGAGCCTGATGAGTTTTATACAAGTGTTGAGAAATTAGCTAGTTCAGAGAATGGAGGAGTGGCAGTGGTCAGGGGTTGGAAAATTACAAAGCTAGATGTTGAAAATAAATTAGCATATTTAGATGATGGAAGTACAATTCAATACAAAAAATGTCTTATAGCAACAGGTAAAGCTTCTTTCTTTGCCAATATATCAATGAAAATATTAATTGAATTAATTATATTTTAGGAGCATCGCCAAAACATCTCCCTCTTTTTGATAAAGCTGATGAGAAGGTGAAAGAAAAGATATTGTACTTCCGAACAAAGGATGATTTTATTAAACTGCAAAAAAGCATCTTGAAACGCGATGTTAAAAATATTATTATTATTGGTGGAGGTTTTCTAGGATCTGAGCTTTCCTGCTCTCTTGGTCAAAATGGTATTGTATTATTTCTCATGCTAATGATTCTCGGTATTCAGTATACAGAAAGAAGTATATAATTACATTTCTTTCAGTGGGTGAAGACCAAAAAGTGTATCAAATTTTCAGAGAAAAATATGTAATGGATCATTTCTTGCCTGAATACCTCAGCAAATGGACTACAGAAAAAGTTAAAAAAGAAAAAGTGAAAGTAGTACCAAATACGGAAGTGGAAAATTTCTCTATGAAGGACGGACGTATAACGCTTGCTTTAAGTGACAATAAAAGTGTATGTAAATGTGTTCCTTAATTTATAAATAGAAACAAAAGCATTATCACAATTTACATTATTAGATTGAAGCTGATCAAATTATTGTTGCCATTGGAGTAAAGGCTAACACGGAATTAGCTGAAGAATCTAAATTAGAGGTAGATCCTGTAATTGGGGGTTATTTGGTTAATGCAGAATTAGAGGCAAGATCTGGTGTGTGGGTTGCTGGAGATGCTGCCTGTTTTTATGATGTTATGTTAGGTAGAAGAAGAGTGGAACATCATGATCATGCTGTGATATCAGGAAGATTAGCTGGAGATAATATGACTGGTGCAGGTAAATAAAGCTTTAATATTACATTTTTATGAATTAATTCAATCATGATTGACTTTTTTCTCAAGGTTTACCATATAACTATCAATCAATGATTTGGTCTGATCTTGGACCTGATGTTGGATACGAGGCAATTGGAATTATAGATTCGAAATTGCCAACTGTTGGGGTATTTGCAAGGCCAGGCACAGAAAATACAAAGAGCAAAGATAGTGTTAAGGTATAGAAAATCACTTCATGATTATAAAATATCTTTCACTATTTGTTACTACAAAATTTATAATGGATACAGGAATCTAAGGATAATAGAACGCAAAATGAATCTAATGCCAGCCCTGTACCGGAAAATGAGGATGACCAATATAAGAAAGGTGTAATATTCTACTTAAAAGACGATAAAGTTGTTGGAATTCTTCTTTGGAATGTTTTCAATCGGATATCGATAGCTCGAAGAGTAATAAACTTTCATTATCCAGTATAGTATTTTTGTTATATTCATCGCTCAAAATATTTACACTCAATTTTTATTAGGTTCTCTCAAGAGGGACGCATTACAATGAAATAAATGAAGCAGCAAAATTATTTGAACTTCACTATGAACCTGATGAGTCAGGAGAAGAAGAAAGTGAAAAATAATTCCATATGTACATGTAATATCGTAAGTCATTTTTGTATATAATGTTAGTCAATCTTGAAACTTTTCACCAAGTCCATGAATTGCATTTAATGAGTTTTTAAGGCCCGAGAGAGTAATTTTTACATAAGACTATTCTTGCAAAACAAAACTGTAAATGCATATAATAAGATGTTGATGGTACACGTGCGCGTTATTAGAAAATAAAAGTAAACATGAGTATAGCACGCGCATAAGTCGTTGAAATCTTTATTTGGCTTATTAAGAATTATACACGATTTGTTTGAAATAAATAATTACAGTAGTTTTACATTTCTCTTCCTTTAATCATGTTTTATACTATTTGTTACTGATTGTTAAGTTTAACCATACACCATTTACAATTATATTATAAATACATTTTTCATCTGTGTATAAAAGATGGGAAATTCTTTCCTTCTTACATAATATATTGTTTTTGTATAAGGAACGAAAATTAATTTACAGCCTCGTTTTCCGCATATTGAATGGGAGTCATTAAAGGTAAAACTTTGTTTCTATACCTTTTCTCCAGGTTATCCATTAATGCAAGATTGTCGTGACATCGAAAATTGTCCAATGCCTAAAATAATTATAATGAACAAACACGAGTGACTTTCAAACCCTTTAATAATTTGTCTAATTCTTCTTACCAAGTTTTCTGGCCACATTTTGCCATTTGCTATATCTCTCATGAGGATATGCTGACAGTGATGCAGTAACGATACACAATAATAAAGCATATAGTCAGGTGGGTACAGAATACAAAGAGCAAAGTAATATTTTATTTCATTCCATGGAAGAATTCCCCAGAATAATTGAGTCATTGCAGCACTGATTACTTGCCACCAACTTATACCATAATTAGTCTAAACATAAACGTATATTAAGTCAGTATTCTAATTTATGATTACAAAAATGTTAAAAATCACCTTTAGAGCGTATTGGATTTGTGGAAATTCTGTACTTGTAATTGATTCCAATAATTGTAAAAATACAAATTGTGTGTTCCTTTCCTCAGCAGAATTTTCGTCCAATACTTTGCCCAAGCTTCCCCACATAAATATTATAGTTGGAAATTTCATTAATTGTGTAAGAGCTTGCTTACATCTATAAAAAATTATATATTATTTAAGGACTCAATTATCATCGGGGTCAATGACGAAGTAATTTCACAGACTTTGCATAGTGCAATAATTTCTATGGTGTTCAAAGTTTTCAATCTGAGACCTGCCAGTGATGATTTTTGACTAGCTAGAGTGGTCTTAATAGTTTTAATACTACAATAATCTACAATTTCGCTTTATTATTTGTTTTTTACGAAACGACTACGAAGCTAGAAACTTAACTATTGATTGTTGGGGGCTAATTCGCGGTCAGCTGAGGCAATGATTGACTGGACGTAGTTGTGCATCACAGACGAGATAAAAAATTAATTTTTTAACACTACCAAGACTTTAAAAAATATTATCCAAAGAAAATGGAATTAACTTATAAATTTCTAGTACAACCTGTTAAATAAATTGTTTTTTAGAATATTATTAAAAAAAAAATTTTTTTTTGATTCTATACCACAACATTTGATGCTGTTAACTCACTATTATAGTCTTAGATTTAATCCTTTTTGCATAATTACGTTCAATTATAAAGAATAATAAACGTACTTTTCTACTTGTCCTTTACAAAGGATGAACACTGTGGCCAAAAACCAATCGAATCCTTCAAAACAATTACTCCTTTTGTATCTTATGAAGCCATACGAAGCTTGTATAAACTCTTTAAGAAGCTCAATATTTTCATCTGTATTTTTCATTATTTCATTTTCTTCTGCAAATCTTAAAACTAGTTGGAAGCCATGGATCTCCTCAGGAAGCCAATAACTTGAATTGTCAAAATTTATATTTTGCCATATAAAATCCTCTCCCCATTCAGTTGTAGGAACAGCAGTTTCCATTTGCTCCAATAAATGGATCAAAATTGATTCCTGCAAAAAACCGAAATTTTTAAAATTCTCGTTAATTACTTAACAATTACAAATGTATAATTTTTAGGACCTTCAAAGGATTTGACATATTTCTATATGCATTAATTGCCTGCGAGACCCAGCTCGCATCTCGGAATCCTGGCTTGTCATCCATCAATAACAATTCCAATTCATCGTCATAATCATCTTCTGGATCCTTCAATTCTTCAACTGGTTTTTGTGGAAATTCTGAGAAAAAATTGCATTCGTCTGGAGCATATTCTTTCTTATGTCGCTCGACATAGTAAGAATTACATAAAATCTTGTGTCTTAAAAATCCACACTCATCAATTAAATATTCTACTTCAGTTTCACTTCCTATGCCTTTTTCGTGTTCATTTTCTATCATACAATATCCTTGAAATTTTAAAAGCTCGGCCTAGAAACAAATTATTCATTTACTTCGTTAAAATATTTGTATGTCAATTAAAATTCAATCACCTGAAAGTCCAATAGATGTAATAAAAATATATGGATATCCAAATTCCAGATCATGACATTTAAACAATTAAGTCCTAAGTAATGGTAAGGTGAGTCATAATTTACTGATTGCCTTAACAATGTTGTTACAGTATGAGGATATTCATTTTCGTCGTCTTCAACCTCCTCAGAAGCTGTGGTAAAGGCTGTAATACCTTCAGTAAACAAATATTACAATACGTTAACTTATATTTATATCATTAAATTATATTATTTTTTGTTAACATTGTTACTTACATCTAAGATTTAACGAAAATAAAGCAAACACGTGCAAAAATTTATCCATATTTTCATCGTTCCAAGGATCATAAAATTGTTTGGGATCCTCTAAGACTTTACAGGTCTCTGATAGAAAAGTTGATAAAACGTGGGGAGATAAATCTTGCAAAATTTTGTATCCTGAATCGAAGAAAGCTGCAGAGGACACAAAACTGACGACTTCGCTTGACGTCCAGGATGCTCTCAATGGAGCTATACACCCACGAATTACTTCTTCAAAAAGTATTTTTCTTCTAGCCATTGCTTGCAGACAAAACGGGACTGATACGATTTTTAAAAGTAATTTTTTAATTCCACTGTAATACAGGAGAATAATCAACAAAATTTTGCATGATATTATACAAACTATTATGATTACAATACCTATCCAATTGCTGGGTTTTACCCTCGTTCTCCACAAAATATTTATCCAGCTTCTTATAGAAGCCTGACAAAGCTGAATAAAATTTTATGACAATCACGCGTAGAATAATTTCATAAGTTTCAAAGCTATCGAATAATTTGTCTAGAATCTTGAATAAAGTCAAGACGTATTCTACATTCATTACAGAAAAAGGCTGAGTTAAAAGCTTAGAAATATACTCAGTGATGAGGATAGCCGCACAAGGTGAAGAATTTTCACTTTCTATACTGGAGTTTTCATTTGAATCAGAACTCGCGTTAATTACGTACAAAGAACCGTCTGTGGTGTCCAGCATATGCATTATAACGTCAAATGTATGTGGTAAAATTTTAATTACAGACTCAGAGCTTTCCATTAGTGGCTTTAGGGCGACTTCGTAGAGTCTTGAATCGTATAAAATTTGTGGTCCATTCAAAATAATTTTTAACGCATTTCTACAGGTATTATAGACGCCATTCACAATTACAGTACACGTTAATCTATTCAAGGAATGGACCAATGCGATGATAAAATCTGGCACAGAAAATTTATCCTGAGCACTTTCGAAAAGTAGCATTCTTCCTGCATGATAAGAGCTGGTTTGGGATAAGAATGTCAGACAATGGAGGAAAGTTACTGTTTTCACAGTATCTCCAGTTATGCAAACTTCCATTGGATCGTCGTAAATGGAGACTGAAGTAATGGTTGGGATATCTTGAAATCCTTTTTCCACACACTCTATCATCCTGTGTAAAAAACTTGGCGACTTTGCCAAGTTGTTCATGAAGACTTTTCTGGTGATTTGACTGTGATTCCATCGTTTGCTCCAATATGCTTGTGGCTCCAAAATTGATAATATATTTAAAGTGTCCAATGTCTTTGGATGTAGTGAGCTATCAAGTGTATCAGTACTAAGAAAAATGATAAATTGCTCTATGGTGTCTTCCACATTTTTATCAACAGTTCTAACTGCTTTAAGTGCTTCTTCTTGGTACATAATTATAAGATTCATAATGCGAAATAATTTCTCATGGGCGAATATTTTGAAATTAATTCCTGAAATTAAAGTAGGCAGAGTTTCATGGGGTTCCTTGACACGATATTGATCACTGAAGGCTCCCAATAAATTGGAGTACACTTCTTGCGTTTTTAGAGAGCTCAGCAATTTCGCATGTACTTGCAAACTGACGTCGAAAATAGGTCGACTCTCATCTGTGAGATTATCTCTTAAAGTTTTCTGCAAGAAATCCCAAATTGGACTGCTGCAGGCTGCGGTTAAGTCGCTTTTCAACAAAGACTCGTATCCTGCGAGCCTTACGTGAACTGGTTTGTCGCAGCTGATTTGATCAATGATAAGGGAGAAATCATTGATTTCTTTTGGAGTATTCCAATCATCTGCAATTAAATCACTGCTAAATGAAAGAGAAGTTTGCGGCCTTGACTCATTCGGGGATGTTGAAAATTCTTCGATTAATAATTTCTTCATCGAATCCAGCAAAGTGGACATTGCTGGAGAGTCGATCAGTTTCTTTGCGATATCCGAACATTCTTGATCCTCCTCTAATTCTTGCTCGATTATCACTCGAAACTCTTTCTTTACACATTCCCTTAACCATCTTTGTATATCAGGACTTAATCGTTTTTTTAGATCCATCGTATAATGTTGCAGCACCTATCCTCACACGCGGTGCCACAGTCCACACAGCTGTGTTTTCCTCCTGTTACCATAGCAACATTGTAGAAATGAAATAAACCAAATCAAGCTAATTATTCTTACTTACAACAGATATTTTCGACAAATTTATAATTACTTTATTTATTTACAATTGTTATTGTCATGAATGAGAGAAAGACTTTTGGGTATCAATTGAATTGAAACTCATTTAATAAAAAAGATTTACTAAACTCTGAATAATTCAACGCGCAGGTACAATAATATTTGGAAATTTTGATCGTAAAGCATTAATCCCTCCTTGCAAGGAACACACGCCAGGTACTTCACATTTTATGAGAAAATCTGCAAACTATTTAATTCATTATTAATTATTTCAATTAACTTCTCTCACAAAATGTTATTTCTTTATCAAATTACCAAAGCATTGTTTTGATCATTTGGACCAATAATAACAACTGTCCTGTTTTTGTTTTCTGCTAGTGGTTGTGCCTGGGGTCCCAGAGTATTAACTTGAGTTTGAGAAAGCTGGACACTCGTAAAAGGAATATTGATACTTCCTAAAATTGCGCCTCTTTCAAATCTGTTGAAAATAAAAACTATCAGTATCAAGTGTATGAATAATCGTTAAATTAAATTATTTCTATTGACTTACTGGATATTATTACGTATATCAACGACTATCATTTTTTCTGGAGTATTATCGAAAAGAGATAGAAAATTGTCAACGCTGATTCTTGGCATTCTTTCCGTGCCTACTTCAGGCTCGACCCATTCTGTTACTTTCAAATTGTTAAATTGATGTTTCCTGTGAGTTATACTTGCTGGAGTGGCTTGGTACATAGACATAGAATCCTTAACGCATAATTCAATATCAATCTCAGGAAGATCGGAAAATAACAAGATACACTCGTTAAAACCCGATGTTAATAAAGAGTCTCTCAATTGTTTCAAAATTGCCAAACCAACTAAAAGCGGAAATGAAGAATCTCCTAGCAGCAATTTATCCCATAAGTGCAATATTTTGTGTAAAGGAAAGACATCTGAAATAATTAGATTATTAAAAAATTTCAATTTATGTTTTTGTTTTTACTGTTCAACTTACGTGAAAACATTGTCAGAAACCAAGGTATAGCAAATAACTCTGGGACGAAATTAATAGATTTTAAATGATTTGCTAATTGTGGGTCATGGAATGCTATAATTTGAGAGAATTTTCCAAGGTATTCTTGAATCACTGCTGAGTTATCTTTCAAAAAGAATTTGTGGAGGTATTTTGGTATAAAAGCTGAAAGGCAGCTAAAAGCGCGAGGTTCGTTGTTAAAATTTAAATAAAGAAATGGAGCAGTCAGAGAATCCAAGCCTTGCCAGTAAACGTAATGTGGATTGTTCCTAACCCAAGCTTTTAACAATCTCTGCAACCTTTCGTGTCCAGCACCAGATGAAAGTAATTCATTATATTGGTGACATCTTGGTATATCCACCTCTATCTGTCTATCCGTATGAGTGGGTGTCTCTTTATCAACCATTTCATAGCGCTTCTGGATATCTCCAGTAACATCCAACAAAGCTGCCCAAACTGCACCTCTTACCGGTGGTGGAATGTCTTTATGGGCTTCTTCAATAATTGCTTCTCGTGTTAATGGATATACTTGTAATAATCTATCATATAATACAATTCTATAAAACTGATATTCTGTATCCCTTTCTCTGATTATTAAAGGCAACTGTGAAGTGGCACCAGTAAAATCTTCTAGATTTTCTGCATGCATTCTGCAAACATGATTTATGAATTTAAACAGATATAAATAAATATGTTAGGCTTTAAGATAAGATATTTACCGTTCATTTAACCAAGGATAATTAGCAACAAGTGGAATATGAGATAACCTTTGTCTTAGAGTATCAAGAGGAACTTTAACAACTCTAAGATCCAATAAACCAACCATATCTCTTCTACCAAACATTTGACCTAACAATATTACCAAACTGAAACAATAATAAAATACTTAAAATTATTTACAAAATATTTTCATTTACAAGTAAATGCAGTACAAGAATAAAATTTACTTTGGAATGGACAAAATTGGAGGTCTTGTTCTGATAAGTCCTTGTTTTTTCAATTCCATGATTATATCTCCACCAGCTAATTGCCATAAATAATACAGCTCATCCATTTTTCTTACTATCACATTTTTATACATATTCTCCTCCTTTTCCTTTATATTTTTCTCTAAAAGGTCTTTGAACAAAGGTAATTTCAACAATTCTTCTGGTGTCTTTCTTCTTATTGGATATACTTGCAGGCAAGCATCAACAAACTCTTTTATTTCTTTGGAAAGTTTTTCATATGCAGAATGACCACTATTTTCATGTACAAGTCTTTCAAAAACAGATGTATCACAATGTATCAAACTAAGTACTTTTCTTAGACATTGGGATAACTTTGCACCTGGCCAAAGGGATTTTCCTAGAAATTGTTCTGCAATTACAATACCCAAGGACCAAGAATCAACCTTTGGGCCACTGGTAGAGTGACTCAAAAATACTTCTGGAGCAGTGTATTTCGGATATCCAATGGGAAATGAAACATTTTTTCCACTATCAGTCATATAATAAAATCCATAATTATATAGCTGTACATTACCACCCTTGTTGATTAATATATTTTCTGGACTAAGATGTCTATGGATTAGACCCAATTCATTCATATGTTGTAATCCCAGTAAACATTGAAAAGCTACTCTTACAATATCTTCATTACTAAGACCCTGCTTATTCATCAAAGGTTCTCCTCTATATTCAGAAACAGCAACAATTCTTTCATGTTTACTCCGAATTATATCCAAGTAAGTGGACAGATGTGGATGGTGTATAGTTTTCAAAAACTGAGATTTACCATAAATGGTAATAGAATTAGGTGTCAATGGTAAACCATTACTGCCACATAATTCTACTGGATGACTTTGAGCAAAAAATGTCATTCCACCTAGGCATCGTTCCTCATTTTCTAACAAAGCTGGGCACATTTTTATAAATTTATGTGTTATTCTTACTGTTTTACATTATAAATTCTCAACTGTCAATGTCAATTGCCACATGAAGATAATTTATGCACAAACAATTCACTAAATTGATATGTCATGACACCCACAAATAATCGTGATCATTCCATAAACTCCATTATTATCTTCTATATTAATTCCATTGAAATTCATTGTAATCCTTTCAAAATAAATCAAATAAACCTAACACATATTTGTGATGAAAGGCAGATGCTCCAGATGACTGCAGATTGCACTTTGCAGAATGCAACGATGCCGGATGATTTCGGTTACAGCACTTACAGCCAACGTTGTCAACTCTGCTATTTTGAATTGTTGGCTGTCCGCTGTGGCAAGCTGGAGGCGCTGGAGCAAGCTGGAGCCTGGAGCCTGGTCAGCCTGGAGGCGGCAGGCACTACGGTAGTCGGCAAGTTGGCAACGTTAGTGGGACAATTTTATTTTGTATGTTGGTATTGATATGTTTACGACAAGCCCGACGACAAGCATTTGGGATCATTGAGTAAAATAGTGATTTGTTTGTTGCGGCATTTTTATGCATGTTAAAAAACTAACAAATGGATGTGTAGAAAGTGAAAAATAATTGATATAAGGATATAAAATGGAAGTAAGCAATGAACAACCACCCATGGCTTCTGAGCCTATTCCCAACAATGAGCAGGAACATAATGAGGAAGAGATGGAAGAATCGGAAGATTATAGTTTTGATGGAGAAGAATATAGGCATTTTGTACCCCGAGGTCGGGGGGGCTTTAGGTGTGTACAATCTTTTTCGTATATACTTACTCATTTTTACACTTTCTAGCTTCATTATTGTAGTTTTTCTATCTAGGTTATGTTAGGCGGCTCCTAGCATGATAAATTTTACCAATTTTCCATACGTATTTCCATCAAATAAACTTAACAAATAATGATAAGCTAAATTAAAGCTCGAAATTCTGGTACAATTAGAATTTATAGTGCATGATAATTGGTTTATGTGAATTGGTAATTTTTATAATTTTTATCAAGTAGTACATACTTAAGCTGTACAATATAATGTAGAAAAAAACTTGTGTGTTTAATACTTAACAATTCAATACTTAAAAGGCTATTGAACTCTTACAAGTGTTATTGAGTGCATTAAGTAAGTTAGTACTATGCAAATTATTATTTATAAGTGGAAAAATATTTAAATTATTAAAAATTCTATCACAAAGCTTTAATTTTAATTATAAGTAGCAAATTTGATGAAAAATAGAAGATAAGGTTTAGCTTTAAGATTGTTTTTACGATTTGATAAACTATCAACATTTAAAGGGGCCGCGGTAGAGGTGGATTTGATTTTCCAATAAGAGGCGGACCTCCAAGATTTCGAGGAAGAGGATTTGGACCCAGGGGCCCTATGTTTAGAGGTGCAAACAATGGATATCCTTATGAAGGTCCTCCAAGACCCAATTGTCCACCAGGACCAGCTGGCCCACGTTACAGAGGTCCTCCACCATTTGATCCAAGCTGGGGACCTATGGGGCCACCTAATTTAATGGGACCACCAAACCTAATGGGGCCTCCAGGAATGGTAAAGTTTACTGAATCTTATTAGTATAAGAAGTATATGTACTTTTAAATAATAATATTTTCTCTCTAGCCACCACCACATATGATGAATGGTCCTATGGGTAGTGGCCCAGGACCTTACGGACCACCTCCTGGGATGGGACCACCCAACATGAACAATGTATGTTTATGTCTGACTATTTTTAAAATATTTTGTCATTATTGAATACAAGTTTGCTACAGGTTTCAGGTCAACAGCAAGGGCAGCAACAGCAACAACAAGCAAACATTCCAGGATTAGATCTCAATGGGGAAGTATGGGTAGAGACTAAAACATCAGATGGTAAATCATATTTCTACAATATCCGTTCAAGGGAAACAACTTGGACCAAACCAGAAGGACCAAATGTTAAAGTTATGGTTCAAGACCAGGTAAAAACAAAAAATGTAATATTTTTTTTTTTTTAAGAAGAAAACCTGAATTTTTAATTTTTTCTAATTTAGTTGGAGCAATTAGTACATGGGGCATCAAAACAGGCTGTAAGATCTACCACTCCTACTTCAACAAGTAATTCATCAAACCAATCTAATGAGAATAGAATATCTCAAGAAAATGAGCAGCCTTCTAATAATACCGAAGCTATGAACCAACTAAACACTGCACCTCCTGGTACTGGACCTCCTCCTTCCTTAGCTGAATCTGCTAGTGTAAATACCCAAGGGGCAGATTCTAGCCAACCAAACGGTAAGCTATCATTATTAATGATTTTACTTGAAATTTTTAAATGTGCTTGCAATTTTTAGGTGCAGGTGCTGTGGTAGTTCCTAGTTCTCCATCATCTAATAACCCAGCTGGAAATTCAAACATGATGCAGCCACCTCCTAATATGGTTCCTATGCAGCACAGAATGCCAAATCAGTTCAATACTCCAATTCCGGGTCCTTTCGGGGGTACTCCATTCGGTATGCCTCCTCCAGGCTTTCAACCTTTTGGAGGATATGGCCCACCTCAAACCAACTGGGGTAAGCAGTAGAGCATACATTAAAGTAAAGTTTGATTTAACGTTACAAATTGTCATTTCAATCATAAAACTGCATTTTTATTTTCTAGGTATGCCACAAATGCCTCATGGTGTCATGACACCTCAAACTCCAGCAGAAGATCCTGCTATATTAGCTCAACTTGATTCTGATCTGGTAGCATCTGCCTTGATGTGGACTGAGCATCGCGCTCCTGATGGAAGATTATATTATTATAATTGCAAAGCAGGAGAATCTGTTTGGGAGAAACCACAAGCCTTAAAAGATTTTGAAAGTTAGCAAACAAGATATAAGCACAAAAAATTTTTAGAAATTTTGTAAGAGGGTTATCATAAATCCATTAATATTTTTGCAGATGCGAAATTAGCCTTACGTCAAAAGGCTGAAGAATCTTCAGCTTCTACCACGTCGGTTGTGCCTAATCTTGCTACTACCAATACTAGTGTAACCAGTGATACTACAAAACAAGAGCAGCAACAGGAGAGCGCACATGAAACCAAAGATACTACTAAGGAAACAGATGGTAAACCTAAGAAAGAGGAGGCAGCTACTAAAGAAGCAGCAAAACCTCAAGATAAATCTAGACCAATTTCTAGTACTCCAGTACCCGGAACACCTTGGTGTGTAATAATAAAATTTAGTACCTTGTAAAATTAAATGTCTTATTTTAATTAACAACATAATAACATCTAGGTGTGTGGTTTGGACGGGTGACGGACGAGTATTCTTTTATAATCCTTCTTCAAGAATATCTGTATGGGAAAGACCGGATGATTTAATTGGACGTCAAGATGTAGACAAAATGATTGCATCACCTCCAGATACTGTTGGAGTTGCGAAACCTGTACGCCAAGAGGAGTCCAGTGACAGTAGTGATGATGATCAGCCCACTCCCGCCAAAAAAATGAAACAGGAAGAAACAAAAAGTAAAACTCGCTTTGTGTGTTTTCATATAGTTATTAAACGTGATTATTAATTTTTTATACTGAATCAGGTACTCCGGTAAAAGAGGAAGAGGATAAAGAAGGCAAAAAAACGATAGATATTGGTAAAGAAGCTGCAATTGAGGCAGAAGTTCGAGCTGCTAGAGAAAGAGCCATTGTTCCTTTAGAAACTAGGATTAAATCTTTTAAGGATATGCTTGCTGAAAAGGATGTAAGCTATATATGATAAAAATGCTATATTCTTTTGTTAAGCCCTAGGAGAAACTTTAGTAATTCTGGTTAACTTTTACAAAGGTGTCAGCGTTCAGTACTTGGGAGAAAGAGCTGCATAAAATTGTGTTTGACCCACGGTATCTACTTTTAACGTCGAAGGAGAGGAAGCAAGTTTTCGAGAAATACGTGAAAGAGAGAGCTGAAGAGGAAAGACGCGAGAAAAGGAACAAGATGAAGGAACGTAAGGAACAATTTCAGAAACTTCTGGAAGAAGCCAGTCTCCACGGAAAGTACGTGTAAAGCATTGTACTATATTTCTAAGATATAATTTATTATTTCACTTTGTTTATTTTTCCTTTGTGTTACACAGGTCTTCGTTCAGTGACTTTGCACAAAAACATGGACGAGATGAACGATTTAAGAATGTAGAAAAGATGCGCGAGCGAGAAAGCCTTTTCAATGAATATCTGCTGGAAGTTCGAAAGAAGGAAAAAGAGGAGAAAACTGCTAAACGAGAACAGGTATTTGTTACATTATTAACACTACAGATAAAAAGGTTACGATGGAGTTATTTTTCAGGATTTGATTGTATATTCAATTTGCTTTAATATAAATATAAATATTCTTTGTTACAAAAATAGACATAAATAAAAATATAAGTTACTTAAATTTAAAGAGGTAATGAAATGAATATATTGAGAATTCAGATCTGCAAGTGACAATGTTAAGAGTAAGAGAGAGAGAGGGGGGGGGGGGGGTAAAAAACAATTTTCACGTATACAGTTACGTTTAATACTCTTCTACATTATTTATTTACACTCTGAACAATAAAACCAAGTTTTCCGAAACGAAAACATTTAGCAAAGCTTATATTATACCTTTTTCTTTTATCTCACTATAACACTACTGTTCACAATACATAATTGATTTTTATTGGTAAGATACTTTACAGTAACTACGAAAAGTCGCGAAATTTACCGTTTCACTAAATGAAATAAGTCGATAAATATAAATTGTATGCGCGTAAAGTGTTTTTACCTGATATGATAGGGTCGCTAAATGTAATAATCCAGAAGTTAAATTTTCAGCGATAATCTTGAATTCTTTCAGGTTCTATAGGTATGTTATTATTTTGTTCCACTTGTAAGATTATGCATTACGAATTCCTAATATTAATGGCTGAAGAACACATACCAGGAGAAGTTTCTCTAATATTTCTCTACTTCAGTAGATTTGTTCGAAAGAGAAAAGATTTTGTAGCTCTAAAATGGGAGAGGTAGAGAATAAAATCTTAGTATGTGACGGTTCCTTATATACTTATGCATTCTGAACTCTCCACTTCAGTCAGGAGGCAGGCAGGACAGGTTCCGTATGTGGAGTGGCTTGGTTCTGAAGCTGGTTGGTGGTGTGGATGTCATCAACCATCCCCACCTACACTGCGTGGCACAGTTGGCACACCCTCGCGCGCCGCATTCTTTACTCCAAAGCAGAGTCATGAGAATGAACGAACTCGGTATTTGTATATTACTCGTAATCATCGTTACTTCAAAAGATTAACTTCCCCAAGAGTTAAAGTCACTTTAAAACAAAATGAAATAATTAGTTTTGATTATTAAATGGATACAGATGTCAATTCCTCTTTGACGTAGCGCAAATTCTGTTTAAAGACTTCTTCAAGACAAATTTTCTTCTTAGGGCCTAATCAACCATTCTTTCTTGCAACGGAACCATTTAAGCTCTAAATCAGATGTATCGACATAAAAACGATCGTGCCACGATTTTTTTTTTTCAAATACCGGTTCTCATTGTTTTTTTTTTTATATATCTTTACAAAATAAAACGTAAAACATAAGTCAATCGCAAAATGACTGAAACGCAATGCATTAGAGATAGGGACGGGCAAATATAATTTATATTCGAAATAATAATATAGGTTTCTATTTCTTTATTGATATTTCTACATACTCGAAACGACAATGATCGTTTTTTTATCGATACAAAAATTTATTTCGATTTTTAAACAAATTGTTATTATTCGTTTCCGTACAAAATATTTTTGAAAAGATCGAAGTCCTTTACTTGTTTCCAACATAAATGCCGGGTTTCCTTATTTTTTTTAGCAGTGATATAAGCATATAAAAAAGTTACTTTGGCTATAAGCAACCATTTTCAAATAATTATATTTTTTTCTTTTAATTTCAATTATAACGCGCGCAAATCTATTGCTGTTAAGCTTACGATGCACTGAATAACGAGGTTTATAGTTATTTGAAACTTCTGAAAGGATCGAGGTTGAAATTATTATAACAATAATATAAATTTAATTTAATATGTAAAAACTGTTGATCTTTAAAACTGCAGTTGCTGTTTTGCAACAAAGCCGTTTTCCTAAAAACTACAAGGCAACAATAATACAATATATATATACATACATATATATATATATATATATATATCTAATTTCTTAACTCATTGATTTACAATTTTTGTCCATACGCAAGGACTAATGATACTTTACTAACACAATTTTATCTTTTCAGCAAGGCCAGCCGTTAAAGATATTTTGTTCAAAGTACTAAGCTGTTGTTAAAATAAAATAGAAAATGTAGAAATTATAAAGAGATTGTGACGTAACTGGTTGCAACATTTAACAGGTCAAATGGTATATAACAACAGCTTAGCAATATGTAATCAATTTCTTTCAGCACGTAATATGTATAATTTTTTCAGCAATAGGGAGCAGCTATATTCATAAAAAATTCAGACAAATAGAGTCATTAACGTTGTGCTACCTCCTGACACGATTGAACACGGTTGACTATTTCTACTACCCTAACGAAATATTATTTGAAAATCAATGAAAAGGTTTGCAAGTTGAAATAGTTAGACCCACATTACAACAAATGCATATACCATAAAGTAAAAGAGTAACGTTGTAATGTTGGCTGAACGTGTAATCATTGACTAGAGATACCAAAAGCATGCATGATTAAACTAAATTAAAGAGTTAAATTTAAAAACAAACGTGTAAAACACTAGCTTATATAAGCAAAGTGAAATAATTTTTCAGCAATGACACTCTTACACTCTATGCGTTTCAGGTGAAAAAGGAATTCATATCTATGCTGCGTGAACACAAAGACATCGACAGGCATTCACACTGGAGCGATTGTAAGAAAAAATTGGAATCTGATTGGAGGTACAGAGTAGTTGAGTCGGCGAGTACTCGAGAAGATTGGTTTAGGGATTACATTCGTATCCTGAAGGAGGAGAGGAAAAAGGACAAAGAGAAAGATAAAGACCATCGACATAGGGACAAAGATCACCACAAGAGCGACAAGAAGGACAGGGATAAAAAGGACGCAGATAAGTATAAGGATAAATCTTCCAAAGACAGAGTCGAGAAAGAAAGCTCGAAGGATAAGAAGAAGAGGGTCGAGTCTACTGCAGAGGAGAATGGCAAAGACAGGAAGGAAAATGCTGTGGAGAAGGAGAGTGGGGAAATTGAAGAAAACGATGAGAAATCTGGAAGGAAGGATATAGACGTAAGTTCATGATCTTGTAATAAATTCATGTGAAGTCTTATGAACATTTTATAGACATATGTCGTTGAATTTTAGAAAGAAGAAGCGGAAGAACATTCGGATTCCGAGGAGGATCGTGAAAAGCAGAAACGAGATCGAGAGAGGAGAGCGGAAGCTAGCCTCAGAGAAAGAGAGAGGGAAGTGCAAAGAACTTTAGCCACGCATTTGCGAGATCGCGATAAAGAAAGGCAACATCATCGTCATACCGAGGCTGTTCAACATTTTAGTGCTTTATTGGCAGATTTGGTACGTACCAAGAGGATCTTATACACACCGGTTGGTGTATTATTGATTAATTTTTATGGATATAGCATATTTATTTTGTAAATGCTTCTTTAGGTCCGAAATGGCGACCTGGCTTGGCGAGAAGCAAAAAGACAACTGAGGAAGGATCATAGGTGGGAATTAGCTGAGAGTCTTGATCGTGAAGAGAAGGAACGATTGTTCAATGAGCATATTGAGCAGCTAGGCCGTAAAAAACGTGATAAATTTCGAGAGCTTCTGGATGAAGTTGGAGCCTCGACAGAGCTTACTGCATCGTGGAGGGATATTAAAAAATTACTCAAAGATGATCCTAGATATATTAAGTTTTCATCGAGTGATCGAGTGGGTTTTTTAAAATTTATTGTTAATGTTGTATTTTTCTAATTTATTCTTTCTCTTGTTGATAATAATGGTATTTTTTAGAAATGTGAAAAAGAGTTCAAGGAGTATATCAAAGATAAACTGGTGGCTGCGAAAGCCGATTTTCGGGAACTACTTCAGGTAACACGAGCATTTATTCGTGGGTTTGTTTTACTTGGGGCGTGGGTTAATTGCTAAAGTTTAATGGGAATAATTATTTTTTTGTAGGAAACCAAATTGATCACAGATAAAACATTCAAAAAAGTGCAAGAAAATAGTGCGTTTTTAGCAGAAATTGAAGAAATATTAAGGAAAGATAGGAGATTCCTTGTATTGGAAGCTGCAGCTACTGAACGGACGCGCCTTTTAATGGGTTATTTAGAAGAATTAGCACGTAGAGGACCTCCCCCACCTCCTACTGCCTCTGAGCCATCAAGGAGACCGACAACAAAGTAAATAAACATACCAACATGAATACTGTCATTTTTTTATTTATCAAAGAACTTATAAAATAGAAATAATTTTCTTTTTGTTTTTTCTTTACAGCTGAAAGTTGTGTAAATCTGAGATTGACATGTATACCGTGTCTACGTAAACAGATAACACTAACGAATCAATAGCTATAGTTGTATTTACAGTAATTTACGAATGACATGGTACACGGATATGTAACTATAGGACCCGATCAATTTAACGCCGATTCCACACAGCGAAGAATGTGTCATATTGTAAAAAAACATGATAATATATTACCTATATGTTCCGTAATATTAACATGATATTGTTTGAATTGACTGTCATGAATAATGTAGAATACAAATTTTTATGATTTATCTCTTTCTTGTTCAAGCTAGTAGGACGAATTGTTTTTGTAATCGTTTTCCATTAAAATGTATCTTATATTAGATGCTGTATTCAATAATTCTAAACAGAAGCAAGAATTACTGATTTTTATAATTAGATTAAGAAAATGGTTTTTATGATAACCATTCTGCATTATTAAAGAAGCCATGGATTTGAAATAGCATGGCTAATTTTCAGAGACCGAGACAAATTTTAAACCGCTCTGAAAGCACTGGAAAAATATTAAATATATGAACTTTATTTTACAAATGTATGTTGCCATCTGAATAATTCAAGTGCATATAATGTACAATAAAGTCACATTTGTATCTGTAATGTGAAAATTACAACTTTCTATGCATAAGTGTTTAAGTAGCACTAACTTTATAATTTTATTTGATCTTGGACCAAAACCACAGTACTTTTATCCTCCATAGAAGTGTTAAATAACGGATTAAACAATTTACTGTGCGTAGACATTGATTTAAAGATAGAGATATGCGAATGGAAAAATTTTGGCGTGCAGGAATTGTTTATTGAACTCTGCTCTGGAGATTTCAATGCCTGCATAAGAGACACGGAGACTTGAATGCGAGAAAGAAACGGTATTTTGCTGTTCGTGGCGTTCAGTTTCTGTTATACCGTTAGGAGTAGCAATGGTACGTACACTGCACTTCCTGTCTGTACTTGATACGAATACAAATCGATATAAAACCAAACGCATATTTTATTTCGCCCAAATTGTTTGATTTACTTTTTATATACAAACAGAAATACACAATTATTATAACATTAAAAATAAACAACTTTCTTCATATTATACTATATTTATTCTAAAAATTTATAATTATAATTCGATTTTCACGCAATTAAATATTTAGTAATTAATCGAAATTAAAAATGATCAAAAATAAATTTAATCAAGCAATTTTAAAATTATAAGTAATATTATTTAATTAATAGAGGAATTTAACATAAAATTTATTTAAAGGTAACGTATCGATACCGTTGTTTAATGCAGCTAAGGAAGCTGGTGAACAAGAATTTCGCATTGGTCCTTGCTAATAGGTTGAGTTTTGTTTGTTTTTTCTTTTTTAGTCCCCTGTACAAGGCTGTCCTTATCCAACTCGTTCAGGGGTTCGAATGCGAATGTGAATCACTGTGATGGGCTCGAAAGGGGGGCGAGATACTTCAAAGCTGGACCAAGCAGGCGCAGGACCGGTAAGGGTGAACGAACGCATTCCAAAAGCAGGATATTTCTTTAAGAACAGATTCCTGCGAAGGTCACAACGAGAAAAGGCCAACCTGACCACCTATCCGATTCAAATTTTTCTTCCTTTGCTAAAATTAGCTACCTCGACCTTGTTCGAATAAAAACTAAACAAAAATCTACCACAGTAAAGCTTCTAGCATTTTTACACTTTGACCGTCACACCTAAATTAATTTTTTCAATATATCTTTCATTTAGGAATTTTTTTACTTATGTATGAAATTGGCATCGTCAATAATTTATTTTAAACAAAAATTGACCACAGTACAGTTTTTAACATTTTTACACTCTGACTGCCACACCTAAATTCATTTGTTCAATATATCCTTCATTTAGGAATTTTTTTACTTATGTATGAAATTGGCATCGTTAATAATTTATTTTAAACAAAAATTTACCACAGTACAGTCTTTAACATTTTACACTCTGACTGCCACACCTAAATTAATTTTTTCAATATATCCTTCATTTAGGAATTTTTTTACTTATGTATGAAATTGGCATCGTCAACAATTTATCGTTGTCAGAATAAAAAAAATCTAAAATACTAAAATTATTGTTTGCTATAATAATTACACGTATAAATTTTGATATATCCTAAAGAATTTTTTAACTCGACTTTCGTACATTCTATATTAAAGTTAAGAATTTTTATTTCCACAAAATAAACTGTAATTGCTTGTTCCTGGAGTTACAGCACCCTATTATAGTTTCTTTTTTTTATGGGAACGCTCGTATTACCTCTTAGGAAATAAGCCGAGATAAGCAAATAAAAGAAACCGTCGTGAGAATTGTGCGAGTGTTCGCCATAGTGGTAGCGAGAAAAATAATTGTAGATGACCTCAACGTCTCGAGTATAATAATTGAACGAAAAGAGTAGAAAAAGCGGTAAGGAGCAGACACAGTTCTGCTGCTATGTCGTTACATCCGTTTGATCCATTAGTCATTGGACTTCTCTCTTCCTCTCCGCAGAAACCCTCAATTAAATTATTTCGCAATAATGTCTGTGTTAGAAAAAAAAGTGAAACGTGTGATTCACTCTGGTTGAATTGCGATAAAAACACGTAAAGCTCGAGTCTGCGATGGAAAAAAGTGAAAAGAAAGAATCGACTTGTTTTAATGTGTGAATGGATGCGAGGGATGGAACGAGTATCAATAAAACGGAGGAATCCGTGTTAATTAAAAAGTGAAACGAGAGAGAATTAATTTGAAAACTGGCAAATTATAAAAATTCTGCGCCTTGGCTACGATAGAATATATAAATATATATAAAATAAAAGTGTCGATAAAGCCAGTAGTAACGGAATGGACGTTATAAGAAACGACCACTTATAACGTCGTCTTAGACATATTTGGAGCTCGATAAATCAATAAGTGAGATAGCGAAAGTAATGGAAAGAATGGTGTTACACAAGTAAAAATAGCTGTCAAAAAGAAAAACGAAGTGGCTACTTTCGTAACGCGATCTTATTAAATTGAGCCGCGAGGCTTGTATACTGTATATATGTATATAGAGTAGTAGTATACATATAAATATAGCATATAATATGTATACCTGCTAATATAGGCGCAAACACTTCCCGTGGCTTAGAAAGGTAAATGAGTTTAGTAGATGAAGGGGAAAAAGGAAGTAGAGGTCTGGCGAAGGCACTCTCCCTGTCACGGAAATCAAGCGCGTATATTGTGTATATGGTATACTATACTGTATATATATATGTATAACGTGAACGATATAATAGAGCAGACAGTAAAATTAATCAAGAGTCGTACTGCAAACGAATAGTGGATCAGCTACTAACGCGATTCACTCGATAGGAGAAATAGGCATTTAATTCAACAGTTACTGTACTCTCGGAGCATTGTTATTTAAGTGGAACGGCCGTTTCATATAGTGTACGAAATCCAAAGTAGCACGATGGAGCAACATAACAGCGAAATATGTCGAAACAATCCCCAGAGATTCTCTATTCAAGTCAATATCTTTCAGAAGGAACAATGCTTACATGCTTACAGATGGCAAATCGCTTATCGATATTTTATATTCGTATATTTACAACACTGCAAATGAATTCCTTCTTTCTCCAGTTGATTTTCACGAAATTCCTATGAATAGTCGAACATTAAAGATTCAACGTTGTTTGCTGTTTTTATTATGAATTCTTTTGAGTTAGGTCTGACTTCGATTCACATTTTCTACTTAATTTTCAGAAAAATTCCATCCGACTTTCGAATACTTCAGTCTTTGTCACGAATAATTGTGTCCGAGTTGACTTCCGTTTTCTACTGAATTTATGCAAAAATTTATATCGATTCTCGATTACTCGAGTTGGATTAGGAATTCTGTTCGATCAGAGTTGTGTCTGAGATCGATTGCCTATTTCCATCTGGTCTCGAGGAAAGGCAAAATAAGGTAGAAAGCCTTGACTCCCGCTTTGGCTGCAATTTGTATAACGAAGACCGGTAGTGAAGCTAAACTTTTTGTCTGTACGGGAATTCCTTTGGGCGATTGCTTTTTCGTCGTTTTAGTGTAAAGAAGAAAAGGAAAGGCACCGGTTTATCCCTGGTCCGGTCCGGTCCTTCAAGTAGCGTCCTTCGTCGAGAAGGAGGCTGCCTTGTAGGATTTTTCTCTACATCCACTGAAGAAGAAAAAAGGTTACAGGTTTCATCGCGAGTAATAGTAGCATGTGATTATTCGGCAACAAATTCGAGCGATGCCGACCATATCAAACCTGATTCTAACCTAACGAAATTCGGTAGGAGTGAGGAGGAGATTTTAGGGGTGGCCAATGTATTCACTCAACAGGTAAGTTTAAAAGTCAACATAACGTATTAAAATCTGAGCGTGGAAATTTGTGTTGGCAGTATCGAATCCATCCAAAAAATGACGTCACTTGAAGATAAAATGTCTTTAGATTAGATAAATCATGCTCAGTGTTATCTGTTGATCATGTTGTAAAAAGTGCAAAAAGTGTAGCAACTTTCTGCTAAAACGAACAGACCTATTGAAATCGCAAGTGGTTTTATATAAAATATTTATGAAATAATCTATTTTTCATTGCATTGGTATAGAATTATTGAAAATGGTATTGATTGGTCTATAGTAGAATAAATATATATAAATTATTCGAATAATGCAAAATTAAAAAGCAATAAAAACAGAAATATTAATAAGCTTTATATGAACATTTTTATTCAACCTTTGAATTAATGAATAATATAATGAAAGAGCAATAAGTTATCAATATTTACATTTATTATACATTTGTATTCCTTCATTGTAAATATATTATTCATTATAATTCAAAGTGTTGAATAAAAATATTCATATAAAGCTTAAAAGTTATTGCTTCTAATTTTATATACATTATTTGAATAATTTATATATATATTTATTCCTCTAGATTAATTAATAACATTTTCAACAATACTACACCAATACAATTAAAAATACATTATCCCATGAATATTTTACATAAAACAATTTAAGCTCTCCATAAAATGCTTAACAGATAACTCTCAGCATCACTTATCTAAATTAAAGTCATATTATCTTCAAGTGACGTCATTTTTCAGATGGATTTCAATGCAGCCAACACAAATTTTCGCGCTCAGAGTTTTGCCCGCTATGTTGACTTTTAAACTTGCCTGTTTTGAGTGAGGGGGGAAAAGAAGGTATTATTGGTGGTATGGACAGGGTATGTGGTATGGTTAGGAAAAGGAGAAAAAGAGAGAGGAAAACGTAGACGGCCTCGACGTGCCAGCTCCGCCTTGCCAAGAGCCTCACCACCGCTTATTAATTTGCAAGAAAATTGCAAAGTTTGGCTAGTCTCTTTATCCTCTCAAACGTTCATAGAAAAGTGAGTAAATATAAACAGGGCGTTCTTCTTGGTATACACATATATGGAAGCTGCAGAGGAGGTGAAGCGTGAAGATACGTGGAACGGACATCGCTCGGTGGCTCCCGAAGAGGAGAAGTCAAGAGAGCCGAGAGCCGAGAGCAGAACGCGACACAACACGGTACGGCATAGGACGCCACGGAACGTGGTAACGGCAAGTGAAAGTGGGATTTTGCTTTCTATCCCCGTCCGTCGGCTCGGTTCTCGACTCTCGCAGCTCGCTGGCCAGCCAGTTCACTGTTCAGGCAGTCGAGCCCAGTCGAGCCAGTGTCGTTCCCGAGATCCGCGAGGTTAGCTCAGTGATTTCTTTGCGTCCACGTTTCGAAATAAGCAGGAGGGGGAACTAATAAAAATAAATTGTGTCCACGCTTGGTGAAAAGGTTAAAGGATGATGGTGCGCGTTTTTTGACAGCCAGAAATCTGCGGGAGAATTTGTCGCGTGAAACGAGAGTTTCACGATGACCGCGTTGCTGAGATTCCTCTGCCCGTGAGAGCTTTGAAAGCTGCGTCGATAAAAACGCGCCAAAATAACGCCTGGTCATGTCTAATTCGAACAGCAGCGGCAACCATGGTGGTCGCCACTATCGCCTAATCTGCAAGTGTCAATTGGAATTTCTCATCTGTCTCATCCTCCTCCATCTAGCGGCTGTCTCTATTGCTGCAACCAGCCAGCCAGAAGGTAACCAGAATCTCAGCAATTACTAGAAATTTTTAACCAAATGTAAGGTAATCTTGCTTTGTTTTCTACAACATTGAAAGAGAGGATTTATTACACAAGGACACAGTGGATGGTTTTGATCTGGGATTGGATTCGCGTGAATATTGCGCAAGTCTTGCCTTATTGCACGTTTTTCCCGAGGGGATTCATTCAGTGTGCTATATATTATAGTAATATATAAAACTACATTAGCTTACACAATAATTAAAGGTATCCTAGATAGGAAGCATGAAAATATGGGGACAATCGCGTATTTGTCATAGAACAGTCGTGGGAAAACAATAACGATGTTGCGAACCTTTCATGGCGAGGACGTAATACACGGATGTATCCGTGGGCACGTACCATATACACAGAGGTTAAAACACATCTTCCTTTTATTCTTTCTTTCCTTTGGATCACCAATGATCCCTACGTAGTGTCCAGAATTTTATAATGCTTGAAAGAAAATATACTACCAACAAAAATTCCTCTTAAGTGAAGTTAGTAATTATAAGTCAGATTTAATTCAAATTGTGCAATGGTCAAAACAACGGTGCTATTCTTGTATATATTATTCTGTCTCCTCATTTCTCTTATTTTCACATAATCCAGTGATCGTTGCTTCACGAATTTTTTGCCTTAAAATTTCCTCTATTGAATTCCAATTTCTGGCAATAGTGTTACAACTTTCTTGTGCAATGTTACACGGGTAATTATAATTCAGTGTGATGCAATCATTCGCATCAATGAAAATAGATAAAATCCCCCTAGATCTTACCTATTTCGAATAAGTTAATAGCGGATAATGATATTTCCAATTGTCTCTTTTAGTATCCATCTAAACTTATACATAATACTTCTAAGAATTTATAGCTATAAGATTATTTGCACAAGCGTGTTTGAGGAAAGCAACTATTTTGATAATCTCTTTTATCCGCTAGAGGGATAAAGAAGCCGAGGGGGATTTTATGCGCATATTTTCACGTTCCCCTGTCTGTATATTTACGACGTTAATCTGGACAACGGGCAGACAACGGTGAAGTGACCGTAACAGTTAAAGTAAAAAATTGCTAAGCGACTTCTCCACTTATTCCTTTCGACGAAACGTCACGTTTCTTATACGAGTCCTCTGCTTCCAAAAGAACGCGCGTGTAATAGATATTGTTAAGGGGAAATATTTGTATACACATCATTCGCGGAAGGATCGCAGTGACTGAAAGGGCTTCCACGAAACGAGACGGGGTATATTGACCAATTTGGTTGACTCGACTGTTGGAAAGTCCTATGAATAACGAATGACCAATTATTTTCACGAAAACGTTGAAAAATCCACGACCTTGAGAGTTTTAGAGAAAGCCACGATCCTATCCTATCATATCCAACGAGCGTGCATTAATTACATTCGCTGTTGTGTGCAGCACGTGCCGAGGCATCCTCCTACCGTAAATAGCGATGATTGCTTAATTGCATAAACAAAGATACCTTGGAATAATCATATCGATAATTATCGATTATTCCGTGAAATTCTTTTTCAATCCATCCTCGTATTTCCGTAAATAAGGCGAAATTACGACGATTTATCCGACTGTATTTATAATAACACCCATTAGAATTCACGAGCTTAAGACTCTGGGATTCTCTCAAGATGCACGCCGGACTTTGATAAATCATCGCGAATAAAATCCGAGATTATACACGAGGAGTCTTTGCGCGTTTCCGGGTTCGAACCGGTGTCCACGGGACCCGGTCCAAACTATCTCTTATACTGTAATATATCGTATAAAGTATTATAATACAAAGGAAGTTTCGTGGAAGCGACAAAACTCGTTTGGCGAGCCAATTAAATAATAAAATCCCAACGGCAGATTGAAACTGAGGCTTTATCGTGAAAAATAAATCGGAACCTTTTAAACGAACGGCATAAACATATTTTATTGTCACTCGACTTTCGACCAGTCTTCATCCATTAATGTAAAAGTAGAAAGTGTACTGTATCGACTGGGCGAACATTTTATGCGATACACGACGTATTTGGTTTCCGTTTTCACTAGGATTCTAGAGCAGGCCGGTGCAAAATCACGCTCACCTGATTTCTCGGCATGCACGTCGTTTCTCTTTCTCTCTCTCTCTCTCTCTCTCTCTTTTTACACGCGTACACACCATGCACGAATAGGCAGGTAATACGCGTATATCGAACGTGTTAGATAAGAAAAGTTACGGTACAATAATCATGGAACGGGTTATTTCAAAATCTCTGAGCTTGGCTTCGTTTGTCCTGTAACGAGCATTGAATTTGCACAGGTATTTGTATGTATGTGTGTGTGAGAGAGAGAGAGAGAGAGAGAGAGAGAGAGAGGACAGACATTTTATTATACAAGGGCTATTATGCTCTATATGTACAATGTAAATAAAAAAATACAAATACATAATAATTCATTCTCCCATTTTCCCCTTAAGACGTAACATCAAGCCGTTGGTAATTTAGTGGAGGTAAGTGATTTATTAATTACCTTGCATCGATTCTGCTCCCGAAAAAATTACGATTGAGATTCTTCAGCCAATAGGATCTTCCTGTTTTTTTTTAATATCGGAACAAAATCGATGAAAGTTAGAGTATATTTGGTATACCGTGTGGATTTTTGTGCGAGTTGGTTATAGCGTGGAGTATATAAATTTGTTGAGAAATTACAAAGTGAAGTTAGCCGAACACCAAACACAAATTAACTCCCCGCGGTGTACCGATCAGAAAACATTAACGCCGTAAATTAATTATCTTATGTGTGTTACTGTTGCGCCTACAAGATATTTCGATTTGAAAGTAAACGTACAGGTGAACGGCAGACTGTGCATGTGTACATGTAGCGATCGTGCAAACTACTTCAGCTAAATTCACTACTTATACAATTTAAAATCAAAATATCTCGTAAATGACTGAAAAAAAGCAAAATATGGTTTTCGAAAGCTTTTGAGATAAGCTACAAGAATATGCAATAAAAAATGGAGGGAGGGTGCAGCTTGACAATTTCAAGGTGACCTTCATATTTCCTTCGATACAACTCCCAAGGTCAAACCAATGATACTATCTTATATTCCCCTTGAAGCCATAAAACTTGTTTGAAATACGTTTCGTAGGATAATTGGTTTTTGAGATTTTTGAAGACGAGAATTAAAATCGGATAACTTGTATAAAAGTATAAATAAAGTATTATATTACACTATTATTATAGTGCTATAGAGAGAATCTCCTCGAGCCAAATACACGAAATCACTCAACACAGGCTTCTCGAACATTACCAAAGTACCAATCGAACACACGCTACTTATTCACGATGAAACGCGATCATAGCTTTTCTCATTTCGCTCGAAAAAGAATCGCAACAAACGGTCTCGTGCGCTCACTTTGCTCCACTTTCCAGCTGAAATCTTATGCTTTTTCGTATATTTAACTTTCTAGGAAAAATAAAGAATCGCGAGCTGTATTTTGCGTTTATTGTCTCTCGCTAACTAACGCGTGTAAACATTATTTGCGACGCGATTAGATGGAGCGATTTGAAAGGGTTTCTTATTGCTTATTGGCGCAGCTCGAGTGTTAAATAGCGTTCTCTTGCACTGAACTCGCGCACTTGGCAATGAAATTGATATAAAGATAATTGCATCAAGACGCAACAGTCGACTTTAATTAATTAGCGTCCCGATAAATGTCCTGTTCGTGCCGAGCACAATTTTCCAGCTTGTAATTTCCATGAGCATATCGTTAAAGCTGGGGGGAACGGCAAGGGAGGGATCTACTTTTTTCGAATTATCTACACTGATTTCTAGTCTTTGACCTAATTTATAGAAAGTATATAGAGGAAAGTCGAGCAACTTGTGAATTAAAATGAAAAATGTATTTTTAAAACACGGAAAATAAAAGAAAATCAAAATAAACAATTTAAAAATCGCTTTCGAGTTGATAAGTAAATTGATAAGAGATGATAGAGTCGAGTTTCGAGCCGAAGAGAGGGGAAAGTGAAAAGTAAGGGTATTCGAGAGGGAACGAAGGACGATTGAAAGGAGAACATAAGACTCGGTTGCGCGGTGAATTGGCAAGAAAGTATAAACGAGCGAATGCTTGTGCGTCTGTCTGTCCGTCCTGTCGGACCAATTCACACAAGTTTCTTCTCAGATGCGAGTCTCTTTTCAGTTTCCGGCTTGTCTAATCGTGAAAGTCTGTGTTGGGTCCTTCGTTGCACTATGCACTTATAAAGCCCCAGAGCTAAAACTTATAAAAATTCATATATCCGCGTAACTCTGAGAGATATCAGCTTTTGCGTAAGACCTCTTTGAATGCAAATAGAAAGGAGTCTTAAAAAGCTGCTACTACGCCAA
The DNA here is from genome assembly GCF_024137725.1 of Prorops nasuta. Taxonomy (NCBI): domain Eukaryota; kingdom Metazoa; phylum Arthropoda; class Insecta; order Hymenoptera; family Bethylidae; genus Prorops; species Prorops nasuta. The sequence continues at coordinate 4,939,872 of NW_027116811.1, read as the reverse complement.
AAAATGTACGTATCTTATAAGTAGCGATATAACATTTTTTTCCGGATTGCCTTTATGTTTTTTAAACGCGTTAAATGTCTTACCCTAAGTGTAAACTTACCTGCATCGATTCTATTCCCAAAAAGTCAACGATCCGTGTATTTTAACTCCGACAAGGTCTCTCTAATTCCAATCTTAAGAGTAAAACAGATGTAAGCCAGTAATGGTAACTATATATTTAAGTCATGAGCAAGTTGTCCCATTTTAATCGCTTCAGACATGGCAGTATGAATAAACTGAACTTAAGCTTAGAACGGGCTTAGCTAAGATCATTTATCTCACTTCAACCTTCAGTGCAATGCTTAGCTCGGTCTTCGTCTTCAGTAATTGCTAAGCTGAAATTCCAGCTTAGTCCAGTTTATTGACACCGCTCTAATACCGAGTAGGAAAAGGGTGAAAAAATGAAAACAATTATTACCAACGAGCCGTTTTTCTCTTTTTTCAGAACGCTCGAATTCAGGGTGGGACAGGCTTTCCAGATTTATACCGGCGAACTCGGTTTACGAGCAACGAGATCCGGGTTCACCCACTTCCGGTAACTCGGGCGTCCCGTCGTTGCTGCACCTTGTCGACGAGAACAATGTGCCTAATGAATCGAAGACTGAGAAAACGGGGACGGTTCAGAGGGAGAGGATAGAGGAGCAGCATGACAAAGAGGTGGAGGAGGGGGAGGATGTAGGGTACGAGGATTACGAGGAATACGAGCCCGAAGTGCCGAGTCGACCAACAGCCGTGGAAGAAAAAATCCCTCGGGAGCAAAGTGATCCAGTCGAACGAGATTTCGGCACTTCGGCGAAGAAAAATAGTTCTTACGAAGGCGTGCCCAAGGAGAAAATTCAAACAGAGGCCAATAATCGGACCGAAAGTTCCGTGGAGTACGATTACCAGGATGACGCACCGCGCAATCAATTCGACACTTATTATTATTATTATTACGATTATGACACCGACAATAATTCTAGTAAGAGCGAAGCCTCAGGTAAGATTGCTATCTCACGGTGCACTGCCTCACAAGCCGCTAAGGATAAAACCTTTGCAAATGCTTAAAAAATTATTTTTTTGTACCCATACTCTTTGCGATATTTAAATGAGCTTTGGTATATAGATATATAATTACACATTTAAAAAGAATTTAATTATATTTATTCCTTAATTACATATTAACATACGTACTAATTTGGATATTATTATTATTATTAATTTTGCTACGAAATTTCACAAAAACATTTTTTGGTAATTTACAAAGTGTTCCAGTTAAAGATGTGACAATTGTGTTTAATAATTTTGTTAGAAAGGTGTATATTAAAATTTTAATGTTTGTGCAGGTAAAGATAAGGCGGAAGGTAAAGCAGCGATTGAAAGACAGGTGAAGAAAACAGGGGCGACCGAGGGGAGTTTGAATAAGAGCATGGAGAGGGAGGAAGTAATAGAGGAGAAACGAGAAGAGAGGAGTGACAAAGAAACTGAAGATGAGAGCGTGGATGCTGTGGACGGAAAAGAGGCGAATCCCGAGTCATCGAAAGAGTCGAAAACTCCGGAGGCGAACGATCACAGTTTGCACGCACCTGGAGGAACTTCTAGAAAGATGCCAAATGGCTCGGTCTTAATCGGCGAAGCTGTGGTGTCCGTAGTAACGACAAAAAGCGTCGTGAACGGAACATTCTCCGTTCCGGACAGCACAGAATCGCCGGAAACCGAGGAGCACGTTCTAAAGGCACCAGCAACACAATCGAGACAATCCTCAAAAATTAACGAACCTGATGAATCGTCTCACACCACCGAAGATTCGAGAATCCTCGCTTCCGTTCAGACAAGCCGTAGCATTTCCGGCGCTAGATTTTTACCTTTCCCTGTGATAGATCGCGTTCGTCAAATCGAGCGTGACAACAGCGCGGACAGTAAATCCTTGGAATCAACGAAGATTGACGAGGAGGTTAAGAAGACTTCGGTACCTGAGTCCACGGAGAGCATCATAGATAAGTTGGACAGGGTCCAATCGGATTTATCCAGTGGATTGCTCAGCAGTGGCTTCAGGACCTCCGGTAATACTCTGCAACTTGATGTGATAAACGAACGAACCACCAAACGACCACTTACCACCACTCAGAAGAACCCTGTTGTTGGAAAATTCGTACCGAAACGTTACAACAATAGAAAGACGAATTATAGTAGCAACGCAGCTCCCTCTAGGACAGAAAGTTCTTTGGATTCTTTAGAAGGACTCTTACCCAGTGATTATATCGTTAATGGCAGCAAAAGCAGCACGGAACGTGCGAAAATCGCCATCAAGTGGCCTGCGGTTAGGACGACAGAATCGTCAGAAACCGCGACAATTACGAAGAGTAAAAGCTCTATTACCACAGTTGCTCCATCCAGAAGCAACGTTTTTGTCGATGATATAAGTGCATTTTTACCTCCTGGTTATAAGTTTAAGAAAGAAGAAGCTGAAGCCACTGAAAAATCTGTACTGAGCGATATACTCGCAAAGTCCAAAGTCGATATTTCAGCTTTATTACCTCCAGATTATAATAAGAAGAAATCATCGGAAGGCACCAAAGCTAAAAGTGTTATTCCAGGAACTACAGCAGCGCCATCTGTTACGTTTAGTGCTGCCCCCATCGTTAAAAGTAGTAACAGCACGAGTGAAAAAACAAGTGTCGTGAAATCTTTGCAAGATCTGTTTGCTAAATCTGAAGTAGATATTTCTGCATTGTTACCGCGTGACTATGTACAGAAGAAAAAACCTAGTGAAAGTTCATCAACCACGACGGGAAAGCCTGTGACAACCGATTCTGAGGTTTTATCAACTACTGTGGGAACTACGACGAAAGCAGCTGGTTTGAAAATCGTTTTTCCCAGTAGACCTGGCGGACGTAAACCTATTCATAAAATTACAACGCCTATCAGCCTTAGAAATGAGAATCCTATCGCGGTTACTCCACGTATACAAAAGGGATGGCCCAGCAGGTTTGTTTCTTTGCGAATTAATTATTTTTTTCTTTAACGAAATTTTATCTTCGGATTTTTGTTTATAGAGCAACAACAGAGTTTACTGGATGGCCAACGCCGTCTACTACACCGATCTCTATCGAGAAACTTTTGGAAGCTGCCCGAACAGCAACAGTAGCATCTACCAATACCTCCTTCGTTCCAATGACCAGTGAAGTCAGTACAACTTCAACTACTACTACTACGACAACTACCGTAAGACCAACCACTCCTGGTATTTGTGTTGACGAGTGCGAAGTCGCTGGAACAATTCGCATCGTCGGCAACACAACTTGGTTACCCGAATTGCTTGATAGAAATACTTATGAATGGCAGCAGTTAGCGAATGACCTGGAGACAGAGGTAAACACTTGTCAGAAATCCTATTAATATTAATATTACTATTTCAACGATTTGTTAATTTTTTGTACATTTGCACAGATGAATCTTGTATTTTCCAAATCCCCTATTCTAAGGAAATGGTATAAAAACATAAGAATCGATTCGTTCAGGTAAATCTTTCTTTATTGTTTTCTGACTTTTTCAAAAGCATATCGAAACTAATTATTTAATAAATTATTTATAGCCAAGGCAGTATTCTAGTTGATTATTTTATTGAATTATCTGACTTACGACAAAGAGTCAATACTCAAGAATTGAAAGTGATTTTCCACGACTCTCTGCGAACTTACAACGCGGAAAGATGGAACGAGACCAGAATCGGAAAAGGACCTATTAGATTAGGAGAATTTATGATTGATCCAAAGTCAACTGATTTTGTGGGTAAGTCCCTGCTTAAAATAAAAAGCATTATGGTTGGTGTCTGCAAGGATGTTACATGTTTTGCAGAGGAGACTTGATATAAATTCAATTAAGATTCACTCAGTAATTTATACTGGAATATATAAACTCCTGTTTTTCAGTAATACCAAAAATAGTTTCACCGCAATACGTTGAGAAAGATGACAGACTGATACCTCAGTGGGCCATTGCAGTCATAGTCATCGGAGTTGGCGGATTACTCTTTATTATCATTTTCGGAGTATCAGTTGTGAGTGAATTTCTATATAAATACTTTATAATCATATATTATTTAAAACATGGCAATGCTTCTCGTATCATATAGCTCGTAAATCGTCAAAATGGATCCAAGCTGAAACCTACTTTATCAGCCATGTACGATGAAGATGCAGTTAAAAATGTTATGCACGCTAATCATTCTGCTCCAATGCATCGATCACCGGAATATCCAAAATCAGTACATACAATATGGAATGATCCAGATGTGTCCTGGAACGATAAGTCGTTCGAATCTACTTCTAGTAAGGTACGGAAATATTTTGTAATAATATTTTAAAGATCTATGTAATAATAATACTGGATACTAATTCAAAAATTATATAAACGATATTGAATTTGATTGTTTGCAGATATTGGTAGATCGACCATTGCAAGAGAATAAAAAATATAATATGTATGACAGTTGGCGATCAGAGTGGAACGGGTATTATTATAATCCATCGCATACCAGCAGTAAATTCGTTGGTTATGATAGTACCACTAACTTATCCAGCCGTCATTATCCCGATTATGATACAAATTTCTAAATTTACGGCAATTAACAGCTTACAAATTTTTACATTTTCTTAAATTCCAGCCGTATAATATAATTGGTAGAAAATTATTGTAATTAATTAACATTATTGCTATTCTAGTCAGAATAACGATTAATCAAATTAAAAAAACAAGTACGTTTATATCTGTGTCAAATTCCAAAATATAGCACAAAGTACTGAAATTATAAAGTTGATTGATTGAAAGTTTAATCATATTAACTATGTACATAAACATAATTATACAAGTGTATACAAAAGCTATACATTAAATTATATAATGCATACAAATCTAAAATATTCTTTTTGGTAAAAAGTAATTTATTATTGGCGATACTTCTGTTCTTTTCTCCGAATTGACATGGCGTTTAACAATGCTTATAAGTTTTTGATATAAAAATGATCGTCTGTAAATAAAATTATAATATGTTTCACAATGACTGTTACTGATTTAAATACAGAAATAAAAATATTTTAATTTACTCACCGGTTTGCAGGTTTGCAGATGGTTAGATGATTTAGTGGAATTTCATAAAATTCTCCTACGCCAGGATCTAAAATGGATGATTAAATATGCATAAAGTTAATTAAAATGAGTTGATAAAAGTATATAGGGTATATAAATATTCGTGTATTACATTAAGGGGCGTTAATTGCGTTGTACAATGTGATTGTCACACGCTGCAATCTCTCAAATAAACCATTACGGAATTCGGCTAAGCTATATAGAACATTTCTATACCTTATTCGCATCTCGTGACTCTATCTGTCACCAATTTAGGCATAAGAAATAGTGAAAGTCAATGTGTAGACAAAGACGGATGGAGTTGATCAAATGTGGACATGGTTTGCTGGATGCGAAATTGAATTAAGATCCATACAGATTCAACCAAACACATCATTATTTTAATTAGCATAGGCTGATCATAGCATTTGGTAAGCATATTATTCAACGCAAGGTCGGAATTTTCAGTAACTTACTGTTCACTCATTAACCAAGCGAGAGCTCTTATTTGGGTCTATACTTTACTAGTCCATTTTCTACCCTCTATCCATTACTTTAAGAAAATACGCGAATATTGATATACCTTTTATATGACCCGATACTTAAAACACTCCAAAGTATGAAATAACAAAGTGTGTATCAAAATCCTGATGCCCCTCTCCTTTAGTTACGGTGATAAACGTACACCGTCTTCTTCAGCCCATTCTCTGGAAAGTTTTAAGTCGGCGGGCGTCTACTGTATGTATTTTTAATAACGTACTTGCTGAATCAGAGTTGACAAATAAATAGGAAAGTTTCAACGGGCTTACAAGAGTTGGCTTTGTTTCACTAAAGCTTACGATTTCCATTGGATAATCCTCTAGCATTTTTAGGAAGTCCTGGTGTAGTTCTAGGAGCTTAGGCGATTCTATGTAAATTTTAATTGCAGATATTAATAACTATTCGTGAAATTGTAAATGCAATAGATAATTGACTACCTTCTCTAAGCTCTTGAACTTCTATTGATGGCCATATTAGCATTTGAGTCATTTGACGGAGAGCTGCAACTCGAGAACCTTTATGTGGTGTACTATAGAACAAAATACTACGAGTATTCTTGCAAATGTTGTGGCTATCGCCGCTTCTCCATTCTGTAAATGAAATCGTTACGAAAAAATGTCATTAAGAGTAAATTTATGTAATAGTCACCTTCGACTAGCATCTTCTTTACTAATAATCCACCCATAGAATGACAAACCCAAATAATTGGCTTTTTTCCAATGCCAGCCATTAACAACTTTGTAGCATACTCGTTGCTTCTTTCATGTAGAGTACTTCTAAAATACCAACAATTTTTGTAAGTGAACATTAAAAACTTGGTTTATATACCATGTAAAAAAAAAGGTTTACTTTGTACTTTCTATAGGGCAAAAGGGAGACCACATTGATAAATTTGTCTCATAATTTATGCCAAGAACACGAATATAAGGATGGTCTATAGGTAACCAGTCTTTGGGCCAGCAGCGAGTTGGGGACGTGGGATTTTCCGTTTCGTCTATTATATTCAGGTCCTCTCTAAAAATTTATCATTGAAAAATTCTTATTTGTATCATAATTTTGAAGTTGAATAAATATTATTCATAATAACATTTGGAAATATATATACCCTTTGCAACTGTAGGGACCTAATGCTTCATTATTAGCTTTCTCTGGACAATCATCTAATACAACTTCATAATCATTCCCTATTTTTTTCCATTCCCAATAATTAAAGTCACGCATTAAGTCTTTCATAAATTCTTGAGGATATTCGCCTGCTAAATCTGACAAGACATCATCTTCATAGTATTTCTTATGATCTAAAAAATAACTTATGTAAATCGTTTAAGAAATAACATTTAATAAATAATTTCAATTATAAAATCATAATTTACAGTAACAAACCGTTAGATCCAAGCTCAGGAGCTTGAGGATCTCTTTGTCTCCAAGTGATAAATGCACCACCCAGTAAACCATGCAGAAAAACAATGTCTGCTTTTGGAACTATACAAGTTTTATGCAATGGGTATAAAAGATAAATTCGCTTTGGATATTTAATATCTTCACTTTCGTATATATCCAAGTTTGCCAAGGCACGGCCTGCAGGTGCTGAAAGTCTAATGTCCTTGTTTTGTGACCATAGTGCTAGTATACCTATCCAACCTGTAATAATTGTGAAATTAATTACTATATTGAAGGTCATATTAATACAAAACATTATTTTCTTACCTGATTTAAAAATATCCTCTAAATATTCATTATGAAGTGAAATATTTGAAAGGATTTTTGCTAGTAAAATACACATATCTATATTTTTATGTAAAATTTTTTGGATTTTCATTAATATTAAGAGACCTCCACTTTTAACAAGATCTAAAAACTAATATTAAGTTCAATCTAGAAGAATCAAATTACATTTGTTTAACAACAATTATTGTGCATAAAAATATACTACCTTGACTATATTCCTCAAGAGAGGAATGATGATATATTGCATGAACGCAGTTTTCTAGCAGATCCGTGTTCCATATTACTTCAGGTGGTGCAGATAGTCCGATGCTTGTTAAATCATAATCAAATATTAACCCTTCCTTAAAGAATTAAAGTTTAAATGAAAATATATTTTTATAACTTGTAACACAAAAAATACTTACTTTTTGGAAATCTTTAAAATTTTTGCTTAAGAATTGGGAAAGACAAGGGTGTGTACTGTTACACAAAGTATTCAGTTTCGATAACAGATCTTTGGTCATTTCTATCACATCCTAAATATAAAAAAAAAAAAAAATATAAGTATTATATACATATAAGACTTTGTTTAGCCTAGATGATATATTCATATTACATGTAAATTTTCCTTTAAATGATAATCAGGGGGTTTCAGGAAAAATCGTAAATCAACATTTGGAAAACGTGATAAAGCTGTTGCAGTCTCACCATCTAGCATTTGAGCTATTCGACAATAATGCCAGTCTATAAATAAAAGTAGAAATCTCTGTCAATTTCATATATTAATAACTTCCAACCAATTTTGTGTGTGTTTACCTTCTAATTGTTTTAAATTATTAAGAGAATCTATAGCTCTTGCTCTTTCACTCTTATCACCATGTTGTGCCACATAAACCAGCCTATATGCTAAATTACGATTTATAATTTTCCATCCTTTCTCAATGATCTTACTAATTGTTGGTTGCTTTTTCAAAGTAGAAAATCGCAAATCATTGATGTTATCATAGATAAAAGAATCTAAAAAATTGCCATGTAATAGATATTAAAGTAATTCCAAGATATGACCCCTATCGTTCAAAGTATGGATAAATAAATGAATCTTTACCCTTGAATTTACTATCATCAATATAAATATATTGAGTAAAACCTGCATCCAAAGCATTAGAATTAACAGCAGAATTTAAAATTTTCAAAGAATCATTTACTTGATAAAGTAACCAACAACTTCTAAAAGAAGAAAAAATACGTTAGCTATAAAAGGAAATCATTCAATATATACTAAAAATATTTATCATACCCCATGATGATAGCACAAGCACCCGTAGATTTAAGAAAATAAACATATTTCCTGAACTTTTTAAGATACATTTCAATTTTTTAAGTGCTATCAACCGAAAACAACATTCTATTCAATTGTTACTCATTTAGTACTGTAGGTTGTAACTCTTTTAAGTCTATCTATTATAATACAACAGTTTTTTTTCTTTCTGATTTCAGAGAAGTCGACATTTTTACCGGCCCGTCATTTGAGATATTTCACGACATACAGTTGGCAAGAGTGTTAAGTTTTGAATCAAGCGAGGCGCGAACAGCATACGTTCGCGGGGTAAAGGTAAAGTGGTAAGGAAAAGAGGCTAAAGGGAATCTCTTAAGTTTGGAAAGGAAGGAACCTGAAAAAAAATATCTGCCTTAATATTGAAAACTATAGGGACCGTGCACATCAACACAATGACAGTGAGATGAGAATGTGTACATATTGGTGTATATGCATACTATCAGCACAAACTATCGGTCAATTTTCGCAGTTTTAGAGTGTAATTTATTTATACGTATACAGTTATACATTGACACTTCGCTATCATTGTGTTGGTGTGCACGGTCTCTATAGTTACACATTGACACTTCTCTATCATTGTGTTGATGTGCACGGTCCTTATAATGCCTTCCTATTTGGGAAAACCTAACCTTAAAGAAAAACGTGCAAAAACATAAAAAGGATGTAATCCATGTAATCGCAATGAAGAACCTGAAAAAGAAACCCTACCTAACACCGAAAGCTATAATGCCTACCTAACACGCAAAGTTAAAAGGCCTACCTATATCGGAAAGCTAAACCTGAAAAAACATACGCAAAATAAATATAATCGGAATGAAGGCCTGAAAAACATGCAAGAAAAAAAAACAAAAAATGATTTTAACCGAAGGAGGACCGACTGGAACCTATCAGTATATTTTCGATCATCCTTAGGTTAATGAAAAAAAAATTCCACAATTTTACCCGTGGGACTCACTCACTCGGCGAATTCCCAACGATGATCCGTCTGAGATGCGATGAAGATAATGCCACTGATGATATTCACTCGCGAATTAAAAATTTTTAAACGGTACTACTAGACGCGGGCGTTTTAAATGTCACTATACGACGCGGATTTTTCGAACGGTACTACACGATACGGATTTTTAAGTGCGTACTTCCACCCCAGAGTAAGGTCGCTCACTGTAACAAAGAAAAAAAAACACTATTCAATTAAATCGTATTGAATTAATTTTAGTTTATTCACGTTTAAAATAAAATCAATATAACTTACAGGCTATGAGTCCTTGAGGTTTTTGCCCTTGACCGCTGCAAGCACACGAACACAAACGAACAGAAAACACGCGCTTGTGCACTTTTTAGGGTATCAACTTATACAATGGACAAAGACAGAAATACAGAAAGTGTAGAAAGTGTTAAAAGTGTAGGCCAACGAGAACAGACCTAATATGTATATATGACAGACTTCGGATTTTACAATTATTCTCTTATTGATGAAAAATCAAATTACCTCCACAAAACTGAGAAACATATAAAAAAAAATTATTTGACAAATAAATGGATGAAACTCTTGGATCTCTCTACAGAAGAGCAAACTCTAGACAAATTTGGTGCCCTGGCCTTCAAACGGTCCGAGGGATTATACGATAAAACATTTAATAAACAAGCTTCAGAAGAGTTCGACGACTTAGCAAAGGCTACTATGCTACATTTGCATAAAGCGTGTCCTGAACATCCTTTATTTTCTGTCCCAGGAAAAATTGAACTTTTGGCGTAATAACGTGATTAAAGAAAACCAATGGGATGATATCGACGGTAGAAGAATCGTAGAAGCATTGCGTGCTACTTTATTAAAATCAAAAGCTGGCGATTTGAGTTCAATTGAATATCATAAAGAACGTAGGTTGCCATTCTATATAGAAAACTAAAGATTTAGTGTAATATTGGCAAGCATCGCAAGAAGACTGGGAGTCCGCTGTGAATGTGCTATTTACTCTAATCACATTTTTCTCAAGTGGAAAGAATGTTGCGACAACGTCACAAAGTCTGAAAAGGTGTATTTGCATCTTATACATGGAGACGAATTCTTGAAAGAAACCAATTTTGGTTCAAACGGAATTACAATAGGAAATTACCAAATAATCGAAGATGACCAAGATCATGAAGATATTGTAAGTTTGTATTATATTTTACCTATAGTATATGTATAATGTTCCTTCTAATAATGCATTGGAATGTGAAAATAAAATTACATTTAATTCTAAAACTATAAGAGATATTATTTTTATGATGCAAATATTATGTAATCTCTTTGCTATTTGTATTTTGAGGTTTTCTAACCAAAAAGTAGATACTTATCTCTTATAAGTTATAAGATAAATGAATTCTTACGTACAACTTCTTTTGTACCTCTAAGAGATTTATATCTTTTATAAGCCTATTGTATTAATTTAAGAAAAAATTCATTTACTCTTCTTTTTTTTCTCAATAATTCCGCAAAAAGATATTGACAATAAGTCAACAAATTGATAAGTGATTTAATGACTTCAAATCCGAAAACAGCCAATTTAAAAAAATACATGGAAGTTTATCAGATTATGAAAGCATCGTATGATGAAAGAAGCGTTTTGGAAGTTGCTAAGCTTAAGACGCAGGCGGCAGTAATTTTTAAGCATCTAGAAAAATTATATATGCAAAAGCTAATTATAATAATACTGATTTAAAATGTTACAAAATATCTAATTTGTTAAGCTTTTTCAATAATTTGGATTTACGAAAAGAATGGAAATTACATTATAAATAACATTTGTGCATACTTTATGACCATTTTGATGGATAGAATCGAATTGTTTTATGCTTTAACATCCTTTCTTTTTTTCATTGAATTGAAATGAGAATAGCATTTCTGTATTTAATATTCTCATTAGCAAATATAATTCACTATATCTACTGCTGACATGTGCGTTTTTTGAGAAAATTGATTTACCTTTTAACACACCAACAATAATATATATATATATATATATATATATATATTTCACAGCAATGGGGCTAAACACTGTCCCTTTTTTTCATTGAAAAATATTCTTCATTGTCTGAACAATTTTTAACAAAATTTCTCAGTGTTCATATGCATGACACATCCCTTAATTTATATATTTGCAATAAAACACAAAGGCTTACAATGTTTAATATTTCTGGAATGTAAACGTTACACGTGTATCATAAATCTATTATAGTTGAACTTCATTCGTACAAATTAAAAGACTAAAATAAGGAAGGCTACATTTTCAATATTTAATTTTGTGTGATCGAGAAGAGAAGAGCGAATGAATAGTTTTATATTTCATTTTAAAGATAGGCCTAAGGAACTAGAAATAATTGTGGGAGGGGAGAAGAATGCTATCATCCATATTATTGAATTTTATTTATATTTTATATATTATTTATTATCCAAAATAAAATGTGAAAATAAAAAAAATTCTTTCTATGTTTTCATCAGTAAAGCAGAATTTTTTTCTTAAACCCTTTGTCAGATTTAAAAAATCAGCTAGATAATCTTCAGGTCAATAATATATTTTGCGAATAATTGTACGTTTATAGCGAAAAATTACACTAATCTATGAACTGCATATTTCTCAAAATTATATCTCAAGGATTTCTTCGATCGTGGGCCCAAGACTTTGTATATAGGCTTCAACACGCTAAACTTCGATTTCGTGTGTCTTGAATTACATCTTTCTAACGCCTGCTGCGTTGCTTTTTGTATGACATCACCTTAAGAGTGTTTGTAATAACGGTATATCTCGAGTAAAAATCTAAGACCTGCTATAAACCTAAACAATTCTAGCAGTGGATAATTTTGAATTATATCACAGGCTATATTGTATACAAACCAAATCCTACAAAGTCTAAAAAAGTATCGGAAAAAGACCAATTCAGCAGATTTTGGATTAAATAGGATTCCTAAAATCTAACGTAATCCTTTTTAAATCTTCTTGCAACGAGAGAATATTACAGTAAAATTTGGAAAAAACACAGAAATTTGTTCTGTATTTTAAAGTATGGTTGTCATATAACTTTGCACATTACATCATATATTTTAAAATGTACACTATAGATCATAATGCGTAGTTTTGATGCACATAAGTGCTTTAATTTTTTGTAGTCATTTCCTATCCACACTGAAGGGTGTTATTTCTATAACGCACTACGAATCATATATGTAGAGTCGTTTGATGCAAGTGTGTGCACTTCGCACTTTAGCGGATTATCAAGCTTAACGAATAAGGATTAAAAAAAAAATAGATGAAGGTCAGATAGTGCATTTATTAGACTATTGAATGCAAAAAGAAATTTTACAGTAGAACGTTTTATTAAAAAAATAATTACTTTTATTTAGAAGAAGACAGAATGCGTAAATTTGACCCGTATGTCGGGTATGAGTGCGCATTCTTATACGACAAATGAGAACACGTTGAGAAGGTGAAAGCATAAGTTCTAAAGATGTGAATATCCACAAAAAATTAATTATTTCAACAGAACTCACAAATCTTCATAATAATCTACTTTTCTTCGAAAAAGTCACATAATAATTGTATATTTAAAGCTAGATCTACACACAATCACTATTAACGAGCCCTCGAGATCGATTTATTAACAAATTGCATTGAATAACTCTAATAAAACCAACAAAGAATGAGATTAAGAGATATGAACATATATATGCACGTGCGTACACTTACCCCAGTATGACAAATATGACAGAAATGCCCAAAACTATGCCGGTAATAATTGTAGCTTTATAGTTGTTGCAAGATATTATTTTCAAATTAATTGCCGACATAAGAATCACACACCTATTTTAATTTTCATTGAAGTTTAGGCGCTACTCTATTTGTCATGACAGGAAAATTTAAATTGGACTATTCCATTTTCGTTATTTTAATGAGAAATAAATACACCGTACACCAGACTGCTTCTGTATACCTAAACTGATTCTTCTCCAAAGTACATCTAATTTACCTCATTGGCCGCTATCTAACACCCTCAGTTCAAAGAATCAGAGGGTTTGCACAATTACCTACCGCAGACAGTTACCCCACATGACGATTCCTCAACATCCTGTTTTTATCCCTTTTCTTCAATATGAGTTTGAGAAGGATAGCCTAATCTTATATTTCGTTCATTGAATGTAGCTCGTATTATCTTTTGTTTACCACTGCGTATTCTAAGAAAATTAGTTGACACTTCAATACACCAACACAAATATCGATACTTCGTAGCAGTACCAGAGGTCCATTCTTTATTCTTCAGTCTCACAAGCAGTTGCGTCTTTGAACTGAACCCTATAAGGATAAAGATTTGATCAAATTATTTAAAATGTCAACGAATGTGTGTATAATAGACTTACCCAGTGAAGTAATTGGCTTTATATTAAGCTATAATGATATTTCGTTTTTTCATGTATTGAAATTATCAATGACGTGCAAGAAATTGAACGATATGATTAACGAGCAAAATGTGTGGAGACTAAAATACTTTCAAAAGTAAGTTTTAAAAGATTTTAAATAGTTATTGAATCGAGAGTTAGGACTAAATAATTAAAAATTTAAAAAACACTAAAGTTTTTAGTTGGAAGTTTACAGACGCTTAGTTCAAAATATTTTAATAATATTTTTGTATTTGATAGACTATATTTTTTAATGTTATGAATAATTTGAATACTTTTTTTAAAAGATGGACCTTGATGCGAGAAGTTTACGAGGATTATGAGAATATCGATGATACAATTGTTTGTTGGAAAAAGTTGTGGCAGGACAGCTTTACGTCTATCAAGAAATTAAAACATTTAGTTGATTCTTATGATGCAAGAAATAAACGCCATTCTAAAATCGGAATGTTTCAGTCTCCTTTCACCTATGATTATTATAATGAATTAACTAATTTAATTGATACTGATAACGGTGTATCGCCTTTAGTCGCCGAACTCATTCTAAGAAAACTTAAGGAAATTGCGAACAATAAACAGTAAGACAAAATTATTATTAAAAGTTTACAAGATTAAAATATTAAGCATGAATCATACATAAAAATCTTCTCTAAAAGTCTTAGAATGGTAAAATATTTCGAAAGTTACTAATGATATAAAAAATATGAAGGTTTTAAAAATACACTTGACATAAATGATAAAATATGCATTCAATTAATTTGGGGCTGCATTTCGAAAACTAAAACTACTTTATTTAGAATTCAACAAGTCTCCCTTGGAAAAACTGATCAGTATATAAAATATTTAAAATCTTAAATGTTTTCCCGAGATATTTTGTTTAACTTCGTCGTTATCGAAATGTTTTACTGGACGAAAGATTTTTGAGAACATATTGTGTTGTAAAATGAACATTTTTTTAATTCATATACTTAGTTAACAACTAAATTCTGAACATTTTAGTATATATATCGGCCTAAAAATTCCAAATGTTAGA
Organism: Prorops nasuta; assembly: GCF_024137725.1. Taxonomy (NCBI): domain Eukaryota; kingdom Metazoa; phylum Arthropoda; class Insecta; order Hymenoptera; family Bethylidae; genus Prorops; species Prorops nasuta. Next base: position 4,924,680 of record NW_027116811.1, on the reverse strand, counting down.
AAATTACTTTTTCTGTGACGTATTAGGTTGTATGACAAAGTATGCTGTTTCAAACATTCTATAATTTTGTGAAATGACCCAGAAGACTTAAAAGTTTTAATTTTTTGGGTAAAATATTTAAAACATGTTCTTTGCAGGACTCAATTTTTGATGGAAACTGATGTATCTCATTTTCGCTTTATGATGAAGTTCCGTTATCTTGACCAAATTATAAAACATATGAAAGAAATTGATTTGACAAATAAATGGATGAAAGTCTTACGTCTCCCTGCAGAAAAGCAAACTCTAGACAAATTTGGTATGCTAGCACTTGAATGGTCCGATCAATGTCCCAATAAATACAATGAGTCCAATAAAGGACAATTAAGAATATTCGACGGCATGGCAGAGGGTGCGAGGATAATCTTGAAAAAAACGTGTCCCGAACATCCGCTATTTTCCGTGTCAAAGGAAAAGGTGAACTTTTGGCGTGAGAACGTGATTGAAGATATCCAATGGAATTATATCGACGGTAGAAAAATCGTTGAAGCATTGCGTATGGCGATGCTAAAACCATATACTGAAATGATAAATTTATATAGAGAGCGTAAATTACAATTCTCTACAGAAATATTAGCATTCAATTTTATGGTGGAAGGTTTTGCAAGAAGGTTGGGCCTTCGCTGTGAAAGTGTTATTTACTCTGAACACATTTTTCTCAAGTGGAAAGAATACTGCGACACCGAGTCAAAGTCTGAAAACGTTTATTTGGATTTTATATATGGAGGAGAATTTTTGAAAGAAACCAACTGTCCTTTAAACGGAATAACAATTGGGAATTACCAAATTATCGAAGATGACCAAGATTTTGAAAAAATTGTAAGTTTTAATAATATTATATATGTAATATGTAAATTTTCCGCTTAGATGCATTGGAGCGGAGTATAAAAACGGATTTATTTCTCAGTCTATAAAAAATATCAAATTGTTGCTTTAAATATTTTATAATCTTCTTGATATTTGTACTTTTTGGGATCGTGACCAAAAAGTTGATACTTATCTCTTATATGAATGAATTCTTACACGTACAAGTTCCTTTGTACCTCTAGCAGACGTTTATTTTTTATAAGTCGATTGTTATAATGTAAAAAAAATTATTTACTTTTCTTTTTTTCCAAAAATTCAGCAAAAGGATATGACTAGTCTCAATAGGCTGATAAATGCTTTAATGACTACAACTTCAAAGGCGGCTGATGTGAAAAAATGTATGGACATTTATCAAAATATGGAAGCATCTTATGATAAGGGAAGCGTTTTGGAAGTAGCTAAACTTAAGATGCAGGCGGCAATAATTTTTAAGTCTCTGGAGAAGTTATATATGCAAAAGGGAGATGATAGAAACTACTTAGGATATAAAACAATGTCTAATCTTTTAAGATTTTTTGGTAAGTTGGATTTAAGCAATATGAAAAAAATCAAAATATAAATAATATTTGCATACAGTTTATGGCCATTTGAAAAAATAGAATTCAATTGTTTTTATACCTTAGCATTCTTTTTTCCTCTCTCTCTCTCTCGATAAAAATACGAAATGCACAGCTGTATTTAGTATCTTCCTTATCAAATGTAATTCATTATTGTAGTTGCGATAAGACATCAAGTTTTATAATTATATATTAAAAGTTCAGGTATGTAATCGTTACACGTATCATAAATCTATTATATTTGGACTTCATTTGTGCAAAATTAAAGACTAAAATAAGCAAGGCTATATAGTTTCAATATTTAGTCTTGTGTAGTTGAGAAGAGAAGAGCGAGAAAATAGATTTATATTTCGTTTTAAAGATAAGCCAAGGGGATTAGAAAGAATGGTGAGAGGGGAAGGAGGATGCGACCATTTATATTATAATATTTTATTATACTTTTATCTAAATCTTATATATTATCTATCATCCAAAATAAATATTGTGAAGAAAAAAAATCCTTTCCCTAATTTTATCAATTTTCTGTATTTTTCTACCAAAAATAAAAGATCTTTCTTTATCAGTAAAGCAGAATTTTTTTCTTTAACCTTTTGTCAGATTCAAAGAATTAATCAGACAACATTTCGTTAAAAGAAATATTTAACAAATTATTGTACGATTTTAATGAAAAAATTACACAGGTGTCTCAAACTGTATTATTTCTCCAAATTAGATCTCAAGGATTTCTTAGATCGTGGGCCCAGGATTCTAAAGTTTTAGCACGTTAAGTAACGCCGCGTAATGCCGGACTAATGCATTATCTTTTGTTTACAAGTGCTTTTTAGTTTACATTTTAATATCAACTCTAAAATCGATACTTTGCAGCAGTGTCAGAGGTCTATGCTTTATTCTTTAGTCTCAGAAGCAGCTGCGTTTTTGAACTGAACGGTATAAGGATAAAGATTTGAACAAATTATTAAATATGTCAAAGAACGTGTCTATAACAGACTTACCTAATAAATTGATTGGTTTTATATTAAGGTATAATGATATTTCGTTTTTTCCTGTATTAAAATCATTAATAATGCGCAAGGAATTGAATTATGTGATTAACGAGCAAAATTTGTGGAGACAAAAATACTTAAGTATTAAAATATTTTAAATAGTTACCCAATTAGGAGATATGACTAAATAAGTAAATTATTAATAAACCCCAAATTTTGTTGCTTAAAATTCGGAGACACTTAATTAGTTCAGAATATTTTAATAATATTTTTTTATTTGTTGGGCTACAATTTTTAATGTGAATAACCTTGTAAATAATTTGAATACTTTTTTTAAAGGATGGAACTGAATGAGAGAAGTTTACGAGGATTACGCGGATTTCGATAATATAATTGTTTATTGGAAAAAGTTGTGCGAGGACAGCTTTACGTCTATCAAGAAAATAAAATATTTAGTTTATTCTTATGGTCCAATGAATAGATTTATACCTATAATTGGAGGTTTTCTTCGGGTCCTTTCAGTTACGAATATTATAATCAATTAACAAACTTAATTGACGCTATAATGGTTTATTGCCTATATCTCATAGCTATTTTAAGAGAATTTAAGAATAGCTTTAAACGTATGAGGTAAGATAAATTTTTTATTCAATTAGTTCTAAACATATCAGTTAAATATACTCGTTTAAGGAATTTATTATAGAAAACTACACGATTAAAATATTATACACGAATCATATTATAAAAAAGGCAATAAATGAATCATACAGAATAAGCTTCAAAAAGTCTTTGAATAGTACAATATTTCGAAAATTACACATTTAATAAAATATATAAAAGAAGATTTCAGAAGACACTCGAGATAAGTTATACAATGTTAAAAACAGCATGCATCTCATACACACTAAAATGTTACAGAAAACGTAATTTTCTAACATTTGGAATTTTCTGGTCGATACATATATATATATATACAAAAATACTCAGAACTTAGTTCTAAACAAGTATATTCAAAAATAAATAAAGCAATGTTCATTTTATAACATACAGGGTTCTCAACAATACTTCGATCAGTAAAATATTTCAATAACAATAAAAATAAAATAAATGTTTCAAACAAAATTTGTAAGATTTAAAGTATTATATTTATTGATGTTATCATATTATTTATGGGAGACTATATAATGATAATTTTAGTTTTCGAAATTGAGTCCTAGATTAATTTCATGTATATATTATAACTTATCTCAAGTGTTATCTGAAACCTTCTTTTATATATTTTATTTCAGTAGTAATATTCAAAATAATTTACTATTTTAAGCCTCTTTGAGATTTTTTTTTTGTGTGATTCATGTATAATATTTTAATCTTGTAGCTTTTTAATAAATTTGTTAAACGAGTATATTTATCTGATGTATAATTAGAACTAGTTTAATAATAAATTTATCTTACCTCATATGATTAAAGATATTCTCAAATTCTCTTAAAATAAGCTCGGAGATTATAGGTAATACGCCATTATCAGTGTCAATTAAGTTAGTTAATTAATTATAATATTCGTAGATAAAAGGAGCTCGAGAATCTCCAATTATAGGACTATATACATTCATTGCACCATAAGAATCAATTAAATGTTTTAATTTCTTGATCGACATTAAGCTATCCTCCCACAACTTTTTTCAACAAACAAGTGTATCATCGATATTCTCATAATCCTCGTAAAATTCTCTCATCCATGTCCATCTTTTCAAAAAATGTATTTAAATCATTTATAAGATTATTCACATAAAAAATCTAGTCTAACAAATACAAAAATATTATCAAAATATTCTACAGTAAGTGTCCGTGAGCTTCGAACTAAAAACTTTATCGCTTCTTAAAATTTTAATATTTTATCCTAACTCGTGATTAAGTAACTATCTGAAATACCTTGAATCTTACTTCTGAAAATATTTTAGTCTCCACACATTTTGCTCGTTAATTGCATCGTTCAATTTCTTACACGTCATTGACAAATTTGAAACATCAGCAATTGAAATATCATTATATCTTAGTATATGCCCAATCAATTCACTGGGTAAGTCTGTTATAGACAGTTTCTTTGACATTTTTAATAATTTGTTCAAATTTTTATCCTTATACCGTTTCGTTCCACGATGCAACTGCTCGCAATACTGAAGAATAAAGCATAGATAGACCTCTTATCTGGAACTGCTGCGAAGTATAGCTTTTTAGTGTCCCAGATAACATTTTGTATATAGATTGGCTGTAGATTGGCAACAGAATTTGCAATCTCTGATGTCAGATTGGTAGTAGATATAAATTTATTTGACTTGATATTTGCCGTCAGAACCTGCACATACTATCCTTTCAGCAGAATGGCGCCAAAAACAAAGTGGAATCTGTACACATAAACCTGAGCGCAGATTTTCAGCAGATTTACAACAGAGTCTGCAGTACAGTCTCTGAAGGCAGATTGAAGACAGAAACAAAGCAGGAATTGTTATTCGATGTACGTTCTTTAAATGGCTTTCAATTGTTACCAAATATATAAAACCAAAAACGTTGAATCAACGTAATTTTTTAACGCATTTTCCATAATTGAAACAGCGTGGCCTATGTCGCCAAAATCAACGTTTCTATATCAACGGTCATTTAACGCGTTTCTGTCTGGTTGAAAAAATTTTAGGATGAATAAATTAAACCGCGTGAATAATTGTACACTTCAATTTGCATTAAAATTTCAAAATATTATAAGTTATAATTATACGATCAATTTTTACTGAAAAAAAAAGAAAAATTATTAGGACATGGCTGGACGCGAACTTACGTCTTGCAAGTTTTCCTTTCCGCACATTTTTCGGTCGTTTTGTTACACCCTGTATTTATGCCAAAAATAAAATTCATCTCCTTTATAATCTTCTTTTTTTCCAATCAGAATATTATAACTGCACCTCAATATCTTGCTTGTTTTTTTTCTTCAATAGGAATTTGAAAAGGTTAGCCTAATCTTATATTTCCACCACTGAATGCAGCTCGTATTATGTTTTGTTTACCCGTGCGTATTCTAAGAAAATTAGTTGACACTTCAACACACCAACACAAATATCGGTACTTCATAGCAGTACCAGAGGTCCATTCTTTATTCTTCAGTCTCACAAGCAGTTGCGTCTTTGAACTGAACCCTATAAGGATAAAGATTTGATCAAATTATTTAAAATGTCAACGAATGTTTGTATAATAGACTTACCCAGTGAATTGATTGGGTTTATATTAAGATATAATGATATTTCAATTGTGCATGTTTTAAATTTGTCAATAACGTGCAAGAAATTGAACGATATGATTAACGAACAAAATGTGTGGAAACAAAAATACTTCCAGAGGTAAGTTGTAAAATATTTTAAGTATATATTTACTCAATCAGGAGATAGGACTAGATAAGTAAATTTTTAATAAACCCCAAATTTGGTTGTTTAAAACTGACACATACTTAGTCTAGAATATTTTAATAATATTTTTATATTTGTTAGACTAGATTTTTTAATGTGATTAATTTTATAAATAATTAGAATACTTTTTTTAAAAGATGGACCTGGATGAGAGAATTTTACGAAGATTATGTTATTTTCGATAATACAGTTGTTTGTTGGAAAAAGTTGTGGGAGGACAGCCTGACGTCTATCAAGAAATTAAAACAATTAATTGATTCTGATTATTTAGGGAAAAACTATATGTCTACAAGCATGTTTTCAGGTCCTTTCACCAAAATGTGGGATGAGAAATTAATTAATTTAATTGATACTGACAACGGTGTATTGCCTTTAATCATCGAGCTCATTGTAAGAGAACTTAAGGAAATTGATGAAAATACAGTGTAAGATAAATTTATTATTACATTAATTCTAAATATGTCAGAGTTAGTTATACTATTATAATAACTTTATTAAACACGTACAAGATTAAAATATAAATCGTGAATCATAATACACTTAATAGCAATGAATAAATCATATATAAAATGGTTTTCAAAATGTCTTAGAATGGTAAAATATTCCGAAAATTACTATTGAAATAAAAAATATGAAGTTTTTAAAAATACACTCGAAATAAATGATAAAATATGCATTAAATTAATCTGGGGCTGCATTTCGAAAACTAAAGCTACCTTTATTTAGTATTCAGTATGCCTCCCTTGGAAAAACTGATCACATCACAGTAAATAGAAAATTTTTTAAATCTTAAATTTTTTACGAAACCTTTTTCCTAACATCATCGCTATCGAGATATTTTACTGGCCGAAGATTTCTCGAGAACACTTGTATGTTGTAAAATGAACATTTTTTTAATTTCATACTTGGTTAAAAACAATATTTTAACAATTTTAGTAAATACTAAAAATGTCAAATGTTTGAAAATTATAGGTTCTTTGTGACGCATTAGGTTGTATGACAATGTATGCCCTGTTTCAAACATATATATCTTTTTGTGAAATGACCCATAAGACTTAGAAGTTTTAATTTTTGTGGTAAAATATTGAAACATATTGTTTGCAGTTATCATTATATAATAGATGAATTTGATGATTATAATTTAAGTACTCTTGATAAGGATAAGAGAGATTACATTTTCCAAATTGAAACATATATGAAGGAAATTTATTTAACAAATAAATGGATGAAACTCTTGGATCTCCCGCCAGAAAGGCAAACTCTAGACAAATCTAGTATGCTAGCGCTTGAATGGTCAAACCAACGTATCGAAAAATCCAATAAAAGCTGGTCAAAATATTTCGACCGCGCAGCAAATAATGCGATGTTAAACTTGAAAAAAACGTATCCCGAACATCCTATATTTTCTGTATCAAAGGAAAAACTGAACTTTTGGCGTGAGAACGTGATTGAAGGTATCCAATGGAATTATATCGACGGTAGAAGAATCGTAGAAGCATTGCGTGCTACTTTATTAAAATCAAAAGCTGGCGGTTTGAGTTCAATTGAATATCATAGAGAACATAGGTTTCCATTGTATATAGAAAACTTAAGATTCAGTGTAAAATTGGAAAGCATCGCAAGAAGACTGGGAGTCCGCTGTGAATGTGCTATTTACTCTAATCACATTTTTCTCAAGTGGAAAGAATGTTGCGACAACGTCACAAAGTCTGAAAACGTTTATTTGGATCTTATATATGGAGGCGAATTTTTGAAAGAAACCAACTGTGATTCAAACGGAATCAGAATAGGAAATTATTACCAAATAATCGAAGATGACCGAGATATTGAAGAGATTGTAAGTTTTTAATAATTTTATATCTATAATATGTAAAGTTTCCGCTAAGGTGCATTGGAGCGTGATCATAAAAATGGATTTATTTATAAGTCTATAAGAGATATCAATTTGTTACATTAAATATTTTTTAATTTCCTTATATTTGTATCTTGAAGGATTATAACCAAAAAGTTGATACTTGCTTCTTATAAGTTTAGAGATAAATGAATTTTTATACGTACAAACTCCTTTGTACCTCTAGCAGACGTATATTTTTTATAAGTCGATTGTTTTAATTTAAGAAATGATTGATTTACATTTCTTTTTTTTTTCTAATAATTCAGGAAAATATTATGGATAGAGTCAACAAATTGATCAATGATTTTAAGATTTTAAATCCAAAAGCATTAGCTAATGTGAAGAAATGCATGGAAATTTATCAGAATATGCAAGCATCTTATGATAAAAGAAGCATTTTGGAAGTTGCTAAACTTAAGATGCAGGTGGTAATAATTTTTAAATCTCTAGAGAAATTATTAATGCTAAGGCAAAGTCATAATCCCGAATTAACATTTCACATAATTTCTAAGATCTATAGTATTTTGGATAATATGGATTTACGCAAAAGAACGGAAATTACATTATAAATAATATTTGCGCATACTTTATGACCATTTTGATAGATAGAATCGAATGTTTTTATACTACAACATCCTTTCACTCTTTTACTCAATTGAAATGTGAATAGCGTTGCTGTATTTAATATTCTCATTAGCAAATATATAATTCATTATATCTACCGCTGACATGTGCGTTTTTTGAGAAAATTGTTTTATCTTTTAGTACACTAACACTAATAATTTCACAGCAATGACAGAAACACTCGGTTCCCTAATTTTTAGTGAAAAAATTCTTTATAAGCTGAACAATGTTTAACAAAATTTCTTAGTGTTTATGTGACACATCCCTTTATATAGTTGGAATAAAGCACAAAATTTCACAATGATTAAGATTTCTGGAATATAAGCGTTACACGTATCATAAAACTAAACAATATAGGCTTCACTAGTGCAAATTAAATGACTAAATTAAGTAAGGCTATATAGTTTCAATATTTAGTCTTGTGTAGTTGAGAAGAGAAGAGCGAATGAATAGTTTTATATTTTGTCTTATGCATTGGCTAGAAGGAGAGAGTAAAGAGGATGGAGGAAGGGGATGTGAATGCTATCGTCTGTATTATAGAATTTTATTTATACTTGATTTATTATTTATCATCCAAAATAAATTGTGAATGTAAAACAATCCTTTACATGTTTTCATCAGTAGAGCACATTTTTTTCTTAAAACCTTTGTCACATTTAAAAAATCAATCAAATAATCTTCAGTTCAAAGAAATATTTTACGAATAATTGTACGATTATAACGAAAAATTTCACAATTTTGTCAACTGTATGTTTCTCAAAATTAGATCTCAAGGATTTCTCGGATCGTGGGCCCAGGATTTAAAGCCTTCAACACGTTAAGCTTCGGATTTCGTGTTTCTTGAATTACATTTTTCTAACACCTGCTGCATTGCTTTGTATGACGTCACCTTAAGTGTTTGCATAATAATAGCGTTATAGTGTGGTTAACGGAACCCTCACGCCTGCTTTACCGACAGTACAAGTCAATAAACAATTCGTTTAATAAAAGTAAAATGCGAAGAAAATTGCGAAAACGGGCTTCTTTATGATAAGGTGCCAATTCTAACGAGTCAATCGAGCTTAAAAAAACTCAAATCGGATGAAGAATAACGCTGTACCACTGTCCCGCGTTCTTGAAGTGGAAATAACCAAACGTAACCTCTCTTCAAGAGCACGGCACAATGGTACAGCGTTATTTTTTAACTAATTTGAGTATTTTTAAGTTCGTTTGACTCGTTAGGACTGGCACATTGTCCAACAAACGCCCGATTGTTCAATTTGCTTCGCATTTGAATTTTATTAAACGAATTGTTTATTGACTTGAACTGTCGATAAAGTAGGCGTGAAGGATCCCGTTAAGGACCCTTTGCAATTTGTTGCTGCTTTGAAGGCATCAATCAATATTTCGTCATTACAAACTAATTTCATGATAGATTAAAATACTTTTTTGTTCCAGATTAATATAAGAAAAATCTCGATAAGGCTTTACGTGCTATACGTAAAAGAAAATGAAGGGGTATACATTTATTAATTTATTAACGTGTTTCCATGTATAAGTCCTATAATATATATATAAACATTAATAAAACATATAAATTTTAAGAATTTGTTAAATCCATTTCTTTATATAACTTGATTAATTCTTTTCTCCAGGTATAGATATTAGACTCAAAGAATGTAGAAAAGCTAAGAGCTACTCCGATATTGATTTTAGAATAAAATATTTGTTGTTCAGAAATCTCAATTTATGATTATAGTCACAAGTACATGAGGCTTCGGATATCCTGTACAAGAGTCTCTTTGTGTGTTTAACTTAATTTCACATTATTATTATTTTACCGCATTCAAAATATTATGGGACTCGTAATGCTAGTATAACAGCTATATTTTGGTAATTATATTCCGTATTTGTCAGTACCAGATATTATCATAGCAAATATCCTAAATGAACTCTTTTTAAATTAAATTATCGTAGTCATTTAGCATATTTTAACTGTTTCATCATCCAATATTGCTGTCGTCGTTTGACGATACAAAAGATTCCATGTAAAAAAAATTTATATTTCTCCTGTCCTCTTAAAAATTCTGTACTGGCAGTTCACTTTTTAATGAACAACACATAAACATTATTACCTTAAAAACATGAAATATTTAATAAAGAAGGCATAAAGAATGTAAAAAATTTCTTGGATCTATATTAATATTTAAAATATTCCTAAAACGTGAGCTATACCTTTGCTACCAGTAGTGACGAAATATTGATTAATGCCCCCAAAGCAGCATTAAATTGCGAAGGGTCCTTAAGTCACATCTCAAAATCATATTACGCATTACTTTTGCAAGTCCCATAGGTCACTGCCTTGAATTGCTACATTTAATAAAACCAACTCAACAGCTTTGTGAATTATAAATGACATTAATCATTGATATTCTTACAATCTGAATAATCAATGAAAATTGAGTGATTTATCAACAAAAATAATTTTTAGGAATAGAGTGGTTATATTCTCAGACGATGTTCAAATTCAAAGGTATGCTCAGTTTTTTGATGAGAAAATGCAGCTTAAACGGATTTTCAATCGTTTTTACATCCCAGATACTTTACGCATACTTCTTCCTAGGAATAGTAGACACTGCCATCCATATTTTGCATATAATGGGTCATGGACAAGTTTTGGAGTACAAATTACCAAATGACTACATTCTGTAATTCCAAGCTGCAAGGGCTAAACGGTTTCTGCGTTTCCTATGTTAAAGAAACATATTTGGCATTAAGCTAAAAATAAAAGAACACTTTGAATTGCTGCAATTTGATAATGGTGGTTTGCTGGATCAACATCACAAACCATAACAGCCGTATCTCTTAAGACTGCTGCTAGTTTGAAGTCACTTGGAGAGAATTTAATGTACCAATATCATCATTGAATTCACTTGTATTCAATGACGTGTCTACCATTCCTTTTTGCAGTTATGAATTATCTGCATAATAGCATAATCGAATATTACCTGAATCATAAAAAATTTCAAGGCTGTAGAAAACATTTTTTAAAAACACTTACCGAGTCTCTTTTCACCAAATTTTTGAAGATTACCTGAGTCTAAATAATGTGATATGTACATTGATGTTTCTGCATTTTTACAGATCAGCAGAGCAGAGGATACACTATACTGGTGGTAACTTAATAGATGAGGGTAAATATACTTTTGTGGTATATCCACCGCAATTTTTAAATCTGATGGTTTGTAATCCCAGCCATTATGTGTTTGCTAAGAAGTACCTAATCTGCTTGCCAATAAATTTTTCTTTGCATGTACTCTTGAAATTGACTTTGCGCACCATCCAAATTTAACCAAAGTATCTGTAATAAATGATATTATTCACAAAGCATCGCGTTCCAATGCATTTTATACATGAAGATTAATTTTTACTTATCTGAAACAGATTTGAACATAACCATCCAGTTGACCTGCCAAAATTTATGTTTACATAAACATTGCTGTTAAGGTAAAAGTACCTATTATGGAACACTCTCTTAATCGTGACCCCTTCATGGAACGGTATAAAACATAACGAAAAATAGTATAATCACCATGCAAATAAGCAAATGTAAAAATTGTATAGATATTTACAGATAATTATATATAAGAATACACAAGCAATAATACTGTTATATGATAACAATTCTTTTAAAAAATACGTTGAGTGTAGCGCGCTTAAAAATCCGTAAAATTTAACATTAAGTTGCGAGTGGGGGGTGATAATTACAATTTACATAGTTCATTTTTACTTCTTAATTAAAACGATTTTACGACCCATATAAGACTTAATTGGTAATTTACATGTTATAGATTTGATTTATTTTTTGTTATTATCAATCTGAAATAGATTTTTTTAAAATATATAGCTGTTTCATAATAGATACACAATATTCGCTATAGTACGTATTTATGGAACGAGGCAAAGACGTGTTCCATTTCCACGTACCTATGTCTACCTCATGTACCCATGGATGAAACACGTGACGAAAAAGACCTCGGACACTGATTTCTGGAGAATTTTTTATGTTTTGGGTGTAAAAATTTTACTAAATTTTATGCAGTGTTTACATATTATAGTATTTACATGTTAGAGAAAAGTAAGTATATAATTTATATTCATAATTGTAATTTTCAAGCAAACCGAAAAACTAACCTATAAAATGTACTACGAGTAAAGATAATTTTTATGTTTATAATTTAATTATAGATTTACAATGCCTGCAAAAACTGAAAAGAAGAAGAAAAAATGTAATAGTGTTAAAAAAGTCAAGAGTACTGTGAAAAGTGAGGTTAAATTTGGAGTAAAAAGCAAAGTTATCAAAATTTCTGAAAAAACTGGTTCAAAGAGAAATGTTTCTAAGAAAAAAGTAAAAAGAATTCAATATGCACCTGAAGACTTAAAAAAGGCTGTACTTGATGTTGAGAAAGGAATGTCATACCGGAAAACATCTAATAAATATGGTGTACCTGTTACCTCGATACACAGAGCTATGAAAAATCAGGACCAAGCCAGCAAAAAAAGTGGACCTCCGACAGTCTTATCGCCTAATGAAGAGAGTGATATCGTTCAATGGATATTGTATCGAGCCGAGCGAGGATATCCAATATCAAAAACTGAGCTCCTGGACGCAGTGCGAAAATATGTGACTTTGCTTGATAAGAAAACTCCTTTTACTAATAGGAGGCCTGGTCGTCGATGGTATGAAAGCTTTCGCAAACGTCATAACAATATAAGTTTAAGGACACCCCAGCATCTTACCTTAACTCGTGCTTCTGTAACAGAGGAGGATCTACGTGATTGGTTTAGAGAGATTGAGGAATATTTAAGAAAAAAAGGTTTAATCGACATTCAGCCATCCAGGGTTTTCAACTGCGATGAAACCAACATGCAATTGATACCCAAGTCAGAAAAAGTACTGACTGAAATAGGAGCAAGATCAGCATATAAAATTGTAGATGGTTTTGAGAAAGAGAGCGTCACTGCTCTTTTCATGTACAGTGCTGATGGATCACGTGCTCCTCCTATGCTCATGTTCAAATACAAAGATAGTGTTCCAAAGAGCATTTCGAAGAATTGTCCAGTTGATTGGGGTATCGGAATTTCGGAGAATGGCTGGATGACGACAGAAACTTTCTATGAATATATAGCTAATATCTTTTATCCTTGGCTATTGAAAGAAAACATTGAATTTCCTGTGATTATTTATCTAGATGGACATTCTTCACACGTGACTATTCCACTAGTGAAATTTTGCCGAGAAAATCGAATAGAGTTAATTGCTCTTTTTCCCAATGCGACTCACATCCTGCAACCATTGGATATTGCTCTGTTTCATCCCTTCAAAGATTTGTGGCGTAAAACAGTTTTAAAATGGAAAGCTGAGAACAATCAGTCGAGACTAAAAAAGGAGCACGTTTCTAAGGTTTTAGCCGAAACTTTGGCTTGTTTTACAAATGAGAAAAAAATTATTCAAGGTGGATTTCAAGCTGCCGGTTTGATGCCATTTAATCCTAATGCAATAGAATATAATATTCTAAACAAAAAAAAAAAGAAAAAAGTGAAGAAGCAAGAAGATGAACCTGAAAGTCAACAGGCAGTTACAGTTGCGCAGACTGAAACCAAATCACAACATATGCAGAACTTGGAACAAAATCTACCACACGAATTACTACAAGCCTTTCGAGAAGCAGAGCAAATTGGATTCTGGACCAGAGACGTGGAGAATATTGGATTATTCAATTATTGGTTCAAGCAAAAACAGGCGACCAGTGCTAGTAATCATTATACATTTATGATTATCTAATATTAAATTTTTACAATTCCATAAAATTAGAATAATATATACAAATCAATTTAAAACTATATTTAAAAATATTTAGACTATATATACAAATTGATTTTTATTATCTTGATTTATTTTAAATAACGATATGGTTCTTTTTTACACCTTTAGATAAAATAGTGAAAACTAATCCTACAATTAAGAATATTCAGTGTTTTAACAATCACAAAGTTATTGTATTACATGACCCGTTACCTCCAAATGTGAGTGTAGAAAGTTGTAAGAATAAAAGCAATGATGTCATAATATTAGAAGTAGATAATAATATTGAAGATGTGGAATTAAATAATATTTTAAAAGATAGCAGTTTAAGTAGTATAATTTTGGAGCCGAACAATGTCACGAATGAGAATATTGAAGAAATAGAGGTTCCGTTGACTAATGAAACTTATCTAAATGTTAATAATGTTGCATCTGTTAACTCTGACGAATCAATGCCTCTACATTTGGAAAATCAAATCAACGATAAAGGTTTGTACAATATGCTAGAAAATTCACCTATTTCTATACTTAAATTTATTCATTCCTAATAATTTTGTTTCAGAAAATATTGACAGTACTTTAGAAGTAAATGCTAACCCGACTATCATTTCTTCTTCATTAATCTTCAATACGGAACTTCCAAAATTAGAAAAACAAATCAATGACAGAGGTTCGTACAATTTTTTTTACAAATTTGCTTAATTATATAAATAATCATAGTTAATTGCATCTATTTTTTACAGAGTCATATGAAGCATTCCAAAGTCCTACAATCGAAATGTCTCATCCTGTATTGCAAGAGAATTTTCAAAGGTCGACTAAAACTGTTAACAAAGAGTCAGACATTACCCAAACAGACGATGAAAATCAAGAAAATCAAAATCCAGGTACGTTATTTCAATTTAATTTTGTGGGACTCCAACATATATATGCAATTTGTAAATGAGTTGATAATTTTTCAGATAAAACTGATAATAAAAACGAAGCAAGCTTTTCTATGGCTTTCACATTGCCAGTTGAGTATTTACCGAAAAAAAAACGCATTAAATTGGAAGGCAAAGGAAAATCAAAGCTCCCTTCAGTTGGAACCAGTGATATGTGGTGGAATACAGAAATGAAAAAGGAGCAAGCCAAAAAGGAAAAGCAAGAACGAATTTTAAAGAATAAACAGTTAAGAGAAGAGAAAAAGAAAATAGCAGAGGAGAAGAAGAAGTTGCAAGAAAAAATGAAGGAAATCGCAAAGAAAATTAAGATCGAAAAGTTATAGAAAAGAATTCTGTTAAAATTTTTAATAAGAATGTTCGACGTTTCAGTGATACGATTATAGTATTATATACTCAAAATTGTGGATAAAAATGTTTAAATAAATTAATATGCTCGTTTGTTTTATAATATATGTATTTTGTTCAACAATGTTTTGAAATAAAATAAAAAAAAGTAATGTTTCAAGTTAAACCCTTTCTAAAAATTCAATTTTATTATTTTATTTTTAATAGGCATTTAAAAATTGTTATTATTTTAATCAAATATTTAAAATTTGTTATATTTCGAGTTTACAATTTAATGTAGTGAACGTTTATTTGGACAAATTTAGTTACTTATTATAATTATCTGTAATTATTAATCCGTTCCAAAATAGGTACATTAATTATGGAACACCGGGGCACACCATAAAAATGGCGTTCAATAATAGGTACAAGACATCAACTCAGTATTTTATTTACCGTAATTTTACTTTCTAACGAATTTGCATATTTAACGTCGCAAATTAATCTGCAAACTACGGCCCATCGAAATATATATAACACATTGTAATATCAGCACTTTTAATAATGTCATTTGAACAATAATTTTAGGTCTCCTTAAAACCGTTCCATAATCGGTACTTTTACCTTACTACTTAATCGTACAAGTCAGCCGTAATCAGCAAGCAGAACTTGCAGCGTAGCTACTTCGCAGAGCTGCCAACTCAAATTGACCTTTTTCAGGTTTAATTTTGTTGTTGTTGGGAATGCTGCTTTCCACTTTACAACGGCCCTATTCAAAATAGGATCCATTATTCCACTGTATTTTAAGAGATTGTTTAATTATAAACTGCGAAATGTTCAACTTCACAATATAAACACACCGCGCGCACCACGCACTGACGTTTTTCTCGAATTTTTCACCTATTTCGCTGTATTTCGGGAGATTCTTGGATTTTGAACGGTGAGAGGCACGAATTTCGCTGAATTTGTTGCGGAAAAGCGTGGAAAGTGCAGCGGGGCGCGCGAAAAGTGAGAATAGTGAAAAGGGCCCGGTCAACCCTGGTCGCCGTTGGAAAGTTCGAATGGCCGCTAGGTGTGTGTTTACTTTATCCGCGGGAATGAAGTCAAAGTAGTGGCAGAATGAGGCTAACCGCCATCTTGATTGTAGATAGATATAGCACATAAGTGATATGTAATTAATTTTATACAAAGGTAGAGTAGAAGCAAAAAAAACAATTTTGCATTTCTTTTCTAAGTAAAACAATATTGTTTCATCAAAATAGAAATTTATGCAAATTTAATACTGAATCATGACAGATTGGTTGGATTATCATTTAACTTATATGTATAAATAAATATATCTATTGGGCATGAGTTAACTAAACACCATGTATGTTCAAAGAAATAGCAATATTTATTTTAATTATTTCTATTTATTATTTCAAATATAACATTATCACTTTCGCTCATTATTTAATTTTTAAGAATATCAATTTGTCCAAAGCATAATCGTAATTATTATTTATTATTTCAATACCCAGGTGATCCTATTATGTTCATGTTCCTGCCTTTCCCTCATTTGCGTGTCTCTCTATGTCGATCATTTATAAATACCTTATTTATATTGACATCTCCCTATAAAGAATGTTTCCCTGTGTCAAATGAAAAAATTGTAATATTATGTTAACAGAAGAAAATTAAAAGACATTTACTAAAATGCTACAATCCAAAAATAATAGAAAAAAATGCATATTTGACAATTACCAGTATTGCGTCAACAAATTAATAAAAAGTTCGATCCCCGTTGCTCTCTAATCATCGAACTATCAATAAGTATCTATATTTGTTTCTCGATCAAAACTCTTCCGCTCGTTCGTTCTTCATTTTAGTTTTTGCTCTTTCGATTATTTTGCTTATTTGTTTATTTATTATTGCATGCTCCTGTGTGCGTTTAGCGGTTACTATTACACTACAGCGGGGAAGTTTTCACGAGAGATTAATGAAGTTATAACAAAAATATGAGTGATTAATTTAGATCGATTTGTGGAGAGGCAATAAAACTCGTCTTAATTCATCTCTATCTAAATCTATTGTCAGAGAAGAGTGCACTTTTCGTTGGCACCATGCTGATGGTAAGAGCGTTGCGGCTGCATAGGAGTCGGTGTTGGCGACAGTGGCCTACCCTCCATAGCTTGAATATTTTTCATAAGTTCTCGGAACACCTGCCAGTGACGAATCAATCTGTGATTAAGCTGTAATGAAAAAATGAAGAAAAAGACTGACGCATTTACCTGTACAACGCGACAGTTAAATCTCGCACTGCATTCGACATAACCACAACGCCAATGTTTCCGAACGAGGTTAACGATGTCCCGATAACGTGTACCAGAAGCGACGTTCGTTAACAGCTCATCTTGCTTATTACCAACGACTAGTAATGGAACGCCTCTCATATCTCTAGCTTCAAATATTTGATCACGTAACGTTCTAATGTACTGTCAAGTAAACAAAAGAGTCGAATATGAATTAATGGATTCACCTTACAGTGTGCTATGTTTACTGTAAAGAATAAAGTACATACTTGAAAAGTGTCCTGATTGCTGAGATCAAAAACGAGTACATAAGCAGTGGCACTCCTCAATCCATAATAACGAAAATCTGTCCATTCCAAATTCGAGCTCATTGGAAAGTAAGGAATGGTCGGTAAGTCAGTGATCTTCAATTCATACAATCTATCTGCCAGGACTACGCTCGGATAGAACAACTCGCGCTTTTCAGTCGGTCTGTACTCCTCGGAAAACTCGCTCCAAACAAATTGCTAATGTGCGTATAAGGCAAGAAAATGTAGTAACCAATTATTCCATTAGACGTACAGTAGCTAATTATAATTAAGCAGTCTTACTCGTATTATGCTGGTTTTTCCCACCCCAGGTGCACCGAGAAATACAATTTTTACACGATCCAGACTGTCAGCAGGGCTGTCCTCCTGCCTCGATTCGTTATTTTCACAAATCAATGCCTCGCCGACTCGTTTCTCCAGATAATCCAAATCCACTTCTGCAATATAATCTCTGTATCAGTGTACAGGTTACTTAGGTTAGGTCCGTTTTTTAATTGTGACACTGTAGCACCACAATTTACTGTGATGAATTAACAGTGCAATAATAGAAAAAGGACCATTCGAATGCAATGAAATGAGATATAGTTAGATGGTCTAACCTAACAAGTTTGTACTGCGATACTTACGGCTGTGAGATTGCGGCGGGAGGCGAAGCCTCCGCTTGCCGCTATCTTCTTCTGTCCCTATGATTATCGATAAATTGGAAGAAAGATTAATGAATAATTTGAGCAGCTGACAATTATTATGACACTAGGATCAGTCTCGATGGTGGCTAACGTTGTTCATAAATTGAGCGTTGATTATTAAAATTTGCATATATCGATACTTATATTAGATTTCTCTCACTTGGGTTTCGCCTCTTGGAATTTTCTGCTGAAGGTGTGCGTACGTATTTGTAAAGTGTTCGACGTTCTTTTAATAACTTTAAGAAAATCACAGTTATGGCTACGTCGTTGCTCTTTGAACTATTTTTATTTATTGCAATTACTCGATTATATCGTTTAACAAATTTATTTATATTTTTATTGCTTCTCTTCGTTATAGCTCGATGGATGTATAAATATATTGCATAAGTATTGTACGAAATTGTTCTATCGTTTATCTTTGACGACGTAAAATGTTTAAAGATTGGCTTGCGTAAACTTGTTCACTCAACTGCTGTAATCGTTGTAATGTGTTTCAATAATTATTCTCGTGGTGTATGTGTTACAAGAACCGTTTGTAGAGAGAAAGAAACGATCAAAGAGAATCAATCACGCAGTTAACAACGAGACCACCAGTGTAGGGTGTATTTGCTCTTGTCTCGCATAGCAAACTCATTGAAGAAATGTTGTAGTCGCGAACAGCATCATGTGCGAAATGCTTTAATTTTGAGACGAGGAGAGGATAGCTTCTTCTCATGGCTGCTCGATCGAAACTCACTCGGGGCTTGGCTGGACTTGGGATGAGAAGGGTGCAGAGAAGGGAACAAAAATACCTTCACTGCGCAATCGCCGGCTCTTCAATTCCATTTCCTTCCCACTGCACTGTATCTCGTTTTGACCAAATAAAATTCTATATTGAACTAAAAGCTTGGACATATGGGCTGGAAAGGATTCTACAACGTCAGAATATCATCTCTAATAAAAGATTAAAGATTTTTTATTAAATAAATATATAGTATAATATAGTAGAATTTTGCACAGAGGTAACTATTATATGCCCTATTCGCGAGGCGAATAAATTTTTCTGATTGAAATTCTACACTAATATCATTAGGACAGACATATTTCTCTGCACGTAACGTATAAAGGGTGATTTTGTTATACTTTGACGTTAGAGTAGTAGTATACTAACTAACATAAAGCAGGAATAAGAGATTTACGTGCAATATAAATTGTCTTAATAGACCATATTAGACTAACAGCTACCGTCTCGTTAAAAGTTCTATAATAATATATTGGTACATGAATATAATTGAAAAAGAAATTAGTCAAAAATCATTATTGGGGAGGTTACTTCGAGCTATTAAAATAGTTTTTATGTATAAACTTTACTCTAGTATACAGACTCTTTCTTAGCTAATGGGTGAAAAAGTGTCGATATAATAAATAAAAAAGGTTTAACATCAGAAACTTTATATAAGAAAAGAAATTAAAAAGTAGAGGGTACGTCGATTTGAAAAATTCTAATTGCGTCCTTAATAAGACATTAATTAATTTCATTAATCTAACGACATTACTTGATTCAAGTGTAAATTCTATACGTCGATCAAATTAGTCTTCGAGTTTCGCGATTAGTAACATTCACTGTGTTTCGATCAATAAACAAGATAGCTGTAAACGTATACATACAACAAAAATTGATTATTTCAGTTTCAGCGTAATACTTTCCCACACATTGCCTATGGCACTTACAAAATTGAATTATTCAAAACTTATTCCTACTATGCAAGAATTATGTTTCTCTATATAGTATATGTATCATAAGAATACTGTTGTAGCAAGCATGTTGAAAGTTGATGTTTCATCGTAATAAATATCATTCCCATGGCGTAGATCGTCCTGTGCGACGATAATTCGTTCTTCCTCGTTAGTGGATTTACACTACTTACTATCTACTATACATAGCTTTATGACAACTCCAATGCGCCGTTATAATGTAATATATGCAATGACAAAGTTAGTCCTGGCTAATCGCTGAAAGGCCAATTTCATAAATATGAACGTACAAGAGGCATCTCCAAAACTTTGGAATGATAGAGAAATTTTGTAGAAAATCTTTTCCTCCAGAGCCAGAAAATGTTCATTTCAATTGTACCAGCACCATGAAATATGTCACAACGGCACCCAATACCTATTGAAAAACAATAAAACCAAGTTAATTTTGTAAATTACAGAAACAGGGACAACAGTTTTGTCTTACCGAAGCGAATAAATCCAATGACACCGTAAAGAACTTTGCTCCTGATATGGACATGGCTTTCTGACACTGCTGACAGACAATCTGAACAAACGTCTTAGCTTCCTCGGAACCGTCGTACCAGTGACACGAGTATGCTGCTTCCATCACAGAAGAGCTCTGAATTTTTATCACAGAAAAAAACACACAGTTCAATTAACAAAACGACACTAATAAACAATAAATAAATCAAGAACCACGACCATACTCACCTCCTCGATCAAACGGTTACCAAATATGCAGAACAGAAACACTTGACCAAGACTGTAGAGCAAATAACCGATAACAGTGGCTGCATAAACGTCTACCGCGTGTACCTGTAACGATCAATAATAATTGTAGTCTAAAACCTCAAAGCTAAGGACTAGAATCTATGTCAAAAAAAAAAAGAATGAAAGATATAGAGTAAAAAATAAAACTCAGTGTTTCCAGCTTTTATACCTTGGTAGCTTGATAAGCAAGAAGAGTCAGTGTGATGGTAGTGGCCAACATGTGCAGGAGTAGTGCGATACCATATGCATCACCAATAGCAGTCACCAGTCTGCAATAAACGTAGATAGTGAAATAAGTACGTAATTCATTTCACGTATACAGGTGCGGGTAGAGGAAAGCTTTGTAAACAGGAGTAAGCGTAACTGTAATACACTACCTTCACTGTCTTACACGTCTTTACACCCCTTGAATTGTCCAACGAATTGCCCAGGCCAGTTCGTAGGGCACTGGGCACGTCCCCCATTGCGGTCAATATCGCGCTCTCTTATACAATAAATGTTTGACCACTGTGGGAACAGACGCACTCGCGATTCACCCCCAACGTACGCGTATACGTGCATGTATACGAGGCACGACAAAAAAACATGTGCAACGATAAAAAATCTCCAGATAATTTCCTTCACCTTACAACGTGCTTGTGCCTCTCCACCCAGTATTTGATGGCACTTCTAACGAGCATCTCCTGCTTCTTCGTCAATCCATTGGGACCAACTCCCCCGTTAAAAGTCATCCCAGCGGTGGGCCTAAAGGTCGCCGTGAAATCCTGACGATTACTGTAGATCCCCCTTAAATCCAGATCCAACATATTCTCTCCTTGAGCAGGTGGTGGTTGAATCTCCTGGTTCTCCCTCAAATGATCCGCGCTACCAGCCTGTAAAATCGTTCGACTTTCAGTTTGCAGCCTCGCAGAAATATTGCTGTCTTTACAGATACAGAGATTCCTTGACCTTGAACAGTTCTGAACTATTTGGCACAACGGTGTCCAGTGTGGCACTGAGCTCCATCAAGGGTTTCATGATCTGTTTGAGATGCTGAAGTTGCTCGCAGGCGAACAGCAGCCAGGAGCAGAATAATACGTCAAGGGAGTTGGAATCGGTCATGGCGAAGATGAGCCAGTAGAATTGGAAAATGAGGATCAGCACGTGGGACATTCCGTGCCTGACGTCGAAAGGATACCAGGCACGAAGCATTAACCTTGGCATCTAAAAGAGGAGTAATGATAATGTTGTTATAGAAATGGTACAAAATAATTAATGAAGCGTTTGGAAAAAATTACTTACTTCCACTACAGTGGTCTCATTAGTTACAGGATCGATAACCTTTTTCCAAGGATCCTCGAGGAACGTTATGCCAGTCCAAGCGAGCACCGAGAACACTGTAGCAGCCCCCACGAGGAACAACAATCTTCTCATCTTTGTCAAGGCTATCGAGTGATATCTGGCATTGCTCTCGGCGAACAAAGGATGACTATTTGGATTGTTCCAAATGCCGAGTGTCCTGTAAAAGAGCTTGCTCCTCACAGCGAAATAGATCACTTTCACTATAGTATGGGTGAAGAACAGCATTGTGATGGTGTTCGCAGTGAGGTCATCAACGTCACCGCTTTCCAGAATCAGGTTCACCCCCATTAGACCATATTGCAAAACGATCAGGAACAAATGGACCTGTTTGAATATCAGTATATATAATCAGTCTCAATAGATACAATTTTCTAATTAATAAAAATGAACACTTACACAGCAATAAATCCTGTGCATAAATTTCGTACCCCCGTCGTTGTAATAATTGAAGAGGAAGTGTCCACTGATCTGCATGAGCCGTATATTTGGCATGAGATCGGCCACCAGCCCTTGTTGCTTAAACTTCATCATCTATAATTGAGAAGAGAAATGGGAATGAGTAAAAATCAAGTTTAACGAGCTCATACGCTTAT
Organism: Prorops nasuta; assembly: GCF_024137725.1. NCBI lineage: Eukaryota > Metazoa > Arthropoda > Insecta > Hymenoptera > Bethylidae > Prorops > Prorops nasuta. Next base: position 4,901,406 of record NW_027116811.1, on the reverse strand, counting down.
GCGTTTGATATTTTGTAAAGTGACTTTTTACCTTGAAGTCTGTTTATCGACTCGTGCGTATTTCTCAATATTCTCCTCGCTTCTAGATTTTAACTTGACTAATTAAGAATAAAAATGAATTACAATAGTGGAGAACCGACGTTGCACAATGGACTGCACCACTGTCCGGATAATGTTGTACTGAGGACAGCCAAAGTACTCACGGTTTGTTAGTGGTCGTCGTCAACGTGGACGTTGTCGAGGCTTCGGGGTATACCTTATTGCTTTAGCTGCCAGGGTACCGGCGACTTACACCTATACGGAGCTATACCCTCAACCCCCACTCTTTCCAGAAGACCGTCAAGCTGTCGACCCTGTCGACCGCCAAGCCAAAGCCAACGCAAGACTCAACCTGCGCGTTAGACTCTTCAACCCCTTGGGCACCAAACGTGGACCAATGGCAGTCCGGTACCAAGCCAGTTCGAACGTCTGCCGCCATTTCTTTTGTTTCATCGATATATCGTAACTTCCCTCCTCGGCCACCAGCTTAAATTTCCTCCTCGATGCGAAGAATTTTATTATTTTACTCGGTTCTTTGCCGCAGGATAAGCACTTGACTCTTAAACTCTTGCGAGCCGAGGTCAACGGTGGCTCTGTCGCGCGGACTCGTTACATCAAAGAAACGACGACAGGTCGCTTTATTGATTCGTTCGAGCCGTTATTAACAGCCTGTACATGTATATAATACTTTACTTATGGAATAAAGAAGAGTATAATAAGTTTTACATATTTTGTAGCCATGTGGCATTCCTGAACAAAGGTCACCTTTGACCTCTTCGAAAACTATTACGATGAAAATGTACATTATGTTTTACACAGCGCTAAATGTAATACAAGTTTACGCTAGCTCTATTCGATTCTGGAAACTTCTTTCGTTCGCCTTTAATAGTTTGCCCGCTTCCAACGAAATCGCTCATCAACTCTGTATACACAAACGTTAATCTTTACTTTCTGCTCATTAATAGCCACTAACTTTCTGCATAGCGCAATTACACGCATTTCTTATGCAATCGAAAGAAGTTTTGTACATTTTATTATTTATCAGAGCGAAAAGTTGATATGTGCCCACACGAGCACAGTAGATCTATCGAATTGTTTTATAACTATGAAAATATATTGTGCAAGGAGGCTCGTTTGTTTCGAGCATTTTTCCAAACAATTTCCAACGTTGCCGAAACATCGTGACTGCTGCCAGTGGTACTAACTGCATTTCACTAGACTTTACCTATGACGTCATATGGATTTCTTCAAAGATTTCTGAAAATAAAAACGATGCATTATAATTTTATTCTGAATTGCAAGAAGTTCCTTACAAAAAATCTCACCTGACGTATTAAAATAATTAACAACGTTGATATAATTTTCATCAAACCTCCTTATACCTCATCATTGGTCATCTTCTTCGGCTAAAATTCTATTTAAATCCTCAGCATCAAACTGGCACCTGCAAGAAGAATATTAAAAAGTATTATATATAACCTATTTAACATATTATTTAACACGTGCCACAAAAAGTAAACTTAATTAATGTAAGGATGGAAATAAAGAGCGCTCGTTAAGTCTCGCGCACGCACAAATGTTTAACGTATGCAAGTTTAATTTGTATATCGCTATTAAATGAGGAGCGATTGAAAAAAGTCTGGGTCGTGCTGTATTGATGTGCATGTTAAGGTTTTCTCAAGATTTTCCTTGAATTTGTCAGGATGGGAGTTTAAACGTGGAAAGAGTGGGGTTTTCGTGCAATATAAAGAGAACCGGTCCAAGAGGTATCGCTCTCACTCCACGGACTGCGGTCTATCTTTTAAGTGCAGTATAACGCTCTTCTCCTTCCTCTCACCGACTTTAAAACTATATATCGCTATACTACTATTGCTATTGCTATTACCACTACTACTATACTGCCACCACCACCACTACTACTACTGTTATTGTTCGTGCTGTTACCAATACGATTAAAATTTAATCCGCGGCCTCTTACCTGTGACAATCTCTCGTACATCCATTTTTCGTACCAATGGCCAAAGTAAGTCTTATTTTACTGTATTCAATTAATTTTAATTTTTTTCTTCCATTTTTATATATTTTTTTTTTTTTTTACTTATCTTTCTCCATTTCTTCCTGTATTCAGTAGCATACTTATAAAAAATAATCCCCATCCTCCATCTTCGCTCGGAGTAATTAACAGCGCTGATTGTTTGCCTGAAAAAGTAAAGTTTTTGTTCAAACTGTTATTACGGCAGCTTACGTCAACAGAGTTCACCGCGGACAAAACTTTGTCCTCTTAACCAACCATGTCTTTCCGCGTCTCTTTCTGCACCTTTCTAGCACGTTGCCCAATTTCAGGTTTACCAAGGACGCGCTTTAGAAATGCTCACTCGTTTGTTCCGAGTCGATTCAACTATTTTTTCATATCCCAATGATTATACGTTATTTATTCATAAGGGAGATATTTTTTCAATCGTTGCTCCGATCTTGCTCAATTTACAATTCGAGGGAACAGAATCCGTTCAATTTTCAACAATATAGTCCTTTCGTTCGCTCGAGCCGTGACGGACGAGTTTGGAGAAAGCGCGGATTGTGCAAGTCTCTGTCCAGTACACAGTATGCTATAAACTTCTTACAGTCTCCTCGACTCGCACAGTATCTGACAAGAATTGCGCAATCCGTTACGGTATAGTATCGTAGCCCGTATCTCGCGCATTTATCATTCTCAATGATTTCGACCAATTTCAGTTATTGCGCAAATTCTTACTTTTACCTATTATATCACATAATGCACATAGCACATTGCGCTTGCTGCGTCACTATCGATGTAAATATAAGCCAATGTGTACAGATATATGCAACACACGTGTATAGTTACATTATCGCGTTACGGCGAATTTTGGCACGAGACCCCAATAATCTATGCACCAATTCACCTTCGTATCACGTACGGCTTATATTATCGACGGTTGTTTCGAGCAATTACGAATCTATCAATGTTTTCATGCTTGTCGAAACACGTGTATTTATAAAGATATAATACCGAAAATGGTAGAAATCTTCTAATTATATTGTAAATAAATGTTAAGATAGCATGGATAATGTTAAAAAAGTTTCAATGTTTCAAATTGTGGCCTGGAACGTTTTAGGAACATTTCTGACACTGTATATGCTGTGTGGGTTACTCGTTATGAGGATTTATCGAGGACATTTTATGCCATTAAACACACTTGTACACAAGAAAAAAAAATTGTTATTGATTCAGATGCTGCTGATACAACCGAACGAGGAAATGTCAAAGCAGATCAGAGTGGAGCTGAATGAAAACATAGCAACGCGTGACAAGGATTTGGAAATGATCAAAGAATGGCTGGCGAAGCAACCACACTTGCCTCCTTATGATGGTACGCAATAAATAACTTTATTTTGTTAGTTGCCAAATAATGGCATTTCTCATTCGTATTTTGGTTCTCATTGTTTCCATGTTATTACAGATGACGCGAGACTGATGACATTCCTACGAGGATGCAAGTTCTCCTTGGAAAAGTGCAAGCGAAAGTTGGACATGTACTTTACAATGCGAAATGCTGTTCCGGAATTTTTCGCAAATCGAGACATCACCAGACCAGAGCTTCGGGACGTTGCAAATTTGATGTAAGAATCGAGATACAGCATGATAATCAGTCCTCGCGATATTTGTTAATAATCTCTTATCGTAAATTCAGAAACATACCACCGCTGCCAGGTCTAACGAAAAATGGCCGTCGAGTGATTATAATGAGGGGAAAGGAGAAGGATGCACCAACGCCAAACGTGTGCGAAGCAATGAAGCTCGTCATGATGATTGGTGACATCCGTCTCAAGGAGGAGTCGCATGGTGTCGCTGGCGATGTTTATATTCTCGACGCCACTGTGGCTACAGCCACGCACTTTGCTAAATTCACTCCCACCGTGGTGAAAAAGTTTCTAATTTGCGTTCAAGAGGCCTATCCTGTAAAACTGAAAGAGGTTCACGTTATCAACGTCAGTCCACTAGTAGACACGATCATTAACTTTGTAAAGCCTTTCCTCAAAGAGAAGATTCGCAATCGTATTTTCGTCCACAGTGATATAAAGACTTTGTACAATCACATTCCACAAGAGATATTACCGACCGAATATGGCGGCAATGCTGGTCCAATTCAAGCAATACACGGTAATGCAGTTTAATATTTTTTCTTTACCTTATGTTTCTTTCACAATCCTTAATTGATTCTCCATTTTTTGCATAGACACTTGGATGAGGAAATTGGAGGAGTACAGTGGTTGGTTCAAAGAACAAGAATCTCTCAAGGCAAACGAAGCTCTTCGACCGGATAAACCAAAGACCCATGACGATCTGTTTGGCCTAGATGGATCGTTTAGACAATTGCAAATCGATTAGATACTTTAATCGTTCGACTATTAATTACCTATTATTGTTATTACGAAGCTGAGTTTATTAGGAAATTGTATTACGTTAATTTACGTATATTTTTGTATAAATCATATTTGCTTTATGAAACATTTACCAATTTATTATTGAAGCATATCCGGATGTCTAATCTCAGTTGATTATAAACAATAGAATGCAATGCAAACAACAAAGAAGATAAGTTGCTCTTCGTAGTGCAATGTTGTTTTTATGCGATTGTTTACATTCGCACGTTTCTCATTGCAAAACAGTCGTATACTCGGTTTAACCTCTCATTCGTACACCTTCGAGCATCGAAGCACTGACAATAATCTCAACGAGCATAGAACAATGAGTGTTTCGCACAGAGTGGCTATTCTATACTTCGTATGTGCTCTTCTTATCTCGGATGTTTACCTGCTTAACAATACGCGCGAAAACTGTAAGTTTTCAGAAACCGCTTTGTCACCTATTTAATTTAATTTTATTACTTTCTCACCTTTTTCCGAGAAGGGGACGCGAAAAGAAACCGTTCTAAATGGTGCGTGCAATTACGATGCGGTAGTGACGAAAGATGCATCCAGCGTAGATTTTGGTGTCAAAATCCACCTTGCCCCATCATGCAGTATTGTGCTAAAAGTAACAAAGGTGTGCGTTTCGTTGATCGATTCTTTGGTGAAGAAATGCTGGATTATGTTATGTATTGTGGTAATTTTTTGCAGAATTTTCTAAAGGACCAGAATCTTGCGATAAGGTGCATTGCAACAGCGGTTATCGATGTACAGTGAAAGCATATCGCTGTAATCTGCAGCAGAGTAATAGAATTTGTTATTTAATATTAAGGATTACGACATATCTAGACTTATATCTGCTTATAAAACATATTTTTTCATACTTAAAGTATCTCTAACTATTAGATAAATCTAGAAATATCCTTTAATAATGACAAAACATAATTTAGAAACATTTAATCACTTATATATATATATAAATTATAAAAGAGAAATTTACAGTGCATCGTGCACCCTCTTTATCGATCCATCGATGGAAACTTCTCCTTTTCAGATTGTGAGCGAGAAATCGCTAGATGTATAACCGAAAAAGATTTCTACGAAGGACCTGCCACTTGTATTGGGTTCCAGTGTCCTTCTGAATATCGTTGTATTCTTCGTGAGTCCTTATGCCTCGATCCTCCTTGTAAACTACTCGAAAGTTGTGCTCCGAGTAGAGGTTATTTTTTACAATTTCAATTAACCTAAAATTTTCCATCATTACTGTCGTAAGCCCTGTGAATGTTTACAGATGTCGAACAGTGGCTCTCCACGTGTAAATTATTGGGCTGTCTATCAGAGTATGATTGCTTCTTGCGTAGTCAAGTCGACAATCGCCTCCATATAATCACCAAACATATACCAGATTGTATTACAACAAATGGTTCGAACAATATTCAAATTGAATAGAATCAGATTGTGATTAGGTAATCTGTCGTGAAAAGTAATTGCTAATCAAATTCTTGTCACTCTTGCTTGTTTCGCAGCAAGTCAAGCAACGGTTACAAAGTATTGCCTGGGGTGGATTTGCCCGCGTGGGTTAGAGTGCTCGATAAAAGTACAGGGGACGTGCAATTCGGATAACTGTCGCGTCGAGCGTTTTTGTCACGGTCCTCTGCACGCGTCCCAAACACAGCAAAGGGTATACAAAGAACTCTGTTAAGAAACCATTCTAGCTTCGAAAACTTTGTCTGACGTCAATACATTTTTTTCAGTCTAACATTGAGTCAAACTTTCAACCGTCTAGCGTGAAAACGCTTGCGCAAATCGAACACGAACTGATTCTTAAGAGCCGGAAAGACGATAGGAATGGAACGTTGGTCAAGGTTAGGTTGGAATACTGGCTCTAAATAACCGTCGGTTTTCGAAGAATGAATGAACAAAAACGAATGTTATATGTTTACAGAATAGAATCGTTCCTGGTATGGATGAATCGTTATATTTAAATGATAAGTAAGTGTATAGATTAAGGTTCGTAAATAATCTGAATTTTTATAAGTAATATAATAATACGAATACGTTGGAAACTAGTGATAATTTATGGTGGACAACTATACGCTATCGCAAAAAACCCGAGAGAACGTTTTTTAATAATGATGAGCCTGAATCGACGCAATCCGAGCGATTAAACGTTGCAGAGGTAGACAGCATATCTTTGCAAGGACAAGATGCGAATGCGAATGTTGCCCCTGTGACAAGGCCAGAACAGGACTGGTGGACTTTTTTTCGAGTTGAGAAGAACTATAACGACGTTCTAGACTATCCGGATAAACCAGTCAAAATTGTTGATGAAATTGGAACGTTTAATATTCCAGACTCATCACTGTTTTAGGTAGGAGATCGTAAAAAACAAGTAAAGTCAAAACGTGTAAGATTGGTTAATCAATTCATATTACCTTACAAATTTTTTTAATTAATAATTTTTTGTTTTCCAGTTAGATTTTATGAACGTTTCTAATTCAGTACCGAGTTTAAGAGAGTCGTATAAGTATAACGACTATAATTTGCCTTAAGGATATGGATAGTTATTTGTTGAATTATTATTCTATGAGACAATAAAGGCATTATATCGCTTTTTTTTCTTTTCTTTCACCGTAAATGAACTGAAGCGATCCAGAAGAGGAATAAGAAGGAAGAGGAGGAGAAGGAGTCTGGTGGTGGTAGTAGAGAGAAACAAGTTTTACTCGAGATGAACAATCCAAGTAGCTGGGTTAAACGATTCTCTCCACCTGAGGCAACACTGCTTGGCTCTAACGGCTTGCCGGAATCGTGGCAAAAACACTATTGCCACTTTCTCACGGCTTTACTACGTATAATAGAAACAAAGAGAAAGATAGAGAGAGAGAGAGTCATTATGACGTGACCGGACTAGTTATTAATTGCTGCGAGAAAAATTGAAGAAACGCGTGAAATAATTAAGATCGCAATGTGCGCTTTAACATTATTCAATAGGAAAGTGAACGTATTAAGCAGAATCATAACTTTGATGAGACGTTTCTTTCAATTTCACATTCTATTTAACTACGTTACAGTATATAAACTTTGCCAAAAAGATGAGCAAAACAAAAAAGGGCATATTTAAGGTTGTTTTTAAAATAACAAGAGGAAAGTTTTGTTTTCTGTTTATTTCTCTCTTCATCTCTCTCTCTCTCTCTCTTTCAATGAAGGAAAGGAAAGGAAAGGACCGTGTCAGAGACCTTCTTTTCGCGCCGATGTAACCGTGCCGCCGGGAAGACTCAGAGACCTCAAAGAGAAGGTTCGTAACGTTCGAACGTATACGTTGAAATTTGCAAGAATAGAACGCAGAGGTAGCGGGATGTAGTGGAACTTGTCTACCGAGTATTACTACCGTGGAGGAGAATGGTACTGATCTAGTTGGCTGCTGAGCGCGGCACTGTAAACTACCACCTTTTGGTCAACTCCGATCGACTATCTCGGAGAAGTCTCGTGTACGTAATTTCTGTTTCTCGTTTTTCAACTGATAAACGATCAAATACAGGGTAAGTGCAGCCGAGGTTATTTATTATATTTTTACTATCCTTTCAATACTATCTTATTGATATAAATCTCTTTGTAACATGAGTCTATATACATGACTCGCATTGTAAACACATTTATAACTAACTGATAGGTGTATTATTTTTCGTAATATCGTGTGATAAAATAATATACATTTTAACAATAGAGTCTCTTGTAACTTCCACTTACATGACCCACATAGTATATACATAGATTAAAAATAATGCAAAAATATAAAACTTTGACACAGTATTTTCTTGTGAAAGAAATTGGACTAATATTGATCAACCGTTACATGTAATATAATAATGAATATAAGATTAAATAAACATACTCCTTTCTTTGAAATTACATTTACATGACCTAAATAGTAAATAAATTGAAATACAACAACTGCATGACAGGTGTATCATTTTGTTGTCAATGAAATCACGACAATATAGATCAAGCGTCTCGCGTGACATATTATATACATTTAAATATAAACACAGCCTCCTTATTATTGTAACTTGCACTTATGTGACCCGCATTGTAAATAGATATAGAAGAAAAAACAACAACAACGATTGACAGATATGTATCATTTCTTCGTTGTCAATGAAATCACATGCCAATATTGGTCAATCGTCTCGCGTGATATATTAGTTTATTTACAAGTCATCATTGCCTTTTTTGCCAAAGAACTTTGTTCTTTCCTTGACAGAACAATGAGCACCGCTTACGCATATATCAAGTTTCGCTAACTGTCAAAGTATCGGTAAACGTTACAAGGACCATAGGATTGAAATTAAATCGCACGACGCAATAAATCGACAATAATTGCAGCCAATGCACGATCGTTAGATTAGAAATGAATAAAGGATAATAGAAGAAGGATGATAAGCAATGATGCGAACAATGACTGGATGCCACGAAAGTTTTTAAAATACGGATCACGGTCGTCAATTGTCATAAAGAGTCTGTTGACATTTCGCAAAAGAAATTAGCGGGCGTGCGTGATCAAGGTACGCGCGCGTGTCCTGTTTAAGCGTCTCCCATTGTGTTGAATTTCACAGTATTCGCATAATCACATGTATAATAGGTAGTTGATTATTTAACGAAAAACGAGCACTGAGAAAAATCTCCATAATATCGATTAACAGTTATTAACGACTAAAAATAGACATTTCACGTCTAATTTAATAGATTGCAATTAACGCGATTATAAAACTTAACAGCGACTTTAATCGATATTGCGGAATAACTTTTTCCAGTGAAAGAATACGAAGAAGCGCGTTGCGGCCAGTGAACGTAACGGTGACGAGTGAACGCACACGGACAGCGCACGTGTACACATATGTATTACGTGCATAGCGTACGCGAGCGATCATCCGTCCCAGGCGGATTCTTCGACAATAATAATCGTACTCGGTAGAGTCAACAATCGTCAAACGTTACAGCACATTTTCAAAACGTGTAATTCTTGACAATAATTTCTCGCTTTGCAGATGAGTTGTAATTGTCCTCTTCAGGCGTCCACAGGACCAACGTTGGCCTCGACATGCGGCGGTCCGTCCTTCATGCTCTTCATGGGCCTCTTGGAAGTATTTCTACGCAGCCAATGTGACCTCGAGGATCCTTGCAACAGGCCCCTACCAAGGGACCGTGTGAACAACAGGTACCACACGATTTTTAAATTTCCCGCTCATATAGTTCACACTTATAAAATTATTTCAAGTAGCAGTTTTTAAAAAATTGCAACTCAAAATTCACATTGATAAATTGGTTCCAGGTACGACTTTGTGGTAATCGGTGGGGGCAGCGGAGGAGCGACTGTGGCGGCTCGTTTGTCGGAGGAGCCAAGATTTTCTGTTCTACTGCTGGAAGCTGGTCTGGACGAGCCTACTGGTACCCAGATTCCTTCGTTTTTCTTCAATTTCCTCGGCAGTGACATTGATTGGAAGTACAATACCGAGAGCGAGGACGAGGCCTGCCTGAATAAAGAGGATAGACGTTGTTATTGGCCTCGGGGCAAGGTTCGTCATGCTTGTTCAACGCTGGATTTACATAGAGGTCATTGACCTTGTTCATAAAATACTAATAAAAACTTTAAAATGGGAAAGGTCCTTGGAGGTACCAGTGTGATGAACGGAATGACGTATATGAGAGGCTCTCACAAGGATTTCGACGATTGGGCGAGGATTGGTAATGTTGGCTGGTCGTATCAGGACGTTCTGCCTTATTTCATCAAGAGCGAGGACAATTTGCAAGCCGATGCGATGGATTATGGATACCACGGAGTTGGAGGTCCTTTGACAGTCACACAGTTCCCTTATCATCCACCATTGAGCTATGCACTTTTAGAAGCTGGAAAAGAGCTCGGTATAAGAAACCTTGTAAAAATAAATATTCGTGTAATAATAATAAATTCTATTGGCAGGTTATAGCACGGTCGATTTGAATGGTCGCACCCACACTGGATTTGCAATTGCACAGACCACTTCCAGAAACGGTTCAAGGCTCTCAACAGCCCGTGCCTTCCTCCGGCCAGCCAGAAACCGCCCTAATCTTCACATAATGTTGAACTCGACAGCAACAAAGATCCTCTTCGACGACAATAAACGAGCCGTTGGCGTAGAGTTCCTGTACGAGGGAAAAATTCATCGAGTGTCAGTGGCCAAAGAAGTTGTCGTGAGTGGAGGTAATAATCAATTATTCCGGTACCCATTTGAACGTTTTTAAACGAGTTGCCTCGATTAGGTGCCGTCAACTCACCACAGATACTTTTGAACAGTGGAATTGGACCTAGAGAAGAGCTTAACGCTGTTGGTGTGCAGGTCGTACACGATTTGCCAGGCGTTGGCAAAAATCTCCATAATCATGCTGCATTTGCACTGGCTTTCACCATCAACGATACAGATACCACTCCGCTTAATTGGGCTACAGCCATGGAGTATCTTCTCTTCAGAGACGGTTTAATGTCAGGCACTGGTAAGGATCACCAGAGAGTAGCAATTTTTGAAGCCAAGCTAGTGAAAGCTCATTGCACAATGACTCATACTCGTGACGATCGACTGTGACGTAACAGTAATCTGTAAAACATTATAAATTTACATTGTAATTTTTAGGAATTTCGGAAGTGACCGCAATGATAAATACTAAATACGCGGATCCAAGGGAGGACCATCCGGATGTACAGTTAATTTTTGGTGGTTACTTGGCAGACTGTGCCGAGACTGGCATGGTGGGTGAGAAGAAGGGTAGCAACCGCAGTATTTACATAATTCCCACTATACTGCATCCGAAAAGTCGTGGGTACCTCCGACTGCGCAACAGCGATCCTCTGTCGAAACCTCTGATCTATCCCAAGTATCTCACTCATCCAGACGACGTAGGTTCGCTCGTCGAGGGCATCAAATTCAGCATCAGATTGGCTGATACCGCGGCTCTCAAAAGGTAAGTCGTTCCATCCACGTTTTCCTCAACATCTGGATAACACACCTTTTCCTCTCATTCCTGTCAACAGATACGGATTTCAATTAGATCGTACCCCAGTGAAAAATTGCGAACATTTGAAATTTGGCTGCGACGCTTACTGGGAGTGCGCCATCAAGCACGACACAGCCCCAGAAAACCATCAAGCTGGCTCTTGCATGATGGGTCCTCAGGAGGACCCGATGGCGGTGGTGGATAATCAGCTGCGTGTCAGAGGTGTACGTGGCGTGAGAGTGGCGGATACCAGCATAATGCCAAAAGTCACGTCTGGTAACACCAATGCTCCAGCCATTATGATAGGCGAGAGAGCGGCCGATTTTATCAAAAAGACCTGGATAGGATGATCTCGAAAGCCATCGAGCGTTGGTTTCAGCACCCTCCACTCTCTTATCGATGGATATTGAGATAGGCGGAGGGAGCAAAGAGCCGGCGCAGCGCTACGTGTTTACTCTCCACACCTTCGGGCAACCGATCGAGCGAAAAACGAGTTTTCAGCGATAAGGCAAGCGTTCGAGGCGGAAAGCTTTCGTCGAGTGGCGCATCGAGTAATATAAAGAGTCTTACGTGTAGTTGAAGAATAATCAACATTAAAGCAATACTCTTACTCTCTTATAGATTCATTGCACAAATTGCGTACATATTATTCTTATTATTATTAGTATTATTGTATCATAGTAATCAGTTATAAGACTAGAAGAACACGAGCGCAATCCGTTTCACGTATGATCAATGGTAGAAATTGTAGCTCCGTCTGCGTTTGTTGCACTTGTACATCTTGCGAATTTTCTGTATGTCCCTTTTGCTGAATCCTTCTCTTTGTCCAAGGACAACGTCAGTTTTCCCCTGGAACGCTTCACCGATGAGACCCAAAAGTCCATTGGATTCCTGTAGAAAGATCTCGATTAGAAAATCGATAAATGCTTTTAAAATTATTATCAGCTATATTTACTCTGGGTACAATCGTAGGCTGGCCGTTTTTGGAGAACGCATTGGAAGAGTAGTGCATAACGCTGCCGTAATCGTAGCCAACGCCGAAAGCGTCAGTGGCTTCTTTGGATGCCTTCTCAAAATTCCCCGAATGCCCTTGAAAAATAACCAAAGAGTTTTAGTTCAAATTCGAAAGAAGATGGCGTGTACTAACCGTTAATAATATTGCGCCACTGAATGTCGACGTAGTCGTCTCGTTCGTAACGACTCTGCTCGTGGAGGAAACCAACAGCATGCATCAATTCGTGGATTACCGTGCCTTTCTTCGTGACGCAGCCCGGAACCTGAAGATTGACATCTTGAGGCCCCCCTATTCTCCCCACACTACTCCAACATCCACTATTACCGGCTGTAATCCGTATGTAATCACTTTCCTCACCGGTGTAAGGCTTGAATCTGATGCAAGTATATTTGCGATAATCATCCATAGCCTCCTCTATCAATTTTCTATATTTACCATCTGAAAGTGAGGTTAGATTTTCATTCGAGCATTGTTGTCATTACTTTTTACATTGTTCACTATGTTGTTCTATTGTAATACTGCTTACCAAAGTAAGGACTTATCATGTAGGGTATAACTCCATCGGGCCAACGTGCAGAATCCGATTTCAATCCATTTCTTCCCATCCCTAGGGGAAACAGTATGTCCCCCTCTGCGTATGATCCTAGTTCCTCGGGGTTCATCCCTAGGCCCTCGTGCCACTCAGCCACTTTTGCGCCGGTTGCATTGTCGGGTAGGCCGAACAATGAGCTCTCCAAATGTTGAAGATGAGCGATCAATCCATCGGGGCTGTCAACAGCGTTGTCCAGAATATCTCGACGTCTGAAAGGCCAAGCCGTTGTCAACAGTGGGAGAAGCAAGAATATTGCATAGCAGGAACGTCGCAGCATCTTCCGTGCGAGTACGATGAGCGTAACGAGCGTCAGTGGCGATTGTCTAAAGACCAATTGTCAAGTTTGATCCTGCTCAGTGGGTCTTTATACACCAAGCAGACACGTCCATGCAGGAAGCCCCACTTTACGCCCGGAAGGAAGTATTGACCAAGCTGATAGTCCTAGGAGTTTGACTGACAGGTAGTTGTGAATTAATGTCTTCTTTTTTTAAGCAAAACTCGAGTAAACTCGTCGCTACTCGATAACGAAAAATAAATAATAGAACAGGTCCGGTGAGGGTCATTATATCGAAAGGTTAAATTGTCCACGCAAAGTAATCTTTCGTTTGCGGAAGGAAAGATATAAATTAGCATATTTTATGCGTAACCGGATGAACATTGGCCGTTCTCAAGTGGGAATAAAAAGAAAGGATATAAAGGGGACAAATATTTGAGCGATCGTGTTCATGGTCATGTTCAATGTATTTTCCGCGTATTCAATATCAACAAAAGTATATAGAACCTAAGCGATCGTGATAGCCAAAACTCGTTTCACACGAGTTATCGTTATTCAAAACTGGTTTTTCGATAAGTTTAATTCTTTGGGAATTCATTTGCATAATTTTGGGTGGGAGAAATATCTCTGTTTGATGCAAAGTGCTATTTTAAAATTGAAAATTTGAAGAAGCAGAATGTAGGGGGCAGCACACGTCAAAGTGATCTATTTTACCGATCGAGTTTTTCACGCGAAAACGGTGGTTTAACTAACCCACCCCCACACAACCATCTTGAACTACTATATCATCAACACTTCCACACAGCATGGTTGATGCTTCAATAGAGACCGTGCACACTAGCACAATGACAGTGAGATAAGAATGTATATTGGTGTATTTGCATACTATCAGCGCAAACTATCGGTCAATTTTCGCAGTTTTTGAGTGTAATTTATTTATACGTATACAGTTATACATTAACACTTCGCTATCATTGTGTTGATGTGCACGGTCTTTATACAAGTACGCCGATTTGTGTTACATCAACAAAATATAATTTCATGTACTCGTTTAGTGCAACAGCTCCTTATTTTAAGCCATACCTGACTGCAGATGTATTTACTTTTTTAATTGTGATCACATGTCATTGATTAAATTATCAATAGGTTTTTTCTTTAATGATTTGATGCTATGAATATTTTGACCAGCTGAAAATCTAACGCTTCTTGCTTCAAACCATTTAAAAGATTTCCTTTGTGTTATGATTTCAATGTATAATTTTTCGATATTCTTTTTTTTTAATACAATATATATTATTTGTATAAAATTGTAAAATTTTTGATGATAGGAAATTGGAATTAAATATTGGGCTTTCGTATATTTTACTTTCTTCTAAGAAAATAAATTACTTTTCTAAACATGCTGAGCAATTCATCTAAGCTTAGCACGGTCTTAGCTAAAATTAATTGTCTCACTTTAAGGGGCTAGACTAGTTTCTTGGGTCTGAAAAGAAGGTTATTTTCCAGGGCTTAAAAAAAGAAACGAAGCAGACAAATATTTTTAGGTTTGGAGAATATATTCAGACACTTTTACTAATAAGTAAACACAAAAAATTTCGATCAAAAATATCGACTCTAAGCCGAGTTATGCGCTACGCAATGGAATCCTTCATAATCGAGGTCGTCAATCGGCTGCAGCTGCAGAGGTCCTCAGGATACACGGATCTGAAAAAAAAAATTGGACGTTAAACTAGATGAGTTTCTTTGTACCATGAACTAGGATATTTTAAAAATATTAAAAATTAACAAAATGGCACTGTTTTGGAAAAAAATTCCATTTTTAAAAAAATACGCTCGTTTTTTGCTCGGGAAATTGGCAATTGTTTAAATATCAAAAAGATACTAGTTCACAGTATGTAAAAACAAGTTATGAATATTCGTTTAAAATTTCAAAAGGATATCTTAATTTTTCTCTGAGCTAGGGCTGCAGCCATTTTTGAAAATGCAGTTTTGAGAAAAACGCGTTTAAAGTTTGGACTATTGATTTTTGTGTTATAAAATTAAATTTTTCATACTTACAGTTATTCTGTAATTCCAGCGCCATATAATTCGCCTTCCTCTTGCTCTAGGAAGTGCTGCTGTTCAGATGTAGATTTTCTATGAGATGTCCGAGCATCCTTTGAAGTCTCTTCGCACCTTTTCTCAGCTAGCTTCATATGCGCCGCGTCGCGATTCTTGGTATATTCTTTCGCGCAGGGGCCAACAATTATACCCATTATTCTAAATATTCTTAAGATGGATTTCATGCCATCATTGAAGATACCCGTTGCAAAAAAATTGGCCAATTCTATGGTTTTTAAACCACTGTGTAGATGTTTTGGAACAAAGATATGGGTCTGTGCATATATGCTGGCGGCCTCTGGTGATTAGAAATGGTTATAGCTCTTGGAAAAATATCCTATAGTTATTCCTTTAATTACTTGTATTTTATAATTTTATACGTGAAATAGTAATATTATGATGGTTCATATCAAGCAGCAGAAAAGTTTGAAACAATGTATTTATTAGTGTGAATAAAAGTATAACAAACAGAAGAGGAAGTAAATATAATTTCAATTTTTCTATTTAGAGGTTAATTTGGCAAAACTTAAATTAATGGTTTCGATTTAATACACACGCAAATATTTTATAAATCGTAAAGGAAATGTAAAATTTGTTAATTAATAAGGAGAAATGGTATGCGTGTAATTCTTTTTTCTATCTCTATGTTTTAGGTTAACTATATATAAATTTGCATTAGGCAATGGATGTAATTATTAAAACTGGCTTTCCACGTATTACTCATGACATTAATTTTCAACCAGAAACATTTAAAAAGGGAAAAGCTTTGTTCAATGCTCAGCATATCTGTAATACTGAAGAGCATAGAATGGATGGACAAAGCTTTCTTATACAAGCTCAAATTATTCGACAAGCATCTGTAGCAGCTACTCCATACACTACGAAGCTAAGTGTATATAAATTTCAAGTTAGATTGAAACTTAATTAGGTTTTTTAATCAATCATCTTAATCTTTAGTTTTATAGAAAAGCATGTGTTATCTGTAATTTAAACCATTTTTACAGATTGATAATAATCGTTATGTGACAAATGTATTTTGCACTTGTGTTTACGGTCAAAGTAAGAAGTGTAAACATGTTGCAGCATTGATACATTATGTTAATAATAACGAAAGTTTATCTAAAACTGATTTTGAGCAGCAGTGGGGAAAACCAACTACTCGACAATTTGCACATGAAAAGTATGCTAAAGGAAAATACTTTTTTGAAATGTTTCCATCGAAAAGTATTATAAATATTAATAGAAAGCAATATAATAATATGGATATTTCTAAATTAAAAGAATCTTCTGCACTGAGAGCTATCTTAATTGAGTCAAGAAAAAATGCAAGTGACAAACATGTTAAGGGGGAATCCTGCTTTAGAACGTTCAAAAAATCGATTTTTTTATTGCTTAAATCTATTCCTTATATGTATAAGAACATATATCCGAAGTTATAGAGTCGGATTCGCAGTATTTCCGAAGATACAGCACTAAACGCAGCGGGGCATCGAGCAAGTGCCAGTGCTCGGTCAGACTGAAACTTACGCGCTCCTCCCCTCGTCATCGTCTTGCATCCTTCAAACATTCTGCTCGATTGATTGACGAAAAAGTGGAGGAACATATTCGTCCAATCTACGAAGAACTTTCGAATGACGATCTCATGACGCGATGCTTAGGTGGACACACGCAAAATTCGAACGAATCGTTCAACTCCACTGTCTGGCACATAACTCCGAAACATCTCAATTCTGGTAAAAAAATCGTAGAAATTGCTGCGTATATGGCTGCAGGAATGTTCAATGGAGGATATTCAGCAGTTCTGCATACCATGCAATTACTCAATTTGAAAATTGGCCAGCAATGTAAAATGTTTGCGGATAATGTCGACATACAACGGATTGAACGAGAAAGACGACGTTCGTCTCTTTCCAATAAGGAAGCTCGTACGGCCCGTAGACTTGAACAACTTCAACAAAATGAGTTCCATGAGGAAGCTGAAGGTCAATTGTATGGCGCAGGAATAGCTGATTAGCGAATTATTGTCGTAAGTAGTCGAAAATTAACATTTTTCCAGTTCATAAACTTCAAAGCGCTTTTTCTCGAGTTTTCGTTTGTCCACTTCTTCTAAACTGGCGGGCGTGTTTGCAAAAAAAATAAATAAGCCATCGTAACGATCCGAAGTTTTTTAGCTTCAGTTTTATCTACTCTTCTATATGAACTAAAAAGGTTTTTGGAAATAAATTTCTAAAAGACTTTTTCAGCACATTGAAGAGATTTTTTTTCTCGTAAAAAGCACTTTTTGCTTCAAATTCGGAAAAAATTTCAAATTTTACCATTTCTTCGGATTTTTCTTGGTTCAAATAGAAAATACATGTATGAAAATGAAATATTTTTTTGGCTTTCTGTTTCAGATCAAAATTAAGAGCTCTATCACTCCCGCTAACAGAAGACTCGGATTACGGATAGCCCAACAAATGTGTATAATAATCGGCTGCATTTTGATATTTTTCTTTAAAAAAAATTTTTTATAATGTTCAATTATATACTAAAATATTCCTGAAAGATCGCTGGAGGTGGTTATTTTTTTCTATCTTAAAAAAATTCCCTAAAAAACGGTTTTTTAGGCCTTCCAAAGCAGGATACCCCCTTAAATTGTTGATAGAATCAATCCTTAAAACTGTTAATATTATAATTCGAGAAAAAGAATGCACGTCTTATTTAAATTATTTTTTTGATGTTTGCGAAAGACGACCAATCTATATGAATACACAGATTATTAAAAAAGAAATAAAAGATTTTTATGATAACAAAATTATAAAATCAAGAAGAGATATTATTCGAATATGTTGTGATACTGTTGAACAATCATGATGTAGTAAATGGTTTGAAATTAGAAATTTACGAATATCTGCCAGTAAAAATGTACATGAAATTAAGAGTCGACCAAAGAAATCGATTGAAAAATTAGTATAAAAAATGATGTTTCCAAAAAAAATAGAGTCCAGCTTTGCGGTGTGGGATAAAGAATGAGCCACACGCTGTCAAAGGGTATGAAAGTTTGTATGATACAAATGTGGAAAAAGTTGGCACTATTATCAGTGAGAAACAACCATGGCTTTGTGCCAGTTTAGATGGTATTGTTGTGAAGAATAGCTATGCTATTAAAATAGTCGAATTTAAGTGTCCAATAAAGTTTGCAAGCGTACCTGTTGTTGATTACCATGCAAGAAAATGTAATGTCAATTACTTGAAATTTTCTCCTTTGATCAATTCTACATTTACTTGTAGGGAAAGAATAAAATTTGCATTGGCTATTGATACCGTTGTTTTTACAGTTAACAACGCAACAAGTAGAGTGACCCATTCTTTTTAAAATTTTGATACACAATTGCAATAATACCCAAAACTATAACAATTTATAATCTACTTATATTCACATTTCAAATTCAAACTCCCTAAATTATCCAAGAGCTATAACTCCAATACGCCACCATGGGCACTCCGATCGCTTTTCTTATCCCCTCCCATCAAACGCACGCAACGAATAGCTTTCATTATTATTTTGCGTTTAACTCCCTTTGCATCTGTTTAGCATCTCCATTTTCGATAGATCCGTATAAATTGGATGTAAAACTTTTAAAACTTCTGGATCTAATGGCAGATAATCGTGCTTGAATTTTTGCATATCGAGTCCTTCAGCTTCCGCTCGGCGATATATACACCATAGCTATCCGCGCCGGCTGGGCAGTTTTGATGTTGTGAATTCTTTTCAGTCGAGCCCATATGAAAATATGTAGCCCAAATCTCCTTATACATTTTATCTACATTATCTTGATGCCTTATTATTGCCAAACCATAATATTATTTTTTGAGTTTATTTATGATTTTATCAGTTAATTTTACTGTATTTTTCTTTCTTCCTCCTAAGCCTTTCACTTCCTTTTTTTCATTTCGGCATCGTGTGCCCATTCTTTTCTTCACGTGTAGATAGCATTCTAGCTTATCAACGGGCATGTCATATATACGGATCCATATCTAAAATACTTTTAAAAGTAGCACTGTCTCCGTCACCGATGTAGCGTCTATATTTGATACCATAATTTTCGAGCCAGCGGCCGAAAATTTCCTTTATGCCGTTGACTTCCAGTTTTGCAGCCGATCCGTCGTGATTATTTTGGCAATTATGATCAGTTAAAGGCATTCTTCATATGCTTCTTTATCTTCCTCATTTTTTTTTTTTTTTCATCCAGTACTCACACGCTTTACAATAAGTCGATTTCACTGACGTATCGATAATTTTATTACTATATTATCCTTCAAGAATTATCAGAGCGTATCGCGAAGTATATCCGCGTTTTTTCCACGTACCATCTCCGGAAACTGTTAAACCATCCTCGGAAGCGTCCAACGTTTTTTCTTTTTCTTCTTTCACAGCATTTTTAATGGATGATTTATACACTGTCTCTGCCGCTGTCCAAACATTTTTAAAACAGCCTTCGAAGGTATTCGCATAAAAAGTTTTTGCAATGTCCATCAAGCCACAAAAAAGACTCAGACCTTCTCTTCCAATTCCTAAAAGCCGCATTACAAGTACTATACGTCGATTTATATCATAGGCTTTTCCACTCTTCGGACCAGATTCGATGTAGGACACACCACACTGACATGCATAACAAGGTAATTTTAAAACCTAATCCTAGTCATTAAACTTTATATTTGTTTTGCAATTCTTGCAAATCAATATGTTGCTGATTGCAGTAAAGACGGAGAAAAATTCGATGATACGATAGCCATGAGTATTATCTATAATAATCTCATCGTCCTCGTTACGCGCCAATTTTTTGGCAGTAGCACTTGTGTACTCCATTGACTGCTCCAGCGTATGTCGATTCCCGTGGAAACTTCTTTTCTTACTCGAAGATCTGCGCAATGGGGTTTCTTTCGTGCCTTTCTGATTGGGGTAAGGAGTTTTCTCACTCATTTTCACTTGTTGCAGCAACGATATGCCCTAGACCTCTGCTCAAAGAGAACTGAAGCGAACGTTTCGTGTACACCGGCTTTGGAGCGATTTTTCTACCAGTGTCTTGTTGTAACTGCTCTCCACGAAACTATATCTTATATTATTGTTTTGGGAATTTCCCCATGTAGGTACCCGACCGCTTTGTAACGTCTATTTGGTTTATAATGCCTTCGGCGCACAATAATAATAAGCAGAGCTGCTCGGCGCCCCACCCAGTCGCCGAGTGTCAAGGGTCAGCTTCGCCTAATAATGCTTCCATTTGGAAAGTATTTACAACACGACTATAAAACTTTGGGCAATTATTCTTGGAATAGTATACTATCGAAATATGCAAAAAAATCGATTTTTTGAAAGTGAGAAACTAGTCTAGCCCCTTAACCTTCAATACAGTGCTAAGCTCGGTTTTCGTGTTGAAAAATTTCTAAGCTGAAATTCGAGCTTAGTTTGGTTTGTAAATTCGAGCTCTGACAAACAGGGGTTGAACCGGTTGGAGGAAACGGAGTCAGAAAGAGTGGGGGTAGATTGCCAAGTGAAAATGGAATCCATTTTGTGAGTCGCGAGAGTAACGACATGATGCGGGTAAATTATGAATTACGTGGACACTAAAGCTGTGTGATGCTGTGTGAGTACTTGTGAGTCATTTGCCACACACATCACATGTAGCATAACCTAAGAAAACCAGCTGAATGAACTGGATTAGTGAATATTGTTTGTATAGTAAATTACAATAGAGTAATAAACGAAATGATAATGGCGAATTGTTCGTCGCACTTGGACGAGATTGATATATCTATTAAACAGAAGAAGCGTGAGTTGATACTGTCAGGTTCAAAAGTATCCAAATATATTAATGATTTAATTACAAGGTTTGTTGATCTGCAACATCTGAATTATCTGAATATTAATCAGACTTGTCTTCGAGAAGTACCAGATGACATCAAGATGCTTGTCAATCTAACGAGTCTGGTACTTTATTCAAATGAGATTGAAACATTTCCAACATCCATAGAAAAACTGACAAAATTAAAAGTCTTGGACTGTTCAAGGAACAAACTGACCATGCTTCCAGAAGCGGTAGGCAATCTTCCTGAGTTGACAAGTCTTAATCTAAGTTTCAACAAGTTGAAAGCCATTCCTGCTCAAAAGAAAAATAAAAACTTAAGCATATTAAATTTATCACATAATCTTTTGGAGACCTTCCCAGATATTTGTTATGCTGAGCTAGAGCATCTTTCAGAATTGGATATAAGCCACAACAAGATTGAAACAATTCCTAATGATATCAGTTGTCTACAATCATTGAAAATTTGGAACATGAGTGATAACAGAGTGTCAGGTAAGAAAATTCAAGAATTGGATAAGATTGGTAAATTAACGACATTTTCGAATTGCAGAAATACCGGTCGAAGTGGCGAATTGCAGGAGACTGAAGGAGTTGGATTTAAAGGGAAATAAATTGAAGGATAATCGATTGAAAAAATTGGTGGAGCAGTGTCGTACAAAGCAAATTTTAGAATATGCTAAGTCGCATTGCGGGAAAAGTGCTCGTACCGGAAACACCAATGAAAGGATATCAGAGAATGAGGAGAAACTGGAAGAAAAGATGTTGAAGAACGAGAGCAGGGTTGGGGGCGAGGATACTTCAATGGACGAAAAGTCAAAGTACATAATAAAAGTAAAAAGATCAAATACGCTCTCGATAAAAATCGGAGAGAGCGTAGAAAAAATACGACCATTCATTGCTGGATGCATAGTGAGGAACGTTTCGTTGAAGGACGATAATTTTAAAAAATTTATTAAATTACAAACGAAATTGCACGATGGGATATGCGATAAAAGAAGATCGGCAGCAATTGCTACGCATGATTTGAAATTAATACCGTCTGGTAAGTTTTCACTTTTGTTCAGTGTAAGTAAGATGGATATAAAAATTGATTGTTAGAGGTTATTATGTGCAATCGTGCTTCCAGGTGATTTGCTGTATACGGCCCTAAACCCGGCTGATATAGAGATAAAGCCTTTAAACGGTAAAAAAACATGCAAAGCGGATGAGCTTTTAGCAAAACTGAAAAGCGAGGCGGAAAATTTGAGAAAAGAAAAAAAGAGAAACGTAGTGTCCGGTATTCACAAGTATTTACATTTGCTAGATGGTAAATCTAATTTGCCTTGCTTATCAGATTCGTCAGGGATAATTATATCTCTGCCACCACTTACAAACAGCGATATTACGAAAATGTCAAGCCTGACAGATTCCATGTTGATAGAAGTAACTAGTTCTGTATCCACTCACATTTGCAAGTAAATTATTCATTTATAGATAATAAAAAATATAAATAATCAAATATAAAAAGGTTTAGACTAAAAATTTTACGTCATTTTTAGGACGGTCTTGGATGAGCTTTTAAGAGAGCTGATGATGCTAGGACCGCATCGATCAGAAATTTCGGAGGAAATCGATAGCAACGATACATTGATCGTGGAACAAGTAAAAGTGATTGATATGGAAGGTAATACGAAATTGCTGTACCCATCAAGGACCGACTTAAATTTCGAAGATGAACAAATCAAAGTTGTGTACGAAACATCGAAGGATTGAATACGTTTATATAATTGTTTCTATCAAATACGCGAGTATTACAATGGGTAAAACTGCCCAGAGCTGTAAATATTTTCAATGAGAAAAAAAATGCAAAAATTTTTCATTTTTGTAGCGTATTTCACCATGTTTTACGTTAGTTAACGGTTGTGTTTAAACAGAACTTTATTAAATTGATTGGGCTTTGGTGATGACCTATTAAAGAGTAACTACTTGTTTACTTTATTGCACTAATGAGAGAGTCAGTCTTGTTCAGGGCCGCTAAATGTTGAAGCAATTTCATTGAATTGACCAATCACGATGCGTATTTTACTCAGCGTTTACTAAGCGGTAGATTGCGTGAACGCAAACAATATACATAGGTCTGTTTTCGTTGGCCTACACTTTTAACACTTTCTACACTTTCCGTATTTCTTTCTTTGTCCATTGTATAAGTTGATACCCTAAATTGCCCTAAAAAGTGCAGAAAGTGTAAAAAGTGTAGGCAACGAGAACAGACCTCATATGTATATGTTAGACCAATGTTTAGGGATTAGAGTAACTAGGCAGTCTTTTCATCATAAATGACATTAGTTTATTTCATTGGTTTGTTATACTAATACATAATAAAATAAAATAAAGAAACGAAACGAGGAGAGGTCGAAAAAATATCCTTGATAGGGTACCGTCCATAAATGCATCAGGAAATTTCTGACTGCCATATCTGATGTGATCACAACACTGATATTCATAAATGGAAATTGAGCTCAAGCTCGCCTTGAAAGTTGAAACCTCTATAAGATGTGTTACGTAGAATATAGATCTTACCGATCAAGCCTGAGCTTGGTTCCGTTTTTGAATACCGGACAATAAATACCGGTGTAAGTTTTTTCTTTTAAAAATGTTGCGACACCTAGTGAGTACAAAACGTACTACATTGTAATCTTCTCGTATGTATACGAGGGAGGCTTTTCATATAATTTTGATCGACCTTCGCTTCGCTTCGCGAAGTTCGATCAATCTTACAATAATATTTGTGTAATTGAGAAATTTTTAAAAATAAATAATGGTTGATTATAGCAAATGGAAGGATATCGAAGTAAGTCGAAAACTACTTTACTTTGTTTATAGAATTTTCTAGAATTCTAGGATAAATTTCCAATATTTTACATTTTGACATTTTTTGTGCATGTTAGTTTCTAACGTATAATAGTCAATTACAATTAGTAAAAAGTATATAATTTCTATGTATCCTACTCTTTTTTTACAAAAACATACAAAATATATATTAATTTCTGATTTACTTCAATACCATGGTTTTACTTTAGATTTGTATTACCTCATATTTTAATTAAATAGAATAATAGTTCTAGTTTAAATGTTTTATTTAGTTTTAATTGACAAAGTGGTACTTTACTTAGATTTCAGATGATGAAGATGACACACATCCCAATATTGATACGCCTTCATTATTCAGATGGAGACATCAGGCAAGACTGGAAAGGATGGAAGAAAGAAGGAGGAGAGAAGAAGAGCATGGAAAAAAGAAAGCAGAGTAAGATATTGCCATACACTCCATATAATATATAATTTTCAATGTAGACATAATTAATAAATGTGTTTTTTTTTCTAGATTGAAGCAAAAGTTGATAAATGTGAAAGAAAAACTGGCCAAGTTGGAAAGAGAAAAGACAGATTCTACAGATTTAACTGCATTAAAGAAAGTATTACATGATTTGGAAGAAGAAGAAAAAAATGTTAAAAGAGAAGAAGATGAAATAAAAAAGAAGGAAAAATTAACACCATGGAATGTAGATACAATCGGTCAAGATGGTTTTACAAAAACTCTGATTAACAGCAAACCAGCTAGAAAGGAGGATGGCTTTAATTTATCAGATGAAGAAAAAGAATCAAGAATGAGGCAGTTTATAAAGGATAATGAGAAGAAGTTGAAAGAATTTGGAATGCTAAGAAAATACGATGACAGTAAAGCTTTTCTCTTAGAAAATCCTCAATTAGTTTGCGAAGATACAGCAAATTATTTAGTTATTTGGTGCATTAATTTGGAGTTAGAAGAGGTGATAAATTTAATGTCAATTTTGAAGTTGATAATGATTATTACTTTTTGTTTTACATAATTTTTTTTTTTTTTTTTTTAGAAACATGATCTTATGGAGCATGTAGCTCATCAATGTATATGCATGCAATATATTCTGGAGCTATCAAAACAATTGGACATTGATCCAAGAGCATGCGTTGGCTCGTTCTTTAGTCGCATTCAGATTGCTGAAGTGGATTATAAAAAAGCTTTTGATGATGAGCTTAAATCCTTTAAAGAAAGAATAAGAAATAGAGCTGCTGAAAAAATGGAGGAGGCATTAAAAGAAGTTGAAGAAGAAGAAAAAAAAGCACGTCTAGGTCCTGGAGGTTTAGATCCAGTTGAAGTATTTGAAAGTCTTCCAGAGGTAAAATACATAAGTTTTGACTGTAACATGGTTTAACATAATATATAATATTCAGTTGTTTCCATTTTATCTTACATCACAAGCAAACTTATACAATTATTTTATTTTCTTTCAATACAGCCTTTGCAAAAATGCTTTGAAGCACAAGACATACCACTTTTACAAAAAACCATAGCTACTATGCCTGAAGAAGAAGCACGGTATCATATAAAAAGATGTATTGACAGTGGATTATGGGTTCCTGATGCTAAGTCTAAAACCAATGAAGAATCAACGGAAGAAATAGATAATCAATCCACAGAAACTCGTTGTCCTGAATAACTTAACAATTTGATATGAAAAAAGCCTTGTATCTCTTTCATTACTAGATTTTGGTATTATTATACATTATCAAAATTAAGATTATCCTAAGAGGTTGAAAATTACCTAGTTGTTAGTTTTAAAATGTCTTGGTTAGCAAATCAATTATATGTAAAGTAATGTTAACGAATATATCAAATATTTCTTTATTAAAAAATTTTAAATAAGTATATTCCTATATGCAATCAGTTAAATCGTCAAATTTAATTTTATTTAACTATAGATTTTTTCTCCCTTTATGTTCAATTAATAGTTTAAATGGGTTTCTGAATATATGCTAATTGAGATAAAAAATAATTAAAACTTGTACTTTAACTATCTTTGATACTCTTCTGGCTTTAAATTATAAATATTTGCTTATATATATTAGCTCGAGCTGTTCGAGGACTGTTGAGGATTCGAGAATCGATTACACCGGAACTGCGTAGTAATCGTATATCGAAATAGAAGGCTTCTCCTCCTTTTCCGCTGCGACGTTCTACTACGGGCATTTGGGTAATATTTCTCGTCTTTCATTTCAGTCATATTTCGTTAGTTCACATCATATACGGATATGTAAGCTGGTATTCATTGGAAAGGGTAATTTTTTTTTCTTTATTAAGACTAATAATTTTTCAACACATCCTTCTGGATGTTAATTAAAATTCGATTATCTTCATTCGCAAAGATACCCAGTCTAATGAAAAACAGCTATTTTCGCAATATATTTCTGTACAATTCTCTAGTAGTTAAACCGCATAGTGAAGTCGTATACATATAATATAAAAATTGAAATCACTTATGAGATATACAAACTGTGGCGATGATAGATAAGGTGATGTAAAAGAGTTTCGATTTACTAGTTACATATCTCTTACAACAGAGCACTGCCAAAAATTAGTTAAAAATGTATAACGGTAAATATTTTGCGCGACAGTGGAACAAAAATGAATCGGAAGTTGTCATTTTCAAAAAGATTTTGTTGCCCGATGACTCCAATTGTAGGATGTCTTTAATTAAGGATTTTTTGAACAGTTCGAGAAAGCTATAAATTACATTAAAATACAGATTCTTGTAAAACGCGGAAAGACCAAGATTTAGTGAAAAATTGGGGCAATCGCTTTAAAGTCGTAGCTAATAAGAAAAATGGTCTAATTGCGCATAAAAAGCAGGAAGATGGGGAAAAGGGAGACTACGCTGTGCATTCTGGGTAAAGTTTTAAAGCTAATCAAAATGGCTGTCTTCCGATTATTTCTGTTTCATGAGGCATATTAGTTTTCATGTTCGGCAGCGGGGAGTTCTCTTGTTATTATACTATAGTATGTACCACCTTGTACTCGTAATAACGCAGTCATAGGCCGATCGATTTAAATAACTGTTTCGTTGAAGGTTTTGAGGGGTAAATATGTTAAATACATAAAAAAGTGTTAATTACAGAGTAACAATTGTATTTAAAATGCGACATTCAGGCTTGGTGTAAGAAGGAATAATAGGAATAAGAAGTGGTAGAAATGTAGAGAGCGTAATTGTCGTGGGGAAAGGGGGCTAGACGCGCGTTGCATGATGGGCTTGGTAGGCTACGAGATGACGGAAAGGGGAGGAGGGTCGGGGAGGGCGAAAGAACGAGCGGAGTCCACAAAATGGCCGCCAAGCTCGAGCCATCATCCATATAGTACGTGAAAATTTGATAATTTCGCACGATGCCGTGGCCCTGTATATCAAGTTTTCTTTAATATTAAAGACACGTGTGTGTACGGGAGTTTTACTATTAAATTCGCGGGAAATTGTGTTTAGCGTGGATTTTTTTTGATACTTTGTTCGACGCGTAGACAGAACGATGCAGGTGAGTGCTTGGGTTCGAATATTATCCGGTCTAAATATCTTCATTGACAGCTTTTTTCTTAATAATTATTATTGTTTTCTAATTACGACACAACTGCCAACGTTTTGGTGCAAATTATATTACGTGCAATGATTGTGATGTTGTTTGGAATAGGGATAAAACCTTTAGTCACATGCGTTTAAGACCCTTGTTCTCAAGAAAAACGTTGTAAAAATTAAAATACCGATTCCTGATTTATTTACAGGATTTCTTTGGGTAGGGCGGGGCCCATTTGTTCTTTAGAGCTCTGGGACTTGTATGACTTAAGCCACAATTTTGTACAACTTTGAATAGTTTTCAATCTCTTAATAACCTATAAGTTTGTTTACATCCATACAAATTGACATTTATCAATGAAAATATCCTTGTTCCGCTCTAATTTTTATTAAAAATAAAACTTCATATTGTCCTTCAATCCATGCCCAACTATATTTGAAAATTTGAGATGGACCCATTTTTGTAAATTTTAATCAAAGATAGGGATACATAGCTCATATAAGTAATGATCGAAACTTTTCCTGGCAAAAGACCACAGAATTTTCAATGGTTTCATGTTGATAATTAAGAAAATGTCATCAAACTTTAAAATACATTATTTCCTTCAGAGTATTATATATGACTAATGCATAAAATTTTCTGGAGGAAAGATAATTTCTACGTTTTGTATACGACTTCACCAAAGCTGTGATAAATTTAGTTTTAACTTGCGATTCCTCAAAGCAACATGTATTTTAACAAAAGTGTTGGAAAATATCTTATAATCTTCATTATTTCATTTAAGATATTAGGAAAAGTCTGGATAAGTTCTGTTTAGCACCATTTACAAATTTATTTAAATTAAAGGAGACCTGCCATTAAAGCTAATATGAAGAAGAAGTTAAAATATACTTGCAAATGAATACAAGATATTCATTAATGGGAGCAAAGATATGGATCATTTGTTAGTTCGAAAACTCTATAAAATATCTATACTTGCTCAACAAATTCAATACTAAAAGAGAGAAACAGTGGTGAACCATCAAAGTAACAAATCTATCAGATGACTTACACCGTATTAGACATTTGCTATTATGCTGTATTTAGCAACGTTATCGCAATCGCAAGAAATTGAAAGATTTTGTTAAATTATTGTCAAAATCACAAAGATATCTGACGAACTTTCTCTAATTTATTAAGGAACCCTGGCTTTCCTACATTAATTTAATTCAGGTTTTAGTTGTAAATCTGTGTTACCAAAAGTGCCTATCTTTTTGATTCAATTTTATTAAATGAATTAAAAACTAATCGTTTCTACTAAATTATATTTAAGTTAACATAGTTTAAAATAGCTGTATTTTAAAATGTAGGATTTCATTTTATTAAAATCATATTTAATACACGTAAAGATTTTTAAGAAGTGCATTTATTGAAAAGCAAATCTGTGATAGTGCATTAATATTTTTATGTACGTTTATCTGTGTGTTAGATATGTATTTAATGAAATAAGAGTGGTTCTGATGTAATGGATCAAAAGGTTAATAAAAATAATTAAAGTAGTTTTTAATGTAAAAAATGGATTATTTAAAATCATACCTATAATACCTTTTTAGTACCTTTCAGTTTTTAAGTTTTATGCTTTCTCTTATACCTGATAAAATGGTGGCATACGACATACACAAAATGGCGGATGATAATTTTTAATCAAAAAATACTATAGTAATCTTGATAAACTGAGTTAGGATTAGTGCATACAAAGCATGAATGTTGAAAGAGAACAAATTCGAATATTAAAGTAAATACATGTAATTTTCTCATTTAATAATTAAAGGTCAGAGTTATTATCTTGAGAAGCATACTATTCCAAACAACACAATTCTAATGAGTAATAGAAATTAAAGTTTTAATTAGTTTCATATACGTAACTATCTTCCTAGAAAACGTTAGAATCTGAATCTGGCAAGGAGTCTGGATCTGAATCTGAAAATGAGAGTAAAAGCGACAGTTCTTCATCAGGAAGCAATTCAGAATCTGGTTCAGGATCGGAAAGGTTGGTATCCACACAAAAGAATAAATTTCCTATACTCATGTTCATTACTCCTTTTATATATAAACTTTCCAATTTATTATTTTTATTTTTAATAAAATATATTATGGGAACTCTCTTACATTCTTATTCAAAAATTAAAACAAAGGTACCAGATTACCCGGTATCTAAGAATAAATTAACATTTGTGTTACTATTTGCTACATTGCACCGCTGACGTTGCTTTAACTAGCACTAACTTGCATTGTTTTTCCTGACTTTGTGTTGTAACCTGCTAAAATTTCTGCTATTGAATATTATTAAAAAAAAATAAAAATAGAATATTAAATGTAGAGGAGCGGTAAATTGGACAATTCTCTTGGATATAATCAACGTATATATATTTTTAACTTTAATTTATGTTCGCATAAAAAGATGCTTCCTGTCTTTAATATGACTTGCAATAATACATGTAGTATCTTGAAAAACTGACCAAAACGGTCTTATACACACTAGAAGCGCTATTTATCATCTATGAACATTTTATTTAAAGATTCCAATTGAAAAAGTTAAAGATCGAATGCGTTTCAAGGTACTACTGAGTAGAGAAAAGGGTAAAAGAACAAAATGGATGTAACGTGAGAAAATGAATGAATGAATTGAAAAACATTGTCCTTCGACTGCTAATGCAGTGACTCTAGCTCCTCGAGTGGTTCCGGTTCCGGATCGGGCTCAGATTCTGAAAAATCCGATGCACCTGCACAAAGCGATAGCTTTCAGAGCAAAAGCTCGAATCACAGCACAGAAACAAAAGTTAAGCATAAAAATGACTCGAGTCGCGAATGGGAGGAGAATCCTGATATGTACGGCATCAGGAGATCTGGACGTTCGAGGAAGGAGCCGGAAAGGCTTGCACCGCAACGAGAAAGCGATAGCGATAGTCGCAAAAAGCTTAAGAAAAAGAGGTAGGTGATGAATAATGACATTTCGTTCGTGGGTAACGATTATTTTGTAAACACTGCTGGTGTATACGCTGTTATTATTGTTATTATTGGCATTCTTATCCGTTTAGCCTTTCAGTCAAATACCGGAATTAATGTCAAACACTGTGCACACAGAATTTTGTAAAATTATTCTACTCTAGAAATTTATAAGTCGTGTAATTATCGATTTTAGATTACAAAAAATCGCGATGTGATTGATTTACCAATTTTGGAACGAACATTCCAAATTATCGTTTACACTTTGTAACACATTAAAAATAAATTACAAGTGCTTGTGTGAGTGTGTACATGCTTGCACTATATATGTAGTTAGCACTGTTTTCATACCTTTCCAGTTTGACGCATTTAACGAGTGTGTAACGAAATTGCTCCTAGAAACACTTAACAAAATTTTATTTCTTTCCTTCTTTTGTGTATATTGCAATATAGAAAGTTAAAAATAGCACTTTTTATATATTTGTTTTTTAATACGTAAACCAAGTGGAGAACCACTGGAATATTTTATCGTAAACAGACTGATAATATTAAATCCTTTTTTTAGCTCGCATAATTCATGGCATTCCGAGAGCTCGGAATCAGAATCGGATGATGCTGAGGGCAGTAGACCACCACCTAGTAAATCTTTGAACAGGCGCGCAGCGCAAAAAGCAAAGGAAAAATCACGATTACGTAAAAAACACGTATCGGAATCTTCTGAAAATTCTTCCTTCGATAGCGATGACAATAGAAGGTAAATAACATTTGTTCATGGATTTTTGTGTATTTTGCATGATTATAATTCATTAAAGTGACTAATGTAAATATTTTTAATTGGAACAGACAAGTTACCAGGCGGACAGGAACCGCTGTTAGCTATAAAGAGGAAAGCGATGAAAGAACCGATAGCGAGGATTTGGTTGAAGTTGATGAAGCGACGAACGCGCCAACGGAACCTGACAATGCAGAGACAATAGAGCGAATTTTAGCACAAAGGAAGGGGAAGAAAGGGGGTAAATACTATTGGAGAACATAGCAAATATTTGTGTCTTGAAACCATGATTTTTTAAGTTATATTGATCTTTATTCCTATTTAATTATTTACAGTCACGGGAAATGTGACTACTGTCTATGCCGTTGAAGAAAATGGCGATCCTAATCCAGAAGATTTGAGTAACGAAGTTACGGAAACTCAATATTTAATTAAATGGAAAGGCTGGTCTCACATACACAATACTTGGGAATCGGAAGAATCTTTAAAGGCCCAAAAGGTAAATCAGGTTTATCCTTGTAAATAAACAATAATGGACAATGAATGTTATCATACTTTATTGCGATTATAATTATAATGCTTATTCTGATATTATTGGTTCTCCATAGGTGAAAGGGTTGAAAAAACTAGATAATTTTGTTAAACGTGAAAGAGAAATCAAGCAATGGAGAGATTACGCGGGACCAGAGGATATAGACTATTTTGAATGTCAATTGGAGCTCCAGCAAGATTTATTAAAAAGTTATAATAATGTTGAAAGAATTATCGCTGAATATAATAAGCCCGATTCTGATCATCCTGATTATTACTGTAAATGGGAGAGTTTACCGTATGCAGAATCAACATGGGAAGATGGGGCTTTGATAATTAAAAAGTGGCCTGAAAAAATCAAGGAATTTCGGGATAGAGAAGATTCGAAAAGGACTCCGAGTAAACATTGTAAAGTTCTTAGGTCAAGACCTAAATTTCATCAGGTGAAAGGTCAGCCCGAATACATGGGCTTAGGAAAAGATCTAGTCCTTAGGGATTATCAAATGGACGGTTTGAACTGGATGATCCACTCGTGGTGTAAAGAAAATAGTGTGATTTTAGCTGACGAAATGGGTCTCGGTAAAACGATTCAAACTATATGCTTCCTTTATTATCTTTTTCATACTCATCAACTCCATGGACCATTTTTATTAGTAGTACCATTGTCCACTATGACATCTTGGCAAAGGGAGATGACGCAGTGGGCACCAGACATGAATTTCGTTACATATTTAGGTGATGTCACGTCGCGCA
This sequence comes from Prorops nasuta, assembly GCF_024137725.1. Classification (NCBI taxonomy): domain Eukaryota; kingdom Metazoa; phylum Arthropoda; class Insecta; order Hymenoptera; family Bethylidae; genus Prorops; species Prorops nasuta. Next base: position 4,868,631 of record NW_027116811.1, on the reverse strand, counting down.
ACGTTATTAGAGAGTACGAATGGTGTTATAGTTCGAAAAGGTTGAAATTCAACGCTATTCTCACAACATACGAAATCGTACTTAAAGACAAAGCTTTTTTGGGGGCTTTAAATTGGGCCGCACTGTTAGTAGATGAAGCGCATCGTTTAAAAAATGATGATTCCTTATTGTACAAAGCACTTTTTGACTTCAATACGAATCATCGTCTATTAATTACTGGAACGCCGCTGCAAAATAGCTTGAAGGAGCTATGGGCCTTGTTACATTTCATAATGCCGGCCAAATTTCAATCATGGGAAGAATTTGAAAAGGAGCACGATAATTCGGCGCAAAAGGGTTATTCCAAATTGCATAAGCAACTAGAGCCCTTTATTCTAAGGCGTGTTAAGAAAGACGTGGAAAAATCTCTACCAGCCAAAGTCGAACAAATATTGCGCGTAGAAATGACGTCTTTACAGAAACAATATTACAAATGGATCTTAACTAAGAATTATAATGCATTGCGCAAAGGTGTTAAAGGATCTACGATGACCTTCTTGAATATTGTAATAGAGTTAAAGAAGTGCTGTAATCATGCCTTCCTCACGAAGCCTACTGAAAGTGAAAAGAAAGAAAGTAACGAAGATTATTTACAGCAAATAATTCGAGGGTCTGGAAAAATGGTATTATTGGATAAATTGCTGATAAGGCTACGAGAGACAGGACATAGAGTTTTAATATTTAGTCAGATGGTTAGAATGCTGGATATACTCGGGGAGTACCTGCAGAAACGACATTTTCCATTTCAAAGGTTGGATGGTAGTATAAAAGGTGAACTGAGGAAACAGGCGTTGGATCATTTCAATGCTGAGGGCTCTCAAGATTTTTGTTTTCTGTTGTCGACGCGTGCCGGTGGTCTAGGCATTAATTTGGCTACTGCAGATACTGTTATTATTTTTGATTCGGATTGGAATCCACAAAACGATTTACAAGCTCAAGCTCGGGCACATCGTATTGGCCAAAAGAATCAGGTTAATATTTATCGGTTAGTAACGAAGAATTCAGTGGAAGAGGAAATTGTTGAGCGTGCCAAACAGAAAATGGTGCTTGATCATTTAGTTATTCAAAGAATGGATACCACGGGACGCACTGTTCTGGACAAGAAGAATGCAGGGACCAATAATAATCCCTTTAATAAGGAAGATTTGAATGCCATTTTGAAATTCGGTGCAGAAGAATTGTTTAAAGACGAGGAGGATGGTGATGAGGAACCAACTTGTGATATCGATGAAATATTAAGGAGAGCTGAGACGAGAGACGAGGGTCCTGCTACGGTGGGAGACGAGTTATTATCCGCTTTTAAAGTGGCCAGTTTTGCTGCTTTTGAAGAAGAAACGGAACCTGTGGTACAGTACAATGATAATGATGATGAAAGCAAGGATTGGGCAGAGATTATACCTGAGAACTTTAGGAAAAAAGTTGAGGAGGAGGAAAAATCCAAAGAAATGGAAGATTTGTACTTACCTCCGAGGAGCCGAAAAACATTACAGCAAATTAATCAAAGTGGTGATGGAAAAGGAAGAAAACGAAAGAAAGAAATGGATGATGAGAGCGACGAAGGGGATGATTCCGGAAGTGACCTTGAGGGAACTGATGACGAGAGACCGAAGAAACGAGGCAGACCAAGAATGTTACCAAGAGAAAATATCAAGAGCTTCACTGACGTAGAAATTCGTCGATTTGTGAAGAGCTACAAGAAATTTGCTGCACCTTTGAAACGTCTAGATGAGATTGCAGCTGATGCTGAATTACAAGAAAAACCGATGTCTGAATTAAAGTATCTGGGTGAGCAGTTGAAGGCCAGGTGCGAGGCTTGTTGGGCTGAATTTGAAAATACTGCTAAAGAAAACAAAGCGGGAGACGAAGAGGGTAAAGGTCCAGGTCGTAAAAGAGGGAGAGGTCCTACGTTTAAACTAGGAGGTGTTATGGTTAATGCGAAATCTTTTTCTGCCGCTGTGAGAGAACTAGAACCTTTGGAGCAAGTGCTTCCACAAGATCCAGATCAAAGAGCGTACTGGCACCTTGACATTAAAGTGAAGCCAGCGAATTTTGATTTTGAATGGACTATTGAAGACGATTCAAAACTTCTCAAAGGCATATATCAACATGGTATGGGCTCTTGGGAAGCTATTACGATGGATCCTAATTTTAAGCTTAGCGAAAAATTTAATCCAAATGGAAATAAAACTCAATGGAAACGTGTTAACGCACGAGCAGAATATCTATTAAAAGTTTTAAAGAAGCAAACCGATCTAAAATTAGGAGTGGTAAGATTTTTTTTATTTATCAAACTTTACATCTTAAATTGGCTACATCAATTCACATTTATTTTGTATGTGGTGTAGAATGAAATCCCTATCATGAATCTTGATCTCCATTCCCAGGTAAATCCTTGTGACGTCCTCCTCCTCTCCTCTTTTTGTTATTTTTATGTCGATTTTTGTTTGTAAAAGAAAACATACACCATACAAAATTCGTATTAATAAAAATATACTTGTCATTTAGGCAAGGGGAAGAAAGCCACGAAAGCCTAAAGAAGTGAAAACAGCTATAACAAAGGAAATTATTGAGGAGAACGACAGTTCCGGTGATGAAAATAAGAAGCCTAAAATTAAAGTTGAAAAAGTATGTTGGCATAATATAGATTGCATTTTAATGTTTTGTATAAATGTTTGTATTCGCAGGTTGTTATAAAAAAGGAGAAAGAAGAAGAGGTTGTCATTAAGAAGGAAATAAAAGAAGAAGTAGAGGACCCGTGTGAAGAGAAAAAGAAAGAAAAGAGAGTCAAGAAAGAGAAAAAAGAGAGTAAGAAAGTGAAGAAAAATAAACAAGCAGCGGGACCGATGCATTTTACAGCTAATAATGAACCAAGGGCGCTTGATGTACTTGGTGATTTGGATCCATCAATATTTAACGAGGTCAGCTTATTTTACTATTATATATATTTTTTATTTTTTATTATAATAGAATATGAAATTTGTAAAAACAGATAACCTGAAATATTATATTTTATGTTATGCTAAACAGTGTAAGGAAAAGATGCGCCCAGTAAAGAAAGCATTAAAAGCCTTGGACCGACCAGATCAATCACTCAGCGAAGCAGAGCAAGTAGCCCACACGCGACAATGTCTTGTACAAATAGGGAATCAGATCAATACCTGTCTATCAGAGTATAGAGATCCGGAACAAATTAAAGAATGGCGAAGTAATTTATGGTATTTCGTATCTAAATTTACCGAGTTCGATGCTAAAAAATTGTACAAATTGTACAAACACGCGACAAAAAAAAGCGATGGAAGTTCGAGTATGACATCAAGCCCAGAGAAGAAAGAGGATATAGCATCTAAGGTAAAATAAATTCCTAACAGCAGCCCGCTCTATATTATAAAGCCCCTAATATTAGTCAAAGAATCTTTTGTATTGGCAGAAGCATGGTGATAAAACCTACGACAAACATATCGATAAGATGTCAGACTCTATTGGCAAAGACAGGATTTCAAAACGTAGAGGTGATGACTTAGAGGATAATTCCAATATTAGTATACCGAACAAAAAACATCTGGCAGCTCTCTCTGCTGTTAGTAATATGAGCGGCTCGTCGACGGTTACAATTGGTGCTATAACGATCACTCCTATATCGTCGGGGTCTAACGTGTCGAGTGGTGGTACTATTGGAGATACTTCTAGACACAAGGACCAGAAAGATTCAAAACACAAAGAAGCTAATAAACGAGACAGAGATCGTGATAGGGAAAGGGATCGAATGCATGGGGATCGTAGTACGGACAGGTTGAGCGGAGGAAAGGATGAAAGAATTCGAAGAGATAGTGGTGGATATAATATGGGAGGTGGTCACTATAGCGGTAATAGAGATGATGATCATTGGCCACCGCGAGATGGAAGAGATATGCGTGATGGAAGGTAGGTGAAATAAGAAATCCGCTATTAAATGTATGTAAGTAAAAAATATGTAATAGACTAAAGCGTATTTTTTTCATTCGAAGGTTTGTGGATCATAAGCGTGATAGATTCGATTCGTACGGAAGAATGTCCAGTGGATATCACCGAGATAGGGATAGAGAACGCGACCGCGGTATGCACATTAACGACAAAAGAAGGTTTGTTCTGTTAAATATCTTTTATTGACTTAGTGTAGTAAATGATCCAATTAACACGAATTGAAAACAGAATTTGATAATGAAAGTCTTGAAATATTTAAATATGAAACGTATAGATATTGGAATTGCAGAAATTGAATGTATAGTTAATTTAATCCCCCCCCCCCCCCCTCCCCCATTCATAACTTTATGTCAACTTTTCATCAGAAATTATTATAGATAAACTAATATATCCTAAATTTGGCAAAAGCTGAAATTAACACGCTTTGTACTTTTATTGCACCCTGTATTAAATCTTATATATAACAAAGCTGAATTATCTAATAGCACTTAAATGGTTGTTTTTTAGTTTATTAATAAAATAATTTTTTCATATCTGTATTGATTTTTGTAAAATAACTCTAGAATATGCAAACATTATCTTTAAATAGATTAGCTTTCATATATTACTTTATTTGATGAAAACATTACTTCATGTTAATTAAGTCATTTCACTCATTAAGAACTTAAGATATGGCACAATGAATGTATGTTTACACACGAATTCAATGATTGTTACAGATATCCATCGGGGCCACCAGGTTACGGTGGGTATGGTCCTGGTTATGGAAGTGGGAGTAGTGGTAGTAATTATCCACCGTCTGATATACCTCCAAGTCATTTTAGAAGTCGAAATTACCCAGGTGACAATTATTCGAGCGACTGGCGACCAAATAAAGACTATAGGCGAGATTATGACAGAAGACCTCCTCCGCCAAACGCGAACTCCTAGTGCTCCTTTCTTGCCACCGTCCTTGAATGTGTCGTTAACCGTTTGTAATTAAATGGGGACATCGTTTTATTTTACCTGATTAGAACACATGATCAATTGTTAATGCAATTAGCGAACAGAGCAAACAATGCGTTGTGTGTTCATAACGAAAGCCACGTGGCGTAGCGCCAGATACAGTACTCAGTTTGCCTGTGATTGCACACTTACAATTTGTAGCTATGTACAAAGTCTATTCTACATTTACTTAAGACGCAATGAAATGTACTATCGTTATTATACTGGTCATTGCAATTAAAACCATTGCAGTTAGGTTGTGCAAAAATGACACGGTAGAAAATATCTTCTTAGCGCATGCTGGATACATTTTATAAGTAAAATTTATTTAAAACTCAGTACGTGATTTATATGTTTATAATCGAATTTTAAGTAAACAGAGAGCCTGTAGGAAAAAACTTTTTTCCTCGAGGAGGATTGATGCGTTATACTTTCGGAGGATATTGCTTTTATGTTGATAGAAGTGAATTAAATTTATGATTGTGCAATTAATAAGAAAAATTATACTTTAACCTGTAAAACTGTACAGTCAATCCGAATTAATACGCCTCTGTATGTTCTGTATTGTTGTGTGACTGATCCATTATACATCATTATTTATAAAAAGTGAATGCCTTCCTTTAAAATAGCTTCAAAGTGCACGTCGATCATATTTATGTAGCATATCTGGTGTAGATGTGTATAATCGAGTTATACGTACACGATTTGTCCATTTCAAATCAGAATTCTTTCACTACGGGCATGCTGAATATGCTTTTCAATTCTTTTTTTTATATTAATTGTAATACAGATTTATTACTAAACCAAACAAATATTTAGTATGCCTGATGCGGGCAAATATTGTCTTACATAAATTACATTATTCTGTAAGATTCATACAAATGGCATAAATTAATATGGCAGATACAAGAAACGATCGTGCATTTGCGATCAGCGGTTATTTAATGATAGAACACAGTCAAAACATTTATTAAAATACTATATTTCTTTACTAGATATTTTATTCTTGTAAGTGATAAAGAAAAATCTATCTCGATCTCTTTTTTTCCTACATGAGAAACGAGTTTCTAAATAACGGGAGATGAAGAATAGATTTTTACATTAACACTGCTACTGTAGCTTCATATTCTACGTAATATTTTGTGAGATATTGTATATAGTAGTGCAAAACATAATAGTTTATTGTACTGAATTGTCTATACTACAGTAATTTCATTCATCATGAGTCATGCAATTTTTTTTCGTTTAATTTCAAACTTATGTTGTACATTGATTCTTACGCCCTTGTTAATAGATAATAAAAACTACGAAATTATTTTATAGATCCTTTTGACGATAGAAAAGTGGACTTTATGATAAAATTGCAATTTTATTTATGCATTTCTGCAGACGCGTATTGGGTGCTTCCGCACGTGTTTTTTGTATATTTTAAAAGATTCCGTCAAGATAATGAAAAATTATTATTATTATTATGTTAAACTGATTTTACATTTAAAGTATTTGTGAACATTTACATCACTTTTCAATATGCTACATCTATTAAATTAATGTTATTTTTTAGTATCCATAATAAGTTCTAAATTAACAACAACCATGATGGATTTCTAACTCCTTAAAAACTGATAATAAGGTCGTCATCGGTTTATGAGAAAAATGTAAATATAAGTTAAGAGAGAATAAAAGGAATTAAAACACTAAAGATATATCTTCATTTATTATAATGTGATAAATAACATAAATATATATTTTATTTTGAAGAATAAATACAAAATTTGAAAACATTTTTTTATCTGATAAAAGATAATGCATTACAGCTATACGTTAAAACAAGAGATGTTTGTAGAGAGGCATTTAAAATTAAAATACAGAAACAGCTATCTGTATCAATGTATGAAGGATACGGAGAATACATTATCGATCTCTGCGTATACGTACAACTTACAAGGTCAAAAGTGAATGTAATTTGAAAAACACAGTGAATATGCGATTATATCAAAATAGCCATGAAGTAGTAAGTACGTAATATACGCAAGTACTATACAATTGTCATTGTTGATTTGATTAATATCCGGAACTTTTGAAAAGTTAAAATCATTGCTTACCACTGTTTCATTTCGTGGTTAGTAAAAAGAAAAATATACCTGTTAATCGGTCTTCTCCAAAACAAAGTGGATACTAAAACTAAAGCAGAATATTGAATCTATAATTGATTCTTAAAGGTATGAAAAATAGAAATAATTATTATTGTTGTATTTCGTTCGTAGTAATAATAGTTATCTTATAATTTACTATTTATCTATGTCAAATATGATTAATCGATCATTTTTATTGTTTTCACAAGAGTCTTTTTAATAATTTACATATTGATTGATTTCAGAATTAAATTGCAATAATCATCTGAGTTTTAATTGTTTCACATATTTATTCTATAGCTGGAAAAGGTAAAATGGCTAATCGTACGGACATAATTATTTTTGGTGCAACTGGGTTTACTGGAAAGCATGCTGTTAAAGAAGCTGCACGTTTAGCAAAACAATGGAAGTTTTCATTTGGAGTTGCAGGACGGAGAAAGGAAGCACTCGAAGCAATTGTGAAAGAATTTGCCGGAGATTATGGTATATACAGTTTTACAAGCATTTTCATATTAGCAGTAATAGATATGGTATAAAAAATTGCTTAGGGAAATATGATTCTGCATGTTTTAGAAAAAATTCCTGTTATAATTGCTGATTTGAAAGATAATGAGTCTCTTGAGAAAATGACAGAACAAGCAAAAGTATTAGTAAACTGTTCTGGTCCATATAAGTTTTATGGAGAACCAGTTGTAAAGGCCTGTGTGAAGACACGTACAAATCATGTTGATGTTAGTGGAGAACCTTTGGTAAAAATTTCATATATCTTTTTTGTACTATTGAACAAATGACAAAATTTTATTTAATTATCAATTTGTGTTTTTCTGATTTTTTACAGTATATGGAAACTATACAATTAAAATATAATAAAGCAGCTCAAGATGCTGGTATTTACATTGTAAGTGCATGTGGCTTTGACAGCGTTCCTTGTGATCTTGGAGTAATCTTCACTCAAAAAGTATTTGATGGTACAGTGAATAGTATTGAAACATACTTAAATTGGAATTCTTTAAAAAACTCAAGTGGTCCAACATTGCATTATGCAACTTGGGAGTCAGCTGTCTATGGCTTGGCTAATGCAAGTGAATTAAGACCTTTGCGACAGAAACTTTATCCTGAAAAGTTGCCTTCATTTACACCAAAGTTAAAGCCAAGGTTAACAATTTTACATTAATGAATATATTTGTAATATTAATAAATTAAATAAACATAATACCTTCTTTACCATGCAGGTGTATAGTTCATAAAAATTCTATTTCTCCGGGATGGTCAATAGAATTTCCTGGAGCGGATAGATCAGTAGTGCGACGAACCCAGAATTTTTTGTACAATGAATATAATCAGAGGCCAGCTCAGATTTATACTTATATGACTTTGAAGTAAGTTTGAATCTTTTTAAATACTTGTTAGTATTGTCAATATTTTTATGTTTAAAAGCAATATCTTTATATCTGTTAAGGTCCTTCTGGACGTTAGTCAGTACAATTTTGGTGGGCGCAGTTTTTTCAGTAATGGTCAAATTTAGCTGGAGTCGTAATTTATTATTAAAAGTGCGTTACCGCTTTATCATTTTAAAAATACAGCACTTGACTTATTATTAAAGTATTTTACTATTATTTAAAGTACCCTGGTTTCTTTTCTGCTGGAGCAATAAGTCACGAGGGTCCAAGTGATGAAAAAATGGAAAGTATGGAATTTTCAGTAACCTGCGTAGCTCAAGGTTGGAAAGAAATTTCGTCCGAAGGTAAATCTCACGATAAAAAAGTCGTAACAAAAGTCAGTGGCATTAATCCTGGTTATGGTGCTACTTGTACAATGCTGATGCTGTCGGCTATAATGATCTTGAATGAGTCTGATAAAATGCCTAAGAAGTAAGTTATTTACATGAAACGATTATGTCGATAATCTGTGTGCTCTATGTAAAATATTTAATGTTAATCTTTACAGAAAAGGAGTTTTACCTCCTGGAGCTGCTTTTGGCAAAACATCATACATTGAACAATTAAACAAGAATGGAGTGACATTTGAAGTTCTTTCAAAACTGTAAAAATCGCCGATTAATCTGATGGTAATATTTGAATTAAATTCGTCCTTTTTGGAATTTAATTAATAATTATACACATATAGTATGGGTATTACCTATGATAAAAGTGTTTAGCTTTTGCACAATAATGTCACAAATAATATAAGTTAATATTTGAAAAACGGTGGATGTAACATTTAAGTATTGTATCAAATGATATAATTTTCTTAATGCAGCAAATATTTTATTTAACAGTTTTATAGAAAACTGCTTTTTATCGTTGATTAATAAAAGGGAATTGCAATTAAAGTAAAGTGTAAATAAAATACCTATTATGTCATAAGACGCATGTTTTATTGAAGTTGAACCATTATACTTTAAATGACTTATTTTATAAAAAAAACGCCTTACCACGGCCATGAAAAAATGTAAGATCGTAGAACAGAGGTAAATTGGAAATCAGTTGTCTGGAAGTGGGAGGGAGATGTATCTGTTCTTACATTATATATAAATATAAACTGCTTACCCAGAATCTTAGCGTAGTTTCGCAGTTCGCTCATGTACTCTACCTATCGAGGCTTTTATTGACAGTTGTTGCCAGTATTAAATTGGCCATTTAACGCTTCAAAGAAACAACGATAATTTTGAAAAAATAAAAATGGGCAACAAACGAAAGGAGATGAACGGTGACGTGAAAGCGACAAATGGGAATTTAATCCTGAAGAAAGGTGGGTATAAAATCGTATCACGCGTACGATTATTCAATTTTTTTAATAAAATAAATAAGAGCAATATCGGTGTTACGCGTGTCGATGGTGATCTTCTCATATTTATTCTCCATCGATCAGCTCGATGGAGGAGAATGTTCTTCTAATGAGGGTGAGAAAAATCTATGGTGCGAATCGTAATAGAGATTCCAAGTCACGCATAAAATCCGATATGACATAAATTCCCAAGTGTAGTATAGAATAACACAATCCGTGCTACCTTTTGCAGCATAGAACGGGTTTAAATCACTAATACCAATGAGTCGCGAATATTTATCAGCAAAGAAAAAAAAAGATAAAAAACAGATCCGCCAAGAAGTGAATAAGACGAAAAGCGTGAAATCAAACATTATTGTTTATTTTCCCAAGAATCCGAGAAAGCTCGCGTCAGCCAATGTTACAATTAAATTATTTAACGATATGTATAATGACCACAAAGGAAGAACAGAAGCTCTGAATTTTATTACCGCGGAGCAGCAGCTGCAATTATATCCTTAAAACAAATTGGCCATAATTTCGTTGCTACTATTACAAGTTTCCTCCTTTGCAGTTTTACGATTTCCTGTTATATTTCTCGAAACTATGCTTATGATCGAGCATTCCCCATAGGTAATCCCAGCCTCTCCTTGTTATATTTAATCAATAAAAGTACGTGAACTATTTCACAATGAATAGTCGCTGCTCCAGGGGGAAGGGGGGGGGGGGTCTTGTATCGTTCACCACAAGTAGTGAAGGTCAATTGAGCTCTGACAACTTTCAGTAGTGAGTCTGCATCTATGCAAGACATGGTGTGTTAAATACCGTAATATCGATTACTGATTCGGCACGGATAGCCGTAATGACGCAACTATATTAAAAAGACGAAGGGTCATGATTATTACAGCCATACGATCAATGAGAACAAAGTTTTGGAAATCCCAATGAAGCGTGCAAGAAGCGCGCTCTATTCTTTCGCGTCGGTGAGCAATCGATCAAGGAAAACTTCCTTCTTCGTTTTTCTCGGAACTAGTTAGTCCTTCGTTCGATTCGGCCAAAGGCAAGGAAAAAACGAGATTCGGATAAAAAGCGAAGAACGTGAATGGAGGTTAGCGAGCCTATCGGGACCTAAATAAGAGGTTAGGAAAGGAGTAGCGAGGAACGCAGAGAATGGGAATTACCACCGTGACTCACACACAGATGCATCAACGAAAAACTATAATGCGACAAAACACCGCAGGGGCATTGCCTATTCTCCTATAAGGATTCGTCGTATAAATCAAAATATTTTGAGCCCCAGCGTGGGCTCGCAGCATGACAACCGCCGCGTCATTTGACATATGTACACCATTTGCAAAAAAGTCCAACACCGATTATTATTTATGGCCGGTTTGACACGAGCATCCTCCGTACAAACTGATCAAATATTATTATTTATCTTTTCACGTCGAAAAGCTTTACTCGACGTCGAATAATCAGACAGTATATGTTGCTCTACTCGTAATTTATTTATAATTTTATCGTCTTTCCAATTTCTTCCTATATAAGTACAATATTTAGCTTCCTTTATTCGAGCAAATATTCCTAAAAAATTCTCAATTTTTAGCAAATCTTTTGGAGCAAACGTTCAATCGTCTGGAAATAAAGCGACATAATCTGACATGTTCAATAAATGTATTATATTGATAAGAAGTACAAAAATTAACATAATTCTCCGCATAACAAAATTTGCAACTTGGAATTATCAAACGTCGTCCGTCAAGATAGTATATAATAATAAAGAAACGAAGAGGGAATAATTGAAATAGTAAAAAAACCCGTATATTTATGATATATATATAAATGAAGTGAAATCATCTAGAAATACGCTATTACCAAGACTTTCACGAGAATCCTGGCTATACGCCGTGATTTTTCCTGAAAGCGTGTCGCAAGTTTGACGCTGTAGCAGTGACGTTATTGGTTGAAATAAAAAGTAACAAGGAAAAGTGGTCATTTGGGTATAATGAGCCACATGAGAATAATAATAATAATAATAACAACAACACCAATAATATATACGCATGAGTAGAGAGAAAGAAAGCGAGGAGAGACGTGTCCTGCGTCACACAGGAGAGGGAAAGCTAGTTAGGGAGAGGGAAAGAGACTAAAGTAGCAAAAGAGGGGTGGGTGGGTTGATGGATATCGGGATTCGGGACTCGGGATCGCTCGGGACTCGCTCGGGACCTCGACGAGTTTCGTTCACTTCCGGTTCCCTCTGGTGGAGGTACTGCCACTGACAGTCCAACTTTTGGTACATCGAGATTTGTGCCCGAGCAGTGTTGTCCGTACTGTCAGTGTCAGTACACTACTGGAACGGACCAGAGTGTAAAGTGATAAAGTGCGCGAGCGCATCAAACGTCCCAAATACGCACACGCAACACTCGTGCGTTACTCTAGGATTTGCTATTTTTCTCTTTCCCTTTCATTATTTTTGTTTCCCCTCCTCGAGTGCTCTATGCTGATCCTTTAATCTCTCTCTCTCTCTCTCTCTCTCTCTCTGCTCTCTTATTATTCTTACCCCCCCCCCCCCCCCCCCTCTAGAACACTCGTACAAATCCATCACGATTTATCGTTCATTCGTCCGAGTTGCTTCATGCAATCCCATCATGCACGCTCCTCTCTAAATGTTTCCTTGATTTTTTCTTCTTCCTTCGCCGCATTCTTCCGGGTAACGAACGCACGTACTCACGCGTACACCGAGCGCGCGTTTGTTAAGGCAATTGAATAAAAGCAGGAGAGAGAAAAGAGCGCGTGTAATTAGCAACGGTAAGCGTGATAGCGATCATGAATGGTGTACAGAGTCAGTGCGCGAAAATCAAGACGGAGCGGAAGATCTATGAGGTGGAGGAAGATCGAGGGATGAAGATCAAGAAGCCTGGACCGATCAGAAATTACTCGTGGAACGAGAGCGTCGAGGAAGGCGATTTGGAAATTGCGGGAACTCCACGAACACCTCGCACATCCACCACCCCAGGTACAAGAATATACTCGGCGGAACAATATGTCCTGGAAGCTTGCGTTTCGTATATACATCACATGTTTGGTTTTAAGAATAAATTATTTACAAGAATATTACAGTGTTTGCTTAATTGCGAAAGGAAACTCGCGTGTTACACAAATCACACAGTTTGATTAAAATGAATTATTTATCGAAAAGATGACAATTTTCTTGCGATCAAAAACATTGCGGGAATAAACTCTTTACAAGAATATTATCGTTTTTTGCCAAATTGCGAAAAGAAACTCGCGTGATTCACAAACCACATACTTTGATTAAAATGAAGTATTTATCGAAAAGATGACAATTTTCTTGTGACCAAAATCACTGCGGAAACGTTGCGGGAACTCGAGCGTTTGATAGATCGCACAGCTGATTGGAAGAATTTTGCAGAATTTCGTAGGTCGACGGTTCCTTCATTTCCAGGTTAATCGCAGAATGCTTTTTGATATCCTAGAACGATAGTGGAGGTACAGTTATGATCGTACTTAATGCGTATAACTGTAATGTGACAAAAGTATAGTCATCCAGCGAGTCTCCTTCGCTTTCTCGGTAGGGTGAAACGTTCCAAAGAGATAAAAGCAAGAGTATACAATATAATAATAAGTAAACCGAGCGATTTTGTAAAAATAAAGGCAATTTCTCGAAGAACGATGCAACGAGATTCACTCTTTCTTCTACAGCAAATACGTATGAATGTTTGGTCTATTATCATGGGTCGTGACACGCGATAGGAGAGATCTCGTGTGTGTCAACGTGTTACGAAGACGAGACTGTGCACGAGCATTTCTCAATTCGATGAACAGTTTTTGACGTAGTTGCTCTTCTTCGATTAAAGGTCATGAAAAGTGTACGTTCCATCACGATTTGGAGCTGGACCACAGGCCACCCACGCGCGAAGCGTTGCTTCCGGAAATGTCGAGGAGCTACAGGCTTCTTCTGAGTTCGCTGGGCGAAAATCCTGACAGGCCGGGGCTTCTCAAAACACCGGAAAGAGCAGCGAAAGCCATGCTGTTCTTCACCAAAGGCTACGATCAGAGCATCGATGGTAAGTTTATAATTGTTTTAGAGAGGAAAAAAAAGAAACAAGAATTATAAGTCAGTCGTGATCTTTGATCGATATTGTTACCTTGATAAATCGTTGATCGATTTTCCCGTTGTGCACGTGCTGCTAATTGTGCAATGATTTTTTTGCCTCCATTAAACGGTTCGATCGAGTTTTTCACAGTGTGGAAATTCGTGTCAGTCGTGGCAGAGAGAATCGTGTAGGTCATTGCTAAGGTTGCCTTGGAAACGGTGGAGGAGAGCAACCCTCCTTTCCGGTTATGTGCTATATACATGTCCAAGGGCAATAGGTGGATTCCGTGCCCTCGTCACTCTTCCACTCGCTGAAACATAAAACAAGTGATTTTACTTACAGATGTAATCAATGACGCTGTATTCGACGAGGACCACGACGAGATGGTGGTTGTAAAGGATATCGAAATGTTCTCCATGTGCGAGCACCATTTGGTACCGTTTTATGGAAAAGTGTCGATTGGGTATTTACCTTGCAAGAAGATTCTTGGACTCAGCAAATTAGCCAGGTGAGTTTTGGGATGTTTTCTTGGATAAGAACATTTGTCACTCCATGACGCGTTCTTTAATTTTCAGGATCGTGGAGATTTTCAGTCGTCGTCTTCAGGTTCAGGAGAGGCTGACCAAGCAAATCGCTGTAGCCGTTACCAAAGCTGTGGAACCAGCTGGGGTTGCGGTTGTTGTCGAAGGAGTGTACGTATCTTCGTTTGTACAAAAATCACCCTAATTCCTCCATCGTTCTTCCTGCATTCACACCTGTTACAAAAATCCTTCTACCAAGTAGATCTTGAAAAATACCTGTTCCAACGGTGGCAGGTTCACTCTCATGGTCTTTGGTTCCATTTCAATGCACTGCCAAGCATTGAGCAATAGTTTTCGCAAGGATTAATCGCACGTAAGAATTCGACCTTGTTCTAATATGGAGCTATAAAGAATCTTACATTTTTATCCATCGAGGTGTCAGATCCAGCAGAGACAAGTATATAACGCATATACGTAACACGTACGTTTTTTGCCCCTTTCAATTCCAAATAAATTCTTAATCTCTACTACCTGATTTAAAGATATTGCATCAATTATGTAAAATTCAAACCGGTAACGTGCACGAGATTTGCGCGTCAAACTTAATGAATAACACTTTGTACTTGCTAATGATGCTTTTTGCACGAGGTCTTCGTGTATGTGGAAGTGTAATATTTTTTCTTTCTTTTCAGACACATGTGCATGGTAATGAGGGGTGTGCAAAAGATCAACAGCAAGACAGTTACGTCGACGATGCTGGGCGTGTTTCGAGATGACCCAAAAACACGCGAAGAGTTTCTCAATTTGGTCCACTCCAAGTAAATTCTGCACTGTCCTGGAATCTCCGACTCTTCTCTCTTGCTCCGTTCTTCTCTTCTTCACGACGTTCGCATGTTTTATCTTGACATTGCTTTTACCACCAATACAATCATCTCCACTTTCTTCGAGTATTCTACACTTTATAGTATTTTCACGCTCAGAGAGCCTCATTGGAATTATTTATGCAATCACGTGTCTTTCCGGGTAACTTAACATTCATTTTGCTTAACAATAGGCGAGCGTTTCTTCTCAATTATTGTATCGATCGAATTTACTGCGATCGGTTCGCATGAAATATCCAAGATAACGCTGCGCTCGTGACAATAAGCGTCTTTTGTTATACATATATATATATATATATATATATATATATATAGACGGATGAACAGATTTTACGATCCTCCTGTTTCAAACATTTCTGCGCTGTTTATGTGAAGAGCAAAAAATATATTCTTCTCGTCGTCGCAAGAAGCTACAGCCAAGCTTATTGCCACGATACAGTTTCATTGTTACCGCATTCGACGTAGTTCTTCGTTACGACGATCTTAACTCTACTGTGCAAATTCTCGATGCGACTTTGCAGTCTCGTCATGTATAAATGTATAATGTACACGTACACTTGTTACATGAGTGTATTAGGTACAATTGTATTTGAAATGTTATATATGCGCTGCCTTTGAAGATTTATATGAAAATAGTTATGCGAGTACTTAAGGTTTGAACTTAAGCATTTTTAATGGTGTAGAAAAGGAAACGACGCACAAGCAAGATGCGTAGCGTAATATCAGCCATACATTTACGTTACGCATCGAGCGGTTTTCTTATATTGTATAATAGGGACCATATCGAAACTCATCTTGCTGCTTCTAGCAATTTTCCACGAGAAATTTCTATACGTCCGAAGCTTCTTAATTTCCCATTGATTTAATAGCATAGGTATAACAAATGATATACTATTTTTCTGATACTATACACATATACCTATTTTAATTAAATAGGAAAGATTCTTCACATAACAGATATCTTTTTTAACAAGAAATTTAGAAGCGTGTTAATGTTCCAAACTGCTTCAATTGTTGAGCTGACTTTTGACAAAAGTTCTTTTTTCAGATTTAATTCCATTTATGTAATCATATATTTAATACGCTGATCAATCGACTGAAATTTCCTTACATTTGAATATCACTACTAAGTTCATTTCAATTTGAAGATATATTAGATAAAGTAATCATTCCATGTTTTTTATGAGAATGAATGTTTTATATTTATAATATTTTTCTGATGATATATAAAATTATTCTTATATATTTTAAGAAATACATTTATTTATTTCAACCTATCCAATAAAATTCTATACCTTCCTTTGCTTCCATTTTAATTTTTTTAGCTTAGGAAGTCAATCAGTTATAATATTTTTTAAACTGAGGGTAACCTATTACTCTTAGGTCGTAGGTTCTTTCTTGAAACCTATTATTTTATTTAAAAATATGTGAAGCATATGTGAAAAGTGTAATCCATAGTTGAACAGTATTATAGACACTGACTGACTTCTTAAATTACAAAAATCGTCTTAAAGTCAAATTGTCAACTTTTGAAACTTAATTTAAACTAGCTTCTTAGTTTGTGTTTCATTCTGTCACTCAAACAAGACGTTTTAAAAATTTTGCTCAAAACAATTTTTTGGGATTACATATAATACAATGATGATAAAAAAATATGAATTAATTGAACTTAATTGCTAAGTTATGTACAAGATTACGTCGAATTTTTTGGAGGTGGCCTAAACACACCAACAATTACAGCGTGATCTCTTTCATAAGGCTCTAATGTTATCTGCTCCTGTGGTTTCAGCTTATCAGCTACCAATTTTTTTACTTCTGAAGCAAATACTGCTTCTGGCTGTGCAGTTGAATCTATACAGCTAGCCTGCAAGTGACACATATTTCATTTAGCTTTGTTTATTGTGATTTTTAATGAATGTAAAATAACAAATACACTTACTTTAATAGAAATAACAAAGTGTCCTCCATTTTTGAGGAAGTACTGTGAATTTAGAGAAACTATTCTTGCTTGATCGGGTTGAGCCACATCTGCAAATACTGTATCTACCATTCCAACAAGCATCCTATATTTGTGTGGATGTCTTGCATCTTCAATTATAGGAATGATATTGGTTCTCTTTTTAGCAACATTTATAAGATCTCTCCCTGATCTGTGAGAAAACTCTACTGCATATACAAGCCCTTCCTAGAAATGAAATAACTGTTATACTCTCTAGAGTCATACTGTACTGATCAGCTTATAACAATTAAATATTTCATAAATGTATTACATATTAAAGAAAGCAAAAAATAATTGTGCTCTTTAAATTAATATGTACATTAATATAGCATCACTTCGACACCAAACTGGTAATAATCAGCTAGCTTGGCTCTAATGTATGCATTTTTGGATTGATATCTGTTTTAACATACCTGGCCGACAATATCAGCCACATGAGATACAGTGGTACCAGATGCTGCACCTAAATACAATACTTTACTTCCAGGGCCCATGTGAATTTGATCTACTCCTCCTAAAATTGCAGCTGCTAATTTTGATCTAAATGGATTCCATACTCTGTATTCAATTTTTTCTCCATTTTCACCCTGTTTATAATAATAATATCAGTTGTCAGTCTCATTTAAAAATCAATAGTTTTAGAACACTTGCTTCCTTACATCTACAGATATCCTTTTTTCTCCATAAACTTCTGAGCCTGGTACTAAATTTAAAGTAACCAATGCATCTTCCTTTCCCCTGGCAATAAATACACCCTCATGACGATGAGGTTCTATTACTACAGTTTTGCCTCCTTTGAAACCTCCACCTCCACCTCCTCTGCCTCGTCCACCTCCACGCCCACCACGTGGTGTTCCTCCACCCCTTCCACCACCTCTTCCACCACCAAATCCACCTCTTCCACCACCTCCACCTCCACCTCTTCCACCACCACCACCACCTCCTCTTCCTCCACCAAAACCACCTCGTCCTCCACCACGTCCACCTCCTCTACCTCCCCTTCCGCCACCTCCAGCTGGGGAAAACCCTGTAAATCATAAATATAACATATAATGTCAATAAAGGATGTGAGAACAAAAATTTAATTACTTGTACTTTTCACAGGAAGCAAAAAATAAATAGTTAAAATTTAATAAGTTTCTCTTATCGAAAACATAAAATTAGCCTCTAACATAATTGTACATGTGGTTAATATAAAAGTATTTGTACTTCATAGATTTAAAGTTGAAAAAACGATTATTGTCAAATATCGCAGGTTAGGAATTATTAGGTTATTATTCATAAGAAACCAGCTACCTTAATGTTAAACAATTTTCCAATAAGAAAGTTAAAAATCAGAAATTAAAACATTCATAGGAGAAACACTGCTTTAAAATGGAATACTACCTTTTCTAATTAATAAGTAATCGTAATAAAGTTAATAATAAAAGTGCGTGAAAGCTAGGTTCTAAAGAATATTAATTACCTGGTCTTCCCATGTTTATCTTGAAATCCTCTTTGAAAAATATAAAATAATTCTAATTTTAATAACCCTCCTTAATCCACGTGCAAACGATCACGCCGAAAATTTGGACGCTCACGTTTTCCGGATGTTACGCACATATCGAAACTGTAAAGAACCACTTCGATCGCTCGAGTGCGGCCTTCCGGTTTATAATAAATATCGATACCTTCAATCGAGAATTCGAGACTACGCACGCTGTATCGATCTATTACTATCGAAATCATGGGTCGAAACAATATATTTATAAATATATATTAAATTATTATTTAATTAATATATTAATTCTTTGAGACGTGGTATCAATAATAAACCAAATAAAAATCGATTTTTAACTTAGCAAATACTTAAGGGGACCCATCCAGGTCGAATATTTCATCTTCCAATTATGTTCTAGCAGATTTTTAGAAAAATTAGCTTAACTTATTCGTCTTGATCCACCCCATGGCAATAAAGGGCCTGTTTTTCAAAGATAAACAAATTAAAAAATAACAACAATTGTTTTACTCTGTGAAAAGAATCACTAGATTTATTAAAAAAAGTAAGCCTTCATGACTACGGGCTAGACTGTAATGAGTAATTTGAGAGCAAAAATAAATTATTATTCTTAAAATTATAGAAGATTTCTTGGTAAAAATTAGGTCCGGGATTCTCGGGCAGTTTCGCTTCATCGCTCATTCCGACACTCCGTCCAAGTCCAATCCGACCGTCAGTCTTCTCTATTTCAAACTCCTCACTTTGGTACAACACCGCAGGATGGTCGCCTCGCGGAGCGTTTCTCGGTAGTCAAATGTTGCTCGAAATGTATTTAATTCCGCGAGTCGTGCGCCAGGGCCAGCTCCAGCGCCTCCAGCTCTCAATGAGCTCTGCTTTGGGTGGACGACCCATTTCTACCGAATTCGTGGGAATTTTATGGAGCAGAATAATACAAATTCAGATTTTGTACATGTAGGAGTAAACTACCTGTACCGTCAGTGTCATCGTTAATGGGCCAAGGGGCAAGGCGATGATTTGTTGTCGACATACAATCGTGTCCGGCATAATACAGTCAATACAGAAAATCAAAAGGGATCTTGATTGAAATCCCATTTGCCTGCTGTACCTATTTTTCGTTCTACGCTGGACATTAATAAATCGTTTGATTATACAAATATATATAATTATGTTCAGAATAGAGCTGGACCGTCTGGTTTATGTGCGGGTCCTTTGACTTCTGGATCCGTATTTGTCGCCAAAAAAAGTACTGCCTCGCGACCTTTATCTACTGTCGTACTGTCCAAGTGTCCACTCACCACTGTCCAGTACTCCAGTTCCAGTATCCCTCTATCTCGGGAAAAACTGAATCCTGGATCAAAATGGAGTGACGAAGATGGGTTAATTCAAAAAGTTAAGGCACAGGGTCGCGGCTCCGAATAATGTCAAAAGGGTCAAAACTCAAAAGCAAAACCTGGCCGGCGACAATTTTTGGTATCGGTTAATATTCGTTAAGTCCAGTTACCGACAGCCAGCGATGTTGTTGTCGCTAGTAAAGTCGGTATTGTCGGTAGTCTACCGAATTCTACCGAATAATGGATCGCACCTTTTTTTTATTTTTTACTTGAATTACATTACTTATTACTATTACGTAATAAATCAAATGTTTATTCGTTATAGGAAATCTGACGTTTTTATTTCTTATTATTTTCGTTTTCATTGATGGTAAGACCATTCATTGGCAAACAGGAGCAGCAACAAATTAAATTATTTTACATCTCATCCTCATGTTAATTAAAAATATTTAATACTTGCGTGTTTATATAATATAGAGTTAATAAATGTAGAAAATATGCCATTCTTGAAATATACTTAATTATATTTTTATTGGAAATTCGTATTCGAATAATACGACTAAAAATAATAAAATATTTTACAATTCAATTAATTTGCCGAATTCTTTTGCAAAGTATCATGTACAAATATACTTGTATAAACTTTATTGGGAATAACAGGCAAATCGGAATTTGCGATACTGATAGAAATTAAATCCAAAGTAATATCTTCTTTTAAAGTAATACTTTTTAATTTTTTCATTAGAGAAATCTCGTTGCTGGTAAACGATGTAAAGCTGCTATCTGAGACGATTATTCCTGCCCTTGAAGATTTCTATTGATTCAAAGAAAAACATTTTAATATATTGATTAGAGATAAATGTAATTGCTTTAATGTCTGCATCATTAAATTGATGCAATAAATTAAAATCAACAAGTGTGTATATGGGTATGTATTTGTTCGTTACATCAAAGGATGAAATATGCTTCAAGGTTAATGAGACACTTACAACTTTGATCATTGATTCGGAGTGAAGTATGCCATATCCTTCCTTGCTACCAAAAAAGTAATTGCCTCGGTTCTGACAGTTTTCCAAATCTCTAATTTTGTCAATTTTTAATTCTTTCCCATTAATCTCTAATTGTTTGTTACCAGAGATTGGAAGAATCTGAAAGCTTGATTGCCTCCAATCATTCTCCAGCGTTTGTTGGCTCACATGGAAGAAACTGTTACACACGCCCAAGAAAGATTTTTCCTTCGCATAAGCACCGTCGCTGATGAAAAACTTGGAGGCATCGTCCAATTCAATACCAACACTTAGCTGGCTTACAATTGCTCGAATCATATCAACGGTCCACGGAGATAGGCTTCCACTGACAGCAATACCGGAAACGCCTTTCCTACGATTAAAATAATGAAAATCAATTTTTGTCGTTGTCTCGAATATTTAAACAAATTATAATATACAGGCCAATATAGGTTTAATAAAACCTTCAAACCACTTATTATACTGAAAGGGAATACACCAATATTGCTATACTGCGAGTTGAGGGACAGTAAAAGTTTAAAGAAAAACAAATAAATATTGTTATAGAAAAGATGTGAAATAAAATTTAAAATATTGGTACGATGTACCTATCAAATTTGATCTCAAAAGGGTCCTCGTTAATTTCAAAATCGCCCAGTGTTTCCTGGCCAAGGTCAGCCATACCAGCTTCAAAGAAACCCATGGTTACAGATGAAAATCGACAATTCAGTGTATCTGGTGCACGAGGCCTACATTTCAAGGTGGTACTGATATCGTAAGCTCGGCTAGGTATTCCGTCGTTACTCATACTATCCTCGGCAGTTGTGTTAACTCGTATTCTATACGTGTATTCTGGGCCATAAAACCAAGAGTCCATGTCGATGGACACTTGGCTCACTAAAGGTACAAATGGAAAAAATATATGATTTTAAAATTCAAAAAATACTACATAAAAACATATTATTATTTTTAATAAACTTTTATTAAATAGAAATAGAAATCATCGTTAAATGTGCTTTTGAAAATACATTGATACAATTTATAAGACACGTACCTAGGAAAAACGGTAACAACAGGAAGATGATCATGATGGCCAATAATGTTAAACTACTTTGCATATCACGGTGGTCTCTGCTTTTATATCAGCTAACATACCCTGCTGACCCCCTAACACTTCACTCGTCGTTTAATTAACTCGAATACTCCCTCTGGAAACTGAAAGCTCCTACCAGCAGTTATAAAATCTCAGTGTTTCTATAAATCATCTTGAATGGACAATATTTTTGACGTACTTTTGATATGTATAATTATTGTTAGTCGTTTATTATTCTGTAGCTTTTCTACATAGATAATAATCTAATTTTAAGCACTATATTTATGTATTGCTGTCACATTATTCCATCATAAGAGTATAAACCTTTGCCTCTTTGATTAATGAATTGAGTTTGCTTCTGGCAGGCTTTACCGATTCTAGAGTAACGTAAATGTGATCCAACATTGAACCGAGATTATTACCTTTTTCATCGTATATATCCACTGTATTAATAGTTTCTGAATGGAAATGGACTCGTGACATTGCAACGGTGCTCTTTGATGATTTCTAAAATGAGATTAAATTTAATGGAATAATTTGGAAGACACTATAAATGATACTGTATAAAACTCTTTAAGACATTCTAATGCCTACCAATTTATCAACAACATCTCTAAGTACAATTCCATTTAAATATCTGATACCAAACGAATAAGGAGACTTTATCAAACAATTGTCTATATCTCTCAATTTATCCATAATTATCGTTTCATCTTCCACTAATTTCGCATGAACCATTGACTCAAGCTCATAATTTGATATATTATTTAACAATATTTTTGTCTTATCAGTGAAAATGGTATAACTAGTAGGGCACATGCCCACAGTGAAATTTTCATTGAGCTTAAATTTGCTTTCATTGTCGATTAAATTAGCACCTATGCTTAGTTGATTAATAATCGAACGATAATCATTTAGCAGTGATTGTGGAATACGATCAGCTGAGGATACTTTGTAAAATTCGATACCGTTTTCTTGAAACTTCACCTGAAAGAGTTCAATTTATATGATAAGCTGTATAATAATTATTGTTCATTCAATATTTTAACCATTACCTGTAATGAAAAATTT
This sequence comes from Prorops nasuta, assembly GCF_024137725.1. Classification (NCBI taxonomy): domain Eukaryota; kingdom Metazoa; phylum Arthropoda; class Insecta; order Hymenoptera; family Bethylidae; genus Prorops; species Prorops nasuta. The sequence goes on along the minus strand of NW_027116811.1, from coordinate 4,845,231 downwards.
CCTATTCCATAAGTTCGATAGGTTGCACTTTTATCTGGTATTGTTGCTTCAACATCAAAAGAACGCGGTGATAATTTTGTTACTTTAGCATCTTTAAATCTACAAATCAAGTTGTCCGGTTCATCAGGTCGACAAATCAGCTTTAATGACAAACTAGTTCCCAAATGACGACCATTGTCCGCCTTTAAAGCTGAAATCATGCCAACTCTTGTGTCGAATGTATATTCGGGTCCATATTTCCATAAATCATCATTATCTTGAGATAATAAATGCACACCTGAAAGACAAAGAAATAGACGACAAACATTACATTAAAAAATTAAAAAAAAACTATACATTTCTTTTGTTAAATACAAAATATTGGAGTTGGATTGTATTAACATTTTCTAATTGTTTGTTTGGAACATAACTGACCTAGGAAAAACGGTATCAGAACAAAATTCATACTGGCTTTATGTGCGTAGTCACTTTCTGACTACTTACTCGTGTAACTGTTCTCTTTTAAAGCTCTTTATACCAGTTTATACCACCCACTTGCTAAATTAACTTACATTTACTGCCAACAACCGCTCAACTACTCTCACACAAGATCTTGTACTATATTATTGAATAAAAGCCTTCAAATTAAAAAAAATTATCTTAGTTAATAATTTCGGAAATCGCATCTGTTTCAATTAAAATTTTTATATTTTTAATTCTATTAAAAATTTCAAATTTGGAGTTCTTTAAACGTAATAAGTTTCACACAACAAATAAAAAAAGATGCCTACTAGAAAACCTTGGTAATACACTTATCCAGTTAAGGATCGAGGGATTGTAAATTTGTCATTAACCAGTGTTGAGTCACAACTATCTCATTTGGATTTGAATTAGATAATGCAGAAGCTTAAAATAATTCTTAAAGTCAATTTTCGGCATGATTAATCCATTTGAGCGAAAGTATATTTATCAGTGTTCCTTTTAATTTTTAAAAACCTAACTAAAGTGTTTAAAAATAATAAATAAAATATAATGACTTTGAATCCTAGTTTGTTATAATTCGCAATATTTTTTTTATAATCTTACATTTAGAATTATAGAATAATTAATTAGAACGAACTGTTAATTAAATCGTGCTAGAATTACGTACAGTAATAACCGCGGTTAAAGCATCTACTGTTAAATGTATATGAATAGCCTATACGATAATCGAACTTCTATTATTTCATTGCACTGGCAATAATAATTCATTTCACCGCTTTCCACATTTAGTAAGAAATAACTTATTTCTACAAATATAAATCCTTTTGTCACTGTACCTCATCGCACGATGAATCAGACTGCGGAAAATCCCAAACCGGTATTATATTATTCTTCTGGCATACATGCTCGCTCGTAATTTATGAACGTTGAAATCCTTGTATTATCTTACACGTTACTAATTTTAGATTTTTCTTAAACAATACTGTACTTTGACTACTTATATATTACAATTTTTATAAGTCTAGTGTGAACAATTTGAAAAAATATTATTAAATCTATCAAACATAGACTTTCTACATAATTTACGCATAGCAACTTCGACAGATAATCAACGACTATAGTAATTAGAAGCTTCGAAGCAAAATCGAATAAATAAGATTTAATTATTTGATTTTTACTAAAAATTGCTCAGTTTACATGTTGTACTTTAACAAATCAACCGATAATCACCACTAATATACACGTTTTCAAACAAATGGGTTTATCCAGTTTTGCTCCGAATCTCCTCAATTAGTCTTTACATCCAATGGATAACATTGACTTGTTTTTAGTTTCATTCGGAATTTCCAAGTTCGCATTGAATTTGTTATCAGTGTGCGGGTGAAAGTTCAGAAGCGCTTTCCATTTCGCAGAAACAGTCTATGCTGCGTAATTCTTTAATATAAGCTTGTGTATAAAATAGGTTTTGCCATTCATCAGTATACATACATACATCCTCCTGCATTCTTTTTATAAAAACACTCGATAAGTTTCCCCACTATTCGATGAATCGTTTGCTCGGTAGCGGGGATGGTGCTACAAAACCACTCGGCGATTTATATACCAGACCCGATCCGACTCAAGGCATATCAGTTTTGAGTGTCTGCGAGTATTGAGTGAATATTTTACAATAAGGATCATTTGGAGTTAACTCATTTACAATAATGGTAAGTATGCCAAATATACAGACTTCCTAATTCTAAGGTTTATTGGATTTTCTTTGTATCTGCAAGAGAACCCAAAAGAAGCATATTAATGTTGAAATTTATTTTCGTAGATGAGATACGTAATATTAATGGCAGCCGTAATATATTTTGTGAATGGCCAGCAGCGTCCTCCATATGCTGGCAGCAGTAACCGTTATCCAGTGGTGCTGCCACGTTTTCGCGAGGAGCAGGAAGCTGCTGCCAGCTCAACTACTACCTCTTCCACCTTAGTTAATACTGATGAAGTCGATAACAGGATTAACTCTGAGAACCTTAATAACGTTACGCCGACTGACACAACGTCCACAGCATCAACGGCTCAACAGGATCTTCCTCCTGAAGCTTTTGGTGACATCGAACTGATCAACAGAATAAAAACTTGGCCACGAGATAAACAACCATTTTGGTTCATAAACTGGCAGCAAATCCAAGCACATCGTGATAATATTTCAAGTCAAAATGTGCAGCCAACTGCCGACACTAAGCCTTTCTTCGCTGGATGATTGTTTATTTCAAGTACTTAGTGGAAATGTTTAGGCATTACTATTAAAAAGATGAATAGCTGTTGCGCAATATGTGCATGGTGTAACAAGAAGACTGGTTTTTATCTTTTATTTGTTAACGGGTCGATATCGTTACCCATCGTCTGTCTGAGAGACTGATCATGTCCTTGTTGTGTGACGTCAATATATCTTTCTTCAAACTTTTCACGACGACGCAAATTTAAATTTATAATAGTATAGAAGCAATTTCGCAGACGCAGTTAAGCTGTTAAAATAATTTGTAACATTTACTATACATACATATCATTTTCATCTTTTAAGAACAGTGTGATTAATTATTCTTTTCTATTAAATATTCTTTTATATAAAAAATTATTTATCTTTTAAAGACTGGAAATTCTGGCAGAGCTTCACATACCTACCACCAAACACTGCATGGATTTACACCAAATAATTAAAAAAAATACTTTTCTAATGCCATACCCACAAAAATGATTAAATGCTAAAGTGGTAGTAAATTAGTGGAGTATGATATTTAATGACCGATTAGATTATCCAAAATTTCATCATCATTGAAAATATTAGTAGTAACGGCATCGGGTATTGTTAATAATTTTTCTTTGGCAGGCACAACTTCTCGAAGGGCAACACTTATAAACTCTCTGTGTAAAACTGATTTTCCTCTGTCCCCATCTATTGTAATTACTTTGCTTTCGGTAAGGGTCTCGCTCTTAAAAGTTTCTTGCACTGTTATTCGACTCGTCGAAGAAACCTGAAATAATAATAGTAAGCAAAAAAATAGTAAGTTATTGGAAGTAAATTAATATCATAGCTCACCGTTTGTAGTCTCATTAAGCCTGCATTTGCAAAGCCTCCAAATAATTGTTCTGAATGCTTCTCGCATTTACTAGGATTTCTTGTCTTTACAATGCTTTGAATCCATCCAACAGGCGTTTTTTCCAGTGGAATAATAATCGGTCGAAATTGCTCAAGCTTTCTTTCTAGTTGGCGAAAATCTTTAACTAGCATGCTTACAAAATATTGGCTGATATTGTACGTAACGAGACATTGGCCAAAAACAAAATTCTCCTTTGCTTTTATAGGCGTGGAAAAATTTTTCACATCGTGCAGATCAATGCCAATGCTCAACTGGCCGGCAATAGACCTAAAGAAAAATTGGATCAAATATAATGGAACAATAAATTACTTATACTAGAATATTATGAAGTTTTGCGGAACCCTCAACCTTAATAAACAAACAACCCACAGGATATTACAACATTGACGCATTTCCTGTGACCCCTTGGAGTAAGTAGAATTTTCAAGATATACAGCGTTTAAAAAGAGATGAATGGTTGACCGCAAACGTTTGAATTGATAGCGCTATAATTGTACCAGTTTTAAAACCATACGGAAGACCAATAAAATAAATCATGGAATCAAAATAATAGCATAAACATAGGAAAATAATAAAATTCATGATGTAGAATTTAACGTAAAGAATAAAAATGAACTTAATAATCCGTGGTTCATCGATTATTCCATATCAGCTGATCGTCTTATTAATATTTTTTGTACGACCCTGAGAGCAGCAACTCTTTATTTATCATAAACATTAATCAGCAGCACCAGTCAACGTGTCAGAAGGCATGCGGTGATTAGTCAGCATTTTAAATAGTTTAAGATTTAAAATATTACAACACAGATGAGACTTAGAGTTAAAACAAGGATAGAAAAGGAAGTGCACCAATGTTACAATAGTCTTGTATACTGCCCACGTCATCTCATTGTTTAACGAGTTCTCTTTCGCTTGGCACTTTTACGGACCTAATGATATTTAACATCCAGTTAGATATTGGTGTTTGCACCATGATACTTTCAACGCCACGCTTGCTAAATTGAATTTCAAAGGGCCAGTCAACTTGTCTAATCGTTATAATTACGCCAGTACTACGAATGGGTGTTTTTCTCACTATGGCGTCCTTCAATTGGCATACGAGTCTATCATCTTCTTGTGGTTTTGGCCGACATTTCAAGCTAGCAGTCATGCTGCTTACCAAGTAGTTCTGGTTATTTGGATCGCCATCCGCCAGTGTCACATTTGCAGTAACGTCGTATAGATACTCGGGACCGTATTGCCATAACGTCCCATTCCACGTAATTGCACCAGCTGCACCATATAAACAATTATTAAAATTTAATTTAACTTATATTTCAATTCTTTGACTTGTCTTTCTACTAACCCAGAAAAAATGGAATAATAGTGAGCATGTCAGTAAAATTCACAATAGGTTCAAAACCAAAGTAATTATTGTAGGTTTTTCTCGTTTTCGCTGTCTTCGTTGTCGCTTTCCTCTTCCTCCTCCTCCTCCTCCTCGCGTTACGAAGTCTTATTTTGTAGTGACGACTATTCGCATTACAACCCCTTTATGTCGTGTCGCAAGTTTATTCGATCAAGACTAATTCACCAAGCTTGTTTAGGTGCTTGTGCGTAGCAAGAAAATTATTTGTCGCTACTTTGCTTTCTCTTCAATGGTTTAAGCGCATCGCTTTATTAAGCCTTCTTTTTACAAATCGTTCATTATTCAGACTATAATGGGTTCTCACTTTATATTTACCATCTGTTTTATTTAATTAACAATTAATTGATTATAATTAAGAAAATTATCATACTATTATTATATCATAATTAACAGCAAAGTTTGTTTAATTACTTGCCATTGAGATACTACTTCGTGTATTCGTAACAAAACGACTGTACACTCTACAAAATTCAATCGAAATTAGAAAGAACGTGAATGCTCGTCGAAGCAGGGTTTGGAATATCTACAAATTCATTTTGGACTGGTGCTACATTTTTTAGAATTACGCTAATTTTCTGACTCGGATAAAAAGTAGCGTTTGAATGATTTATCACACCCTCGGAAATAGTGTAGGAAGAGAATCCAAATTTAGATACTACCATGCGACTGACAGAAGAATTCTGCAAAGAGAAAGAATAATTATTATAAAAATCTCTGATTAGCACAGTTTAATTTTGAACTTTCCATTGAACATTTTTCTACAAACCTACCATAATGACAGTAGTATGCTGATCGATTATACCAAGATTGCGGTGTTTTCCAAGAAAGTACATTTGCCTACCAAGACATTTATTCGGATTTCTAGTCTTTTGGATTATGAAATATTCGTTTGACTGGTCCAAGCTATATTTGGTAATAAGAGGATCCAACGATATCTCAAAGTCATCGAAATGAGCTGTTCTGACATCGAAAGACTCTTTTTTCTGCGTGACCTTGACAGCGACATCGCAATAACCATTTGTCGAATTTTCCAAAGTGGTGAAGTCTTTGCGAGGAAGATCTAGATTTATTCCATGATGCAATTGAGTTACGATGAGCTTTATCGTATCGAGATTCCACCTGGAAATATTTCTGTCGATAACAAGATTTTCCACCCCTCGTGGATTAAATCTGATCTCAAATGATTCTGACATCAGCAGGTCATTCGTTTCACGCTTTTTGCATTCGATATTTTTCCCAGTTGACGATGGTGAATAAGAATCGTGCAAGTGAAAACGTTTTTCCTGGTTTCTTGTTTCTTCCTCTTGGAGATGAAAACGACAGAACAAAGTGTCACTACCTTTTGGACGACATTTAAGATTCGTACGAATCACTGAACAGAAAGAGCTTACGTTCTGCATATTATTTTGCGAATGTAGATTCATATTTATCAAAACATCGTACGTAAATTCTGGATCTTTATTTTGCCAGCGTAGCTCGTGCATAGGGTCCCCATCATCTAATATGTTAGCTGCTGTAAAAGAAAATTTTATATTGAAAAAAAAGTAATAGAAAACTTATAAATAAAACTTGACTTACCTAAGAAAAAAGGTAGTACTGTCACTAACATGTCTCCTGTACTTTGACACAACTGTAATATCGCACTAATAGCATCTGCTTCATCCTTATAACGGCTCAACTTATTTATATGTATCATTATGTCTCCTTGAGTTGAATTTTATCAAGTAACGTTTCCGCAAGGATCACAAGTATCAGGATAGCTTTTGTCTTCCGTATTGATCGACATGATATTTCCAGACATAATTGTATACTGAGTGCACTCACTTTACATTTAAATTATCTGAGACCTTAAACCATTATTATATCCGTCTGAGATCCACTTGATAGTACAAGAAGCTGCAATGTGTTAATATCGTAACCGGAAGTATAAGAGGCCCCCAAATAAATGGTTCTTCCTTTATGTATTACGTTCTCCATTCTTTTCCAGTATTTGGCTTATTTACTATTAACACTTTTCAGCATCTGTCAATCTTCCACTTGGTATAAATTTATCATTGGTTTATGGTTAATACTGCCAGATTTACAATAATATAAAATATGGAGTTTTACACCTGAAACAATGTAAAAACTGGAGCAAACAAAAGGATCAGAACGAGGATATGGAACGATGAATCACGTTTATCCGGGCAGAGGTCGAAAATTACGAGAGCAACGCAATATGTAGTGGGATGTCTTGATGGAATTAATCTACGAGGTCGTGCGTGTGCAATTCGTTGAATATAAGAGAACTTGGGGCATAGAAGAATATTAAACCGGTGAAACATCGTGCAACGACATGATCGCTGTGTTAATTCCATTTTTTTTAGGTCGGTAAATCATTGAGCATTGCTTTAACAAGAGTTATTACATTGTTTCGTTGATGCAAATTGTAAAATATACGCCAATGATAATATCGTGCGGACTAACATTGAATTATAATAATAACGATTGGTCTTCTTTCTTGTTTGCATAGTTGCGAAACTAGACCAAACCACTTGGCAATATGGGCCGGAGTTCATATTTAATGTGGAGGTGAATGCTACGGCGACTGTGCTGGCGAAAGCTGGAGAATCTTATCAGGAGAAATTATCCGATGACGGTCGTCTGAGTACGAATCTAGTTTCCAAGCTCTATTGCAGGCCCAAGGGTGACGATACTCTTAACTGCCGTTTGGAAAATGCAAAAGTGTGGAGTATCGATTCTTTGCATCCCAATGACAAGGATAGTTCGATGGAAGATGACTCTTCTAGTAACTCTGGTGAATATCTCATTGGTGATGAACCCTTCGAAGTGAAATTTAACAACCATGGCATCGAGCATTTGTTAGTACCAAGGGACACTTTCACTGAAAAACTCAATATGATCAGGTATTTCATCATGCTTCAAATATAATTATAATAACAACAATATTATAGTAGTTATGATATTCCAAAATGAATTACCGCTATATTTTAGCATTGTAAGAATAGAAAGAAAGCTATAAATAGAATATAGTATATTTCCTTGTAAAGATCCATTGTAAAGCAGTTGAACATTGGAGTGGATCTAAATGGGAAGCCTGATGGCACTTTTCATTCAGTGGAGAATGTAACGTTGGGGCAATGCAACGTTACCTTCGAAGTTAAGCATAGAGCGTCGCCGATGGATCTTGCTCAACGTAGACAGCGGCCAGCAGCTACCGGTATCTACTACGAGCTTGAGTCTTTGCCATCTCTTAATAAAGTCGCTGGTGAGACCATCGAAATCCTTAAAACCACTATGCTCAACAATTGTACCTGCTACGCATCCTATCACTTTGGTAGCTACTTCAACGCTGATGCAGACAAGACCTCCAACTCCACTTTGGTATATCTGCAAAATAATAATAATATTAGTGTTAATATCAGATAAACTGAATACTAACCAGAATATTCGCTATACTCTTATCTCCTTATCAGAGATCTTCGATAAGCCGTATTTCCGTGTCGGATGTGGACATCCGATCAGAGACTCGTCAAGAAGGTACTCTGAGTCATTCGAAAAACTCAAAACTCTTTGGTATCAATGAGATCATAAGCATATCGCTACTTGGAGTCAAGCCTGCTAAAGAAGAGTTGCCCAGAGTGCACAAGCCAGCCAAAACCAGTATCATTGCTAATTCGGAGCTTGAACCTGAAAAGGTCAAAGCACCTAATTTGGGAACTTATTAACGAGCAGCGAAAATATCATTTGCATCCTCCTGTGTCTTTTAGAACACCGAAAATGCCTGTAAACAAAGTTACAAATATATCGTTCATTAATAAAATCACATTTTTTAAACTTTTTTAGTATATATCAGTATATTATAGTTCTGTAAAAAGAATTATGAGTATTTTGACGGCTCCTCTAAAGAAAGAGAATACTTTGTTTGTTATACAAATTTTTACTTTTATTATACGTACTATGTATAAACTTTGTTGCATAGTACTCTCCACTCTTCCACATTAATAAATGTTGTTACAAAAATTCTTAAACTACTATTGCGGTAGGTATTTTTTAATGTTATACGATCGCTTTTCACCTTTAGTAATGTTACATCTAAATAGCGATTGTAAAAATATCCTAACAAAAATTGGAAAATTATTGCACTATAGCTGTTTTGCCATTACAGAATACAATTACATTATGATGAAATTAATTGACAATAAATATTCATTGGACCATTGAAAATATTTCACAGCTTTATGTATTAACATAAAGAATAAAAAAAAGTGAAATATAACGATATAGAAAAATATAATGAATATAAATACAATATACGCTTTAAAATACGGTAAGATAAACATTAACTTTACAAAAGAATATATTTGCAGAAATGTTAATATTTTTAATATACTTGATTGATAGTTATTCAAAATCTGAACAGGTGATCTTTAAAACGAATACTCTTTAAATATGAAGTATATCTAAAATAGGCTTGTGATTTATTAAGCTTTCAGCATAATTTTAAACATATTCTGTTATTATAAAAACAAAGTTAAATCACCAAATTCTGGAACCAAAAATAATACACAACCGTGCAAATAATAACTTATTTAACTATCATCAGTTAGAAAAAGATTTATTTTAGTATTCATTTACGTAGGCATATATATTATATACTATGAAAATGCCTTGTTTTAGCAATTATATATCTATCGAAAAGTGTGATTAGGCTATAACTTATTAGATAAGTTTATAGATGTGATGAATTTCCAAAATTATGCTTATAAGGTTTTTAAAGGGTTAAAATTGTCGTTTTTACTTATTCGTCGCCTACTTCCAAAATATAATTTATAATGCAATTTATACGCGTGCACACGTTTCTATATATACAACTAAGACGCTTGTACATAATTGGAACAAAATGATTTTCCTAAACCTACAAGCTTAAATTCTTAAAGTTTTGTAAATATACATTGCAGTTTCAATTTATTTCTCGATCTTAATGGCACATTAACTATTATCTTGCACTCATACAGTTTTATTTATTTTCAATAATTCGCTGCACTTATTTGTATCTAACTATAATCCATTCATAGAAAACATAAAAAGATTCTTCTGTTTTGCTTTTTTATATTCTATTAATTTATAAAAAATTTGAAGAGATTGTGCTATGAGTCAGTGATGACTTTATGAAAGTATTAATTGATAGAAAATTATTTTTTCCCTGTACATATAAATTCTTATAAAAATTATCCAGCTGAATAACTTTATGCTTACTCAGTATAACATGATTGCAAATTGGAAATATTATTTTATCTCAAATATTAGATCAGAGACTGCTTTCAAAACAGTTTATGCATCCACTGAGCGACTTAATTTATAAATGAATTTTGGATACACAAATAAGTCTTATACAGTTGCTGCAAATTAAATATGCATTAATAAAATAGCACTTTGCACATACTTGCTTATGGCTTATTAATAGATTATTAAACAAAGTATTAATACATTTATACCTAATACGCTGAGCTTGTATAAATTATATAAATCGTTTTAACGAATTAGAAGATTATTCAAATATTTCTTTTTGAATGTAGGTTTAGGCTCAGTTAGTAATGGAAGGAATAATTTCTTTAAAACAATCTATACTTTAGAAACGTTCCTATATGAAAATTAATGCCTAATGTAGATTGATTAGACAGTGAGTTGAGCATCGATGCTTAAAAATTAATGCGATTTTAGACATTATTGACCGTTATTAATATTACAATTAACATTATTAACGTTATTTTGTTGCTGCACAGAATCCATATTAGGTACGTAATCCATCGCCATTAGACAAGCAAATACTGTCATTACCATCTTTGGTTTCACCTCAGTAATGTCCTCTGGCAATGCGTAAACGCGCGCACCACACTTTCGAGCCAAAGATATTGCATATTTGGCATTATCCAAATTTTCCTGTAATGTAAATAAAGACATATGTATTAGTTAAACTGTATAGTATGGTATCAAAACCTTCAATTAAAAATATCATATTTTAAATTACTCACCCCTTCCGTGCCTCCCCCCTTAACGAGATCATAGTTGACTGACCCAGGCTTTATGGCGTCAATGAGGTCAATCAGCACTTTCCCATCAGATATCGCGTAATCTTGAAAGCCTTTGATGCTGCTAGATTTTCCAGCTTGCTGTAATTTTGAGTTAACCCATTGAACGATTTCTTTTTCTACAACCGTACTTCCTTGAGTACCTGCCAATGACGTTAGTAACGATAGTGTGTACGAACGCATAAGTTGCCATATTAATGCCAATGTTAAAGTCATATTTCCGTCATTTATATCTTGCCCAGCGATACCTACTAATGAAAAATTCATTTTCTTCCCTAGCTCAACAGCATAATTACAATTCTCTAGTTTTTCCATAAACTTTCTGAGTTTCGTAAATTTCTTATGAACTTTATTCCAATTAACGGTGCCAGGCTTGATGATATCGTACAGCTGAAAGATTACTAATCCATCTGCAAGATCCGAATACAACCAATTAACGTGAGGAGTAACCCCCATGGAATTCATCCAATTCCTATAAGTTTTCTCTTCACGAGTCTCTTCCAGAGATTCGAGCCCCTCGATGGTACTCTCTGGCTTATCGAGTCCAGGGTAATTATTAAACATATTAGCAACAAATGCCAAATTAAGCTTGTAAATGCCATTAACGACATCGCTAGGTGTTACAAAACTACGGCATCCCAATTTAGCTGCCTGCTGAAGCATAATTTCTGCTCTACTCATATGATTTGGTTCCATTAAAGCTTCCATAGACACTCCACTGGTGTTTGGTGCTATTTGCTTGATTAGATAGGTATATATTTCGGAGTCTGTGATATCAGATTGGAAGTTGTTACAACGACGAGCGATGCCCGCATTCTCCAAATGATGATTGACCCAACGCAGTAGAATTGCTTCCGGTGAGAGCTTGAGTAAATCCTCGATGCGCTCTCCATCTTGAAGCAACGTTGCTAATCCTGGACAGTTCTCCAAGGTTATTTGATTAAAGAGACCTATTCTGATTATCTGCCAAAGTAAGCCTAACACCAGATGCGGTGATCCTTTCGTTAAATCATGTGCATCGATATTGATAATATTACAGCCAATCGCTTGAGCCGAAGATAAAGCCAGCGTAAGATTTTCATGCTTTTTGTAAAGCGTTAGATTCTTCTTATTGATCGTACGCTCGTCAATGGTATCCGGGCAGGAATGATTGATAATCTTACTGCAAAAATAACATGAGAAAAAGACACTATTAGTATTTTTATTTCTTTAAATTTATTATAAAATATTTTTTAAAAAACATACCATAATAATATTCCATCTTTAACTTTGTCATACAGTGCTTTGCCTTCAGGATCGATTGGTAATAAATGCTTGAGATCAGGATCGTGGGCAAGATTTGTGTTGATCCAATCACTGAAGGCCAATTGCTCTTCTAATCTAACGGAATGTGTGGTACCTTCACTGGAGGCCTCAGAAATTCCACCAAGAGTTTCCAGATTTTCCTTCTTCGAGACAACAGTCTTAAACGTGGAGCCCAGCTCATTGGCCTTGAGTTCCTTGCAGAGTTTTTCAAACTCGTCGAAAGAGAGCCTACCCTTGTGCTGCAGTCTTTGCTTGTCATCGTATTCCTCGATCATCTGGCGCACCTTATATCCAGGCATTTTGAAGCCACACACGTCCAGTGCAGTTCGTAGCTCGGCCAGATCGATGAATCCATCGCCATTCTCATCAATCTGTAAAATATTCATAGGAATTAATTTCGGTGAATTAAATAAAAGTAAAAATCTACACATTTGACAAATGCATTTTTAAATTAACTGAATATAGTAAATATAACTCACTAAACGAAAGTAATGCTCAAAATCGTCTAAATACTCATCAATAACGTTCCACCTTTTTATATTTTCAATTTCCATAATGTTTTACAATTTTTCTTCCTCAGACTGATATTTCTATGAAACTTACAATGGAACTGAACCTGTACGTGCGTCTAGTTCTACTTCCAGGTCTTATCGCTCTTATCAAAAATTCGATAAAGATTAGTAAAAAATGAAAATACTTTAGCTAACAGTTTTGTAATCATGTAATATGGGAAAATCCTGATATGCTTGGATTATTTGATTATGTTTGCGCAACTTATCGAGTCGAACGTATCTCGTGTCTAATTCGTTTGTGCATTGTTTAATAATTAATGAAAAAAAAATATTCCAAACGATTCATGGAGTGAGAAGTTATAAACATACTTTTTTGTTATCGTTTGTTAATAATAGAATGAACGAAATTAGAGCTCAACCACCCGCATAGCTTTCAAATTTAAAAAAAACTGTGTATAAGAGTTACATCTCTAGTACCCTCAGTAGGGGGCCTCAATGAGTTTCTTCAACTCAAGAGCTTTTCAAGCATATTTATTTTAAATAAGTATACAATATACTATTCAAGATGTTCCATTTTTATTTATCCAATCAAATATCTCAAAAAATAATGATTTTATAAAAAAACACAAAAATGCCAAATACAAATTGTATTGTTAAAAGAGATCTAATTATTTATTATCAGTTTAATCTTGGAAGCCATACTCAAGGAAATATAGAGATCACCTTGAGTTTTTTAAATGGAATCCCTTATTTTTTATTGTATATTCTTGTAATTTATCTCAAGAGCTTTCCAAAATTCTTGATTAATTTATCAGTTCATCCGGTCGTACACTATAGATAGTTACATTTGAAATTGTTTATATGTTTCGTCTTTGATTAAAGTAATCTACTCGACTTTTACGAATACGCACGCACAGTCGTCTTTATTTACTTAGAATAATCACTTGATAATTTAAATAAACAATATTGAAATTAAAACTTTAATTATTTGAAATTAAATTCAATACAATTTTAGGTACATTAAAGCAGTAAAAGTTTTTAAAGTGCTAAATATTTTTTGTATCAACAGTGTGGACGAAATTAGCACTCAAACACCCCCGCAGCTTCAAATTAAAAAAAAAACTTATTTATAAAGATTGCACTCTGGGTACTCTCAGTGGGGTGCCATTGGATCTCCCCAACTGAAGAGTTACTCAAGTGTATTTTTTTCAAGCGATTTTATACATAAAACACTGATGCAGTTTAAAAATAAATAACAGTACAAGTAGAATTTCATTTATTTAAAATTAAATTCTATAAAACTGTAGGTACATTAAAGCAAAAAAAAGATTTGAAAACATTAAACAATCTTTGGAGTGTATTAATATAATAGTGATTCACATAAATGAATCACTGAAGTTTATCCAGGAATGACCATCGTGATTCATTCTTCTTAATAAACGATGGATCTCGAAAGTATTTACGTTATTCAAATGTGGTTGATTGTACTTGATTCAACTTTGTTCACTCTTTGTTTTTTATTAGCAATACTGCATTTAAATTCCATAAAATTTGTCCAGGAAGCCTTGAATTGTCAACGTTATATGGTTAAGCTTTATCTCGGTGCTATGTCCTTTGTAAGCGATAAATTTCATACAAATCGCTGGCGCATTCGATAAAAAACGAATTGCTGTGCACGGTCAATTTGTAAAATCAAGATAGCTGAAGTCAGTAAAATTTAAAGTATAATAGGATATTAGTACATCGTGTTCGAAAATTACTCAATTAAAAAATATTAACGTCTCTCTTAATAGCTTGCGAGTTTATAATTGATGTAGCTGGAGAATTAATAAAAAAAGCAATTAGAAATTAAAGAAAGGGTTTGAAATAGTCCTGTAACAGTTATATATCATTTAAAATATTAATTGTATAACGGTAAACGAGCAATTTTTTGTAGGGATATGAGTGCAAAGAAAGTCTAATATGTTTGAGAATAATAAAACGCAATTACGCATTCAGCTAATCCAAAACGCTGACGCATAACTTTAGAATACGTTTGAAGCATTTAGCTGGGAAACATATAGACGTATGTTTATGAAAGGTATGTTAGAACACACCTCTCGATTTCTCAATAATTCTTTCCTTCCAGCAAGAATGTTTTCATTCTTTCATAGATTACTAACGTAATTACGCTACATACTATTTTGTATTAAAATTTAAAATAATTCTTTAAATTTTAATAACATATTGCGGAAAGCTAGTGCACGTTACGTTCTACAAAAGTAAAAGTAAGGAAATTATATTCGAATTCAATGCATAGTTTTCAAAACTTATAACAATTGCGCAAAACTTTGACAGTTTCACTAAGATAAGTACTATGCAAGAATTAACTTTAGCAAACGTATAAAGAGAATAATGAAAGTGGCCTAAGAAGAATTCTGAGCAGCAAAGTGTAGGGCGGTGACTGAACGATTAGTAGAATTTGTCTCCGTGTCAAATAATCTGAGTAAAAGCAACAATTGAAAAAGTAAAGACAAAAGAAAAGCATAAAAGAAGTCTTAAAGATGCAAGATTTCAATGGAAATTAATCAGATATGACTTACCGCTTGAAATTGCTCCAGTAATTCCTGCCGGTCGTCAATCGCCGTGGCCATGTTGCACGAAAATACTAAATTCTTACTATCACCAAAACTTTACAGGTTCAGCCTACGTTTTCTTTCCTCAAGAAGTTCTAATTATTTTTTCGTCTATATATTTTTGCCTGTACCGATATTCCTTCAAGTTAAGTTACACAATGTATTTACAGGTCTCACTAAACAACACATTAAACACTTTCACTAATACCATTCAAATTTATGTATTTTTTTCTTGCAATACTTGGAATTTTCTCCTCAACAACATACGTTACTTTCCTCTTAGTGTTCAGATATAACAATAATTATATTTTAATCTTAAAAAACAATTATATATAATAGATGTTGGACGTTATTCGTTTGTATTTTTGACAATGTGATAGAAACTGTTGCAAGAGTCAACGTAGAGAGGCAACGATTCGTAATATAACTCATACTAATGGCCGTACAGCCGTATAATGTGTTAGCAGTCCGTCTATCTGTATGATACAATACTTGTGTGTTGTGCTTGTTCAGTTCTCACCCTTGCGGTCACGAGAATAAATATTCTACACACTGTTGAATAATCAACAAATTTTTAGCTATAGAGAAAGTCAAATTATGAGATAAAATTGCTAAAAAACAACTGTACTTCCGAACAGTTGCATACAACTCAATACACTAGTAGGAAATAGAAATGACAAAACACCAAGCGTCCAAGCTCAGTGCTCAGTGCTCACCTCTCTCTATACTACTCTGCTTCTGTAGCGACAGGCGACTAGTGAGCAGAGACTGATAGTATAGTACTACTACCACCACTACACCACACTGCACCACACACACACAGCCGCACTACACTGCTCTGCTGCAGCTGCTGTGCCTGCTGTTCTATCTGCAGTCTGCACCGTTGACACCGCTCTACCTTCATAGACTCAATATTCACAAATAACCAGACCTTTATTTTATAGACATCAACAATGTGCCACGATATTATAAATCTCAACCACTCTAGAAATTCTAGTTGACTCCAACCAAACCTATAATAACTAGTACATCAAGTCGATTAAGTTTTTTATTAATTAGAAATTGTAAAACGGCTAAAATATAAACAGTAAGAGACAGAGAAAAAGAGAGAGGTTGAGAAACAGTTGATTTTATAAGTCAAATACTAACAAGAATAAAAGTTCCTTTTGCACTGTGCTTTAACAAATAACAATTACTGATTCCTATTTTCTACCTTTCGCAAACTTATTAATCCAAACTATTTTGTTACAAACAAGTGTACATGTGAAATTACTACTCCACGAGCTGCCTAATTTAATTTCACTTTTCAATATATCATATTTGTTTACTCATTCAATTATGAATATACATTACATCTATATTGTATTATCTAAAAATAAGAAATTGGTATAAAAAAGATATAAAAAACCAAAGAGAAATTACTGATGATTTATATTTAATTTTTATTTGACAACAAATATTTTAAGTCTCTTATGACTTTTAGATAAACCAACAATTATCAGTTCTTTTTATCACTCTAATAGAAAACGAGCAATGAATATTACAAAAAAGTATATTTATACCTATATCTATTCTTAATTTTAAAAGACATAAAATTATTGGTGATTAAAGTTTTCAGTTTCATGAGAATTTTTGTAATATTAACAGTATTTGGATAAAAGACACTAATTGTATCAATTTATTCACTCTGTGTTGTTTACTACATTTTACATTAATAAATTACATTTGCTACAATAATCTTTTAATAACCGAAAGTACATAAACAAAATCAATTATTTACACATCAACATACATATATTTATGTTCATATAAGACTTACACAGTGGAAATGATTTCAGTACAATAAAAAATTGGGGTTACAATAATATCCTATAAATATATATTTTCTACAAGCAATTTTGCAGCATAATCAAGTATTTAGTTTTCCTCACTAAAAAAACGTGCAATTGTTTCAATGTTAAGTATCTAAATTATCTACAAATATATGTATGTACAAATGCTTTTGCAGTATAGTGTATATATGATATAAGGTCCTTTTGCATTACAGTCTGTTTCAAGCGGAAAATGCAAAACTTTGTTTTATGCCTTTACTAATGAAAAGTCAATTATTTTAAATAAAAGAAAGCACAATTTAAAAAGCTAAAATGTAGTCTTACAGAAAAGTTCAGTATTTAAAGTATACAATTTTGTCTAGAGTGAGAGAGAAGTAAATAATCATTTTATTCTACAAAATGTTGTTTTAGGAACTCAGATTTTCATCAATTTTGCTTCCAATATTAGAGTTAATGAGACCCTATTAGCTAAAATATCCCGATCGTCAAGTTTTTGGGAGAAGGATCGATGCAGGTCAGAGAATACTAATTTGTTACAAATATTGTTTTTACTTGACATACCAGGAAAGTTTCTACCTTGCGATAAAGAAAACACATCTCCGTTTAATGTGTACTATAGATTTCGATTATCCCTTTGCAAAATGCATACACATTTCGGTATCTTTAAATACGAGTTTTTTAATTTCTTAATTATAACAAAGAAATCATTAAATATTTATTTATAAAAATATAAATTAACGTCAATCACGACTAATTAAATTTGCACATGTTTCTTATAAAATGGATCAAAGATTAGCCGTCGCTAATAAAATATTATCTATAAGCACAATATACTTGAAAAAGTAAAAAATACACAATACATTATTCGTGACCTTAACTGTTATTTTTTTCTCACAGAATGTTAAAAATACGTAATTGGGAATGAAAAAACCGCGTCCATCATTTTTAATTAATTTATTAAGAATGTCATATCACATGATCGAAATTTTGCTTCATGCAAATAGTGCTTACAAGAATTTATAAAATATAAATCGATTATTCCAATTCCTCTTTTCTTTACTCAGATTTAACTAGACATGAAATAAATTGCAAAGATTAATCGAATAGCAAAAAAATGTGCTTTCTTTTCTTTTACACACAAAATATTATGAACTAAGATAGAAGATTCATCAGTTACAGAGAATGCAATTTAGACAACATGAAAAATTTCTACTGTTCCGTTGACTATTTTCTAAACATCAAAAATAATAAAATACCAAGAGAATTAATTTATTCAAAGAAACTACTGTTTTATTAATATTTTTAATAATATTAGAGAATTATATATGTATTTGCGTATATATAATATGTATAATAGAATATTCTAAGTTTAATACACATCTCTCAGTCTATCTGTACATACTATTTAGCGTTTAGAAATCCTTAGTTTTCGAACTTTAAAAAGCGACAAAATGAAAACTAATTGACAACTAAAAGTTCTTTTAACACAATGCTTATATATAATATACAATGTAGAGAAAAATGTTTGCCACTATTTAAGTTTGTGTGTCGGCTTTTTCCCATTTGAAGATTCCCTAAGTCCTTCTCGTAACTTATCTTTAAGACACTATCAACTTAACTGATTACTTTTCTGTCTTTTATTAGTCACTTATTTAGAAATAAAAAGGGTCAAAGGAAGGGGGCACGTTCTCGTTAGCAAGGGGAAGAAGCAAACGTTCATTAGCGTTTTAAAACTCATTTTATAAATAACTTAACAATATGCTGCAAACTATATATAATTCGACGGGTCATCCGCCAATTTTCGTAATTTAAAATTATCACAGTTTTTAATGTTAAAGTTTAAACTTGTTCGTAAATATATATATGTATATATA
Source organism: Prorops nasuta (assembly GCF_024137725.1). Taxonomy (NCBI): domain Eukaryota; kingdom Metazoa; phylum Arthropoda; class Insecta; order Hymenoptera; family Bethylidae; genus Prorops; species Prorops nasuta. The sequence continues at coordinate 4,825,988 of NW_027116811.1, read as the reverse complement.
TGTATATATATGTATATATATATGTATATATATATATATATGTATATATATATATATATATATAAATACGCAGTCAAATAATTGCATTTTTATCAATTAATGTACGAAAAACATAAGATCATATATAAAATAAAACTTACGCATTTTTTCATTTGTTATAAGACGCACAGGAAATGAAAAAAAAAATATTTGTTAATATTATTCAAAGAGCATTAGAGAAACTACGCTCTGTTTTACAATATATTACCAGTACTAGAAATCTCTAAGGTCTAAATGATAAATTTTACTCACTGTCAATCGCTATTCACATGCAGTTAGAATAGGAAAATTTATTAAAAAAATGAACTGAAAGCTGTAGTGCTTATCGATATTGCGAATGGGACTGAAGTCAGATGGAGATATTTCTAGCCATGACTATTTGATAAATATAAGGTCACATCTCTGCGTAAGTCTATCATGTACCTTATATTTTTGTGCAAAGCTATTTGGACACACTGAGCTCTTAAGTCTTGATAGTTGATGTTTCTTGAATATCAGCTTCACTATTCTCGTCTTGATATCCCTTGGTTTGTGAAAGGGAAAGAAGTGCGTCCAGGCCTAATGATTCGGCCAATGGATCTGGCGCTCTTGACTGTAGTAATCAATATAACAAAAAAGAAGGATTTTTGTCTGGAGTAGTGACTTGGCATGCTGACTGGCTAATCGATCCAGAAAAAGATCAAAAGCGTTTCTCTTTGTCCTAAATGTTTGAAAAAAATGTGACGAATGTTGTGTTATACTAAACGAATAAATAAGAAATGATATATAAATGTTTTGGTTCGGAAAGTAAAAACAAATCAACATAGTATAATAATTTGTTAGAAATTAATTAATTTAAATTAAATAAAGTACAAAAAGAATATACACATGTCTGCTCCTAATGATTCTAACGCTCCTTTACAATCAATCTATTCATACAACGATTTAAACCTACCGTTGAATTTTGATCTGCGTCTTTGCAATTACTGCATATATAATCATCTTCTTCTGCTATTTCTGTACGATCCAATCCGACACAATGCATATGGAACCAACCTTCACAACCTCCGTCGCATTGGACCCAGTCAACTTCGCGGCCTATAATGAAGTGATAAAAGTTTTAGTGATTAACAATTCCTGACGATCATTCTGGTAAACTCAGAGTATTTATTTACCACTAGGACGTAGACAATTAAGAGCCGCACAATCATCTTCTTCGTCAGATGTATCCTGCTTAGTTTTCTTTCGATTTCCCCCTCTCTTTTTAATAGGTATCTCATCACCTTCTTTACGCTTTATCTAAAATTTATTTTCGATATATAGAATACTTTTATTTTTGTTTGAAGTAAATACAAAAAAATAAAACATGGATTGTAGGCTTACTTTACGTGGACCACGCTTTATAGGTACAGATGGGTTAGCCGGCTTCTTTTCTTTCACTACCATTTTACGCTTCATGAGTGTTTTTTCTTCTAATTTTTGACGACCTAATTTATTGAGTAAATCCAATTCCTCAGACTTCCTTTTCCTTCCACGTTTCTTAACATCTCTTATTTCTTCGTTGAAACTAGCTTGTACCTCTTCAAATGTTGCGTACTTGCGTATACTACTTGGATAATTCGTGTGACTCAAAATACGCCATATGTGCTGAGTCTCATCTAGAGCAACCTCTAGTAAGTCGCCTTCCATCATTAATTCTTCCAGCCGTAGCCTGGATTGTTGTGATAAATTCACTACCGATTCTGTAGAATCGTTTTGATGCATCTTACGTTGCAGTTTTGAGACTGAAATAATTTAATATTGTTGAAAGGATATAAATTTAATTAAATATTATGTCAGAAAACTTACTGTAGGAGTATGCATGTTCATTACTATTAAATGTACTACATGATGGTTCTTCGTCGTCGATAGCTACAACGTCATCATCGTCATCCTAAAAAAAGTCATAGTACATTGTTCGTAATATTATTATTTCAAAAATTAGTAATACTTACGACCACGCTTAAAATACTATCATCTGAGTGAACTCCACTGAGAGGAGCTATGGCTTGAACTCGTTGATGCAATTCCGGATTATTAGCAGCTTTTTTCAATTCACTGCTTATAATTTTTTCCGTTTTTTCTCTTGCAGCTGCCTCGACTAATTTTTGAGATAATACCGACAGTTTTGCAAGTGCCGAAGAAATTTCATCTGCGGCTAGTGCTTGCCTCGCTCGGTCCTTGATTGTTAAGAAATGTAATTATATAAAGAAAATATATTCACAAAGTAAATGTTATGAAAAAAAAGTAATGAGGTACTTACTTGCCAATTCATTGCACGCTCTGTAAGACACTGTAAAGCTTCACCTTCCGGTAAACGGATTGGTATTTTCTGTAAACTTACTAATAATGCTAAGATTGTTTCTAAACGGGGCCTTCTTGATCTCAAACAGCATGGACATAGAAATTTCATCTCTCTGGACATGGGTAATTTACCTTTATATGTAGTTTTTGGTAAAGGCACGCAGTTAGCTGTAAAAAAAGTTTAAGTATAATATTTGTGTTAATAAAATAAACTTTCTATTCTTTCTACATACAGTGAAACCAATCTTTGCATAATTCACATTGAAGCATCAGTCCAAATCTTGGCCGACGACAAACGCAGTATCTGGAATCTTCAATATCAGTTTTCTTTAAATTTCGCTCCCTTAAATTCCTCATTGCTTCCATCTCTCGTTGTTCGGCTAATTTAAATGCTGCTACGACATTAGCAGAGTCATTTGAATCATCCAGTTTAGTGTCACAAACAAAAACTGCATTAATTGATTCATCACCCCGATTTTTTCTCGTTTTTAAAGCCTGAACACCTACGCCAATACGAGGCGACAGGGCTTCCATTAATGTATAATGCGAATTTTTTCTTAAGAAAGTTCTTCCAGTTCTTTCTTTCCAAGCTTTAGCTTGTGACAAAGTAGATTCTAAAGTAGGCAAAAGATCTAAGTGTAAAGCAATATTTTTGCCTCTTCGAATTAGATCATCAATTGTATCATAATAAGGAAAATTATCACGAGCTTGTATTTCTTCTACTAATTTCGTCCAATTTTTAGCCTTAATTAACATATCCTTTAGACTATCCAAGCTTGGCAAATAAGCATCGATTTCTTCTGCTTCTCGAATAAATTCTTCCACAGCAACAACAGTATGTCTATTCCTCGTTTGTAAATACAATTTAGCTTTGTCTTCCCATTTATCAATTGCAATCATTAAGTTTTGTAATTTTGAAAGCATATTTTCTATACTAAAATGAGGAGGAATAGTCATACCCTTTTCTATGAGCCTTGCTAACTCTTCTCGTGTCATAGATTTTTGGTCTTCTTGAATAGATTTCACTTCTTCCAGCCAACGTATTTGTGTTAATCTCTATATATATATGAAGGATATAATTAAAACATATTCTTATAATTTATATACTAGGTTAATACTTTAATAAAATAATTAGCAATTGTAAAAATGAAATCATAATTTAGAGTGACTTCATGATAATTCAAATACAAAAAAGCTGTAAATAGATGTTTAGTTTATTTTTCACTTTAATCTTACATTAAAAGTGATAGAAATCACTCCTAATCATGGTCGATCTTTTTGTTAAATTGAATACTTTACCTGTTTTAAATGTATAAGTTGTGGTAGCTCAATGCAAATGGAATCACCAAAATCTATACACTTTTCCAGTTTTTCAACATCACAATTTTCTTCTTGAGATTGAAACTCATCTGCATCCTTTTGAAATTGCACTACTTGATCTAATATAAACTTAACGCCATCCGATTCTTTTAATTCGCAACAAAGATTGGTGATTTCTTTGTAGAAAAGGGTTAATTCTTCTACAGTAAGTTTATATTTTGTTTCAACAGAATGTCTTGTCCTATAATTCAATCAAGCGAAAACCAAACATATTATATAACATTATGTATTTTAGTAATCAAATTTTAAAACTAGATAATAAGTAAGCTATACTCTTACCTTGTGCGCTGTTTATTATTTAGAAGCTGTTGGGCAACACTAGCACATTTTTCTGCATCCTGTACAGCAGTTGTTAATGCTGTAAGAAGTTCGCTTTCCGGAAACTTTTTAGTTTCTGCTTCATTTAAAAGTTCTTTCAATTCACTCAACTCAATCTTATCGCCTTTAGGATCCATGGCTTCCTTTACTTTAGCTACCCAAGAATCAAATGATTCTGCTTTTAATTTTAATTTTTGCAGCATAATTGGTAGTTCATCCAAAGTATATCTATAACGTAATGTATGCTTTTCTGGTAGACAATTGCAAAGATCTGTGTAATGCCTTAAACAAACTAATTGCGAGCTGTGACAGGAGCATGTAACTGCACTTAAAAAGCAAGTTGTTTTACAAGCCTCACACTGCCTCTCATCATCTGGTAATAGTTCAAAGGCTTCTCGCTCTGCTTCAGTAACACCCTGGAATAAAAGGTTTTCATGTATATAAAAAGATAATTAGTTTTAGAAAATGTTAATAATACTAAAATTAGATTTGAGTAATTTAACGAAATAATTTAATAATAATAAGCACACAATGAAAAAAAAAGAAAACCAACAAAATAGAATCTTAGTATTATTGTAAAAAACTTTTAAGCTCTTAAAATTATAAAATAATTAACGAATATAATTTTTCATTATGAGGGATGAAATAACCGTCACGTTGTTGAAGGATTAAACATAAATATTACATTGAAAATGAGAATAGAGTGAAAAATGTGTGTTCAACAACATGTAATAGCTTTGAAAACATAACCTCTTCTTACCAATAATTGTTATATAACGCGTATCAAAGCCATATTTAACTTATTGTTCATCAAAGATTAAAAAATAAGTGCTGATCGTAAAAAAAGAATAAATTGTATGAATAAAGCGTATGCAAAATAACCGAAAATAATATAATTTCGTGTCATTTATTATAAACTTATAACGTGGAGAACGGTAAGTACGGAGGAAACGTGACGTCTAGTATATACTATACTATATTAGCAATGTATAGCCAAGAACACGGCTGGCGGATAGCGGTCGGCGGGCAGATTGGCTCCAACCCAACTTTACCTCGTGTAGAAGTTTTTGTGTAAGACATAAGCGAACATATATGTATATGTAAATAAGTTGCGTCCAGCCAAGTATGCTGTGTCGCGCCGCGCAATATCGTTTTCAAAGCACGTCACACATATGTATTAAAAACACAATGAGATTCATACAAGTGTGTATTAAAAAAACATGATAAAAAACACTCGCCTCGTATCTGATATTGCACGGCGTATTGCATTTCTTCTGTACGCTGCTTAATATGTTACGTATATGTAATGAGTAATGTACATATGGATACCATAATCATAGATGCGTGTAAACGTATGAAGTAAATAAATGTAACGATGGGTAGCGCCAGCAGTGATAAAAATTTGTAGGAATTCTGGACCCCACCATGACATTCACCCTATGCTGGTAAGTGCATGGGAGTCAAAGTGAGGGTATTGAATTCTTACTATTTCTCATCACTGATCGCCAGGAGATATAAATATTATAAAACTTATGTTATGGATGCATTTCATTTCGGAGAGTTTTATCGTCCATATCTATCATTCAATTAATGAAAACTAGATCTGGTCAAACTTCTACACTTACAAACTTTTCTGTTAAGTAATAGATATTAGCTGTCTTTAACAAAGCTTTTTCTGTAATCAACATATGATAAAATGCATTGACTAAATCTTTCAATACAGCGCTCGGTAAAGTGTCATTTTCCATACTTTAACTTGCACTTGTATGAAAAATTCTATAAATAAATTATACCATTTTGAATTTAGAAAGTGGAACGAAATAAAATGGAAACAGATATACAGAATTGAACAAAGTCAGTAGGTGTTATTTTAAAAATCTTCTGTATGTAACAGTTCTTTGGATTATTACTGAGATATAAAAAATTCCCAATATTACTGGTAACTCTTGTGAGAAAATTATGTGTTTAGTAAAAAACTTATTTGAATTCAATTTGCTAGATTTCAACATTTTTACTAAACAAATAAACTTATCAAAAAGTTGAAAGAAATATAAGTTTGAATAATAATATTTTATTTTATAAATAAAATCGCCATTAGTAATTATTTATGATTTGCCTATGCTTCTAACAGTAAAATCTTTTGCAACTAAAAATAATAAAGAAATATTAAAGTTACTTTATTCCAGTATTGTATATTTTGAAGATATCTATCTGTATAATAAATTTATATAAATGCTTTTAAACATTGTTAAATTTATTATTGATTTTTAAACATTATCATGTGTTTTTCAATTGTGGTTAGTAATTTACTCACTTCACTTTCAAATTGACTCCTATTTGTTGAAACCATAGATCTCAGAAATGTGCAGAGTACTGATGTTAAAAGTAAAAAATTGAAGTTTGTATAGTAATTTTTATAATTACACTAAGTAAAACATAGTTTTACAAGCATTTTATCTTTCCAACATAAAAGTAATATCTCAATAAAATTCAAAGATCCCCACAAAAATGTTTAGCCAAAAAATAATTTAAATTTAGAAATATAATATTATAACAAAATACAAGACTATAAAGAAGATCAGATAGCAAAAGTGAATGAATAATACTGAAAAACAATCATTTCATTTTTTGTAACAAAATGTTGGATGAATGACTAACAAAGGAAAATGAAAAAAAAGGATAACAATAAATAATAAGAGAAAAAATACTTTCAAATATATTTAACTTACCCATTCCAGCAGATTTTTACGTAGCCGTTTTTCATCATCTACCATTTGGAGCATATCATGGTACGTGGCCGTTGCAATACCAATATCTAGTAAATCAGGATCTAATGACATTTTGCATACTAATTCATCGTGAGAGAATACGCAAAACCTTCGTAAATTAGAATAATGTGTAATACAGTCTCGACCTATTCTTAACTAGAATTAAAAGTAAATATGATGTTATAGTAACAACTATATACAGTTCTTTTGCTTCTCTTATATAAATTAAATCACTTACCCAATCTGCAGGTGCAAAGTTGACAGCTTCTGCAAAATTATATCCTTGATTGAAACCAGCATGATACGCTCTTGGAAAAGTAACAACAAATTCCCCCGCATGTTGATCAGTCCTAAAAACTGGTACACCTACATTGCATAATTAATTTAATTAATAAATGTGAATCTTTAATTCTATATTAAGAATTAAACAACTATTTGATTTACCTCCATTAGTTAAGATATTAGGATTCATAATTGTTACTAATTGATGCAATAAATCTGGCTGACTGTGAAATAGCTCTGGTGCAGCTGATTTCATAGAATGTTCAAATTTTTCAGCTTGAGAACCAGGGACTCCATACCATGTTTTAGGCTCACCCCAATGCAAATAATTAATAGAATAACTCCAATGATCTTCGTTATGCCAACAAAATGTGGCAAAGCACATGCCGACATACATCCATGGAACTTTCATACCACTGATATCTGCATTTATGTGACCTAATACACTTCCACGTAAAATTGGAAGGTTATTAAGGTTCCAAGATGATTCAGCATACTCTTGATCACATGTAAATAGATTAACACTAGTTTTTGTTGGAAATCCAGATCCATGATCCATAGTGTGTAAATCAGCTCCATATTCAACTGTAACATCTTCATCAATTGACGATACTATTCTCCAGAATTCTTTCTCTACTAATGATGTAGGTACCATCTAAGAAATGAAAAATATTTTACATTTTTCTAAAATTGGTCATTGTTAAAAAATAATAATTATATTATAGTTATTTCATACATACATGAACTGGCATATTGAAATAATCGCTTTTAAATTGATCAGCCATTTCCCCAAATTGTTGAAGAGTATATTCTCTCTGAGCTTGCTCAAAGCCAAATGCTTCCATTGGCTTTGAAACTTCTTCAGCAACACATTTTGGACATCTCCAGTCACCTTTTGGTATTTCTGTTAATGGTGGTAGGAGACAAAATGTATGATAACTGTCATCACAACCATCACATAAAAGCATACTTTCTTCATTGTCACCTCTGCCACAATTATGACAAATATATTTAGCAAGCTAAGAGAAAATGAGAAAAAAAAGAAAAAAAAAAGATATTTTAATTATTATTTCAGTTACTAATACAAAAATACAGAATCAATATTATATACTATGTATATATATTTACCGGATCAAATTCATATGTAAGCTTTACCCCTCTTGTCTTATTGGACTTTTTCGCTTCTTTGGTATTGTAACCAGCCATTTTTGGACCGGCACCATAAAATTGTAATTTTTTAAGCTCTTTGCTGTTATCTTTATCTGAATCAAAGAACGTCATTTTTTTATCTTTTATGTCATTGTCAGAATCACACTCTTCTTTACATTCTTCTTGTTTAATCAGATCCTGTTTGTCCTCTTGGCCCGAATAACGTTTTGATCTACGAGAAAACTTTTCATTTGGGGGTTTGATTTGTTGTCGAGAGATAATACCATGTGGTTTATAGTCACGATCTTTCTTTTCATTAACATCAGATTCAGGTTCAATTTTCTAGAAAAGTATAATTAAACAAATAATTAAATAAATAAAAGATATTAAAGAAGTTTGGTTTGCTATATACATACAATATCTGTCAATGTTTTTCCTTGCTTAAATACGTCAAATGGATATAATATCCTTTCATAATGATTTTTCAAAATACTACCAACACTACGTCCTGATGGATATCCTAATCTATTTGCAATTTTAGCCCATCTTCTCTCTTTGGTGACTGTTTCTATTCCACCTAAAAGTATTGAGTTAAATACAGATTAAACTTAATTACAAATAAAATTGCAGTATTATCATTATTCAGAAATGATCATACCTTCTTCAGTAACAATTCTGTGTAAAGAATATAAATCCAAAGCCTTGCGTTCCACAAGAGGAATTTTCAAAGAAGATCCTTGAAGCTCCCAAAACTTTGCTATTTGATCTAAGAAATTCAACTTTATTCTAGTCTTAGCTTCCAATTCATTTAACCTCTGTATTCTTGGAACAAACTTAAATTTATCAACATCTACTGCAAATGGTGGCTGCCAATTCTGTAATTTGATAAAAATAATCAAGAAAATTTTATTTTTAATTTTTCTTGCTTTATTTTAAAATATACTCTTAAAGTTTCTCATTATTGAAGTTGTAATTTTACACAATTTTCAAGTTTATTGTCATGTTTATTATAGCTATATTTTAAAACAAATCTAAGTAATTTTTATCTGGTACCTATTAGTTATAAATTTAGGATCTAATACATTCTGTTACATTAATACAAATAGTTATAAAGATAATGCAAAAGTAATTAAAATATGTAATATTAATTAAGTAAACATTATTTAATGTGAAAAAGGACAATAAGAATGATGTTGCTTACAGTTGAAGAAATAATGAAGTACCTCAATATGCAAAGAACAAAACCAGATTATAACAAAAAGTAAACAAAGTATTGTGAATTCTAAAATTTTATATTAAATATAACACGCAGTAAAAAAAATTCTAGGATTAATTAAACATTTTTTTCCGCAACTTTTTTATACTAACATATATGTATATCGATATAATTCGAGGAAAACAAATAAAAATCGAATAAGCCCAATTAACATAAAAACTGAATATAATAAATTTTTGTAATTAAGAATTTAATGTTTTTAATTTATCTATAGTATTCTTATTATATTATTGTTTTTTCTCGATCAATTATAAAAAAAAAAAATTTTTGTCCACATCTATCATTTTGTATTACGTATTCTTTATAAATACCCCCATTACATAAGAAAAAACAAATCGGGTCTTTATGCTTAAAAAGCAAGTTCCAATTTTGCATTATCGTCTTTACAATTATGATACGAAATGACATTCCTTAATATTTATTAACACCGATGTTCGTAAACTTAATAATAATGTTAATAGTAATATGACAGTGATGATATATTTTATTTTCTTCAATAATTTTACATGTACGAAATAACATAGAAATCGTTTTCTTTCCTACACGTGGAAACAAAATGGAGGCATCAATTATCTATAGAAGTAATAAAAACAAGTCTTTATATTTAACGAAAAGAGATTTCTTTTGGATAACAATTAACAGTATACGCAACAATTTAAAGACTTGGACTGAAAAAGAAAATATAGTTTATGAAGTAGCGTCTTATTTGAGTGAAAGGCAAGAGGCGTACGGCAATCGTATTGATAGAGTTAAATAGACGAAGCGAGAGACGCTCCTGTGCTTATTTTATGTAAAAAGACATTTTCGGAAAAACGAATGCAATCAGAATTTAATTAAAATTTTCTTAAAAGTAAACACTAATGTTATTTTGAAATAAATATTTCACAAATATTATTTCATGGAAACTGTCAATTAAATTATCTCAATAATCTAGATGTTATATTGCGTAGATATTGCAGTTTTTGCAGATCTTCACTAAAAACAGATTTCTAGGCATGCTTAAGGTCCGCAATGCCTAAATTCAAAATCAATACGACTGGAATTAATTGTGTTAATATAGTCGATGCTAAGCTATATAGAGAGCTTTGTTAAAAGCGTCCAAAGATTTTTTCCTTTCCTGGCATCGTAAATGATGAAATGCAATATTAGAAGCAACACTTACTCTTTCATCACAAAACATGGCGTCAGCTAAACATTATTTTTCCGAGGTTTCATGAAGGAAATTTAATAATTGTTCGATGATGACTTAAAATATCTGTCGCTCTAGGAGAGCCAACATGGTAGACATGAATAGGCGTTATCACTTATTATCCGCGGAATAAATTTGCTATGATTGAAAATGAAAAAAAATGGTGAAGCTATGGAAGGAAAGAAAAAAAATCGAGGACTCCGTAGAGGATTGGAAATAAATGTCAATGCAAGTGGCGGATGGTGGAAGGGAAGTAGAAAGGAAAAAGTAGAGAAAGAGTAAAAGCAAAGCGTTGTAAGAAAGTTGATAAATAATGTAATAAATAGAAAACTATTTGTCTACTTACGGGTGGTGGCTTGATTTTACAGATACCCGACTTTTCGGCGATAGGCCTGATTTTTGCAATGTATCCTAATGGATCTAGAAATTCTTCGGCACTTGGTTCGAAGACCGGTGCCTCCGGTGGTATGGTGAATTCAAAATCAGAATCACGGTCACTTGCCATATCTTTTGCACGTTGATAAGTTTTGAAAGAATCTTCACAAGTTGAGCTTATATCGAGTCTTGATAGCATGGTTTATAGGTGCACCACTTAGACGTTGTAGGTGGCACGTACGCACCTAACGCGAGTAAAAACCTCGCGCCAGGCTCAGTGCCGTTACTCAAGAATCGTTTCTCTAATTTGTAGTAGATGCGATTCCAACGAAGACGACATCATGTCTCGAAAAACTGATATTCGATAGAGAAAAGGATTTGACGTTGAGCGCGTTCAACATACGGAAAGAGGTATAACAAACACAACAAACTACCATAATATAATCCCTCCCATATTCTTTAAACGAGCAATACAGCAACTGCAGCGGCTACAACTCCTACTCTCTGACTCTGACGGATGACCTGACTACAGAGAGCAGTAGAGAGTAGCAGAGACAAGCCAGTTCCGATTTCCGAAGCTGATGCTGATCTTCCTTCGCTTTGTAACGATGGGTATTTTTACCCCCACTAGCTAGTTTCTTTTTCTCTTATTAGTATATGTATTGGTGGCGCTACTAGTGTCCTCCATTTTGTCTTCTAAACTGCCAGTTAGTGCAGGTTCATGTATGTAGGTGGATGTAGGTGTACTGTAGTGGTACTGAAACTTTGCACAATAAGAAATTTTGTTGTACTTTAACAATTATTTAAGTTACAAGAAGATCATTTTATCCTTCTAGTTCAATTGTTTCATAAAAAAATTTGTTAGTTCACAACGTTTTCCACATCAAAGATACGCGGTAACAAATAGCTTTTCATTTCCCACGCTCCTTTGAGGTAGATCATGAGACAGATTGACGCATATCGAACCAACCTTGTCCATTACTGTCGACCGATGGTGCTGGCAGGAAACTCCGAGCGGTGAACACAAATACAGAAAAAGAAATAGGGTATTGGGGTGAATTATTATAGATTATACATGATAAACTATGAGGGTGATAACACTGATCACTGTGATGGTAATGCTAGTTTGTTCTGTTTTGTTACTTCTCGTGAAGAGAAGGAAATTTAAAAATGACAGCTAATCTGTGCCAATCTGTTCTGGTGGTGGCACCACAATCTTTTCGGTAATTTTTTTTAGTAGCGTCATCTATCGGTAACCGTTATTAAGCTTCAAATAAGCATAATATAGTATTTGATATAGTTACAACGGTAAAAGGTTTTTATGATTATAATATAGATTGAACCGTAGTGAATGGTGGTTGGTTGGGCTCGGCGATAATCTCCTCATTTTCTCTTTCAGTCACCGATTTTATGACAAAATCGAGTATTGCGCGAATATTAAATTCACAAGAATTTTACAGCATTGATTATTTCACATTGTCAAATATATAATTATAGACATAAATAATAATTATTCTCAGAAAAAATATTTATCAGGTTGGAGATCGATGATAATAATATATAATCTTATAGTTATACTTATGTAAGAAATTGAAAATTATAGTTAAAAAAATATGTTACGAATTAAATTTTGGCCTTGAGGTTTTATTTTTAATAAGTTCATGGTTGATGACAGGAAAGTTGCGAAATTGGGCAAAATGTATGATCACATTGTACTATCACCGACAACTGTGGGTTTTTTGCGGCCCCCTCGAAAGGTAATTCAAGGCCGAAATAGCCCGAAGAATTCCGATTTAGACCGATGTGATTGTCATGTAAGAGAAATCATGCATGGAGGAGAAAACCGAAACAGCGAATGAATTGAATTTTGAGGGAGTTGAATGGATAGTATTTGATGAGATTATATCTACAGACTTTTCCTTTTACCACTTTTTTGCTGTGGATGTTAGTTGGTGATTTATGACCTCATGTTCTTGCTGCAAACTGACTCAGACCGAATCTGCCGTTCCTGGCCGTTGTCCTCGTCAGTACAGTACTATACCAGCAGAAGAAGGGGCAAGTTACAGAAGAAACTTAAACCAGCCTAAACTACCAGAACCAAACCAGTTCGCTCCGTAGACTCGTGCTAGTGTGAATGGAGAGTATCAACATGTGGACGTAGAATCACAAACTGCTGCAATTATAACAATATTCACATTCTGCTGCAGTGTCAGTGACTGTGAATTAGGTCGCATATCCTAAATCTTCTTTTTTTGCTTTTACATAAAAATAATTCTCACAAATTAAACAGAAAAAAACAACATACATTTGACATAACCACATAAGTTATACATTACGTCTTCGAAGTACATAGGTGAAAGTGTTTGACCCAATTTTTGTAAGTTCAATGCTTTCAACGTCTGTTTGATACATTCCAGAATATAATATTTTTCATTAAAATATAAAAAAAGATATATTAGTCGAAAATATAACTCCATAAAAAACAATTTAAATTGCGGCAATGACGAGCACAGATACGCGTGACGTAATCCGAGTAGGATCCCGGAAAAGCGAGGTAAATTTCTTCACACTATTTTATATATAAAATATTATGTTCATTCATGGGAAAAATCCCACCATAAATTTAAAATTTATACCATTCACCATTTACCATTTTCGAGATTTTCAGAGATTGATTACATCTTGGTATTGATATGTGCATTTTAGCATACTGTAATATGTGTATGTATTGTATAAATTCTGCATACATATGTACATATATTTGCTTTTAAATTACTGTCTTATAATATATTTTCTATATAACAATATGACCTCTAATATTTATCATTTCATTTCATAAAACCCGCATGAACTTTAGATTTTTGTAAGAGTTACAATTTTTAATCAATCATCATTAGTCAGCATTTTTTAAAATTGTAATTTCTGCAAAATAATGGTTTAGAGATTTAAGGTGAAAAGTTGTAAAGCTTAGTACATATCTTCTTTTGACCTTGAAATTGTTATGAATTTTGTATTTTTAGGTATTTTTCAGGAAATTATTAAATATGCTTTATATATATTTTTAGTTGGCATTGGTGCAAACAAAATATGTTATTGATTGCTTGAAAAACTATCATCCTAAAAAGGAATTTGAAATAGGTAACAAATAAATTACAATGTTAACCTTTCTTTTTATAATTACTTTTTTTCTAATTAGTAACGAATTTGATTTTACATATATATCTTTTTTGTTAAATATGAATGTAATTTTATTATAAACTCATACAGTGATTATTCACCTTGATACTCTTCAAATATTTTCAGTTACAATGAATACAAAAGGGGACAAAATTTTGAACATATCTTTACCAAAAATTGGAGAAAAGTCATTATTCACAGAAGAATTAGAATTGGCTTTAGAACATGGTAAAGTTGATTTTGTAGTTCATTCATTAAAAGACTTGCCTACAACACTGCCAGGAGGTATGGCTTTAGGTGCAATTTTGAAGTAAGACTCTGTTTCTTTAAAATAGCAGTTATATAACACTATGTTATACTTACTTTGATATAAGATATAATTTTTTATTTTTTATTCAATTACTTACCTTTAACTTGAATAAATTTTTTATAGACGTGAGGATCCACGAGATGCAGTTGTTATGTCCAAAAAAAATGAAGGGAAAACTTTAGCAACATTAGAAAAGGGTAGTGTGATAGGAACCAGCTCTTTGCGTCGTTCTGCTCAACTAGCAAGGAATATGCCACATTTGAAAGTCGAAAATATTCGAGGTAACTTGAATACTAGATTAAAAAAATTGGATGATGAAAATGGCCCATTCGCAGCTATTATTTTAGCAGCAGCTGGTTTAAAAAGACTAGGATGGGAAAAGAGAATAAGTCAGGTAAATATTTGTTTTATGTTTTAGTAATGAATTAAATTATTTACCACTTTCTTATAGATCTAATAGTAAAACATTGAATGAAATAAAGTTTGATCAATAGCTTTAAAATAATGTGTATTTAAATTTATTTATCTTTCTTATTAGATATTAGAGCCAGAAGAAGCATTATATGCTATTGGACAAGGAGCTTTAGGGATTGAATGTCGTGAAACTGATTGGCAGATTTTAACACTTTTAGAACCATTGTGTGATCTACAAACAACACTGAGGTGTGTTTGTGAAAGATCATTCTTAAAAACATTAGGGGGTGGGTGTTCTGCCCCAGTGGCTGTAAGCACTACATTGGATGGAAAAGAATTATCTGTTACTGGTGCTGTATGGTCTTTAGATGGAAAAACCATAATAATGGAAACTTTAAATAGTAAACTATATATACCGGATGACGATGATAATGAACCTCCTGAGTAACTATTATAAGCTATAAATCAAATTTGTATAAATTATTTTACATTTACCTTTAATATTGTTCTTTTTTTCCATAACAGAAAATGTCCGTATCTAGAGCCTAGGCTTTATTGCAGTGTATCACCTGGGAAAGTAAGTGGTATGAGTTGTTCGTATGCTGAGAAACTCGGTAAAGATATTGCCCAGAAGTTAATAGATAAGAATGCTGTGGAGATAATGACACAGGCTAGAAAAGAAATATTAAATGGAAAATGAACATTTTATGATATTTTCTTTGTACATAGATTATATTTTATAGTACAGTCAAACTTTGGCTAGTCAAATTTTTGGAGAGATGAAAAATATATGGTAGTTTTGTCACAAAGAACACCAGATTTTTGTGGCTTTGGATATAAGATTTTCTATAAATATGAAATTTTAAAATTGTTGAAATACTTAATTAGTTTATTAATCAATTTGGTGTATAATAGTGGCAATCTGCTTTGTAATTAAAAATATTTTTAATTATACATATGTACATAACATATGTTGTACACATTGTTCTCAGTTAATAAGATAGAAGAAATTATCTTATTAAATACTTTGCCAACTGTTCATTATATTATATTGTATAATCGTGTATATATTTATGTTATAATTATTAACTGTTCTAGCATGACAAATTGGAAATATAAAATTTCAAAATGTTGATTTACATGTAACATATAAAAACCATCTTTAATTCATTTTTAACAAGGAAAAATTGTAAATTTATATCATAAATTTTTTAAATTATCGAAAACACTGCCAATTTCTATTTCTCCTTAAATAATGCACAAAACAAATTTTTAAATATTTTTAAAGTAAATATTTTTCTATTAAAGCTATATTTAGCTATTCTAACTTTTAAAAAATATATTATAATATTTTAAGCATTGTTTTTCAAATAATAGAAACTACATTTTAAGCACTTACTTTTAAAATTAATCATATTCTTTGATATACAAATGAAGATGAATTAATATCAAAGTAAATATGCTTAAAACTTTTATAAATATTTTTCAATACATATAATATTTATAATATACATGGTTAAGTTCTTTTAATTCATCCAGAATTTTATATATGTTACCATGTCAAAATTTTTATTATGTTGCTAAATCTACAAGTTTATGTGTATATAGTATGGATGACACAGATAGGCTTGTACATTAAGATACAAGATATTATTTAAAAAATTATAAATTGTGAGCCTAAATTTTGTATTTGATTATTGTTAATAAATATATTATACATGTATGAGCTGTTTTTTTACACCATACATAGATTCAGAAATATTACATGATATATAAATTATTATATTATTATAAATGTAAATTTGTGAAATGAAGATTCAAGCATTCTTTTTTTCAAATTTTTATTAACAAGATTAACTTCATATTTCAGTTGATACATTTAAAAACTGTTCATTGCAAGTATGTAGAAGCATTTTCATTTAATTATTGCGGAGAACTATTATAAGAATAAGTCACATCATACAAATAACCAGTACAAGAGATATATCAAGAAATGCTTGCAAAAATAAAACTGTTTTCTATGCAATGTTGACACTTGTTATATTTACTACATTGATTTAATACAATTTTATGTCATATGTTTTTGAGAATGGTTCTTTGTTTTTGTTTTAATTTCACATATAAAAAATGTGAAAAAGTGAATCTATTATGCATTGTAAATTCACCAGTATTTTTTTTACAAAATACCTAATAAACCAGCACAATATCTGTTAATTTTCTTAAATGCAAAATCATCTCACGAGGTTCAGACATTGTTTGAATTATTGCTATGAAAAATATTATGCCTATTTAGAACCTTCATAAATACATTTTGGTAACAATCTATATTATCTTCACAATTTTAAACTTCATGTGTTCTAAGCTGATTAGAAGCAGTTTTTGTAAAATATTATATCCTATGTCAAATAAAGTTTATCATTTGACTAGAAGTCTTTACATTACAAACATTACCAATAGCCCAATAAGTATACATTGATTTTCTAAATGTCTATTTTATTCATTAATAAATTGAGTAAAGTCCCTGGGATTTATAACAAAGTTTAGTATTCAATCTTCTCAACTTATAAATACAATAATAAATGTATATATTACAATATTATTTAAAATCTGGAATAGTAATCATTAAAGTAGACAATTTATGTCAAACCAAAAGATTGGTTTTAAAAGAATATTTCTTTATTAAACATGTTGTCTGTGTTATAATTTAATATATAGAGCCTCAAGATATTTGGAAGAGCAACACAAGGACTATAGGACACGACTAAGTAATTTTCTGCTTTAAACTAGACATATCAATCTTATGCAAAAGAAACTTTTTTTCTATTAGCCTTTATTTTCAAATTGAGTTATATTGCTTTACTCAACATCTTCCTCAGCCAATCCATTCTGAGATATTCTCTGAAAAAAATCATAATTTGATTTTTTAAAAATATAGGGAACAATTTTTTGACAAATGCATACCTGTCCAATTGAAGGTAATCGTTGAAGTAACAAGTGAAAAACTTGTGGTGGCAGTGTTTTCTGCAATATTTGCAACAGCTGATTTGGTTGCCCACACACTGCTACGGCGTTTGCTAAATGCTCAATTCCACCTTCAACATCTCCACATGTTAACATTTCTTCTCCTAATTGCACCTAAATTTACAAACACAATTATTTTATGCCAAATTTAACTAGCAATTCAAAATACAATAGTAATAATTACCTCTTGCAAGAAAAACTTTTGTACTACTTCATGATCTTTTAAATCTGGAATTTTTGAACTAGCTTTCTGTGCTTGTTTCTTAGTACGGCGACCTAAAAATTTGACAAATTTATCCAATCCAGGCTAGAAAAAGGTAAGGCCTACTTATAAATAATAAAAGGTAATCCACTAAAAAAAAGTGAAAACATCCATCAAAAACTATAGATTATTATTTTCTTTTTATTTATTGATGTCATATAATGTTTCTTTAAATTTGAAAATATAGCATTTTGTGTACCAAATTTAATTGAAATCTACCTAAACAAACATAAGATTGATATTTTTAATCAATAGGATTTTTATCAATGTGTAACCTATCGAAAGAGTTGTGCGTATGTTTTATGCTTTGTTTATAATTACTGCATGACAATGATATTGATTTATTACTGACAGATAATAGAAAGAAATTAAAAACTTCATTCATAGCGAAAGCATGCGGAACAATCTGAGCAAATTTTCTTTGAACTTACGTTCACGAAGTTTTTTTTTGAAATCTGGTTCACTACGACGCTTTCGATCGAAGTAGAAACAGTAACCCACAAAAATTCCAGCAATTCCAACAGCAATACCCACTGCAGCCTTTGAAATCATGGTCATACAAATAAATAAATTTTAATTTTTTAACGACAAAATTTATAAAGTCTTCTTTGAAACCATGACCATCATAGAAAGAGCGGAAAGAGTTGGTCTGCTTTTCGTTACTTTAGCTGCGTTGCCTGCGTTCCGTTATTAACTCTTATCCCTCAAAGTCTATATTTTAAGTGACACATCTTATAGAGTTTCGGCTCTGACAGTAAATAGTAGAACGCAATCTTTAATCTTAAAGATGAGGGAATAGAGCGCATGCGGATAAGTCAAAATAATGATTAGTAAAACGGGATTGAAATGAGATTTTTTCAAATTCACCAGACTTATAAAGTTATAACTGTACTATTTATTCTTCAAAATTAAGATATTAGATAACAAAATATCTCTTTACGCAAGCAATGTATATACTAAAACGTTTTCATTACATCCGGAAATGATATGCTACATGTTTGTTCATTTTAGTTGCAACTTGCAACGCTTTTCGTATTGCGAAAAGTGTAGCGACACTGCCGACACGCCCGACACTTTCCTGTAAAATGAACAGACCTTTGAAGGGATTTACCGATTTGCGCGCCAAAATACTTAGGATTTGGTCTGGGGATTGAATCTATTTGACTGTTCAGGGTAGGCTTCGTACGAACTTGAATTATTGTAATTAATTTGAAGAGTATTGTAAAATGATTGATTTATTTTAAATTGAAAAAATGCCATTAAGAAAAACGCCTGTGCGATTTGCACACCCAGAGGGCCACACTGATGTTTGTTATTATGATGGTGAAAGGTAAGAAATATTTTTTATTTTTTACATTTATTATAGTTACTTTTAACAAATACATTAAGAGTAGGTATTTAAAAATTTTAGTAGTGGGCTTATTACTTGTGGTTCAGATGGGGACGTCAGAGCATGGGTAAATTTAATGGATGATGATCCAGCAGCAACATGTGTTGCAGAACAGGCTGTATCAGTAATATCCAAGGTATATCTGATTTTATAGCAGCAATTATTAATTACATTAACCAAATTACATGAGATATCAATATATCTATGTTTGATGTGATTTTAGAATGGAAAGATATATGTTGCCAATGATAATAATACTGTACAAATTCTTTCACATCCTAATCTCGATAAAGAGGGAATATTAGTTAGGTTCTCATCTGTTGTTTCTACACTGTCAACAACTAAAAAGAGTAAATTTATTATAGCTGGTGCGTGGTATGTAGTTTGTTATCATATCTTTTATATATTATAAAAATTGAGTTCGACAAAATTTGTAAATATTGTTTTTTCTAGTGATATGAAGATACAAGTAATTAATGTGGAAACCTCAGATATAATTGAGTTAGAAGGTCATGAAGCACCAATATTAGGCCTTTCGTTAGATCCAAAAGATGAATTTGTGGTAAATACAGATTTTTAATTTAAAAAAAGTATCCAAATGAATAGTAATAAGAGAAACTTATTTTACAGGCTTCATCTAGTGCAGATGGAACAATTAGAGTATGGAGTATTTTAAAGAAACAGAGCATTCATGTATGGAATGATGTTGTCCCCAAATGCAACTCATTTTTTACTGCAAGATCATATGGTTTACCTTCATTTCATTGCAAAGATGGTAGCTATCTTGCATATCCACATAATAAAACTGTTGTTATAGTAGAGAGGAAACATTGGAAAGAATCTTTTCAATTAACTTGTACTTCTTTAAAGGCAGCAAGTATCTAAGAAATGTTATGAATTATCTTTCTTAAATCTTGTTTTATTAATACTAAAAAATTGTCATGTGAAAAATATATTTTTAGGATTTAACCATTTGTAAATATTCCCTATGTGGAACCAGATTAGCTGCAGCTTCAACATATGGTGAAATCATTGTATGGGATGTAAACACTAAAGAATTAATAGGCTATGTTGAACATGAACAAAATGCTAAAATTACTGGTTTAGTATGGAGTTTGAAAAAATCGGATGAAATTGCATATTGTGATAGCTTAGGTCAATTAGGATGTATTGAAGTTGTAAGAGATATTTTTTATTTTAATCTTAATCATTTTACACACACAGATGATTTGAGTAAATTAAATTTTCTGATTAACGATTGGTAGTTTCTTTCATTTATTTTTATTTTATAGACTGGTTTTGAAAAAACTGTAGATGAATCAATTACTCCATTAGCTTATAGTAATGATGAGGACAACCTTTTGGTAGAAAATAAAATTGATGATGACGACGACGACGATAATGTTATATCTTTAGATAAAATCAAAGCATCTGTTGATATTGAAGATGATTTAAAAAGTATATCTAGTGCTACATCTGTTAAACAGTCCAATGTTAAAAATTATGTGCCTGAAGTAAATTTACAGCCACCATTTCAACCTGGATCTTCGCCGGATCATTTATTATCGCGCTTCATGGTAAAAAATTGATAAATTTATTTAATTTAATACTACTCAGTTCTCATTGTGTAATGATAATTCGATTTTTTTCTTTAAATAGGCATGGAATGATACAGGAATGATAAGATGTTTTACCTCTGAAGATGGGGAAGAATCGAGCATTGAAGTAGAATTTCATGATACAACAATTCACCATAGTATGCATATTAACAATTATTTGGGACATAAAATTGCAGCATTATCTCCATATGCTTTAGCACTCTGCTGTCCACCGTCTGATGATATGCCTAGTAAACTTGTTGTTGTTGCATTGCAAGGTTGTTGTATTAATCCATTATAAATTGAATATTATATGGTGCATGTGATTAAGTTAAAAAAAAGACTAAATAAATTTGTATGCTTTATAAGGCTGGGGGTCTGGAAATAAAGAGTGGACTTTAGACTTCCCAGAAAATGAAGAGGCATTATGTGTTGCTGCTGGAAATAATTTTGTAGCAGTAGCTACTAGCAAACGAAATTTAAGAATTTACATGATAGGTGGAACGCAACGCGAAATTTTAGCTTTACCGGGCCCCGTAGTTAGTATGAATGCATTTGAGAGCTCACTTTTAATAGCGTATCATTATAGCATAGGTACCAATTTTACATTTTATTTACAGCTTCAATACGGTTTTTAATATAAAACTTCTAAAAACTTTGTTGATTAATTTTACTTAGGGTTCTCAGAAGATCAGTGTATGAAATTACTTTGGATTAAAATTCGTGGTTTCAATGTCCATACTCAGACGATTAACATCCCTCTTTCATCTGCTTCGAATTTAATGTGGCTAGGTTTTTCTGATCTAGGTTCTCCAGCAATTCTAGATGCAGATGATATTATTAAAATGTATGATAAGAAAATAGCTATGTGGAGAGTGGTTTCTGACATGAATAGACAGGTACAGTTATTTTAGGCGCATTCAAATTATCTTCTATTTGTATCAATATCCTCTAACACCATTTTCTAACAGGTAAAAGGCAAAATGAATCATTACTTTTTAATAGGAATAAATGAAGAACAGCGATTAGTGCGTTGTATATTATGTAAAGGAAGCTACTATCCTCCAACTACGCCAAAACCAATTATTTCTGAAGTCCCATTAAGTCCTCCTTTCTGTGAGCCTGATGCTGATAAAACAGCATTAGAAATGAAACTTTGGCAAATAAGTAGCAATGAGACTGATCAAAATACAGCAGTACTTGGACTTATAGCAGTAAGTGTTGTAAATAATATTAAGCATAACTATATAATCATTTAATAATACTTATTGTTGGGAATAGTCAGCTTGCCGAAGGAACGCTGATTATTGTGCTGTGCAATTGTGTGAAGAAATAGCGACTCCAAAAGTAATAGATCTAGCAATCACTTATGCGAAAAAAATGAGTCGAATCGCATTAGCTGAAAAGTTAGAATCGATTGCTGATTTAAAGGAGCAAGCAGCAGAGAAAGACATTGAAAATGTTGATAAAGATATTACAGAAAATAGCAATAAAGAAATGGATGATTATATTGAAAATGGATTTGATTGTGAAGATATCGTGACACCTACTTTCGATACAAAGAAATCGGAAATGGAAATTAGGCCATTGTCCATGAGCAATTCTTTAATAGTAAGGAGGAGTAATCCATTTATAAAGAGTGGGAAATCACCCCTGGCAAAAGGTAATTTGTAGCTTGATTAAAAAGTTGCTATAACAATCAAAATGTTTTACATTTTTCTTTGTAGGATTAGAAGGTTTAAGTACAGCGCCTCAAAAGCCAATAAAACAAGCTACACCTAAACCACTCCCAACAAAATCAATTGTAAAAAATACTCGCTCAAAAGAATCATTTGTAAACTGGTATGCAAAACAAAAGAAGAGTCTCCAAGAAGAATTTCCGCACTTGAATTCCTCCGATTTAACAAAAGAAGCTTTACAGCGATACAAGGATGAAGTAGCAGCTCCATGCTCTCAAACGGATGAGGTCTTGGAAGGAAAGAAGAGAAAAGCAAGCCCTGAGTTGAAATTGGAAAATCAACCGAAACGCTCTGTAAGCAGTGCCCTAAGTGCTTTTTCTTACTTAGGTGAAAATTAAAAAGAAGAGAAGTAAAGTTTTATAGGAATATTTATTAAAGTTTTATTCATAAGCAACATTTGTACTGGACCTATCATCAAATATTTTATAAACTTGTATTTACACTCAAGTACGGTCATTCTCCGGCTAAGTAGTATAGACTCAGTCTTAATCGATTTCTTTTAGAGGTTGTAACGAATAGTGTTCTTTACTAAAAGGACAATATAATGAATAAAAATAAAGAGAACGATTTATACTTTTTATATAATGTTTTATTGGAGTTTTAAATCTGAT
Source organism: Prorops nasuta (assembly GCF_024137725.1). Lineage (NCBI taxonomy): Eukaryota > Metazoa > Arthropoda > Insecta > Hymenoptera > Bethylidae > Prorops > Prorops nasuta. Next base: position 4,802,368 of record NW_027116811.1, on the reverse strand, counting down.
TATGATCACACTTTTTTATAAGTGAGAAGGATTATAATTCATCAGGTGGGTAATGCAGACATCTCAGTGTTTCAACATGGGTAAAACAGATTGCTGATGCTTTGCTGGTTCCATTTTTAGTTTTGCCCAATCCCCAGCCCACAACAACTATATGCAGCTTTGCGCTTACCATGAGTAACGTGAACTACAGCCAAGTAAGTGCTTCACTTCAAAGATTCAGGACGCTGACATGAAGTGAGAAGTACCGTAATCGGCATTTTGGGCTCAAATCATATAAATAATGACTGAACGGATGAAGAAAGGTAAGCGTAAAGAATTGTTCTAATTTCGAATTCTTTCAATTATAATAATTTAAGTAAAATTGCAACGTTCTACGAATGTTTTACCCAATTTATTCATAAATATACCGCGCGCTTCATTTAATTGCATCATCGTAAAAGAAACAACGTGTGCGTGGACAAAAAATATGTTGGTTAAAATAGCATCGAAGCTTTCTCTTTAATTCAGATACCAATAATTACAATAAAAATATATATTACCCATTTATTGCTAATATAGTATTTAAAAAATGTTGTTTATTAAAAAAAATAAAAAACAAATTGGCGCATTTTTAACATTTGAATGTTAGAATGGACTTTTGCCCTTGAAAATTAAAAACTATACAAATTAAATGACTTTAAAAATGTCTATACTATATTTATTATCGGAATTGAAGCATATGTAGAATTAATATACATTTGTTAAGCCATTGAGCAGCCGGCTATATGCCGTAAGGCATTTGAAACCAATTGTATATCATTAATTATATACATTATTTCATCTGAACTCGTTTAAAGTTTATTAGTTATACATATCGTCGACTGTTGATTCTTGAATATTATATTTCACTTTCCCCAACAATCTATTAAATAATATATTATTAATAAATATTCCATGGAGATTTTTGTACTAATTGAAATTAAATAAAACTGTGGAAGCTCCTGAGTTAAAAATTTTTTAGTCTAGAACGTATATTTCTTGTATTGTTGATATGTTTCTTTTTGTGAATTATGCACTTAATGTTTGGCAGTTAGCAAAACAATAAAATTGTCTATAAATAAACAATATTAGTATGTGTAAGATTGAAGCGATGTCGTGTGCGTATTATAAGGAAGCACTGATTTTCAAAAAACATTGTTTTAAAAAGATGATAGGTTTCCTTATCATTAAGTATTTTTAAATTATGTGAATTGATTTCAAAGTTATAAAGAATAGCATTAAGATATTGCAGAGACTCGCAATAATAATGTAGGTAATTACAGTAAGCGAAATTAGTAACACGAGAATTTTAAATATTTGTTTGAACGAGTTTCACTTTCCCCGGTTACATCATGTTGTTCTTTTTTTCGGTTTTATATTACGCGACGCTATCAATTTTTAAATATCGAAAATGTATACAAACTACATACCATGCCATTTGTTACTTAATTTTTGTAATGTTTTAGAAATAATTTATATTGAAATACCATATTACTTTTTATTTACACGATGATCTTGCGTAATATAAGATCTTCCATCTCGTTCCCGTTCTTTAGACCGGATTGCGGTTGATCAAGTAATCGATATGCATAGTGATTTTTTTTTATTATAATAATACTTGCATTACATACATTGTATGCCTTTTTTTCAATACATTCATTAAATTTCTTGATTAAAATTGCAAATTAAATAAGTAAAATAGTTGAAAACCCTTCACATTATATTTCTATTAAAAATTTTGGTTTATTGTATATAATATTTACATTAACAATTATTCTTATACTTATTACATTATTTCAGGTCATGCTCCTCTTGACACTGTTCAAGAGGCAATGGGTTCTATGGGACCATGGCACATAGTAATCGCAGTGGCTACATCCCTTATAAATTTTCCTGTTGCCTGGCATCAACTTTCAATAGTGTTTTTAGCTCCTCCTACTGATTTCACTTGTATCTCTCCAGTTTCTGCCTTCAATGAATCAGCTCTTATGCAATGTTCCATAAACACAGGAAACAACACAATGGAGAAATGCACCAAATTCAAATATGATAGAAGAATATTTCGTGACAGTATTATAACAGAGGTAAGCAACTTTCTATAATATAATTTAATGATTAAATAATCATTATACTTTTATGTCTGTATAAATTATCTGAACATTCTTTTATTTCAGTGGGATTTAGTTTGTGACAAAGCACAACTGGCTAATTTGATTCAATCTGTTACCATGCTTGGTGTCATGATTGGAAATATGGTATTTAGTATTATGGCAGATAGGTAATGTTATCATGAAAATTATCGGCTTTTTCTTTATACAAACATGTTTATTATTAAAAATATAATTTTTTAGGATTGGTCGTAAAAATCCATTAATGATAGCAATTGTATTACAATCAATAACTGGTTTGATCAGTGCTTTTTCTCCATGGTATGAGATGTTTCTAATTTTCAAGTTTCTCTCTGCTGTAGCCACTGGTGGTACAATGCTTGTGAGCTTTGTTTTATGTAAGTACTTATTATTTAATCATTTAACTGGTAAAAGGCCATTTAAATAATTCAAATATTACAGTGATGGAAATAGTTGGAATCGAGTGGCGATCAACGTTGTCTGTTTTATTCCACATACCGTTCTTACTTGGACATTTAATGAACCCAATGATCTCGTATTTAACGCGTACATGGACTGGCTTCCAAATGGCAGTTTCAATCCCACCTATTTTCTTACTTTCTTACTATTGGTGATTACATATGAAGTACCGTTTCTTGCAGTCCCACTTAATTGGATGTGATTCTATTTGTATATCTTTATATAGGATCATACCGGAGTCGCCAAGATGGTTACTCGCTGTTCGTAGAACCGGTGAAGCTGAAGCAATTTTGACAAAAGCTGCCAGACGGAATAAAGTACCACTTGGAAATGTAACAGCTGCAATTGAATCATATGAAAGTCTGTCAACAAAACGGTCAACGAACTCTAATGAAAAATATAATATTACACACTTGTTCAGAACACCTAATATGAGAATAAAAAGCATCTGCATATGTATAAATTGGTTTGTTTGTGGAGGCTGCTTCTTTGGCTTAGCACAATATATGGGACACTTGGATGGCGATATTTTTATTAACGTTGCTGCTTCAGGTAAAATTCAACATAATTAGTAATGACAAATAAATATAAAATTAATTGAATCGTGGTTTACCTTATTCCGTTTTTGTTACAGCTGCCATTGAACTACCCGGAACAATCATAGTTCTTTTCTTAATATCACGTGTATCACGTTTGAAAATTTTAATAGGTGGTAATTTATTAAGCGGTCTAAGTCTGATTTTAATAACCGTTATAACGCACTCGACTGCTAGAGTGTGTTTGGCTACACTGGGACTTGCAGGAATGGCGATAAGCTTTCCTACAATATATTTGTATAGCAGTGAAGTATTTCCAACTGTCGTTAGAAATGCTGGAATAGGTTTAGGAAGCACTTGTGCTAGAATTGGAAGTATTATTGCTCCATACATTGCAACAATGGTAATAATCTTCAAATGCTTAGAATTTATTTGGGAATTGTCGAAGTTTTATTTACTATATTCATTTTTAGGGAAATGAAAAGCCTTGGCTAACTCCGCTAATTTTTGGACTGGGACCGCTGATAGGTGCAGGCCTTTGCTTCTTGTTACCGGAAACAATGAATTGCGAACTACCAGAGACAATCGATGATGGTGAAAATTTTGGAAAGTATGCATCTATGCTATTAAAAAGCAATATTTCTTAATCCTTTGCGCTCCGTTGTTTTCTCACAGAAATCGTTACGTCCCGTGAGAAAGAACAGCGGAGTGCAAAGGGTTAAGATTTATTTAGTACTATGAGTATAGTAGATATATATATATATATATATATATATATAGAAGAATTAGACGGGTTGGAGCGACCGATCTTGATTCGTTAATTAACCCTTTGCACTTCGCTGTTATCTCACAGAGAACGTTATGTTGCCTGAGAGGGGATAGCGGAGTGCAGAGAGTTAATAATTAAGAAGTCTTAGATTCTACGTGGAAACTAATTTGAAATACTTTGTGTTTTAGGAAAGCACGCCCAGGAAACAGTTCGGATTAACAAGAGAATTAAGATATAAGTAAATCAAATATCATTAAAACTTTTATTAGCCCTTAGCAAAAAGCTCTTTAACAAGTTAACCCCTTAAACTATGATTACTAATAAATCTTTTATAGGAAAAAAATTAAAGCAATATTTTTAAATCCTCATGGAATTAGCACTATATAAATGAAATATTGCTGTTTTAACACCCACCGAATTTTATAAACGCCCTGAGAATATAGATATTATAGTACTTATTTATTAGTATTTTCCTACGAATGCGTTGTGCCTATTAAATGTATATCGAGGGATATAACTTTTTATGCATCTGTTGTGTCAAACTAAGAGATATATTTCAAACGATTTTATGTAACAAAATATCGTTGATATATATATAATACGTTAATGTATTTTTATAACCGATTTTTATGTACACTTGAAATGTTATGCATTCATAAATGCGTTATAACTCAGATCGAGATTTTTTATTGGTACCGCAATCGTAAAATATGAATGGCATTTTAAACATACTATCGTTAAAGTCGTAAGCCTATGTACATCTTAAGAACATTGTATTGTTTATGTACAATTTACATAATCGTGTACTACATGCATACATGACAGTTATTACGAATAACATTTACATACGAATAAATTGCAGTGCAATAACTTAATTCTTTTTTCTTGAAAATATGCATTCACACATTTACAGGTTCTAGAAGTATCGCTCAAGCAAATATATGACTGCGATGATTTGTAATCATCCGTGCGGTTTTAGCATTTATCATTCATCTTACGTTTCAATATTACTACTTATAGTATACAAAAAATCTATTCATTGATTTGTGAGAATAGCAAGTAATTATTCCTCCTTCAGGGAAGGAAATCCAAATGAGAAAATATTGTTATGCGACAAATCATACTACGAGTAATTTTTTTTTTTCAATAAATAATCTGTCCATATGTAAAAGACGTATAATTAATTTATAACTTTGCACAGTTTTACATAGAATTTCTTTTTGCTCGTTAACACGTAAACGTTTCTCTCTTACAAAAGTTTGATTATAAATTTCACACAATGCTTTAAAATAAATAAGGAAGCTTCAGATATAAAAATATCAAAGGAATTAGATCAGATGTTAAAAAATTGTATGATTACTGTACAAATAAACAAAATGTCTAAGAGAGTTTGCAAAAGCTTGGTAATTCGTGATTTCTCTCTTAATTCGTCGTATGTCCTAAATATAGCATTTTACTAGGTAAAGCACTTACAACTCCATTCGTCTTTTTGTGTACCGTGTCAAACATTTGATTTCCGTATTTGACGGTACTACTCAAAGACCCTAACCACGATGACATGATATTTTTAGTCGGGTTCCTTTCTAAACTAGACGGAGTTCCTAAAAAGAAAAAAAAATATTATCTTTAAATTAACGAATAAATTAAGATGTTTATTATGAAAAATAAAAATCAAACGTACCAACTAAGAATTTAATTAGCGCTTCATTAACAATATCAGGCTTTTCTTGATGCGGAAAATGTCGCGCCCCTTTAATAACTTTAACGCTAAATTTTTCTACGTACTCTGAACTTTGTACGATAGATTCAATCGTTACCGAAGGATCCAAATTACCAATGATCAGTAAGGTTCTAGTGTAAAATTGCTCACAATCAGTGTTCAGTCTTGTAAATGGAAGATTTCGAAAGTAGTTTATTGGACCAGTCCAATCTTCTGCAAATATACGTCAATGAAACAATATTCACACTACCACTGCATCGCTTATAACAAATATAAATAAATTTTAAGAAATTTGTCAGTTTACCTTTTCGACTAAAAGCATATTTATACGCTTCAACGTAATCATTTTCATTACTGGATGGATTTATCGATAGATGTCGAAAGGTATCATTGATTATGGACAGGTCTTCCTTCAGAGCATCTATTTCTGGTAGAAATGGTAATCTACTAAAGTGAAGCCATCTGAAGCGTACAAAGACATGAGTACAAGTGGACGTGTCATTGTTGTGAGTAGCAGCAGTATATCAACAATATTACTACCACTTACTTTCCATCGAATATCGCCTCGTTGGATAACCCGTTCCAATAAAGATTTGGATGCGGACTGGATATAGCTATAAATTTGGAGATCATATTTGCGTGCAAAGCAATCATGTACCATCCTAACAACCCTCCCAGATCGTGTCCAATTATACTGCATTTTTGGACTCCAAAAGTCAATACAAATTGTTGCAATTCATCGATCAGAATTTCAATTTTATAAGCTCGTTTATTGGACGGTTTGTCGCTATCACCGAAACCTTTTAGATCCAATGCTATCACTCTAAAAAAAAAAAATAATTGCACAAACGATACATAAAATGCACAAAGTACTTATTAGAGATAAGATAGTGCGATAATACCTGTAATGGTCGGACAGAACCGTGATCTGCTCTCTCCAAGTCAGCCAGCAATCGGGAAATCCATGCAATAACAAAAGTAGAGGTTTGCTCTTATCTCCTGCTTCCACATAGTGGAACTTTACACCCTAAAATCAAGTTTTATAGAACAGTATCACTATCACGTGTCTTGTTTTCCAAGGTAATTAACAAAATATTACAAATAAAATTTAAAGCCCACAATGTCATGTTATTTATCTACACCTACGTAGGTGGGATCAAACAAGATTCAAAAACATATTTTTTTCGTAATATACCTACAAAGTACACGCATCCATTCAATGTTAAACTCAAAGATAGAGAAAGGTCATGAAAAATTACACTCTGCTTGAACCTTTCCGCGATCTCGACTTTATCATTACTCACGCCACTGAACTCAACAACTGAAACAACAACTCTGGTTTACCTTGATCTTCACGTAGGAGTGGGTGCCCAGATTATTGTCCACGAGACACAGCGGAGGCTTGTCCCTTTCATGCAGGACGAAGAATTTCTTTGGGTCCCAGGCCCACTTGAATCCTCGCTTTATTATCAAATACAGCCCATAAATAAAGGACAAGAAGTGTAACTTGACTATTTCGCACGTAGATGCGTGTATAATTTTCTCAGCCATCTTTTTCCCCTGCAACGATGCTTCTAGACTAAAATCAATGGGCCTGGCATCAGTATCCGAGAGGTCTGCGATAAGGTCCCTCCGATAATCAGTTTGGGATTCGAGCTTAACACGTGCACGAAAACTTCACTATGGGCCAGCTTTTGTGTAGCATATTTAACACTGACCGTAGTTGAGCATCGTGAGCAGCCGAACGACGTCTTATCGGATTCGTTCTTAGTGCGGACACGTTCGGAGCTGCAAGATTATGTGTAAACGCTCTACGTCTGCGTAGTCGTCATCGATAACCGTTTACACACCAGTATGTTAATATCTAACGATCTTGATCTCTCGATGCCAGCTCTAGCTCACGTTATTTTCAAACTGGACCCCGATCCGTGGCTGACCACACTTTTATCTCCAACTCGTAAGCCGATCGTTGCGTGTCAAACGTTCGGACCACCTCGTAAAACTGGTGTTCCTTCTCTAAACTCTTTTTAGAAAGGATCGCTTGGGTTTTGTCACATTCGTCGCTCGATATTTTTCCTCCTCGATCTCCTCCTGGATCGCACATTGGTCAACGTTCAACGACGGTTCGCCTGACGTAACGCTAAAAAGAAATCGCAAGATTGATCTTTTTATCTCTCGACTATTATTGAATCATGCAAAAATAGAAAAAAAAGTTTGGCAGCGGTGGGATTCGAACCCACGCCTCCGAAGAGACTGGTGCCTTAAACCAGCGCCTTAGACCGCTCGGCCACGCTACCAGATGTACGAGTTAGTTGTAAAATTTCCTTTTCCATGGGACCAGCTTTCCTCCTATCGTTCTCCTGGTATTTCGAACGAAGAATAAAGAGGAATACGAACTTTCTCGTAGAAATCGTCGCTGCGTTGATATTTTGAGTAAAAATCTGAAAAAATAAAGATTTCTCAGTATAAAATAGATTTTCAATATTCGAGTGGTTTGTCGAGTGACGCGTTGAGACGAAGAACGTATCAAGATGGAAATCGTTGCTTCGTCGACTCAGTCGGAGTTTACATATATATATAGTACACATGCAAATTGATATAGAGCGGAGTATACCGTGGTGGTGTTTCGTGGATTGAACAAAGGCAGTCGACGGGCGGGGCTTTCGATCGGAGGGCTCGCTCGCACATGCGTAGAATACAATTTTTTAGCCAACGACGATACACTAGTCTCCTTATAGTCTCCTCTGCGAATCATTCTCATGGCGTAAATACCTTCTTTTAGGATCCGTGCGTTATCGAAAGACGTTTTCATGGAAATTTCTGGAACATTTGTACTTAACTCGAGATATTAATTACAAGGTTAGACAGAGAGACTCGTCCTCCTCCTCATCCTCCTTCTTCCCCCCCCCCCTTGCTCTGTTCCCGGTCTGGGTGAATTAATCATTTCAACAGCTGCTGTCGCATTAGCGACAGCGGATAAGACAAATGAACGTCGCGTAGCTTGTTAAGACGTAATCCGAGAGATGTGTCTCTCCGCGTCAACTCCCGCTCGTTTTCGAACGTTCCATCTTCCATCTTTCATCTTCCAAGGTGTTCGCGACGTTCCACTCGCGCGCTTCCTCCTTGAGCTCGTGAACCGTCGCCACCTCCATCTTCGTCTACCCATCATCCGGGATTAGATTCCTCCTCTCCAATACCACCCTGCCATTTTGACTGATTTTCACCAGTGATCCTCCGTAGCTTTGTAGCCTGTTTTACGTTGGGACAAAATCAACGGGAAGCGCCTGAAACAAAAGAAAATCTTTCATCCCATTTGCCAGAAGAGATATGCATAATTTGTAGGTTTAAAAAATAATAGACTCGTGTGGTTGTGGAAGTCACTAGAGGAATTTTGCACACTGATTTTTGTAAGTGTGTTTATATGTATGTGTGTGTGTTCGGAGAGAGAATGCAGCACTTTGGAGAACGTTCTGGTATTCGAGGCCGAAGAGATAGCATCAGGAATGAGTACGGTTTTCCGACGGTCCGCAGCCGGGACAACCGGAAGTGGTGGAGTAGCCAACATTCGTTAGATTTATAGGAACGCGAGGTTTGCTCGTTTGTACGAATGGAGATTGGAAAGCTCTCTGATGACAGATACTGTCAATGCGGGCGCCATCGGATCGTTTCTTCTTCGGCCACCGTGCACAGCTTGTCACTTATTTTGGTCCCTTTCATTTCACCGGAAAATCCTGTAATACACACACGTACAGTATTATTATTCCTATTCACATGCACGTTACAACAGAGAAATCAACGCTCGCTTCAACATGGAATTAATTATTTCGACGTTGGTCGATTGAAATGGGTCTGCACAAGAGTGGATCCAAACGAGAATATTTTTCTGCGCACGAACGCCATTTGTGTACTAATGTTCTAATCTTTGCAAGTATTTTGTACATGATAAACAGAAGAATTTTAGGATATTGGTACGAAAATTGAGTTTGTGCACGAAGAAATGGTCTAGTTTGGATTAATTATAATACGAACGTGTTGCGATTTGTATTTTTAATTCACATTTGTAGAAACGCGAGGTTTGCTCGTTTGTACGAGTGGAGATTGGAAAGCTTTTTGATGATAGATATTGTCAATGTGCGAGCAACATCCGATCGTTTCTTCTTTGGCCACAATGCAGCCTATCACTTATCTTGGCCCTTTTCATTCCATTGAAAATTTTTCAACATACACACGTACAGTGTTAGCACACCCACACATATGATCATTATACAAAGAAATCAACGCTTACTTCAGCATGTAATTAATTATTTCGTCATTGGTCGATTGGAATGGGTCTGCATATTATAAATGCGTTTTTATTTTTTTTTTTTAATTGAAGTATGTAGAAGCGCACTGCGATATACTTTTCAATTAAAATTTGTAAAAAAGCAAGGTTTGCTCATTTGTACAAATGGAGATTGAAAAGCTCTTTGATGTCAGATGCTGTCAATGTACGGACACCATCGGACCGTTTGTTCCTTGGTCACAATGCAGCCTATCACTTATTTTGGCCTTTTTCATTCCATTGAAAAATTTTCAACATACACACGCGTACAGTGTTATCACACCCACACATATGATCAATTTACAAAGAAATCAACGCTTACTTCAGCATGTAATTAATTATTTCGCCATTAGTCGATTGAAATGGGTCTGCATATTATAAATGCGTTGTAATCTCTTTTTTTCGTTAAAATACCTAAAAACGCAAGGATTGCTCATTTGTACAAATGGAGATTGAAAAGCTCCCTGATGACAGATACTGTCAATGTACGGACACCATCCGACCGTTTCTTCTTCAGCCACCATGCAGCCTATCACTTATCTTGGTCTCTTTCATTCTATCAAAAATCCAGCAACATACACACGTACAGTGTTATCACACCCACACATATGCGCATTACAACAAAACATAAACTCTTTCTCCAGCATGGAATTAATTATTTCGTCATTGGTCGATTGAAATGGGTCTGCATAATACGAACGCGTTGCGATCTGCTTTTTCAATTGAAATTTGTTGGGCGAGAGAGAACTTGGATGCGACTTTGCTTTTGTCAGAAACGGAGCAATGCGTCTCTCCATTTTGTCATCCCCTCGCGGGGTTTCAATGTTGTAACCATGGAGACGTCGCGTTTCCGCAAGGGGAACGCGTAAGGGCTGTCAGACCTACGCGTAGCCAAGTATGGTGTAGCTGCCATTGTTCAAATTCGCCACTGTCGTCCTAAGCTTCAATTTGAAATTAATGAAAACGCGATACAAAATCTCTCCACCCTTATGTCACTTTCAAAAACGTCCTACGCCTCATTCGTCAGTCCTTTTTAATCTGCATTCCACTGCAATCTTCCCTCTGCAATTACACAGTGGAGGAATCGATGAATTGTTAGAATTATATCTAGTGTTTTCTTCCTTTCGTACTTTTTCGTTCAAACTAACGTCACAACGAACTACTTGAATTTTAAATAACATTTCATAGTGCTTGAACAAGGCTTGCAACAATAGGCTAGTCAATTGCTATATATATATAGATTTATGTAACTAATGTATAAATATTATATAAACCGATCGAAGCTCTCGTGGCACGAGTCGAGCGAAAAAGCACGAAGGAAAAATTAATTTCAACGTTGGTTCTGGCAGTTACGTCGAGAATAGACAGTGGAATGATTGACGAGAAAATTTGCACTCGTAGCCGTCAATCCAACGATCATTTCGCGGCACGTCCTTGTCACTAAATGGCCAATGAGTTTCATAGGAGCCATTAAGGAGTTCTTGATTCGTAATGAGTCTCTCGAAGAGTGCCTTACGATTGTCTTTCATTAGGACAATAGAGAATAATGGCCATCGTTTCTATATCGGATGTTTCATTCCGTCCTGCAGTCCCAATGTTGTTTTCTCGTCCAGGTAAACTAGAAGATACAAAAATGTTAATATTTTTTGACACTCCTCTCTCTCTCTCTCTCTTATAACATAAAATTGTACCTCGAGATTTACCACTATACTTAGTGTAACACTACGAACGTAACATTGTTGAATACAATTTTTTAACACTGTTTCTTTGAAAGAAATAAGAGCAAAATAGAATATACCTGTTCCTGTTTCTCGAAAGGGGCGAATGTCTGTTACGATTTTTTTCTTCTTTAAATGAAAACAAAGCAAAAGCTCGCAAATGAACGGGAGATAAGATGCGATCGTTACTTTCCAAGCGAAGGAACCGATTGTTAGTTCCGGACCATGTCACGAACGCAATTAGTGAGTGATTTGTCAAGCACTGCCGAGTCCTCCACAGTAATAGCCAAGGGTCCTTCAGCGTTTCGAGTACTCTTCCGGTTGCGACTGCATTTTGATTTGTGCGCAAACGGGCTCCCTTGAAGTGTGACTTTCCTTTATTTAAAATCAGTTCTCTTCATACCTTATCAAAGCGTACAAACTGGACCTATCGATCAAACGTTTCGTTTCTCGAATCGACTTTAACACTTTGCAGGTTCTAAAAAAAAAAAAAAATTATTAGTTTTATCGAAATGCGTTATATATACATAAAAAGATATCACTGTATACTCACAATATATAATGTTTAATTATATACCTGTAAACGAGAGAAGTTTTAGGAAAAAAAAAGATGTAAAGAGGCAAACCGATGATTCACCGACGGGGCGTTGAGTTTCAGCGAATTCTGGAGATTATTAGGCTATATCGGTGTTCGTGGAAGTATGGATCACCGTTTCGAACTTTGGTTTTTCAAACACGAAGAAGACTGTGACGTTCGAGGGTAAAAAGGTCCTATCGTAAGGAGACGATCTTGCATAGCTGTTTAATGCTATAGAAGATTCCTGGTGGTGTGTATTTGAGTGTATTTCACAGTGGGCTGTATGTACCTCGATGGAACACCTCGCTGCAACCGGACTCCCATTAAAGCAACACCTTTTGTGGTAAACGTCTCATTGTGACGACATTATTGTGCACGGCAAGGACACATTTTCATTCATCGTGCCACATTGCAGTCGACACCTGGTAGGTGTAACGTTGCTGCCATTTTTTATTACAAAGATAATTTGATACGCGAACCTGGCCGGAGATCCGGTAGGAATGCGTTGCACAGATATCCCGAGCGATATCTGCAGTGTCGAGTGTAAGTTTTGGACACGAGAGGAAATCTTTGCTTAGTTCGCACAGGCTGATAATATCTGGCGAAGTATAGTCTTGCTACACTGTAAATCGTGTGTGTGCGACTAATATTATAATAATGGTGAATTTTACAGAACGAATTAACGAGTTACAAAATTTATGTAATTTTAAGAAAATGTAAGAATACTCGATATACTTGGTAAGGTTATCACTGATTTTAGTGAATTTTTACCAATCTCTTAATAAATAAGTTTACATCGTATTTTGGGGAACTTAATTTCTTTTGTATATATACTTGTTCAATTGAGGATTTAAAAGTATATGAACACATTTTCTGTGTAACTTTACATAAAAATTGTTTACAATGCATTCACGGTAAGACGGTAGATTTGGGCAGGAGTGATTGCAGATTCTGTATAGTATATATCGTAAGTGTGAGAGGGGAGTCGGTAAGGAGGCTCCGGAGAGGATTTCGGTCACGTAGGTTAGGAAAGAGAGACCTAAGTTGGTTAGGCGCGAAGAGAGCTTCCAGCGAGGTGGAAGCTTTCTATAACGCGTCTCCATTCCAAGAGTAGCGTGTACTCGAGAATCTATGGAACCAAACTCAATATGGCGAAGTCAATTGGACGACCCGTATTTTAGGGGTCTCTCTCTCTCTCAATCTCAATACCGTTTTCTACTTTCTCGTTTCTGCTTACTGCCTCCTGCTGCCTATCGGGCCATCGTTTCTCCTGCCCTCCTTCCCCCCCCCCCCCCCCATTCACCCAGCCAAACCAGCATAATGGAAACGACACAATCGACTTTCAAACACAATCGATATTTACGAGGCAAAAATGCCATGACGGCTCGTTTCGTCCAACGTTCAATGGCTCGAACACTTGGCCACTCCCATGTATGTATAATCTAGTTTAGTTTGCCAAAGCCCGAAGCGTTACTCCCATTATCCACCGACCGATTCTGAAGATCGTTTAACGAACCCAATAGTTCTGCCCTTTCGATCTCCTCTCTACGCCGACATAACCTCCAAACGATATCTTTTAATTCGAAATATTCCGCGCAATATATATATATATATCGTGTATCTTCTCCTATTTCAAGACGACGCAGAAATGTAGTACAACAACTATAGCAGCGAGTTTAAAACGTCGATGGCTGACAATGAGACGAGAGACGAGGTGTGTGGGAGAGGTTCCATCGTCATGACGACGGTTACGAGCTGCACTGCTGCTGCCACTGTCGAGTGTCGGTGTTGCGTAGTACGCCGTGCAGCCGAGGCAAGTGGCGCTTATTTGTTTGTCATTTCCTCGCGGGCGATTCGCGGAAACAAAGACCGAGGCACGGAGGCACAAAACAAAAAGCAATCGGGCCGTCGCGTCCAATCCGGGAATAGCGACGCGTTCGATAATACCAGCAGTGCTGCTACGTCACGCCGGAAGGGAAAAACTCAAATCTCGCGAATTACCTGTTCGGAAGAGAGGCATTTCGTCGCCATTTTTATTTCCCTCCTACGGAAAACGACTTTTCTCTTCCAGGAATTTTAACGATCCGATGTAACATCCGAGCACCGAAACGCTGCGATTTCCATCGTAGTGTCCTCTTGGTGTCTCGTGATAATGATCTAACTGGAAATGTGTAAGACTGTCCCTCTCTCTCTCTCTCATGGTGCTCTCGAAGCATTCTCCAAACAGAGCTGTAATGCGACGACCTGGTAGGCCGCGTCTCTTTGTACATTCGTTAGCAACGATGACTCGAGAGTTTTACTTTTCCAGTCTTTCTCCCTTCGTATAATTACCCATGTCTTTCCATCGACCAGTAGTCGAGAGAGCTTAGGTAAATAAACAAGCGCAGGACGATCGTAGCAGAAAAATTCCTATTTATTCGTAAACGGTGCCAGGAATGTTCCTGCTACGTTCCTGACGCCATACGACTCGTGAGTCGAAATCGAACGAAGCAATTGGACGATAGAAGGGGATGAATTGATGGGATTATTCGGAAGCGTGTTTCGTTGGCCTATAATAGTCGTAAGTTTGAGTAGCTGTCGATAATCGTGAGATGGGAAGAAAAGTTTGTTGAAGAAAGTAAAGGAGGAAGAAGAAGTCGCGCGTAAGTGGTTAACGCGCGATCGTTATGGACGGCTACGCGCCTACGTAACAGTTACACCCCCTTCCGAGTGTCGAGTATTCTGGATAACCGTTCGAGAGATCCATTGACTTCGTTCATTGATTTTACGTCAATCTGGAGCGATATAGGGTGAAAGAGGGGGAGGGGACTTTGTGGGGCCTCCCTGATGCGTTTACCATAAACGATAAGGACCATGAGGGGCGGAGGTGTAGTACGGGCATGTGTGTGTGTGTGCGTGCGAGAGAGGGAATTGACGACACACCCCATGAAAGGGAAATAGAATAGAAATGACCCCCCATGGGATTCGCATTAGGGACACATGGTCTAGCGACAAAGGCCGATTTTCAGCCAACCCTCCAGGATCTTGACTACGCGTGTAGTATATGGTTACATAACGCTATACGGGCTCGCACCCTGCCAACCCTCGCTCTTTCCACCATAGGGTTCTCGTGAAAGGGGGATGGGATTCGACACGCCACGTACCACTCCACTCCCCTTGCCTCACCAACGCCATTTTGCCCCAAGACACGTTCACACTCCGACATTTTTCCTTTTTCACTCGCAATTTCCAGTCCCTATCCCTTTCCTCGCTCGCAATATGGCCAATTACCATCAAATTCCTATGAGGAATTGTGGTCCCTGACGCTCGACGGCTCTCAGTCTTGATCAGCCGGTGCACACTCGTGGGAGGGGCGAGATTAGAGGAAACACCTGTTGTTGGGCCGGGCGATCGGCGAAGGTAAGACTTTCGCCTTTGCCACTCGGTAGGAGCGTTATCGTCTCGCCTGAGTGAGTTTTCGTGTAAACTCGACGTATCGACTGACGCTCGCTGTCCATTCTACGCACAATCGTGGGACAAAGGTTAATTTGCTACGAGCTGTAATCCGTCTGATCCGTCCGCTCTGCTAGCCTGCTCGTCCGACTGCCTGTACACCCTGTACACGGACCTGTCGGATGACAGGAGCTTCGGATTAGTGCCTTGTTCCGTCCAGGATTATATCGAGCACGAACGAAAGCAACGGATAAAAAAGAGGAGAAGAAAACAGAAACGGAATCTCCATTTGCTTTTTCAACTCTTTTTTTCCAAGACGGATACAAATTAGAGCCCTGTCCCATTGTTATGTAGAGCCTGTGGCTGACCAGAGCGACGCTTCGTTGGCGGATAAATTTGGAAAATGGTCGCTTTCCGATGGACGTTAATCACAGTTAGCGTCGCAATGGGTTACGTGCTCGGGATCGCGATGTTCACGATTTAGCGATTGTTCGTCGTTCCAAACGACGACGATACGGGGTATTCGCTGGTGCTGCCAAGGCGAGGCGGACGGGCGTTTTGCCCGAGTTGTATAGGTAGTGCATGTATATATACATATATATATAGCATATTCGTCTCATCGACGAGTCTACCTCCGCGTCGTTAATGTAATGGCGAAAATGGCGAAACGGGCCATCGTCACGTAGCAGGTAATTCGGCACGCATACGCTCGTCTATTAAATTGATTTCCAGGAGGTTGCGTGTCCTTGTGCTCCTCTTCCACCCCTTATCGCACCTTCCCACCGTGCATGCATTATCGCTTATTGGGAAAACTCTTTTATTCCTATCCACGACAAAAAGCCAAGACTGCTGATATTTTTGGATAAGGAAATGCTCCGAAAGAAAACGAAGCGAGGCTATAGCTATAGTTATCCGACAGGTAGGATAGCATAGCGCTTAACCGACGTGAAAGACGATGCCACGTTTCGGTTGTGCCAGTTTTCCCGTGGCGATAAGCACGGTGAAACCTTTTCCGGACGTGACGCGACACTTTTGCAGCACAGTGGAAAAACCAACCACCATTGTTTCTTTCCAGTTTCGTTATAGTAACGAGTAATACCAGCGTTTAATCTTCTTCCTAAATTATAGGTGATTAGCCGCTAAATAAAGAAGGAAAAGAGCGTGAATAAACGCTGGCGCAATTTTCACGGAAGAAAATGGTAATGTTACTAAACAAGAAAAGAAATGGTTGGATCGGAATGAACCAGGCTGTAATAGTGTCTCGTCGGGTCTGGAGCGATAATGATGATAATAATAATAAAACATGAAGAGGGCACTTGGCGCGATTCGAATGGAGCGTGTGGCGTTTCAAAGGTCTACTTAGCATTCGGTGTCACGTAGAGCCCGGGGTTTAATACATCAAAAACTCGGGAATCCGCGGCAAATCCCTCCTCCTCCTCCCCCTTCTCTATAACGAGAGGCCAGACGGGAAGAGAAGGGAACGAAGCAGAGACCCATAGAGCCACAGCCATAGGGGGTTTCGCGCTATTCATTTGTTCGGGGTGGTTCGGGGGTTCACTCACGAGGCTCGCCTCGCAACCCTCTGGAGCAGCTAGAGCGATGCGTGCCTTTTGTTTTGCCCGGGACGACTTCTGATTGGACCGTTCGCTCAGTTCCTCCGGCCATGGCAGCCTTTTCCCGGGCTAGGGATATCGGGCCAATAGCCTCCTCGAGGGCGTTCCTGGGGCGGAGATTTCTCCGTCTGCCCCCAAACCTGCTCGACATCACCGCCACCGCAGCCGCTGCCGTTGCCACCACTCTCACCGATGCTTCTTCCGTGTCAGTTACCGCTACTAACACTACACTACCTGGTTTACCTGCCTGACAACCTACCATCGCATCTCCACGATTGCCACTACTCTCTCTCTTACTCGTTGTATTTCACCAACTTTCCACTGTCGACGTGAACGCACAAACGGCGCCACCGTCGCTTCTCCTCTCTTTAAGCTTCGCCTACCTCCCGCCAGATGGCAGCACCGCGTCCTTTTGCCCGTGCTTTCAGCTTGTTCTGCACTTCTGTTGTTCTTCCATCCACCATTCTCCTTCCCTCTCTTCGTTCTCTCTCCGGTCGAGTCTCTCGAGAGCCCTGCTCATTTTTTGGTTATCCAATTGCATTTTACGATTTAACAACTCGTTACATTGATCTAATAAGAGCGCTATATTGTTCCCTTTTGTTGGCTATTGCTGCAAACCAATGAAAATACCTGCTACGTATACAGATGTACAATGATCGAGATGTGAAAGGTGAAAATAATGTAGTCTGGCAGGTGGAAATTGGTAAAATGGTAAGTGTAATTATAAAATCTGCGTAATAAGGGATTCGTTATTCGCTATTTGGGGGCTAAACGACGTAAATTTTACAATACAGTCGATTGTGTTTTTCAAGCACTTTGCAAAACATTTTTTCTCGCAATTACGTGTTTTACGAATCAGCTTTTTCTTTACATTTAACGTCAACCGATTTCAACGATAAGTTTTTAAAAAATGTTATCTCTTTTTTTATAGTTTTTTTTTGCAAAGATCAAGGTCAATGGCTTTGCATCGGTCCAAGTGTAAAAATCAGCACATTGGTAATTGATGCAGCAGTGAAAGGAGAGCTACAGGCCACAGGTAAGATTTCTGTTATAAAAACCCTGTAACTTATATCGGTTTTTCGAGTCAATAATCTTTTTTTAATTAGTTTTGTGCCTTTTTACGAAAAAATGAGTCGAGTGGTTCATAGTACGCGTTTTTTCTAGATTAATCATAATGCTTAGCAGTGAAAAAAATCTGTTTTTGAAAACAACACCTCAATTAACTTTCTGCCTATTATAACAACGAGATTGATGCTTCGTGGTAAGTTTTTTCTCGAAATTAATCATAACGCTTTCATCTGAAAAAAACTTGTTTGAACATAATATCCTCTTTTCAATAATCTTTCTGCCAAAAAAGAGATTGATGTGTTTCACAGCAAGTTCTTTCCCAAAAGCAATTATTAAAACTTTGCACTAAAAAAGCGCATTTGAAAGTGATGAAAAATGACACTTGCATTATTTTTGGACCGATTATATCCGAGTTGTTTTATTTTTAAACCCGTATCATTAAAAGTGTATGATTGCAAGCAGCATGTTTTAATAAGGAAGAGAGGAAAATATTAATCAGAATAATTGAATAGCCCTGGAAATTAGTTAAGTACCTCTATATGCATACCATAATTACATTCTTTGAAAAATGATAAAAATAATTGAATAATCCTGGAAATTAGGTAAGTACCTCTCTATATACATATACCATAATAAAATTCTTTGAAAAATGATGAAACTAATTTCAATATGCACAATGTGTTTAGCTTTGAAGGATAAGAATGAAAGGGATTGGCGATAAATTGGGCCACATAATACGGTATAGTTTAAGGTCAGAGGTTTTCATATCCTGGACCGAACGAACACCCACTTGGCTACTATAATTCGAATTAATAAGCGCAAATTGGCCAGCCCTGCTGAATACCAGTAAAGAGTAACTCGATCGTGTACATCCTGCGTTTCCGATCTCTTGCCAAGAGACATCCTGCAATTGGACATTTTCAAATTGGATCTTGCGTGAAAGGCGTTTGCGTGCGCAAATGGGAGTCATTTGTTCCGATAGGGATCGACCTAGGTCGTCTCTCGGCGCAAAAAGTGGACGGAAAACGGCGGAGAGTGGAGGGAGAGGGAGAGGGAGAGAGAGAGAGAGAGAGAAAGCGTCGTGCTTAACGAGCAAGATCCGTCCTGCAGATATCTCGTCATAGATCCGTCAGTGATATGACGAACGTTCCGTGTGTCGCCATCGCTGCTACTGGAATTAAAAATCTATTACGCAAAGCGTCGCTCGCTTCTATATTCCTTCTCAAAGGTCAACCATGAGCTGGATCATCGATCACGTTATATTACATCAGTAAAATATAGTCATTCAGAGTTTTGTCGAGTTTCAGTATCGAACAATCGAGATTACCCGGAATACGCAAACTGCAGAATTTTCTAGAATTTCACAACAGGACAAAGCTACGTTGGATTGGAAATATTCCACAAGGTAGAATTTTGGAGAATTTCATCATTAAGCGAAACTGCGTTGGATTGGAGGTATTCCACAATGGTGAGTTTTGCAAAATTTCATGATTCGTTCGGAGAAAGTTGCATTATTCGATTGGGATTATCGGTGGTGTGTTTCAGGCCAGGTTCGAGGCACGGTCGACGCGTACGAGGCAGGGGGAGAGGACGAAAAGGAGTAGGAGGGGGGAGGGGGGTCGGTCGGAGGAGTTTGAGAAATGTCAGGCGGCAAATTGGAAGAGGGCCGACTCGGCAGCTTCGACGTCAAATAAACATGCCAAGCCGAGCAATTTGGAATATTAGAAGATCCCGCAGGGTAGGTGCATCTCGCGTCAGCCTCGTGAGCTACGGTGATGACGCCCGACCGCAGGACGCATCGGCCACTCGTTCCTTCTGCGAGCATGCAATTGCAAACGCTAACGCAAACCGCAAAGCAAATCACCACTCTCCAAAGCGAATTAACCATTCCCCCCACTGGCTTTCACGAATAACTGGCCAGCCTATGGAGCACTCGTGTTTCTTTCGCTGCATCCACTAGGCAGTTGCAGCAGACAACGACTGGATTTTCCAGGATTGTCGAAACACGAGAAGCTTTGGCAACTGAGGAAAATGTGCGACACCTCCTCCCCCCCCCCTAACCCACTCATCTTTATCATTAGGGGGTGTAAGAGGAGGGGTCTTTGGCAGAGGGCGTCTTGAATTTAAATAAAGCGTCGAAGAAGACTTGGACCAGCGTGTACGGCAGGGGTGGCGCGCACAGCCTATAATCTCGATCACGTGCAACATTTGCCATTCGAGAGGGGATCGCCCGAAGGATAAAACGCTCAATGGATTAGCCTATTCTCTCTTGCGCTCTGGATACAACTTGTACGATCGTCATAAATGTCTAATTGGACCTTTAGCGCCGTCTCCGCACAGCGAGTCTCTCGGCGAGGAGGGTAAAGTTTTAAATTGAGGGAGAGAGAAGGATGGTGAGAAGAACGTCGGTCGAAGATGACTGGTGCATCCTGCTGAAGAAGAGCAGTCGGTGATTCTGAGAAATTTGCCAAGGCAGTTGGATGGAGCGATCGTGCACGTCGCCACTATGCGATGGAAGCATCTCGGTGCTGGTGCTTTTATTGTGCGGTATGTTATCGAAAGAGGGCTGCCAGAGAGTGCAGAGTAGATCAGCTGTAACACGAGAGAAACCGATTGCTGCTATATAGTTGTCCAGTATCCCAGCAGGAGCCACGACCTTCCATTCTTCGTGATTGATTCGACGCTTCCTCTCTCTCTCTCTCTCTCTCTCTCTCTCCCTATCTCTCATTGCTTCTCCGTAACACAGTCGAATATTGGAGGAAAAAACACAAGAGGAGTGGAGGATAAATCGAACAAGGAAATTCGGTGAAGAAAGTAGGAGAGATGGCGTGTTTCAATTAAACGGATGGTGGAGCGGTTGAGAATAAGGCATGACTCGATTTGGCTGGTTGTTGCTAGTCCCGAATCGCTTCATCATAATCGGTCATCCGTGATTTTTCTACGAGTCTGGACCCCCTAGCGCGAGCGCGCCTGGATATCTTAGCATCGAAATGCCTCGCTGACAGGCGAAGAATTTGATATCGCGATTAGCTCGTTACGGCATTGTGCGTTAACGCGTTGCCACGTAGCGACGTACAGCCCTCGCACCCCTTTCCAACTGGAGAACCGGTATACGCCACGTTGCACACTGTACATACGTGGACGTATACATAGATATATGTACGAGAGCAGGGTATACCCGCTCTGTTTTTGCATTCCACATGAATATTTGACGCTCGATCAGCGGACTGCGTCGAGGTGGTTCTTCAGCAATTTCCAAGTAATACGTTTAAATTGATCCTTTGGCTGTCGCACTATGGTATACACCGTAGCAGCGACACCCATACAAGGACAGCGTCGCATCCCTCAGGATTCGATTGAATCGTCAATTTGTCTAGCATTATCCAGGATGTAAGGAAGGACAAGCGTAGGCAACGTCTCCAAAGGATTTCGTGTATTTAGGATAACAAGCTGCTCCGCCCCCGAATTGGTATGCAGAGGCCAACGAGTAACTCCTTTATATTGACATATCCTGCTACGTGATCCAAATACATGCGACATTATACCGAATTGCGAACAAAGCTGATGCGCCGCGCTCCGGCCTGGTTCGCCGCCGCTACCATCGAATCGTTCGTGAATTGAAAACAAATCGTCCGTGAGGCAAATTTCTATCCTCCCCCAAATGTGCTAACTACGCGTTTCGATCCACCACGCATTGGCAATTCCGAAGGTGAATTCTCCCATGATGATCGGGAAATCCCTGCAGTTTCCCTCGTTTATCATAAAAAGTGGAACGTTGGTTCTCGTAACTTTTCATCTCGGAGCGGGCCAAATAACAAAGTGAGCGAAGATGGATATCCGTTTCAAGTATATTCACGCCCTTTTCGCGCGCCGCCACGCGAGATTCATGCGTTTAGGAACCCCTTTACTGGTAGGCGGACAGTTACAGGGGCATAAATACTGCCATAGGCCCTGCTGACCACATGGCACAGATACGGTTCTGAATAATGCGCCAGACTCCCAAATTCCGAGACATTCGGTATTATACGCGCGTGCACTTTTGTATACATATATATATATATATATATATATATATAAGTAGAATTATTCTTCAATATTGAGAATCGCGACGCGAGAATGATAAAGCGCATTGTACGATATTACTCGTGCTCCCTCGCTTTACGCCAATGTATAATCGTCATTCGGTGTTTATGTATCCAGCTATGACAGGCATTTCCGTTTCCGTCGCGAGCGTTCTTCACTTCGTTGCGTTTCCAAGCGTGTAAATGTATTTGTGCCTGTGTCGCGTTGTACGTCTGTCGTGTTTTTCTCGGCCCCCCCCCCCTGCTTCCATCTCTCCCCCCCCCTTTCTTTTTCTTTCTCTCGAACCAACAGAAAAGCACTCGACGCGAGCAGATAAGTGCACGCCAATGTTTACAAATCCGTAGAATTGGCAAGATTAAACAGCATTGCGATGCAAAGGTGACAAAAGTTTAATGAATCGTTGCGGCAGCGTTGACAAATTGAATTTTAATACCCACGGCGATTTACACCTAATATTATAACGCGGCGTAATTGGCGCTTTCGTCATTAATTTTGGTCTAGCGCATTTGATGACTCGACCGGTGTGTGGTTCCACGTTACATCCGTGTGTGGCAGTTGTTCATTAGTTTCGTTCATTAATTCTTTTGAAAGGTTCCGACGCGGAGCGGTGGTTGTAGGTGTGCGTGACGTCACACGCGCGTAGCAGCGGGGAACCGAGGAATCGTTGAAAAATGAGATCTCTCCGAGAGAGAGCGATCCACGCTATGGAGAGGAATTGTAGAAAAATCTGCACAGAATCTGCAAAAAATCAGAAGAGAATTTCCGGTTCATTCGTTCCCAATTTTCTCGCTTAACTTTGTTGTCCAAGGAGTGGGACCAACGCGGTCGAAATCCTTGATATTGCCGCTACTCGAGTGCGTTGCGATAATCTTGAAATCTTTTCGCCCTTGGCGAGGGCACCGAGAAGTCGAAAGGGTTGGCTGACAATTTCGAGCGGCCGGAAGGGGCAGCGGCGGCTGCAGAGTGCGGGAGCTCCGCTGTTAACCAAACTCCCTATACATATATATATATATATATATATATAGTACATATCGAAGAAAAGACACAAGGTATATCATTGGCTGGAGCTGGGCGGAGTGGAACGCGAGGTTGGCGCCGCCAGCGATAGATACCGCTAATTATCGATCGTAAATAACGCTGCAGAGCCGCACGGCAGCTCGCTCTTATCAGATTTTCAGACTTTTCAGTCCGGTGCGCGCGATCAGGCAAATGAAGCTCGCGCGAAACAATCGTGATTTACGGTATACGCATACTACGGTACCTGAAGAATTGGTCGTTTCGCGTAGGAGCTAGGGTTATTAAAAGAAAAACGCGCTGACCGTAATTATAGATCGCGAGCGAGGCGTTCGTAAAGCTTGATTTGCGGCTGTACGCGCTGGAGTTTTGCCTGCTTCGAAAAGCGGTGCCCTGCGTTTGACACATGTAAAAGAGAGAGAGAGAGAGAGAGAGAATTTCTTAGATACAGCCGAGGTGCCTATCACGCGACTCGGGCCGATATCGCGTTACTCCCGGCAGCTTTGATCTCGCGACACTTACAATTTGACTGGGTGGCGATACACCCTTATTTCCCATGGTGCCACGCGAGATCTAATGAGAGACCGTGCCACCTCCACGAGGCTACTGTACGCACTGGGAACTCGCCTAATCACAAAGCATGCTTCCCTCTCTCGCTACTCCCCCCTCCCGCTTTTACCCTCCGCAGGCCACCGTCATTACGCTCCGCAGAGAGAACCTTAATAACCGCTCGCTCTCGTTAACAACGTCCACCGATATCCCCTCGATGCTCGATCCTCTCGATAAACTCGCGAGCGAGGCGTTTGGCGAATCGACGTCGAAAAAGAGAGGAAGCTTTTCCTTGGAAGCCACTCGATCGGTTGTTCGCGCTCTGAATTCCAATTCTCTCTCTCTCTCTCCCTCTCTCTCTCTCTCTCTCTCTCTGTATAAAGCACGTTATATACGTAAGTGTAGTGGTGAGTGGTTTCTAGTCTCTGCCAGAGGCAAGGATGTAGAGAGGGACTAGGTTGCCGTCACTCGAACACTGATCGCAAATACAATAACCCTTTATTTGTTCTCTTTTCTGTCTACTAGACTGGCCGTGATTCAACAATACTCAACGTACAGAGGTGGCAAACATCGACGCCCACGGCGATTTTTCCGAATTTCGCCAAATCCGCCGTAAGATCCATCCCCCCAGCGAGCGATGTCCAACAGGATTCCTCGATCGGCCAAGATGAATGGGACGAGCTTGAGAGGGCTCCGTGTGCTGTATGTAGGAGAGAGAGAGAGAGAGAGAGAGAGAGTTGGGAAAGCTGAACGTAGCGTGCTACTGCTGCTGGACCCAGGGCAAACACTCCAACAGATTGCCGACGCTTTTACGCTCGTAGCGCCAGCCCTTTTCTTCATCCTTCTTCCTCCCCCTTCACCGAAGAATCCTGATCTTTTTCCTGAAATCCTTAATCTCGCCGAAGGGCATCGATCCCCTGCTCCTGCGAGCTATTAAGGCGCGCATCAACGTTATTAAATCTCGCAATCTGAAATCCGGAATGTCGGATAAAAGTGTATCTCGTCTACATATATATATATATATATATATATATATGAGCAAAACGGAACGTCGATGAGACCAGGATAAAATCGATCTCGTATTATATCGTCGAGCGTGTTGTACGCTGCGTCTCGCGAGCGAGGCGTTCCTTCCCTCTACGAGTCCTCGAGGAGCAATTAAGGCCCTCGAGTGTTTCCTGCAAGGTGTGACTCGTAGAAATGGACAGCCGAGAACGAGACTATGCGAGAGCCGCATTGGCCACCTGACACCAGAGACGACTTCTCTCGCACGTCAAACGCTACTAACTCAACTTTTATTCGAGAAGGATGCAATATATTCCTTCGAATGCTCTCTAACGATCTTCCAACTACCATCCACTATAACTGTTTTCTTACTTCTCCACTTTTCATCTTGTCAGCTTTCACAAACTTTGTCCCCTATTTGTCCACGCGTTTTTTATGTACAGAAATACTTCTTATCTATATATATATATATATGTAATATTGACGAAACATGGTTATTATATCAAACAATGCTTTGTGGATGATCGCCAGTGGACGTTCAGCGATAAGAGAACGATGGTTTTGTAATCCGGAAAACAAAAAGAGGAAAAAGTAAGCTTCTCACGTAATATTTTAGCGCGTTGCCACCTCTATTGTATTTGATCTTTTTTCAGTGGCGAGAATAATCCGGTAATTGTGAGAATTTCAAGAGACTCTGTCGAGTGTGGGCTTCAGCGGGGAGACGATGGTCACGCCGGATAATAAAATAAACAGTGTCAGCATCTACTGGAAAAAAGACAAAAAAAATGACGGAACATCCTTGGCGACGTTTCATCCTGCGCGCCTCGCTCGATGATTCTTAATTGCGAGAATAATAATGGCGGCGAGATTTTTGCAACGACGCAGGGAAACCTCTTCAATTCCATTTTCGAAGAGTTCAGCGGTAGTGGGATATTGTGCCGAATAACTTAGGGCGACTGAATCAAACGTATATATATATATATATATATATAAACGTAGAGTGAAAAGATCCCCTCTACACTCATCCTAAAAAGAAGAGAAAAAAAGAGAAGAAAGGTTGAAATGTTAAAGAGAGAGAGAGAGAGAGAGAGAGAGAGAGAAAGAGAGAGAGAGAGAGACAGAGAAGGGAGATGTAAGACAGAGAGACAGAGAGACAGAGAGAATGAGTTGAATTAAAATCTGACGCATCATGCCTCGGATAAATCCGAATTAATTAAGCGGTTTTTGACCGGACTTTCGTTCCACGGATTCTTTTTCTTCGATTTCTCTCGCTCAACGGCTCATTCGCCTCCTCTCGATTTCGTCCATTGCCCCTTTTCTTTTCTCTTCTTTCTTTCACTCCAAGGTACTACGTTACTTCACGCGCAGAAGCCATTCGGTAGCTGATGGGTTAATTGAGAGCCGATCTAGCCCACAGACACAAAAGGGCTTTCAGGAACCAAACGGGAGATCTTCGAGTTGGACCAACTTCTTCTTGGAACTCGACGAAGAATCCGATGATTCGCATCATGCTGCACAATTATTCCAGAGAACGTCTCGTATAACGCTTATGAAAGTTTGATGGTTGTGAAAACATCGGGGTGACCTTGAACGGTCGTAACCCCAAGTTGTAATAATATTCCTTTGGTTTTTTTTGTCTATGGATTTTAATGGAAAGCTTGAGTATAAAAGCGTACGATTAAATAGTGTTAAACCGATATATTTGTATAGATTGAATGATTTTGAGAATAAGATTCTTACATAGCATTTATTTTCTGCGCTTCAATTAAAACAATTATTTGAACTATTAATTAAGAAGCGTGTTTTATTTCAAAACTTCGTGGCTTTAAGGATATTGCATCCTGTTGACATTAAATGGTGTAGTGCAAAGTTGTAATAATATCTTTTGTTGTATTTCCACTTCTCGATTAAAGGTGAAATTATAAAAATGTAAGGTGTTAGTTAAATCTTGGCAAATGGATAAGTGTTAATTATTTTAAAACACTTTCCAAAGGTAATTTTATTTTAATAATTAATTATACTTCAAAGATAATTTGAAATAATTATTTTCAAAAATGATTTGTTATTTTGTGTATTATTTAATGTTAATATTGAATTTCTCTTTTAATTGACAAATGTTTTTTACAGATATAATTTTGATAATAAAATTTTACAAAGATTTGTTCAATGATTAATTTTACAGACATTTTCCATAAAGCACCAAAAAACTTAAAGACATCTTCTAGGCATCTTTTAGTTAAGTAGGCTGTATGGATTGTTTTCAATTTTCACACGAATGTTAAATTTTTAATACTATCAGATATTTTGTCTAAAATTTTGATTCAACCATTTTTTAATCACAAACCTTTTTCCATTTATTTTATACAAATGTCAAAAACTTGTATTATACATCAACGCTATTTTACACCACAGTATAATAATAACGTTTTTAATAGAGAACATGCTCGAAGTAAGTTATATACTCCCTAATTAAAAAGTAAACTCAACCATTAACCCGTAGAAGCTTTTCATTCAAAAGTTGGATAGATGCAAAAATCTGACGATGATCCGGAAGGGTAGCGTAGGACAAAGCTGTAATAACACGGACATCCCGCGCATTTTTACCTCGTCCATCCACTCGAAGAGAGGACAGTGGTGGTTTCTCGCGAGAGACAGAGGTTCGTTTAACCTTTTCGGGTCAAATCGGGATGGGTGAATGTGTTGAAAATGCGACGTCCTTGAGACTGGTCCATTGAGGCAGTGGTTAGCATTGTTCCAGGGCCAGTTGGGTTTTTGGTCCACTCTATTTTTCTTTCCTCTCTTTTTTCACTCGGATGCTTCCTTCCACCCCTGGAAGGATGGTCAAGCCGGACGCGATGCGCCGGTTAAGTAACTGGTTCGTTAGAATGTTTATTTGCTTAGAGAGACCTTTTGTCGCGCCACGACCACTGTGTTATGACGACCTGTTAACGTTCCCTATTTTGCCTCGCGAGCGTGCGTCCCCCCTCTCACTTGTCAACAGACGCGAGACCTTTGCATAAATGTATACACTCTTCTTCTCTCTCTCCGAAGCGTTGCCTCGATAAACACTTTTCTACGAACGTATCGATTTAATCGATTCATTTATCAGTGGCATTGCGTCGATGATTCTTTCTCGGAACGCGAATGGTGCTCGCTGATTGGTCGCTTATTCGTTTGTCGTAATAATAAGAGGATCGGTGGAACGAGACGTAAATAACGCTGGGATCATTAGTTATTAGATGGTATGTACGTCTCCTAACGTCCATGAAGAGAGAGAGAGGTTTTCAACCGTCTAGAGGAGCTCTCGAGCGATGAAGACGTTTTGGACGCTTCACGCAGGACAGTAGCCGTTCGTTAAACGCATTATGGTGTGCGTGCGCTTGTGTGTATCCTTGTTGCCAGGGGAAAATACGCTAACGATACCGCTCGTGAACGTCTTCTCGATGCTCGCTTCTCGCGCGCTTCTGTCTTCTTCGTAATCCCTCTCCCACCCCCCCCCCCCCACCCTCCCCCTTACTCGGAAATAATGCAAAGTGTGGAGTCACCCTGCGCGTTGGATGGTAGTCAGGTATCGCTTCTGCTTCTTATTTATATAAATGACCAGCGCATAACTGGCAGTGGCCAAGGCAAACGTTCGCGTTCCTTTTGACGACTCTTGCCTCTGCAGCATCGGCCCCCGAAGACCACGAGGGACGTACTCCTTCCTCCCGTTTCTCCTCGCGCAAACTCTGCATCCCTGAAAATCCGTTCGGATCGAGAGGCGCGCAGAAGGAGATTTATGCGGACGATTAAATCTGTCACCAGTCTGGAGTGGTGTGCGATGACGCCGACTGGTAACTGGCTTCCCGCGCGTTTTAAACGACGTAGCGGATGGATCGGTTATGGTGCTCATTGTTGACTCGTCACGGCTCTCGAGGGTTGCCTTCCTGCTTGAGAAAGGAGCGTAACTTGTCACGTTGGATCCGTGCACAGGGCTGTATTTAATAGCGAGGATATCGCGACGACCTCACCCACCCTTCCCGTTCACGCGGGTTTAATCGTGATTGATGATGAGGACGCCTTCCGGAAAATACGGGAGGATCTACGAACTTTGACGAAGGAAGACTCTTCCCTTCTTCAACGTCCTCTCCTGATCAATGTAGAACCAGAAGAGACTCGCGGCGTTTCAAGGTCAAATCGATTGTAATCAGAGAGCCTTCGGAATTCATCTAGGATCTGGTTGGTTGGCTGAATGGCGCGGTAAGCGATGAATATTAAGCAGCAAATAGAGCGTTGGCTGGTTGGCTGCCGGGGCGAAGCGGAGTGGACCGTGGCTGCTGTTGGACTTGTAGTTGGAGTAGAACGCGGCTGGCGCAGAGTAGGAGGGTACATATTCATGACGTTAACGAGCCTCCGTCGAACGTTTAATTCCGCCAACCGCCTGAGTTGGGTTAGGGTAACTCGCTCGGCAAACACGAGTCCTAACTAACCGAGCGTCTCTCTCTCTCTCTCATTCGTCCTCCAGAGTCCTGCGACGCGCAGCCCTCTCTATACTGCACGCACACACACAGTATCCTCTCGCAAGCCGTTGTTTGTCTTTCTACACCGCAGAAGAACGTCCCAACTTGGCGCGTTGCAAGCTGTAACGCAAACTCGGCTTATGCCTGCTCATGCAGCTTGTGCTCGCTCGCAAACTTTCGAATTTCCCTTTTTAAACAGCGAATTTTACGGGAGAGTCGATAGCGCGTCTCGAGAGCCTCCCGCATTCCTGTGATCGGATATCCGAAGGAGAGAAGAAGCTCGTCTTCTACTTTTATCCGGACGTCTTACTCGTAATACCGAGCTCGCCCGAGCATCAAGTTAACGCGTTCCAGCGGTGACTTGCGACTTGGTAATTTCATCCCCGACCTAATGCTCATCCTCTTCTTCATCTTCTTCTTCTTCTACCTACTCCTTATTTCTCTGTCCTTCTTCTTCGTCTTTCTCTTTTTTGCTCCTTGTCATCGTCGCTCCAACCGTACACCGTTATAGAAAAAACAGTAGTTGTTGTAGTATTTATTGTGATTTCCTACCTAACGTTGTCTTCACCCAGGCTTCGAAGTATCTGTCAGAGACCTCGCTCGTGCCTGTTTGTCCACAAACAATCCTCTTCAACGTAACCTCGGTCTCTCTCTTTCTTCAATACTACACCTTTACCTCTATAGAGTCTCGTATACCATCCTCTCGTTTTTAAAGAAAATTCCCACGATGAAAAGTTATCGACTAGCTACGACTAATTTATCTAGGGTCTTTGTTTGGAAGACTCTATACCATTACACGCGTGTGTATATATATATATATATATATAGTGGAAAAGAGTTTATCCCGTAAGAAAGGCTCGCACATTTTAATGAATATCTTCGCCTGCCAGACCCTACGTGGTATATATATATAGGGAATACGTGAAATGGAGATTGAATGATAAGGGGAGAGTCAGAGAGTCAGAGAGAGAGAGAGAGAGAGAGAGAGAGAGAGAGGGGGGGGGGGGGGGTAAGAGTGGATCGACTTTTGACGTGGTGGCTTTTGTTTTATTCGATGGATGACGACGATGACCAAGGCGATTCTCCAAAGCCACATACTGCTCGAGCATCCCTCGTCAGAGAATATGAAACCTTGCGTTGCGTTGTTGTTCTCTGGTGGGTGTTTGTAGGTGGTACCAGTGGTGGCGCCAGAGATAATCCTCGCGATAGTTCCCCTCTACTTTGCCGCACGTCAATCAGGATTGGACTCGGTTTAGAGCTCTCCGTGGCTAAAACCAACGATCGGAACAGCTCGAATGATATCTAATAACGAGCACACGTAAAACGCAATCACTCGCTGACCGCTCTATCAATAATTCCCTCCAACCTACACCGTGGACTCGTTCTCCAGTGAGATACAACAACCTTGAAGAGATTATAATTTTATCATTGATGAAAACTGGTATAACAATAATAATCCAAGAGAGTCGAGGCGTGATCCCTCGATTATGGTTGGATTTGCCAAAGGGAAAAGACGTTTTCCATCAGCAACATCAGTATGGAGCATCAGGGTGGTTCCAGTTGTGTATTACATAAAAATAAGAATCTCCGCGTAAGAGATTGAAGTTGTCCGCAAATGGGTGACTCTGGATCCCGAAGAGAGAGGGGCTTCGCATGCATTCCTCATTCGAGTAGTTAATGGCTATTTAATTCCTAATCCAGACCGTTACTACTTTCACGGAGTAATCTGCAGCCGAGTGCGCGCACGGTCCTCCTTGAAAAGAGAAATACTGAGGCAAAGAGCGTCTAATCCAGCGCATCTGGGATTCATGAATCCCTCTGGCTCCTCGGTGCTTTGCGTTAGCAACCTTCCCGTTTCAACGCGAGCAAAAGCAACGCAAGCATCAACCCCTTCTACCCTCGAATCCATCCAATCTCCCGGCGACTCCCCCCCTCCTCCCCTTTTTCCAGAGAGAGAGAGCTACTTCCATATTTACATGGGAGGTAGTCGCAAAAGCGAAGTTAGCGCGGCTAAGCTGATTTAAGCATTCGTTATTATAATTCTTGAGAAGCGCGGTGCTCGCTCCAACCATGCCCCTACTTACAGAGTCAGTGCGACGCTACTTCCAACTACCCCGAGAGCTAGACTCCTCCTTCTACTTTACCACCCAACACCAACACTCGTTCCTTTATCCTTCCGTCCAACTTCATATTTCCACAAGAATCATTATCTTTTTCTTCTTCGAACGCGCAAGATCCCATTAACGAGTCATTAAAATTCTGGTCTGTACGTACCGAACTGGGAGATAGTCCTATTGTCTCTTTCTCTCTCTCTCTCTCTCTCTCTTTGTGTCCGTAGGACAAGAAAAAAATCCCAACTCTTCGGGGAGATATCGCATCAGGTAATCGTTCGGCGTCTGATCGGTACGTGATGATTTTTTGATGAATCTCATCATTAGGTGGTTTCCGCGTGATTAGTCAACGGACACCTTTAGCCCGTATGGTATAGGACTAGGTACGGGCGAGGGATCGAGGTGGCGGTAGGTTATATAGCTCGCGGTAATTAAGCTTGGTCTTCTTAGCACGCGCGTTCATAGCCCAGGGGTATCCATGACCCGAGACCGGCTGCTCTCCGCTCGGACTCTTCAGCTTCATCCCGCTGGACGATTAATTTCCCGACGGTCCCTTCGGCAAATTTCAGCCGTTTTGTTTTCTGCTCGAGAGCGTCCCGAAGTGCTCCGTATATATACGTCCATACTTTTAATTAATAACCCACCTAGCTGCCCCGATATGCTGCTCCCGCTGCTGTTACTCGCGTCATTAGCGCAGTATTCCTCCTCTCTTCATCTTCTTCTTCAGAGTTCCACTTTTTCTCCCGATGCGGCAGAGTACACACTCTGGTTATACAGCGCCACCAAGAAGATGATCCTTGATGAAGTCGTAGGGAAAAATCCTGCCGAGCCTCTGCACCTTCGTTGAAATTGAACGCGTTATGTATATATTAAATGGTACGGGCACCAATCATCAGAGTCTCTTTCCGCACGCAGCGTGAAATTCCTCGAACGAATCGTTCACATTGCTGAAGACTTCGTCCCTGTACTCCACCACTCTGATGGACTCTCTCCGATAATTTCGCCTTTCTTTGTATATTCGCCGGTCGATGAGATAGGACGCGTGGCTTCCGCGACGCGACGCTCGACTAATGGTCGTTGTGATGATGATGATGTTCGTATGGGACGTGGTGGAGAAAAGAACAGCGGTAATATTGCTATTTCGAGCTGGTCGGCCCTTGTAATTCATCGGGCTGAATCGAAAGACTCTGTGGATGTAGGAACCTGAAGAGAGAGAAAGGGGAGGGGGAGGGTGCCACCTGGAGATACCGAGGAGCAGGTTGGACGTACAGGGCGTACGTTGTGTCGAGGGTCGAGCTAGTTCTCGTTGGTTCCCTCTTTTGGCCGAAGCATTCTTCAAGGTGTTCTCTCAGATGGACCGAGACTCGATAACGAATTACCGGTCGTTACGGTAAATGTCTTACTCCGGGCTGCGCGAAGGACCGAAGGAGTTCACCGGTATAATGATATTATTACGGCCATCTTGATTCTCTTGGGCCACGCTATCATCATATGTCAACCGTTGCTCGCTGAATCCACGCTAACTTACGAGCTTATATTTCCTCACCGCCGGTTGCTTTTTGCCGTCCGGTTACAAAGTATGATGATCCCGTGGAGACTCGACTGGTCTGATGAAATCATCAAGATCTCCACCTGATCGTCCATCCAAGAACCCTCGCTCCGCAAACTCGACTGGATATCGTACGCGCTGCTCTTCAGGAATATCTTCGGCAAAATTCCTAACGACATTTTCATTATCCTCGATCATTCGAGTTTGCTCGAAATTTGCTGTGACTTATTCGATATATGTATATAGTAATCTTTGTATTTTGTGTGCTCCTGTACATATATATATATATATATATATATATATATATAGGAAGGTGTTTAGAATCGAAACACAATGTTCGTTCTGCAAATGTGGGTCAATCAGCTCGTCAATTAATCCTTAATATAGCTCTTGTCCCTCCGAACGTGCTGCATTCCGTCCCAACGCGCCAATTGCGCTCTTACTCGCGAGTGCACTTGCAACTGCTTATCATTGATTTTATTACAACGGTTATTCGTGACTCTGTCTATTTTTAGACTCGAGTTATCAATTAACTCGCGTAGGTTTCCAAGAAATTACTTTGCAACGTCTCTTCAACGTGGTTTCTCGATGATGACTTTGGATAGAAAAGAAGAAACAGTGTGGTATTTATGTACATATATATATATCAGTGTAAGGACCAAAGGCGAAGAATACCGATTTAACGCGAGAAGGGTCTCCACTGTGACCCCAGCGCCATCGCGGAGGAGGAATACGAGAAGAATGTGTTGCAAGAGGATGGAGGAGTGGCAGGGGTAGGATTGAAACGCAAAGAGACAGAGACAAAGAGAGAGAGAGAGAGAGAGGGCAGAGACCGAGGTGAACGTGTTGCTCGTTTGATCTCAGCATCCTCTCCGTTGAATTACTCTTCATCCCGCAGTGACTCTCACTTATCTCCCTCAGCTTCGACTATATTCATTGGCCCAGCCTTGCGTCCTTTACCCGAAGAACCATCCTTCACGGATATCGATTACCAATTACTCCTCCCTGGAATGGATCGGACAAGGATTGTTCGGATATCGCTGAAAATCGTTAATTATACGCGAATAACTTCAGGGTTTTCAACCTCATTCTTAAACTGTATATATATATATATATATATAGCTACTGAAATATCGACCAGTAGGAGTACAGTATCGTGCAAGTTGAGGACGTCGCGTATGATGAAAATGTACAATGAAACGTGAACTTGGTCCGAGCGACCCACCAGGGAGGAACTTACCGATTAACTCATCTACTGTGGGCATTGTTGCCCTCAATGGGAGTACATCGCTCGTATTTGTTATGGGTATCGTGTTATTATATATAAATCCGTCGGCTTTTGTGCGACTATATAACTTTTGCCAGTCGCCCCTTGGCTGGTTAGCCAAGGGGTCATTTATGGTACGTAGATGGAGGTTGTTCGTTTTACTTGTTAAAACTGATGGGAGAAAACATTTTGTTTCTCTTCTGCAAGTTTATATATATATATATTTTTATATAAACATTATTGGCAATATATTATAATATATAAATCCGCCGACTTTTGTGCAACTATGTAATTTTTGCCAGTAGCCTCTTGGCAGATTAGCCAAGGGATCATTTATGGTACAAATTTATGGTCTTTCTTCGGCTCGTTCTTAAAAACTACTGAAAGAAAACCTTTAGCCACTCTTCTCCGAATATATACATATATATTTAAATAAAGTTAGTGGCAATATTCCCGGACCATAGTCGAAGAAGAAAAGAACGCGCGGGTGAATGGTAACCCATGTAGCTCGTTTTTCAGAAACGATGATCTTTGTTGTCCGGAAATTGCGGGTAATCACGAGCTAATCTGCGATTAATATCGAGCTGGCTGTAATGTCGTTGGAGAGATTTTAATCGCGCGCGATTAATGTCGCATTAAGAAACTCGCAAGATTGATAGCCGCTCGCGCTCATTGAGTATATTTATAATGGAGATGGTCCCTCCTTAGTCCCGTATGACTTCATTCGCGATTATAATTTCTTTCAAATAGTACCTACGGGTCAGCTCGGTTTACGGCCAATTCAACCCAGTCATTTATACAGAACGAAGGGAGTTTTTCTCGGTAGCCATATGATTCCTCCTATACACATACATACAAATATAAATATAACCAGCATTGAAAGCTTCCTTGCGAAATAAGCACAAAGTATCATTTTCCATTCACTCGTTCAACACGATCTCTCTCCGTAACGATCACGGAATACTGTACACCCATAGACATTATTTTTGGATTAGGCTTTTCCTACTTGCCTTGGAAAATGTACAAAGATTTGCTCGATAAGATCCTGAAGAACCGGGTGCATGCTATGTATATATATATATATATAAAGTATGAGAGAGAAAGAGAGTTCTGGCGGATAAGTATCAAGTATACAGGTTCAGCGACATAGCCAGCCTGTATCGACCGGGTAGCCAAGTTCAACAGCCAATCCTCGGCTGCGCGTTAAAACCACGCCCTTTATTTCGCGGTTGCATTAGCCATATCTCGCGGCCTCTATTTAAGTCTACCGAGAATATTGAATCCCTCTTTGCTCTTTGAAACTTTTAAACGGGTTTGTTTGACGAACGGATTTCACCATAATTTGCATCCGTGCGTGTGTGTGAGGTGAGATAGAGAGAGAGAAAGAGAGAGCAGAGGCGATAAGAGTATACTTCCAGGAGGATTATTAACAAGGGTATTGGATGATCGATATAAAATTTCATAGTGTGATTCGTTTGTGGGAAGGAATGTCTGGTAATACTATATATATAGAGCTGAATCATTAAGAATAAAGAGCCCGAAGCATCGATGCAACAGAGGTATATACCTATATATACGTGTCTAGACAGGTTCGCTGGCACGATTAATTGATTTCATTTGATCGTAACGAGGAGGAATAATTACCATCAACGCGCCCGTATGCTAGTATTACAAATCATGGGGGAGGGGGGAGGGCATAAAGAGTATCGTTAAATCGTGTGGTTCTCCCGTTTCTACGATTCATATAACAATTGTTCAATTTGACAAATTGCACTGGGAAAAGAAATACACTGGTGTCTCTCAATTTGGAGCCATTAGGGGTTTTCCTATTTATGTAAATAAGAAATTGGACTTGGCATTGTGCAAACGGTGCCCTGAAGGGAATTCGTCGAGTGCGGAGTAAAAGCTCCAAGGTTTCGTTGAGGATGGTGTATCGAAGAAACTGGCAGAAGGAACCGAAAGCTCCTCTTAATGAGCTTCCTCACCCTCGGAGCTTTCAAAGCTGGTTACGGGAGTCTCGTCTGGTCTACGATTCCGGGAAATTATACCTTTATATATATATATATATATGAATATGTATATACAAGCTGTAGTCTTCTCTAGTAACAAGAAATTTCACTTTTCGTTTGTTAATTTCATTCAACATGGAAGATTTCGCATCGGACATTATATATACGGATCCTCAACCTCGGAGCTTTCAAAGCTGGTAACTGGAGTCTCGACTGATCGACGATTCCGGGATATTATACCTTTATATATATATATATGAGTATGCTTATACAAGCTGTAGTCTTCTCTAGTAACAAGAAATTTAATTTTTCGTTTGTTAATTTCATTCAACATGGACGATTTCGCATTAGACGTTATATACGAACGCTGTGTGTGTGTGTGTGGATGAGTATACCGCTCGATGATGTCGAGGGAACCTCGGAGTTTGGTGCAATGCCGTCATGGCAATTTCTCCGGGGATGGTTACTTACAGTGTTGGCTTAAACAACATACTTAACCGTGCTACTTAGTACTCACGGACGCAGACGTACCCCTTGCAATAATAACATTTCAGCCCCCTTTAATCCGCAGCCCGCTGTTAGTTCGAAGCTAAGTATCTTTCCTCTTACCGCTCCGCGCTCGAGTTTTATCGCATCCTGAGTGAAATGAAAACAGAGAAAAGCCGATACAGTTCTCCTCTAATGCCTAGTCAGGAATTTTCTCCATCCTCCTCTCGCTCCTATCGCTCTCTCCCTCGACCTCTCGCGGTCAAAGGGAGACCTCGTAAAAATCTCCAGTTTGTTTACTTCGTAAATTAGAGAAACGGGCTTTGGCTTCGTTTTAAGCGTGATTTGTAATCGAGACCTGTAGGTGTTGAGGAGATGCAGTTTTGTGTGGTTATTGGTGATTGGTGTATTGGATTTTAGGGAATATCGACGACATATGGGATCTATTATTTTATAGTTATGCAAGTACATGTGTATTTTTAGGAGGTATGTGAAAGACGAGATGATGCAGAGTGGGGAGAGTATAGGCTTTCGTATATCAATTCTACAGAGTTTCAAGATATTCGATATTAGAAATGTAGATTTTGTTTATTCATAAATTAAAGAAAGGAGCTTTAATTTTGTTTAAAATATGATTTGTAACCGAATCGTGCATTTCAGAGATGTTTTAAATTTTCAGGAATATCAATTTCATACATGATCTATAATTTCAAACATAAATATATCAATTCCACAGAGTTTTAAGATATATTCAAAACCAAAAATCTATAATTTATTTATTTATAAATTAAAAAAAAACTGGCTCCAATTTCGTTCAAAACATGATTTGTAACCGAATCCTATACTTCGGAGATATAGCTTGATGCAGCAACCGCTGGTACAGTATTGGATTTTGGAGAATATCAACGCCATATGTGATCTATTATTTTATACATTACACAGGAATACAAGTATATACAGGATATACGTGAAATACAGAGGAGATAATGCAGAGTGGATAGAGCGTGGGCTTCCATATATAAGTTCCACAGAGTTTCAAGATACCCCATCGGGTGCAACATAAACCCCATAGTGGTGTAAGCGGCTTAATAGCTCGCAAGGCCACTGACGCCTGACACATCGGTATAGTTATACCAACGTCGGATACTCCCAAAACCGAGCAAAAAATCAACATCGATATCTCCCCTTTGCATTGTAATCTCACTCACACCGTCGTATTTATTGGCAATTTGTGTATGAGCTTGGAATCTAAAGAAAATATTTTCAAACTTATAATACATATAGTATTATATATAGTGCATAAGGCATTGGCAGGATCGAGTTGATTTTCGTTCAGCAGCCAGTAAAACATTTTGTTTTCCCATGACATTACCACTATATACATATATATGTAT
This sequence comes from Prorops nasuta, assembly GCF_024137725.1. Classification (NCBI taxonomy): domain Eukaryota; kingdom Metazoa; phylum Arthropoda; class Insecta; order Hymenoptera; family Bethylidae; genus Prorops; species Prorops nasuta. The sequence continues at coordinate 4,764,042 of NW_027116811.1, read as the reverse complement.
ATATCCTAGTGCAGTAGCGGTGCAATAGAAGGGGGCAGCCACACCCCCATTGAAATCCCATGCACGCGGGATATACTTAAATTAAACGGACGTTGGTGTCGCATTATATGCTGCAGAATGCCAAGTTATATCTAACCTATGATTAACCCCGTGCGAACCCAGTTTCGGGACCCTCGTGAAAGACGAAACGTCGATTTTCACAATCATAATTTAAGGTGGGGTAGTTTATTACGGGTTATCGCGTTATATAGTATGACTATATATATATATATATATATATATATATACACAGCAAAGAGTAAATTTTTAATAAATTCGTTCACCAGCTACTGTGGTACTATATATATATATATATATATATATATATATAAACGAATAGGTATAACAGCGAGTCACGTATCGATCGCACATGGATATGGAACCAGAATTCGCATTACGTATTACATAAATATACTCTATACACACATATATATATAATGGAGAGAGGAAAAATGGAGGAGAGCATTATCCAGATCGGTCGACGATGCGTAACGCTTTCACCGAGTAGCAACAGTGCAAATCCGTTTGAGTGATTTCGAGAGCACAATGGGGATTTTGGCACGTTGCATGGCTTTTCTTTTTCTTTTTTGCTGCTTTTTCTCGCGCCCTTAAGCAGGCGAGAATCCGTGACCGTGTGGCACAGCCGGAAGAGGTCACGGGCGATCAGAGAGGCAAAGCCTGAAAAACTTCTCACCGCAACAATGGCGCGGACAGATTTTAAAAAGATCCTGGCAAGATCCGCCATCACTTTCACACCTCTCTCCTTGGTCCTTGGTTTCCCGTCCGGAGACCTAAGAACTACAACAAATACCCGGTGGGCATCGTAATCTCGCTAAGGCCTACCTTGAAGAGGGAGAGAGAAGGAGAGTACAGGGTGGCCCCTACGCACCGCGCGAGCCCCATTATGATTCCTAACGCATTGTCAGGGTGTCGAATCTGTCTACAAATAACCACTAGAGAAATGCTTGCCTTCGACCGAGTTCGAACTCTCTCTCTCTCTCTCTCTCTCTCTATCTTGCACACTCTTATCCCTCCTTCATCCCTTGGTATATATATATGTGTACTCTGAACTGCGCACCAATCACCCCTCTCAAACTCTGATACTCGTGCTAGAAGCTCCCACTATGCCTCTCTCTCTCTCTCTCTCTCTCTTTCTGAATCTCCCTCTCATTTCCAAGCGTCTGCCATTCAGAGTGGACTACATTATTTTGTTGTAAGACCCCGACCGCACCGCATTATCCTAAACATCTAAATCCGGACAGCTGGAGTCTATCCGATGATGATGGTGCTCAACTCTCTTTTAAGTTTATTTTTATAAACTTATGGAAAGAAAGTGTACCAGGTCTTTGATTATTATTATTGTGGAATGAAACAATTTTTATAATTATATTCCTGTGGATTCTGTTGCTATTCTTCGGGATATAGTCGCGAGTAAAATTTGGAATGGGAGTAGCAGGAATTTTCTTGGTGGTTTCAGAGGGAGACTGGATCGAGGCAGGAATGAGAACCACTTTCTAATGAATGTGCCGGAGGTGTCAGAGCAGCAACTGTCAAAACACGAGCGTCGGAAAGGCGTCGACCGTGTCGACGAGAGTGCAGTGCAGGGGAGGGAATACACTGAGAGAGAGAGAGAGAGAGAGATGGTGAGAAGAGGGGGGATAGACAAAGATAGCGCAGTCCTTTTCACGCCATATTGAATGTAGCTGAAAAACGGTACGTGGCAGGAACGTCCATAGATAATCTCGCGATATTTACCCTTTCATCTTCGGAGAGTATTTCAACGACCCTGTTGTCTAGAAATATCTCGCTCAACCTAACGACCATTTCGACTCGATCCGTATCCGCTATTCCAATCGACGGCTCGAAAGTTACAGCTTCTCTCCTCCCATGTATTATTATATTCCTGACGAAAACTTTGCTTGGATTACTAAAGAAACACGAGTTCCTCCGTGGAATGATTTAACAATAATAACGGATTAACAGTGGGGATTAGCGCGAAAGGGGAAATATTGAATGATTGGAAGCGTGTATCGAGGGTTAGAGAGGAATGAGATGTGAGAATCAGGAAGGAAGGTTGGGGGGGGGGGTGAAACGTTGGAGAAGAAGGACGAGTGGAAAAATGGGGATGAGAGGGGTTGCGCTAGGTAGGGAGGTCAGGGTGGAGTCGCGGTGTGCAAGTGGAGAGAAAGCTTAGGCTTGCGCCGTGGGTTTATCGGCTTTTCGGGAGAGGAGAGACTTGGTCGATGTTCCTGCTTCCTGGTTAACCCGCGAGATCGGTTACAGGGAATCCAGCTTGGCGATTGGTTCATTTTGTCAGCGACACCCGCCCACCCACGTCGCGTTATCGCGCAACCACACTCCCCCCCCCCCCCCCCTCTCCTCCTCCAGCTACCTCTGGTATGAACCCTTCCATGCACCTCCATCATCACTACCACCACTACTCACTCGGATACCACCCCCCACCCCCGTCCCTCTCTATCCAGCCATTTCAAACTGATCGCCCTGTTGTGCTCTGCTTCATCCATCTCCAAACTCTTGTTGAAAATATCTACACTTTGCATGAGTAACGCATACCTCTCCAATGGATTTTCAGGCGAATACTTGCGATTCGATTGGAGGCTTGAAAAGTATTGTCGTGTTTGGTATCACTCGTCTTGAAAATTATTGCAAACTATTGCTCCGATTTTTTTCACTTTGGGTTTATATATGCGTAGTCTTGATGATTGAATTTTCAGTAGAAGTGGTTCTCATTCGATTATATAAGCTTGGGAATCGTAGTTCATCCTCCAATTTTTTGAAAACACCTACACTTTGCACGAGTAACGCATACCTCTCCAATGGGTTTTCAGTGGAATTCTTCCAATTCGATTGGACGCTTGAAAAGTATTGTCGTGTTGAGTATCATTCATCTTAAAAACTATTGCTCCAAATTTTTCCACTTTGCTTATATATAGTCCTGATAAATGAATTTTCAGTAAAAGTGGTTCTCATTCGCTCGGTCACGGAAATGTAGAAATTATTTCAGTCGTTTATAGTACATTCTCCAATTTTTTTAAAATTTCTACAACTTCCAAATAATAAAATATAACTTTCTAAACATATTTCAGTCCAAAACTCTTGTATATCCCCATCGATGCAATATTTCCAGTATTGCTGTAACCTATCGCACAGGCAAGGAAAAAGGCAGTTGCATTCGAAAGAAACTTGCACACACCGTATTGCGTCGTAGATCGAATAGCGTCGAGATGCTCCGTGAGATTAAATCGTAACATATACACCTATATATAGGGCTAGAGGATAACGGTAAGGGTATCGGTTGATGAAAAAAAAGACTCACGATCGCTCGTAGTAATATCATAATAATCTGTTAATATATTTTCGCGTGAATGTATTTACAGGCTCAAATAATAATAATATTATTATTAATATTAATAATGCTCGTTTCTTTATATATATTTATATATATATATGTATAATTTTCTTGTTAATAGGCTTTACGTATTTTTGATCTATGTATATGTTTATTTATATATTTATATATATACCGTATGTTCATATTTATAGAATGGATTATACAGAATCTCTTTTTCACTATCGAGTCTATCTACAACGAGAGGAAGATGTTTTACGGGGGGAAGAGGAGGGGGGGGGGGGGGATTGTGCGAACGCTCGAATGCCATTTCTCGATATTTCTCACTTCGAATTCGATCGAGCCGGATCTCGGAGGGGGCAAAGTTCCCGAGGAGGAACGAAGGAACGGCTACTCTCTAATTAGTCTAAAGGGGGTGAAGGGGGGGGCGTATCGTAACTATACGATAATCCGATACACCGGCCGATCCAAATTGTACATCATGTACGTGTATGTGTGTGTGTGTGTGTGTGAGAGAAAATCCTTCCAGGAACGTTCTCCATATATAAGCACTCGTATATATATATATATAAACGTGATATCCAATCGAGGGTCCTATATCGCCGTTCACCCGGAACGCAGCATCCTCGAGGAGTCCTGGCACAGCTGTCGAGCCGGAGGATCGCGTGTAAAGCTCCGAAGCACCGAATATATATATATATATATCAATTATAAACGATTGGCTCGAGGAATCCCTATAAATGTACAATGTAAAATTCGCTTCTGGCGATTGACGAATCGGTAGTATTAAATGTACTAGTAGTAGTAGAAGTAGTAGTAGTAGTAGCAGTAGTAATAGTAGCAGTAGTTATAGTAGTAATAGTAGTAGTAGTAGTAGTAGTAGTAGTAGCAGCATCAGCAACACTATTAATTTGGTCGTATCACGCGGGCGAAAACGGCCGATGGATTTGGGGTGGTTTCGGATTGGGCGGTGGCGTCGCAACTCGTATGAGACCCTGCTGAGGTTGACCTTGGGGTTGGGGCTGCTGTTGAGCTTGAGGCGTTTGCTGAGCGGAAGGTGGACTGCCGCGCGAGGACGGCGTGTGCGGGCTGGGAACGGCCACTCTCAGCGGACCCGTCACCGAGAGATTGGTCGCCATCAACGGTGGACTGTGCGCTTCCGATAAACTGTCCGACAGTCGACTTATACCTCCGTCCGACAGCCGAGAACCCTCCGATATCCTGGATATGCCCTCGGGTAACTGCTGATGCTGAGGATGAACCTGATGCTGATGCAACAGGCTGTCGTGGGGATGTAACCTGCTTGGTGGTAGGCCTAGACGATCCGGTAACCTGTGTGTGTATATATATATATATAGATTGGATTATGCTTAGTTTTGCGGTATTGATATAACTTTGAATGGAGTGAGGTTGATTTTATAGATTAGAAACTTTGGTATTTTAGTTCTTAGGATTAATGGGAAAATTTGTTAAGAGAATGTGGAAGGTATAGTTTAGTTTTCTGAATAATATTTTGTGGTGAATTCTGTGATCCTTTAGAGGGAGTTGGAACGTTGAATGGAAGGAGGTTGATTCGAAAGATAGAATCTTCGATATTTTAGTTCTTAGGATAAATGGGAAAATTTGTTAAGAGAATGTGGAAGGTATGGTTTAGTTTTCTGATTAATATTTTGTGGTTAATTCTGTGATAATTTAAAGAGAGTTGGAACGTTGAATGGAAGGAGGCTGATTCGAAAGATATAATGTTCGATATTTCAGTTCTTAGGATAAACATAAAAATTCTTTGAGAGAATGTAGAAGGCGTGTTTTAGTTTCTAGATTAATATTATTGAATTCTATAAATCTTTAGAGAAAATTGAAAGAACTAAGATGTACAATTAAAAGATCAAAAATACCAAGAAAATCATAAATTTCCAAAGACGATGGATATAAAAATTGAACAATTTAGGGACTCTGAAGACGTACCTGGAGCCAAGGTCACCTCTGGGACCAACAGCCTGGAAGGGGCTGGTCTCGGTTAGCCTGAAGATTCCTCCACCAGCGATATTCGTGTGATGATGCTGAGGACTGTGGGGTCCGAACTGGAAGCCAGCCGGAGGGAACTTGAAGGCCGTCGCGTGTCCGAACCTGAATTGCGATTGCGCGGGTTCGTAGCGGAAGTTGAGGGAAGGCGAAGAAACGGCGCCGACGGATCCAAACGGGCCCAAGGGGCCCAGTGGGACCGGGGAAGGGGAGGGCTGGTGACTCCTGGGTGGCGATGAACCTGGCGATGGCGGGGATGTTCCTCCGAGGGAAATATCCGAGTCCTCGGAGTCGCTGCCTCCGGCACCCGGGCTCAGCGCACGACGCGCGTTTCCGTTTCCTGGCCCGGACTGTTGCTGCATCCTGCGAAATAAAACGCCAAACTTCATTATTCTTTAAGGTCTCTCTCTCTCTCTCTCTCGAATTCATCGTGCACGATATCCGAGGATCGCTGCAAGAATTTTAATCCGTTCCCGTGGCTTCGAGCTGGATGTACGCGAGGCTGAAAACACTTTGTTTCCAGTCATCGCTGGAAGGAGCGCTCGTAATTAATGACTACATTCGTCTTTCCCAGGTAAGCACGGGGGAATTCACGCGAGTGTAACGGCCATTCTTTTCACGGCAAAGGAGGGATCTCTGCCTCGTTACGGAAACGATTATGGTCCGGCGAATTTGTCGTCTGGAAAGAAAGCAAAACTGTCGAGCTATCTCTCGCTCTCTCTCTCTTAAGAGAGAGACAGAGAAGACTGTATCTAGTCTCAATTTGTCTCAAGCTCGCGAAGACTGTATTCTTTTCTGTTCGTAATTTGTCTTACACTTTCGAAGCCTGTACACTCTTCTATTCTCCATTAGTTTTACGTTCACGAAGACTAAATGCATTTCTGTTCTCAATTTGTTTTACACTCGCAAAATCTGAATACATTTCTATCCTCAATTACTCTTAAATTAAAAAAATCTAACACTTTTCTATTCTCAATTCCTTTCAAGCTCTTAGAACCTAATAATTCTCTGGTCTCAATTTGTCTCACACTCGCGAAACCTAAATACTCCTCCATTCTCACCATATCTCGCACTCTCGTCGAGCTTTTAAAAGCCAACGAAAGGAGACGACGTTAAAGTGTGTTTTTCCAGATTGAAACAGACAAGAACAAAAAAAATAATAATAACAACAATAAAAGTAGTAGCAGTGTACAAGATAAGACAGAAGAGTATTTTAGTGTGTAGCAGTGAGAAAAAGCGTCTTGTCCAGGTGGCTCGTGTCTTTTTCGAGTACATGTACTGTCTGTGACTGTATATAACCGCTGTCCGGGGTTCTCTCCAATGGAATGCTCCGGGGCGACGACTATGAGGATGACGACGACGAGGTTCGAAAGAAGAGAAGAAGAAGAAGAGACAATGAGGAGTCGCGCTGTGCGATGCTATTCTCCCCTTAAAAGCTTCTCTCTCTCTCTCTGAACCGCGGATAGATTCCAGCGGAGCTTCCAACTCGAGATCCTTCACCGTATTTTCTTTGCTAATCGAGTCTTCGAGCTCGTTCTGTTACCACGGTAACACCTATACCCCCCCCCCCTTCTCGCCAGTATTGAAAGCAACTCGAGGATGATTACCAAATTGGTAGGAATCGAGTCTCGTCTCTCGAGCCCGTTACTCTCTGCCTCCTTCTTTGTTCGACTGGTTAACGAGGAGGAAGACTCGTTGGGATCGGTGAAAGCAGCTTATTTTCTACGGCGCACAAGAGACGCATTGTAATATATATCGAAGAAAGCGATAAGCGAGGCCTTCCTTCCTGATACACACGCGTGCGCCGAATCTGCGTGGCGAATCGCTGGATTGGCGAAAAAAGCTGCCGCGTGGACCTGGTTTTCGGCTATACGCGAGGTCTGCGGTATAATTACAAAAAAATTCATCAGTATCGGTCGAGTGGGTATGGGTGTGTACGTGTGTGCGTGTGTAGCGCAGGAGTGGCCTGTGACTGGCCGGAGGATGCACCCGGCGTCCCTTGGACGGCCGTTAAGTATTTACGGCGCATGACGAGTCACTTTTCGAATAGCCCGTATACATATTATAAAGTAAAGTATTATGCAGGACGAGGACGACTCTCCGGCAGGATAACGGATGGCCAATCCGTGACCGAGGCTCCTATAATTACGGACGGGATGACGCTCGCGATTTTGCACGAGCGAGTCGCGCGCTCGCATTTTCAAGAATTTGCTTGATTCAGCTGGATGAAAAATTAAGTGGAAGTGTATGTGTGTGTGTGGTAATGGGGACATGTGGATTTGCGATAGTCGTTTGGATGGTTGTTAGTGTATATGGTATTTTAACAGAATTCGAGGATATTTTGTTGATTTGTATCTCTGTTACGTGTCTCTTTGGTGAACCTTGCATCCTTTTTCTATTTGCAAGGTTTTTTGTTTCAAGGATTAAAGATTAATTAATTGGAAATGGTATGATTGTGGGTGATGGAGTTTGTAAGGATGAGAGATTGGAGTCAAGGTGGGAGGAGGGATTTTTTTACTGTGGATTATGTTGTTGTTGATTTTTGATCTTGTTGAAATAATGTAGGAGGATCATGTATGGTATATGATAGGAATAGATAAATATAAAGATTAATATAAGTATAACTGCAGGGTGGAAAAGAATCGGAATCGAAGGTCGAGAAGGTACATCCATCGTTTACCGGAAGTAATAATATTTCTGCAATTTTCATTCACATAATTTGAATTATAACCACATAAATTTCAAAAAGAATTCGTACATACATAAAAACAGAAAACTAAAATAAGTAGACTTGCAGGGTGGAAAAGAATCGGAATCGAAGGGCGAGAAGGTAGAGCGATCGTTTACCGGAGGTAATAATATCACTGGCCTGTGATCTAGCTCGTTGTCCTGGGCCTAGGATATCATTTTAACAGAATCTACCCCGTGTCAGAGGACACCGTGGATTTTCGTGCGTGGTACGGTACGCATCGCCTACTCCATACCACGCCATGCTAAATACCCGGTCCGTACAATGGGGTTACGTATCGCCCGAAAATCTGAGCCATGCCGAGGCCTCGACAAAAGGTAACTGGATACCGGATCGAGGAGGAGACGACGGTATGTGAACGGAGCGCGATTTCCAGCCACCCAACGTACCAAAAGCCTCTCTCTCTCTCTAAAATATATACCTACCCTCACCCTCGATTATCCGCCCCTCCTCCTCGCCTTTGCTCCTCGTCGCTAGCTCATTTTTAATAGCCGCTAATAGAGACGTTAAAACGATACGGGCGATGCTCGATTTTTCAGCTTTCATCCCGATGATGCTTTCAGCTTCGCAGCCCTTCTGGCTCTTCAGCTTGGTCCATGAAAATATGACCTTGACGCTTTCGGGTGTAATTGACAAACCGGAAGTGGCGAGTTGTGTCGGAGGACATACTCTTGTTAGGGTGTGTACCTTGGAGGATCATCGATGATCGTCGGAAAGAGTCGACATTTCGAAGAAAGGAAATTGCGTCGGAGGTGCGTCCGCGTTTACCACGCGGAGCTCGTGAATGATAGGGAACAGGTAGTCGATGATTTGCAAGTTTTTCTTATGTACTTTACGTGGACGCAGTGGGATCTACAGAAAGATCTAGATTCGTTATCCGATAGAACTTTGCTCCTTTAATTTATTCCAGTGTTAATGTTGAAGATTGTCTTTGGTTCTTGGTGAGTTTTAGTGAAAACTGCTGACTCGTTTGATCGTTGGGATGTAGAAAAGTGATCGGGATAAATAATGTGGTCTGTTCGTTTCAACCTGGTTAACGAGGCGATCTTTTCCAGTTAAATGCTCGTTTGACCATCTACATTCTTTGTCCATCATTCATCTGGTCTCATTTTTGTAGGTGCTGGACAGTGTTGTAGTTCAAGGTCACGGGATTTATCATAAAAACACAGATATTTCAAATTACCTTTACTGTGATTGTTTGATTAATTATAATATTCTAATTTTAATATATACAAAATAATTCTTACTCTTCATCTTGACTATCAAAGATTGTTTAATCGTCGAGACATAAAAAAGTGTTCGAAACTAAAGCAGTGAGCTCGTTTCAACCCGGTTAACGAGCCGATTTTTTCCAGTTAAATGCTCATTGGACCATCTATATTCTCTGTCTATCATCCAGCTGGTCTTCATCTTTACAGGTGCTGGTAAATATTATAGTTCAAGGTCAGAAGATTTATCATAAAAACACAGATATTTCAGATCCAACTTCACCATGATCCTTTGACTAATTCCAATCTTAGTATACGAAATAATTTTTATTCTTCATCTCGACTATCCAGGATCGTTTAATCGTCGGGAAGTAGAAAAGTGTCCGAAACAAATGTGGCGAGTTGGTTTCAACCCGGTTAACGAGCCGATCTTTTCCAGTCGAATGCTCGTTGGGCCAAAGAGCTTGGCTCGGTCTCTCGGTTAGTCTCCGTCTAGGCAGGAGCAGGCAAATGTTTGTTCGGGGACAAAGAGTATCCAATGGCGCGCTGGCCTCACAATGTTCCCGCGTACAATTCCCGAATCTCGATATGTTTGCGAAGATTTTTAAGCGAACGGTGCATCGGTTTGAAAGCCGATACCCACGTGCTCCACCTATATATCTATCTATATATATATATATATATAGATCCTTCTGCGTCCCTCTCACTCTCGATAAGTTTTCCCAGTCGACCGAGAGTTAGTTGCTCTCTTTTGGCTGAACAAAAGTAAAACGAAAAGGCCAGTCTCGCTTTTAAAAAACCCATTATGCGTCTCCCCCGCAAAATAAATATATATATCCCCCCCCCCTCCTCTACCTTCTCTATACAAATAAGTCGTGCAACAAAATCCTCCGAGTCATTAAAAAATACGACGATATATCGAAAAAATTGAATGTTTGAACAAACAAGTATATATATATATATACAATGAGTCGAGTGTTTGCAGAGACTGTGTTAGAAATATCCAGAAGAAATTCTCTATTAGAAAGTACATCCTATAATATATATATATATATATATATATATATATCTGGTACCAACCAGCAAGGAGTCTCGTGGGAAAATTTCTAAGACGAAGACGCGGTTGCTGAAGAGGAATTTGTTGTTCCATAGTAGAAAATTAAGAAGACATGTTTTTGGTTTGGTTTCAGTCGGATGATTTGCTTGTCTTTCAGCGACTGTCTTCGGGAAGAAGAAGAAGAGAAATTGCGAATCGACAGGCTAATTGCTCGAGAGAGCCTAATTAGCCAAAGTTCCAAAGCGGGTTCTCCTTATTTTCCAAGTTGCTCGCAGTAATTGCGGCTGTAGCTGTGTTCCCGTTCGCTCCCGTGAGTCCCCAAAACGTTCCGGGCTTTGCTAGAGAAGCAATGGGTGGTTCGTAATGAGCCGTGATCCTTTAAAGCAACCAGGAACAACCGTCCTTCTTCAAGGTCAACTACAAGAGTTCCGCTTTAACCCAACGAATTTACCGGTGATCGAGAATGGAGTACGCGTGGAATAATCGGTAAAAAATTCATGTAGAATCACGTCTCATTGGCGTTGCTCTTCTGGTCCTGAAGAGTTCCAAAACGATTTCTCTTTATTTTCCAAATTACTCGTTGCAATTGTGGCTGTAGCTGTGTTTTCGTTTGCCCCCGTGAGTCCCAAAAATATTCTGGGCCTTGCAAGAAGAACGGTAGATGGTTCATAATGAGCCGTGATGCTTTAACCGAACGAATTTGTTGCTGATCGACAAAAGTGTGCGCGTATAATAAACGGTAAATAATTAATATAGAATCACGAGTCCCATTGGCGTTGCTCGGTGTGTTCCTGAAGAGTTCCAACTCGAGTTCTCTTTATTTTCCAAAACAGTGTTCCTATGAGTCCCCAAAATATTTCTGGTTTTGCAAGAAAAACGATGGACAGTTCATAACGAGCCACGACGCTTTAAAGCAACGAGAAACGGTTCTTCTTCAAGGTCAACGACAAGGTCCCGCTCGAACCTAACGAATTCACCAGTGATCGACAAAGGAGTGCGCGTGGAATAAGTAGTATAGCTCGGTAAATAATTAATACGCAATCACGAGTCCCATTGGCGTTGCTCGGTGTGCTCCGCAGGAGCGAGAGCTGCCAACGGGACGACTATATATATATATATATATATACCATACATAGTTAGGAGAAGAAGGAGGAGAGTCGACTATTGGCGAAGGGCGCCATCGACTGGAAGCGAGAACGAAGGGTGTTTGCCAGCAAACATTGTCGAGGGCCTCTTAACCTGCTCCAAGTATGCGTGTACGTACGTGTACTTCTTGCCAGTTTACATATGTGTGCGCGTGTCGTGCGCATTACAATCGTCTCTTCAGCATCCTCTTCAGCATCGCAGCTTTTCAATTTTCTTCCCAAGGTCTCTCCTACGCCTATGAACCAGCTTGTCCCTCGCGCAATTATTGCCATTAGCTTCGGGGTCGATCTTCCAAGGTCGATCCATGCAGCATGTACACAGAAGCATCAGCTTCAGCATCAGGAGTGCCGAATTTCCGAATGGCAAACGATCGAGGCACGCGCCACCGCTTATAGAGCCTTCTCGAGCTTCGAGGGTCCTTCAATCGATTCGAGTTCCTGCCACACTTTCGTCCAAATTAAGTTTCACCTCCCCCTCTTCATCATCTTAATATCCACAGCCATCGAAATATACATCGTTCCTCGGTAGCTTTCTTCAAGGTAGCCCAACCCGAGACTCTTTTCTTCGTTTTGTCATTGAGGTGGGCCAACTCTGCAGCGGAACTCGACGGAAGAAAAGAAACAACCTGGATCCTCTTCTTTCGAGCCACGGTCAATTAACCATTTCCAGGCTAAAAAATTGGCTGGCCAAATTCTGCGCGACAGCGCGTAAATAGCCGCGGCTCGTGTTCACCGCGAGAGCTACCTCGGGAAAAAGGAGAATCCTGAGGATGATGATGAAGAAGAAGAAGAGGAACGGTGAACGAGAGGTTGTATCGTTTTTCAAAGCGAATCCCGTTTCTTCGTGATGCGCCGGAGGAGCGCGTCTACTCCTGGCAAGGAGCGATTTTTCAGTTTTCGTAACGAAAATCTAGCGACTGGCTTTGGGTATAATATTTCAGGTTCGTGTATAGGAGAGCGCGTGCGCCGATGGATGGAACGGATTGGCCCGGCCTTAAGCCGTCGCAAATTACCACGTAAGCCTTTTAGTCGTCGTGTGTATATTTCACTCGCTCGCTCGCTTGCCTCCCCCCCCCCCCCCTCTATTCCCTTTAAGCTCTTCCTTCTCCTTCCACACTCCGTTCTTCTCTCCCACTGCCCAGCCGCGCGTTATTATTTTGTTGCTCCGCAATATTCTCCGAGCCCCCTTGGGGCTACGCCACCCCCACCCCACTCCACCCCGCTCTACCCTATACTTGCCCCTCTAAAGGGAATCTAATACAACGAATCTCCGCGAAACTTCCCAATTGCCCTTCGATTTTCCACACGCTCGCAACACGCGTTCTACGGACTATTGACAAATTTTTACATTTTGTATCTCGATTGGTTGTTTTTTCTTTTGTGTCCTCCAAGCTTTCCTCGTGAGTATATCTATATATGCATATGTAAAGGAGGGCATTATCTCTAGTGCAGATTTTATTTAGATGGCCTTGACGAGAAAAAGCAAGGGTGGTTTTCCACAAACTCGCAGCACGAATTGTTTTCAGACTATTGAAAAATTTTTAATTTTTCGTTTAGATCAATTACTTTTTATTCTATGTCCTATGAGCTTTTGTCGTCGATATCTATACACACGAAGGAGAATATTGTGTTTGGTCCAGATTTCATTTAGTTGGTCTTGATAAGGAAAAGCAAGTGTGGTTTTCCGCAATCTCGCAGCAGGAATCGTGCAGATCATCAAAAAATTCTACATTTACATCCCGATCAGTCATTTTCTCTTCTACGTCGTATAACCTTTCCTAGTAAGCATCTATATACATATATATATATATATATATATATATATATATATATCTATAAAGGAAAGCATCATCTTTAGTCGAGATCTGGTTTAGCCATCCTCTGCGAGCAAGCAAGGGTAAGCCCGAGGGAGAGTAAAAATTTAAATTTAACGCAATTTCGAGTGATTACTGTGGACCGCTCTGTAATACACCCCTTATACCAATCTCTTGATTGGCTTACATTGTCGATGCTTAACCGTTTCATGCACCAGTGACCGAGTAGGGGGATATCGTTGCACGCGATAGGGCTAACCTTTTCGCTACCCGAGGCGATATAGTCATTGTCGAGATTCAAATGCAAAGACTGTCAAGCATATATATATATATAGTACAGTTCTTCCTAGTCTCCCACACGAACACCGAGGAAAATCGATGAACATAATCAATGACGAAGAGTCTTTGCGAGCCTCGAGACACACGATCCTTCACACAAGCCACATGTAGACTCACACACACACACATATATATATATATATATATGTAGGTACACCTTCTCATTCAAGGATCAGGATCAGGAGTACCCAAGGTATCTCGTTACATCGTCGACTAACGATTATCCTTTAATACACATGGCAAATGAGCATCGCGTTACTTGCCTCTGATCCCTGAGACTTCCGCTATTATACCGTGTGCGTGTGTATCGGTATATCGTATAATCAACAACGACTAAAAAGAATAAAGCTGCGAGGATCCCTCTCTTTCTCTCTGGAGCCTCGCGAAACAGGAGGAAGGCTCCTGACTCGTTAATATTGATAAGTTTATGATATCTCGCGTAAACTGTGTAAAGTTGCACGAAAATTCAATTTGGACTCGTCAGGAAAAGAATCCGCTTAGTTAATTTTCTCGAAGGCGACGCTTCTTCATTCGTTTTATTAATTTTTCTCCTGATTCTCTCTCTCTCTCTCTCTCTCTCTCTCTCTCTCTCGAGAGAGAGAGAGAGAGAGAGAGAGAGAGAGCGATAACTCGATCCTTGGTCGACCGAAGAGAAACGTCTTCGTCTACTAAACGCATTAGCAAGGATTCGTCGTCCCCAGAAATCTTTCCGTTCCAGCAGATTCCCTTCCTATATATATATATATATATATATATATATATGGAGAGAGAGAGAGAGAGAGAGAGAGAGAGAGATTCTCTAGTTTGGGGAAAAGGAGGAATATCTCATTATTTGTATTGCATCGCGAGGATACTTTGCCCCCTCCCTTTCTTTCTCACCAATGGTGTGTATATACGTTGAAGTTTCTTTTCTATAAAAAGGAGGGGGGGGGGGGGGGGGAGTGTGACGTTGGTGAGAAAAATTAAGCGCGTTCGTAGTGTGATGGTGCTGCAGGTGGGAAGGAGAAGCCAGGGGAGACTCGATTGAATTTCTGGCACGCTGCCCGTAGCCGTGTAAACCAATTTCAGGCAATTTCGTATCAAGAATAGCCTCTTCAACAATGAATTGACCCACGCGAGAGAGGACCTTTCCAATTTTAATCGATCTCCGGAATATAGCTCGGGAAGAGGTTGAAGACTCGCACGACCCTTGGCCAAACGAAACTAAACTCAACTCTCGACGATTATATTTACCGCTTCTCCATGACCCAAACTCCTTTTCTTCCTTTTTCTGCCCCCCCTCCATACACACACACACACACACACTATACAGGAGGCTCGCGAAAGAAGAAAAACTGGACGATCGATGCCGCCAGACGCGATAAATCTGATACGCGTGAAAAATGAACCTTTCCCATGCACGTTCCTTTCATTCGTAAAAACTCCGGGGCTTCTCGGATGATGTAATAATTTCTTTTTTCGCTTCTTCCTCGATAAACAATATACACATGTATGTGTTATGTAATAATAATAATAAAGCAAATCTGGGCCCTGGAAAATGTTGTGACTCCCTCGTTAGAAATGTGTCAAATTTGCAGGAGGGGGGAGGATATCTTGTGATTCTGAAAAAAATCATTGATGATCCAAGGACAAGTTTAACGAAAATTTCTTTTTTTACGTTTTCCTCCTTAAACAATATACAAATATATATAACATAATAATACTAACCCAAATCAAGTCTCTCGAAAAGTTGCGACTCGCGATACGGATATGTAAAACTCACGAAATAGGGTAGGGGGGGAGGTGTATCGCAGGATCCCAAGAGAATTCCTGGCCGATCCAACGAGAATTTTATCGTCGAGTATTTTGACGGAGACCAGCAGCCGCGTGTCCGGAGTGAAATTAGCGAATCCCCGTTCCCCCGAGGCTACATGGTGACATTGTCAACGAATACATATACATATATATATACATACACACGCGTTGGCCCGCGCGCCTTCTCGGGGCTTTCGGAAACTCTCCCCGTGCACTACATTACACATATATATATAGAGCAGTGCGATGGTGAAATGGCGACGGGAACGTCGAGCTTCGCCCCGACGGAGCTCCGGGGGGATATTGCCGGTTGATATTGCCGGTCCCTTTTCAATGTTCCAAGTCCTTCGAGTGTCAAATTTAATAAGCTCGCTCCGTAGCTCGTTTTCCTCCCACGAACGGCACAACCGGAAGACGACGGAAAAAGTAGATTTAACATTTTTCCGATGCAAGGAAACGAGGGAGAATTAGCCGTTAAAAAAGCTGACTGGATGAGTGGGAGCCAGAGGCTAGCGAGATTCGACGTTTTGGTGCACGTAGCGTGATTCCGATGTCGTTTCTACAATTTTTGTACGTGTGTGTGAGTGTACAGTGTGATCAAATATCGTTTACTCCGCCACTTTCGTGGACCATTTAAATCTCGTTCAATCCCCCCCCCCCCCCCAAGTGTACGTGGCAAAGGATTAGACTATATATATATATATATATATAAGAGGAAAATACAGACTCCTCTAGATTGATTCTAATAGTTCGCTGGTCAATGTCACTGGAGGAGAGATGGAAGTGCCATGGGGCTTGTTAAGACCACTCTCTCTCTCTCTCTCTCTCTCTCTCTCTCTCTCTCTCTCTCTCTCTTTAACGACGTATCGATTCTTGCCTCGAACTTTCCTCTTTGCTCCCCAAGACCAACCTGCATCAGAGGGACAAGGTGGGAAAAGCTTTCAGAACGCGCGACTAATTACCTCCTCGATAATGACCGAGCCTTTGCTGTAAGGCTCTCGCGAACAAGGTTGACGCCCCTTGTATATATATATATATAGGTGATTTCCTTGTGTAACTTCTACTTGGAAAAAATACAATTATTTATGGTGCTTTGAATAAAACTTAGTTTTTTTTATAAATAATTCATGGAGTTTCTAGAAAATTATATATCGGTAATGAATCTAATAAAATTGTGGAAAATTAAAGTTTTTTAATATCGAGGGAATAACTTCGTTGACTGTAAAATTCGAGGAGGAAGTTTTATTTTTATGACATATTTTTTTATCGATGCGAGGGAATCGGTGGGAAGACCTTAGGACTCCTTTAGGGGATTTTATTACGATCTTCGAGCAAATTGAGAAATTAGTATGCGTGTTTTCACACGGAATGAACGTCGCGTGGCACGCCACACACTTTCAGCGAGTCAATCAAATTTCGTTACCCAGCACTTTTGTCTAAAACCATGCAGATTTCTGCCAGTTCAGAATTGATATGTATCGTGCTTTTATTTATAAACGCGTATATGTGTGTATATATGGTACACTCAACTCGGTTCAAAAAGATGGATTTTTTCCTCCAACTAAATATCCATCATCGATATTCTAGTATGAAATGGATTACTACAAAAAAAAACAGAATGTTTTTAATCTCGTATTTAAATTTCTATAAAGCTCAGTGGAAAGGGATTTAGGATTGCGGAAATAGCCTGGTCAGGTCAATCAGTGCAGTTTTTGTATTATATTTTAGCAAACAGACTGTTATTGATGCACCGATATACGAATCTTGACGAGTAAGGCCCTCGATCCACAGAGTATTCCATAACTTCGACAAAAAGTCTGAAGAAAGAGGAAGCAAATAGCCGGAAGAATTACAAAAATATTTAGAATTAATATAATGAAGTAAATCAGTACAGTTTTTGTACGTTATTTCAGCAAACAGACTCCTGATGCATCTATACACGAATCATAACGCGTAGGGCACTCAACCCACAAAGTGTTCCACCTGCGTGCATTGTATTTCAGAACATCGAGTAAAAAAGCTGAAGAAAAGGGAAGAAAATGGCCGAAAAAATTAAAAAGAGATTTAGGATTGCGAAAATAACCTGATGACGTTACAATCAATGCAGTTTTTGTATATTATATATTAGCAAACAGACTGTTATTGATGCACCGATACGAATCCTGACGAATAGGGCCCTCAACCTTAGAGTGTCCCACCTGCCTACATCGTGCACCAGAACATTGACTAAAAACCCTGAAGAAGAAGGAAGAAAACAGCCGGAAGAATTATAACGGGACAGGAACAAGCGCACTTTGTCCTTCGAGTGGTAATTAAGTCGTTATCCACTAGATCGAATTGCGATCTTTACACGGGTTATAACAACGCGTTCGCCAACGGCTAATACACGAGTAAATTACAGGAGTTTTATCATTTTTCCTCTCACTTTGGCCAATTTAATTCGTACATTCGATACCATATATATATATATATATATCTAACTATCATAAAGAGCAACGCTAACGCTTTCTCATTACACAGAAGAAATTTTTCTATTTCAACTTCAACGCTGATTAATTAAAATCTGGCCCAGTGCATTCAGTCGCAGCTCGCATGCACGTAATTAGTACAGGGCGTTGCGTAACGCGATAACGGAATCACTTGTCTGTGTATTGGTGTACTCTATGCTGTGCAATCTAGATATTCCATTGTGCGTTTTACACACACACAAATAAATCTCCATAGACCAGCAACCGTTGAGTGGCAGTTCTCTATTCGCCCGGCGATTCTGTCTGTTGGTTAAAAAACATCGATTATACGATTGGACAAAATGATAAAACCGGTTTCGAGCGATCCTACTGGATTAATGGAACATGATTCTTTTTTAATATCGCTCGAGACTCGGTCCACCAAAGTCATCGTGTTACTCGAACTGTTGATGGAAAAGACTTGAAATTTCGCTAAATTTATCTCTCTCTCTCTCTCTTGATCTTCTTTCGATCTCTATTAAAGTTATATATATATATATTACTCGGTCGAATCTTGTGAAACGGTGCTCGATGCTCAGCGCGAGAACTTATGGCTTTCCTCCGTTGAAATTAAAGGGCTGCCATGACGGATGTGACGAGGCAACCTTCGGAAGTGGACCTTTTTGTCGAGTCCCCCCCCCCTACTCCCCTCGCTTACACAGCTCTATAATAGCCCTTTCGTTTTCAACGCTCCGCGTAATTTCCCACTGATTCCTACGAGATATATATTATGGAAATTCGGTAGCTGACGTTTATAACTGTATCGTGTATTGTAGAAGAAAAAGAATTTTTAGGACCAGCCCCCATATCGAACGAAGAAAAAGACTGTGTATAATGATCGTGTAACGAAACACGGGAGCCCGTGGTGCATTCGAGAACGAATGAGACGGCGGTTTCGTCCCGAGTCGACTTTTAACATCAGGCATGCGCGCTCTCTTGAAAATGACGGCTACACCGGAGATTATAGAAAGATCCTCGTTAAAGTCTTTCCTGGATGAGTCTATCGCTCTCTCTCTCTCTCTCTCTCTCTCTCTCTCTCTCTCTCTCTCTCTCTCTCTCTCTCTTTCTCTCTTTCTCTCTTTCTCTCTTTCTCTTTCTTGGGATAGAAAAGGATTGATCTATACCTACTTATTTGAGAGCATATCGAGTATTATAATAATTAATTCGTTTGATTGTTCCACCCGAAGAGTGTAATGCTGACTGGTGTGTATAGAGAGAATACTTTAAGAATTTTAACAACTCAATGGAGGTTGATAATCAGTTTTATGTAGTCTGAACCTTTACGAATTCTCGAATCATTGACATTGATCGTTTAGATGTCTTTTAGGCATCTTTTCGACGTCTTTTCGACATCTTATCAAAAATTTCACATTACGAAGCCAATAACAACTCCTTGATATTATTATAATATTACTATTTATAACACACTCATTTATCATGCAAGATCCTTGTTAAAATCTCTCTTAAACGATTATTCTACAAATATATAACCGTATTCGTTAAAATTCATGAAAATAAAATCTACAACTAAAACATCTATCAAATATCAAAAATCAATTCCCTCAACGATTGTCCGTAAATATTCCAACGGTGACTATTAATCCAAGATAAAACTGTGCATAAGAAGGTCAACGACAGCCAAGCTGCGCGTTGTACGCGCGAATCGCACTATTTGCGAGGAATTTCTCGAACTCTGAAGAAGACGAAGAGGAGCAAGGGAGGGGGGCGGATAGGACTCGGGGTGAGGCTTTCTAGTAATTTCACGGAATGAGAAGTAGGAAGAGGCATCGGTTATACACGTATGGCCGTGTGGTAGTTGTTCTGGCAATGGTGCAGCATGCAGCGAGTGACGATAGTGCTGACGACGAAGCTGACACAGCCACCTGTCGTTACTCGCTGGTTACCGCATAGCTTTACGCCTTGACGCGCCGTGTCATTCTCGCCACCATTCCATTCCACCAGAAGCTCCAACTCTGAATTTCTTTCTTCGGCGCACGTATGACGATTTCAAAGCACCCAACGACGCGAGAATGCAAAGCGAAAGTATATAACGCGCGAGATTTGTGACTTCCGTGGGATTAAGCGCGCTAAAAATCATCGCGACTCGCAGCCAAAGAAAGAAAAATTTTTTTCTCAACGATTCCATCAAACGGTTGAGGACTCTGACTCTTCGGCTTGAAAAAATGACGATTCATCGTCTTCTTTTCCGGCAAAATCTGTGGTTTGATTAAACATATGGCTGTGCGTGAGAAATTTCTAGGTTTTTTTGTTCTTGAGTGTTGTAAAATTCTAGGTTGAAGAGCGACGAGTGGAGATATTTTTTATGATTATTTGTGGTTTTGTGGGGGAGAGGGTTCATCGTGATTTTGTCGTTTGGATTAAAAAGAGCGAGATTTGGTTCAAACTGATTTATCTGGTTTCCTCGAGGCTCAAAGGCATAGGGATGTAATCGCAAATTTAATTATAATTCGTGAGAAATAATTAAGTCATAAATGCCAAGTTGAAGAGTGACTAAGAAGGAGAAAATTTTTGCGATGTTTGGTAATTTTTCTGAATAATATTTGATGGTGAAAAAGATCGATCATGGTTTATTATTCGTGCTAAGCCGAACGAAATTCGATCCAAACGGACCCATCTGGCTCTCCTCGAGGCCCAATGGCAGAGAATGATATAAGTCCCAGATTGAAAATTAGCAAAGATCAAGAAATTTTCCACGATATTACATAATTTCTCCGAATAATAATTGAAAGTAGTGAGGGTCTATCATGGTTGATCATTCCCACTAAACAGAACGGGATTCGATCCAAACGGACCCATCTGACTCTCCTCGGGGCCCAAAGGCATAGGGATATAATAGCTAATTGAATTATAATTCGCGAGAAATAAGTCCCAATTCTTATATTGAAAATTAACAAAGATGGAGAAATTTTCCACAATTTTTCATAATTTCTCAGAATAATAATTGATAATGGAAAAAGTCGATTATGGTTCATCATTCCCACTAAACAGGACGAGATTCGATCCAAACGGATCCATCTGACTCTGCTCGGGGCCCAAAGGCAGGGAACGATATATGGCCCAGGACTATAATCGCAAATTGGATTATAATTCGCGAGAGAGAGATAAGTCACGCTCGTCACCTGGAGTGCGAAATGGCCGGTGTGGATCAAGAGACTGCGCGGTGTAGAAAGAGGGGAGGGGAGGCAGCAGCGAGGAGGTTGGAGGGACTCTCAGCTCTGTAACCACCTCTTGCCCTTACCCAACCTTCGCGACCACCTTCGCTCCGTCAATTATTTAGTAATTGAATGCGAAGAAGCCGAGAGTCATCGCTTAAATTATCATTCCCGTTCCGAATGACCAACCACTGCTGCGGATTTATTGTTTATCGCCACTGGAACCTTCGCTCGAGGAATACCACACAATCTCGTTTGTCAACTGTCCAGCAATTCTGCAATTTTTCACAATTTCTTCCTCCCCCCCCCCTTCTCTCTTGCCAGTCGCTACTCCCCCCTACTTTACCACTTTTTTGTCATTCTCTCCCGTTATACCAGGAAACGTCACTGACGCACGAGCTTCCCTCAAATCTATTACATATATAGAGTGTCCATTTAAAAACGTATCTAGATATTTCGTTCCTTGGAAAAAATTCTCAAAAACCTATATCTATGTATTTTGAAAATAATACACTTTTTAAGTGTGTTATTTTCCCACCAAATCACTCGACTTCCTTCAACAAGAATTTAACAAACCACCAAAAATCTGCAAATTTCAAATTGACACCACCTCCACCATTCGCAAGTAGCTCAAACGCGAAAGAAAAGTGCTCGCCGAAAGAGTGGTGCGATCGAAATTCAATTGCCCAGACAGATAAATAATAATAATAATAACAAGGATAAAACTAATAAGAGAGATGAAATAGATTTGATATAACGAAGAGTCATGCTTGGACGAGGCTCGTCCGAGTTTTTAGACGGTGAGAAAAGGCATCGAGAGAGCGTCAGTATCCGATTGTTATCCGGTTAATAAATAGCTCGAAACGTGACTACAATGTTTCGTGACGAGTTAATCACGGGTGGAGGAAGGAGCCGAGGAATCGCGGGGGTGCCATATAGATGAATCTACAGAAAGCGTACATATTTATGTAAATGTGCATGGTCGAGCAGAAGGCTCTCCTCGCAGAGGCAACCTCTTTGTTTTACAAATAGGGCAACCAGCCACAAGCCACCACACTCTGGTCTCTGCTCGACCAGCAACGCCGCGGCGGCCATATTTGCCCGATGACTCTGCACTACCCAATACACCTATCGTCCACGCAAGATGGCATAAGATTAACATTAATTATACCGCTCTCAACCTCCACCTCCTTCCATATAACCATTCTCTTTAACCAAGTCCATTATGTTCGAGAAATCTATATATCTGTCTGCTATACGCTCTTCTCAATGTTTCAGTGCGTGTTGGCTCTTTTCACAAGTCTCCTTGTACTTCCTTAGTGTTTGGTGTAACACGTGTTTTCTCTTGGATTAGAATAGAAGGTGTTTTTGTCATTTTTAAAATTTTTTTGGTGCAGATGTATAGAATTGTTTTTAGTTCAGTGTGCTTTTGAGGAATTTTAGTTCCGTGATTAGTTAGTTTTTTTCGGTGATTTATGTAGTTTGGACAAAATTGTTTTATAATAATTTTTAGATGAGTATTTTAATTCGCGAACGTTTAATTATTTGGAATTTTTATAAATTTTATTCCTCAACACTGTGGTACAGTTTATTATATAAATCATATTTACAATTTTTTATATTTTCTATTATTTTCAACGCAGCTATATATTCTCATTTTTATTTCATTCTGCACTCAAAAATCTTCAATTCTCAATTTTTTTCAATGATCTACAAATCATTCAAAATTATTTTACAATGATTCCCACAATTTCATTAGTCGACACTCGAGTACCATACACATATATATATAAAACAAAAACAGTCATATTATTTAATTTCGATCGATTTCTCCGTGCCAGTCGTTAATTCTTGGCATTTGATTCGGTAAGACGAGTCAATAGAGTCGTATAGGCAATGTGTTTTCGCTCGGCAGGCGGTGGAGGCAGGCACACGTCGATTTCCCTTGTCAGCCGGAGCGCTTAAAACCTTAAAACGATCCTCTTACCACCTCGACTGGCTCACCCTCTTTCGCTATAGCTAGATTTTAGGTTATGTTTGTATTCCTCGAATGGGGTGGGGGATTAGTCCAAATGGTAATCCCGTAGGCAAATCGCAAGTATTACACGCGGTAGCGCCGCTGTTTTTACAAGAAGAGAGAGAGAGAGAGAGGCCGTTAACGCCCCGTCACTTGTTTCGTGTTTGCTCGCTCGTTTGATCTTTAAGCATGCTTCATTTGACGCTTATTTGCCCTGCGAGAGAGAGAGAGAGAGACAGAGAAAGCGCGCGACAAGCCTCAGCTGACGCTACCGTCAGCGCCACTGCTCCCTGGAATCCATTTGAGACTTCCTACCTCGAATTTGCTTCTGTTTACAACGACGCGTGCGAGCAGCAAGAATTTTCCCTGAAATTACCAATCATTTTTCTCTCTTCGCAAAACATTGTGTATATATGTAAAAGGAGTAATAAAAATATGATTCTCACGCATCGCTGCCGTTATTCATTCTTCACTGAGATATATATATATATATATAAA
Source organism: Prorops nasuta (assembly GCF_024137725.1). Classification (NCBI taxonomy): domain Eukaryota; kingdom Metazoa; phylum Arthropoda; class Insecta; order Hymenoptera; family Bethylidae; genus Prorops; species Prorops nasuta. Next base: position 4,740,310 of record NW_027116811.1, on the reverse strand, counting down.
GGGAAAAGAAGTTGACTCGATTAAACGCGAGAGACTACTCGAAGAATGCTCTTCAGGGCCTTCGAGCAACCATCAATTTTTCTTCAACTCACGCACGAGTTTCTGTATATGTGTGTGTGTGGATATGAAAAATTTCCGAGCAGCTGGTAATAAGGTTCGTTCACAAAAGGACCGCGCGCGTCCACCTTGGCCGCAGCCACTGTCATTTGTTCTCGGATCCACGGTCATTTGTCTGCTGCTCAACGCGAACCTTTGGTTCCGTACGTTTCGTCAGTCCGTCCGTCCGTCCGGCTTTTGTTGCAACGTCAAAACAGCATTGTGCCAGGTTAACGACGTTCATCTCACGCTTTCTCACTCCCACTCTCTCCTCTTCTCTCTCTTTCTCTCAGTATGAAACGGTTCCAACCCCGTGCACACCTTCAAGGTCATTAATCCCGGATCGCTCTCATATTTACGTTGCTATCTATCACGAGACTCACACGTAGCGACTAATCGACTCATCACACTGTTTTCTATATCACATTGTGTTATATGTTTTAATGTGTGTGTGTGTTTGTGCGTGGAGCAACATCGAAAGATTGGAAGCTTTCCAGCTTTCCGCATATTAAGGCGCGCAACGATGATAATCAACGGTAGCGCCACCCACCATGAAGAGATACCATTAACGTCTCTCGAGAAACACAATCGAACGCCGCGGGTCACGACGGACCGAGAAACCTCGTCGAATTTATCGTTATTTTATGTATGGCACGATAATTCCCTTTTACCTGACCAATAAAACCAACGTCCAGCCTTCATGATTTATGCCATATTCCTTTTGAGAATTTCTTCAGCGACGAGCTGTGATCTCCTAGCGTTGAAATCGATATCACGACCGGAACAGGTCTTCTTCTTCCTTCCACTCGCAGCTATTTTCATATATATATTGTGCGTCCCTTAACTGATAACCGCTGCTGTCTACTTCACCTCTTCTCTTCAAGGTCTTGTGTAGGGTTGTGTTTTGTACCGAAGCGCTGTGATCCAAAATTTGAGATCGATATCATGACCGGAACAGATCTTCTTCTTTCCGATAACAGCTTTTTCACACAAATATTGTACGTCCGGTAACTGATAACGGATCATTTCTTCTCTTCAAGGTCTTGTGTAGGGTTGTATTTTGTATCGACGCGCTGGGATCCAAAAGTCGAAATCGATATCACGACCGGAACAGGTCTTCTTCTTTCCGATCACAGTTTTTTCACACAAACATTGTACGTCCGGTAACTGATAACCGATCATCTCTTCTCTTCAATGTCTTGTGTACCATTGTGTTTTGTACCGATGCGCTGTGATCCAAAATTTGAGATCGATATTGCAACCGGAGGACTTCCGCTTCTTCTTTCCAATCGCATCTTTTTTCACACAAAAAACTGATAACTAGCGTTGCCTCGTCCATATCTTCTCTTCCGGACCTCGTATCGCGTTGTGCTTTACACCAACTCGCTGTTATCCAAACGTTGAAATCGATATGACGATAGGACTACACTTCCGCTTCTATCCGATCACAGTTTTTTTCACACAAACATTGCGTCCGGTAACCGATAACCCACGATGTGTGTGTGTTCCACATCTCTTCCGGACCTTGTGTCGCGTTGTGTTGTACACCGACTCGCACACTTTTTTTCCCCTCTTTCTCAGAGTGTAAAAAAGATAAATGACGGTAGGATTAATTGGCTCGATCGGTAGAACGAAGCTGCGGGAGAATGGCATCGCGTTCTCCAAGGCTCGCTTTGCCTCGCCGTCGGCTCACCGCAGCAGTCACCCGTCAAAGCGAGCACGCTTAAGCCATTCCTGTTCTGCTTCGCTCTCGTCCCACAAAAAGAAGCTTTTTAACTAATGTGACAGTTAACGTGTGCATTAAGAATCTCATAAATAACTCCTCGATCCTACGATTCCGATACGCTTTATGGACGAAACAAGAAGAATACGTCCTGGATATATCATTGCCACACGAAATATTTTCATCTCTTACGATTTTCTTCTCTATAAACTTTTCTCTTCTTTTCGGATCTTCCCTGGATATGTATAGAATATTGCTCGTTTTTCATCTGTACAGTGGAGTAAATATAATACACTGAGAAATATTTTTCAGCCAAAATACAATTTTTTGTTATAAAAATAAAGAAAATTAATTGATACGACAAATAATTGATTATTTAATACAAATATTCGTTACCTCAATAAATCGTTTCTTATATAAACTAATTTTCTTCGCTGACGCGAAGAAAAATTGTGGATTATCTCAAAAATATTTCTCACTATAAAAAATATCGTATCTATTCTTATTTTCATCGATGCTTTATAATTCTAATAAATTTGATTATTCGTAATAAAAAAAACCTTGTCAAAAGTTCTCTTTTGAGATAAATTAAGAGTATCAGTATAAAATGTAGTGTTCTAAAACAGATCTTAAAATATAATTATTAACTATAAATTTCCGTATAATTCGAGAATTGGTAAGAGAAAAACGCGTGTTTCGTGAGACTTTGAGGGGCGATCGGAACGAATAGAGTTTGCAGGCTTTGACGGGTATAATGAAGGCGAGTGAACGAGCGAGCGAGTCTTGAGATATCGCACAAGTTCTCGCACTGACTGTAATCTGTGAATTGACGCGTCTCTCTTGTAGCATTACGAGTGCTAATAGAGCACCGAGCTGCGAGGCAAAAATGGATTATTCGAGGGAGAAGGAACCGGAGTCGATTGAATTTATCGGGGATACTGGGGTTGGGGTGGAAGAGGGGGGGGGGGGGGGGGTAGAAATGCTCGATAGGACAGGCGAGTGCATCTCGACGAGTGTGTTTTCCCGAGGAGTTAAGTTCCTGGCCGGAGTCGATACTTTGTCGGTGGTTTTTGTGCTGGATGGTTGAAAAGGGAGGGGGAAAAACAAAGCACACTCGAAGGACCAGCGTCGAATCGAGTGTCACTTGTCTTCGCCGCGGCGAACGTCCCTCCGGGCGTTCGCTCGAGGGGAGAAACGGTCAAATCGATACACCGTGTTTTGTTTTAAGTGACGCTAAAAGGGTCCGACTAAACAAAACACGGGAAACATCGGAATCCACCCCCCCCCCTCCCTTCCTCTACCCCCTCTAAACGTGAAATCCTTGCAGGAATAGATGGAGAATGACTATACCAATTGATTTTCAATGATCGGTAGCAAAAGTGCAACGAATTTTATTCATTTTGTAAAAGAATTCTCTCTCTCTCTTCCTCATTATGTAAACATAATTATATCATTTTTTGACGTTGCAACGGTATATCCTATATATTTATAATTCATCTTTAAAATAATCTAAATATATACTTATATTTTATTCTTTACATAAAATACAAAATTTGTCCACTTGAGTGTATTTTCATAAATAAATAATTACTAAATTCTCTGGTTAATATCAACAGACGCTATACCAAATTTCAAGTTTTTTTATCAACATCCCCCACGCGAGACTTCAAGAACAACGCAAAGATAAATTTTGTTTTTATTTTCAATCCACAGCTGCACCGGAGCGCAAAAAGTAGATAAATTGATATCTTTTTGATCTTTATCAATTTGACGTACAGTATATCTATATACAATAATATAAAAATATTATAAAAAGAGGGAAGAGGAGAGAGGGTTCGATGAGTGACCAGAGCAGTGAACGAAAAAGTTTCCGAGCATTGTTCGCCGAGTGTAGCGAATTCCTCGCGTGGAAACGAGTGTTTTAACGGGTTCCCCTAACTCGTGCACCGCGGATTCGTTGGTTTTCAGGCTGACTCTAGTTCTGGACACCCCTGGAATCACCAACGCGTTATATATAGCACAACGACTCAAAGAGTCGATATAACTCATTTCCTATATATATAGTATATCTATAAAAGATATTGTTATGAAAATTGAATGACCCAAACTTTTTGTATATACTATATAGTATAGTGTCTCAACCGCAGTCCAATGTACTTGCCGTCGAACCACTACTGTGTCTCTTGAGATATAATAATATAAAAATATTATAAAAAGGGTTGAGAGAAGAAAGTGGATCCAATGACTGACCATAGCAGTGAACGAAAAGCTTCGCTATTATTGTTCAGCCATTATACCAAATTCCTGACGCAGAAACGAGTATTCCACGTTTCCCCCAGCTCGCGCATCGCGGATTCGTTGGTTTTCAGGTCGACGCTAGTTCTGCCCCCCTGGAGGTCCCCAGAACCACCAACGCGCGTTATACGGAGCACCGTGTGGCGGATAGCTTGGCTCCGCAAAATCTATTTTCATCCGCAGGATGGAGAGGAGAATGGCATTGGTGGTGGTGGTGATGGTGATGGTGGTGGGACGGCCAGATGTAACTTTGCTCTCTCTTTCTCGCGTGGCAGCGACGCGTGGTGCATCGATCGTCAGATGTCTCCCGACCCCAACTCTCTCGCTAGTCACTCTCTCACCCTCCTTCTCTCTTTCTCCAATCTGCACTCGATTGTTTCCAGCTAAACTGTTTGCTTTCAGTCGGCACTGCCACCCTTTTGCCAAACGGTACCGTCTATTTGCTCCGTTTAATGTGCCGCGTTTTCGAGACTCGACGAATTTTCGAGTGACACTCGCTTGCCAATCCCACTACCTTTATATATATATGTATATATATGGGACAGAGCAGAGCGGGGTAGAAGAACCTTAAATGGAGGAATATAAGCGGTGTCAAAATTCAAGAAACACGAGCGGAGTCACTCGATGGGATTTTGGTCGAAGAATTTTTGTCTACTCTCTCATTTTTTTTACTCCAGCTCGCATAATTATTATTACCGGATTGAATTTCGCTCGTAGCCGCGAGCTGGATGAAATTAAGACGGCAGAACGATAGGTTTTCAATTCGAAAACAATTAATCACCACTTGGCGGGTGCCTTCTACTCTCTCTCTCTCTCTCTCTCTCTCTCTTCCTTAGCCGGTATAACGGCTTAATTATAAAACAATCACGCGCGTAGCCTCTCTTCTCGACGTAAAAGGCGATCGAGACGCGAGCGAGGCCCCCACCGTGTAATATTTGCTAAATCATCATCGGCTCGTTTGTTAGCTGCTATCAACCACCGTCGCGAACGCCGACGATGTATGAAAATCAGATGTATATATATATATATATATAAGGCCAACCTATATCTATACAGGGTATAGGTATATATATATCTTCAAAATTCTGTTAACAGCTATCAACCACGTTGCGAACACCACCAATGTATACCTCTGAGATGTATTATATAAGCACTAACCTATATATACAATATATACATATATATATCTTCAAAATTCTCTCATACCTCGACCATGTAATCCACTCTAGCCGATATACACCGAAGAAACACGAATAAATTCGAATGAAAAATACATATATATATATATATATATATATAGAAAACCTTTGGATGGATCCATTTCACCCCGAGTCCCAGATCTCTTCCGAAGACTGTCCTCCAGTCCGAATTAAAATATTTCAAAAGAGATTCGACGTTCGTCGAGAGATCGATATCTATAAAGAGGCTTCTCGTTTCCTGCTAGCCAAGGGAATTCCTTCTGTTTACGGCCGGTGGATGATCGGTGCGACCGCTAACCGTCTCGTGGTCGGTCCGTCAGTCGCTTAATTAAGCGTGAAACGAGCGACAGGGTAGCACAGGACACCTTATACTCTCCTCTCGTTGTGAGGAGTAAGAGAGAGAGAGAGAGAGAGAGGGACATTCGATACACCCACAACGAGAGAGTCCATTCGCGAGATAGTCCCGCCTGCACACAGGAAAACACCGTAGCTGGGTAGATAAACTGGTACCTGCCCCTGTGTAACCGCCAGGTAACCGGACACCCTGATCACGGACCACTGAAATCCTATATGAAGCAGGTTGTTCTCCTGCAGCGAGGAAAGCACCGATAGCTTCCTCGACCGAGAGCTTTCTTTATCCACACTTCTTCATCTTCTTCTTCATCTTCTTTGTATGTATATAGAACGCGTGGATATCGCATTTTCCTCCTCAACCCGAAGACAACGTGTCAGAGCCACGTTGCAGACTCATCCTCGGATCGTTACTCTTAAGCTGGAGATTCATCCTTTAATTTAGTTGTTTCATCGAGACTACGGTATAAATGTACAAAGCGTTCGGAGAGATATGGACAGGGAGAAAGGACTCGTTTGTAACGCGAGTTCTTCTCGGGTGAATTTCTATAAGGTTAATTACCTGTGGAAAAGGGGGGGGTGTATATATATACGCGTAACGAGCAGCGTCGGATGATCGATGCTCGATCGAGGGCCTCGGGATGGTGTTTCAAGGTCATCGAGAGTGGGTTTTCGCGGGATTTTTCGTCTCGGTTCAACGGGGAGTTATCCACCTTCGATGGGGTTTTTACGCGAGGTTCGTTAATCCTACACCGAGATGTGTATTCAAGAGTGGTATTTAGGGACGTGGATTGGATGTCTCGGAGTGCTGCTCGGAACTCGAACAAAGATATCGGTTACCTCTTTGCGCGCGATTCAACAGAAGTAGGACGCTTTTCAACGCCTCCGTTTCAGCTCCATTGCACCTTCCTGGCCATTCTTCTCGCGCGAATCGAGCCTCTTTTTTCGCCAGCCACGTAATTATCCGGCTGCTCCTTGTGGTCCTCTAATGAGCGGCAATTATGGTTTTTCTAACGGTCCTTGATCCTGTCGGTCTGTTGTTCGGACAGGACTTGGTGCTTCTAGATGGTTTATATATATATATATATATATAGGGACTGTTGATTAGTGTCAAGCTTTCTTCATCGTTTCTTCTGGGTTCAGACATACCTGAAGAATTCTATAAAGTGCACATGCCAATGCTTATATGTTAATGAGTAATTATATGTGTATGTCACTGTGTATAAGTGTGTGTGAGAATCACTGCGATGTAAAACAACGTCCATCGACTTTGAAGATCGAGGAATACTGTATATTATAGTTACAGGTTCAACTATACCGGAAGTCTCGTCAAGACCGAGACGCTTATGGTTTTTGCAACGATTCCTGATCCTGTTGCCTCGAAATAGTATATATTTACAAATACCCTTGATATGACAAGTGTCAACCTTTCGCCATCGTTTCTTCAAGATTCAAACGTACTCGACGATTCTCTGTAGTGCACGTGTTAACACACATATATTAACGAGTAATTATAAATGAGAATCACTGCGATGCAAAACAACGTCCATCAACCCCGACCGATCAAGAAATACTACATATACAGTGTAGTTACAGGTTCAACCACCGAAGTCTCGTTAAGATCGAGACGCTAAAATTAGGTTCGTGCTTCGAGAGAATAAAGATAAATAAAAATTGGATGAGAGGTATTAGCCGATATTGAGGGTAGTGGGCGTGTGATATTGCTGCGGATACGCGTGTCTCTGGCACGAAAGGTTAACAAAGAATCGAATAAGATTGGGATAAAAGGGGGGGGGGGGAATAGCCGGACGCACGATCCCGCAGGAGCAAATCGATATCGCGTCAGGAATTAGCGACTTGTGGTCCAATATTTCGCCCTAAATTTGTTCACCCCCCTCCCCCTCTTTGAGTATCCAGCTATTGCCACAAGGTGACGCAGAGTGAGGGGAACCCCCGTGGAGCTGCCGTGAAAACACACCGGCCACCTTCGTAGTTAGAAACAAAAACCTATCGCCACGAAAACAAGTGACAGCTGTCCCCTCGAATCCCGCCAACCATTTCTACGCATCAAACTTTTCTACTCCTCCACCACACCCTGGCACTATGCTTTTCTACACCTTCGTCTCTCACTTCCTTTGTGCAACCAACACACACACACACAGGCAAGAATAATTCTAGCTATCCGTCTAATCGACTCAATTTTCTTCATTGCCACAATATTTCTTCTTCTCCTTGTGGCTAATCGAAAGTATGGATTAAAAGCACAGTGATATATATATATATATATATATATATATGTTGGATCTAATTACGAGCAAGTAGACTTATTAATTTAGCTTTTTCTTAGATTACACTTTCCAACCTGCTTTCTAGTGATGTTAACGCGCTACCACTACCATCAATCACGTTACGTCGTGACAAGCTTTAACAAAAAGCTACCACGCGAATTGTCCGGCCACCCTGAGCGAGAGCCACTGGCGGTACAGGTATACCTTATGTTTATTAAAGTGGGTGTACGCCTGTTTCTCTGTATTGGTAATTTGTTACAGTTTTCCTAAAATAGTGGCACGCCTTTTGGTTATTTTCATTTGTAATTATATAGAAAAAACGTTATTCATACTTTGAGAACCACTGGCTAAACTTACAAAATTTATTAAAATTACAATTGCCCGATGTCTAAAAACTACAAGTTTGAAAAGCTGTCGGTGTAGTCTCATTTTATTCCACTGAAATATTCAAAAAATACTATTACTAAAACAAGCACCTCCCATTGTATGATAAACCACACATACATACTCTGTCCAAATACGTAGAAAACCAATAAAAACAAAAATAACTCAAAATCTCCAAATTAAAAATTAAAAAAAACCAATGGCACACATATCCTCTACTTATTCCACTCAAACACAAAAAACCACTATACCAAACCCAGTACCTGACATCCAGTATGAGAACCACTGTCAAAATGCATAGAAAACAAATTCAAACAAAAATTGCTCAAAGTCTCGAATTGAAAATTGAAAAAAGGGTAATAGCGTATCCTCTCCTTATTCCACCGGTGGTTATGTAGAAATCAGAGGCTCCACCACCACATGGAGGTATTACGTCACTTGTATAGCTATATATATACATATATATATATCTGCTTCTCGACGGCGGCAGGACTGTCAGAGTGGCAAGTGTCGAGTGTCGGGCAGCTCGTAATCCATCACGAAGGGCTCGTGCGAGCAGGTGTCATGCCGGGCCGGGGCGCTAATGATTCCGGCCATCTAACGTGAAATTAATCATTGCCTTTGTCTTCGTGCGATACCACGCACGGATCTCTCACCAATCGCCCGTGTGCGCGCTCTAATCGAAATCTTATCCGAAACCATTACCAGCCTAATTATACCGAATTGCCTTTTCTCCCCGCACGAATAACCTGAAGAGGGGGGGGTGTATCCGTGCAAATTCACCCTGCGAATTCATAGACGAGTGCGCTTTTCACCACCGAGCGTTTTTGAAAAATCTATTTAGCCCGCAATCAGCGAGCTACTATTCGTCGATGGATAGTTCCACACAGTCATGTCCATCCGGCAGCTGCTCTGCCTTTTCAGTATTATTGCGTTATTCACTGAGCGATTATATTATATTCAACCGGAGACCAGTTATATATGTATATATATATATATAATTTGCAAAATCTTTGAATACCAGTTCAATGTAGAATATTATAAATAAATAAATATATATATATATGTGCTTTCTAGAAGATACCAGGGGAGAGGGGGGGGGGTTGTCTGGAAGAGAAAGTAAGTCGCAAGAAAAGGGTCGACGAGTTTGACGCGCAAAAAGGGAGCGAAGAACGCGCGGAGCAATAAGAGAGAGGGTCGAGGGGAGGGTATGGTGGTAGTCGTCAGACAGGATCTGCGTGGAAACGCAAACAACGCGCTGCCTTCTAATACACCGGGGACTTTATGAAAATCTGATAACTGGAAGGGTGGCGTAACGCGTTAGGGAAGAGACTCGAGGAGGATAGGGTGGGGGGGGGGGGGTAGTGGGAGTACTTCGCAGGGCCGCGTTAAGCCATTCGAGAAAAGCTCGTGCGGCAACCCTCGTCGTACCGACGAGGTGTTTTCGGCCCCTTCGATATATATATATATATATATATATATATGGTTGGGAGTATACCTTGAACCACCAAAACCCCTTGTTCCAACAGTCAAGAGTTTCTTTGCCTCGCAAGATAAACGCCTTTACATGCGTAAATTGAAAACATATGGCAATGTTATTATTATTGATATAAAAAATAAATTTTTTATTAATTAGTAATTTTTACTTTGTTGCTGTGCAGCTTGTACGAAGAGCGTGGAGGAGTGGAGCCAGTCGATTCAGACAATCTTCTATATATTGTATATATGAATATACGTGTATGTCTACTATATATATATATATATATATAAATGTGTTGTGTGCGTTTGTCGGCGTAGGAAGAAACGCGCGCGTGCGCCCGCACCGAGATTGCTCCGGGGCTTTCGGGGCTGAGCATATTGAATAACTCGCTCGCTGGACCGCGAAAATATACCACGCGGCTGCCAGTATGCGAATCGACGTTCCTGAAAGGACCTTTCAGGATCCTCGGGGCGGATACCGTATCCTGCCTATATACGACTCCGATAAACTACGTTGAATTCGCGTTACCCTTTATCAACCGTTTAGAGAGACACGCTGTTATAAAAGGCAGTGTGTCTTGTTCTTTAGATAAATTACTTTCTTTATTCGGTATTTTATTGTATAGATTCTGATATTTTTTTCGTTTTGGAGATTCAATGTTTTTAAAGTGAACTTGTATATATATATATCTAATAAATATTGGAGTATTAAAGAGACAAATCTTAAACGAAATCGATAAGATTCTGAGAAATCGAAGGAATAGTTTTTTCGAATTAGTTATATTTATATTTATCATTTTATTATCTGTTAATTCTGGTATTCTCCTTCCATACAGTACACTTGACTAAAAGTTATCTTATAGACATCTTTAAGTCATCCTATTCACTAAAAAGACACCTAAAAGATATTTTTAAGTCATTTGGTGCTCCATGGGCTGTTATACCCATTACCGACTGTAAAATAATTAATTCCTATTAGAAATTCAAAGATATTAAAGTGCACTTGTATATGTAATAAATAAAAGCTTTAAAGAGAGGAGAAATTCAAGCAAAATCGATACGATTATGAACAATCAAGGAAATATATTTTCTTGCAACAAATTATATTTTATTTATTCATAATTTTATTATCCATAAATTCTCGTATTCCCCTATTATATCCATTAGCAACAGTGAAAACATAAATTAATTCCTATTGGAGGATCAACGATATTAAAATGCACTTGTATATATAATAAATAAGAGCTTTAAAGGCAAGAGAGATTCAAGCAAAATCGAAACGATTATAAACAATCAAACAAATATATTTTCTTGCAACAAATTATATTCTATGTATTCATAATTTTATTATCCATACAAATTCTCATATTCTCCCGTTACATCCTTTCACGACTGTAAAATAATTGATTCGCGTTTGGAGGATCCACATGGTATTAGTGTGTATACACACGCATACAGAATATACTAGGAGTGTCGAGAGGAGCAGGAGGGGGGAGGACCGAGATTCGAGCGAGATCGATGCGGTCGGAAAGAAGAGCGGAGGAGTACACTCGGGAGGATTTTCACTGTTGGTAGGTTGGCAGGATGCACATAAGCGAGGAGGGAGCCCATCCGGGGATTCGCAGGATTACGTGCAGGAAAATGTGGCTCGAGGCCAAAAACGGAATGTCGTTAGGTTGGGTAACGATAGGTACATCAGAGCCATTGTTGGATAACTCGGTCCCGTCTATGGCTACGCGACTCTGACTATCACTGTGTACCACTCATATATATATATATATATATATATGTATATACGTGCACGTATAGAGACACAAGCGTCGTGGACCGAAAAGCTTGGGGGCCAAAGAGAGAGAGGGAGAGAGAGAGAGAGAGAAAGAAAATTGCCCAATCGCTACATTATTTTCCTAAAAATCGCGACAGATGTGTCAGCTATAACGCAAACAGAGTGGAAATTGTTGGTAATGCAGCGCGATATTCTGATTTAGTCATTGTTATTACCTTACCTATCGCGTTAATGGTTGCCCTATTTTACGCCGAAACAGAAACTTTATAATGGCGCCAACTCAATTTTCACGGCATCATAATTATTCGCTAAAAGTTCATTGCGAAACAACGAGAGAAGGCGATGTATTATTTTTATACAGTGTGTGTTTATGTGTGTGTGTGTGGAAGTAATTTTGGTATACATTTTAACAAGTACACGATTAATTGACATTGCACGAGTTCGTCTCGCTAAATTAGAGCGGCATATTCGAGCGATCATCGATCGTTAACGATATATCAATTACAGCGTAGATGTAGGTAATGACTATTAATTACTTCATTCGGAGCATAATAATTAAGCTTGACGTTTCTACACGAAGGATCTGGGTCGTGACTTTTTCTCCAGAAAGTATCTCGCTATTTTGTTGCTGGAATAAGAAAATCCACTTTTTACACAATGTTGCTATGGGTGCTATACCGATTAATCATGTAACGAGACGAAAAAGACCTTGCAGAACGATTAACTTCTTTTTAATAGTGTCAATTTTATTTCCGCTTTTTACACATTGTTTATAAATGTTCTTGCGGGAAAAAATTGCGAGAATTATTCGCTAATCGAGATGATCTTAATGCACCATCGAATTGTTGTCAAGAAAATTGTGGCAGATATTGTATTTATCAACCGTCATATTGATCCTGTGAAGAGTAATGTTCAGTATAACTATGTATAGAGTTATAGTTTAAATTGTATGAGACGAGTAAGAAGAGTTTTATAATTTAAACGTACATTCTTGCGTAGGTGGAAAAATGATATTCCTGTTTCTAGATATTGTAAATCTTTGAAGCTTTAAAGCTGTAACGTTTTAGAAGTTGTAAATATTTTAGGAAACTCATTTTCAGTTTTCTTTCTAGAGGATAATGTTAAACTTCAAATTATAACGAGCAAGAAGAATTTATAATTTAAACATATGTTTTTGCGTAGATGGAAAAAGTGACGTTACTGTTTTTAGATATTGTAAATCAGCGTAGTTTTATAGCTGTAAAACTTTATAAGTAGTAAATATTAAAAAAAAAACTGTTTTCAATGTTATTTGTAGTGAATAATGAGTTGAAACTTCAAATTATAACGAGTAAAAAGAATGTATAATTTTCATGTACGTTTTTGCATAGGTGGAAGAATGATGTTACAGTTTTCATATTTTGTAAATCAGCGTAGCTTTAAAGCTGTAAAACTTTATAAGTATATAGTAAATATTTCAGGAAAAATTTATTTCCAGTTTTATTTCTAGAGGGTAAATTATACTTAAAATTACGACGTGCGAAAAAAATAAGAATTTTATAATTCGAACACGTGTACGTTCTTATACGAACGTGTAAAAAGTGACGTTACTGTTTTAAGATATTGTAAATCAGCGTAGCTTTAAAACCGTAAAACTTTAGATGTAGTAGATACTTTGGGAAAAACCCATTTTCAGTTTTCCTTCTAAAGGGAAATAATGACAGTAGTATAGACCGACGACAAATATCCGTACAATACGGCCACCAGGCATTACCTGAGAAGGAGTTGCTCGGAATCGAAACGACAGGTGGTAACCCGCCGTAGGCACGTCGTTTTTCTACGATCTACGCCCCGTCGACGAACCTCTAATGACGATCAGTCGTGACTGCTTGTCCAAGGATAAGATTATTTTCACTCTGCCTCTTTCTCGTGCTTTCTTTTCCTGACAAATCCATTCCTACCGAGAATGAGCATATCCGTAGGAAACTATGCCTAACTTTCGAGTATATATATATATATATATATATATTTCCCTACTAAAATTAGTATTCTATAACATAAATGTATATTTAAGGAAACAATGATTGATCTGTTTAAGCAGAATTTGTCTGAGTGAAAAGGACTAAGCAATATTTGACAATTTGTCAATTTTTTATACTGCGGAAATATCTATAACGATAAGTGTATATAGTTTGAAAGGAAGAGGGTGAATTGTGGCGAGAAATTGAAAGGGATGGAGAGAGCAGCTCGTTGGGACAAATGTTCATTTGCTCGAAAGGGTAAAGGCTCAAGGACGTATTATTGTGAAATCAGTGCTTTGCGATATAAACACATATTAAATGGAATAAGATTGATCTATTTAGGGGCAAAAATAAAGAAATTCTCTCAGTGATAGAAATCAAGCAACATTTGACAATTCGTAAATCTTTGAACACTACGAAACTATCTATTATAGTCTGGAACTAAAAAGAGGGTGGGTCGACGAGAAATTGAAAGGGATGGAGAGCAGCTCGTTGGGTTAAATGTTCATTTGCTCGAAAGGGTAGAAGGCTCAAGGATGTATAATTCTGAAATTAGTGTTCTACAATACAAACATGTATCGAATGAAATAATAATTGATGAATTTAAGCAAAAATCAAGAAATTCTCCGAGTGATAGAAACTAAGCAAAATCTGACATTTCGTAAATCTTTGCAAACTACAAAAATAAGTGTAAATATTATAAAAGTAAAAACAGGGTGAATCATGGGGAGAAATTGAAAGGGAAGCAAATCATCTCTCAGGGAAAAACATCAATTCGCTCGAAAGAGTAAAAGGCCCAAAGGCATATAATTCTAAAATCAGTGTTCTATAATATAAACTCAACCGAAACAGAATCACGATTGATGAATTTAGACTAAATCAGGAAATTCTCTCAGTGATATAAACCAAGCAAAATCTGACATTTCGTAAATCTTTGCTAACTACAAAAATAAGTGCAAATAATATAAAAGTAAAAAGAGGGTGAATCATGAGGAGAAATTGAAAGGGAAGCAAAGCATCTCTCAGGGATAAACATCAATTCGCTCGAAAGAGTAAAAGGCCCAAAGGCGAGTACACGTATCATTCTGGATGGCCCGTTCGAGAGATTTAAATCGGTACACTCGAAAAGACGAAGAAGAACGTGTCCATGTACAGCTCAACCTTTGTTTCTTCACGAATATCGTAGTGCGATTTCAATGTGTGCGAGCTCTTCGGGAAGACGAGTGGTGGGAACGAATCCAGGAACACACAGAACGTATACAACGTCGTCGAAATGCAATTTGAGAGATGTAATTCGAAAATCGTGGTGCGCCCGACGGCAGCGACCCTCCGTCGGACGTCGAAATGAAATTACGCGACCCTCGACGCTGGCAGCAGCGATTCACAAAGGCCGGTCGTTTGTGGATCGTAGGAGGAGGAGGACACGGCACGGAACAATCTGGCTAAACGTTGCCAAGCCGCTAATCGTTCGGCGATTAACTCGCATTAAGCGGAACTCGCGCGTCGCGTCCTTGAAACGTTCTCCAGCGAGTGGTACGAGTAAACGACAAGCTCGACGTACCTGTTTTTAGCAGCAGCAGCACGGTCCCTCTGCCTGCGGTTCTTGAACCAATTTCCGACCTGCGTCGGCGTGAGACCGGTAGCATCGGCGAGTTCCCTCTTCTTCCCCGGGTTCGGATAAGGATCCTGAAGGTAATATTCCCTGAGCAGTCTCCTGGTCCTCTCCTTGAAGCAGTGGGTCTTCTGCTCCCCGTCCCAGATGGTGCGGGGGAGGGGGAATTTCTTGCGGACCCTGTACTTGTCCACCGGACCCAGAGGTCTTCCGCGCAACTTCTCGGCTTCCTGGTAATGGGCCTCCAGCCACATGGCCTGCAGCTTCCCGTGGGAATCTTTGGTGAACTTGTGACGTTCGAGGATGGCGTAGAGCTCCCTGTAGTGTCCGGAGTGAAAGGCCACGATGGCCCTTGCCCTCAGGACAGCCTCGCTCTGGTTGAGCTCCTGGATGTTCGGGTGGGCCACCGGAAGGCTCCAGAGGAACCTGGCCAGACGCTCGATGTCGCCGCTCTCCTCGAGGGTCTCGCACACCGTTGCCACTTGGCCGACGGTGAAGGAGAGGGTCGGCAGGGCAAAAACCGGGGCTGGCACTATCGGCCCGGTCGCACCTCCGCCGGCAGTCGCGCTCCCGGCTGGCGCTACCGCCGACATTGCTCCAACTGCAACCACCGCAACTCTCTGCAATTCCAGCTATGCACCCTTGCGATCTCACTCGACGCGCGACTTCTCAGCTCGAGCACCTTCTCATCGCAACACCGGATATCGATTTTCCGATCTTCTCCACTGGACCGATCAGTCTCTCCCCCTCGGCACTCTTCCCGAAACTCCTCCTGGTACCGACGAAAAACCTTCCATCATTCTTCCCGCACTACCTATATATATACATATATATATATACTATTTCTTCTATCGAACACTCTTTTCGTTAGCACACTTACGGACACAATATATATATATATATATATATATACTACAGAGACAAGTATACCGGAACCCGAAGAACAAGAAGAAGACCTCGATCGGTGACACGCCGAAGAGACGATGTCTTAAGGTCGACGAGGTATATCGAGGGTGGGTGGGTAGGTGGGGGGGGACAAAGGGTGGATACGAGCGAAGAGTCAGTCGATAGGACGTAGTGCGTGGCAGAGAATCGAATGCTGGGTAAGGAGCACGGAAGGCTTTTCCGTATCGCGGGTATCACGCGAAGCCGTTGCTGTTGCCTGGATCGGATCGGATAGCAAACTGGTTTCGTTTACAAGCCGGCATCTCGGCCCCGGCCCTACCCAGCATGATACGTTTGTACGCGCCCGTTGCACCGGGAGTCCAGCCAGCGGCTCTGCAATCTACCCTACCCTACCGTGTATCCTCTCCCTCCTTCGCCTACCTCCGCTCCGTACCCTACCCCGTGCTGCTCTTCCCCCTGTCCGCACCTCCCCTCCCCCCTTCGTCTCTCCGCCCCCCTCCAACTCCCGTCACCGCCACCACACGCACACACCGGCCCCCCGACTCTACACGCCACACAGCACCGAGCCCGACGGAGCCGAAGAAACCAGCTCTACGACGACCTTCGTCACGCAGGGCCAACACGGAGGAGACACTCGCTGCTGTTCCCCCGGAGGCCACGCCCCTTGCCAACTTCCCGATTGGCCATCTCCCATCCCCGTAACCATGACGACCTTTCTTCATCCTTCCGTGCAACGTGCGGGAGTACGTTTGTGTCGGTTTAATTATCCCCTCTCCTCTGGGCTCTACCCCCACTCCTCCGAGCCTACGCTCTGCTCCTACCCTTCCCATCCTCCTCTTCCCCCTCCACCTTACCCCTCTCTCCCCCTCCTTCCACCTTTCCATTTCCATTTCCATTCTCGTTCTCCGCGCAGGAGAAGGGGCATACCTCGAAACGTCAGAGGGAGACGAGTCGATCCGATCTGCTCGTGCCTTAACCCCCCCCCCCCCCCCCCCACCTCTTCTCACTCATCCAGTTCTTCTCTCCTTTTCTCCTGCCTCTCCGACCCGACGGATACCCGGCACACACCATCACCACTGATCTCCGCTACGGGTCGCTCGAGCGAGGACGGCGCGCGCGCCACCACAACCCCCCTCCCCCCTCCACATTATCACCTACGAACCTTACACCGTTATACCCTTGCTTACGTTCGTTCATATTTCCAATGTTAACGCTCGCTACTCTTCCAACGTGTCACGTATGTTCCCAACGTTGTATCGCACCGTATTATATATATAGTACAGTCTCGTTGGAACACCAAAGTCCCCCAATGATCCCGCTCCTGCGGCAACCGTAAATTATTCTGGAATCAGCGGTTTGATTCCGTCTCATTTGTACACACGCGCGTATATATACACTTTTAAATCAGAAATTTAATTTTCCATTGAAATACAGATACACTCGCATGCGCCTGAGAGAGAGAGAGAGAGAGAGAGAGAGAGAGAGAGAGAGAGAGAGAGAGAGAGGATGGGATGGGGAGGGGGGAAAGGGGCGGTGGTTACAGGGGAATGGGGGGTTGTAGGGGAAGGAGGGCGTTTTATCAGACCTCTTCCTTGTACATGTATACTATATATATATAGTATATAGAACTAAAACGCCGCTGGAAAGTGCTGTATTGACGTCGGCCAAGTATACGAAACTTCATTTTCTTCGGTAGTCGAAAGTAGCTCGTAGCTTCTGTCGCCATGCCAATAGAAAATATCGCGAAAAAGCACCTCTCCTCAAAGAGAACGTACTTTTTTAACGCGAGCACGGATTTTTCCAATATTCCTCTCCTTATACTCGGGTCTCGGTAATCCTTTCTCATACTTTTTCTGCGAATAAATTTGCAAAATGTTACAATGAGATACTTTGTGGCTATATATATATATATATATATGTATATAAAACGTGTTTTAATGGGTTTATGGAGAGGGGAAATTTCTGTGAGAGAATTAAATAAAAATGGACCGTTTTCGTCTATAAAATATATACATATATATGAGTATCGAAGGAAAGAGCGGATAGCGGAGAGAAACGGAGGTGGCTGAGGAGGTGGCACTGAGAACATCCCCGATTTATCGAACGTAACTCCACTGCAGCCCTTCTCGTGGTAGCTTTGCTCAGCTTTGCTCTCTCTCTCTCTCTCTCTCTCTCTCTTGTCAAATATTCCAAGTTACAAACCCCACGTTGAAATATTAAAGTTTCGAACAATCACGAAAATCATCCACTATACCGCGAATAAGTGTTATACGCGTATGTAAATCGGTTTGTGTGTATGCGTTGGGGAAGAAAATCGTATTATCTTATTCGCTGGAGGGTACTTGGCTTGGTAGTGGTGCGAATAAATGTGACGTTTATACAAATACGATTTCTTCCTTCCTACCCCCCCCCCCCTTGCTTCCTTCCGGTAATTATCGATCGGACTCCCTCGTATTAGGACGTTTCGTTACACCAATCGCATCCATCGATTGGTCCGAGGGAAATCGGATTATGCGAAAAGTAGGATTACGAGAGTTTTTCAAAAGACATCGTCGCAAAACCTTGGATTTTTCCGGATACGATCCACCATCCATCCGGTACGTCGATCCCTGCAAAACTTCGTCGCTTCGGCTACCTGATAGTAGCATATATATATACACACAAGTATATACATCTCCAGCCAAATGGGCTACACCTTCAATTTTCAATAATTCCCAATCCTTTTCCATTTCCTCCAGTTCTACACCTGCGAGCATCGTCCTTGAGACAAAAACAAACAATGCTGTAAATTTTATAATATTGCTCATTTTTTTTATCCAACAAATTGCACAATTTTTCCCATGGAGAACACGTGATAATTTATATAATAGATTATATCTTTTATTTGCACACATTCATCCACGTTTTTAAACTCATAGTCAGGGGTTAGAGATGTACACACACAGTGAGAACCGAGAGTGAGTGAAAGGAGGAGTGTGCGAGGGGTGGGGGAAGATTTACAACACCGATATTATAGTACAGCTCGTAGACTTTGCCAATTGAAAAGACTGTGTAGTGTAAAGACCGAAGACGTCGACACGATATAGGTACACAGGTACAGGTGTATCTCTCTCTGGAAAGGTAGTGATTTTCTCCTGCAATCCAAAACACATGTTTCCATATCCCACAGGTCTCGAGATGGAGAGAGAATTCTACGGTTAGAGTTGGAAAGTGTTGGAGGCTACGGGATTCCCGTGGGGATTCCCTGTTGCTGAGTCAGAATGCTAGGTAAAAGCAATGGGAACAATCGAGTACCAGCAGACCCCTGTCGAGACTGCCGAGTGCCGACCGACCACCAATCTTCGGAGCCGGTAAATACTTATAGGCTTCAATTAACCCATCGACTGGTGGCTTCATTCTCGTATTTTCAAATTTTCTCTCTTTCTCTTTCTGCTTCAACATTCCGTGACAACTTTTCCTCGTTATTCCTCTTGGAGCACGAGCTTGTGTTCTGGTATATATATATATATATATATATATATATAGTGTCTCGTAAACGACCTGGATACTCCTCTGCCAAAGAGACTGTGTAATAAAAGTGCACAACAGGTACCAACACTTGCAATAATACATAATCCTGCGAGAGAGCACCGACCATAGTCCATTTTTGTAACACCAATGCTAAAACATGGATGAACGAAATAGTGCATATAATAACCCAATTGACGACGAGCACTTAGTCAGTTTCATTTTTCATCCTCGTGTACGCGATTACCTGTAATTCTAGCTGTTAAAAAGGCATGTACAATAAAAGTACGAGGGTTGAGGGGGAAAAATTAATGAACGTCTTTTATGTAAAACTCGACAAACTTTGTTTTTTTTTTTTATTGTTAATGGTGGAGGACTTTTTTGCAATTTTGCAGTGTTTTGTTTTGTGCTTGGTATATCAGAGTTTAAAGAGTAGTATAATAATTAATAAGCTGGTGTAAGCTTGGAGGAAAGCAAGATTAATAGCGAAGTAACAATCGAAGGTACTAAATTAAGTTGAGGGGGAAAAATTAATGAAAGTTTTTTATGTAAAACTCGACAAATTTTTTTTATTATTTTTAATGGTGGAGGAAGTTATTTGCAAATTTGCAGTGTTTTGTTTTGTGCTTGCTATATCAGAGTTTAAAGAGTGCTGTAATAATTAATAAAATGATGTAAGCCTGGAGAAAAGCAAAGTGAAATATCAAAGTTAAAGTCGAAGGCAACGTCGTTCGACGTCACAATTATTACGTGTGAGATGCGCGCGCATCCTTCTAATGGATTGCACCAGTGGCGTAGGATATATAAGGGAGCAAAATCGAGAGCGAAGCAATTCGCAAATGAATGTCGACCGATAACCACTGCAGCTTAATTTTCACAAGGATATTACAACGTGTTACATACACCGTCGTGTACCAGCTAGCGCGTTCTATTTATTGGTTGCGCATGCATATATATAGATTACACCAATGACGTAGAACGTACATTACGAGAAAGTCGAATCGAGGACGAAACAATTTGATAATAAATTTCGCAATGGCTTACGTGAATGTTACAATATTACAACGTCCAATGCCAGCACTTTAAAATATATTGCAAAAAAATAGAATCGAGAATGAAACAATTTGCTAATAAATTTCTCGGTCTGGTGCGAATATTACAGTATTACAGCGTCTAATGTTAACGATTTCAAATGTATTGCAAGAAAATAGAATCGAGAACGAAATAATTTGCCAATAAATTTCTCGACTACTCGTGCGAATATTACAACATTACAGCATCTAATATCAACGCTTTAAAATATATTGCAAAAAAATAGAATCTAGAACGAAACAATTTGCTAATAAATTTCTCGATGACTCGTGCGAATATTGCAATATTACAACGTCCAATGCCAGCACTTTAAAATATATTGCAAAAACATAGAATCGAGAACAAAACAATTAGCTAATACATTTCTCGATGACTCTTGCGAATATTACAATATTACAGCATCTAATGTCAACGCTTTAAATTTATTAATCGCACGTACATTTGTGTACAAAAATTTAGAAAATATTTGTTCAGAAAACATTTTTGTTGCAGTAATAAATCAAATTCGTTGATACTAAGAATTTCGAATAATTTCATTATTGTAATAGGAACAATTATCAAACACGAGCCCATTTCATTAATCGAATAAATTATACCATTGACATAATTTAAACAATAATAGAATCAAAATAGGGAACAAAACACCTTGCAAATAAATTTCGAGTTGGTTCAGGCGAACAATTACAACATACATCGTCGGATGCCAGCATATTAAACGTATCGGTTGCGCGCGCATCTGTTTAATAGATTAAACCAGTAACATAGAAAACACACTATGTATATATATATATATATAAAGCAGTCATATCGAGAGCGAAGCACTTTGCAGATAAATGTCGCGCGATAACGACTGGTAGTTCGCGCGCGTGGACATTACACCGTTCCATCATCTCACCCTGGATTATGCGAATCGATCTATCGCGTGCGTCGACCAACCCACTTGGAGCAATTTTCCCATTCCTTTCCATAGAAAACAAAAAAAAAAACACACAAACACACACTTTAGAAAAATGATCCTCCAACACGTACGACAGTTGTTTCTCCATATTAAACTTTTTTCTTCCATTTGCCTTGAACACGAAGAAATTTGTATGAGGCGAATTTCATCGGTTGATAGGACCATTGATTCTCGCGTATTTAGGACGAGGAAATTCTAAAGCTCTGCGATGAGTTTGATGGAAGCTGCGGAGGGGGGGGGGGGCAGAGTAAGGACGTATCGTTATGGGGATAATCCTCTTTCACTACCTCTGCCTAATATGGTGGTTATATTATTTAACGGCTTCCTAATGGGAAGGGGGACTCTCTCTTCCCAACCCCAATATTAAATACACAACCCCCTTGTTGCATTATACCCAGCGAGATCTCTCTTCCGAGTCTCCGGGCCAGGAAACATCGCTGTATATACCAATAAGCTGGCTATTACGAAATGGAAATAGCGAAAATACCCTGAAGAGTCTTCTTCATGGTATACTCCTCATCATCTTTCCTGTGTATATACCGTTGGTTGTTTCGACTTTTATTCGTAGCGTCGAATAGCAGGCGTTTCTGGATTGGTTGGGTCGATTTAAAGTTTGCTGATCAAAGATTGTGTTTAGGAGAGAGAGAGAGAGAGAGGGTATGTTCGCTATATATCAATGAGCTGGTTATTACGAAATGAAAATAACGAAAAAACCCTGAAGAGTCCTCTTCATGGTACTCCTCATCAACCTTCCTGTATATACCGTTGCTCGCTTTGACTTTTATTCGTAGTGTCGAGGCAGCAGACGCTGGCTGGGTCGATTTAAAGTTCGCTGAGCAAAAATTGTGTTTAGGAGAGAGAGAGAGTATGATCGCTGTATATACCAAAAGATTGTCCTTTTAGGAAAAAGAGGATATGATCGCTATATATCAATGAGCTGGTTATTACGAAATGGAAATAACGCAAAAACCCTGAAGAGTCCTCCTCATGGTACTCCTCATCATCCTTCCTGTATATACCGTTGCTCGCTTTGACTTTTATTCGTAGCGTCGAGGCAGCAGGCGCTGGCTGGGTCGATTTAAAGTTCGCTGAGCAAAGATTGTGTTTAGGAGAGAGAGGGTATGATGGGCCAAGGTAGAGTATAGAGTCGAGTGGCGCCGGGTTCTGTTTACAGAGGAAGCTCGGAAGTCGAATGACTGAAATTCGAGGTTTCTACCATGCTGAACGTTGCCTTCGGGAGGAGGACACTGTCCTTGGAGAGAGAGAGAGAGAGAGAGAGGGATGAGGAAGACCCAATGACGGGACTCATCTGCGCGATGGCGCCACGGAACGTTTGTTTGTTTTACTTTTCGGTTGAAGAATCCCGGCCCTCCTCTCGGTTCACCACTGGATTTTCCAACCGCGGGTTAATGAGGTCGCTAACGAGGGACACCCCCCCCCCCCTCCTACGACTAACTCCTCTTGGCTGTACGAATCATTTCGATCGTCACTTTTAATATTTTTCCTGTCTTGTATATATATATAGATTCTTGTAGAATGTGTTATATATGACAGATTTTCATCTCGTTGCTGTCTTCACTATTTTTGCTGGAAAATGCAACTAATTTTCAATTTTGTACCACGGTAATTCTTTCGCTTTGAGATCTTCAGGCTCTCTTTTATATAGTTTAATTTTATTTTGGCATTTCTACATTTATGTATAATAAGTATCTACCCCCACCCCTTACGGGACGTCACTGTAATTTTCATGTTTTCTCAGGGAAGCCAATCTTCCCTCAGGAATCGATAATTCTGCAAGTTATTCCTGCAGCCTTGCGAACGCTTCGTCAATCTGTGAAACGTCGAGTGTAACCGAAGCGTCGCGTCGCGTCGCGTCGCGGCGCCAGGAACACGCGGGAACGCAGGAAGTGCCTCGGGAACTCGATATCCGAGCCCGACCAAATAGCTTTCCCGCTCCTGTTTGTTATGTTACATCTTGGCTCGTCGAGAACGAACGGCTCTTTAAAACGCGTCTCCGTTCGTTCGGTTTACTGGAACAACAGCTTGATGGACAGATTTCAAGTTTGAGTCCCTCGGTGAACAATAAAGTTATCGATCCGTCGCCGGTCAAACTGTCCTGTGGGAGAGATATCTATATAGTTTGCTTGCATATTGCGTCCTATTTTGCTCCTGCCGAGTATATGCTGAATATTCGATCGGTTTAGTGGAGCAACAGCTTCATGGACGGATTTCAAGTTTGAGTCTTGTGGTGGAAAAATAAATTTTCAAAATAATTGTTTCTTCTCTGATTGAGATACAATTTTATCATAATTGTTATTGCTTGGTACATTACTGAAATCAAGTATATTTGGTAACGTTTGATCAGTTTATTAGAACCACAGATGGATGGACGGATTTCAAGTTTGAGTCTTGTAGTGGAAAAATAAATTTTCAAAATAATTGTTTCTTCTCTGATTGAGATACAATTTTATAATAATTGTTATTGCTTGGTGCATTACTGAAATCAAGTGTGTTTGGTAACGTTTGATCAGTTTATTAGAAACACAGTTGGATAGACGGATTTCAAGTTTGAGTCTCGTAGTGGAAATACTATTTTCCAAAATTATTATTTTTTCTTTGATTGAGATAGAGTTTAAGAATAAATATTGTTGATACATTACTGAAATCAAGTATACTTGGTACCATTTGGCCACTTTACTATAAGAGCCACAATTAGACAAGCAGATTCCAGTATTCATTTCCACAGCAAAAATAAAGTTCTCCAAAACATAAATTTCCTAACATCACTGCAACCCAAAACCAATTTCACTATACTCAACAAAAAATTTCTTCAACAAATATAATCACAACAAAATCACCTAAACTACAAACCTTCCTCATATCATCCCAAACCAACTACACACTATACATTGACATCATTCTTCGAATTTACAAAAAAGAACAATCGAGAAGAAGCTGATGGAAAGATTTCAAGTTCTCGTCCCTCGGTGACCAATAAAGTTATTGATCCATGGAGAAAACTGTCCTACAGGAGAGGCACGCAGCTTGGTTGCATATCGCGTCTCGGTGTTCGCAAGCGTTATATTGGCATTGTGAGAGGGGAGTTTGAAGAAGAGAAAGGAGGAGAGGCTCAGCCTCGCGTGACAATAAAGTTTAGCTGGAGGAAGATAGTCGCAGAGGTCTCTGGTACCGTATATATATATATATATATAGGAGGTATGCGCATTGGGCCGCCACATCTGGAAGTAATTACAGGAGGCTGGCCGTGCCGAGGGTCAGGTGCCGACAGCCATAGGTCCTTTCAGGTGAGAGGAATCCGCACGGTCTCTCCTACCACTCTATGCCGGAGTACCGGACGTGACGAGTCCCGGCCTACCGGGATTAGCGGCCATTTCGCGGTATGGCACAAGTCGCGATACCATCTCTCGTCCCCAACAACCTGAAAATCATCCAAAACTCTCGGCCCACTCGAGAAAACTCCAATATACTACATGTATATAGAGAGAGACTCCTTTTTCTGTTTATTTGCACCAATTTCCAAGAGACTCGATATTCTTTGTCTTTTTTTTATGTTCATCTGCGTAAACTTGATTTAGAATTAACTCGTAAGGTGTAAAAGTTTAATGCTCTTCTTTAAATCTCTTTCTTTGTCAGTTACATTTTTACTGTAGCAGAGCTGGTATTTTTTGACCTGTATATATATGACTCCTTCTTATTTGCACCAATTTCCAAGAGACTCGATAATCTTTGTTTCATTTTTTTATGTTTATCTGTGTAAAATTTGATTTAGAATTAACTCGTAAGGTGTAAAAGTTTAATGCTCTTCTTTAAATCTTTTTCTTTCTCAATTACACTTTTACTGCAGCAGAGCTGGTATTTGTTAATTTGTATATATATAAACTCCTTTTTATTCGCACCAATTTCCAATTTTTCCCCTGTCCAACTATATAAACGTCGAGTTACGATTAACTCGTAAGGCACGACGCTTTAACACTCTCCTTCAACCCCCCCCCCCCCCTCTCTCTCTCTCATTTACACCTTTGGCAAATCTCGTAAGTATTTAAGAAAACGTATTGGAGCCATTTGGCATTGTCGCACACGGAGCCTGGTTTTTCAGGTTGCGAGCGGCTCGGAAGAGATCGAGGATCGAGGTATTGATCGTAAGCGGCTTGGCCCGTGGGGCTTTCCTTTGGCTTTGTGCTTCGCGATCTCCTATTTACCATCCTCCTCGATTCTCACCTCACGACGATTTAAATCATGCCCCGCTGGAAGGTTGGATTATTTTTTTTACCCAATTATACCGGTCGATCGTCGACTGTTATAGCTTTCCTGCAGTCGAAATTACGGGTGCACGGAGAATTTTTAGCAGGAGCTTCGGGCTTTTCGTTATATACGTACGCTATAATAAGAGTATATATATATATATAGGAGTGTGGATGGCGGAGCAACAGTGGACCAGACCAAACCAGAACAGGGCAGCCCAGACCGTAATACGAGTTCATCGCGGGCGCGCTGATGCGTGTGTAATCCCGTGGTGCTTACCGATAGCATCGAGGGTTTTATTTTCATTATTCATTTGTTCGACGTTCCCCATGGATGGACGAGAAGCTTACACGCATAACCCCGTGTTTCTATGTCGCTTTAATCAGATAAAACCCGCGGTCGAAAATCGGCATGGAGCTGCCGTACCCGTCACTGCATTTGTGACGTGCGAACTTTAACCCCCCCCCCCCCCCCCCTCCCTTTTTCCATTTATATACATATGTATGTGTATATATAGAACTGTCAATGCTATCCGTTCGTTTTACGGTGTGTTAGAGATGCAACTGTACGTGTGCGTGTGATTCTGATGCTAGCTAGGATTAAAAAGTCTCTCTCCGCGTATACGGAGATTGTCGAAACACCCCGAACAACAATATATAGCCGAGCGTTTCGTATTGCGAGCGGAATGATTGGACGCAGCGCTGATTCTAACGCGGAATATTTTTTGGAGAATTATCTAAAAATATTTCAGCAGTTTTCTACTTAAATAAAAATCTATATTATATATACGCGTAAATATCGATAGTGGAGCTCCAAAAAATATCGCACGATAAAACGCGTTCGATGCGGTTGAAAAATATACAGATATACAGTTATCACAATTTACATACGAGTCTCTCGTAATCTTTTGTCAGAAATATCGAGACTGAATTAATTTTCATTGCTTCGCCAACACTTGGCCGAGTTATCGGGTCCAATTATTTTCGACCTTCTCACTGCTTCGATACGGCGAATCAATGGCCTATCGAGTGTAAACTTTGACATTGTATTTTCGCAGAGATTTGTTATAATGTTCGATAGTCCCTCTCTCTCTCTCTCTCTCTCTCTCGATAGAGAACGTCGATTTGCAGGTAGATTGCGGAGAACGCTGAACCCCCCTCTGTCTCGTTTCAGAAATTCGATACTCTTCAATGCGCCTGCTCACGCGTTTGATCGGCAAAATTTGCTGCTCGCGACGTCCCTTACCAGACGCTCGTAAGCGGTGTATTATTTTTCCATTGGCTCGCCAAATTGGCTCGTACAGTCTCCTCGAATTACGGTCACTAGACACCGAGCGAGCGAGCGCGAACGCGGCCCAAGAAACTTCCACCAGTTAGCCTCCTCTTTCTCCCCCCCCCCCCCTGCTCTCACCCAAATCACGTTCGATCGACCCGGTGGCATCCGCTGATCTCAACAAGGAGAAGAAGCAAAAGTCACTTCCGCTCCGAATCAATACCTCCTATTCTGTAATAGTCCTTGGTCTTATCGCCATTTTTACTCTTCTCCCTGGTACCACCGTACTTCCGTCTCCTCCTATATATATACATACGTGCACGAGGCGTTAACGAACACCAAACGATCGATCGACCAATCTCAACAATGAGGATAACAATGAGAGCTGGAGGGAATCTCTTTTAAAAAGCCATCAGGAGCGATTTTTGAAAGAGGAAGAGTAGGTTCTCCGACGGTAGCAGCCACGCATCCCCCGACATCTGGACCCTTCTTCTTTCACTGCTACATCCTTTCCGCACATGGTCCCTGCGCCAAACCAGAGTAACCGTAAACCAATAGCTGCGCCAGAGGGCAGCGAGATCAAACTTGGATACAAAAGAACGATCGCTACGTCGCGCGCGATCACGCTACCCGTCCGAAAGAATCGATGCTGAAATCCCATTCCTCCTCTTTGCCACCGATCAACATCTATATTTTAACCTTTGACCCTTGGTCGTTCTTTGTGTAGTAACAAACGTTTAAGGTTCATCGTTGTCTTCAATGCGAAACTCTAGTTTTTTTTTTCAATTTAATTATATATGTATATATGTATATTTTGGTAATCGTCATTGAATATTTCTCGTTGTCCTTTTTAGAAACTAGGTACCAAAAATGGGATTATAACTTGTTGACTATTATCTCTTAGAGATTCGATGCTAACCGTTACATAGGTTAACTGTTACTTTGGCTCTGCTGACTTACAATGAATACAGAGCTTCCGTAAAAGATATTATTACGATCTTGAAGAGATAATTCATGCGTATGAGCGAGTGATCACGCTACCATCCGGGAGAATCGATACTAAAATTCCATCCTCCTCTTTAACACAGATCAAAATCTACGTTTTAACCTTTGACCCTTACTCGTCCTTCATACAGCACCAAGCGAACGTAACAAATCTTTAACCCTAACCTCGTCATCTAACTCTTGTATCCTCTTCAACGCAAAACTATTTTTTTCTTACTTAATCATCTATATATACACATATTAATAGACATCATTGAATATTTCATTCTCCTATTCACAAAACTTCTACCAAAAATAAAATTACGGTTCGTTGACGATTAACTCCTAGAGATTCTATGCTAAACGTTGTTACATCAGAATAGATACAGTGTGCTACAGCAATTTAACTGTTACGCTGGCTCTACCGACTCGCAATGGATACAGAGCTTCCGTGAAAGATATTATTACGATGTTGAAGCGATAATTCATGCGTACGAGGTGCGCCGCATGAGGTCCTGGTAAAAAAAAAGCGGCGCGTAGCTAGCAGTTATTCAGCAGAGGCAATCAAGCAACGCTCTCTTTGTGCTCGTGGTTATCTTTCACGTGCGGTAGCCGAGCATTCTCGTTCTAGGTAAAGGGTGCTCTCCGCTGCTCTCTCAATGAAAAATAATCAAACGTCGTCGGTTGAAAAGTTTTATTCGAATACGTTGAGAGCCTCTGCATTGTTACCGGATACACTGTATGACTATGGCGAGCGTCGTGCTTCACAATGCTCGAAACTCGAAGTTTCCGCGAGGCCCAACTCGCGCATGCACACTCTAATAATTCTTCTTTCTTCCTTCTCTCTCTACGCAACGCTCCTATTTAAAATACTAGGTACTTTTGTCACGTCATTTTGTTCCTGAGCCTCGTGGTCGGCTAATATTCTCACAAGGTCGTTGTTGGACTCGACCACGTTCGTGTACGTAACGGTGTCCTGGTTTCTTCTTCGGAAGCTCCAGTGACCGAATTGCCTCCTGAACAGGAAGAATCCTAAAGAGACGAGCAACGATGCGATCAGCAAGGACGAGCATGTCCATAGAACGGGATAAAACAGAGTCCCAGCGTCCTCGCACTCCAACTCGTAGTTTGGTACATTCGACAGAAGTTTGCCTCTGTGTTGTTCCGGAGCTTTGCATCTGTTGGAGGAGAAAATGTTTGTTAAGATTATTTTGCACGTTTCTGATTGGTTATCGTTATTTTAAAGCATAATTAATCTCTGTAAAGAGTCATATTGCTCTTGCAGTATTAAACTCTCGTTAACATCTTGAAAGATTTCTGGGCTAAATATAGAATTGCTGTCGCTTAATCTTGAAGAGGAGGAGACTGTTATCATCCAACACTTTGGTCGTATAGACATAATAAGTTCATTTTCTTGTTCCTTTTTTTTAGGTTAGGGTCCGTACCGACACCTCGAGGAATTTTCTGGAAACTCTTCAGGGTTATCGGTATAATCCTGAAGAGGCGAGAAACACTGGAAATAAACTGGGAAAGTTACTACACCAGGTTTACCTAATTTCTTGAGCAATGTTCGCCAGTCCCTCGTTCTCGTTGAGCCACTGCATTTTGCAATTGCATCTCCATGGATTGTTCGAGAGATCTATCTTCGCAGTTCTCTGTATTACCGACCGAAGATCATAGCCCAGGGTCTCCAACGAACAATTCGATATGAGAAGCTGCTGCAGATGTGGCAGGAGAACCTGCGCGTCGCTCGGTGGGTAAATGGCATGAATGTCCTTGAGTTTTTTGCTGTGGGTGGTGGAAAAAATTTGCAGACCAGTCATGTTCGCCAAGTCGTTCAGTTCGAAAGACGTTAGATTGACCATGTAATTTAGTTGGAGCTCTCGTAAATGCGGTAAAAATAATCCTTTCAGGTGCAATATTCTGGTACCCGATACATCCAGCTTTTCCAGGGCAGCTGGTAACGTAGGAACGGATGTTATCGGGTTCATCGATAAGTCCAATACCGTCAGGTTCGATAAGGTCTTGAAGAACGCCGCGGGCAAATGCGAAACTGATACGTTGCGCAAATCCAAGTGTTTCAACGCGCTTGTGGTCCAAAATGCGTTCTCGTGAATGTTATCACCGATTGGATTATTTGACAATGACAGAAACTCTAAAATCTGAAACAAGTTTAATTTAATTATTTTTTCAAAAAAATTTAATTGACTCTTTTGAAAGAGATTAGAATTTTAATGAGTAATTGGGAGAATTTTATTAAATTTATTGAAATTGATTTACCTTCAGATGCTCGAACATGGTCTCGTTGATCAAAGCCAGCCTGTTCCAAGAGAGATCTAAAATTTTTAAATTTGGTATTTTGTGGGTAAGAGCTGTGTCATCTATGTATTCCAATTGATTGTAACTAACGTTGAGAACTTGTAAATTATATTCTTCTTTGCACAAAAAGAAAAATCTCTGAAGGTGGTTATGAGAAAGATCCAACGTTCGAAGGTTCTCCATCGTCGTCGAACAGTCCAAGAAACTGTTAAACTCATTGTTGCTTAAAATAAGCTCGGTCACATCGGACAAATGAATGGTCGATTGGATTTTCGTGAAAAAATCTTCTTTCGTTATTTTGCGATTAGAGAGATTTACCTGTAAAATCACGCGAGTTATCGAGTGTTCCAACATTAATAACAATTGCAAAATAAACAAAATCCGTTTAAATAAATTTTGTGTCGATGAAAGTTATTCTTGCTTAGTCGAGTAAAAGCATTTAATATCGCTCATAATCGCCTACGCGGGAGATGCACGATAATGACTTTGTTAGAATAATTCAATGAAAAAATTGTCAGTGGATAAGCGTTAGTAAAATAAATTCTGTACAATTTTTACAAATTTTTGTATAAATAATAATAAAGACAATAATGGATCGCTTGTGGAGATACGAGGAAAAAGTTGAATGCCAGACCCACCGTATTGGTAGATAAACAGACGTTAAATAGTAGGAGAATCGTGAGTGATTGAAGCCACATTTTGCTGTTCGAGCGATTTATCTTGATTCTTGATTACGATAGTTTTTTTCTTCGATCTTAAAACACACACTTGTCAAATCACACACCGTGAACGTCTAGTCGAAGCTGAACTTCTCACACATCGAGCAAATGAAATGACAACGATTTCATTCTCGGCGGTCACCGCTGCGATCGTAGCACCGAAATAAGGAGGGGGTCACGCACAGCATCGACACTGCATTATAGTGTAACCTTCCAGATATAAAATCTCTCATTTTTCCATTTTATTCTCTTCCAAAAGCTTTGCTTAAATATCTCACTTTTGGGATTCTTCAATAAATAATTGTTATCGAGATGATCTAAAATTGTTAAAGTTTGCTCTTGATGAAATAAAAAAATAATAATGAGGATACTTGGGGGTGGATAGCGTTACGTGAGATTTTTAAGCTGCCGCAATTGTAGAGTACTCTTTAATTTGCAAGAATACGCAAATGGGTGATTTATTAAGTTGTTCGTTCCTTTTACTTATATGGATAATGGTACATCACACACGAGTTGCGAAATACTCGTTATTGTAATCTGATCTCGGTCACAAGTTCAGAATTGCAGAGGCTAACGCACAACTTTGTGATAAAATGCGATTAGGATGCGAGACGTGTGTGCATCGCTTATCCATGGTCGCATATATAATTGTTTTTTCGTGGTTAATTACACTTATTTTTTCAATTAATTTACAGTCGCACTGCGGGCGATATTTATTGGCCGCCTCGCTTCAAAATTTCGCAAGCTTATCGAAAAGAAATTAAAGCAGTGATTTGAGAGACTACTGTGGACGTTCTATATGCTTCAAAGTCTGTCAAATATATCGCTAATTTTCCAATGGATTAGTGATTTAGCTAGTAGAGTATTATCTATTATTGTTATTGTTATATCTGCAGTCTTTAAAGAAAGAAAAGTATCGAGATTCAGTATTATAAACTAACGATGACTTGCTGAGAATATCGTACAGAACTTTGAAATGCGTTTATCATGTGAAAATGCAACTGATAGAAGCATAACAGATTTAAAGATTTATTTATATTTTATTGTGTCATTACCAATTTGTTCATTTTTTGGGGGTTTGTGGAGTGCTGGTAGCTTTAAAAACTAGTGGATTTGATACACGAAATATACTGGGCAGCATAGTCGCCAATGTACCGAAAACTTCTTCAGACATACCCTAGAACAAAAATACAAAATTGATGGAGAAAGAGCTTTTTTAGTCTTTAAGCTATTTGACAAGTGAATAATCAAAAATAGCGCTTACCTTTGGTACAAGAAACTGTAGATTTTTTAATTCAGCACCACCCCACGACGCCATCTCTATCATGAAACCTTTTACGCATTTAAAAACTAATTCAGCTCTTTTTGTACACCAAGCGACCGTCATATCCTATAGTTCAAATTAGAGTTGGTGAATTGTATGAAACACGCAAAATACATACTCTATTTTAATTATTCAATTATATACGTATATCAATACCTCTGACATTTCGTGAACGAGAAGTACGGGTATCGTTAACGTGGTAACATCGTTACAACAGGCAGTTTTTAATATATTTCTTAAGCCTAAAATTGCTGGGTGCCTAGAGTTGATGTCCCCTACAAGTTTGCCAGAATTAAAAGTATCCGCATAAATATAAATAGTGAGTCGTAATTACCTGATCTTAAAGAATCGTTTACTACCATATGAAATACAACGTGAACTTCAGCTAAATTGGAATGTCTGGTGATATACACGTCACCCGTTTGCAAGCTCTTGCTAGTTGACTTTCTTACCTAAACAATATTAATTAATGCATATTTTTTTTTATACATTCAATTTCTGTAATATACATTAAACATACTTGTAAGTCGCATCCTTCTCTATGATGCATATGCCTCCACGCAATGGCATCTCTCACATCTTCTCGTGCTTTTTCTAACTGTTCATCAATTGGAGAAAAATGAAATTCTGTAGTTAACTGGCATATAGAACATAAGTCTGCAATAGTCAATTATTTCATGAGACCATGGTATGTGTATAAGATCTTCCCATACTGAAGATGTTGTACAATTAAATACAATTTTATCAAAGAATAATAATGATAGTAATAATAATAATAATCACCTTTCGTTATTCCCGAATAACTACCTAAATGATTGTCACTTAGAAGAACTACACCACATAAATCATTTGAATACAAAGCCAAAGCCGTTTGTAGTCTTTGTGGTGTTGGATCCATTCTGCAATATTATATGAAATAAAAGCAGTTCATTGGATTGGCACTAAAATTTATATTGTGTATCTTCAAAATAGCTCACCCTTCATTACTTTTTGCTGTTCTACAAAAATCAAGAACATCTCCAGTTAAAATGCGAATATTATGCATTTGTTTCATTTGTGAACCTAAATGTATTGTGAAACTTTCTTCTAATACTGGATATTCAGCTGTATTTGTTTCTTCACTATGCTCACCCTTATTAGTGACTGAACCAATAGATGCTGCTATTGGAATAATAGGTGATCCCCTATTTAAAATAATCAAAAGTGTAATAATGTATAATATAGAGTTTATGATGAAAATTAGGTATCAATTAAATATTTACATTGGTGTTGGTAACATATTAGTTTGTTGCTCCTCTAATAACCTCATGATCCAATTTCTGTACTGACGCCGTTGATCTAATTTTAATGCATCAACTCTTGATCCCCAATGACCTTGCAATAAACTTTGCTCCTCAAAGTGTCTACCTGCCATTTCATTAATTGATTTTTCAGTCGAGCCAGCCTCCAGAGCTTCAACAGCATACCTCATTTCTTCTGTTTGCCTGTAAATAATAGTTTTCTTAATAAATTTGTGGTACTCTGGATCCTTTTAATTAGTAGTACGATTAAAAACAAAAATACAACAATAGACAGTGAAATATTAAACTTTGAAAAAATATCAATATTGCTGAAACTAATGATCTATCATAGAACAGGCCAAACATAAACAAGAATCTTGTTTGATCTATTTTCTCTGATGCATGGTAGTATAATTTTTTAATATTTAATAAAAATATGAACTAGCACAATATACCAATACTTGATTTTATATACTTTTGAGTGAGTTGTTCATAAGCGCTGTTTCTCATATGAATTACTTCAGTTACATCTTTTCCAAATTTATGTTCTGCTTGCAAAATAGGCTCTAAAGATGGTGAATGAATTAATTTATGATAAGCTGCTGCAAACAGTTCTTCATCCGTAGTACCAATTGGATCAGCATATTCTACTGTTTTCTGCTTGTATATTTTTTCCCAAGCTTTGATTATTTCTTCAATATCCAAATCACCTGATTTTGCAGCATCAATAAGCTTCTCAGTATTTTTATCATAATAATCTAATGTCAATTGCTTTGCAGTAACTTCAAGAGTTTTGAGTAAATCCTTTTCAATGTAACATGGTAATTTAAATAATGACATTATACGATGTGTCAACTCTTTAATTGAACCATTGAATGGAATTTGTAGAGGAATTTCAAGTGAGTATTCTTGATTTGTAGTACAGGTTGTAAATTGGTATTTAAAAATTTTAATAACACTTTCATCTTCAAGTATATTCATATTTATAGGTATAAAGCTTAACAGTAGTTATTACAAAATCATTAATGCATATTAAAGATTAATTTTTAAACACGGTCCAAAAATCTACCAATTCTGACAGTATACACACTACACAGACACAGTACACACTAGTAATAATATTTACATAAACTTAAGGGGCGTATTTATAAACGTCCTCCCCAAGGCCCTCAAGGCCTTTTCAAGGCTCAAGCTCCATTCAGCCGATTTCAGCTCATTTGGCCCAATTTGGCCTTTCTAGGCTTTTGTTGACTCGAATCTCTAGGAGTCTAGGACACTCTAGGTTATGGACGCCAAGTTGGCAACGATGCGGCAAACGTGAGTTCTCCAGGGGGTTCAGTCGGCCTCGGGCAGGGTTAGTTCAGGATTATAGATTGGCAACGCTGTGGACCGCATGGCGCTCTGTTAGCTAAGGTTTGGCTGGAGTGGCTGGTCTCTGGCCCTTAATTTTTTGTTAATTTCTTTTCAAGTTTCTAACCTCGTATTTTAAAGAATTTTATAAAAATGGGGAAACTAAATGTCACAATGTTGCGATATTTAAATAGCGAAGATTTTCGTGTATTAACAGCAGTCAGTACATTAAATTTTGTTTTAAATGATATATTGATTTTTGTTTTTTGAAGTATTGTAATAAAATGTTTTCTTTTTTTAGATCGAAATGGGCATGAAAAATCATGAATTGGTACCGGCGTCACTTGCTGCACAAATAGCTAATTTACGTCATGGTGGTGTACACAAACTTTTAAAGGAATTATGCAAACATAGACTTCTTAGTTATGAGCGTGGAAAACATTGTATGTTTAAGATATAATGTTTGTTATTTGTGTTTGTTTACTGAATTTTGTTTGTTGGTACATTTATTAATGCCTTTGTTCACAGATGATGGATATAGATTAACAAATTCAGGCTATGATTATTTGGCCTTAAAAGTGTTAGCACAGCGTGGTGTTGTTTCTTCATTTGGAAATCAAATTGGAGTAGGAAAAGAATCCAATATCTATATAGTTGCAGATGAAGAAGGAAATCCTGTATGTTTAAAGCTTCACAGATTAGGAAGGACGTGTTTTCGAAATATAAAAGGAAAAAGAGATTATCATCAGCATAGAAAGTCAGCTTCTTGGTTATATCTTTCTAGAATATCAGCTACGAGAGAATTTGCATATATGAAGGCCCTTTATGATAGAGAGTTTCCAGTACCAAGACCAATTGATTTTAACAGGCACTGCGTTATCATGGAGCTGGTTGAAGGAGGACCCTTGTAGGCCTTTATCTCTTTATTTAACCAACTAAAATAAAAATATAATTTTTTATTTGTTTCTAATTAATATTCTTTCTAGATGTGGTGTGTATGAAGTAGGTGATATTGAAGGACTTTACGATGAATTAATGGACTTGATTGTTCGTTTAGCAAACCATGGTGTTATTCATGGAGATTTTAATGAATTTAACATAATGATTACAAGTGAAGGGAAACCAATTATTATTGATTTTCCCCAAATGGTTTCAACTAAGCATGCCAATGCAGAGTTGTATTTCGAAAGAGATGTAAATTGTATAAGAGATTTTTTTAGACGAAGGTTTGGTTTTGAAAGTGAATTGTATCCAACGTTTAAAGATATAGAGTATGTATGAACATAACCTAATCTGATGGCAAATTAAACAGTTTTAGGAATCATATATAACTCCATTTTTTTTTTATGTAGACGAGAAGATTGCATAGATTTGGAAATTAAAGCTAGTGGTATAACAAAAAGTATGGAGAAAGATTTATTATTAGAAATGGGCATGGAATATGAAACTGAAGAAGAATATGAGTTGGAAGATGAAGCCACATATAATGACACTCACAGTTATGACGATGAAAAATATAAAGATGCTACTGATCAAATTATAAATGCTGATTCAGAAAATGAGATTGATCTATTGCGCTCAGAAGTGGAAAAAGTACTAAAAGAGGATTTTAAGATTTCTCCAGAAACGTTTTCTGTAGAAGAAAACCAAAGTATCAATAAAGATGATAAAATCCATAAGAAAAATAAAATTTCAATTTCAGAAAACTTGAATTCAATTGATGAAAATAACGAGACGCGCTTTGACTCTTTGCCTAATACTGATAATATCTCGGATAAGAGTTCCGCTTATAAAAATTATACATGCGATATGAAGAGCGTAAGGAGCACTTCAACTACTAGTACGATTCCACCTGATGTTATTAAAAAAAGGACAAAATTGGCTTTGGACAAACGTGCGAAAAAGGCTATTTCTAGAAAAATTTTAATTAAGGGTGAAGCTAGTGCTACAACTAGGGTAAGAAGAGAAAATAGGGATACTGTAAAACAATCATCAGGAATTTGGGGATGGGAATGATTAACATCAATCTTTAGAAATAATTATCACTCTATGTATATGCAAGAAAAAGATTTTTATTTTTACTTGTTATAATTATATTGTGTATGTGGTAATTTTCATGTATCATTATAATTTAATTTAATCTGTATATAGTTATCATGTATTTACGACATACACAAGTGGAAAACTATGAGACAAATATATTATAGCTAACAAGCATTTTTAAACCCTAAGCCTTACGTCTGGAAAAACGATTTTAATTATAAAATCTGCTCTCAATTTTAGTTTTAAGAATGTAGGAATATATAGATTTATGAAAATGTTAAAAATCTTTATAAAGAGCCAGGTAAATTATTTACTTAAATATATACCGAGTTTTAAAGAATAAAAACTACACGAATTTAAGAGAAAGCAAACTTACTCCGATAACGTGAATTGCGCACGCGATTACTGATACCGACTATATATACACGTCTTACTGTTCTAGTACTAAGCCCATTCTGTTGGCGCTTGTCGGGTGATTCGTAAGGTCGTATCAAATAACACGATTTACCTCAAAGAAAGTTGCTGCAGATAAAATTTAGTAAAATGGCAAAGGACAATCTTACAGCTATACTCTATGGCATTAATGATATTAGACTGGTTAGTGATAATTTTTTCAATTTAAATATTCTCCGTACGAAATAGATTTATTAACTTTAATTTGAACAAATTCCTAGTTGAGAATAATCGGTAGAATTAATTTCAGTAATAATTTTAATACTTACTTTAAGTCATTTACTTTATTTAAACGAATGTTTACTATAATTAGTGGTGTTTATAAGTTAAGAGCCTGAAATATAAAATTCGAGATATTTTATAGACCATTTGCAGCAGTAATAATGATTAAATCCAAGAAGGTTAAAGAATATTATTTTATGTGTTAAAACTTTGTAATACGTAACAAACGTTTTTACATGTATTATTATCGACCCTGAATTTTCAACTGTACACTTGACGCTGTAGGACGGCTATTGATTGTACAATATACATACTATATACTCACATGTATCTTAAAATGTTATTTATATTTTACTAAAATTATTGGTCTTAATTGTAATATTTATTTTAGGAGCAGACTCCAATTGAGGATCCCAATGACGACGGTAAGAAAAACCATTATTATTGATAAAATATTATAGTTTCCTAATAAAAATAAACCAGTGTCACTTTTTAATTTCATAAAAAAATATAATAAACACGTGACAAAGTAAACACTTTAAATACAAACAAAGTATCTTGTATGCAGAAGTACTTCTTGAAATGGGTTGCGTTGGAATTTGTGGGTCTGACGTCCACTACCTCGTTAATGGAAGAATAGGAGATTTTATTGTTAAGAAACCCATGATAATTGGCCACGAATCATCAGGTGTCGTTGTCAAAATTGGAACAAACGTGAAAACGTTAAAAGTACTAAATTTTTTTAATATTTATGTAAATTAGGAGCTTTATATATCGAAAGTTTATTTTAAACAGGTTGGAGATAGAGTTGCTATAGAACCAGGAGTCCCTTGCAGGATGTGTCATTTTTGCAAAATAGGACGTTACAACTTGTGCAAAGATATTGTATTCCTCGCTACACCTCCGGTACATGGAAGTTTACGACGTTTTTATAAACACGCAGCAGATTTTTGTTTCAAGTAATTATATACATTTACATACTCTAATATAAATACAAAACATTATATATATATTATACTTCTATATTACAATAATCATACGCGTTCACAGTAATAAGAGAAATTACTAGAATTGCGGTGTATGACAGAGAAAACTTTTTTTGATGATAAAATTAGTGCAGCAGTTTTTATAAGGAAATTACGAAATTAATGTAAATAGTTGATATTTTAGATTACCGGAGAATGTTTCTTTGGCCGAAGGAGCTTTTTTGGAGCCTTTGTCAGTGGGCGTACATGCATGCAAGCGAGCGAATATCACAATTGGCTCGAAGGTGTTAATTTTAGGCGCCGGTCCTATTGGTTTAGTTACATTGCTGGTTGCGAAATCTATGGGTGCCAGTAAAGTTGTTATTACGGGTAAGCCTGCTTGTGTCACGATAAAGAGCTATATATATACGTATGTAAACGATCTTCAAAAATATGCAAAGAAAAATAATTTATCGTTGCATCACGACCCTGATGAACTTGGTTACTTTAAAGCTAAATGTGGCGCATAGTCCTATTAAAATTTACAATGCCTATAACAGGATCTCAATCATAATAATTCTTAACTCGTGTTAACCATTCTGTTTATATTTGAAGCACCACGCTATTTTATACAGCCTTCGATATGTACACCGAGAACTCTAACATACTCTTTCAGATCTGATGCAAGATAGGTTAGATGTTGCCAAACAGCTAGGAGCTGATGCTGTGCTGTTGATGACAAAAGATGGCACTGATGAAGAAAATGTTCGACGAGTTCACGATTTATTTGGAGAGGAACCTGATAAAACTGTCGATGCTTCGGGGGCCCAATCATCGATACGATTAGCAATTTTGGTGATTATTATATTTTTAACGTACTGCGAATTGTATCATATTTATAATACATTTGTTTTTATATGTCATATTAGGCTACCAGATCCGGCGGTACAGCTGTACTGGTAGGAATGGGTGCTCCTGAAGTACAGATACCGCTTATCAATGCACTAATTCGGGAAGTTGATATTAGAGGAGTTTTCCGATATGCTAATTGGTGAGCTTATTACTCTTTACTTAAGCATTTAAATTTTCCAAGATTGTTACTTCGATACACCGCTTGATAAACTTTATTTCTTTTATTGTAGCTATCAAGATGCGCTGGATCTAATCGCGAGTGGAAAAGTAAACGTGAAACCACTAATAACTCACAATTTTAAAATAGAGGAAACCATAAAGGCCTTTGATACATCTAAAGATGTTAAAAGTGGGGCTATTAAAGTCATGATCCACTGTAAATAGTACAAATGATTATAGAAATTTTTATATAAATATACTGTTATACTAATTTTATATATAAATTTTGACAATATATATAATATAGTTTTTTAATCTATTTAATGCGGAGAGAATAAAATAATCTGAATTTTTGAAATCGTGATTTCAATTAATTTTTTCTTACCGTTTACGTTTAAAACATTCTTTCGTCTGCTCCATTGTTACTCAATCCTATTCTCTACTTATTATCTTGAATTTGTAACAGGATTTATCTGATGTTTCTATTGACGAAAATATTGTGTACTAATTTACTAATCAATTGACATGGTAAATTATTGTCAAGCCTTCGTAACATTTGCCGCTGTAATCGGAGAAAAACAAGTAAGATTGCGTTGTGTAAGTTTCAGTAAACAACTTATAAATGTTTTGATAACGTTACATAAATACTGAAATGTGCGGAGTTATGAATGATTGCGAAAGCGTTTATTATTTATTTAGATGAAAGCTTATACTTAATTCCTTAATTTCAATAAAGCGCGCTTTGCAATCTTACGTACAGTTTTGCGGCATTCTGTAGTTGGCAAGGCTGATTCAGTAATGTCACCGAGGTTGTTCATTCGAATAGTACATCGCTATTATAATATAGGACATAAATCGTCATCTTTTATGCTGCATCCGCTTTGCTCAGTTAAGTAATTTTATAATAAATAATCTATAAGTTTTAACTTACAGCGCGTAAGATAGAGCAAGGTCCGAAAATGGCTACAGTGTTTTATTAGATTAGGTTAGCAGCGGTGTAGTTAGCTAAAAAGAGAGGAGCAGGTTTCTGTGCGCAGGCGCGAAAATGCATGGCCTCGATAGGGCAGTAAAATGCAGTGATGCCAGAATTGAAACTTTTAGCCAGCAAAAAGACGAGTGAAGGGGTATACATATACGCGCTACAAACGCACATCTACATAAGATCGTGATTGTGTTTTTGTTGCAAAAAGAGTCTATTCTGGCATCACTGGTGAGAAATTAATGTTTTCGGAGCGAGCCGCGACTAGGAAGCGTAGGTATGAGGCGACGACTAGAGGTTGATTAAAAATTATTTAGATTCATGGAATGAAGAGTTGTAAATGGGTATTGAATAAATGTGGCGGTATAGGCCGCAGAAAAAGCATATCGAGTGTGAGTAATCTGTTTTTCCCGCCATTCACATCCCTGCCCATAGAAGATAAGTGCGTCTTAAAAGAGAACTAATCAAATCTTTCTATATCTTACAATAGCAGCGTCTAGTACGCATGAAAAGAGGTTATGTGAAGATATATTAAGAAGACAGATTATAAAATTATATTTCTGGCTACTTACAAATCGTTTATTGTTTATAGATTACAACAAAGTTTGCAATGGCTGAACTAAAATTTCCCAAAACTCTTCAGGAGTTTGGATATGGATTTGACTCAGGTTTGTTTTTATTGTAACTATTCAGACAGAATTCAGATGTTTCATTGATAAGTACCAACATAATAAATAAATCATAACAAAACATTCTTAGGCGGGAAACTTCGAAAATTAGATCCTTCTGTTGGAACTCCAACAAATGAAGGATTTGAATTTAATGTTAGTGATGATCCTCATTATAATCAAAAGCATTATGAAGCATTAGGAGAGGTAATAGTTTTGGAAATTTACAATAATGGATTATTATTTTACTATAAGTGCAATGTCATATATACAACTTCCACGATTGATTGTTTTAGATAATAAATAATTATGTGTATGAACTGTTAGAGAAAGAAGGACTGAAAAGGCTACCAGTTCCGAAAAACAGTACCAAGCCATTAAATATGAGAACGTTTATTTTTGCTACAGAGGATGCTTTTGAAAATGAAAAATTAATTATTCTCATCCATGGAAGTGGTGTGGTTAGAGCAGGACAGTGGGCTAGACGTTTAATTATTAATGATAATCTTGCAACTGGAACACAAATACCATATGTTAGAAAAGCAAAGGAGCTGGGTTATGGAATAATTGTATTAAACACAAATGATAATCATAGGATAATAAATGGAAAACCATGCAAGATTGAGGTAAATAATAATTGCTTGTGATACCTCATAGCTGTCTTTGTCTAATATTAATTATATTTCTTTGGAGTAGGGAAGCGAAGACCCACACAAGCATATGGAAAAAGTATGGATGGACTATATTAAACCATCAAAAGCAAATTACATAGCAATCATAGCACACAGTTATGGTGGTGAATGTACAGTTAAATTTGTAAGGTTCCTAGATGTCAGTTTTGTTAAGAATTCTAATTATTTGTCAATTAACGTAATTATTGTATTTGAAGGGTATAACTCACGTTGAAGAATTTAAGGAAAGGGTATTTGCAGTGGCATTAACAGATTCGGTACATATAGCACCTAAAGGATTTGAGCATGTTGTAAAGGTATTGTTATTATTATTACTATTACTACTTACAAATGATTACTGATCAGGCTCGATAATATTACGTTGGAAATATTGTCGGGAAAAGTATATACGACGAGATCCTTAAAATCCACTTGTTTAAGCATCGAGGATAAAGAGAAATTTCGGACAACTGCTGTATTGTCTTTCGTCAATAGCGCTGCGTGACTTTTATTAGCCATCTACCTTATCAAGTAGTATTTCAGGTTTGTGCGCTCCTCGCTTGATATTATTGCGCATTTGAACTTAAAAGCTGAATGGCCATAAGAAGTCAAAAGAGCCATTGAGCATTAAGAATTTATATAATAGAACAGCATGACTTCTTCTATTAGCCTACTTCATCACTAGAATAGTACTTTGCTTTATTTATGTCCTTGATGGCTGAATGTCAATAGAGACTGAATAATCCATAAATTCCCTTTGAAGAAGCACGAGCAAGCGATATCGAGCCATTTCGATCAATTGTGGAGAACTTATTTTTTTTTATTTTTTACAGGAAAATATTTTTTAAAGTACAAAATGGCTCGTAGGTTTATAAAAATGATAAAAATATTGTAAAACTTTAGAAATGTAGTTCGTACTCTATGCTTATAACTATGGTACATAAAAAGTGAAGACACCCCGTGGAGCTGTGGCATCGAGACAGAAATATAAGGGCGTGCTCGGAGATGAATGTCGTGCTCTGACAATGGTCGGTGCTCTCTCGGTGTGCCACTCAGCTCGCTGAGTGGAGTAACTGCGGAGAGAAGTGGCTATCTGCCATGGTTTGCCAGGAATCACCAGCAACTATGCAAGGCTCAACCCTCGTCTCATCCTATTGCAACGGGGCCACTAATGTCTAATGGGATCCTTACGCCTCAATGTCTGCTACCATTATACCATTGTATTCCTTAATACGGCCTCGAAGTTTTGAAACGATTGCTACAGACTACAGGCTATTGGTTTTCTAATCGATAACAAACCTGCTCGTCAGCTCCGTAACAGACCCGGAGGAAACTTCCACGTTCATCGAAGATACTCGTTCGTGCAATGTCAAAAAAAATGCCAAATTGATATATTGAAACAACGCAAGAATCAAAATTATGCCCGAGGAAGTAATATGCTGTGGTATGCGGACGGTGCAGTGACAATTGCATTATAGTAAACGTTGGTTAATTAATTAGAGTGCAGGTGCAAACAAACGGACGATAGTTATATACACTGAGAAGAGCTGAAACTTTGGTACTTCGGGCAAATATAATCGGCACATTTCCCCCGAGAGACGATGCCGGCTAGGAGGACCGCGCCTTTACCCGTTGCTCGCGGGCCTCGATGACGAATTTCCTTGTTCAAGCAAGCGCATTTGCACGAGCGCACTAATGCACCACGTATAAACGTGTATACTATGCACATGTATCTATATATATGCGCATATCCATTTGCAAAGCAGGCTTAACGCTATCGGTCGTACACCACTGATCGGTTGTGTTTGCCCACGGTGGGC
The DNA here is from genome assembly GCF_024137725.1 of Prorops nasuta. Lineage (NCBI taxonomy): Eukaryota > Metazoa > Arthropoda > Insecta > Hymenoptera > Bethylidae > Prorops > Prorops nasuta. The sequence goes on along the minus strand of NW_027116811.1, from coordinate 4,696,231 downwards.
CACTTCCGAGTCAACAGCAAATGGGATTGACTCTCGTTGATCGAGAATATCACGCGAAGTGCCTGTCCACGGTATACCACTGTATATTAGCACTACTCCTTTCTCATGGCCGGTAGTATACAACGACGCACGTAATTTTATCCAGCATATACTGGGTTGCACACTACTACTCGACTCTCGAGAGACAGAATAGCTTGTAAATATAAGAATTACCCCATAAAAACTTTCTTAAACTGATTGTTTTATGGCTTCCGTATGATCCGCACGTGCGACGGGGTCGTTTATTTTATATACTTGGAAGGAAATACAATTCTAGAGGTAGGAAAGGTATCCTCTATTGTTGCATGGAAGCGATGCTTTTTTATTTCGTTCTTGTGGTCGCAGGTGGTGGAAAATCAGACGGCGCCTGCGAAACCTTACAGTTTAAAGAAGGCTATACCTTGGCTAACGTGTGGTTACAATTTTGCGGTCACTAGGAATACCATAGTTTTTTTTAAACTCGCTATAATAATTATTCTTGGGATTTTTGATCTTTAAAAAATTTTCTTTTCTTCTTTCAGGTATCGAGAAATTGGGCGTGTTCGGAGAAACCACTGGATGCACCAGTACTCTCTCTCAGCGGTGATATCGAACGCGTTTCTGCTGGTAGGTCAAGCTATCGTTAATACGTTAATTATGTTACTGGATAACAGAAACGTAACAGATTTTATTTATTCTTTACGCAGGTCATACTGTTCACGAGATGTCATCGTCCTCTTGCATGGAATCTCTCTTCAAATTTATAGAAAATCGTTACAAGCTCTCAACAAATGCAACACGGAGTGACAAATAATTTATCGCTCAACACCTCTATTTAATTAAACATTTAACAATGTTGATGTAAAAGTATAATCGCTTTTCACTTCAAGTTTTTTAATTATAAACAATACTTTTTATCTATACTTTGACGTCTATTGTTATTTGCAAACATTTACCAACTCGCTATCTCCGCCTGTTAGTTAATTATTTAGTAATAGCTGTCCAGTGCTCCATAATTGAATCAGGTTTGAGGTCATTTATTTCTTTGAGAAAGAAAGCAGAACAACGGTAGCCGTATATCTATACTATAATTGCGTTAGAGTAATTGTGTTACGACCATTTTCTCTCAGACTATGATACTCTACCCGACTAAGGCTATAACAGCACGAGGAACAATTTTATTTATCGAAAAAATGTAAGAGTCACACCACTAGATCACGTTACATGCAACGGTTAATTTTTATTTAACCTTGAAGAATTACACTCGGATATTGTAATCGTTAATGAGAAAAATAGTTTGTAAAAAAAAAATGAAGTAAGATAAGAACGATCAATGGCTGCAATCTTAATGTTATCGATATACCATGCTTCAATCTTTTTTATCAGTGAGTCATAAAAAGCTCCTTCGTAGAGCGTATAGAATTCTTCCATCCCTCGTGTGTTTTTGGGATAGAAAAAAAGATCTCTATTTTCGGAACCGTGATACCGATCACTCTTGAGTTATAAATGAGGTGTAGCCTACGTAATAAAATAGATATGATGGCTGATAGAATGGTTGACTGATATAAGAAAAAAAATCAAGTGATAACTTATAAACCTATGGGAACCGTTGAGCATATATCTTTGGATTAGGGTATCTACACTACGACCTCCTAAAATATCAGTCAAGCAAGCCCGACGAATCGACCATTCGTTATTACCGTTATATTTATAGAAAATGAGGTACGTTTTACTCGATAATGAAAGTTAGAAAATGTTTTCTTCGCTATACTTAAATCACATATATACGAATAAAGGGAAATCGTCGATTATTAAATTCTCAAGTTAATTCCGAGCTGAAGGATAAAGCCTGATTTTACCATTTTTTGTATACCGAGCACAAAAATAGGTTTTAAAAATTTACACTGAATTTGAAAACCAAAAAAATTACGACGTATGATTTTACTTTGATCTAACATTTAAAAGGTAGACTATAATATTTTTTTAAACATCTATTAGTTTTGGATCAACGGTTTCATAATTACCAAACGACTACAATTAAAATCCCACTTTTTGACCCACTTTCCATTCATTCGAAATCGGTTGAAACCCAGACTTTCTTTTCAACTCGTATCAAATACACACTTATATATATAGAAACTAAGGGTGGTAGCATATTTCTCCAGCAGTTTTCCAGCGGGAGAAAGTAACAGTGTCGAGGAAAGGGTGAGGTATACCTCACGAGTTCGCGTGGGAGGTCACGTAAAATCGTAGGTAGGGGAGGCGACCCTCGACCTCCGACCAATCGCGAAGCTGGCTTCGAACCTGGCTGCCAATGAGAATTTCGCCGGGTTGACCTCGTGCGCGATTCTCCTTGGACTTTGGCTTTGGAGAAACCACCCCTGTATGCCGATCGAACCTCACCTTTCCTATTCGTCGGCTCACCATCCATTTTCCGCACCAACTCTTTCCACCACTTCGACGACCCTGAAGAGAGAGAGAGAGAGAGAGAGAGAAAATCGTAATTTTGTCCACGCAAAAATTCGTCCGCTGAAAACTCTGCAGGGACTCTCATGATTTTTCCATCGAGATTTCACAAGAAGAGGAATCTCGTTGGAGGTGCGCAGAAAAGGATAACGAATTGTAATCTCGATAGGAATAATTCGATTGGAATCGTGTCGAACCCCATCGAGCGGAATTCACACGCGGGACTTGGAATTCAGAGCGACACAGTGGAAAGAAGCGAAATCACATTAGGGGTAAAAGAGCCCCAGTGGTGAGAGATGCGATCTATTCTAATACGTATTGCGGGGTGCGTCGTTCCTCTAAATCTCCTCGACAAATTCCAAATCCTTCGAGATTTCTTAACTTTTGTGGAATCTCCTTCGATCTCCCTCCCTCTCTCTCTCTCTCTCTCTCTCTCTCTCTCTCTCTATATATATATATATATATATATATATATAGCACAGTGTAGCTGCTGGCTCGAGGCAAGAGAGTCAGTGGCTCGCGCGTTATCGAGTTGGCTGCGATAATGCTCGGATGCTAATTAGAGTCTTGTTACGAGAGTCTTTGGACGCTGAGGACAGCGAGTTAATTGGAGTGGTGCACCAGGATCCTCTACTTTAAAAATTACCCGGTGCTCCAAGTTTTCGGGTGGCAATATTTGGGAGGGGGAGATTGGAACGGAAAAAGATTGAAAGTGTGAGTATATATATAGGGTGTGCAGTGTCGTGATTGGTACGCTGGTGCATTATGCCGTTAGTAGAGACGATAGCGCTGGTTATCGAGCGGGGGTGGCACAGTAATTACTTCCTTGGGGTTGGAGACGTGCGCGCGCCCCACAGGGGTGGGGTCAGAGGTCACCCAGCCGACTCGAACAACCTCTGGACAGCCAATCAACGCTCTACGCATTTCCTGTCTTTCGTACACGTGTCTACTAATGTGTATATATATACAGAAACAAAGATTGGATATATTTTGTATAAAAAAAAAAAAAAAAACCCAGTGTATCCCATTTTCTATCTATATATACAAAGTTGGTTGAGCGTTCGATCGTCTCGCGAGAAAATTAAAAATTTATTTTATGCTATTTTGCGGACTGACGAGTCCTGAGAAGGATAGCCCTGGTCAGGGGAGTTGATAGATGATGGGAATAAAAGATCAGCGCGGGATATACGCGTCTAATTAAAAATCTCACTGGCCGCCAACGCAACTCGTCCGTAAAATATATAACGCGAGCTAATCGGAGCTGAGGAGGAGTACGAGCCGATGCTTTTTTCTCCTCTGGAAGCGCGCAGGCTTCATTAGCCCTCTAATGCGTCTCGCGCCCTCTATCCAGTCGAAGCGAACGAGGTCCTAGAACGATTTTGTATCGAGTCTCCCTCTTCTTATCCCCTTGACCGTTACGTATATATATATATATATATATATATATATATATAGTCAAGTGACTGATGAACCTACCGCTAATTACCTCCTTTGTGCTTCATAATACCTGCATATTAATAACTTACATTTATAGGGCCATGAAAAATGGATATCCACCTTACTCCTTTGGTCCCGGCTCTTCGCCTTCTAGCGCAATAAAGTCTGCATACGCTTTCAGAGATTCGAGCTCGCGTAGATCGAACAAAAATAAGCAATTGACCTTCCGTCGCTTCTTCTTCTTCTTCCTCTTACCAAGGATTTATGCTTTTAGACCTTTTCTTGCTCGTCCATACGTTTTGCTTTTTATGGTTCCTCGGCAAAATAAGCAGCATACGGCAAGTTCCAATTAAGCTACGTAAAAGTTTTGACAATAATCTATCCTTGCAAATATGATTCCGCCTGAAATGATACCCTCGAGGAACATTAATAGGTTCGAGAAGAAAAGGTCTTGACATTTCGCGTAGCCCTTAAAGGCGCAGCAACCCTTTCTGACATAGGAGTCGTTCTAGTCCTTTAACTGACATTTAAATTTATTGCGAAAGCTAGGATGTATCGTGGTAATGGTTAAGACGAATACAATTAATGGGAAAGCGTACAGAATTTTCCGGAAAATTTGTTTGTTTCTTGAGCCTTCGCCAGGTTTTAGGACACGAGCAACGACGTTTGTTGGCATGGAGAGGTAAGAAATGACGTTACGAGAATCCATTTCCGGGATGAAAACTGACGATACACCGTCATAGCAGAAATTGAAGCGCTCTTTCGAGATCAAAGAGTCTCGTGACGATGCGCGTCCATTGAATTTCTGGTTTTAATTATAGTTGATACTTTGCAATGTTTCTGCACCAAGGGACACGCTGGTTCCGCTGCAGAGCCAAGGGAATACCTGAAGAGAAAAATAATTTCAATGGCGTTCGATGAAGATTGCGGGGACCTATGAAGCAGCGGGAATTTTGAGATTGAATTAAGGGAGGATTAACAGGGGCCCGTTTGATGTGCAGAAATTTTAACACAAATTTCCTGCTGCTCGTATGGAGAACGGTGACCGCTGCCTACCCGAAGAGGAGTATTATAGTTCGTGCGCAAAGATAATTCATAATTCAGTCGGTTTTTGCCTGAGCACTTTGGCAATATTAAACACAGCCGTCGAATCCATAAGGGGCACCCACAAAGCTGTGGTAAGCTCAAAGCGCACCTCGTCGTGTTCATCCAGCCGCATTTTGCTCGGCTCGAGTTCCATTCTGCTAGAAAAAGTGAAAATCGAAGCTGTATCAAAGCTACCGGGTGTTCCACGTTAATTACACCAGTCACTGTGTCATTGTAGATGATCGGAACGCTAAAACAATACTCGAAACACAATAACCACTTTTTTGGAACCTTGAAGTACCAGAGACTAAAAAATGATGAAGATCACTGATTGCTCCATAAATTGCTCAATTTTTCAGCAAAATTTATATAAACTTAAAGATCACCTCGTCGTGTTCATCCAGCCGCATTTTGCTCGGCTCGAGTTCCATCCTGCTAGAAAAAGTGAAAATCGTTGCTGTATCAAAGCTACCGGGTGTTCCACGTTAATTACACCAGTCTGCACTGTGTCATTGTTGATGATCGGAACGCTAAAACAATACTCGAAACACAATAACCAGCTGTTTGGAAAAAAATGATGAAGATCACTGGTTGCTCGATAAATTGCTCAATTTTCCAGGAAGAAATATATAAGCTCAAAACGCACCTCGTCGTATTCATCCAGTTGATTTTTACTCGGCTCGCGTTTCAACCTGCTAAAAAAAGCAAAAAATCGTTGCTATCAAAGCTGTCGGATATTCCCCGTTATAGAAACGAGTCGCAGTATCATTGGTAATGATCGAAACGCTAAAACAACACTCGAGACCAAAAAATGACGAACATCACTGCTAGCTCCACAGATTCCACAATTTTTCAGCAAGAAATAAATAAGCTCAAAGATCACTCCGTCGAGTTCATCCACCCACATTGTGCTCGACTCGCGTTCCATCCTGCTAAAAAAATAAAAAATCGTTACCACCAAAGCTACCAGCTATTCCCCGTTAACAACGTTAGTAATGAGATCGAGCCCCCCCAAAAAAAAAAAAATACTCAAAATCACAAATTCCTCCTCCAAACCTCGAAGTACCAGAGACGAAAAAATGACGATGACTGGTTGCTCGATAGGTTGCGCAATTTTTCACCAAGAAGACATATATATAACGTTCCGAAGCCACTTACGCTTTCAGGATTTATCTGAGCTATAACGCTGGGAAGCTTATGAACATGCGGGGGACATTTACCGCGTCTTCTATTCACCAAGAGCGTATAAATTACGGCCAGCATTTGCTGGAAGAACATATTCGCGGTTATTGCGGATGTTCGCTGCTTACCTGCGATCCTGCACGCCAGCTTAACTGCTACGATTTTTTCACCAAGTTCCTACTACCGCGAGGTAATCGGTGTAAAGGCGGAAGGAGTCACTCTGGTGGTACGATCATGGCGAAACGTCGTTTGATCGGATTAAGCATCAGCTGCAAAAACGTAACGACGTAAAGACGTAACGACGTAGCAGTGAAACGTTTCACTTCGAACCCCCCCCCCCCCCTTATCCTAGTTTAAACACAGGAAACATCTACATATACCAAATTCATACACTTCCCTCGACCAATCTTCGATGAAAACTTAACGATACAACGGATCACGTGACCCAGAGGAGTATCGATCCAAAGTTGTAATAAATTTCTAAATTTGACTGATATATATAGCTACATGGACTAAAGGCGAACGTCGGTCAACACCTGAGTTTGTCGACTCTATCGCCATCGAGGCTCCTTCCCTCCGCCTTCGTACTCGGAGGGTGAAATCAATACTTGGCTCGTCCACGAACTCCCGCCTTCGTCCGCTCGTCCACCTTGGAGCTCCTCCAGCGAGTCCCTACAGTTTCTTTTTTTTGCAGAATTTTATTTCTCTCTTGGATATTACGTTGTTGAAAAAATACACTTTGGAAGCTTTTAGATTTTTCGAAGGAAGTGCTTAGCACGAATATACATATATATATATAATAATAGAAGCTGAGGATGCTACCGAGACGAGTTCTCAATGTCTTCCACCTTGGAGTTCCTCCAGCGAGTTCCTACAGTTTCTTTTTTTTAGAATTTTTTTTATTTCTTGGATATTACATTGTTGAAAAAATACACTCTGGAAACTTCTAGATTTTTCGAAGGAAGTGCTTAGCACGAATATACATATATATATATAATAATAGAAGCTGAGGATGCTACCGAGACGAGTTCTCAATGTCTTCCACCTTGGAGTTCCTCCAGCGAGTTCCTACAGTTTCTTTTTTTTAGAATTTTTTTTATTTCTTGGATATTACATTGTTGAAAAAATACACTCTGGAAACTTCTAGATTTTTCGAAGGAAGTGCTTAGCACGAATATACATATATATATATATATATATAATAATAGAAGCTGAGGAGCCATCGATACGAGTTCTCAATGTCTTGGTAGTATCGACGTAATCACGAAAGATCCCGTTGTTCATTGTGTATAGTTGGCTGGGAGATTCCCCGGTTGAGGGAAGACATCCGAGCCGAGGAGAGGATGGAGGCAGCTAATAACTAATAACAAGTACCTAATAAGCTAACGCCTAGTCGAATGGTAGCGTGGGATATTACGAGCTCCATTAGTCAGGGCGAGGCAAATTGACAGGCCCCACAATGAGGGAGACTTCAAAGGGGCGAGAGTGGCTGTAGGGCCGCGGTCGATTAATCTCGGCTCTTGCATACTTTGCTTCGCGAGAACCAGAGATGAAGAGGGGGGAGGAAGAAAATAAAAAAAGGAAGACAGAAGGCTCCGAGAGGAAGGATCTTCGGCTAGCCGAGTCGAGGCTCGATAAGGTCTCCGAATCATCGAGTCGTACCTTTTCAGCGGGTACTCGACCTTGATCCAGGAAAAGAGTGCGCGAGTTCCGCGTGTTCTTTGGTCCCAGGACGAAGGACTCGCTTTTTAAAAAACTCTTTTTAGAAGTCGACATTGCCACTGTCTCACAACGATTTTTCTTCATAGATCCATAGATCTTTGATCCTCAATGTCAACACAATGATCGATACCTATATATATATATATATATACATATAAATTTGTATAATTTATTCCTCCTCGTCAAAACAAGCTTAGTATACCAATTGAAATAAATTATATACCGTCATTTCAACTTAGCTCGTAAAGCCTATATATATACACGAATGAAAATTGAATGTTTGCCAGCCCTAAAAGCAGTCCACGCTTGTTTTTCATTTTGGATGGACGCGAGTGGTACGTGACGTAATCGTGACAACGCAGCACAGAGAGAAGCACCAGCAATACACGCTGCGAGCGATCGTCGCACGGCAGATATGGAGACCGCCGCGGGAAACAATGGTTCCCGGAGGGTTTTATATCGCCGTTGTAAGATCGATGTACGTGCCGCCGTTGGATTGATCAATACAGTTGTATGGAACGTTGCAACGATATCGAGCACAGCATAGTGACGAGCCAATAGAAAACTGGACAATGCGCCGCGTACAGATACGCGTGGTTCTAATAATGGCGAGATTCACCTGGCTACGCGGCGCGTTCGACAATGAGGAACGCGCAGGGGTGGAGAACAATGCAGCGCGAGGAGAAGTTTTCAGGTACCACCTGGCCATCGCGAGCCCCTTTCGCCGGCTTGACCGCCGCGTTTCCTAATTCCGCGCTGTGGTCCGGATATTAAACCTCGATGAACGACCGGAAGTAATTAGATCGGCCTTCAAAAGCCTTCCACCGGAAGCCACCAGCAACCACCTCCGAAGGGGCGAGAATTTTCGAGCAACACTTGTTGGCTTTTATTTGCCTCCCCGTCCACTTTTGTGGCTCTTTGATTTCGTGACGCTATTTCATTGTTAGGGAATCATCGTTCTTTGCTTTAATTATGTAACGATTGATGTTCATATAAATCAGCGGTTTATATATTATATATATATAGATATATAGCTTCACATGGTTTAAAGTAAAGAGTGGGGATGAAAAAATCGCATCGTTCTCTGTTGTAATTATGTAACGATTGACGTTAATACAAATCAACATTTCATAGCGCCTTACGTGAAACACCCTGTATATATATATAGCTCTATACATGGTTTTAAAGTGAAAAGTGGGGTTGAAAAAATCGAAGGGGGAGAAATCGTACAGAATATTGCGATGGAAATAAAACGATTGGCGTGACTTTAGTGCGCGTAAAGCTAAAGAGATCTCTCCGTGACTTTAGTGTTGGCATATATAGAATATCGTGGCATATATATATATATATACATTTGAAACTCCTCTGGTGGTGTTGATTTTCTCGCTCCGTTGATGTTACTGTTGTAAGGGGGGGGGGGGGGGGGTGCGAGTTTATCTCGAGAGGGAAAGAAAATCTCCACTCGAATAATTTTTTATCGCGAGCTACTTTCGCGCGCGAGAAATATGAATTGTTAATAGAAGGTAAAAGCAATTTTATGTACTCGACGTAACGTCATGCCGATATTTTCTTGGGAGAGAACGAGAGCGGCCCTTCTTCTTCTTCTTCTTCCAACCTCGCGCTCGTTCCTTCCTCGGACCCCGCTCGGCGCTATGTAAATCGCGAGCAAGCCATCCCTGACACCTCCCATCGGCATCCCAGGACCGACCGCCACCTCCCCCACCCCCGAATACATTAGTTTTTATCTGTTTTACTTTTTTATTCTATGGTAATTTTCATAAAACGCTCCCCGATCAGCAATGCGCATCGCTTTTCTCCATATTCCCCGGTGGCTCTCGTTAAAATCTGCTCTGCCGAGTCTGTCAAGTTCCGCGGACCGCGTTTATGTAATATCCGCGCGGTGGGGTGGGGGGAATCGAACGCGTTGGGAGTATATACATATATATATATATATATAAGAGAGAAGACGAGGTTCAACGAAAATTCATCATCGTCCCGTCTAATACACTTGCGCGGGAAATTACCGAGAAAGAATATATATATATATATATAGGTATATACGCGTGGTCTAATGACGAATCATGATCAGAGATTTATAGGACTCATCAGTCGGTGCAATAAATACGCGTCCAGTTATAAATTTTGCCTTTTCTCCGCGGTTCTGGCGGAGGATGAAGAGTTTGCTGGTCTGAACGTATATATAGGCGCGATATATAGCGAGGCCAATGAAAAATTTAATAGAAGCCGTCGGATGATCGATGTAAGATAGTTGGCGGAGAATAGCGAAGATTATGAGGAGGGTTGAGTCCTGCACACCGTGCACAAACGCTACTTCGAGATGAGCGATCGACCCCCCGAGACTGAAAGTCTGATCCCGTCATGCCTCCCCCCGTTATACCGAGTCGTCACTCGCTTTATCTCTCCGTGGACCTTGTCGTTCGATACTTGTGTGTGGTGTGTATCAAATATTTTATATATATATATATATTTATAATTATACCCATCGAGTTATTTTTCTATAAATGTATTAATGCTGTAAATTTACAGTAACGTCACTTGTAAACGTTAACAGAATTTGTATATATTTATAATTATATTAATCAAGCTTTTTTTTAAACAATGTACTACTGCTCTAAATTAACAATAACTTCACTTGTATACTTTAACAATATATATTTTAATTTTTAATCATATCCATCGAGCTATTCTTCTAAAAACGTATTAACCTTGTAAATTAACAGTAACGTCACTTATAAACTTTAGTAAAAATATATGTATTTATATCTATTTATAATTATATCGATTGATCTATTTTTTAAACAACGTACTACTGCTGTAAATTAAAAGTAACTTCACCTATATATACACGTTTTAGCAATATATATATATATAATTATATCCATCGAGCTATTCTTCCAACCACGTACCACCGCCATAAATTAACAGCAGCGTCACCTATATACCTCAGCAATACATATACATATTTAAATGAGCAAGTTTCAGGATTACCCCGAAACGCAACTCGTGTGTAATCTTCGAGGTATGCTTTCCCACATGGAAATTCAGTGTGCAAAAGGATGTTGCTGACCGTACAGCGCGACTTAATAGCATTTCCGTTGGACTCTAAAATTTACCGGTCCTCGTCTCTGCATACACAGCGAAGGTCCAATTAAAAGTTCCATTAGACCGACAGAGGACGCTCTCTAATGAATTCGCCTCTGAAGAGCGGAGCTACTGGAACGGGCTCGCCCGGTCCTCCTCTTCGGCTAAAGCACGCTTGTGGTAGTGCACGGTCGTGTCCTGGCGGTTCGTGTCTTTCGCGCGGGAAAAGCATTCCCCGCGTTGCGTCGCCAAAAGACTCACTGGTCTGTGCGCTCTTTTTCTCCTCTCCCCCCCCCCCCCTCTTCCCTTCCCCACCACACTCAACTTAACTTTATTAAACCGTGCGACAGCGCACAACAAGCCGGAATTATTAAATAACCAGCACAACCCCTCGCGGAGCGCGGGTGATAATTGTCAAAAAGGGCCCCACTTGCATTATTTATGCGTCGACTTTCGCGTTCCTTCGCGTCCCCCCCCCCATCCTGCGTGCTCCGATAGGCGACCGTTGCCGTAGAAAACGGAAGCGGAAGCGTGCGAACGCATGACGGAACTTATTAACTTATTTATTGCGGTTCTGCAGGAGCCTCCATCTTTCTCTATTTAGGACCTTATCCGTTGTAAGCTCGCCAGACGAAACCCGATCCCTAACGAATTCTTAAACCAAAAACCGCGGTAAGACCCTAGGATGTTATATATATATATATATATACTAAGACCCCCCCCCCAATATCCTCCTTAGCCACAGTGCACGACGTACAAAGTTCGAAAAATATTTTATTCCACCCGCAGTCTTACAACTCCATTACACCAGTCATAAATAATATTACTCGCGCATAAAACCTCTATTACACTCGAGTTTTCCGCCAAGGTCCCTTATCGGACGAGCAGCGCGGAACGAAAAATTTGTTTGCGATAAATAACCCGTTGACGCGATTTCACCGGAGATATACTTAACGCGTGGGTAGTTCGGCGTTAAACGGTCGTTCTCGGTTCGGCCCGGGTCGTTAATCTCGTTTCCGACTTCACGAGGCATCGGCAGCAGGTTTCGAATTCTTCCAGGGTATGGTGTGGTAGAGGGGGGGGGGGGGGGAGACAAGGATGGAAGTATCAGAACGTTCGCGACTGGTCACCCTCGAGATCCGAGGCTGCTGGAAAAACTGCGAGAAGGAGGGTTGCGATAGGGGAGGAGTGGGGGGTTGAAAGGGACCGAGGAGGACGCGGAAAGAACGGTCGTGTGTGCACGCACACGTATGTGTCTGCGCGTGTGCGCGAGAGAGAGAGATTTATCCACGAGCCCCGGGAAACCGCAACCCCCCGAGCGATTTCGATTATCGATAGCACTCGTTTTAAAATACCCCGTGTCGATTCGACGCTCACCCTCTCGCATCCCCCGACACTGGAGCCAGCACCCCCCCCCCCCCGCCGACTACTCTGCACGTAGAACCACCGCACATCCCGCACCCACGACCCGGACCCTCGCGGCTCTTTTTATTCCACGCTCGTTGACGGACGTGGCGAGGACGATTGTCACATTGGGAATTTGCGGCCCTTGCAGATGTCACTGCGGAGATTCGTCCAATCGGATATCGAGTTGAATCTGCGGATCTCGTTCCGTGGCCGAGTAGCCGCGACGAACGGTGTTTGGATTCTTGAATATGTATGTGTGTCTCGTTGAAGATTGAGACGGTAGTCGCGTTATTTGTTTGTTTCTTGTATCTATATGGAATGAACGTGTCGGATATATGTATGTTGGAAGTTTTGAGATACGATTGCCAGGATGCTGGGATTTGCTATAGGCAGTTGAGTATTACATTCTTTTGTTTGCAACAGGGCTGTGAATTATTTGCACGTTTCAGCTATCTACTATAGTCACTAATAGAGATCTCCTGTTAGTGACTATATAGTAAACACCTGAAATGTGCAGAAATCTCCGAGCCTTGGTTTACAATATAGATAATATACATATATATATATATATAGATACAAGCTCGATGATCATCGATCGCGCAAAATTTTCTATTTATGAAACTTTAGAGCTAAGCTTGCCAAGGTGCTGGGATTTACTAGAAGGATCCACTACGGGACTATGATCTACATATATGGGCAGTTGAGTATATTCTTCTGTTTACAACAAAACTATATATATATATATATATAATAGATACAAGCTCGATCATCATCGATCGCGCAAAATTTTCTATTTATGAAACTTTAGAGCTAAGTTTGCCAGGATGCTGGGGTTTACTATATAGGCAGTTGAGTATATTCTTCTGCTTACAACATAACTATATATATATATATAGTAGATACAAGCTCGATCATCATCGATCGCGCAAAATCTCTCACACCGTGCGTATATCATTCCGAATTCGTTGCACGATCGTTCGAATGGAATTCCGGCATCAAGTATATACATACACATATATATATATAGCGACTTTCGTCAGGCACAAGTCGGACGATGCTCATTAAGGGAATTTCTGAGCGCGCAATTAGCGAGCGATCGTCCCTCATGCGTGAAACCTCAAGTGCGCGCGTATACAGGTGGGCTTCCGGAGACACGCCAGTGCAGAGTCCAGTTTATAAATGGCGTGTGAACGAAACGTGATTTCCAGCCATCTGTTCAGTCCAGGTCGTGATTTTTCACCTGCTTCGACAAACTCCGGTCGTTCCGCGGAAAAATCACAGCTTGCAATCGCGGAAACGTCACACCCCTCGATATCACCACAAAAAGCGAGCTCTCCATTGTCTTTCGAGCGATGTCCAGTGATACCGAACCATCGAACAGTTGCGCGACGAATTTCTGCTTTTGTTCCCACCTCGCAACGCACACTTCTTCACCGTGAGAAATATCCTGTTATATATATGTATGCGAATAACCGTTGTTTCTGTAGTAAAAATTAATTGTTTTTTTTTTCTTTAAAGAATAAAATAAGTTTACAATTACACAGTAATTTTATCGAGACCGTTGCGTCGTTTCCGTAATTTTATTCACCTGCCCCCCTCCCCCGCCCACCCAAGCAAATATGACAAACGACGCGAGGGCGCGGGAGCCTCGAAATTTGGGGTGTAAGCCACGAACTTGCGCGACCAAAGCTCTACACGAAAGAGACTCCTCTCGTGCCACGGGAAGTTCCTTGGCTCGCTCGACACGAGATTCGCATTCTCGAGCACATTGTGCGACTGAGGAAACGGTGCAGGTTAAATGTACCGAGCGCCAGATAATAAACAACAATACTCGGCGTCTGAAATAAATAATGCGCGGGCTTGCAGGATATCGAGGAGAATAACAGTTTTTTCCAGTTAGACTCCTCGCTCATTCGTCATCGCTTTTCTCGGTCCTTCGGGATATCGTTCGAATCCTGATACAGCTATATATATATATATATATAAAGAGGGTGTTTCCCTTCACCGACCAAGAAACTCCCACCAACAGTTTTCCTCTTCCGGAAGTCATTTTGCATGGACCACTCTGCGATGACCAATTTTGGTCCCATAAAAATGATTCCCGTATCTCCATCGACCGACTCGAAAGTGTACGAGGCACAACGGTGCGAACTGTGAAAAAGCGAAGAAATGACGTGAAGATTTATGAGGCTCGGTATTAGGTACCTATATTTTATGTTGCTGGCCCGAGCGAGCGACAAGTGGAGGGATTTTTATTTCTCCTTTGAACTCAATCAAGCAAATGATCAGCGAACATGCTTAACCTTCTTTTCACTCGGAGAGACGCATACTTGCGCAGTCACGTTGCGTGGATACACGCGTGTCCCGGTAAACGTCTTGCTCCTCGATTCGTCGTGCAAACGCGATACAATCGTGGTACCAGCGGAACACGGAAATATATAATATATATATATATATATATATACACACAAACAGAGAGTGGAGCTTGACCAGCGGAGGACGAATAAGGAAGAGGAGAACTCGAAGTGGCCGCTGAACAAATATTAGCGAGCTGTGTGTATACCTTGAGACGACTCGAGGCGTTTGGATTTCTGTTATTCCTTTCTGGCACGTTTAAGAAACGTTGACGCGATAACATCGGTGTTCGAAAGGATAATTAAAGACGAGAAATTTCAGAGTTACGTAATGTGCATTTTTTTCGGTGGATGAAAAAGGTGAGTGTGTATAAACATATATATATATATGTATAGATAAATGAGAGATTCGATAATGAAGCTGGGAAGAGTAGGTTGCGGGTATAAGGAAAGACGATTGACGAGGTGGGTACATATATATATATATATATATATATATATATACGTACACTATACCGTAGGGGTTCAATTTGTCGAGGTGTAAGCAAATAACGTTCCAGGGAGTTTGTTTGGGTAGAGCCAACGATGCGGCATCCTTTAATTTAAAGTCCTCCGATATCAGTGGCACGTACCACGTAGCTAAGCGTGGTCCTGCCTGTCGCGTTGGTGTTACTACCACATCCAGCTGTCACCGAAGAGTGTTTCATCTACGAGCGCAGAACCTGCTATCGTGCAGCCTGCACAAACAGAAGGGGTGGCCTTGAGCAAATACTTATTGTTTGGCACGGTGGGCGCCTATATAGCATTGCCAACGCGGAGATCTCAATTAGTACCGCACTCAACGCGAGTAACCAATGCCAACCAATGTCCTCCGATATCAGATTAGATGTATGTGTGTGTATATATATATATATATATTATAGGGCTATGGTGTACCTTACCCTCAGTCCAGTATCTCTGGATGTGCTTCGGCGAACCAATCGTCCAGACAATCAACGTCCATTTCTTTTGGACGTGTAATATGATATGTAGAACAATGTTTAAGACTTTCCTTTAGAATTGTACTTTATTCTTCATCAACATCGTATATATGACGTACTTTAGAGAAAAAAAAAATTATCTGTATTTCTTATGGATATGTAATATATTGTATAATAAATAGAACAATGTTTAACACTTTCCTTTAAAATTCCACTCTATCCTTCATCAACATCGTATGTATAAAGTACTTTAGAAAAAAAAAGAAAAAAA
The DNA here is from genome assembly GCF_024137725.1 of Prorops nasuta. Taxonomy (NCBI): domain Eukaryota; kingdom Metazoa; phylum Arthropoda; class Insecta; order Hymenoptera; family Bethylidae; genus Prorops; species Prorops nasuta. The sequence continues at coordinate 4,680,206 of NW_027116811.1, read as the reverse complement.
AACAAATAACCTTCGCATTTCTTACGGACATGTAATATCTATGATACAAAGAACATTATTTAACACTTTCCTTAAAAATTCCACTCTATCCTTCATCAACATCGTACACATAACATACTTTACAAAAAAACCAAACAACGCAGTCCATTTCCTCCATACGCGATATTTCGAAGCACGCAGACATTCTTTAAGAACGACTTGCGGTACCAAACGGTAAATCCCGCCTATAAACAAGGAGGCTTAAGCGGGGAATCCTCGAAATGACCGAAGGGTGCACAGCGACAGAAAAGAGATGGGACGGTCGAGGGAGAGGATCTTACATTCAAAATGCGAGGGATAAGGGTAGAGCTTTGGTGGCGCGCGCTCGCGGACCAAGTTGCCATTCCGTGCGGCCCAAAGTCGCCGGATGAATGATCAAGGATGGTCGGGGGGCTGCAGGTTGTAACATGCAAATTTGAACCTTAAAGCTTTTATGTCGGCTGATATCTCTGACTCATCTTCCCTCCTCCGCGACCCCGCCGCTGCTCCGGCGGCCTTCGGGGATTCAGGCCGATCGTATCTTCGGCTACCACAACGTCTCCGCAGCGTTGAAAAGAAAGGACGAGGTATATATACGCGTTCTCCTCGTCCTCCCCGCACCCACCAGCGGTACCAGCTCCCACAACCCTGAAGGAATATCGGTACGAGCCTCTTGACCCTTTCCAACGATCGCCACCGAGATTGCAAACAAGATCGTTGGCTACTTCATCCCTGTACCCGATAACCAAATTCGCGTATCCTTCCGGTCAGCGAATTCCTCTCGACTATAACCCTCCACCCCCCCTCCTTTTATTCTCATTCCTGCGGTGACCTCCATCAAAATTACCTTCATCCGACGGTACGGAAAAATTATGACGCAATCGAAACAGAAATTTGCGTATGAAGCTACCGAGGCGCAAAGTCCGATAGAAAATTGCCAGCGATTTTCATACACCTATATATATATATATATATATATATATATATATATAATATAATTGAAACTGTGGTAACCGAGTATTTTTATTGGCGCGTGCTGATCGAGATCGCAATCTAAATTGAATTGGTTGCGAGGGACCCCGCTGCAGCCGCTTCTGTAAACCTGCGGCGCGCGGAGTAAGCCAAACTCGTTAGGGGTTTTTAAGCTGCTCGCGCACGGTGAAAATCACTGAAAAACTCTGATATAATGATGGAAAACCAGTGGTTGCCTGTGGGATCATTGGAACGATCAGCGAATAACCTGCTTCGATGTTATATATATATATATATATATGTAATTCCATTAGCTGTATATAACTGTTTGATCGATATCTATTTTTTTTCCTCTCCACGACTGGTATATGGTATATATATATATGGCCAAAGATGGATGTTGGGTTTTTAACGATAAGTACACATGGCTAATATAGCAGTCGTTGGTCGTCGTTAAGCTGATTGTCCTTAGGACGTATACAATAACGCTACACTTAACGATAGTGAAAGTGCATGCAGGATGCAGATCAATCATAGCGATTTTAATATCGTATAGGCCACGTTGGATGAACATTCGGTAGTCATGGCGCACTTTGGCCATTCATCATAGCGTTGTGGTATACCACCGAGGGCGTGTGATTAGAATCAGTTACCCTTTACTTGCGCGCGCGCGCGCGTTTGCTGTCCCCGTGGCGTTGGGTAACCCTTGATATGCTGGCCAAGGTTATCCCCTCGGGTACCATCTGCCAAAGGCCGATCTCCTCTTGCACACGACTATATGGACTGGCTAGACTTGCAAGTGCTGTGGAAAAATTAATAACTTCTTCCTTGCGTGTGATGAAAGACTTGTCGATGTTCGTGGGATTTCTTTGTTTTATTATTGTTCCTGATGAATTGTAGAATTTGTATATAGTCGTTGATGGGTAAAGTGGTTGATTTATTATTTTCAAATATAGTTGATTTATAAAAATTTATCTAGAAAAATTAATGCATTTTTCTGATCTATATATAGTAAAGTTTATTAATTTTCAAAGGATTTCTGGATCGTTTAAAATGTTTTTTACAAAATATTTTATAGCATTGTTTATAGTTTTCAGTGGATATAAACTCACTGAAAAAAAGCAGGACGTTGACAGATTCGACAGAGGAAGGGAAATAAAGTGATGGGAGTGGTATTGGTGCGTTGGTAGTCGTTGGAACTCGTTCGCGGTGACCAATCGGTTCCGGGTAATGATTTTTTCGTGGATTTTGAGAAAAGTTCGATAAGAACTGTTGTATAAGGGCGAGGACTGGTCGATTGGTCATGGTCGATAAAGGCGGATGTCCCAGGCCAGCACGTGAACCCTAGGCAGAGCCACGTGAACTTTGGCGGCACGTACTTGCGTACATTTTATAGCAACCCAGCAAGTTATATTACGTGGCCACTTTGGCCACGACGTCGTAAAATCTATTATTTAAGCGGCCACCGAGCGAGGGCCAAGGAGATTGCATCTAAAAGCGAAGGGCTGGGCCAAAAGAGCGAAAACGGTCTACGTACTCTCTCTCTCTCTCTCTCTCTCTCTCTCTCTCTACTCTATCTCTTTGTACTTTCCCAACTCATCCATACACCACCTTTCTCCCAAAAGAAAGAAACGTATTAAAATTTCTATAAAATTCCACTGGAAAATTAAAAACAGTGGAAGGAAACATTAAAATAAAAAAGACGTTAGAAAACCATTCTTCAGCTTCTTCTTCAGGGAAAACAATATCCGCAAATTTCCACCGTTTCCTCATGAAGCAGTGTAAACAAGAGTCTCTTTCGTTCCTAATTTATAGCAGCATGAATAAAACAGGGAAAGAGCCAGCAGCGGGCAGCGTATTAAATGCGGTATAATTTTCAAATTTTGGGAAATAAATAACGGGTAAACGATACGTAGACACGCGTGGGGTGGTTCTTCGTCCCTCTTCCTTTGGTCGGTCATAAATTCTAAAGCCTCCAGCTAAAACGAGAGAGAGAGAGAGAGAGAGAGAGAGAGAGAGAGAGTCTTGAAAAGTATTGTGGTGCAAATCCTGAGAGTCGAAGAAGGGGGGTGGGGGGTAGAAAGAAGAAAAGAGGAAGGGATGGGGAGGAGCTCTTATTCTCGGAGAAATTATTACAGAGCAAATTGCGTTTTTTTTGCCTCTCTTCAGCTTGGCCGGTGAAAAATCTTGCGGTAAAAAATCTCGCGGTAAAAATCTTGCGGTAATCCGGAAAGGGAGGCGGAGGAATTAGGGGATGCTGCGGCGTTATCTAGAATCGTAGGTATTTTCAGCGCGTTTCTTTAATTGGCCGCATTAATCACTCGTAATTGCGGAGCGTCTTGTAACAGGGCTAATGTTTGGCCAGCGAGCAGCATTCGCTACCGAGTTTGTCGTAACCCTTTGACGTCAGGGGCGTAGGGGTGGCCGGGCGCTGCAGCTGGTCCAGGTCGCGCCATGGATAATTTTCAACGCTTACGCCATTGGGGATTAACCCTGAGGAGCAGTAACCGCCATCCGCGGCCGCAATTAGTACGACACTGCATGGAGTGGTTACGGAGGGTCCGCAACCCTCACCACGGCCATTACAGACATTTTGATCACCGGAGCTAACGAACGGTTAACTACCCTTAAGTGGCGCGTGCGTAATATGCAAACCGCGGACACATGCACGTTCAAATTATTTCTCTCCTCCCTCACATACACACACACACACATGTACGCGTGGGGTTTATCGATAATTCATCGATCGTTCGTCTACCTAATTAATTTATTACGCCGTGCACTCGGTACCATCCCTTGATCACGGAAAATTCTTCTTCATCTTCAATTTTTCATCCCCTGATTGCACGAGATTATACTTTTGGATTTCTATTTCTATTTTTCGGAGCTTACTTTTTTATCACCATGGAATTTTTATGTAAAGAGTGATTTTCGGTAGACTCTCGTCTCTGTATGAAGCGTTCTTGTGTATTAGTTTGCTAAAATGTATTACGAACATCCGTTATACGAAAACGAGTCGCGCCGGCCGGGTTGAGGTAGATTAAATATTTAAGCACTTTCCATTAGCGCACGGGTTTATACTTATCGGAGATAAAGTCAAAGGGGTGTACTGGAAAGTCACGCTCGAGATACGAAATAAAGGGTAGCTATCTCTGTACCACTATGTATATATTTCTCTCTTTCTCTCTCGAAAGAGAGAGAGAGAGAGAGAGAGAAGTTGGTTAATTAATATTTATTTTTGCATTCTTTTCGAGTGAAAGAATAGCGTGAAAAATAGAAAAGGACCAAATCTCCATATTTCCTATTCCATACGTACGATAGTCGAAGATCGAATCGTGAAAACTTACGTTTTATCTAATCCTGAAGAGCACACGTATGTACAGTACTCGTTGGCAAAGTAGTTAGAATAATTTAATTTTATGCGCGCGAGTTCCTTTGGCGGGTGTACAGCGAGAGTAATAGTTTAATTCATATGTAAATGGAGTGGCAAACCACGACAGAAAAGGTACGGGGCTATGTGAAAAGGGCACGTGAGAGCGACTCGTACACTTGTACGCGCGACCTCATAAATCTGCAATGGGATACTCTGCATAATTAGAATTAGGCTCTACCGAGAGTCGCCGGCGTAAATCATTCCGTAGCCTTTTTCGCGTCTCTAACCGCGTGCGACACGCACGACTTTCCTCGCCAGCCAAGCGATAAAATAAACGCCCACGAAATAATTATCTCATTCGAGCTTTAATTTCTACCAAAAATCGCTAGATTAAATAAAAGAGTCGACGAAAGAAAATTTTTAACGAGATAAATTTCCACGACCTTGAGGATAGGCTCTATTGAGAGTCGCGGGCGTAAATTATTCCTTAGTAATACTACAGTACACTTGACCAAAAGTTGTCCTATAGACATCTTTTAGACATCTTTTAGACACCCAATTGACTAAAAAACATCTAAATGATGTCTTTAAGTCATTTGATGCTCTACGGGTAGCCTTTTCCACGTGCAACACGCACGACTTTCCTCGCCAGCCAACCGATAAAATAAACGTCCACGAAATAATTATCTCGTTCGAGCTTAAATTTCAATCAAAAATTCGTCGATCAAATAGAAGAGTCGACGAGATAAATTTCCACGATCTTGAAGATCGTGTCAACGATGCTTCTTAATGATAAAAACCTGTTTTTTCGAGTATCTTTGTCGTGCTCTTTTAATTGAAACAAATAGAGTGCTCGGCGAGTGCTGGTTAAAAAGAGAGGGAGAGAGAAAATGGAGAAGGGTGGCAGTAGTACGACTCACCCTTTCGTGGGATTATTCGCCCGAGTAATGTATGGCTAACATAAATCACAGAGTGTGGGACCGTCGTTGGAACCTACACGAAACTCTCTGTCGGAGATGATCCACTCGGCGTAGTAGCGTACGGTTGGACTAATTGGCGAGTACGACCGGAATCTCTCAAAGGACACAAGCGCACCACAACGTTATCCCAAAACTGTATAACCTTCCCCTTGATTGATTAAAAAGAGCACCTGTTAAGGACAAACCACCCAACGTGTACGACCAAACTATAATCCACATTGAAAAACTCTAAAACCAAGTTGTAATTCCTGTAAAAAAACTGTCAAATATTTATTTCACTCACTATATATATATTATCCAAAATATCACATATATCGATTCATAGGGGTTCGAGGAAACACACAACGTCGTCTTGTTTTATGGGATATCGCGTGAAGCTCGAAATACCTCGCACAAGAGTATCGATGAATTATGAATCCACTAGTCTGATGTCACTAGAGGCAGTGTTTTGACATGGTCGAATACATCCCTAAACCGTAAGTCCAGGTATCGGGTCGTGCTTTTCGAGAACGCGAGGCGTGAGATGGAAGCTGTAGCAAAGCCGTAGTATCGAGTGAATGTAACGGGTAGACAGTTGTGGTGGTTGCTAGCGACACTTTAGCAACTCGTTATATACGCGAACTTGATTGTAATCCTTGTAATTGATAGCGTTGTATTAAGCACCGATGCAGAAACCGTGAGGGAAGTTTGACAGCGTCATAAATAACAATGGCGCCGTGAGCTTACGTATTGCGAGCTCTCGGATGAATTCCGTTATCGAGTGAGTCGAGCAGCCAGTGCCATTGGCTTCTCAGCACCGAATCAATGTGTCGAGCGTTATAATTTCTGTATCTCAGTCCTATAATCTTATTCCTCTTTTCTTGAGACGTAATTGCAGAGGGAGAGAGAGAGTTTCCATCAAAAGAAAATATTAACTATTTTATTTTAATAGAATGATTGGAATGTCCCGATATAAATACTTTCCCGTGCAGTTCGGTTCCGACGCGAGGTTGTTTGGATATCGAGCGAACCACGAGCAACCATCTCTCCTCAGGACCGAATCAATGTGTCGACCATTAATTCCTATATATCTCGACTTCCCCACTCCCCTCCTTCTCTTGAGACATAATTGCAGTTTCCATCAAAAGAAAATATGAACCATTTTATTTTAATAGAACGTCCCGATATGTATACCTTCTCGTGCAGTTTCGCTTCGATGCGAGGTTATTATCGTTTGGATTAGGCACTTGTCCCGTAATACTGTGTAAAGCGTAACACCGTTAGAGTCCCTAAATGGCTTTGTACTCGGAGGAAACAGTCATTTGCGATAAGGACCGTTCGCGTCTTTGGCTTCGCGAGCGGATTGTCGTCGTTGAAAGAGGGTGAAAGCTACGCGTCAGGACTCGGCAGGGCCTAGACGAAGAGAAACCCCAAAGCGAAACGTGGGGAGTTGTGGTGGTGAACGGTGCAGGGAGAGAGTCTTCTGGCGTATCGCTCTGTAAGAAGACGAGGAAAGTGGCGAAAGGGGGGGAGAGAGAGAGGGGAAGGGGTGGGCCTCGCGAAACGATAAAGCTCTCAGTGGCATTACAATCAACGTAACGCGTTTCAAAGTGAGCCAGACGTTCCCGAATCCAAGTAGAGTCTTCCGGATAGTCATAATTTCGTGGCAAACGGCGCGGATTTTCCATTTATACCCTACATCGAGTTAAAGTAAATAAGTGTGCTACTACTCCTTCGGTGCATTAGGGTTCGCCACGACTTTGCAATTTTCACTGAAAGGATGAGTCTCGAGGCTCTTGATGAAATATCGTTGATTTTGTGATCCGTGTTTCTTATTCGGTCGAGGAGGAAAGGATATGTTATTATTTTGTAATGTATTGTTAAATATTGTATATTATTTTTCAGCTTATTAATATTTATTCGCTTTTTTATCAAATACAGTTTTTAATATTATGCATAAGTTAATAAATTGTGAATTATTCGTTATCCTAATAAAATTAGTTTATTGATATCACGAGTAATTGTTAATGAGCTGTATAATAATGTATACATTTTCTCAGTATAGAGCTGGTATCTTTAATGGTGTGTTTTAATTAGGAATATGTACTACATGGTACAATTTCTTTTTCTTAGTGGTAAAAATAAACATTTTAATATCTTATAAGGATTATACCTAATAAAGTTGTCAATCTGAAAGATTTGTGATTAGGGCTACCATTTATAATCCAGGAAAGATTAGATATATTGAAATAAAGGTTAATATTTTTGAAAAAAATTTAATATAAACAATGTTATTTATTAAAATTAAAAACAAACCTATTAAATGTCATTACAATTTGTTTAAAAGAAAATATTATCTAGGAAAAAAAGGACAAGATCGCAAATCTATTTGTAAATAGTTTTATGATATCATGTCGAGCCAGCTATTTACAATATCAAAAAGGTAAACATAAAAACGTCATTGAGAGTGTTGTTACCTTTAACAATTGATTTTTAAATATAATAAAGCATTACGTATTTATGACAAATATGCAAACGTTACAATTAAAAAAAAGCATGTTACATTTATATTTTACATAAAAGGGGATATCGTTACAATATTATTTTAAATCGTATAAATTATTTCAGCTTAGAATCCGTAGAATGAAACTTCATAATTTTTAATAAAAAATAGATATCTTCTTATCGTTGATAATTTATGAAAATTACAGAATTAATATAATTTGCAAAAAAATCACAATTTTTTCACCTTTATTTATTTATATTATACTTACACATACCATGAGTTATCAAATCTACACAGCATGAAACAGTCCTTCCCATTGCACAACAACGTGATTGGAAAATTGGTTGAGAAGCACTGAAAGGGTTACCACCCAGACAGTGTTGGGGTTGCCCGTGCACATGGATCTTAATCGCATAAATAACTCACTCGAGATAAAGCTTTTGCAGCGACAGCGGGAATAAAGAGAAAGAACATGACGCAGGATAGAAAACACGTAAATAATTTAATGAATGACGTAGGAGGAGGGGAAGGAGGAGGGGGGGGGGGGCAAGTTTCTCTAAACTTGATGAAATCCTGATAGGAGAGAGACGCCTGAATGCGCTTATGCTTTTTAGGGTTACTTGCTTTTGTTACGGAAAAACTGAATGGCTCTTTGCAACCTGCATAACGATACTGGGAAACAGACTGCACAGTGATTGTCAGCACTTTGCGGAAAGTGAATCGTACTCTTATATCCACTCAAAGAGCCCTTCTCACATTTCTTTCTCTCTTTCGATGACTGCGCTTCCCGTACCGCTGCCACGCTACGTTTCATCCACACACACATGGAACACTTAAATTTTCCAGGGACAAATAGTAAAATTTATGAAAAATTAAATATGGTGAAAATTTACCGACTATAGTACAAATAAAGATTTTCTCGAATTATTAAAAATTGTAATAAATCGAAGAAAAGCGAATTAAACAAAATTGTTCGCTATTGAATAATATTGATTTTTGGTAGTTTTATCGAATAAAGTTTCATTTGATACAAGATAACACAGTTCATTGGTAAAAAAAACTCTATGACAAGTGGATTCAATAATACACACGGAATATGTAAATATTTTTCAAGGAGAAATAATAAAATTGACGAAAAAATATATAATAAACACTTATCAACAATAGCATAAATAAAAATTCTTTAACAATTATAAATTACACTAAACCAAAGTAAAGCATATTTTCGACAGAAAAAAACAGTCTACCAATAAATAATATCAATAACGTTCAGTACTTGTATCGAATAAAGTTTGATTTGATACAGAGTAATGCAGTTATTGATAGAACTCCGTGGCAATGGGATTCGGTGTTTCACACCCCGTAGATTCCAAGTGGCGAGCATTTGGCGTGAAAAAGAGAGCATCGGTATCCGCCCTCGGAGTAGAAGGGCCGACAGGAGACCCAAGACGCTGGGGAGCAATTCCCTTAAATGCCCTGTCGTCCGCAAAAAGCCACTCTGTCTAAAAAACAGCCTGACGCGTCCCACCGTTCCAGGAGTATAGTGACGAGGGCGGTTAAAGGGGGGGGGGGGGGTGGGAGTGTGTGCGTCTCGACGCTCGCCACTCAAGCTATTGCCTTCCGGACTTTCTTTATCCCGAGATTATATTAGTCTTTATGGCTTCGATAAAGTGCACTGTCGATCTCTCGTCGAGGTTACTCCACTTGGAAGTGCCAAACGAACAATGTGCCTGTACTTGACGTCTTCCAACCTCAGCTCGATTTGCTCTCTCTCTCTCTCTCTTCGCTATATTATTCCTACATATATAGCATATTACCATCCTTTTACCAAATCACTACGGAAATTTAATACGTTTGACCCACTATTCGATTTTACTCACCCTCGTCTGCTATATCGATCGATATTATCCTGTGTCGAGTGAAATATAATTTTACTGTTTATTCTTTCTCGATCTTTTTGTTAACGATACTCCAATTTTCTTCTGATTTAAACCTCCTGGAAAGTAGATACGTTTTTACCATATCGATCGAGATCATCCTGAGTCGAGTAAAATACAATTTCACTGTTTATTCTTTCTCGATCTTTTCGTCAACGATGCTCCAATTTTCTTCTGGTCGAAACCTTCTGGAATTGCAGTGTAATCCGTATTTACGGTCTGTGTAAGCTGTTTGTAGCTACGAAGCACTATAGTCCGCTATATATATATATATATACAGACACGACCGCCTTTTCCCGACTTATAAAATCCGATCGGATCGGCGCGCAGCAAATTGAACAGGGCGCGATATTTCCAATATTTGAAGCCACGACGGAAATCGCAGTCGGTTCAGGAAATGAAACGTGTGTCTAATTTCCAACACCCGCTGGGTAAGCTCGCTCGTGCGTTCGCTTTCTCTCCGCATGTTACCGATGCTGACAGCCTCCCTCCTAACCGATGTTTTTTTTTTATATATTTTTAGAGATCGAGTGACCGGTGTTTCCGACAGGAAATTCCCGAAACTGGAGTCTCGCGCGGTGGTTCCTCAGCCTCGAGAGGTCTGTTGGAATGTTGACCTTGAAGAGAGTCTCCACCAAAAATTTTTCCAACGATCGGTTGTTTATAATTTTTGAACGATTCAAAATTCCTCTTCGTTATATATATAACAGTTGAAATTGATGCTATTATTATTATAAACCGAAGCTTTATATCCACAGTGAGTCCAAGTATAGCCTCGGTCGAGTAATCACGTACGTCACAGTGTAAAATGCGATTCGATATAGCTGGATCCATAGCTCGCTATATATGTATATATATATATATATAGGTACATAGAGTGAAAATTGAAAAAAGGCCGCGGCTTTGAAACGCGCGTAATATGCGAGAGGTTTTCCAGCAGAAATGAAACGTATGAATGCTAGCGCCTCGCCCCCCCCCCCTCCCTCCACCCCCTGGCCACCCAATCGACAAACGCCATATACAACCTCCGGACCCCAACCCGATTCAACCCCCCGCGCTCACCATCATCGGCTTCCTCGTATTAGGTATGCGAAATGAAAGTGCCCGATCGGTGCCTCGCGTAGTTCCGCCGTGTATCGAAAAAATATGAATAAGCTTTCCAATTTCCGACGTTCCACGACATTTTTCTATGAGGGCGGTTTTCATTGAAACGCGAAACATACAGCGAAATGCCATCTGATATTCTGACGCGCTCGTACGTGCGTGGATCATCGCCTTTTCATCCCACCAATACACTCGCACACCCTCTCACGTATTATTGTACACTGAGAAAATCAACGTTATTGTTGCACGAGGTCGTTGATGCAGATCTATTTTATCCTCGTCACGATTATCGACTCGTTTCTAACGAAAAACTGTCTATATATATATATATATATATATATATATAGAAAAAACTTTGTTATGTTATATATATAGATTGAAGTTGCAGAGAAAGATCGAATAAGATTATCAACTCGTTTCCAACGAAAAACTGCATATATATAAATGAGAAAAACTTTATTTTAACGTTGTATACATGTTTAAAAATAAATTCAAGTTGCAGAAAACGATCGAATGCGATTATCGACTCGTTTCCAACAAAATACTGTCTATATATGTAGATGAGAAAAGCTCTATTATAATATAACATATATATTTAAGAATAAATGCAAGTTACGGAGAAAACGATCGAAAATCTCCACTTTTCACACGATATTTCTTTTTCCTCGAGGCATTTTATCGCGGCTCCTGTAAATTCTTCGCTATTTATACAGATGTAAGTTCAGTTTGGCCAGTATTATATACGTTCGCGATATATATCACCACGCTTCTTGCAGCTTTCTACCACGTATGGATGCTTCGTATAAGTGGATAGTCTCTTCCGGCTAGGATGAATAATGTTTTGCTTCGCTCCAAGAGTAATATCCCTTAAACTTCCATTTTATTAAAACAGAAAGAAAACTCGGCTTTCCCTCGTCTCACCGCGAATTCGACCGAGCAACTATAATGTCCATTTCCCGCACCGCGCAACCAACTCGCCGATACAAAACTTTGTTTACCAAAAAAAATATTTGTTCCCCTATTAATTCACCTGAAACTCCCCACCGGCGATCAGGTTAAAAGCAAAGTGCGACGATTATGGATGCGATGCATAATCTGTCGGGTACGATGAGAAATCGAAGCAGAGTTCTGTATAGGACGGGGGTTGAGCTATAAGGGAGGGCCGATCCATCAAAGGGGTCGCGAGGGGGTGCAGTGATGTATCTGAGGCCAGCTTGACCTTTGCACCGGCCACTATAAAACCGCCCTTAAACATTGCCTCCCTAAAACGCGCGAGATTGCTCGCCGAATTGTTAAGTTCCCCATGCACGAAACACACCGAGAGGCTTTTTAACATTTCCACAGGATTTTTCCGATGCTGCTTTTCCTCTTTTCCACGTCCCATCGAGATGAGTGAATTCCATTTGGATTTTCCAGTATTTTCCATCTCTCTCCATCTGTACATATATATATATATATGTGTGTGTGTGTGTGTGTATTGATATATTCCTACGATGGCATTTTATTCCCCAGTAACGACGAGGATACCGAGATGTGTGCGTCCGAACGCGGGATTCTACCGAACTGCACGGATGAAGCAAACAAGGAAACGGTGGCCATTCAGCGGCAGAGTCTGATTTAATAATAAGCTCTAATGGCTATTAATCGAACAAATCTGCCGTAAATGCGAGATCCACGGCTCTGGCCGCGCGCTTCGTTAAAAGCAATGCACCAGGAGCGAATATTACAGTACACGAGTTACACACCGCAGCGTATATATCAATTTTACATAAGCCTCTCCGTCGTAAAATTCATTGATATGCTAAAAACTGGAATCTTGGCTACATATATATATATATATATAGGATTGCAGGTAAATTGAGCGTTATAATTATTGCGCTAATTGCGGTCTTATAATCGACACGCTCCAATTGGCCAACGAGTAGATAAGTAGCGTGGAGAGAGAAAGAGAGTCAAGGACGTCTGGAGCACGAAGAAAAGGGAAAAAGGCTGACAACGCTGGGGATGCTTGTATCTGGTGATTCAAGGAGACCCGCTTTATGGCAAAAGAATTTTTCTTGTATTTGTGTATATATATATATAAAGAATTGTATCTATTATACCATAGTTTGATCCTGTAATAAAATTCACAGAAAGTTCTGACGAGTTTTCTTATATTAGCTAAATTTCACAAGGTTGATCGAATTTCTTATAAAGAGCTAGCTATATATGCTGAGGACATCGAGAGAGAGAGAGAGAGAGAAGAAATCAGGTGGGCGGATGTGTTTTCGAAGGTAAACTTATCGATAGGGAAAGGAGCCTTCTGGAAGTGGTGTAAGGTGATTCTATTATACCATCGTTTGATCCTGTAATAAAATTCACAGAAAAGCTCCGATGAGTTTTCTCATATTAGCTAAATTCCACAAAGTTGATCGAATTTCTTATAAAAAGCTATATATGCTAAGGACATCGAGAGGAAGCGCGAAGAAATCTGGTGGGCGGATGTGTTTTCGAAGGTAAACTTATCGATAGGGAAAGGAGCCCTCTGGAAGTGGTGTAAGGTGATACCCGAGAACGGGGTCAGCGCTGCAGATTCGAGGTTTCGAACGTCGCGACCTCGGGTCGGTCGCGAGAGGTGGAAGAGCTTCTTCTTGGGCAAAAAGTGTGATGCGGTTGGAGGCGGATGGCGGGGGTGGAAGGGGACGCGCGCGAGGGGCTGTTGCAAGGGCAAATAAGGGGGGGGGGGGGTTGGGGAACAGCAGAGCTGGAGTTTCATGGAGCGAGAGTCAGTAACTTCTTACTTTGGAATTCTGTCGATACATCACGCCTCTGGAACTCCACTTGCCCCGCCTCCACCGCCTCCACCTCCACCATGCTCCGCCTCGCAATGCCCCCAAGACTCTGTCCATCTTTCTCTCTTACTCACTTACCACTTTCCTACCCCATCCCCGATGCACCACCGACTCACCCCTTTCTCACCCCCTCCCCCACGAGCCACCACGTTTCTTCTCCCTTCTCACCCCATTCGCGCAGCGAACCTGCACGATGGAGACGACAGAGCGATGAAAATACCACCATCAAACTGCAATAACGACCCCTATCTTCCTCGATGTTCCCGAGTACCACGAACACACACACCCACATGTACATAAGCTTGTATATAGTACACCCATCTTCCCGAAGAAACGTTCGATCGATTGCTCCAGCCATACGGATCCACCGCTGCAAAGTGTCAAATCACTGTGAGAGATTTTACAGGCTACGTATTATACAACCTTTTATATATACACATATATATATATATATATACCATAATACCCCAGTGCACCCAAGAAGAACCAGAGAGAATTTATACTCGAAATTTCAAAGTATTTTCCCGAAAGTAACGTACGAATGGGTTGTTTAAAAAAGGGAGAGGAGAATCGCGCATATACCTGCGGGAGAAATCACATTTCAAGCTGGAAGAAATCTCGCGACGATGGTGCGTGTACTCGAGGTGTGTTTTCGCTGGAGGATCGTGGGTGGAGGAGATACGGTGCGCGAGGTGGCTCGACGAGAGGCAGAGGAGAGGGGGTGGGGGGGGGGGGGGGGGGTTGAACAGAAGGGCGGAGGAAGCATACCCTCTGAACTGCGAGGACGCGACGCGACGGCAAAAAACCGTGTAAAATATTCAGCGACGACGCGCTGGAAGCAACACGTTTGCTATTCTAAATATATAGTTGGGGAACAATACCTACGCGCGGTCCTCGTGGATGCTGCTCGGAGATTCATAAAAGGGAGGAACTTTCCTCGAGGCCTCTTTTCCTTATCGCGTTTGGTACCCACCTCGCTATCTTAGAAACGCTCCAGCTCTGTGTTTTTTCCTTTCTGCTTTTCCACTTTGATTTCATCCACTCTCTCATCCTTGTTCTCCATTTGGTCCATATAAGCTACGCTCGCTCGCCAAATAGTCTCGAGTGGATATATATAGTACAGTACTGTTTCAGTTTATATACAACACACGCTAAATTTTGATAGAAAAAAACAATTCTTTTCTGGCTTAGAGAAATATCGAATAATCGATACACTGGTTCTCTTGTCTTCGTTTCAGTACTGTCCACATATATACACAAGAGTATATATTCAGTGGTCAAGAGAGAAACTTGGCTGCTCGGTCGTTTTCTTGTCTCTCCGAGTGACGCGAAGAGTCGAGTTGTGAAGTGGTCCTGGAAATTTTCACGGAAGGACACAGTGGTCCCTCGCTCGCATCGAGAACCGAGGACAATCCTATCTGCGTCTAGTATTGGCTTTCTCCCTCGTCGCTTTCCTTTCTCTCACAGTTTCTCCTTTCTCTCTCTCTCTCTCTCTCTCTCTCGCACAGTATAAGATGCGGGAAACTTTTCATCGTGCTTTCTTGCCGTCCCTGCGCTCTTAGACAATGCGAGAACTTCGGCAATTAAAGTTACGCTCTTCGCGTCCCGCTAGAGTTGCTCAAAGTTGCACGCTCCTGCTGTTCGGGACTCTTCCACTCGCTTACTTACACCGAAGCACGTTTAATACAGCTGCAGCTGCCTGTTCACCAGTGTCGTTCGTCGCACGAGCGGATTCTCGAATAATCCTGCACGACACTCGATTCTGCGATTCTTATCCTCGACTCGAACACCCTTGTCGTTGCAATATGGATACACGAAGACACGTTGCGAAATCTCGCAATTTCTCAAACTCTTGCGAAACGTGGAGAAAGAAAAAAATGAGTCGATCGCTGTTTCTGGTTGGTTATAATCGGAGATTTAATTTGTATAATTATTCTAACGCAGGATAGTTCTTGCCTCAAATGCGGTTATCGCGTTAGAATCGATTGCGAAAGTGGATGCAGAAAATGGAACGTCAAAAATTAAAGGTGTAAATCGCGGTGTTTGGAAATAAATGAGAATACGAGAGTCCGCACAATCCCAGTGTCGTATATGGGCTAAAAAACTGGAATCGTTAATCTTTGGCTCCGTGACACTCGAAGGTGACCCGTCAGGACGCGGAGTCTCATTAATCGTGCGGGTCGACGCGTTTCCCGTCGTCATCGAATGGCATCGACTCGAAAGTGACACGAGTAAACACCCTTACGTACCGTGTATACCCATGTGTTTTGCCATTTATAATCCAAGAGGGAAAAAATCGACGTCCATAAACCTATCATTGGATGATCCCTGTACACTTCGAGTCAGAGTTATGGACGGACAAATGGAAAAGTGTATATAAGCAGAGTCCATGATTCAACTCGCTAAACGATGAACACCGTATAAGCATAGAAAGAGTGAAAAAAAATATTAAACATTTCGTAGATTTGATTTCAGCGAGAATTAGTCGGCCGAACTCGCCAATTGATTACCTGAAGAGAGGAATCATGAATGAATCTCGTTGCGAGTGCCAACGGCCCATTCCTCAATGAGGACCGAGTCCACCGCAACTTGGCGTCCCACGCGACATGGTCCAACGTGTCGCGATGCGTAAAAAGCGCTGTGTGCTGTTCTCGAGCACGCGAGTGGCAAAAAAGCTACGCGCCATACGGAGTATTTTCTCGGTAAGCTTAATTATCTCGTTAGGCCAGCTCCCTCGCTTACATCGTGCTGCCCCCACGCCGTTTCGAAAACTCTGCGTCGCCTTCGATCTCACTTTTCATTCCAGCCGCTTTTTATCCACTTGGCCGGCGGCTCGACGATTGGCCAATTTGGAGAACGGAACTGGAAGTACGTGGAGCATTAGCTCGAATGCTCTGCGACAAGATTGGAACGCTAATTTTTAATACTCCCTTTCCTCTGCGGGACGCAGTATTGATCTTGGTATTTGCTTACGGGCTTCCCTCATTATCGAATGAGCGTGACGGTCCGCTAACGTCTCCTTACGCATGTCCCTCGCGTTATTAAATGCTTCGCTCAATTTAGGACCAAATTGGCAGACAAA
The DNA here is from genome assembly GCF_024137725.1 of Prorops nasuta. Lineage (NCBI taxonomy): Eukaryota > Metazoa > Arthropoda > Insecta > Hymenoptera > Bethylidae > Prorops > Prorops nasuta. Next base: position 4,663,424 of record NW_027116811.1, on the reverse strand, counting down.
GGCCTTAAGTCGACTGCTTGCTAACATGTGAACGGTCCCATTCAATTAGGGACCACCCAAACTCTCCGAAGCACCAGACTCCTCTCGAACGGACCTTGGATTCAATCTTGCGTACTTTCTTCCATACCAGATTCAACTAGGTTTGACCTTGAGATAGGTTTGTTGATTTATGCCATTTTTTTAGATTTTTATATAAAATATATATATATATATATATAGGTTCTGATTCATTGATCAGGAGCTTAAAGCGAAGTTTAGTCCTCGAGATAATCGACGGTCCCTCTTCTTCAGCCTCGATGATTCCATACAGATGCACCGATGAGATACAATCGAAGAGGTCGTTCCAAGTGAAATTGTTTTGTCACGCGCGAGGCGCTGTACCACATACTCTTTGACCTATAAATCCACCGTCTTTTACAACACACACACACACACACACACACACGTATAATCCCGCATGCGTAGTAATTAAACGGTTCTCCAAGCGTGTTAAAAGGGTTATCGACCCCGTGAGAGAATGCTACAGTTTCGAGCCAAACTCTTGCCCGTATAAAACTGGCGCCATGCGTCATCTGCTCTGAGAAACGCCGACTCTTCGCTCGACTACCAGCATACCTTGGCATCTTGATCGTATCAGGTTTCTCGGCTGATAAAAATCCTCTTTATCGGCGTGCATTGCTCCAATAAACGTCGCGTGATTCACATAGGAATAGTCGACACTCTGAAAATCATTAATCATTTTTACACCCAGCATCCATTTAAACGAGACCAGGTCGGAGTTTGGAGCGTTGAATGCAGGTATTGGTCCCACAGAGGTTCTCATTCACACTATATATATATATATATATATAAAGAAAAAAGAAGATATCCGATTTCTCCTTTATGATTCACGCAAGAATAGAGTACAGGGGATAATTTGTGTGATTTTTACGCCATCCTCGTGTCACCGTGGCAAAAAGCAAGCAGTCTCTGGTCGACGAGATCTTAGCGCGTGCTTCTTTTTATCTTGGTTTTTTTTCCTCTTTTAATCACGCTCAATCTTGTTACATTAAGGACTGTGATAATCATAAATCAATTTCTATGGCTATTATTAGCGCACAATCGTCCCGTTAGTCGCGTACTGTTACATGCCACATAACGTGTACGTTTGAGAGGAAAAAATCTATTTACCCGCGTGGTTACAAGCTCGTACATGTGTACAGCAAGCTATTACCTGCGTTTGTCACGGTACACTGAAACTCTTCCGTGTATAGTCGATGCAGCGGGTTAAAAGGGGAACCGCACAATTTATACGTTGCCTTTGATTACTAACGATTATCAAATCGGTGATTGTATCAAGCGAAGTAAGAGGTAGTAATAACAGAGATAAAGGTTCCTTGCCAATAAAATAAAGTACACGCTATAAGTTACAAGTACTTATATACCTTAACGAATCCCCGCTGTTCGGATTTGATGTATGTTTGAATTTTACATAGAGTACTGCAATTATTGTTGTTTTATCAAAGCCTCCGAGGCTTTTCTCCAAAATTTCTTTTCCGAGGTTTCTTATTCTTAAAACGATACGCAGTGTGGATATGGTATTCGTGATTAAATATGTACTAGATTATTGAGTTATTTCATGAGGTAAAGGATATAGCCATATGGTGTTTTAATAATTTTGACGATAGGTTAAGTAAAAAAGTTTGGAATTATTTGATATTTTTAAACCGTACATCGATTACTGCAATTATTACTATATTATCAAAGCATCGAGACACTTTTCTCCTAAATTTCTTCTTCAAACTTTCCTTCTTAGAAAGAATACACTATATGGATAGTACTTGTAATGAAATACATACCAGACTATTTGGTTATTTCCCAAGGTAAAGGATAGTCAAGATTTTCTCTTCGTCCTGACGATAGCAAAGGTAGAAAAGTTAGGGGTGAAGCGATATTGATTAGCTGTCGCTTTATTTGGGTAAAGTAAGAGAGAAACGAGCCCTGGGGAACACACGGAGACGATTCCAAGTGGCAGTATACACGGGAAAACTCCTACTTCTAATCCGAGGAGCTGCGTATCCTCGGGTCTCAGCAACCACAGTCCCATGACTCTTTGGGTTTCTCAGTTTGACGAGAAGACGTCGATAAATCAGCAACGTCTCCTCTTTATTCTTCCACGCCACTCACAGCAACGTGCACTCTTCCTCGCTACGGCTCATTATCATCCAATCAGCTTCTTCTCTTATTCATTATATATATATATATATATACCATTATTATACACCGAGTAATAATTACCTCCCTCCCCCCTCTCATTCCCATCAAACAAACTTTGTTTCCCACCAAACAAAGAATAATCCTGGCTAAACCTTCTCAGAGATATAACATCGAGCACACTTTGATATCGTAACTCTACACGGATTAATTCGATCGAATTTCCGGTACTTTCGCATCTCGAAAAATACTTGCACCGATCGATCCAGGGTAGATCGAGATCGTGCACTGTCACGATGATCGATGATCCGAGTACTCGTCGACAGCCCCTGGGGTTAATTAGTTCCAGGCTAATCACATAGGAATAATCTAATCTGTGGTCGGACGGCAATCTCCACGGGCTATATGTATACCAGTCATACTTTGTGTTGAAGGAACTCTGGCGCGGAGTATCCGGACACCGCGTTTATTCGGTCCCCGTAACTCCTCCTCTCGTGCCTCTTAACGGTCAGGGGCCTTAACAAACGAGGTTAAGCAGATCTCGCTTTAGATCGGGATCTTTATGCGTTCCAGGAGTTTTTCGAGCCTGGAAACCGGCGCATAAAGGTGTAACTGTACGAGCTACGAGTTCATAGCCACCCTCCTATATCGTAATCTTCCTAGAACAAAAATGTTACCAGATTTTTTTTACTAAAATCTCAATCGAATTTCAAAGGGACGAAGAGGAACCTCGCAGATTTTTTTCATTGATTTATTATTGAATACGAGTGGAAGCTGGCAGAAGGACTTGCAAGGTCGAGAACCGTTCAGATCGCTACAGAGAAGAAGAGGAAATGGACGTTGAGGATGTCGGTGGTGGGGGAAAAAATCTGCTCGGAAGATCGCGTGGCGAGAGGCGCAGGTGACGGGGCTAATAGTCTATCACGGTGAGAGGCGAAAGTGCATTCGTGGCGTACCGAAGCTCGAAAATAAACACTCGCTCGCGAGTGTGACGGTTTAGGGGCGAATAGCTGAAGAGGAGGGGGGGGGGGGAGGGGGGGGGGTCGCGTCTACGCGTCTGCTTTCTCGGCTAAACCGAACGAGAATAAACGCGACTCGGATAAAAGGTCCGCGCAAAAAACGGGGTCCAAATACCGAAATAAGCGTGACCTATTGACCCTGCGTAACGCGAGAGGCCCCCGCGCACGCCCCGATGACGCGTTCAATTTGGGGGTGTCACTTTTGCGGAATCGGAAATAGAAACGACGGCCCTTAATTTACGCGCGACCGGGTATTAACGCGTGGCCACGCTCTTTTTTCTACTAACCTTTTTTCTTCGTTTATATGTGTGTGTGTGTGAGGCAGAATTGATGGTGACGCTCCATCTGGCGCACTAATCCCGCAACGTAGTACAACCGCTCTTCTTCGACCGAAGAATGCGGATTCCATGCTCGAGCTGGAACACGAAACAAAGTCTGAGATTATTTACAGCTCTCGATATTATTGCCACTGGCGCTCTTCAGGAACAGCTGAAGGTCTTCTGGGAGCTCGAGTGTACAAGAACAGAGATTAAAAGATCATTTCCATTTTATTTACTCGAGGAAATAAGATGATGAGGTCATTATATTCAAGGTCATTAAAGGTGAAAAGTTCGCGTGGTTAAAACGCGTATACTAATGGTCCGTAAGTGGGACCTTGAGGACTTCCGGTTCTTGCGGTCGAGAGTCACCGAAACGGACTTGAAGGATCACGAACGAATCTTCCTCGAGTACACGGTGGATGCAAGGTGGAAGCTGATGAGTCGCGAGGGTGTCCACAGTCAAACGGCTGATCGCACATGTCGCTGAGATGTCGGTGGACAGATGCGACATTGCCGTCCCATAGATTTCGGTATCCCGCTTTCCCGAATCTCCTCCACTTCCTGTCGAAACGTCCCCTTCCTCTGGAACACCGAATCCCATTGGACCCTGGAAATTCCTGGTCCCTCGCGTGCTCGTGAAAAACATTATCATACCGCGTCCCCACTGACTTTTTGCCGCAGGCTTATGCCCCCTCCCCCTTCACCAATACTATAACAAACACTAGGAGAAATATACACGAGCACGCGCCACACAGTGAAATCCACGAAAGCACGGAGCAGTCACCCGGAAATCCCAGCGGCATTTTTCGAATATTCCTGGCCTCGTTAATGAACTCCAACACATAACACACACACTCATAATAGGAATGAAGTACCACACGAGTCATTTGATCCAATAACGAACCTTGACTCTCATTCCTTGTTACAACAAGTACCTAATGGATCCTCTCACAGTTTTTCAACCTCGTCGAGGATTTCCTATTTTTATAGACTACGAATTTTGTCCAAGTATATATATATATATATATATATAAAGGAATGGGGAAGCATTTTACGGTGAGTTTGCGGAGTTGCACGGTGGTTGGGTCGATCGATCCAATTGAGATACAGTAGCTGGTTCGGTCGACTCGCTGGATAAATGTTCACGGTCAGATAAATCGGAGCAGTGGATGACGATGCAAATAGCTACCGGCAGTTCGGCTCTGGAGATGATCGGCGGTACCAGCCCTCGTCCCCGAGTCCGATACACCGATGAGACAGGGTCACGTATACCTCAGCAGCGAGATGGTCCGAGCTATGCAGACAAGAAATCGGCCACACTTTGGCGGATTATCGTTCGATCAGCCTCACCACTTTTTGCGCAAGATGAGCAGCGGGAAACTCGACCTCGGTTAAAGATCGATTCCTTCCGACCGTTGACACCGATACGTTGCTCTTCGAGTCTTGTACCCTGAAATAATTCTGTGTATATATACTTGGCTCATTCTCGCCTGTAACAAGTTCATCATCCATAATTCCTGCAAGAAACGAGGCTATTAATTTTTTGCAACTTGACCTCTTTGATTCGTCACTGATCCTTTGGATGTTGAAGGATCTATACGATAAGTTATATATATAATTCTTCAAGATCACACGGGTGTCGATCGTTCAAAGGTAATCCGTCACTGGGAGATTAGAATCCTATGTCATTGACTCTTACAGAATCAAGAAGCTACCATGGTACCATCTTCTGTCCGGACAGTCTTCGGCATCAGACATGGTTAACCCAGCGATGCAATTGAGTAGCATCCGAAGGTGCGGCCGGCCGGGTGCGAGGAAATTCGAAGACAGGCGTGACTCTGCGAGTTGGACAATCTCTTCAGCATCGGTGTGGAAGATTCGGCTAGCCGTAGGAATATCGAAGAAAAGGAAAGGTGTCGCCGAGGTTGTTATACATTTGCGAGGTGAGATCGGCAGATGTCCTTGGAATGTCCTTCCTCGGTTCCTCAACGTCGGTGCCTGCATCGGAACCGTTTTCATCGTCGAATCTCGCGCACGTTCCTTTAACAAGATCCTAACGACTTCCGAATATTTCATATCGAACAATACGGAACGGCTGGCTATGGGACACAATAAGGTCAATGAGGAAGTTGGATGGGCGTGCGCCTCGCAAGGGTGTCCATGAAAAGCGGACGCGTTTTGTGGGCGTGTTACGCAACCATTGTGTTGGCGGTCAGCTCGAAGGTCCGAGGGAAAACTAAACGTCTCATTTACGGAAAATTCCGCTTCCGTCATGGTCCGCGAGCAACGATATCCCTTAATTACCCGGTTAGAGTGAAAAATTGATATATGGGACTGAGCCAGCGACAAATATCCGTGTTATTCGCACCGAATCTCAAACCAATTGGCTTTTTTCAATGTCACCAAAATGGCGTTGCGGTGTATTGTGGTGTGAGAGGTGAGCAAAGTAATTTGTCAAACGGTGAGATGAAAGGACTTTGCCTCGTGCGGTTCAAAGGCACGCGTGGTCCCCTCGACGAAACTTTACGAGCTCGAATTTACTGTGAAAAAACCTGATCGTTTGTTGTTGTATATATACTCTCTTAATAATCTACAAAGACCTTGTTTATCGATTAATATGATTACATAATTTTCTTTTTTCTAGATTATTCCAAAGGTCAAGGAGATTGATGGAAAAATCGTTTCAAAAGGATCCTGAAAATTGATAAAATTCTTTGCTGGATGATCTTGAAGGAAGAAATATCAGAATGGATTTACGATCAACGTTGAACGTATAACATTGCAACTTTGGTCCTAGTGTGCATGAGCATTGTGTCCTTGGGGGTATTCAATGCAAATATGGCACGAGCTCTCTGTGCCATATGAAACGTTCGGCTAATGATGCTGTGAACATGATCGAGGAAGCATAAATTGATGAGCAAGCTGAACTGGTCTTCCACGCGCCGCGGATACTTCGGCTCCTTGATTGCTTTTCTCGGAAGCATAATGAAACTTGCGCTTTGAAGTGTACAAAATATCTTCTTGAAAATAATCTTTAAATATAGACGTTATATACACTCGTCTGGAAAATTAATCGTTTTGTTCTTTTCTCATTTGCTATTATAAAACTGTAACACGTGTATTCGACTGTTTATCGAGTTTCTGAAGGATTTATATAATGGCGTAAGAATACAAAAAATTCAAATTGATACAGATCCATTAAAAAATTCCATGCATAATCACTGTATCGATGCTTGGATTCGATGCAATCGCAATGTCTGACGTCATACACATTGGTAATATCGCAGAACCACAGTAGCGGCTCGTTATTGGCTCGTTTCATCGCAATTTGCGGTAATTTGTGTTTAGGCCTGCGGGGGACGACATGGACGAGTATAGAAAATCGGGAATCCTTTATCAACGACTCTTATCGTTGTACTGTGGTATTGGTCAATTTTCGAGGAAACTGATCGTACATGAAGAAGTCAAAGAATTTTCAAAATGGTCCATTAAGGTAGATGTTATTGGTACATTTGGAAATTTGCAATGTCGTGTAGCAAACTGTACATATCTCAAGTATAAAATTGTTGCAAAATTCAAACTGATACAAAACCAGTAAAAAATACCATATATAATCATTTTATCAAAACTTAGATTCGATAGAATCGCAATATCCGACATCATACACATTGGCAATATCGCAGAACCACAGTAGCGGCTCGTTATTGTCTCGTTTCATCGCAATTTGCGGTAATTTGTGTTTAGGCCTGCGGGGGACGACATGGACGAGTAGAAAATCGCGAATCCCTCACCAACGACTCTTATCGTCATCCGATACCGTGGCATGGCCAATCCCCGGAGTACCCGATCATACACGAAGAAGACAAAGAATTTTCACGGATGGTTCGTTCGGGTGGATGTTATTGGGATGTTTGGAACGTCGTGTAGCGAGGTGCACGTATCTCCAGTAGGAAACTAGCATGGTCCACTTACGATAATGACGAGTCTAAGCCGCAGAACGATATAAGCCAGGCGAGGAACGCACGAGTGCGGAATTCGCAAAACGTTGCGGCGTGAAAGGAGCTTATTCGGTTTGGCTGGTGTCTCGCGTATCGCGTGGATTCCCGTGAGATATAAATTTCGCCCTAACGAAAGGTCCCCTCCGCTTATAATATATGTATCGAATAACTCGTTGGCATATGTGCACGCGTGTATATATATATATATATCGAATGTAGGAATACTTTAGGTTATACGGTAGCGCGTGCCCGCCACTTGCTTATGCGCCATGTGTCTCGCAGAGTCGGCCCTTGGCAAGAAAACTACCGATATCCACTATACCCCCCCCCCCCGAACTCTACTTCACCGAGTACCCGACTCCTCTTCTCGTCATCCTCTGTAAGGCGCTGTAACAACTTGATTCCATATTCCTGGGGCGGTTGTCGCCCGTGAAGAATTGAATGAAATAAAATAAAGCCGCCGGATTCCCCATGCTTTATGGTGCGGCTCGAGCTTCCTCCTGCACTTGTACGACGATATACCACGCGATACGCGTGTCGTGTACCACTCTTCTTCGTCTCGCTCGCATTCTACCCCCCCCCCCCCCCCCCCTTCTTCTCCCAATATTTTTCCTAGACGTAAACCAAATTCTATAAATCCAACGTTATCTCTGGGATCTATACGTATCGTGTGTGGAGGATGTTCGGTTATAGTTTTAAATTTAAGGAAAATGAGTCCAGGCCCTCTCCTTCCGGTTTGGCAGGTGACGCGATATAAGGAACGAGCGGAGAAGCTGCGGTGAAATAAAAAGGAGTTTCGCCGGAGGACGAGTTTGATACACGTAAGGGCTGGAGTGGCTGAAGGGCTGTAAGGTGCAGGAAAAAAGTGATGCCGTAAAGCACTCAGCAGGGTTCGTGATCCGCTTACGAAAGTCACTGTGGTCTGTCTTATTGTGTTACCACCGTATTGCTGCTTCGTGTGATGTAAATGTGTATATAAATTCATCCCTCCTTCTTTTATTTCAAAGTGAAAATAATGTTTGTTTGGATCTGGATAAAGTTTTAATTATTAGAGAGTGTATGGTGTGTGTGTGTGATATTTTCTAAATGTGTACACAGTTTTCTTTAGTAATGGTCCCGGTCCTAACTAGTATTCACGAAACGAAAAGAAGAAATGCTGATGTACGTAAATAAGGGAGCGTTCGTAGTACGGCAGATTCCTACAGGACGAATATGTGCACCCAGTTTTTATATCGCGTCTCCCCATCTGTGACCGTAGGCAAAGCTGTAAAACCTGTGCGTCTTGCACCAAAGGACTTCTAGGAATCTCCCTTTTCTTGCCGCGGCTTCCGAATGACTTTATGTCAGCAGACAGTTGCCGTCCAAATTGTCTCCCACTAACATATAAGTATAAGAAAGAGAGAGATGCCCACCGAAAAAGAAAACCCATATAACTCTCACATTACATAGAAATTGCTGCTTTCTCATTTCTTCGCCTGTAGCGTCATAAAGCAAAGCTGTTGAGATTCTTCAAGTTCCGGGAAGAAACCCTTGAAAACATTTTAATTCCCAGAACGCAGTGTCGATAGTAAACAAATACATTCCTCGACTGTACACAAAAGAACGCTGATCGACACAATGGGAGCTCGAGTGTAAACAAACCGTGTTAGAGTGCCCGGAGAAACACGTTGATCGCCAGTGCTGTTATAAACGTTGGTGAGAAGCAGCGTGACGATCCGAAATAGCGCGATGAAGCAATTAAATAATTATAGGCGTGTGTTGGGTGTACGAGAGCGTTTGTAATAACGCGGAGTTAAGCCGCCTTACGATGGTTTTCAGTGGCGCGTTGGGGACGGCCATGTTGTTTAATAAGTTAAGTGACGACGACGCAGCTGCTCGTCTTAATGAAACATTAGGTTACATCGGCGAGGACGCGGCGCCTCGAGGGACGCCAGCGTCGTCGACGTCCTCATCGTCGTGCTTCTTCGGATAAGATCGAGAGACTCTCGTGATGGTCGCTGAGAAACGACCGTGATTCGCTCGACGTCTTCCTTTGCCGGTCCAAGGTCGTTCTTCGGCCCCTCTTCCCCCCTTGCGTCATCCCCGTTAATACGTAAGGACTCGCGAGTGTTCGCAGTGCATACACACCACGCTCCTCGACATCCACTTTATTTTTAAATAGCGACGCAGCAGTGTCGCGGTTGCGTAACAGCTAGAAAATAAATATTGCTAAACACGGACAATTGTCGTTCTAGGACGCGCACCGAATATCTCCTAACGTCCATCTGACCCGCGTGCGGTGGCTCGTTAAACGCGAGGTTTAGAGCGCTGCTCTTCGAGATGGGAATAATTCGCGGGTGAGAGAGAGAGAGAGAGAGAGAGAATAATAATTGGACCACTTCAGCCAATAGCGTCCATTTAAATTGCACATTTTCAGCCGGGAGAGGTAGAGTCTCGTCCGTGAAAACTGTCGATCTTGTTATTTTCCCCAGACAGACCTTTTTCCATTGCTTATTCGTTGACTCATTATTGTTACATGTGTTTGTTTATATATCGAGGCTCCGAGAGTATCGCGGCCTGTATATATAGAAGCTCGCGTTGTTACCATTCACGCGATGTAATTAAAAGCTGCTTTCATACGGGGAATCCATTGGAGTATGGGATTCTCCTTCGCGACAGTTCTGTCGAGCACACACTCTGAAGTGCGCGCGGGAGAGTCCTGAAAGTCAACAGTGACAATGCCTCTTCATGGCCTATTGTCGTCACCTGTCACCTCTCTACTTTTTTTATATCACTTGCGCTCCGCGTGTCTCGATATTCCCTTTTAAATTAAAACGTTGCCTTTGCGTATGGAACGTCCATCGACACCCTTGTATTTTTTTCTGTCAGGTTTCGTCGCGTATCTCGGTGTAGTTTCTTTTTTATATCTAGATGAATTTATTTCTTTAATAGATAAGAGCGCAAAATTTGAATTATTTTTTTTTAGGAATTCAGTTTAGTATAACCTCAAAAGTACTCGAGTGGATGATACATGATAATAGCTTGTTTTTAGCAGCTGGAAAAAAGTAGTATATTCTAATTAGCAGAGTCCCTTCGAGTCATCGTACTTATTTTCTCTCATTTTTCAATTAATCAGAGTCAGTACTTTCCATCCGTTCCCTCTGATTCGAAGCAACGACGAACCGTGCCAATCTCGTTCGAGTAATTAGAAGAAAAAAAGTCGATTTATATTTATGAGCTTGGGAATGGACGAAGAAAATTAATACTTTGGAAAGTGCATGCTGAAATGTTAATAATTGATAGCTGCGTAAAGTTTTTATCTTCTCCCTCTCTCTTGCATTGATTTGCTCGTCCGTTTCGGAGTTAATGAAATTTTTGTCGAATTTGTTAAAGCAGGGGGGAAATTATCGGAATAGGATTGTGTGTATGCTGAAGAGTACAGCGGAATATTCAGAGGCCTTTTATTAACTCGTTCTTTTCTTACGATATATTGAACGCGTATCGTTGTTAGTTCGGAAGCTCCTTTATATTTTGCACAAAAAGCATATACGGACAGTTTTACTGAAATTACACACTCGTCTCTGTTACATTCGTACCTTTCAAACACGCATACAATTATTCGTGGGAGCAAACGTTGATTCGAATGAAAGGTATATTGTACTTTTCCGGGGAGAGGTGGGGGTGTCTAAGAGAGTTCCGCAAAGTTCCGCAATTAGCCGAGCGTTAAATAGGGTTATTATAATAATGCGTTGCTGCTCGAATCGATGTCACATGCCTTTACGACAAGCACAGCTGCTTTGTACCAGGCAAATGGGATAATTAACCTTGTGACGTAGTTCCGGTACATCTATATATTGCTATTTTCAATAAACTTTTGCTATTTAGAAAATTTGTAAAAATGCAAAAAATTGCACTATTCCACGAAAATATTATCCATAACAGTATTGGTTGATCGAAGGAAGGAACAATAATGAATTTTATCAACTAGAAACCACGCGAAGCGGAAGAAATTAGGTCATTCGTATAAACTGTTTAGTTTTATTGGTAGACGTGGCACGAGAATGCACTTGGGCATTATTGAACGATATAACAGCAGCAGAATGATTTGTAAAAAAGTATGAAGGCTCTTCGGCCATCGAGACAATCATAACACAAGAGCTAGCGTACATATATATATATGTATATATAGTAATAAAAATATTAATGAAAGTTGTCTCGCGTTAAAGATCAATGTAATCGAGGTGCTTCATCGTTCTTTGGGCATAGCCGACGAAAAGGAGAAAATAAGCAGTGCTCGTTGGGCACAGTTCGTTAGCAGCTCTGGGGAGTTAATTAGCGAAAAAGTTAATTTCTTACCCGCTTATAAACGGACGCCGGTGATGAAATACGAGCTTGATAAAGGCGGGTGGAACCGGAGGAAACTGGAGTTTTCGGAGCAGGAAGAAAGAGGGGCATGTCAAGAGTAAATAGATTAACATTGTTTCGGCACGATAGCTCTCTTAGTGTTCGTGGCTTATTGTTCTTGCGTCTTGTTTGCATTCCTCGCACAATGTTCCTCCTCCTTTCTTCGTCTTCGCGTCCCTTGCACTCCTGCTAAATATTTCTCTGATATATGTATAAATCCCTGGATACACTCGGAAGGATAATTAAAACCTCGTATTATACTTTGAGATTTTTCGATGGTAACAAATCAAGGAGTGTAAATTTTTATTTATGTCTATGAAAAATTTTGAATTTTTAACTGGAAAAGAGGGCATGTCAAGAGTAAAGATTAACATTGTTTTGGCACGATATTTCTCTTAGTGCTCGTGGCTTATTGTTCTTGCGTCTTGTTTGCATTCCTCGCACAATGTTCCTCCTCCTTTCTTCGTCTTCGCGTCCTTTGCACTCCTGCTAAATATTTCTCTTATATATGTATAAATACCTGGATATACTCGGAAGGATAATTAAAACCTCGTATTATACTTTGAGATTTCTCGATGGTAACAAACCAAGGAGTATCATTTTTTATTTATATTAATGAAAAACTTGGAATTTTTAACTGGACGATTAGGAGAAGCGCTCTATCTTCGAGTTATCAAAAAGCGGAATGCCAAGCAGCTTTGTATCGTTATGTAAATTCTTCTGGCATCAGGAAAGAGAGGAGTCGGTCTTGGTGGTGGTAGATATCAGATAGGAGTCCGAGAAAGAGGATGACGAAGAAGAAGAAGAAGAAGACTGAGACTAAGAAGAAGGAACTCGAGCCAAGGTCCTAGGAAGAAAAATATTTTTGTTTCGTTTCATCCCGCGCGAATCGCCTGATAGAGCTGAACTTTCTGAATAATTATACCGGGTATGAGCTTGATTCATCACCGAAGTTCGCCTACCTAAGATGCTTTATCTGCGTCTCGCAGTCTCCACGAAATTAATATGCTAATACCAACGTGGACCCCTTTGCCTCGGTCCCTCAACCCTCGTACACCGCGGTCTCGAGCTTTCAACCTTCCACCCTCCCCCCCCCACCCCCTCATCGATCCAACAAGGAAAACCTCGGCAATTGACTTTTGAATCCGCCATTTTTCTCCATCGCATCGATCGATTAAATAATATGATTAATCTCAATAAATTCTTACAAAACACACATCTAACTCGTATTCAATTTTGGTCATTCCAACGATACTCCCGTCAGGATTCCCACAATACTACATATATATACATAAAGCATGATCCATTGACTTTTGTACGATTCCACGAAGGCCGCATAGCTGTGAAGTTGCATCTCGGTACACGAGAGTAGACGCCTCGTCGGCGTGTATACACTCGTGTTCAAAGATGATGCGCGCAGGGAGTTTCTTATTAAATCAGTCGGGAAGCACACAGGCAGGGTCCACCACGCACGGACCAACTGCCTACGCACGAAGCAAGCGATTCTCTTGCCTCGCTGCTCTTTGCTGCCGATGCAGCTCTTGTACCACTTATACTCGTATCGTGTGGCTCTCGGCCAACTCTCTGGGCGAGTATATCGCTTTTGCCGTCTTTCACGGCTGATTCCTCGCGCTAGAGCCCGTATCATTTGAAATAATTAACAGCAGCTGACTTCGCTAGGCACATGACTCACACATATGTTTGACACGTCCGCATAATGCGACTAGCGAGCGATAAATTCTTGCGGCTCTGCTCGAAGCATTATTGCTATTATCGACGCGTACGACTCGACTCTCGCAATCAGCCAGCCGTCGACGAGATCCTCCTAACGGCGAATTTCCTCCCGATCCTTATCCGCTGAGATTACAATTTTCTCGAGGAACGCGAGTTTTCTTCGCGAATTCTTTCGTGGATTCTTCGAGATTTCTTGCAGGGGGTTTGGTACATGGGATTGTTGTGTTTAATTTGAGATGTGGTATGATGGGGTATTGGTGATAAGGAAGGTGACTTTGAAGGGATTTTGCAAGAGATTTAAATGTAAAAAATTGTTTTTTTTTTTTTTGAAATTTTTTGTATTCATTTATTATTGTGAAATACATTTGCTTGGTTCGTATAGATTTGGGGTTTTATTAAATTCTATTTTTTCCAATAAACCCTCCGATACGGTTACACTCGTTGATTACTAAAATGAGCCAAGTTTAAAGGGTTTGCAAAAGAGATTAAAACATATAAAAAAATTATTTTGTCACTAAATTTATATTACAAATTTTCTTGGAAAAACACACTTGCATTGTTCGCATACAAGTTCCTGCTTTCATTAAATTCCATTTTTTGCAATAAATCTCCCGATACAGTTACACTTGTTAATTATATACCGATCCCCTAGTATCGCGTTACCTCGCACAGAAGGGTCTGCATTACCAGCCCTCGAAACGTTGTCCAGGATCACCGAGAAACACCCTGTACATTACGGTTCCCGTAAACCGTGCATCTCGCGGTATGTAGAGGGCAGCAGGGCTCACTGGTGGAAGGGAAAGTCAATTTCAATAAATTAATGCTTTGCGGTCGACGCAGCGATTAAGGAAAATGTAAATTATACAATTAAAGTTATTTACACTCATTGTCTCTGGTCCCTCGCCCAGCAGTCCTTCCCTTTCGCCCTTACGCGTAAATTCTTTGCACGCGTGTGCACGTTTCTTACGCGTTGCGTTACGAGTCTGAGAGCTCGGTGCTCCACCTATGCTCCGCTTTACGGTCGAAAATCTCCTACTTAACAGACAGCAGCACAAACGAGCCGTCACTGTACGCACACCCCAAATTTATCTCGCCTTAAATTTATCTCGCTACTGCCTACTAAATTACTTTCGCCTTCTTCCCGAACTTTTTACCACGTATACCAATCTCCGCTAATAATTTTCAGACATTTTTACCCTTTTTGCGGCATAAATTGTTGCAGCCGTATCACTGGAATTCCCTCGAGCCTGTCTGCTTTCTCGCTCTTACCATTATATATATATATATATATATAGTGCTGCAGAGGAAAATCGATATACATAGATAGACCATTCGTAGTAATTTGGTAATGAAGACCATGCGTCATGCAAACACTCGGCAGTAAATCACGGGACGTGGATTGGCCCCTCGTCTGGTCCAGATGTGACCCACTGCTTTTCACTAATTTGCTGTTAGCACTTTGCTCGTGTCATCCCTAACATTTGCCACGCTCTCGCGTAAATCTAATTGCTCGTGGCTCGGGACGAGATCTTTCGTGGTGTTTCGTATCTTTATCGAGGAATAATAAGAAAATTAACTTATCTACGACACTGTCCAAGAATATTGCAATATATATATATATATATATAAATCTGTGCAATTATGTTTATTCGCAAATGCAAAATGGTTTGGCAAGGGGTATCGTGGCACGAGCCAGGGTTTCCGAATCTGCAGCTGCAGCAGCCACGGTCGATACGTGAGAGACAAACGAGAGCTATAGGATACATATATATATATATATATATATACTTTCGTATGCCTAATCGGGAGCAAAAAGAGGAGCGAATATCAAGAGGGGAGGGTGGGGGGGGGGGGGGGATAGAAAAGTATGGGTGTATGCTATGTTCACCACTGAGATTCGAGAGCACAATGGAATTATGCTCCAACGTATTGGAACGGTTCTATGGGGCCTTACCGAGATATATACACGGTGTAGCTCCATGGTATGTTGGATATGCTCGCTATGCCGGGGCCATGTTCTGGTTTTGATCCGTGCACCAGATAAGATCGCCCTTTGTTACCAAGGCTCGTGCCTTCGGGATCCAACAGCCACCACCGAGCATTTTTACCTACCATCTTTCTCCTTACACTTATTCTTTCTCGTGCTTCCCTCTTTCTTCTTCATCCTCTTCTTCTTCTTCTTCCGCGACCCCTGCAAGAAGACCCCAAAGCAAAAGCTTTCTCAATAAAGTTTCGGACACTCGACAAACTTGGCGAAAATACAAATCTATCTTGAATTTATGTTTCATCGTGTAGCTGTAAATTTTCGAGGAACGTTGAAACGATTAGTTGTATATATATGTATATATGTGTGTGTGTAGAGTGTAATCAATGGCGCAAATTCGCTCACGAGCATTTCAAAGCTCCGTCGATGATTCGTCGTGTGGAAATCGAGATTAAAGTTCAATAGGACACAAAGGAGCGAGTAACCATGCTCGAACTAATAAAGGTGGACAGTTTCTATGGGAGTAATTAATCAACGGTATATCGAGGTTGAGATGACTCTATGTTCGATGCATCGAAATATGTTTTAACCATCCTTAATTGATTCGTACGAGACATCTGCAGATAGCAGCGTGCCTAACGGCAATTACGTCTCGCAGTGTGTGTATAATCGTGGAAATCCTTTAGTTTGCTTATCTCCCTCGCATTCCCCTATCGTCTTTCTTTTATAAGCTTTCGATCCTCCGAAGAATCTTAATTACGCACACGCACATCGATTATATTTCTTCCTCGGCAATAGTACCTGAAGAACCTGCAGCTACGCAACACTTTTCCATTTCACCGTGTATATGCCAATTTAACAGCTTCACTAATTTTATTGATTAAGATAATAAATTTCGCGAGGCTATCCCATTATGAAACGACTAGTCAGTAATCATTCGAGGGTATATGTACGGGGCACGGGTAAAAATTCACGGTAGTAAAACGTGCGCTCCCAGACTACTCGAGTCTGATCTCATTTTCTTTTTAACGCGATGAATCCTCCGCGATGTCGTCATTGCCTTAGGCGTAGGAAAAGTAGTAACGGCTCGTGTAATGGTCCGTATAATGGAAACGTGTTTTTGCCGGGTTATAAGGATAATCGTCATCCTGGGTGTTCAGGACTAACTCCGTATTGCTGTGATTAGCGGCATCGTCAGACCCGTGACACACCAAACATTACTAATCTTCCTCTGCAAAAACTTACCCCGTTTCGATATTTATCGTCCTTCGTCGGGCCAAGTTTATTTGGTATTTTTATAATATTTTACAGAAACGTCGCTTTGAGTATAATTTGAGAAAGGTACGAGTTTGTTGAATTTTATGGTTGTGTAGCGTGAATTTCATACAAAATTCTCGACTGCTGTACAAAATCTGGATGATGAGGTTGGTTTGGAAAATATTGTGCAATGAATTTTCTGGGGATGGACTCGATTCTAATTGACATGAAATGTGGTGCAAAATATCTAGCCAATTAACGTCATTCGTGTTAATTTCACTGTTCTCCGGAGGAACCGGTTGTTTCGATTCGAGTTTTTCTAATTCAAGAGAGAGAGAGAGAGAGAGAGAGATAGACATATGCAATTACTATCAGTGAATTTCTTCACCTGCCGAGGTCACAGTGTGTGGTTGTTTTAGAGGCTCCTTCCACTTGACCTAAACGAGTCCGGTGATACGTATACGGTTAGTATATCTCCCGCAGCGAGGGTTTGCTTGTGTGTGTGTGTGTGTGTGTGTGTGTAGGATGCAGTGTGATGCAGCTCGCAGAGAGAGAGAGAGAGAGAGAGAGAGAGGAGGTCTGTAAACGTGGCCGAAGGCTTCTGCTTGTAGGCAAGGCTGGGTCAGGTTAGGTGCGAGATGAGGTAGGCAAGTCAGGATAAGGTAAGGTAAGGCTAGGAGAGTCGAGGCGAGGCGAGGCAGAGCCGCAGAGATATGCCCTGCCCGCGGGTGCAACGACCCGGCTGACCTTTGTCCAGCCCGGCGTGCTCTGGCCTGGCCCTAACTCCGCTAAAACGGCGAACTGCACACCGAACAATCGGGGAACCCCTGTCCGCGAATGAATCCACTTTCAACCTCTGGCAGCACCGGACCCCCGGGCCCCTGCTCCCCATCCCCCCTCCATCCACCTCCACTCGATCTTCTTGGCCTTTGCTCCATTCCACGCGTTTTCCCTACACTTTTTCCCCCTCCCCCTCCCCATCCCCCCCCCCCTCCACTACTCCTGCGATCCTGCACTGTCACGCCGCTTCGCACACACACACACACACATTTTTTTCACTCCTCCACCTGTGCCTTATCAAAAGCCCATCAAAACTGCTTTTACAAGCCAATCCTAGCCTATAATGCAAGATTTAATAGTTATCGCTGCAGCATTTTATTGTTCAAGCGTGCGGAGATACGGAGAGAAAATTATTTTCTTAATTGCGGTATACCAGTTTTAGCATGAAGGCCTTTCGGGCTGTGGCAGGCGTGTGCCTCGTGAACTGCCCGAAAAGACGGGCCCATCTTTCGAGGCGAAGTTAAAGACGCTATAAAAATCTGGGGGTCGTTAGATGAGTCTAACCTGTCCAGCTCGAAGGAGGTTTATATTTTTCAGCCCAGGAAACACGGTAGACTACATTCGAAGCGTTTTAAAGCTTTCCTGGAAGGGATATAATCCATGCGAAATTTAGTTTTTATATATATAATGTGGCACAAAAGGTTTAGAAAATTCAATACAAGGCCCAAGTCTATGAAATTCTAAATCAGAAGCATTTCTCTTGAATTCATTTTTTAAACGCTTGCAGCAAGGCACCGAGGTCTTGTACACACACATGGCTCGATATTCGCACTAATTCAGCCGCACTCTCTCGCGAAGGTGCATAATCTATACAAAACTTATTTTTTAAATATACATAATGTGTCAGAAAAATTTTTGAAAATTCAATATAAGGCTCAAGTCTACTAAATTTTAAATCAGAAGCACTTCTCTTGAATTAATTTTTTAAACGCTTGTAGCAAGGCACCGAGGTCTTGTAAGTACACACACAGGACCCGATCTTTACGCTAATTCAACCGCGTGCTCCTATATAGAGGTAGGAGAAATTATTACGACTGGTGTATAAATCACGTGCTGATAAATCAGTAGAGTTTTGCGTTACACTCGGTAGCACCTAAGCAGTCGTACATTTATCACGAGCGTTCGACACCTTCGCGTGTTTTATAATCCCCGTAATCAAATGTGGCAATAATTAGGACACGGGAGACGTCGCAATAGTTCGCTGTACCCTTGCGAATACAATTATTTCCGCGTGCATGTACTATATATATATATATATATATAGGCGAGCACATTGTACGCACGCGAGTAACACTCCCTTTCCTCTCGCGTTACACATACACGAGCCTTTTGGATCAAAGTGTGGTACAGTAGCAACAATTCATAAATCAACGTAAAATAAAATGCCTCGTAAATTTTAGTAACTAGGAGACGACAGGAGCTAACTAATATTTCAGGTATTTTGCATCACTGTGCATCATGATTATATGTAATTCGCTAATGACTGCTGATTTTTTGTGGATTCGCTCGTTACATTTACTGGCTTTTATTGGATATTGTATATATATATATATATATATATATATATATATATATATACATAGATACTGAATGGCACTGCAAGTTTACTACGTATGGCAGTGGTGTACCTGAAACTGCAGCATCAATGATACTTCAACAGTGATTATTCTTAATGAAGAAAATAAAATAGCAAAGCTGTAATGATTATTTTAATAAATCACAGAGTGATGAGCAAAAATTCTTGGGAAACACAAATTTACTTCTCTCTCTACACCTTGTTTATTCGAGTGAAATTTGTTGTCAAATTACCATATACAAAGTTAGTCTGAAATTATTTTATTTTGTTTATCTGAAAGTTTTCTTGGAAATCGTTTGTTTGTTAAACAATATCATGTCACGTGTCTCAGTGACACACTGATTTTATTATAGTGAAAGAGATAGCAATAATACAAACTATTTAAAGAAAATTATCTTCCACAGATCTCAGATTACACGAAATTAAATCGTACTCAGCAACGAAATGGTTATATAATTTTGTGTCTGATTGAAAACGACCATGTCCTATTTTTCCATCGTTTACAGATGTTAAAGTCGTTAAATCGTGTTTGATCGATATAGCATAACACATCCACATTCGTTATATCAATCCTCCAGTATATATATATATATATATATATATATATATTATAGAACTGGTTTCTGCTATCGTTAATTAAAGGCGACCAAAAATATAAATTAGAAATCGAAACGCTAAACTCACTGCTCGCAAATGGCTATAAATTTCTTTACTCTGTACAATTAGCGATACGAGGAGCAATTTGCGCACTCTCGAAAGTCGTGCTCAATAACGCAAAGTGACGTTAAAGCTACATAGTTGGTACAGAATAAAACTCCACCGAGATCCCCTGTACACAATTCAAACCCCAAGACGAGTTATCACACATCGGTACAATCACTGTGCAATATTAATACGATCCTCGCGTGATGATTCCCTCAACGCTTCGACCATGCGCAAGAAAATAACGAGAAACATTGTGGCGAGTAGAAATTAAATGTTGCACGCCATTTTTTTATCCATTATTAAACCCGTGTGCGCTATTTAGCGAATGTTTCGGTTATCTCGCGTTGCGGGACGTCTCGGCGTATCACGGCTGTAATGGCCGATCCTCCAGTGTACTCCGTACGTGTACATACATACGGAGGATGCTCGCATTCGTCGAGACAAGTTGCAGGCATCTAAAGTGTTGGGCGAGACTAACGGTGATAAACCATTAGCGAGTTACGACTCTGGATAGTGGACGATGGGGCCCAGACTGCAGACTCGCTTAACTCAGGTGGCCTGTTCCTTCGTCCTTTTCTCCCCCCCCCCCCCCCCCCCCCCCTCGTGGTTCTCTTAACTCTATGGATAATCCATCGAGAGCGATGCAATTGCCTTTGTCATTTCAGACGTCTACGAAAGGAAGTGCGCAAACATATATCGAGGCCTTTCTCAACGCAGAAGCAGCGCCTCGACCCATCTCGTCTCGTCTCCTCATGGTCTCGACTGGTCGGCCACTCGGCGTGGCTCGCCATCAACCTGCGAATGTAAAAATATCCTTGCTGAATGCTTCGGTGAGCGACATTAATGCTTCGGGGTATTCGGACTCGACATGGAATGTATTATATCCCGAACAATACGAGTAATATGCCTCGCTATGCACTATAATCCTATTATCAACATTCGCAATTCCACCTTTCTCACGTTCTCAGCCTCTTCGTGTGTATATATATATATATATATATATATATATATGTATAGTGGCTTGGATAATTCTTTCGTCCTGGCTTCTTCAATCTCGTCTTTTCTGTATAAACATAATATTGCGCAACCTTAGTGGTGTTTTAATGGGATTTCGATCCTAAACTCGTACGTCCACTGCAAATATTTGAAGAGTCCTGAAGGTCAAATGCAGGTGGACGAGGACGTTAGAAAACAGGAGTAGGGTATATGGAGCAAAGTACATTGGTTGCTAAAATTCTTTTCCTATATATATATATACATATTGTATCCTTAAAAAGTTTGGACGAGGACGTTAGAAAACAGGAGTGGGATACGAAGCAAAGCACATTTGTGTGGTTGCTAAAATTCTTTCCCTATATGTATACACATATTGTATCCCTAAAAAATTTTTAGAAAGAATGTGAACCAAGTTTGACCATATAACAACAGCAAACGTTCTCAGGTTCATCACCATAAATCAGTATCGACGTCGATTCGAGATGCGACGGTGTAATACGCGAAGAGCGTAAGCAGTTCGAGTAGTGTAGAAGAGTTGGCGGGCGGTAGATACGGCAGGATGAAACAACACAACGGAACACGAGACGAGACAAGACAAGACAAGACAAGACGGCGCGAAAGGAAGGGAGTATTGAGGTGTCGCTGTAAATAAGTGGCCGCCGGCACTTCTGAGCGACCGCCGACGCTTCCTCTCTTGCTCGTGCTCCCCCCCCCCCCCCCCCCCCCACCTCCTCCGGAACGCGCGGGAGCTTTTTAACCGATTTACGTTTCGACCGTGAATACCGGTATACTCTTCAGGTTCGGTACACGTCCAACCGTGTCGGCCGGAGAGGGTGTCTCTTCGGGAACTCGAAATGGCCCAACGTATCAGCCAAGGGTAATCTCGAAGAAGAAGCAAAACAAAAGAAACTCGACCTTTGGAATTCTCGAATGAAGAAAAAAAGCGTTCCACCATATATCATGAGAAAACACGATATCGTTATGCGATATATACCGATGTTGAAGGAGTCCAAGCTCGATGCTCGAGTTTGACAAAATCCGAAGCAGAAGAAACCGGAGTTTCTTCAGGATGATAAAGTATTTTCCGCGGTCTGCCTCAGTCGCGCTTTTTCTCTTCAGGGTCTTTAAGCGAGGCTCGGGAATCGGCTGGTAGCCCGGAGCGTAGCCGAAGACGACTGCAGCGGTTGGCTCCTCGGATTATCTTCCGGACCCCGTGGAACGACTTTGGTTCTCGCCGTTAGCTCGGATTTTAAAGCTCTCTCCGCGTTCGCCACACGGTGGCCACTTTGCGGTTACGCGAGATTACGGCTGACTTCATTCGCTCGGCACGTAAACAGCCATTAGGGAGGGTCCACCGTGCACCACGTGTGCGACATTGTTGGTGTCACGGCACAAAGCGTAAATCACTGCTGTCCAATAAGCAGCAAATTTCATTACAGATTGCGCGCGTTCACTCGCGATACTCCCGACGACCACCGCTGTAAAATCATTCCGGCTAGCAGCACCGCACACGATCGCTTATCTACGCTTCGTCCGTTCGCGTGGGCGTTTCTTTTACCTCGCTTGCTCTTTCTTCGACCCTCGTCCTCTTATTGCGTATAGTGTGCGCAGGAACCAAAGTACAATTGTATGTATGTGTATACGGTAGTCCCGAGAGACGCTGCTGATTGCTGGTGGTTTTACAGTGGCCGTTTTGCGGTTACGCGATTACGCCTGACTTTATTGTCATGGGGTATAAATATAAAGTGTAGTACTAGCGAGAATTTCTCAATGAAACGATGGAGCTTTGGTGATACGTTTCTGCTGCGTTGATCGCGGATGGAGATGTTGGAGTTTTGCTTTTGGTTTGCGTCGAGCGAGGTGCTGGGATTCCGGATCATTGTTGTCATTAGAGTTTTGTCATTGAAGGCTTAGTGATTTTTACATGATTACTCCTGACTTTATTGTCATGGGGCATAAATAAAAAGTATATATATATATATATATATATAACTATCGCAAATTTCTCAACCAACCAACAGGCTCCCAGTACATACACATTAAAACTAAAAACGTTCAAGTTACAGTTTCATTGCTGATTAATCGAGTCACCCAGCTCGCGGATCACCGTCGTCGTCACGATTTCACCATTGAACGGAAAAATAATGGCGGAAGGATAGGTGATAAATTTGCCAGTGGAGTCAAAGTCTGAGGAAAAGTGAGTATACTGCATAGTACCAGAGTGTGGCCCTTTCTCATGCAGGTTCCCATGGAAGCGAATGTAGACCACACGAGTAATTGCCGTGGCGGTCGTGCAGGCGGTATTTGCGGCTGGAAACACGCGTGCTACGTCGTGCACGCGGCTACGGACACGGCCACTGACACGCACACGGAAGAATACACAGTCGCTAGGAAATTATATCACACCGCATCTCTCTTTCTCCGGGGCCTCCGGACTCTCAGCTACGTAACGTGCATACGTAATGAGCAGTCGAGCGAGCACATGCCGCGCGTACGTTTCTTCCTCCTCAGGTTCGTGGCCCGTGTAAAGCACGATAATGCAGGGCCACCACTCCCCGAAGACAAACCTGAAGAGAACGCGAGAAATGGGAAAAGGGAGTATATAGGGAACGACTTTGAGAACTGGACCTTCGTCCAGAGGGGAATGGGACCGGGGGAAATGTTATATCGTGCAATCTCGCTGCTCTTCTTGCGCTTGGATAATATTCCGTGCCGTGTGTCCAATGTTGGAAAGTATAATTAATGACTCTTCGTGGTCGCTGCTATAAGTCACACGTGTAATGTTCAGGAAATAAATTCGTTTTCTGAATATCATATGGAAATGGCACGTAGCAATATAGCTACTTCAACAAGTTCATATTTCGCAATTGTAATTACACCTCGGTATGTCTTCTTCAGGTATATACCCAGTGGTGATCCGTTCGAGATCCTATTAATAACGTTAATTCGTTATTGCGCAATTTCATATTACCCTCTCGCTTTTACTCTTTTTCTACGTCCACGTGTAATATCTTCATGGGTTAGCAAGAGAACCATTTCCCACGTTGAATGATATTCTACAATAATCTTGCACCCATTATGTTCCTTCGTGCTTATAATTAATGTCCTTTTGGGTTAAAAACGGATGCAAGGAACTTCCACTTCTTATTAATCTTCGCTAATAGT
The DNA here is from genome assembly GCF_024137725.1 of Prorops nasuta. Taxonomy (NCBI): domain Eukaryota; kingdom Metazoa; phylum Arthropoda; class Insecta; order Hymenoptera; family Bethylidae; genus Prorops; species Prorops nasuta. The sequence continues at coordinate 4,639,254 of NW_027116811.1, read as the reverse complement.
CTGTCTCACAGACCTCGTTTTTTTGTCATTCGAGCAGGGAAAGCAACGTGGCTGGCACCTGAAGAAAACTTGGTTTTTTGCAGGGTCCTTCATTCTGTAACTGTGTTCACACACAATGGAGAACACGATGAATGGATCATCGGTCACAAAAATTAGTATCATAAATTGAATTAAAATACAAGAGTACGATTATCCTCCACCTGCATTGTCGAATTCAATACTCGGTCCCTCAAATTCTTCATTTTGCAAAGTCCTTGAAAGCTGCAACATTCTACACACGATGTACCCATTCCACATCTGCGCGAGAGAGGCCAACGCAGTATCGATTGAAAAACTTATTTCAGAGCCATCGTCACTCCGGAGGCGGACTTTATCGATAATTATGCAACGTGACCTGTGTCGACCGGTAGTCGCCACTCTTGATTTATGGTTTTTCCTTTTTCGCAACTAGCGTAACTCGATCCTTGCGGCAACATTAGCTATACACGAGCCTATATTCCTCTTCACGGTGTAATTATCGCGTTAATCCTCCTCTCGCACACCCGTTCCAACTCTTTCCCGACACTCTTATTCCACTCTTTCGGAGTTCCATCGCGTTCTCCACTCGCACCCCCTCCCCAAACTCGCGGAGACCAGCCGTTATTTCCCCGATGACGTCACAACTACAATCAATGGAACGCACACTCGAGCGTCCGAGCACAGTTTCACCGTTGCTCGAAAACGGTTCCCGAATCGTGTTTCTCGATCGATAAGTGCGGGACGGTACCAGAGGACTCGGTGAGATTTCATTCCCAGACGAGGATTTCCAGATTGCGATTATTCCTGGGAAAGGCAATAATCGCGGACGGTGGCAGAATTGTTAATGTACCGTCGGATGCCCGGAGCGCCACGAATCTTTAATTCTGCCTTCTCTCCCGCGTTCTCCAAGCGGCGGATTTGCATGCGAGCGAAACGCTGCATATTGGCCGAAAGCCGAACGACCAAGTTAATGGCGGAAACTCGCGAGTCGCCCGAGTGTCCCAGTGCATGATATCTTTGGTATGTATACGTACGCGTGCTGTGGTACCAACACAGAGGAGAACGCCTCGATGGCGCCTTCGGAGAATTCACACGGTACCGGAACGAATTAACCTGACGAATCGTGCGAATTCTGCGAATTCTTCCGCTTTTATTTTCCGTAGAGACGATAATTCGCTGGGTTGTAATTATGAAATTATAATTACATTTTTGTTTACTTCTTGCAATAACATATATAGGATCGAGTACAAAAAGACTCTGGAGTATCTTGTTTCGAGTGGTTTGATAGGAGGAGAGTAAGATGTGTTAAGGAGTGACGCGCCTGACGAGAGTGGACGAAGAAGAAGATGAAGAGGAAAACGGAAGGGCGGTGAAGGCGGCCGAACTACGGCTGATTAGAAAGGGATTCCTGATGTTCGCCCGATCCAACCGCATTCTTACGTGGCCGCTGTGCGATAATCGATTATTTCCGAATGGTCATGGATCCGAAGGGAATCGATAATCTTTGAACAAGAGCGGTGGATCCACCTGGTCGTTCTCCATTCTTCGGCTACTCGCCATCCTCCCCTCCCGTATTCATCCTCGTCCTCCTGAACGCCTCGGTGTTTGCGCTGGGAAACTGATTGATCTCTTTTTAGCCAATCAAAAACACGCAAGTGTGATCGGTGCTTTTTCTTTGCATAATATATATGTGTATATACATGAAGGAAGAAAATGTTTTACAGACTCCGGGTGAAACTTTAATCGCACAGGAAGATCCAGGGAGTTTCAAGAGTGTTCGTGGGTGCGAGTGGGAGGGGGGGGGGGGGAAGGCGTTTGCTCGGTGCACGTGCACTCGCCTCTCACCCCTACTGTGTTATCCACGCCAGAATACGAGGAGGATCTAACGCGTACGGGGTCCGACGTCACTAATGGCGGTAATAGGCACGTTGCGCTATGTACGGGCGTGATTCGAGCGGTTAATAGGACCAAGAAAGGAACGAGGTAATGACGGCATTAATGCTTCGCGATATCGACGCTCCGTAAGATCGCAGCGCGAATGAGCCGTTACACGCGAGAGATCGGCCTTAATACGATGAAATTACCGTTTCATCGACGAACGCGCCTTCTTCTTCGCGAGCGAAACTCAACCTCCCGCAATCATGCGATTTTTCGCCGGCCCTGCGAATTCGTTGTGTAAAAAACGGAAGCGCCTGGGCGATAAACGATTGATTGTCTTCCAGCGTGGATTAACCGGGGAAACTGTATATATTTAATGATGTTTTATGATTCGCTGATTACGCGGAAGAGGAATTTTTAAGTTTATTAACTTGAAAATAATGTTTCAATTTTTCTTGCAACTTTACGCAGCTCCTATACATTGAAATATTCTCTTTCAAAATATATATATATGTTTATTAATTAATTCTATAGAGGAAAAAAATTAAGATAGTTGATCAGTAATCTGCTCGAGAGATTACGAGAGAGTTGAACGCCAATTAAATTTTGGTATTAAAAAATGAGGTAAAGGGGGGGGGGGGGGGGGGGAGCGTGAGTGATTGGTGGGAGGCAAGTCGGTGGCCGTAATGGTTTTTACGTGAATTCTCTCACGATCCCCGCGGTCGTCGGTAAGAGCAGCGTTATACATTAACGTCGAGTATCTTGGCTACCTCATCGCACTCTAGTGTCTTTGTCCGGTTGAAAACTGTCCCGCGTAAATCATGCGGAGAAACAAGGCTGAGCCGGGCCGGGCCGAGTAGATGAATCGAGTCGAGCCGAGCCGAGCAGGTCGCGTACCGAGCAGCGACGAGCTCGGCCTTAATTAAGCGATGAAACGACAATTTTCGTCGACGCCCCATTGCCATACAGCTTACATATATATATATTCACTTGGTTGTCTCAATTTTTTCCATTCGCTCTTCTGACGATCCTACCTCCTCTTCTTTGATATATATATATATATAGCATACTATATATTGCTCGATCGTCGTCACGATATTATTCAAAGCACAGCTATTTCCTAGAAGGTAGGTGTAGATATCTGTCCCTGTGGGTTTTACTCGAAGAACCGCCCGTTTTCTTTATAACAGACACACATACCCATCGTCCAATAAGATCTTTCGAAAAGTAAAAAGGTCGGGCTGCTTTATGATTATTAAACCTCTCCTTTCGCCCCGTCGCATTTCTTGCACTAAAACTTAATTATACACCTCGTTCTCCCCCCTTATTCCCTTTCTCGTTATCTCTCGTGTCAAATATACCGAATAAAAGAGATCTCAGTGTACGAGATTTTTCGACGTGTCGAGGTATTAAAATCGAATCTACCGATGTGGGATAAGGCTAATATTGAATCTTACCATATTTCAAGACTTTACGGCTTCGGCGAGCGGTCTTAAAAGTCCAGTCAACGCGTTTAATAAAACTCCAGCCGGACCAAATGTGTTTGTTTTCAGAGTAATCGTGCGCGAGTACGCTATGAGCATAGGGACTACAAATTTTCGCATTCGTTGATCCTCCTGACGGGTTGTAAAGATTTTAATATTTATGCAAAGTTTGGTAGGTCCGATTAAAATTCTTAAGGTTGATCCCTTTGCGTGGTTGGTGTTTTTCGTGAAATCTGGTATCGGGGAGTAGTAATTGGTATCGTAAGAATGCTTGGAAACAAAGTTAACGAATATGTCTCCCTCACCAACAATTATCGTATATTCTGGTGTCGCTTTATTTCTCGTAATAAGATCACGCCGAGTGTTCTCGTTTTGGTGGACTAAAATTATTTGGATAGACCAAACAAGGATATCTTTCCTGCTGCATATATATATATATACACTGCATAAAAATGTGTGACGTTTCCTGCAAACGTTACAGATTTTTCGTGAGTTATGGTTGGATCATGGTACACACACACACACACGTGTATATATATGTATATATAGGCTAGCCACCACCTGCCATCGATGTCACTGCGTTAGTTTGAATACCGAAAAATCTGTCGAGAAAATGGGCTGATCCCCCGTTCCCTTGGGGAAGGAAAATTCTGCCATGGGAAAGTGGACGTCCGGTAGTGACGTGCTAAGTGACCGACGCCGATCGCCTCTTACGACACGTTCTCCAAATTCGTCACGTCTCCAACTTCCGTTTCCTATTACTCTCCACGTTATTTTCAAAATTTGGTTATAATTTTTGCAGCTTCTTAATATCAATACAAAACTTCTCAGAATTGAATAAATAATTGCTAAAGTGTTGTTCTTATAGACTATATATATATAGATGCAGCCTCCATTTCCGCCTTCCTATACAAATCGATCGAATTACCAATGAAAGTCTGTGCAGATCCAACGATTCTTGACTCGAGCATCTACTTTAATTAAATAAACACAGTATAATAAGGATTCATCGAATCCTCGAACACAGCCAAGTTATGTAAATCGTTCTGTAACATGTTACAGCTGATACACCCACAGTTAGTTCGTACCGTAAGGAATGCATTTGTAGTATGCTAATAGCGTGCTGCTCTTCCTAAGGAGTCATCCTAGTTTCGAAGCGGTGTTCGACCTCCGCGAACATCTTCTCGGAAACACTCTGCACCAAACCTGTGTTTCTTACGAATGATTTTAGAATTTATATATGTAGTCAATAGGCGTTAACGTTTTGCACTCTGAAAATATATATATATATATATATATATATATATATATTGTTTACTTTAATATATCAAAATTTTATCATCATTACACTTTTCCAATAACAACGATCAAGTTACATAAATTTACCTGGCAGATTCAATTACGATCAGCATCAAATCCACGATTCTTACGAACGATTCTAAAATTTATATATATATATATATATATATAGTCAATATAGACACTAATGTTTTACACTCTGAAAAAACATTAAAATGATATATATCGTTCACTTTAAACCATCAAAATTTCATCATCATTACTCCTTTCCAATAACAATAATCAAGTTACAATAATTTACCTTGCAGATTCATTCACGATAAACCACACCATCCTGCATACAAAAACAACGATTACACAAACTAAGAACAATCTCTTCCACCACTCAAACTTTGCTCAACGCTGCGTTTAAACGAACATTGCTAAATTCCAAAGGGATACGATCTGCGCGCGACGTAGACCGTGCGATATTCATGAGTGGCATAACGATATGTAAATTCGTAAATTGTGCATCGGAGACGCTCCGTTGCTGCATTATATTGACGCCTTAATTTGATTTTGCGCCACGCGCGATAAGAAGCTGCTCGCACATGCGAGACGCAAGAAAAAAGCGTGCGAGCAATAGGTCTATTCAAATGAAGCGGGATTAATGCTGAAGAGGGACCACGTGACCGACGGAAAAATCCTTAAATAAGGTTCCTTATCCGCGGGGATCGTCAGCCGGCGAACCTCCATTTCCGCAGAGGTTGCGGACGGAGCTTTGAGAGAGGAAGAAAATCCGCGCGCGGATAGAGGATCCGAAAAATGCGTTCGGTATTCGTGATACCTGTCTGCCGATATAGCATCGAACGCTGCTGCCTACCAGCTACTCGTTTACATATTGCTGAAGGTACCACGTCGCGATAGATGCGATGTCGCGATATCGCGCCGGTAAAGTCCGCTGTGCGGTGAGCGCGGGCCGAAGGATCTGGGTAGGAGGAGGAGGGGGTGGGGGACCAGGAGGAAGAAATAGGAAGAGCAAGAGGGAAGAATAAAAACCAGAGAGAGAGAGAGAGAGAGAGAGAGAGAGAGAGAGAGAGAGAGGGTGGTACGGAGAGACGGAACATCGGAGGAATATAAGATTCCTCTTTAAGGAGGGTTGGGAGCATACAGAGAAATAAGGGGGGGGGGGGAGTCCTGCGGTAGATGGTAGAAACAGATGGCGCGAAGATCGGACCATTGTTTGCCTTGTGACAGCGATAAGTTCACAATAAAGTTACATTCGCTCCCAAGTAAGTTCCTGTCCTCTTACCGCCCCCTCCCCTCTTCTTCTCTCCGCAAGGTCCTCCGAGGTCCTCCGGAGCCACCATCCCGACTCCTCGCTGCACCGGAACCCCCCGTCGTAGGCAGCCCCATGCTATACTCACTGGCGATAACCATAACTCTCTTTCCAGCCGAGTCCTGCGGACTGGACGCTCCTTCTTGGTCCTGCAGGCTGAAGCGCGCGCGCCGATGGGACCAGCGGACCGACCACGCGGCTATTCTACGATTGTTTTCGACCCCTCGTGCTCTTGTTGCCTCGAAACTTCGCATGCCTCCCCCCCCACCACTTCTGCTCCTTGCATTCCGGTTACCCTTCGATATTTATCCCCCCCCCCCCCCCCTCTTGATGTTCTTAACTCGGACCAGAGACTCACCAACAAAAATTCCAGCCAAATATCGACGATTATACCCCGAAGGAACTCGATTATTACTTTCTTATGGATTTACTTCGTCCTCTTGTTCCTCCGTTACGACTTTTACTGCTTCCCGTACGTCATCCAATCGCTCCAACCACGTCCACTACTGCGGACCCTCTTCAGGGTTCTATATTGAGTCTCTCGTACACGTGGCAGTTATACAAACGATCGTCGTCGATTTTATATTTACATATATATATATATATAATATTATATTTATAAATTTTCTTAATTACGCGATATTGTATAGAAGATCGACTCGCGAAAATATCAAATTTTCCAGGAAACGTCGATCGGGTTTCTCCGGTATATTCCGGCTGCGGGTGATCCAATAAAGTCCGGATGGTTCAGTGGTTCTCCCCACCGTGCTTCTCCGCGCGTATTCGGAGCGTCGATCCAAAGGGACGGAATATCGAGTGGATCAAAGATATCTATCTGATACGGCTGATAGAGCGGTCGCGCGTCGCTGATTGCGAATCTTGTTACGGCTCGCGTGTGCCGATCCGCACGAACGCAGGGAGCTTCGGGGATGGCGTCCGCGCGTTCATCCCCCACCCCTGCAGGCTGCTGGAAAAAAGTCCGTGGTATCGCGTGAATCGCGTCTCGCTCCACTCGATAAATCTCACTTATGCGACCGGGAACATCGTAAATAGTTCTTGGCCAACATTTGTAAAGTCAAATCCCATTTGTTGCCAACCTTCCGGAAACTTATGGTCACAGTCCTTAGTGATACATATATGGACACCTATATATACATATTTTAAATGTCTAAAAATCTTGAATCATCTTTGTGTGTTCAGAGTTTTCGTCACACATTTCCATCGAAGAATATTTCTGGAAAAATTAATTCAACAAAGAGGGACTCTCGCGAGTGGAGAACGCTCAATCTTCAGCGATTCTCGACACCCAACGCGTAGCGCTAGCGCGAGTCCAATATCGCTCGATTAAGCTCAATTATACGGACAGTTAAGTAGAGACATTCCGAGCATAGTGTTGCGTTCGTGAGAGTGTACGAGAGTCCTGTAGGGGAGCGTCATTTGCCACGAGTGTAAGAACGCCGTGCATTACATATTTGTCATGATGCAATCGCTCGTTGTCTCGGCAAATTTAGCTTCTTAACTACCGAGTAGGAATACAATCGGCACGACTCTTGAACGAGCCAAAGGCGACGCTAGCAAACCCTGCGATGAGTTTTCACGCTCCGGGTGTAGAGGTCGTTTAGTTTGTACCGGCAATTAGCGATACTTTCTTTCCGCCCACCGACTCTTGCTCTCTTCCCGCCAATGTATTTACGATTCGTGGTTTGACGCTTGATGGGCTTTGAAGCCAAACCAATCGGACACCTCGTAACTTTGGCGTTTGATTCCTCGACTAGACGGCTTCAGCGTCGGCCGTTCGAACCTCGAAGAGATTTCTTCGAGATTTTCAACATCCTCGGTTTCTCGGGCGGTTCGAGGGTTTTGTAGGATCCACGCCATTCGTATGGCACAAGTCTGATTTTATATATTTATACTGTGATGAGATATTACAAATTAAATCAATTTTATTCTATAAACTATTATCACAGTTATCTATATATATATATAAACTCAAGCTACAGTCCTGGTATTTGTATGACTAAATTAACTATATATACATCATGATAAGGGTTTAGTATTTATACCAACAATTACAATTTAAATCAATTTTATTCTATAAACTATTATCAAAGTTATCTATATATATATATATATATATATATATAAATCGAGCTACAATCCTTGTATTTGCATGACTAAATTAACTATATATACATCATGATAAGAGCTCAATATTTATACCAACAATTACAAATTAAATCTATCATATTCCACAAATCATTATCACATTCTCTCACACAACCAACCGAATTACACCCCAGGCACGTGGACGATCGGATCAACCATCCACACCGCGATAAGGGTTTAGTATAGTATTCATAGAAAGAACACGAGTCATTCGTGGGAAGAATATATAAGACAGCTCCGCATCTGCGCGAGTTATGACGGAGCGCGCCATTAAGTGGTCGTGTTTATTTTTAGAGGGAGCCGAGCTAGCGCAAAGTGGAACTCCTAATTGTTCTCGTTAGCGTTATACTCACATCTGTCTGAACCCGTGAACTTAAGACGACCATCGGCGGCAGGGCGACTGTGCGGTATCTTGCATGGGGCATTTATGTGGGGGGGGGGGGGGGGGAGGTAGAAAAAGGAAGAGGTCCCATACGTCCGTTCGAGCGTGTTCGCGTCGGACGATCCCCGGGACGGTCGGAGCCGGGAAAGGACCATGCGGAGAAGTATCTCGCGAGATCGTACGAAAACAGATGCCTCGAGATTTACATAAACGAGGCTGAAGCCGAAAGTTAATGACGCGCGTAACGATCCACCCCAGCCGCGCTTTCGTACGGCCTCACTACTACTTTATTGTTATTCATTGGGATCCCGATCCAACGAGCCACGAAAATTAATTCCACGTTGCCCTGCCTTTCCACACACTTATGTGTGTGTGTGTGTGTGTGTAGGTTGAGCTTGGACGCTCGGACCAGAGACCCTGAAATATCGCACGAGGCGCGCGACGAAAATTAATTCCTCTCGATGAAAATCACCGAAGATGCTCCGGAACGAACTCTCGAGGGACTCTGTTTGAAAAAATGCGGTTGAAACGCGTGCAATTCGATATATATATATATATGTATGCAAACTGGAAGAATCCGAAAGTTGGGTGAAACCTATCGCATCGAAGTAAAACGATTTCAGCCCTAACGAAAATAACCTGGCACGGGCTTACTCACCCCATATTTCCTCCACGAAACGGTTTAATATGAATAAACTCCGTCACTTTTCATGCTGGCACGAGAGAAAAAAACGGATTTCTATTTACGATGACCATTTGGATTTTGTATACTGCGCGAGGGGTCCGGTGAAAAAGGGAAACTCTTCGGCAGTGATTTTGCTGGCTTTATGGTAGATTTCTGTATATGGAAGCGAAAGGACACCCCTCAGCTTTATGCCATTATTACGTATGCAAGTGTGGCATGATTCCACCCCACCGGGATGGCATAATATTCGGTTGTCCCGATGCTTTTTCAGCGAAGGTTGACCATGGCCTAGCTAGGTATCGTTGGGGCCTAGGGTCGCCTGCTTCGGTCCCTCTATCCAAATGCTCTCTTTGCAAACAGTTTTCGCCTTTCATCGTATTTTTTCAGCCGCTCTTGTTATGGAACCTGATGGGTTAACCAAATATATATATATATATATGGATGACTGTGGATGTACTGCAAGATTCACAAAACTCAACGTGGTTTATATTGACTCTGATTCGCATCAGGGTTGTTTCGCGAATTATTAGCGAGCTTAGAGTTTGCACGCAGGTCAAATTGCATTTGACTTGGGGTCAAGGTGTGTGTGTGTGTGTGTGTGTTTCATTGGACGGATCTTTCGAATTAGAATATATTAAGGAATCAACGGGTAGGAATGCTAAGACCGATCGACGATTGGACCCTCGCACAGGTCTCGTGTCCTAACTTCACTGGAGCCATTGAATATTCCACACACTGGGCCTTCCAGGATGGTTCCTTTGGTGAAGAGAGGCACGACCCATACGGGGTATATCCTGGTGAACTTGTCATTGTGTTTTGGGCGTGCCCGTGATCCGCGTTGACGTGTCCAACTGAGCGTTCGCGTGAGCTAGGAATAAGGGAAGAGGGAAGAAATACGAAATAGGAGGGAAAAGAAGAAGCTCTCACGTTCGTTGGCAGCTGCGTAAGTTTCGCGACCGCTATGAATTCAAAGGAGTGATGAACATTCGTCCTATCCACCAAAGATCTTCGAAAAGTCTCTTGCCACTATTATTATTCACAGTTAATTGACTTCGGAAGACGTGCAACTGATTGTTCGCGGAAGCTTGGCAAAAAGGAATAAGAAGTAAAATACGGCCGAGGAGGGAAAAGAAGAAGTTCTCACGTTCGTTGGCAGCTGCATAAGTTTCGCGATCGCTATGAATTTAAAGGAGTGATGAAAATTCGTCGCATCCACCAATGATCATTGAAAAATTTTGGTCACTATTATTATTATCGTTCGATCGATCGGTACTGCAATGGATCCACCTTGGAAACCGCGAATCGATTTTTCACGTGACCCTCGTCGACGTATCCAGCTGAGTACTCGCGGAAGCTCGGAATATAGATGAAGAAGAAAAAAAAGCTCTCTCGCGTTCACTGGCAGCTGCACCAGTCTCGCGATCGTCATGAATTTAAACGAGCGACGAGAATTCATCCGATCCACCAAGGATCACCGAAAAATCTCTGTCGCTATTATTATTATCGTTCGATCGATCGGTACCGCACTGGATCCACCTCGGAAGCCGCAAACCGATTCGATCTTTCACGAGTAAGAAGCCGAAGCTCGCTGGAACTCGACGACCATTCACCGCCGATTTCGATAATGTAAACACATCCTAATAGAAAAATTAAACAAAATCCTAGCGATAAAATCGAGTATGCTAAACGCTCGGCGCCACAGGCTTAACTGGTGCGACAAGACAAAGCGAAGTTCGTAACTAGCAAAGATCCTTATCTCGGAGTGGTGAGACCGCGTGACAGAATTTTTAACAGCTGCGGTAAAATTTTCATTTTATGGACAACCTTGTATCGCATATACATAGCATTCCTTTCGTTAAAGCAAGATTGAATTTTTGCCTAATTAACAACTAGACGCAAGCTTATCCAACAAATTCATCGAACTCTATCATACACCTCTAATCAATTTTTTAATAATAATCTTAATCGATTTCCAATGCAAAAAAAGATTCTATCGATATAAAAATTTCCTAAAATAAGTAAATTCAAGTATCGAGTTATTCCAAAATCACCGTAAACGATTTCGAGTCTGACCCAAGTCAACGTTCGTCGATCGGTAATTCGAAGGGACGACGTTGAAGAGGACGAGGACACCGAGGCATGAAGCTGTTGGGAAATTGCTGTAAACGCGATTGGAGACCCTGCGACGCTGGACGATCGACCTCAAAGGCAGACTCGTTCGAATTTGCGATTGGCCATCGAAGGCGAGTCGCACAATTGGCATTGGCAGCAGATTTATCGTCCAGTGGACGACTTGGAAAATGACTGGGCTCTGCCACGAGATGTATCGCAATCGATGAAGATAGCCTTCGCGTATCGATACTGGGTCCCGATGAAATTGACACGTCCATCTATCACTCGGTTTATGCATGGTATGCATGGGAAAGGACTGGTGCGTCGCACCACAGGACTGACCATGCATAATTCACCGTATCTCCGTCGAACAGCCTGAAATCCTGAATAATAAGAGCGGCTCGTTCTTTTTTCCGTTGAGCCTCGTGGTGTTGCGTGTCCCCTCCACTGGCCACGCCACATTTCCAATTTCCACATGGAGAACCATGAAACTCACACGGACCCCTACATTCATTGGGAAATACCTCGAATAATTATCGAATGTTCGCTTGCTCGACCAATCAGGACGAATCCTTGTTCTCCAACGAGGATTCGACCACGTTTGGCAAAAAAAATGGCCGATCGATAATTTTGAGGATTCCTCAGCCTCGCTCGACCCGATGGCAGCTAGACGAGTTCTCGTCGGTGGAAATTTGGCTCGAGCGAGGCTCTCGAAACGAGAGACTCCTAACCGATAATAGCGATCGGTTCGGGTTACGGGGACCGAGAGAGGGAAGACCCAAGTGCATGGCATCCAATATGCAATAAACATACGGGGCTTTGACGTATTTAATAGTAACGTGGTCGTATAATATTTGACATGCATGGAAGCTTTTATGGGGGATGGGTATCTCGGTGGTGCTAGGAGGACAGTGGTTCTCAAACGGGACCGCTTCGCACTCCTTTCAACGCTCTCGACCGAGCACGATTTTAACCTCCACTTTGCTTCAGAATGAGAACCACTGTCCAACTCGAGGAGTATAGCCCGCGGTTAATTGCATGTCTGCGCCTCGGGAAGGATCCTTAGGCTGTCACGCTCCTCCGGAGTCTGACGTGCCCTGGTGCGTGTAAAGCGCAAATCCTCCGCAAGAATTGCAATACCTCTCCACCCCTCCCCTCTCGGCTCACTCTCCACAGAATTCCTTCTCCAATAAACTCACCTCCGAGCCAAAACTGATCTCGGCAGACAAATTTACTCAACGATCTCCCGTAATTCCTCTTCGAGCTTGCGGAGTCTAATTATCGTCGCTTCGTTATAAACACGTTATATATAAACGTGATCCAAGGACCCTGGTGGTTTCTACACAAAATAATAATTTTTTTTATGTATATAGTACAATCTCTGAAAGGTGGCAGGAAGAATCAATTCTACCACGAGCTCGTATATTCAGTAACGTCGAGATAGATCACTCGACGTTAATCGATACACGTAGGATGAAAAAAGTCTAAACTATCGGTGCTCGTACGCGATACGGTGAACCGTGACGGTTATGAGGAGAGGTTAAAGTGGATCGGAGGAATGCGAGTGGTGGTGCGGACCACCCCGTGGCACGCGGATGGAAGCGAGCTGCCAGGAAGCGCACGCGATTTCCGCGTGAACAGCGAGCAACGGTGTAGCGCCGAAAGCAATCGGCTAAAGGATCTCCTATTAAGCGATCGGGAGAGAGAGAGAGAGAGAGAGAGAGGTAATTATCCTGGCCCTGCCATTCGAGCGATCCTCAGGATCATAGAATGCAGAATGTCCGCAGGTGCCCCTTAACGGCAAACGTAACGTTGTGCGGTATTTAATTATCCATCTTGTCTATATATATATATATATATATATATATATAATTATACCGAGCCAGAAGAAAATTTATCCTCCGGTATCCAACCCTGCAGCCACGTAGCTGTCCCAACCCCAGGAAGCACACGGATCTCCTCCGGAGCGTCAGTTTATTCCGCAAATAACAAAACGACGATATCGTGAAACGGAAGGGAACATCGGAACTCTTCGCGTTCCTACGCCACCTGCTCGTCCATTCCGCTATATATATACTATAACCCTGCACACCCATTAACGGTACTTAATTAAGATCGTAGAAAATCATTCCTGGCCGATCGTTTACTGCCAAGTTTATAAACCACGACCTCTCTTACGGGTCGACCCTGAAGAAAAAATGGGAAGACGAGGCATGGCAGATGCCGGCTTTTGTCGGGAATGCACTTTAAATTGCAAACTCAACGATAAAATCGACACCAGCCGCACCCTTCTAATATACATATATATATAGAAATTTTTCGAAAACCGATTTAATCACAAATGTTCGAAATTTTTCATCTATATATATATATACACGCAATAAGTACGAGTTTAAAATACCGATACACCGAGAAAACGATACTCCAATTCGTCCGTAAGATACACAGCGCAGCACTTGTACCTTGTACATTGGACGATCAAGGAAGATCGATAGCGCAATTAGATTATACGATAAACAATTTAAGCTGGCACTCGTGCAGCAGCTGCGCGCATCGTTCGATTAAGATTTTTCCGGAAATAAGCTGGGTGGGATTTGTACGAGTGATCGAATCGGACGGCACAGCTATAATGCGTATGATAAATAATCCGGGCAAGTGTATATAAAAGGAGTCGAGTCCGTTATATCGGCCGTAACACGTTGAACGGTACCTCGTGTAAGACAGCCCTGTGTGCATATATATATATATATATATATATTGGCGATGATTACCCGAACGAAGGAAAGCAACTTGCCTCCGTGCATATATATATACAAGAGTCTCGAGCTCTCGGTGGAACTCGGCTAGACTCGGTCCCCCTCGTTTTCAATATCTATAATGAACGGCGCCTTCTGCGGAACTCTACACATCGAGAGACGGAGGGACAGAGTGGATGCTAATAACGCAGATGCCAAAGCTGTGCTCGCGCAGTCTCGTTCAGAGACACACATATATATGTTTCTTTTGCAGGGCCAGCACCGGTGAGGCAGAGGACGATTCGGGGAAAGATAGAAGAGGCGATGAGGAGTGCACGAGTGTTCAATGAGCCGTGTCGTCGCACGAGCCACGCGTGCAGCCACGCGGTGGAAAAAAAACTGCCGTAGGATAAAGACGGAGTGCTAATGCGAGGGAGCACGAGCGCGATAGTGCATTTCGCGAACAATGGCCCGTTGCGATGTATCGGTATCTCACTCGTATATTATTTTGTCTCTCGCTCTTTTACGCTCGTGCGGAAACACGTACACGGCTTATTCCGTGTGTTTTCCACTCTTTTCTGCCTCGGCGAAGAACACCCCCTCCCCCCCTCCTATTTTTCTCGCTCTCTTTCATCTCAGTTTTCAACTTTCCCCGTTGGACCCCGTTATCGTGGGTTATATTTTAAGCGTTTGTAAAACTTGGTAATAAACGTGCGGCTTCTGGTTCATAGTGGCGGGAATACCAGGGCGCCCGTGGGGTAGTGCCACCGGGGGACACAATTACACAGAGTGCGCCGCATCGGAGCCCTTTCAGCCCCTTTCCCGCATCCCCCCTCGTCCTCCGCTCCACCTTACCCTCCACCCTCTTCCACAGAGATGATGGATTTGTTGTCTTGCCGGGCTCTCCGGCACATTGTGCACCCACTGGACCATGCCATCGTGTGTTTACACTGTACCTCACCCCTCCCCCCCCCCCCCTCCCCTCTCTATATAGACCCTCTGTTGTTTCTCTCTTTTTATCTTAAACGAGCGCGCGCGCGCGCACACACCGACAATCGGCCGTCGCAGGGTGGAATGAAAAGGAGCGCCTCGCCTTCTCTCGGTGGAAAGGGTGAATAAAGGGAGAAGTCGAGACTAAGAGGGTGGTCCGTGCTCGTGGTCGGGTTCTGGCCACGACCGATAATTTTAATCACGCGCACTCGATGGATTTCTGAGTATCGAGGGGCGAAGATATTTTAATTTTCTAAAAAACTTTGGGCTCTTTGTTCGGCCTCGGTTTGATAATCGCGCAGAAGAGGTTTGGACATTAAAGGGTCAAAGGTGTGTGTATTTAGCTCGTTATTATTACAGAGAACGACGGAATGACTTAACTCCGCTACGAAATCGCAATTCCAAGCACCGAGCACGAGGCTCGTCCAGCACCGGACAAAATCTTATACGACGTCGCCATTTCAGCAAAATGGGGTTGCTAGTTCAGCCGTTCGCAAATATGCCGTTCAGGAATTTACGATGCGACCCGTATATTTTATTACGTTCGACAGAGAGCCGGTACCTACCGGGTGAAATTTATGCGAACGTGCCGCAGTGAAAAAAGAAGGCCAAGCGTGGGTGGGACCGGTGATAGGAAGCAGGTTGGGGGGGGGGGGGGATTTTGCGACAACGACGAGGACGAAAACGAGGAGGATCCGAGGTGGAGCGTGTTCTATGAGGGATGCTGTCGTTAGCAGCGTTGGTAGCAAGGCTGAACTCTGAAGTCGTAGACCTAAAAGAGAAAGAGGAAAGGGGGGGGGGGGGGAGGGGTGGTCCGCGTGGGTCGCGAGGGTGAGGCCAGTAAAAAAGAGAGCGCGTCGGTGCAGGACCGGTGAAAAAGGACGAGTCGAAAGAGCAGTAAAACGGATCCAACGTACGAGAGTTTCGATGCGGAGTGGCAGCGCAGAAAGAGCGAATGCGAACCTGACGAACTGGCTCGACGCGAGTTAGGATCGTAAACTTTTTTAAATATGTCATCCGAAGCCTTGCGATACACACGCCGGGATATTCCTAAGCGGCGACTCTGCACGTGCATCAGCCTTAAGTCCGTAGACCCACACAGACGCAGCAGGATTTATATCGTGCCGGAAAAAGTCTTCGTTGTGGTCTCAGTGATACACCGAACCCCTTCCCCTCTCTTTGGCCAATGACCACGAGCAACCGAGAATGAAATCGTTATTATTTAACGCTGCGAATGAAAACAAACTAGAAATTACGACTCGCAATCGTTGTACTTCCGCTCGCAAGGTCTCTCGCGAGAGAATCTCTTCGCGATGTTAACCTCTACGACGCCATGGAGCAGAAGTCACGCGATTGTCGTACCTAATCGTACGCGAAGCGTGCGGTGCGTCTCGCACGGGTTGACAAGTGCACGCGTTTAAGGGTCATCGTCGACTGATTAGGAGAGAGAGAAACGGAAAACTATATCGAGGCGTATATATATATATAGTGTCATGGTACAGTGATCTTTAAGAATCCAGTGAACTTGTACCAAGAGAGAGAGAGAGAGAGAGAGAGAGAAAGGGTAGGATGTGTCTTCCGCGGTTGACCGACGATGATGAAGAGCAGAGCAGTGGGATGCTGAGGTCAGCTCGTTCGAGATACACCGAGGGTAAGACCTTGCTGCCCTGAAGAGGTCCAGGTCCCTGATTAAGAGGTTCTTCCTTATAGTTGTGTCGCTCGCGTAAAACGAGAGAATCAAACTCCTCTCTCTTTCTCTAATGTACACACACACACACACACACGGACTATGTTGGAATATAAGCAAGCATCGGAGAAAGTGTCTGTGGGTTCTCGAGACGCGTGGTGCCTGGCCGCGTGGGTGCTGTCGGAGACGACTCTCTCGGTTTTTCTGGGTTTCTTCGAGGGTTGGGACCTCCTGGCCTCTGCAGACCCTTCAAGGCCGCGCAGAATAGCGGCGTGCCAGATCACGGCTCGTGACCCTCAAGCTCCCCTCCGAGTCGATGGTCTAACCTCTCGGACACTGAATCTTTTCTCACTCGATCCAACGCATCGATCGAATACGGAACTCGGTGGACGAACCGAGATATCGTAAACCGAGAAGGAATCGTTGCCGAAGAGTATTATTACCGGAAGGATATTTGGGAAGAATAACAGTGGTATTTCAGTGATTTCTTTGAAAAACACATTCCTTCGAGGCGAGAGCCATGGATCGTTTTCTCTTTCGAGCAATTTACGTTCGTGCTATTTGGCAGGGTCGAGATAAAGCTTCTCCATTCGGCGGGGCGCAGGAGTCGTGCGAGCGGACCTTTCAACGTACACCAGTGGGGTGGTGAAAGAGTGTGGATTGCGAAAGAATGCGCGTAAAGAATGGCGTTCGTTGCGTTTGTCTGTGGGTAGACAGGCTTGGATATTCCTCAGTGTCTTTCTTTTCATCCCCTTCCAATTCTTCCCTTCTCCACTCCCCCCCCCCCCCCCTCCTCTTTCTTGGATCCACAGAACGGAAGGTTGGGCCTCGTGGATGGATGGCAGAGTTTCGTGGTGCGCGCCCACATAGCAGCAATGTAAGTCATGCTTCTTTATGGGACGCCCCGTGACCTCGCTACTTGTAAACCGACTAAAGATTCAGAAATAGCCGCACTGCTCGACGCACGCTGTCCTTTTCTCCCCTATATACGAGCACGGCTCGTGGACCAGGATAACCGATGCTGTAACTTATCCGCGGTAATACGATCGAGACGACGGAATTGCGAGAAGCCTTGCGAAAGGGTCGCGGAATAGTCGCGGGCGCCATTGGTGGCCGTTCTCCGAAGAAAGGTCCTCTTCAGGTTCGCGTCTCTGACGAAATACGCCGACACGTTTACGATATTCGTGTAACGTCACTCGTGCATGGATTTAATTGGAAAACTGTGGACGATGATAGTTCGATAATCATGGTGACGCGACGGTATTGCGTCTCTTCAGGTACGACCATGAAGAGATAGTGGAAATAAAAGAAGGTAGAGGGTGGTGTACACAGGAACCGTTAACGCGTGGACTTCTTCAAGTTCTCGAACGTCATCGATTTGGACCGATCGAGGAACAAGAGAGATGTTCTGGGCTGTCCCAACGCGAGGATTGTTCCGGACTCTCCGATGAAACTGTCTTACACAATAGGCTTATTATGCCGTGGCTCGCTCGGGCAGATTCGAAGCATCTGTCGATAGTCGACAATATCGGGAAATAATATTATAACTCGGCCTATCGCTATCTCGAGCATGCCTCGAATCGACGCGTGATCAATCATATCTCGTGCGGAACGCTCGCTGGATCTCGACTGTTCAGTGTTTATTTATCAGTCTGCTCCCCGTGCCACGCTTCGTCCTCGTTGTACACAGATATAGAGAAAGGACGAGAAAACTGATGCGATGACTTTGTCGTTCGACGAGCCTCCTTAGAGGGTCGATATTGCTCTCTTTCTTTCACGCAGTGTTTATTTATCAGTCTACTCCCTGTGCCACGCTTAGTCCTCGCCGTACATACGTATGTACGTACAGGCACAGTGTGCGAAAATAACGTTATGAGATGAGGATTTATCACTGTGTATGTATATTAAAAGCACAGTAAAAAACTTGCCAATAGCGCAGTCTATCGTCAAATTTTTCCAGTTTTTCACTCTGCATTCCATATATATACGTATAAAGTAACACATTGTCAGTTCTCTATCGTTATATTTCGCGCACGATGCCTATTTAGTTTTTATTTATTAGTCTGCTCCCCGTGCCACACTTAGTCCTCGCTGTAGATATATATTAGAGAATTAAAGGACGAGAAAACTGATGCGATGACTCTGTCGTTCGACGAGCCTCCAGAGAAGATCGATCTTCCTCTCTTTCTCTTGTGGATCTGGACTATTCAGTGTTTATTTACCGGTTTTTTCCCTGTGTCACACTTGGTCCTTATTATACATATATATATATATATATATATATATATATATCAAAAAATTAAAGGACGAGAAAACTGATGCGATAACTCTGTCATTGTACGAGTCTCCAGAGAGAGGATCGGTGTTACTCTCTTTCTCTCAATCTGCGCATACATATACAAGCGAGTTTCTTCATGAGTGTGCGGTTGATTCCTGTGGCACTCGCACAGAGAACCCACATGCTCGAATTAATCAAAATCCCCTTAACCCTAATTCGTTGGGTGTAAACAAGCATTGTACACGTGACGAGACACTCAACTGCAACTGGCACGTGCTTTCTCTCGCACAACTTACGTTATACATATATATATATATATATATATGTATATATTACACGCAACGTGCAAGCTGAAACGGAAATCATCCTAACGCCTTCTAGTGCACTTTATCCTATTATCCCGTTGCTTATTCGCTTAACTCGATTCATTCAATTTCGCGTATCTCTCCTCGCGTTGTTTCGTAACCCAATTCCAAGTGGGACGTGGTTTTTGAGATATGGTCGGGATGTGCAAGGTCTGGACGAGGTTGGTTGTGGAAATATGGACCATCTTTGCCAGTCATAGATATATGTATACATAAAAGAGAGAAAGATGGCATCTTTTTATCGAGAACACGATGGATCATCGAGTAGATAATGGGACGTCCAACGAGCAAGGGGTATACACTGCACGAGTGCTGTTCAGGACCCTCGTGAAAAAAGCCAGGTGAGCATCAAAGGCGCATTGTGGCAATTCGCGCCATCAGCAGGTTCAAGTGGGCTTCTTCTGGTTCTACGTGTCACTGTACAGTGGATCGACCCTGTCCAATATCTCGGCACGTGTACCCCTAGCGTCCGAGATCAGGAAGCACTCGACATTCAACGCCCTCCTCTGGTCCTCGTTACGGAACGGATCCTAGCAAATTTCTCCCTGTGAAATATTCTGTCTAAAACTGTACATAACGTTCGAAATATAAATATATAATAGCAAACTCTTATCCTAACGATCAGCGTACAAATGCAGCTGTAACGTCAATCACACAAAATTTCACCAGCACGATCCAGTCTGATAAGAGTGTTTTATGGAGCATTGTAAGCTTATAATGAGTTGGCTCAATTTTCGATCTGATCAGGATGAGTACGGATATTACATTCATTCGAGTAGCAAAATCGTAATGCGACGGATATTCGAGGAACGATGTTCGAGATGAGGAGGACGCGTTGATTGAATAAATCGTAAAATACTGTACTATTCATTTCTGATGAAACTAAATGATTTGGATAAAAGTTTTATTCGTGGATAGTGTCCTAACTTTGCTTTTTCGAGATTGTCATCTATTTGTGAGAAAGTGTATAATTTTCGCAGTTTCATAGAAATAGTGGTAAAGTATTTTCAGGTTGCGAGTAACTTTATACCATGATTACGTTGTTGAAGAGGATGCTGTATCAAGACCTGCACATCTGTGCCTCGTCTTTGCGGTATCCAAAGCGTCCTGTGAGTGTCCAGCGAGGAAGATCACTTGGGAAGAGGGCGTTGGTTGGTTAGCTTTTTCCAAGATCGTCTTTTAGATAGTAGTTGAAGCACAGCAATGAGGAGAGCACAGTGTTTAGTGAATAACGTCGCGCATCGCGTGCCATTGCAACGAACGCTGTGATCCAGTACCAACTTTTTATTCTCCTTTGAGAAATTCATCTTAGTCTTTTTACAAGGTAAAAATTTTTATAGACTCTTGTGAAATTGCAAGCAAGAAACCTTTGCTCTTATAAACCAGTCCTTATCGTCGAACCAATATTTGCCAATGCTTCTTCCAGGCCATGGATAAATTGTTTTCTGCTTAGTCTCGCACTCGTGGATAACACATCTCTGAAATTTGTTATGCTAATACTTCAGCCTCTTCATCGACACTTGGAGATGTAGCGTTGCGCAATCCGTTGAAGCCCCGTCCCACGTGCAAGAACGTGCTCGTGCATACGAGTATACACTGTGCGTTACCTATACACTAAACTCGAGTCATGCGACGTGAACAGTTCATTACATTTTTTTTTTGCCTTCAACAATGAGAATCTCCGCTCTTCCGGGTATAAGGCGTCATTTGTACCAGTCAATATCTCGAAAAATTCATTATTACACTCCGTGGTAATTACGGAGCTTCGCCCACTTATTATCGAGCTTAAATGTGTAATCCACCGTTCGTTTATAAATTTATCAGTCCACTATGATTAATTTCTAGGGTGATTCAATAAAACCGTCGATGGAACGATACAACATTTCTATTCTAGTTTTATTATTAGATTGACGTTGCTTGAGATTAGGGTGAAAGGTGACACGTTCTTTTTTGCATTTATTGATTTTTTTAAGCAGCTATATATATAGATAATTGTGGAGCAAATTTTTCAATGGTTAAAAATTCTTCAGGACAGTGGAGAATCGATGGCAGTATGGTATATATATATATATATATATATATATATATGCATACGAGGGATGAGGTAGGATGGGATAGGAGCATCGATGCCTGATTGCTGCGGCGACAGAGTTGTGGAGGATCGAAAGCGATCGATTCGCATTAGTGCGGCGTACGGTACAGTCAAACCAGGAAGAGACGTGGACACTCGAGCGTTAAAAGCACATCGCGGTTTCAGGGCTCGCTCGGTAACGGGCGGAGTCGTGCCAACGTGAACGCTGGATGAGTATAGGTGCCTCGAGAAAACCTTCAACTTCGCACACTCTTCTTTCCTGCGACAACCAACCCCATCTTCGTACCGATCGATTCGTGTTTTTCAGAAAGAAAAAAAGGTAGTGTTTTGGTGATGTAAACAAAATTATCAAAGAACTTCGTAATATCAGTGATTAAAAGGAATGTGTTGAATGAGTCTATAGACTCCTCAAGAACACCTTCAATTTCGTACACTATTTTTTCCTGTACCAAGCAACCTCAGCTTCGTATCAATCGGTTTATGTTTTCAAAAAAAAAAAAAAAATCACTCGTATTTCGACGGTATAGAAAAAACTATCGATAGAGCTTACTATATCAGTGATTAAAAGGAATGTACAATGAGTGTAGGTTCCCCAAGAACACCTCCACAACTTCGTACACTCTTCATCCCAACTGCAAACCCACCACATTGCCACGCCAATCGATCCACATATGAAAAAAAAAATTCACTAGTATTCCCAACGACACAAACAAAACCATCGAAAAACCTTACTACACCAGAGATGAAAAAACTCGATAAGGATTCGTATCACAAGCTCCAAAAAAAAAAACGCTCTAAAAGTTTGCACAAAGCGATGCAATTTTATCGCGATCGTGCGTGGCGCAGGGGAGGAAGAGAAGCTGCTCGAAAGTTGGGGCAATAAAGGCATAAGCAGGTAGAGCGAGGAGTGAAATGAATGCTGAAATGGAGTAAACGATAAGAGGTAACTGCGACAGCGCCCGCGGGAGTAAGGAGATCCTGAGGAGAGAAAGCGAAAAGTGTTTGGCGCGTCGGAGCATCTTGGCGGCGTTGTCGTTTGACGGTAAAGGCAGAGTGGAGGGGTGGGTGAGGAATAAAGAGAGAGAGAGAGAGAGAGAAGGAGGGGGGTGGGGGTGGTAAGAACGAAGGAAAGAAGAAAAGGAATTCTGGTGGGCTCTATCCGCGGTGCGCCGGTGGTTCGGCCGCAGTGGGACCGAGCGAGAGGTGTATACCGCTAAAGAGGCAATTACGGGACTCTCGGTGGAAGAGGCTCGTAAAAGTTAGGGCGAACGAACGAATAAGAAGGTCCCTTCGAAGCCAAGTACCATCGGTGGCCAGGAAGGGCTGCTGGCGTATCTCGGGCTGGACGGCTAAGTGCGAGGGGAAGTGTAAAGAGTAGGGGGGGGGGGGGAAGGGAGGTTGAGCTGGAGAAGAGAGAGAGAGAGAGAGAGAGAGAGAGAGAGAGAGAGAGGCAGATCTCAACATCCTGACGAGAGATTGTGGCCTGCGGCGGCGTGTCATCGGTTCGCTCTTCTCCTCTTTGGCCGAACCGTGCCGAATCCGCAGATGCGAGACTGACGTGCCTCGCGCTCCAAACGGATCAAGATAGCCTACCAGCGCACGGCACCGATGAACCGCGTGCCCGACCAGTTTACGAGTCGTGCGAAAACCAGCTCGAATTCCGGTCGCAAAAAGAACGCCAGAAATATTTTATTGCGAGTTTGCGTCCTTTAAATAATTACGAGTGTTATCTCTTCATCCTTTGACGTCTCAACGACGATTTTCTATTTTGTTGAAATTTCCTTCGTTCGTTCTCTCACTCTTTTTTCAATAGATATATATATATATATATATATATATAAGCAAACATAAGTTTCTTTGGCAAAATTTCGATAACGTTGCTCGATAAATCATTGTTAAGCGCGATTAATCCGAGTAAGCTGGTCGTTGCAAAGGGTCGCTGCTTCGATGCCTGCTGCGTGGATTACACGGGATTTATCAGTGTCAGAGTTTCGATGAAGCGATACGCCGGGAACGGAGACGAGGAAGGAGTTGGACGGAAAGACGTGGAGGATGGAAAAAGAGTGGGGGTGGGAGTCGAAGGTATACTCGAGCGGGGTAAAGATTGCGGGAACGAGGATGAGGGAAGGGGTGGTCAAGAGCGGGGCGAGTGGGGGATGGCTTGGTTTAGTTAGGGGAGGGGGGGGGGGGGGGGGTTGCATTGAAATTCGAAGTCTGGCCGGAAAAGTCCTCGTCGAAATATATCCGGCGTCCCCGCACGGAGTCGATAATCCGGCGCGACCGGACTTTGGAATGGACCCTCCTCGCCAAGAGACGAGATGGACCGACGACCAACTTTGGTCCAAGGGTGAACGGCCAAGGGGTAGATTGATCCTTGGTCATCCCACGTCGCTGTCTCTCTCGTACGCTTTTTTCCTTTTACTCTCGTCCTCTCCGTTTCACCTTCGGCCAGCACATTCCGTCTCCTAGTTTTCAACGTTTTTGCCTCTTTTGCATTTGCGTCCCTCTTCCTCGCCTCGTCAGCCACTCTTTTTCATCCAGAGCCACACCGGTCTGTCTCATCTCACCCTGTCTCTTATCCCTTTTCCGACTCCTCTCTCCATCTCCACGGGGATATACGCTATATTTTACTGCGAGGGGCATTCCTCTCTCTCTCTCTCTCTCTCTCTCTCTCTCGCGTGCCTGGACAGAAAAGACCTAGTGGCTGGTCCACCTACTTCATTACAAGCGATCGCTGGGCTCGAGGACAACTAGGGCTACCCCCCCCCCCCCTTCTACCCCACTATCCCAGTCGTCCTCGACCTTAAGTGAAATCCTGGCATCAATCACACTAACGATCCAGGATTAACGCTAATTTGTCGACCAAGCGATATTGCCGAATCCCAGAGACATTCTTGAAGAACCTTACGGTACAAACCAATTTCGGAATATTTTCGAAACTCGAGGACATTCCCGAAGAAACAAAGAAGAATCCTAAATTATTGCAGTAATTTCCTTCCTCGTGTACTCCGCGGATTACCCAGTGAATAATTTCGAGAAAAATAAAACGAGCTTCGAGGTATTTTCGGATGAGAGTTATGGACGAGGCATTTAAATGCTTTTAATGTTTCATTCATCGAGATTCGTCCGGAGTTGATTGGCGAGGCCGCGGTGACGAGAGAGAAGCGTGCCGAAAACCAGTTCTTTGCCGAAGCAGCTTCGAGTACCGGCTGTTGTCACAATTATTCAGGTGGTCCACACGCTGCTGGTCCTGTCGCCGTTTGCGCGGTTTATTACCGTTAATTGATGGACTCTCCGGAGTGTGTACGCAGTCGACTCGGGGCCAGATTCGGATTCGCCCCGTTCCAACGTGTCGCTGGCTGCCAGTTGGTCCATATCTGTCAGGATCGCGTCAAGAGTCACGTTTACGGCCAGTCGTAACGCGCTCTACGCGCTGTCGGATGAATTGATTTGCTCCCTGTCGAAACTGCTCCTGACGAACGGCGAAACGCTCGGGGCTCGCGTTCATCCGGCAACGTTGCTGTATATAGGAATAATTTGCACTAACCTAACCTGATTATTTATACGAAAATATTTCGCTTAATTTTTGACGCTGAATAATTTTCTTGATGGGCAGAAATTAGCTTCTGGTGCAATTTTTGTTATTATTATTATCGTATGAGTTGGTTTAAATGTGTTATAATGGTATATATATATATATAGTTAAATCAATTATCGTCGCTAATTTCAGGTATTTCCTTTTATCGCTGATAGGACAAAAATTTATGTTTCCTGTAAATCGAGCAGGAGCGAAATTTGCATTCGTAACACGATAAAGATGTATCGGTAATTTTACCTGTCATCGAGCGTTTAGTTCGAGCAGACCTCACTCCCAATATCTTCCTTCTTCTTTTGCTTCGATTCTTTCGAGCAGCGTCAAAGCGAGAGGTTATTTTGGCGGGAAAGCAATTCTATCTCGCGATAAGAATGCCAGTAACGTTAACTATACGCTGACTGATTTACAGTTTCGAGAGAGAGAGAGGGGGGGGGGGGGGGGTGCAAGTTTTCGCATCCTAGGGTCTCGTTCTTCAGGGTCACCCTGTATTTCAAAGTTACCGTGTCAGCGACGGAGCGTGAAGGGCGCGGGGAGAATAAATAGTTTAATCCCAGCGAGCTCGAATACTGGGAAGCGATATAACGAAGCTGAAGAAAGAAGGACTGGCAGTGGTACGAAAATACCAGGAAGTAACATTACTTGGGACTTTGACACGAAGCTATATGGCTCTTTTAAGCTCCGCGACATATTATGGCAACGTCTCGCCTTCCACGGAACTATTAAAAAAGATCAAAACGTCTCTCGACTCTCCACACTTTGCTTCTTAAATATCCTTTTCTACTTCACGGGATATTTAACTCTGTCGTCTAATAGCCAGCGGTGATGCTCGCGAACAGTGGGATGAGTTACTTGAGAGAAATATATATATATATATATACGTGATGGATATCTTTATCACAATTACAAAGAGAAAATGCACGGAAGCTGAAATTAATCTTACAATACATATATATATATACTTAACTCGATCGAGCAATCAGCACTGTAAAACGTCCCGAAGAGGGGGGGGGGGGGGGCGATTAATCGGAGCAAGGATATTAAGACGTCGAGGGGGTTGAATATGCAAAGAAGGTTTTTTGCGCGTTGGCGAAGGAAGAAGCGACGGGTTCGCGGCGCGCTGACGAAATCGCTTTACGAGCCTCGTTAAAATATTATTCGAGCCTAAGTTGTTGGTGACACGCGGCGCAGTTCGCGGTACGGCCTCGTCTATGCAAAATAATCGCTTCTTAATTGTGGAGTAATTGCGTATTCCAGGGCCCAACGATTCGCAGCTTGCGGCTCCCTTAAATCGACGCCGTCTGTCGCCCACATTATCCTTGCGAACTCAAACTTAACCCTAACTTAAGGAACTAAAGGAAAAATACCATCCCTAGCCACAATTTGCTCAGCCGAGCGTTACCAACCGATTTTTCTTCCCCGAGTTCATCGAATTTTAAGCAAACGAACAGATGCTGACGTTTCTTCCGGATCCCTCGAGTTTCTCTCTTTCCCCCCGCAAAATTATTCCACGATCCAGCGAGAACCTCGCAAGAAACAAACGAGTGATTCATGATCCTCGCGACGGTGGAAAAAATGACTATCGAGCTGTGACGAGTTAAAGATTCGTCCTTTCGATAATTGTGAAAAATGTAGGTTATATATACACATTTTAAAGAATCTTCATGGTTGAACCAATGCTGCATTCCGTGCGAGCGAGCTTGTCAGGTGGTTACAGATTGCAGAATTGCACTTGCAAGGTGCTGCTTGCTAATGTCACTGTCTATTAATGCCAGTAACGTGGCAAGGCATTACGGTACTTTGCCTCGTTTCGATATACCTCGACAAGGTTGAAAGGGAGATGAAGAAGAAGAAGAAGAAGAAGAAGGAGAATGGTGCTCCAACACGATGCGCTTGTCGGATACGCACAGACTCGTCCTGTTTGTTGGCTGCAGCACCGAGTACCGAGTGTACGATCCTGAAGAGCGAATCTCCAATTGGCAGAACCAGCTCTGTATAAGTGTGTGTGCGTGTGTGTTCCCAAAGGCATCCGATCCAGCAGAGCAGTGCAAGCTGCTTAGAAATCGTGAGAGTGCGAGTTCAACAACTAGTGGCAAGAATAATAGTCAGTCTCGCTCGCTTCCCTTTCCTACCTCTGCTTCTTTCTTCGTTCCCCTTGCAGCCACGGATAAAGCCGCTCCACACCGTGCGCAGTCCTTCCTGACGCTCGGCAGGAACCTCGTGAACAAACGGACCGCCAGCTACTCTTATCTCAAGACGCTTTAATGTGTTTAACCCGGTGAAGATAGTGGACAATTTATTGCTCCCTATTTTAGGAGACCTCTCTCTCTCTCTCTCTCTCTCTCTGTCGTACGTACTATATCTCTCCCTCCCCCTCTTCAGACCCTCGCTCCTTCTCCTTCCTTCCCCCTCTTTCCTCATTTCTCTCTCTATCGAGTTAAATCGTATTCCGATTTAAATCCTCTGCTTCTCTCTCAATTTCGTTCCCCCTTTTTTTCTCTCCACTCTTCGTTCAACTATTTCCACGTAAACGATCAATGGTTCTTTTGATTATTATACACTCTTGTTCCGCGATACGAAACGTTGAGTCACTGGAATTTCTAATTGCAGAAAACAGTAGGAATTTTTATTTTCGTGCACCACGCGTGTTTTTTAATTTACTTTATGCTTTAATTTTCTTGTTTCTTAATCCCATTTTTTGTAGGGTTTTATGCAACTTGCAGCAAGCTCGTACCAGGAGGACCAACAGATGTTTTTTCTCGAGATGCAGGTCGAGGGGATTTCGACCCAGACCAGCACAATTTACTGGCAGGGTGATAACACCCAAAACACATGCACCATGTATATATATAGGTATATGGATACGAGTTCCCTCGGAACTGGAAACCAAAGGTTTTTTCTGCCTCGCGTCTTTCTTCTCCTCGTAAAATTGATTCGTCGTCCACTCGTCCCGAATTTTTTCCTCGGCCTCTTTTGGTCACTCTTATCGATAAACTCGCTTATGCCGAGAATTAATCGTTTTGTTATTTACATGTTAAAATAATTTACGATAACTCTGACGTTTCATTGTCAACAAGAGATAAGACGAATCTCCAAAAACCTGGTTAAACGAGTATTTATCTCGGTCGATTGAACGAGACTTCGTAATTCTTACAAACATTCGCCGAAAATTATGTGCTTTATTTCAATATATATATATATATATATACAAATGTGTATTTACGAGGCTGACGAAGAATAATAATTAATGCACGTATATATAGCTCATGTTGCATCTTTATAAATAGTCTGAAAGTTGTTAACCAATCCATCATGACTATATCGATGCTGGTTCCATCAATCCCTCGGAATGTTATTTAGCGTTCGCCTGTGTGTTTACCATGTACTTCCCTATATGAATTCACAATTATTTCTGCCGGTACGATTGTGTAACAGCGAACTCTCGGTAATAGAGTCGCGTCCTTTCATCTGCAAACGCAGGTGCAGACATTTACTTACAATTATCAGCATGAATGACAAATTATAAAAGTGTTGTATGCCGAGGGTTAGCAGCATATTATAGGCTCGTAACTCGCGCGCTCAATATCTTTGCATTGTAAGTACACATACAGGCAAAGCAGAGGAGGCGCTTCAGCTTTCCCAGGTTATCCTTGCTGATGATTCGAACAATGCAGTAGGGACGAAATTGTATATGTATTATTATGTATATGTCGGAGAAAGGAGTTTTGAATTATTAAAATATAGTATATATATATATATATATATAGTTTTGCTCTGTATTATTATTTAAGAAATGATGAAAAATATAAATAATTTTGTTTTAGGTTTTAAAAAAGATTAAAGTAATGTGAAAGCAAAGAGACAAATATTAAAGTATCATAATCAGAGTTTTTATATAGTTGCTATGGACTCGGTCTTGGTACGACGCAGCGTAAACGAGGGAATAATTACAGGTATATGCAATTTATGTTAATTCGTCGAGTGTCCATCTCAGCAACATCAGCAATAGCCAGGTCGAATGACAACGATACTGACAGGATCGCTGTTGGATATTCTCGCAGTTGGGATTGGCTAGCGGTTGGTAATGCGCGCACTTTGACCCGGCCGTAAAAATCGCCGAGTTACCGCCCCATCGACGCAGCTGCGATGGATGCAAATGTCGCTGGCGCACCGACACTATATCTACCTGATTCCACGTCAAAAATTATACCGCGTGTTTCGCAGTCGTTTCGACTCGTCCGGCACATCCGATCATTAACGATCATCGCTTTGTTATCGACGTAGTTGCCTGTTTCTCCCCCCCCCCGCCCGCCCTTCCCTTTAAAGCTTCACCTGCTGGTTACGAAACCCACCCCTACCTACCCTCCACACACCCCCTTCCTAACTCCAACAAATGCATTCCCAGTGAAATCAGCAGCTAATTAACGATGATACTCGCTTTAAACAACGTTTTAATTATTACATAATTTATTTAACAGCCTATTAGACTGAATTTTCAATTTAAGGTTTAAAGTACGGTTGGTATTTCGGGCGATTAATTAATTCACTTGCTAAATTCGATATGCTTTTAATGTACGTGATATTGAAATTTTTAGTTAATTAGGTAATAGGGATGGTCGTACTAATGATTTAGTTAATTATCTATACGCGTGTGGCGGTATGTGTGTGAACTTTGAAACGTATAGGATGGAAGAGTGGGGGAGGGTTGGTACTCGTGTGGGTGAGCGTTGTCCCGTAAAGAAAATGGTATTGTGGCGCAGGAGATACGCGATATTAGTGACGTCTCGTGTCTCATTTAAAGTGGGACAAGGGGTGGCGCGTAATGACTATGGGCGATTCGAGATAAGCCGTCAATCCGATATCTTGGTGTATGGAGGGGGGGGGGGGGGGGGAAGGGGATGTGAGCCGAAAAAGCCAAAACCAGAAGCAGAACCACCATGACCGGCGACCCTCGGGGTTAGCCATTCAT
The DNA here is from genome assembly GCF_024137725.1 of Prorops nasuta. NCBI lineage: Eukaryota > Metazoa > Arthropoda > Insecta > Hymenoptera > Bethylidae > Prorops > Prorops nasuta. Next base: position 4,609,204 of record NW_027116811.1, on the reverse strand, counting down.
TCCGCAGTCGACAATGCACCCTGTCCTCTCCTACGTGTCTATGTGTGTGTGCGTGTGTGTGAGTGTGTGTGCGTGATTGACTGTGGTGAACCACGTGCTACGTATCGTGTTGCGCAAAAAAGCCCCCGAACAAATACACCTCCGGTACGGTGCTAACGCAGACCAAGAGAGATCGCTGCCAGCAACCCCATTCTCCTACTCAGCCTCCAAAGGAAATAGACTTGATGAAAAAATGGAGAAAAACCATGGAGATGGCTTCATTCTTTCACGATTTGGAACGCGATCGTTAAACTTGTTCCGAGAGCAACTTCATAGAGGAAATCGAACGATTTATTTTTGCTATAGAAATTCTAATGAAAACTTTGCTCTATCTCTATTTCGATATTAATAACGTGAACATGTTCTAGCAATAATAATTAGTCAAAGAAATCTTATGGTTTGAGAAAAAATAAAGGAATTTCTTTTTTAGAAATCCTAATGAAACAATCCCTCTCTCTCTCTCTCTCTCTCTCTCTCTCTATCTACCTATCTATTTCAATATTAATAATGAGAACATGCTCCAGCAATATTAATTATTCAAAGAAATGTTATGGTTTGAGAAAAAACAAACAAATTCCTTTTTCTAAAAATCCTAATAAAACCATCCCTCCCTTCTATCTATTCCAATATTAATAACGAGAACATGCTCGAGCAGTAATAATTACTCAAAGAAATGTTATAGTTTGAGAAAAAAAGCTGCTTTGAATGCATGGCTCGTTTAAATACGCAAAGATTTGGAGCGGGAATAATTTTTGACATTGGAAACACGTTGAGGGAAGGTATTATCGTACGGATCGTTACTGTGTGCTAAATGTACAAAATGGGCTGCACGTGACTGAAGGTTTGATTAAAATGTTAATCATCGGTCTGCTTTTTTCCTTCCCTCATCCGATTTCAATAACTCTGTACAGAGTTTTGTTGGTGAATGAGCCACCCCCGTAAGGTCCCCGTGTGCCCATACGCGCGCGCGTCTCTGGTTACCTCTGTGGATTAATTATGGGGGTAGATCAAAAGAGCATGCGACTACAAAGCGAGTAATGCAACGGGTGGTCCGCTTTCGAAACAGCGTCGCATCGTGTTTAGACGTCGAGCACGCGTTTTATTTAGCTAAGATATTCAACGCTCGCTTATCAACATTTTCCTCTACGCAAAACTTGCACAATTTGAATTACCGATAAGAAAGTAGAAGAATCTCCTTATCTCTGTGTAACGCGAAAAACTTGACACATGCCAATCGAATGTGTAAATAATTATCAGTGAACGTTGATATCACCTTAAATTATTTCTCTTCTTGGACAGATTTGAGACGAAGGATTGTTCGTGGTAGAAAATAATTTCCGTCTCTGTTTTGCGAGATTGTTAAAAATTCTTTTCATTATTTGGCGTTCGCGTTGATTCGTTAAGAGATTTCAATTTATTCCTCGTTTCAAAGCACAAAAATCATTCGTTGTATTTTGTAAGAAACTCGAATCGTCATTCGTCGGTCTTCTTCAGCGTTTATCAGACACTCGGTACGCGATTGAGTGTCCTTGACTTTTGGGTTATCTGTAAAGGGGTTAAAAGGTCCCCTAACCGAGTTTAAAGAGTGGGGCGAAAAATCACGAGTAAGCGCGACTTTCGCGAACTTCAAAGAAACTCGCGTATTTCATAACGCACGAGACGCAATCTTGTCTTCTCCAATGGCGCACGATGAATATCGTTCGCGCAATTTTTAATCCGCTATCGATTATCGTATTAAAATATATCGCTGTTGTATCAAAGAGGCTGAAAACTGGTTATATCACGTGGCTCGGTGGAGGATTCCAATTTCCCGAAAAAAAAAAAAAAAAAAAAAAAGATTTGACAGTTATGCAGACGCTTGCAACTTCATATTTCACGAACGTCGGATATCCTTCGTAGGATTTCCACTACCTGGATTACCGTAGAATATTATTTTTACCAGTCGCTTTTACAGAACTCGTACAAATATATATTTAAAATTTTTATTCGTACACGCGTGGATTCTGTTGCTGAATATTTTCAACTTTTTTATGCGCCACCGCGTGTCCCAGTGAAATAGAAAAGAAACTCGTCCCTTTCGGGACGAGATAAATTTTCCTTTTCCCAGCAAAAAAAAAAGAACAAACCAAAAATCCTCATATAAGAAAAAATTATAAACGTCCTACATCTTCGACCATTACCGAATATCCGTTAGAAACGAAGAAAAAGAGTAACTCCTCTCGCAGGAGGAGCAAATTTTCAATTTGCGGTTTCCGGTTGACGGCGAAACGAATTTAAGAAGAATAGGGGGTGTGTTTGCCTCGAGGCATATTTATAAATTCATACCGCAGATGCGCATAATGGCGCTGATTCATGACATTTGATTAGAGCATTGTCGCGGCTCACCCCTGAGTCACCCCGTCTTTTTCTCCAACCCTGTAACGGGCAGGATCACGCGGCGCTCGAGAGCGTGAAACGCAACCCTTGCACTCGTCTTACTCCCTCCCATTCCATCGATGTCGTCTCTCCTAATCCCACAGCTCGGTCGTTAAATCGACCACGCTCGGTCATTATTTTCCGATCCAGCGATCGATTTTCACGCTGACGCAGATTTTAAAGTCGCGCAACAGTCCGCCTTTCGAAAGAGTAACGTTCACAATGGGCGTACTGAATAGCACATATATATATATATATATACCGAATAAACCACTCCTTATTACAATAGCGAGTTAAGCAAGCCGAATACCGACGGGTCTCTCGATAAGCACAGGGTCGAAATTTATAGCGACGCCAAATCACCAACTCCGTACCTACGCGCGAGGCCTGAAACTCGAAACTCGAATGCTTTGGGAGTGATATATTTAATGCGAGTATAGCTGCTCGTGCTACGTAATATATCAATTATATATAAATACACAGTAGTGTCCTTTGTAATTCTTATAAGATCCCATGGAATTTCAGCAAGAAAATCGAGCACTATTCGCGTGCTCCGATATAATGTCCATGCTCGGAGGAACGTAAAATTCTGTGCAGATCGTAGCGGAGATTGCATTGGTGGAGAACGTCGTCTATGTTGCTCCGCTGATCTCTGATAGGAATCGCGCATGCTCCTGTTACGTAGTTGGGGTAGTCGCATTGCCCGCGGGTTGGTAACGAGGTTACGGACTCATCTCCTACTCGCCCGAGAACTTGGGCCCTTGGTTCATCAGGCCACAATATTACTAATCAGCGGGAGGATTGGCCCGGACGCTAAGTGCTCCCAGAATTGCCAATTCACTCTGTCGCGTATATATAGAGCAGGACTGCGCGTATTCTCTAACCTCCGAAGAGGAATTACGTAATATCGATATTCCAGGCGACGAATGCAACAGCTATATGCTAATCTTTTCCACGAGCACGATATAGTCCCGATGGAAACTTGCCTGCAGTGTCTTACAGGACATTAATAATTCATAATACGGACGATTAGACGTAGCAGGAATAATATTAGTGTATGATTCTGATTGTGACACCTTAATGAATTGCCACCGAGGGGATCATTAAGGGTATCTAGACGGATATCCGTAACGCTCGCCGATCTGATTATGCTTCGCCTAATTATAACGCATCGCGACTGTAATTAATGGTTGACTTTGGGATTTCGACGAGATGTCCAATAGTTTCTATAGAATCGCGAATGTAGCTTGTATATGTGTTCTCCACCAATGTTATTGTTCTGTCTTATCTATATATAAATATATATATATACACACACACAATTATAGGTGCAAGACGCAACGGTCTTCCTCGGCAAGAAAAGTGTCGCACTCGTTCGTGGGTCAGATGTGAAACCGATTATCCTAATCTTGTTGTTGAAAAACAATTATGCTACTTTTGCTCGTTATATATATATATATATATAGACACGTGAAACGCGCGAGTATCCATTAAAGGGACGAGAGAGCAGGGTCCTCTTAGCAGCAGGGTTAAAGCAAGGTTCAAATAAATATTATGCAATTATACTTTTTTCTTCGAGTCGCTTTCGTATCGCTGGTTCTCCATTGTCGCCCGGTTCGTCAATTAGCTTAATGACCAACTTGCGTCAGCGTAATAAGTGTTTTAGGTTCTCGTCGCTTTAACCCCGAACGATTTCAGACCGAGTGGCAATCTAGAGGCTTAATGGCAATCCAACGCCGCGATAAACAATCGTGAAGAAAGTGTAGCACTCGAGAGTTATTAATTCAAAGCAATTATCTTTTATGGGAGAAAATATTGGATTGCGGAAGCTCCGATCGATTCGACATCAGCACTGATCTCTCTTGAAGCGTACAGGAGAGAGTCTTGTGGGAAACAATTAGGGAAACGTTCCGTAACACGTGGGCAGCAGCAGCGGAGAGCAAATTCTTCAAAAGGCAGGTCCGGTCCAGGAGATTTACAGCGGCCATTCTCTTCGCGGACGTTTTTGCACCCGCCCCTCGCCATTGTCCATAGCTCCGAGCCCGTATCTCCTAATGACTGCTTATTAATATCGGACACTCCTACCAAGCACCGTAGGTGCTAATATATTTATGACTCGTCATTTGTTTGCCAAGGGGTTCCGCCTGTGCTTTCGGTTAACCACAAACGGACACCGCGCGCTGATGGCTCAAAATCAGTGGCAGTCTCTTCGAGCCTCCCGAGAGTCTCCGGGAGGAAGCTTAAAGTAGCGGCTCGACCATAACTAACTACAGTCAGGACGAGCGAAGGAATTTTCAAACTCAAAGTTTCGACAAATTTTACATGATTTTTCGAACAGTGCAAGAGCGTATCTTCTAGTAAATTATATAATAAGGCTTTTTGCTAGAATCTCGTCCAGCTGGAGACTCTTCAGGTTTTCGGCGGAATGCGTAGACTGGTTGAAAAGATTGACCTCGAGTACAGGCTCATTCGTGAAAGCTTGCGAAAAATGTTGGCCTTGCGTGTCAATGACTGACAATGAGTCGCCTTAAACCGGTGTGATCAAACGTGCCAGATATCACACGCTCTCGTCTCGTATGTATTTTAATCCTGAAGAGGCGAATGACCATAAAAATGAAGAATAAGATTGTCATCTGTGACTTTTGGGACAAGCAGAACCTCGCGTACGTCGTAACCTTTTAACGACTATTAAGATTTCACGTTCCTTCTATATATATATATATATATATATATATATGTACACTTTTTTCTTCAGGGACTCGAATGAGAATCCTGTGAAAAACACTGTAACATATATATATAAACCTAAATATTATTGGGTATCACACATAAACCATGACACTTGAAAAAGACGTTTATGACTCAACCGAAAATTCAGTGTCAGCTTTATATCGTTATATTCAGATCGAGTTACAAGTAGTCGGACAATGAGTGGAGTATAATGTTCCGGAATGACGCCTGCTGGGCGGCACCCTTGCGAAAACTACCCTTCCGCTCTCCGGTAGCCTCTAAACTCGGAGACTAACTTACTCCGGTATCATCCATGCGTACACGAGCATCTCCATTACGTTTGGAGGAGAAAGTGGAAAAGAGGTGCGCGAGAAACGGTTAATCATCGTCGAAAGGATAGGTGAGACAGAACCTGAAGAACAATAATCCATCTATTGTCGAGCTGCACGAGCACGTTGCTTTTCATTTCGAAGCTTCTGTTTCCGGCAACTACGTCAGCGAGGAAGATTGATTTCGAAACGACCTTTCCATCAACGAGAGGCTTCCTGCTAATTATTATACGGCGTTATTACCTTGGCTATTGCAATATTGATCAATTTCTCTCTACTTAATGGCGATGGCTCGGAGCTTCGTCAGCGTTGATGGCCAGGCAAATCCACGTCTTCTTTTTCTCCCCTCTCGCTCGACTCGCCCCTCTTCCTATCGCTTTTTATCTTCGAGCTCCTCAGGGTCTCTCCGCGCACCGATTATATAGTCCGCCACTCGATTCGTTTTCGCACCAAAGAAATCCTTTATGAATTTTTTCTCCTTGCAACTCGATTCAATTATTATTATTTTGTAGAAAATGGTCGAGCATGAAATTGTCACCTGCGATCTCTCGCTTGTCGTCGAGATTGCGAGCGCTGCAAGTTGTGTGGCTGTTGAGTATTTTTAAATTAGGTTTTTACGTGGGTCGAGCCTGGAGAGAGTGTCGAGGGAGAAGACTCGGTGGGCATAAGCGAGGAGCCGGGAAGAGGAGGAAGGGCCAGGCTGATCGGGTAGCAAAGCTCAAACTTCATGGCCGGCCCGTGTAATCGGACTAAATTGGATAATGCATATTTAGAATGGGTCGAAAATAAAATGAAACGACCGAACGTATATTGGGGGTAACGCCGTGACGGAGAAATAGGCGCACACTTTGAAGGACCTCTTCTTGACCTGCAGTGTGCAGCTCCCGAAACGAGCCTCGCAAACCTCGGCCAGAAGATATTCCGACGAACGAGGCTCTTAAAACTTCCACCAACGACTGTGGATGATTGAGAAAAATTTAGATATGCTATATATATATATATATATATATGATTCAGAAACACTGTATACACAGTTATCGATCAGCCTCCGCTTCGTTAAACGAACATGGATGTTTATACACGCTTTAGCAGTATATACACTGCTGTAAACTGGAAAATACGATGAGTAAGCAGAGTTCTGGTTATTATGTGCATAATCAAGAGCAATAATGTCAGAAGTGTGCACGGTAGTAATTATTGAAAGAATTTGCAAAATTTACGACTGATTTTCGCAGCGTACGTAGCTGGCAGGATTTTAATAACTGATCGAGCGGTCTGGCGGATGCTGGAATTTTCGAAGCAACGCAGGAACGGGTTGAAAAATGGGACTGCGTTGCAACCGTTCGATTTGAAGGAGCGTTCGCCATGGAAAATGTGCCACCTAAGTTTCTTAGCCGCAGTTTATCTTTCCTCCCGTAACTTTATCTCTCTGATATTTTGTGCTGCTCATTATGGTGCGGCTGTTCGAAGATAGCGGACTGAGTTATGACGCCGATAAAATGCGAGCGTCGCATATGTTCCGGCATTTATTCCGCGGACTGAACCATTTCTGAGATTACGCCGATCGATATATATATATATATACTACAGACTGCACTCATCGTGGCTCGCTTGTCGAAGAGCTTAGAAATGGTGGCCTGAAACACTTTGAAACCGTGTCAGCGAAATAAGGCAATACTTATAAAGAAGCCTGAAGAATTTAGTAAGCGCGAGTACCGAGCCGCACGGATTTTTCAAATCTCTCGCATAATAATTGGCTTCGTGCGTTCAGACTCGTAAAAGATTTAATTTAATCTCGCGTACGTCCGCAGCTACGTTAGTAAATTTTACGATGAAATTTATAACCCGAGCCTCCTAGAGTGTCAAGCAACTGCGTGTGCCACCTCGTCTAACGGAAAACGCGATGCTGCTTTTGGTTTCCGGGAAGAAAACGTTGATATTCGTGAAGAGATTTTCCCGAGGCTTCTCGATATTGCCAGAATGGGATTGTTGAGACTAGATTTGATTTTTAGTCGTTCTTACGTCAAGATAAATGCTGTATCGCAATTAGCTATTCTTCGCTATGATTCCTGTCCATCGTGCGAAATTTACAAGTCGACGTACGAGTCAATTAGAGGCGGGTCAATACATTTCAGCAACACAGTCCTTGCAAATTGACCAGCCACGAGGAAGACGATGGATGATACAGCGCGTATGAATTCCCTTTGATTGCCACTCATCGATTCCACTATCATCGCACCAGTACTTGTAATTATTCTCTTTACGGGTTCATCGTCCAGCGTTCGCTCCACGCACGCACACACTCGCGACAATAATTGATCACCAATCGGTGATACGGTTCAATCTTTCTGTGAAATTTGATTAATATTCAAAAGAGAGATGCAAAAAGATGTATATATGTTGTATAGTATTGGAAAGCAGAGAGTCATAAATTAATAACAAGGAAATTTGCAACATTGCAATGGTGGTTCGATTATCGATTTGTAATAAATGATTATTAATTTTCAGTTATAGTGATGTATATATATCACGCTGAATTAACATTTAGCAGATCGAGTGCGTTCGTAGTTAAGACTGGACGAATATGCAAAATCTCCTAAACACACACACACATACACACATGACACGGAGTTGTCACAAAGAATATTATCCACTTTATTCTGCTGGTCGGTTCGTTTAAACTGACAATGCTATATGGTCAAGCAAAACGGTCAAGATTCGCAACAGGTATTATGCATAAGCATTCGTTGATGCATGCGAGCTGTGTATGTGCAGGTTCTACAATATGCGAGCTCACGCGGCGGGGTGTAGGTTCTTGTATTAAGTTTCGGATAATCCGGAAGGATCGTCCTTCGACGGGGGTAATTAATAGGCCTCTGGGATGCAGGAAAGGAGGATATAACACGCGTGTAAGAGAAGGAAAGTTGGGGAAGAAGAGGGACGAGTATGTGGGTATGCGGAGTATACGTGTGTAGCGTACGTGTGTTTGTGGAAAGAGGAAGAGTGAGAGGGAGAATGCACGTGAGATAGGGGAGGGATGGAGGGAGGGGGGGGGGGGGGTTGGAAAAGGCAAAGGAAGGCCCTACTGGATTGGTTTTCTCACAGTAGGTCCTCGGCCCGTACCCGAAAACCGGACATCTGGACACGGGACAGCTGTTTGCGCAGGGTCCTCCGCTACATCGGAGGGGCTCTACGGGGGCGACATTGGACTGCGTCGCCACGGAGACTTTTCCTATCCCGTCGAATCGCATCCGACCTATCCACCTCTCGTGCTTTTTCAAAAATCATACATGCATACGCGAACAGGACCCATTCTCGAACTCTCCAACCTCTACACCATCACAAATTTTGGGAATCGTGAGGACGAGGGGGTCAGCGAAATACCCGTGTGACCCAGTCGGAAGGGGGATTAATAACGTCCTGTGCTACGTGCATGGGAAAGATTTGCGTTTTCTACACATTTATTTGGCGCTTTTTCCACGAATTCGTTATGAAGATTCGTATACGACCATCCGGTGGTGTTACGGATTGGGAAAATAGCAGAGGACTCGTTGAACGAACAATAGGTGGGAACAAGTGTATGTACAATGTAGCATATATATATTAGTAAAATCGTTATAAAAAATCATACGATGATCCTGTGGTATCAGAGATTGAAAAAGTATAGCCAAGGACTCGTTGAATGAAGTACAAGTGGAAGCAAGTGTATATACAATGTAGCATATAATTATTAACAAAATCGTTGTAAAAAATCACACGATCATCCGATGATATTAGAGATTGAGAAAGGAGCAGAAAAATCGTTGAATGAAGAACGAGTATACATAGAATGTAGCATATATATATTAACAAAATCGCTATAAAAAATCATACGATGATCCTGTGGTATCAGAGATGGAAAAAGTATAGCAAAGGACTCGTTGAAGGAAGAACAAGTGGAAGCAAGTGTATATACAATGTAGCATATATATACATTATAGGTCTAATAGGGCACCCTAGGGTCTCTAACAATCCACCCACTCCGAGCTGCATGGGGCCGGAGTCCTGACGCTTCGCTCACTGTTCTCCAAGGCAGCACACGGACGACTGACACTTGTCCACCCACGCAAAATCCAAGGTGTTTTCGAACGCCCCCTCGCTACCTGCGTTGGCTACTGGAAAAAAGCTAGAAGCTACCAGCCAATTAGCATATTCTCGAGCCTCTCCAGAGAGAGAGAGAGAGAAGACAGCGTCTCTTGTATTATATAGAAATGGCAGGATGTCACTGTGTCTTACGAAACTTTTATCGCCTCGCTATTTCATTTACATAGGATCGGACTTGTTCGAAACGCCAGTATACAGCCATTTAAGAGTCCGTTGGAAGTTTCCGTCCCACGCGCTGCGTTTATTCGTCATCATCTACGTCAACACGGCTGATAAATCATCAAGCTCGTTTCTCAAAGCCCTGCTACCACTCGTATCGATACTTTCCTTCCGTCGCTGCACTTTTATAACAGCAAATTGAAAAATAACAAAACGATTCTAATTTTTCTCTCGAACAAAATAAAATCCAATGTTTAACAGCTTAACTTTCTAGGTAGTTTCCTCGAAGGTACTATACATATACAAACCAGTTAAAAATGCAATAAATTAAGCATTGTGTCGGTTGTCCCGTGCAGAAAACCCAGAAGGGAGTGGAAAGGTCACTGGGGGGTCAGGAGGTTTTTCGATAGGACCAAAAATGTGCACGAGGTTTCCTCATCCTTAATTTCCCTCTAGTCGAACCTGTTTCCATCAACGGTCCGGTCCTGGACAGTGTCCAGTCGGGGAAGACGAAGGAAACGCGGTGGATGAGATACTCATGAGAGTCCCGGCGTGCGAAACTCGTTCCTGCGGGACACGACGGTCCCGGGACGCGCGAGAAGCTCGCAGCCGCTTTCCTCGTGGGATCCCGAGGGCCCGCGAGCCTCAAACTCGATTCGCCAAATTTGATTATGAAAAAAAACCCGATCCCGATAGCGGGCTCCCGTAGCCAGAAACGTGTGTAACGTGTTTCGCGTTACGGGTCGCTTAAGGAGTGAAACCCCGGGGAACCCCGTTAAGGGCACGGGCTGAGGTCACAAACGGTCAGTTCTTTAAAGCAGTTTGTCGTCTTCGCTTGGTCGGTTCTCCAGTATCTTCTTCCTTCCTTCCTCTCTTGCCGTGGCTAGATGGGATGAGAAATCGTTCACATGTATATATATATATATATAGCATAGTGGCAAATCGAAAGCGGGGACCGATCGAAATTTTACGAGCTTTCCCCCTGCTAGCCTGGCCAGCCAGAGTCGTCGTATATATATGCCTCTCACATTTCAATCTCTCACCTTAATAAACTTTCCAGCTGGCTGAATCTTCTTAAATCATTGTATATATAGCTGTACTCTCGACAAACCTCGATTCGATAGACCATTATTCATCTTAATACTATTCTATATATATATATATGTACAGTGGACTCGTCATTATCCTGAGTCGCTGTAATAATATTAATGAACGCGAGCTGATAGTGTTTTTTTGCGGGGCTGCTGACGTCGAAGAGCGAAAACAAAATAGGCGTTTATTCCGGTAAACACTTTTCCTCAGCGAGAGTTGCAGTTTTTCGCGTGGTTATATATAAAGCTACCGCGCGCACCACGAGTTTAGAAAAAAATTGAGCGTGAAGTCGAAGGCACGGTGCATTCAAAAATCGCAGAGTTACTTGTTAATTTTGTCCGATGGAAAACACACGAGGCTTACGAAAGTGCAGGCCGCTGCTGCTGATAATAGAGTTGGCATGAGATTGAAAGAATGCTGTGTACGGAGTACGTGTACCCACGAGGAATCCATCGGCACGGTTGTCTGTGTTCGTGCCCGCATCTCCCGATAGTCATATAATTAAATGCGATAAGAGACTCGTTCCGTCTCGCCTCGCTCGCCGAGAACTCGATTTATGTGTTTTTAGGCGATCGCTCCGTTATATAATCTGTATCAGTGGAAATGTTTGCTGTGGTCGAAGACTTTATTTTCAATTGTCCTGCGTGTGACATTACGCAATATTTCGTCACGCGTGGAAAAAATTATTTTTCAGATGAGAGTTGCTGGAAAAAAGGGAATAATCGGGTTTATATCTGGTACAGGGTTAGTTGTCCATCTTCAAGAGAAGCTGATGTTCGAATCGGTATGAAAATTCGCGAGTCGCGTCAGGATTCGTTCACCATTATATTGCAGTGGTTTGGAAAGACGGGAGGAAAATTTCGGGTTGGAGGAATTGCGAGGATAGAACGGTGGTCGTTGTCTGCTGGCTAATGTCGTGGAAGATAATATACTTGAGAGGGCAGGAAGAGAGAAAGAGAGAGAGAGAGAGAGAGAGAGAGAGAGAGAGAGAAAGTACGACAAATGGAATTGAGTCGATCGTGGGAGTGTATCGTTGGCTATTTAGCATCGTGGTTAAGTTTCGAGGGTGGCCCTGCGGCTCTCGCTTTATTGTCGGTAGCTCAAAGAAAAGGATCCTCGTGGTACGACCGGTGCAATCGGAGTTGCGGTCGTCTCGACCAATGGACATCATTCTCCTCCACTGCAGACCCTTCTTCAACGGACACGCTGTTTGTTTGTTCCGGTCCTAGTGTCACAACACACCCACTAGAGTACTCAGCAGGGTGCTAACTATAGACTCTGATGCTGACCAACCGAGGTGACCTTGACAGAATATATAGATCTTTGCTAATTTATCTATGATGTTTGATATCATTGATTGTTTCTTTTGACGATGAATGAAGATTTAAATTCATTTGTTTATTTGTAATATTTATGTGAGATGAAAAGAAGAGTTTTTTCAGTGAGACGTTATATATATATATAACTTGACAAAAATTGATTTTAGGAAATCCAAGTATTTCGGAAGTTGTTTGATATTTGCATAAGTTATTCTTCGACGAAATTTTATTTCCGAACGAAGCAGAGATTTACTGCGTTACGCGACAGGATATGGGAACCAGCGCGGCTTCACGGTTACTTCAGGGTCCGGCTGCGTAAACTTTAGGGGTGTTTCTAGCCACTGCACTGGCGCGTCCGTCGAAGACCCCCTTCCTACGTTCGGACCCTCGGACACGGTTCATAAACGTTTTAGACAAAATTCAGGAAATTTGACTGCGGCCAGGTCAAGCAAAAACTGCTCGAAAACGATAAAGGAGCTACGGATACAAATAATGAGGCGACCTTGGACGATTTATATCTATACGTGCACTTCCAAGTCTCGAGATTAACCGCATGTGGTCGGTATGGACATCCAATGGAATTTCTTCGTTCTTCCACGTGTATCATGCGTGTATCCGTGTTTACATGTACACGTACACACGATATAGAAGAATTTCCTTAAAACCGTTGCATCTTTCAATGCGGAAAACTTGTTATCACTCGCCAGATCGCACCTCGTGACTGTGATAAAAATTGTGGCTCTCGCTTTTGAACCATTAAATTTCATTGTATCAATCATGACCGAACTGTCGTGTCTTCGAGTATAACGATTAGTAAAGAATGCGTGGAAGTAATAATGGCGAGCGAGGCTGCATTTAAATTGAACGATCTTTGACTCCCAGTCTAACGACCCTAATCGATCAATTAAATCTGCCCCTCTCGAGCATCATCGTTTGAGAAGTCCCGATAGGCCAGCGACGCGAATGGAACTAATGATATATTTGAATTAAGATATAATTATTGCGCTATTCGAGAAAGTACTCGTGCCCTAGATTCTCAGCACCCAATTTGTTTCTCAACACTCGACTTTATCGTGTATTCCACTGCTGTGTATATACTACGTATTTTTCTAAACATCTCTGGTGTCTCTTCAGGGCAGGCCCTTTTGCTCCCTTTTCCACTAGGCTCTTCGTCGTCCCCCTCGCGCCCTCCCTCAGATAAGCGTCGAGAAAGTGGAGACGAATGAATTACGAGACCTCATAGGAGGGTAAAAAGATTCGTAGAAAAACTCGTAGTGTTTCAAGGCCAGACTGCCTGCATCGACGCTGTAATATTTCTTGAGAAATTGTCAGATTTATATGCTTCCTCCTATTTAAAATTTATAATATCGATGCACACCGAGATCTCTGCAGTTTTCAATGACTCTATTTATATAGATTGCACGTATACAGGAGGAGATTAGAAAGATTTTATGATTGGATAAACCGTGGAAAGAAACCTTTTTCCATCGTCTCGTAAGCTCCTTTAGAAACAACGTTGTGCCTCGTGGATGTTCGTCAGTTTCGACAGTTTTTCACGTACTGTTATGAACGATTTAAAATCCAGCAACGAAGAGTTTGCACATCTGCGTTGGTCACTCGAGACAAAGGGAAAAATACTGTAAAACGTAACCCTGCAGTTTTCAATGACTCTATTTATAGATTGCACGTACAGGAGGAGAGTAGAAAGATTTTGTGATTGGATAAACCGTGGAAAGAAACCTTTTTCCATCGCCTCGTAAGCTCCTTTAGAAACAACGTTGAAACGACGTTGTGCCTCGTGGATGTTCGTCAGGTTCGACAGTTATTCACACACTAAAAAACGATCTAAGATCCAGCAACGAAGAGTTTGCACATCTGCGTTGGTCACTCGAGACAAAGGGAAAAATACTGTAAAACGTGACACGTAGTTGGATAACAAGTGGAAAATATGTTTTCCAAGTACCAATTTGTATTATATCGACAAATGGTTAAACCCTGCGAGTGTTTCCACAAAGGAAGTGGACGACGAGGAAACAGACCAGAAATTGAGAAGTAGCGAGAGTAATTCGGTTGTTCGGATAGAGGATGAATACAGCAGTGATTGCTATCGAGAATAAAGTATAATTTATTCGTGGGACATCGTCGGTAAAATTTCTAGCCATTCCTCGGATTTATATTCATAGCATCCCTGCTTGAAATACAATCTAAATAATGGTACATTGTTTTATTAATCTCATTGGGTTGATTCGCATCCTTCCAGAAAATTATTTGTACCACTCGTCAAGATATTCGTGCATTTTGCCCGATCTCGCCTGGTTCTACACTGCTACGAAAAGATGTCTTTATGTTATAACAGCCAATAAAATAAACTCCTAATTGATTTCTCGCCGATCCGATGATGCAGCGATATAGTCAACTTGTCCATGCGGTTAGCGCGCACCGTCAGGAATACACCGTCGTAAAACCGTTCACGCTGCATATTGCTCAGGCTCTTTATATCGATTTATGCTCCAAGCCAGTTTGATCGTGTACACATATATAGGATTATTTACACAGATAAATTCTGACGAAAATATTGCTTCATCGATCCGGCAAAAAAGTATTATTTTAAATATCTTTTGTTTTTCCCGGTTGAACGGAGAGGGAAGAGCGAGCAAATATGGAAAAACCTTAACGAAAATGGAGTGTGGTGGGGGGTGTGCATCGTTGGCACATCGATTACCACGCTTTTATCTTAGAACAATAGGCAAAGTTCGCTCATGTTTGAAGGTCTTTAATGCGGTTTTCGAGTGCAGGTGCACCGTGCACCGGTGTGTGTGTGTGCAGCGCGTTCCACGGGGAAAAGTGCAGGAGAGCTACCGCTGTCAGAGCGCATGGCTGCTTTTCATGAAAGCCCCGGCGCGTAGAGCTGGTTGAAACGCGATTTACGACAACTCTGTACCCACCCGGCTCTCCCATCCCCACCACCACGTTTCCCCAATCCTATATACTTTCCCCTAACGCCACACGTTGCTCGTTCTCGTTAATGAAACCTTCGACAACGATAAAAGTCACTACCCACCTTGCTCGTCTGGTTCAAACGCTGGAACGTTTCTAATTTTTTTTTTTTTTTTTTTTTTTTTTCACGCAATCGAAATGCATCGCTGGCGAACACGCTAACGAAACCGTTAGGAAATATTTACGACGCTTGCGTTCGACAAAAGCTCATTGAATAAATCTCGTGGCGTTTTATTGCAGCGACTATAAAATCGGTAATTAGTATGCAGGAAAAACAGCTGTGCTGAAAGCTAAGTGGTCGTTCTGCTGTTTTATTAAAAGCATTTCGATGACTGATAGGAAATATACCGAGAAGCTTATTTATTGCAAATTCCAGTAGCCAATGACTTCTTTAGGAAAACTCTTGAATATGTGATTATAAAGGTGTAATGCGTGATAAATCTTTTTGTTCTGTCGCCTCTTCGACTGAACGAGGGTATGCTATATATATATATATATATATAGAGAGAGAGAGAGAGAAATGCATTGAAATATTAATATATGCACTTTACCTTCGCAAAAGTCTTTGGCAACATTTGGATAAGTTGGTCTCGCGTAGTTTCCGGTTCTGGTCCTCGCCAAAATCATTTTATTGAGAGGTATACAAGGCTCGTCCCAAAAATCTCTCACCAAAGCCCAATAAAATGATCGACATTTGCAACAAAGTGATATAAAACCTTATCCACGACTAAAAAAACTATTAAAAGATTTAAGAAATCTACAAATTTATTCATCAACCTCGTATCTTTCTCTCGCTTCTGAAACCAAAGATGAGGATAAAAACCTCCGTACCATCTACTACATATATATATATATATATATATATAACGATTGAAAAACATGAACTCGATGTCCCATTAGCAGTTTTTACTGGAACATTGCGAGTGGTCGTGTGGAAATTGCGTTTAAAGTTGGAATTCCTTGAATTGATTAGGTCGAGCATAATATCGTGGCGTTTCATCATTGGCAGAAAGGACTTTACCGTTGTATAGCGGTGAACATATACACCGAATGTTCGGTGTAAAAATATTGACGTTAAAGGATAAATTAGCAATAATTGTAGAATTTTGTCATTCAAGGAGGGGGGTGCTTGTCATCGGTACAAAGCGGGTTGGATAAATCCGTTAAATAATCGAGCTTCAAAAGGAGGGGGGGAGGGGGGAAGAAGGGGTTAGCCACAAAGCACTCGTTCGACTCGTAATAATGTGGAAGCGCGGAGAAATCTTGGGACGATGAGCGATCGCTTGAGAATAGGTCCAAATGGTGTTGGCCAGTGTGTGTGTGTGTGTGTGTGTGTGTAGGGCTCCCGCGTGCTCTCTCATCACCGTAGCAACCGCGTATCCGGGGGCTGGCACTCCGGGATCCTCCGGGATCCTGTGGGATCCTGGTGGATGCGTGCGGTAGGTCTCAAGTGGCTCGGCTCGTTGTCGCGAGGCGACCGAGCGAACGCCGCGCGCGGCAAACTCGCTTGGAACTTAACGCCCTGCTCCAGCTCCAAATGAGAGGAGATGTTGAAAAAGGAGAGTGGGACGCGGAGCTCGATGCTGAAGGGTGTCCCCGAGAATCGAGCACCGATGCTGATGCCACCTTCGCGAGTCTACACACACACACACACACACACGGGCGCGAATACCAGGATCCACTCGCACACTAGTGTGTGTACCATCGTCATCGCTGTATCGTGGAACGACGACACATTGATGGAAAGCAACCGACCGAGCCGGATTAATTCTGCCGGATTAGCGGCTTTGCCTCGAATTAGGCAACGTTACTGGCTAATAAAGTCGTCGAGGTGTGCACCCACGGGAGGGGTATCCTTTTCAAAGACTGTTAAGGTTTTTCATTTCATCACTTAATTGGATTCTCCTCCCCATTCCTCTCTTTCCACTCGATTGTATTGTTATTGGTAACTTAAATTTCGTAGATTCGTTGGTTGGATTAATAGCTCCATTATTGTGTTTTATATATATATATATGCGTGGTGAATATCGATTTTTATCGTAGGGTTTTTTGTGGCAAACTTTTCAGGTTGGGTTTGATCGTTTGTCGAGGAGAAATAGGTATATATATATATATATATATATATATATATATATATATATATACATAGGAATAAACTCGTTGGAAGCTCTCTTCGGGCTAAACGAAGAAGAGGGAAGGGAGGGGGGGGGGGAGCATGGGTTAGAAGGGGGAGACAAAATCAAGGGTCGAACGCGTACTTGGTGCTCCTGCTTGTTGCGGGCGGCATATTGAGGGAAAGCATCCGACTGGAGTCGGATTAATTCTGCCAGATTAACGCCTTTGCGGTACGACCGCACCGCCTAATGCTGGCTAATGAAAGTCGGCAAGATCTCCCCTTGCTGTTAATTCTCGTCATTCCTCTCGATTCCTTCTGCCACTCGATCGCTTTGCTAACTTATCCGCCCGTATAAATACAGAAATAAGTAGATTCTTCTTTTTCTTCAGCATCCTCTTCAACATCTACAACCACTGTTCTCCAATTGTCACGTGGTCCCTCCGAAGAGACAAATTCTGCAGATCCAAAGAAGAAATCCTTTTTGTCCAGTTTTGATATACAGCCCTAAAGGTTCGTTCTTGTTTACCTTAATTCAATATACAGGGATCGTGCCTTTTAAAGTGTCAAGTTTTTTGATCCATATCGCAACAAGTTGAAAAAGAGAGAGAGAGAGAGAGAGAGAGAGAGAGGGAGAGAGAGAGAGAGAGGAAACAAATACCTGCTGGATCGTTGTACGAGGGCCTAATAGAATTTAAGCACCGTCATGAATCAGAACCAGGTCACTGGGCGGCAGAGACTGACGTCGGAGGGTCAATCGTAATTAGGACCAGCCCCATACAGTCCTCCTATTCCCTAAACTATATATATATATATATATATATATATATACAGACTCATACCGGAACCTCCTATCATCCCAACAACGAAACTCCAATTTTATTCCCACGCGTCATCCTCCGGAGCTTTTTCCTCAGCTTCCAATCAAACCGATGACTCTCTCGCTCCGATAAATCGCTGCTGTACGATCAACGAGGAAAATTCACTCCGGGGTTTTTCGAAAACCTGGATTTTCGTGCCATGGCGCTCGTACTTTCGGACAGATTCACGCGCGAAGGGAAACGGAATAACGAATCCGGGAAAATGGAATACCGGTGGAAGATAGTATGGAGGGAACGAGATGGAAGTAAAGTGCGTGTGTGTATGTGTGTGTAAGAGAGAGAGAGAGAGAGAGAGAGGCTCGTTTTTCATTTCTTTCCGCGAGCGCAACGGACAAAGGCCATTGTGAAGGATCCCATTGTGGAGGATTAACGTATGCACGGGGAATACACAGAAACGCGTAGATGTCTCCTCCTGTGCGTGTATATATATATATATATATATATATATATGCGTGCACTGGCGAACTGCTCGACGTGAATTTGTGCGTGTGAGAAGACTCGCGCACGCATGTGTCCGACCGACGAGGAATTTGAGCTGACCCCTCGGGTGACACGTTGCATATTTATACCAGGAAACGATCAGTCGTCACTGCGCGACGGTCACTCCTCGCGTCGATATATCTGTCCGGTTAAAATGAAGATGGCCGCCTAATACGAGTCATTCGAAACCAACTATATATCTCCACCTTTGCAATCTTCGCTCGAATTTACACCTTGCGTCTCTCTGCTCCAATCTTTCTTGGACATTTTTTATTCGATACTTGGTGGGTAATTTGATCTTCGATTGACGAATCGTTCGGCAAGAGTATTGATAGTGCGTTTATCAAGATGGTTTGGGAGATTCACCGGTGGAGATGCAGGACTGGGTTTTGACTACTAAGATGTATGATATTGTGTGGAGAGTGTAATTGACAGTTTTAGTTTTTATATCTTATTCTTCTTAGTTTTTTTGATAATCATTTCTTGTTGGATGTTTTTTGTAGGGAATTTGGATTTAATTTGATGAATTAGTAAAAATTACTCGTTGCTGCTAATTCATATTTTTTGAAAGTTTAAACAACATAGGTATGAATTTATGTTTCTCGACTATTACCACATTTAACTATCAGAGACTGTATAGTTGATAATTTTGAATTTCTCATTTACCTCTGCTTCTCTCATTCCTAAATATCCTCCATTCGATACTCGAAGAAATTCGTATATGATTTGCAAAATTATCAAAAATCACTCGTTGCCAATAATATTTGTTAAAAGTTTAAACAACAATGCTACGAAACAATACATTTCTCGACTATTACCATTCAGCTACCAGAAACCGCAATCGGCAATTGAACAATAATAGCTGCGTGTGATGCAGAACACGACTTTCTAATTGATAGATTGCCAAGTAGAAATTGTTGCAAATTATATTCGCTTCTTCGACAAGGCAGCAGATTGTATAATTTGCCGTATTCAAATATCTTACGGTGATTTCAATAATCACTCGATGCGTCAATTGTCGAGACAGAAGAAATGTTAATGCGTCAGAGACAATGACCACTCGATTTCGTCTTACGTAGGATGGAAAATACCATCAAATGTGTTTTTATGCTCGCGTCGTACGCATCAGCCACTCGGCATGCCGGAGCTTTCCCAAAGACACCATTATACACCGATGTACTCCATAAGACCACGGTCTTTCTCAAACCATATACAAGATAAATTTTTTCCAGCCACGAGTTAAAAAAAAAATGATCAAACCAGAATTTCCAAAGAGGGCGAAAGTCGAGAATTCACAAACAAATTGAGACACTATCTTACGCAAAAATTCCCAGTTAGCGTTTTGTTTTGTCGCCGAAGAACCGATGTCACATGATGACGCCGCGATTTCATTAATGATAAGTCGATGACCATCCAAGCGTTGACGAATATTCAACGTCTTTCTCCCGCTCACATTGTTCTCCACTTTTAATTCGATTCGTTATTACGATTCAGGAACCTTCCGGAAATCTCTCGTATAATCATTCTATTTATACCAAAATCCAAATCAAGCTTCTCCCTTTCCAGCGTCTCCACGTGATTAAGAACTACGCAAAACGTTCTCCTCGACCATCTTTAATTTCTCGAAATGATCGAACCATCGTTCGAATCTAAGTTCCACTCCACTCGTACGTTGGCAGAGATTAGAAATCACTGAAAAAAGCGAAAAAGAAAGAAGATTATTTCCCAGAGGGGATGCAACGAGCATGAAGGAGCCATAATCTGAGAAATCAAGCTGATGAGATGGCTATCGCGATGAACAGACACCCAGTGGAGTAACAAGGGGCACGAATGCGATCCTTGACACCGTAGCGTCGCCACACAGGTTCGCCTGGTGCTATCAATGACGCTTAGCAACGCGGAAGCCATTAGCCATATGGCACATGCCACACACACACACACACACGCACATTCACATGTATTACACGTAGAACACTCGTGTACAACACCATCGCACAGCAGTACACTATATATAGTACATATGACTCTCTATAGCTATTCTACCTACGTCCGTCTGTCCATCCGTCAGTGGTTGCCAGGATCGACTCGAGCAACGAAACGAAGCGAAGGAAAAAGCACGCGAGAAGAGAAGGAGACGGATAATTTAAAGCCCTGACGAGAAAGGCGCAGACTCATCTCTCGGAACCTCCGGTGTAATATCCATTTCTCAGAGCGGTACACGTGCTTCCTATATACGATAAAGGGATTGACGCTTAAACTATATCTACCCGAAGGGTAATTAGATAACGCTCTTTCGCTCATTTACATGGGTAATTGCCGCTGGATCAAAGTTGATGCTTTCAATGTTACGGACTTCGATCTTCGTTTTTACCCTGCCAGTACCTGCGCATTATCGATTCTTTGGGTCTTCTCTCCGAGCTATACTTATACACACACGCTTCTTGCTGTATAACTATACTTAATTACCAACAGTCTATAGTGTCTTCTTTTCTTTTCTCATTCTTCTTACACCGACGAATTTTCCGTTGGATGGCGAATTTTGCTGTTTGATCAATCGGAATTCTAATAGTTTTATATAAGGTGGAGTCTTTTATTTTTTTTTACTGACGAATTTTCCACTTGATAGTGAATTTTGCCGTTTGATTAATCGAAATTATAACAGTTTGCTATAAACTAGAGTCTCTTATTTTTTTTGCACTGACAAATTTTCCACCGAATGGCGAATCTTGCCGTTTGATTAATCGAAATTACAACAGTTTGATATAAAGGACGTAGTTGTAAGTTTACAGTTATATGGACGCGTCGTTGGAATAGTTGTGGTTAACCGTGGCGTGGAACGAATTAATCCTCGTGTATTAATCCGCGTCCCAATTAATTAGCTCCCCGCGACATTCGGAGCTTTCCCTAATTAGGCGAGTCCGCCGGTTTCGCGCTCCGGTGTCGAAATCTTGCACCGTCGTCGCCGTGACGTCGTCGACGACGCTGTCGGCACGCCGCCAATTTGTAAACTTGAAACTGGGAAAACAAGGAACCGGCATTTATAATCGTACGGTTTCACGAGGACCCGCGATACAATGTCGCCATCAGCCACTCGCTTTGGATTCACTTTCGTTGTTATATATGTCAACATTGCAATATATCATATTCCTTCGGATGCAAAGTCATATATATATATATATATATAATCCTGAGGGAAACGATCATGCATTGAAAACATTGTGACGTTAGTGTTGAGAATTCCCTGTGCGATTCTCACTCACACATACTATATATATATATATATATATATATATATAAAATGTGATAATATAATTAGAGGAATATTAAAATAAAGCTGTAATTAAAATGGTTTCAAGGGGGCTGAAATATGCAGGTGAATGATACGTGCGAGTAAACACGAAAGAGGATGTAGGATTGTCATAAATTCTCTCTCTCTCTCTCTCTCTCTCTCTCTCTCTCTCTCTCTCTCTCTCTCTCTCTCTCTCTCTGTCGAGTCTTTCATTCTCACCGTTTCACAGCCGTGACTTTAGTGCGACCGACATAATAGTATAAATAGCCCTTTTGGTACGTTGCGCCTTGCATAAGACAAAGTGTTAAGATCCCGAGGTAGAGCCGAGGGCCGAGGCACAAAAAGGTGCTATTAATTATGACAGGTTGATGTACGAGCCGTGCAAGCGGAGCCCGCGCGAATGAATTCGATCCTGGCCCAGGATAGAAACCGGACGAACTCTGTTCCGGACGATTTTATCCCGCACGAGAGGGTCACTTTGGGTCTCTTTAAATCCGCACCGACCTTAAAATGCATGGTCACTAAAAAGATGCAGCTTGGCTGGACTCTCGTCGCGGGACGAAGAATATGCACAGCTGCCGAGCAGCAAAAAATCCTGCTGTTCTACGAAATACGTTTAAGCGGAAGTGAAAGGGGGCTCGCGAATTTTCCTGCATTTTCCAGCCTCATATATACATACATATATAGCTAAAATTACGTTATTTTTTACACGAGCTACCATTACCCTCATACGTCGTCAAGAGAGCAGTGTTACGATATCGATCCTCGTTTTGATTCGCTAAACTTTATACATATATATATATATACTGCAGAGGACGTGACGTAACCTTTCCCCCCTTTGGCCTACTTATCCCGAGCGATTACTCGGAGATTCTTTTGTCTCTTTGCGGCGCAGTTGTATATTTATGGTAATCCAGTCGATGCGTTTTTATCAACCACCACATACGATATGGTACCGCAAGTATTAAAAGCCTTCTCTCTGTCAACCCTTTCTTCGAGCCCTCACTCCCGGGGGATGCACCCTATCATCGGTACACTCTCGGTTCTTCCCGAGGGAGACAATGACGCCCCCCCCCCCTCTCCTCCTCTAACCTCCTTCTCGACCACCGCGTTGTACATCCCTATAGCTATCCTATCGCCACCCTCCGCCTCTTCTTCCTGCTCTCTCTCGGATCTCAATCGCTCGCAAAAAATCTCATTTATCCATTGTGCGGAGCGTTACCCACTGGAAAGAGAAGCCGAAACCGAGATGGAACACGAACATTGTGCCTCGCTAACAGTGTGCTTGGTATTATGCTGCACGGGCTCTGTATGATAGAAGGGGGGGGGGGGAGGGGTAGTTGCAAAATAGACGCAGGTCCACGCTCTACGTTCTTGGCTCGTGCTGGTTATCCGCTTCACTCGTGTTTGTTCGACGTGTTTATTAAGACTCGTTTCTTTTTGCTTCCTTTTTTTCACCATACCGAAAGCGAGCGAGATCAGAGGTCGAGGGATGGTTTTCAGCCCCTCCGAGGGTCCCTCTCGGCCCAGGACAGGCCCTGGATGACTTGCGTGCGTCTGCTCTCCAACTCCCTCCTTTCATCCCTGCTGGAAACTCGGCTCGACTAACCTTCTTTATAGTAATCTTAGTCGGAAGGCCACCTGCGATTCCCCAAATGGAATTTTACAACATTGTTCCTCTTCAGCAATCTCTTCAGGATCGATAATTGTGTAATTAACGAAGAATATTCTTATTTCTTTAGAAATTATTGTTATTCTCGTGTACCTGAATCAGCAACGACAAACAACGAGTCTCTGTATTGCTAATCTTCAGGGTTGCTGGAGTTGAGATCCCCTGTCTAATTTCACTGTACTCCACTATATATACGTGTACAGCAGTTCCAGTCGAATCCGAGCAAAAGCGATCTAGTGGCAACGCGTGTATGTATCAGCTTCCCAGTGGTAAAACCTCTGCGGACTCTGAATGTGGCCTGGGCAGCGTGGGAGGGGTGGAGGAGGGGGTGGGGGTGGGAGCAGAGCGGTGGATACGCGGGATTGCGTGAGTAATATGCATTGTTGATGTGACAGTGCGCGCTCGTACGTGATTTTACCAGAGTGTGGAGGAGAAGGTGGATAGAGTGTGCACGGTGTGTGTGAAAGGGACGGGAGACAGAGATAGAGAGAGAAAGAGAGAGGGGAGGGGGGATGAATGGGGTGAAAAGAGGGGAGGGGAGCGAAGAGGAGTTTTGTCGGGGTGTGCAAGCCCGAAAAGCACTCGCGCGTACCACACTCGATGTAGGCGGTTCGAGAGCTTCAGGGATGCGAATGAACGGATTAAGGGATGATCCTTTGCCGCGGGAGGGCGCCCTGCAGCCACCGCTAACAGGATTGACGATTAACGTGTGGGTGGTTAGTATGCAAGCGTTTTCACCGTTGCCATCCTGAGGGAGGTCTTCTCTCATTGCGAAACTACCAATAGTTTTCAAGTGCTGCAAACTGATTTCGCCCTGTAGCATATATACCTTGCATCCTCACCCCCTTCTCGACAAAGATCCACCCCTCCTAATCTGTTCTCTGGCAAACATCCATTCGCTTCGACGCTTCGACTTATTTAATTTTTCCCATGCACCAGGATTTCTCGTACCAGAAAACTCGGTGTGACGCAACGAAGGAATTTTCTAGAAAAATGTTTAAATAGTTATATATATATATATACAGCTTGTGAAAGAGCGAGAGACAAGCAGGAAGATCGCTGTTACACCCTGAGGATATCCTCTTCCGTCCGCATTGTCTTGTTTTACGGGCGAATTTGGCAGACCCTCGGGCGTCCCGCTGATTAATGCTTATGTAATTCATTGCACAAGACGTTAAAGGTATAAACTTTAGAGGCTAACTGGTCCCTGGATGTATCAGTTACGCAAAGAGCCAGGTATGAGACAAACCGAGGTAGACGGAGCCGTCGGGCCCCACCGGGTGCACCAACTGACCGAGGGTTTTTGTTTCTCACGCGGAACAAGGGCCACCAGCTTCATTGTTTGCACATAGGATGAAGTAATTACCTTTCGGGGCCTCATCGTTGTCCACGACCAGCCACGACCTTCCACCTTTCTCCTCCCCGTACCTAAGCTCTATATACAGCATACTCTGTTGAGCCTCCACGTGTGCCAACCATGTTGTCATTCATGACCAACCTCGAAGACCTGTCAACGGTCATATCAACCCTGAAAATTCTTCTCGATCCAGACACGAATCACAGTCCAATGTTCATCGTCCAAACTCCAGAAGCTTTGATCCTAACAAGTGCATTTTCGCACTGGCTTATCATCAAGGTCGTGGAACGAATATCCAACGGCTGCACGGTTGTTGAGGAATATTCTCACCGACACACGTACACGAGTGTAACGAGTTCGATAATCATTGGAGATAGCCATGGTCAGTAAAACGGGCGCCTATTCACGCGGTATTGCACGGCCTTTCACGGATATCAGGTTGCCCATTAGTGACTCGAGAGGCTGTCCAGTAATTACGGCTTAATTAATCCTGGGGCCCTCTTCTCTGGCCCGACTGATTAACGTGCGCCGTGTACTCCCTCAAAGGAAGAGCGGGCACAACAGGATGACCTTCCAGCGCCGAAATTCCAAATGGTCTTCAGCATCCTAACGCAGCTGTTTCGGAGATAGTCTCGCGCGTTATTTCGCTCGGTGCAAAAATGTGCGTTCTCCGGATGATCAGGGGTTCGAGCGGGGGTAAATGAATGATGAATCCCAGAGTCCTGGATCGTTTATCCGACGCGTCGTGTCGGGAGTGTCGTATCGACGAGCTTTGGGGTGCTCGGGGGATCCCGTGACAATCCCCTTTGTGCCCTAACCTAACCGATGGGACTCGCGCTATCCCGAACGCACAGGTGAACAGGTAGATGACAAACAACTGTATCCGCTTACCGTTTTCCTGCCGGAGCCCCCTTCCCCTTCATCCGCAAAGACCCCGCTTGTACGATTGAAAAATTCATGGTCCAGAAAAACGCGCGCTTGCGTCGCTGCGAAATCCAACGGAGACTCCGGGTCTCCCTTCCATTGTCAGACCTATCCTAACGCTAATTATGAAATAGTGACGCGAAAAAACATCTCTAAAAGGATCAAGGACGATCCATGGATCCTGCTCTTTACCTCTTTCGTTACACAGCACTTTTTTCACGTTTCTGCATTTTACCAACACTTCGCATCGACGTTGCAAAATTCTCCATAATTATGTACTAAAGTAAAATGGAGTGACGTTTAATGAAGATTATACAGGAGTTGAGTTGTATTCGAGATAAAGATAAACCTATTTATTGCTTTGATATTATTATTTCTATACTGTGTTTGAATCAAAATGGAGAAATTGTTTCCATGGAATAAAAATCTTTTTGTCGTAGATAAAGAGGAGGGGGGGGGGGGGGGGGGGTACGAAAGTGTTATTTTTCCAACGATCAAAAGAGAATGTTCAGAAAATCTCGTATAGGCGAGTTGGAAATCACAGTACCAAAGGGAGACAGACTGCGGTATTTCTCGACAGCGAATCGAGGATGAGAGTAGCGAATGAGCTCCCGCTTGAACGGTCGAGTCTCATCAATTACACGGCTGCCTAATTAACTGCTTCAAACTATTTTACGACGCCGGTTACGCGAGCCTCAATAATTGTTTATTGCGCACGATGCATCTTTTCAAGTTGCTTACGGGGCGAATAAAGCCACTCGTTGCTCGTAAGGATTGAATTCCAACAAAGCCACGATCGCAATACCCTCGGTAATAAGTCATGCGTATATATATATATATATATATAGACTCTAGTAACAAGTCGATAACGAGAATCCACAGCTTTTTCGCTAACATAAATCATCCTCGTCACTCGCAGCGTGAAGCATCAGCGTATAAGAGGCGAGGAAAGTATCGAAAAGACGAACGAAAAAATGGAATGTACAAGATTCTGTCGAAGAATCAATTGTTCGTGATTCGTATGGTAAAAAAATGTTCATCCATACAGCGTTGAACGTTATTAGAGCGGAATTAGCAGGAAAATGATAAGCTTATGCGTTATTGATATCTGAAAGTCATATGGTTGGTAGGAAATTTGCTCGGTATATCGAGCGAGATAATCCATGAGATAAGTTGTTGTCGCAATTGGAAACCAGAAGTTGCATACCATTCTACTATCAAATTGGGATAGAATCAACGTCCGGCAGGAACATATCGAATTGCGATCCCTTACACGCCGTTGCAATGATGCATCCGGCAGAATATCGTCTACTCGTTGCTTTCCCAGAAATCAGCATCAATTTACATCGCTCGTGTGTCACCAATTTTCTTCATTTGCACAATTTCGGGTAAAACTGTATATACTGGTCGATAGATCCAAATTATCAACGAACAAACACGATTTTCAGGTGAAACTTTGGTTCTAGAGAGGTTGAATATTTTTTTTTTTTTTTTTTGATGATCTTTGTTGGAGATTGAGCGAGTTTGCAAGGTTGTTGATAACGAAAATGGTCGATATACGAGACCGTATTGGTCGCAGCGAGGTAGGTGAGACGTTAACGACGCGTTAATGTCAACGTTAGAAGAGTTTGCGAATATTTCTGCTCGCCACTGTGCGAGCCAACTTTTATCGACTGTTATATACGGACAGTCGATGTTGGCATACTTGGAGATGCAAAGCGTTAACGAGTTACGCGCTGCGGAGGCTATTCACGAGGATTCTCTCTACTCGCGAGACGCCGATGGCAAAATTCAATCGAGATGCAAATTATAAGGATCGAGCGTTCCTCGAGTTTCTACGACGAATATATATATATATATATATGTGGAAAGTGGCGAATAACGAATTACCCACCCCCTCCCCCCCCCCCCCATTACACGTTGCACTAATGATCGAGGTACAATGAGCGATGACATTGAACCTCGTGCTTCTACTCACCGATGACCTTGAGAATCATCTTAACCAGCCAGTAACAAGCCGACTCGACTCTCTCGCCCAGGGAACCCGGACGACGATCCCGAGTTCCCTAGAAAATTACAGAATCAGTTTCCTGTGGGATGCTCGAGTGTAAAAAGTGCAATATCAATTTCACGGGACGCTTTCGTGTACAGGGATGGTAAATAGCAATTGTAAAACACGAAGGGAAGAGTGATTCGTTGGGAGACAAGTTGGACTCGCGTGAAAAGTTGGTAAAACAAGCCTGATATCCCGTGAGAGGCTGGAAAGATGAGAGGAGCCAACGTGGCGTGAGATGCGTCGTTAATTATTCCTCGAGGGTTGTCAACGGGACTAATGATGCCCATAAAAGGCAATCGCAACGAGCATTATGATTCTTCCAGTAAGCATTAAGAGGAAGCTAAGAGGATCGACCTATACATCTCCTGCAAGGCTAATCATTCTCAATCATAATAACCCAGCATCGTTCTCAGCGTCCGAAAGATTGCGTTTTATCGCTCGAGTCCACCTCTAAATTACTCGATAACGTCACCGAGCTGCAGCCACGATTTATCGTCCATATTGGTTCCCAGAAATCCACGTGTTCCATTATCGAGTATATACGCTCAAATTATTTTTCATTATTCCCGCGCCTCTCATTGTCACCGCAGCGTCTCCAAATTTCGAACTCGAAGGCTGTTTAACAGCAGAAGAGGTAGGATGGGTTTTTAATCAGTGTATTCCGGACAATGGCGGTCTCCAGGGGGCACCCACCCTCCCTCGCACTTTCTTCTTTCGCCCTTCGTGCACGTATAGGTGCCCCTGAACTCTGTACCCCATCCCTGATACCCTTCCTCCCGTATCTTCCACACACCAAATTCCTACTCCTATATATATGTGAACGTTTCATCGAAACCATGTGTTAGGTTCTACGTCGATGATAATTATATGAATAATTTTAATCGGCAAAATTTCCACTCGAATCGGAGAAACGAGTTTGTGGGAATGCGTTGCGAGAACGATATTCTTGTAGGTTGCGAGGCTGAGGATTGATTCGGAGAAAGACGCGTAGCACGGTAGTAAATCCCTGGCGGTAATAGTGGTTGAAAGTGAAACCGCTGTGCAATCAGCAGTGGCCATATGTCAGGCGGGCGACATTAGCGCGTGTAGTGGTGTCAATTGAGGGGAAACGTGTCTCTCTCACACACGCAAAGCCCATCTCCCTCGTTCCTTTATACTTCGTTCGCTCCTCTTGCTCCATACTCCGTGAATTTGCATGTCCCTCATCCTTGACATTCGGCGAGGCTCGATCAATCGCATTTCGGCACGACGCAACGAAATTCTAGGAGCGAATGTTTAAAGCGAACCTCGGTTTAACGCGGTATCACTGTTTTCCCTGGTCCATTCATATTTATTAGCTACAGCTGGTCTCGCAGAGCGTGCGCCGACCGTTTAATCAACCAGATGCTTCAGCAGGGACGTATGCGCGTATAGAGAGACCTCTGGCACGCGCTGCTTATCGCGAGAGCCACTTTCCGAGTCTCGTAATTTACTAATTACATACTGCAGCGATACGTGGAAGCATCTCTTTAGATACCTACCAACTCTTAGAGCGAGTACCATAAGTGCTGTTGCGCAAGAGAGGCGAAATATTCGATGGGCTCGAGGTTTCTTCAAGTATGGAATATGAATTTTCAAGGTTCTTGCATTTTTAAGGCAATTTCAGGATCGAGATTGTGGTGTACGAAATGATTGATGCGGAGACTGGCCTGTGCCTGGCGTCCAAGAATGGTCCGGTGGATGCTCCATTTTCTCGAGAAAATTTGCAATCTTTCTTTTGTGCCAGCAATCGTGCGATCGGCCGGACTGTCAATAAAGCTGTTTACACACGAGAAAATTTCACCGGAGATTAATGAAACGCCATGAAAGCTCCATTCGATGTAAACGGTCGAGCCAGTGTTTGATGTAACGCCATTAGCGTCCCTTCTAAATTTTTCTCCCCATCAGCTTTCCAGCTTTCCTCCTCCTGCTTTTTCCAGAATCCTGTATGAAGAACCTTGGATCATTAGTGCCGCCCTGCGGACACCGGCTTTCTATTCTGCTGACCCGTTCAAACTCGGTTTTCAAACCGGATCGACTCAAATTTTCTGCGATCAGAGATGTTTTCCTTAACTCATTGTCGAGGGCAGCTGTGTGAAAGAAGAATCGAATGATTTCTGGTAAAATCAATTTCCTTGACAAATCACCGTTATTAACGATCGATCCTGCGTTTGCATGATTCCAGCTCAATGACACTTGTGCACGTTGGTCCATTATCTTCAAGAACCAACGAGAAGTTATAATTTTCATCCAACGTCGATCAAACTCGGAAAATAATTACTCGTCAAGAATCGAGGTTTTTCTTCAAGTTCGTTGGAACCACGAGTGCAAAAGTTGGGTGCATTTTGGCTCCATTGTGCAATAGGGACGCAAAACGGGCAACCGTAAATGATTACAGTTGACGATTTGAATTTTCGTGTGAGAGCGGACTTGGAGTTGGCCAGGGCTAGGTAGAAAACCATTAATTTATCGTAAACTCGAATATTGAGAGGGGATGGTTCGCCATTAGGGATGCAGTCTCACAATCTTGACCCTGGATAATCGTTGGACAGGTGATCACGGTATAAGCCGGACGGACAGTCACTGACCGGTAGGCCTGTACGATCGGGTCAAGGGTCAGCATCTCTCCCTTAATGCAAATGCCTCGCGCGATCCTTTGACAAAGAAAAAACAGTTCTGCCTATATATATATATATATATATATATATATATATACTCCAGTGTGCGTTACGACGAAGAAAAAACCTTGCAAAGATCGTTAAGAACGATTAAGATCGAATGGAAGATCGATACCTCTTATCATGGCTATTGACAAATTCAATCCGAGTCTGAATCTTGGCAAAAGTGGCGATAAGCAGTTGTATAACGTCGCTTGGAGATATAATTAGTGATAAAGGGAACCAATCGACGAAGGCTCTCACAGCGTTGCTCAGTCCCGTAATCAGCCGCTTCTCATTACGGAGTGGACTATTCTCATTGTAATTCCAACCCTGAAGTCGTCTTTTCCTCCCCCTCCCTCCTTACAGCGAAGCACTCTCGAGCCAGCACTCCTGGACGTGCCTTCGGGAATTTCTTTCAGCGACGATAAAACGGGACCTAATAAAGGAGAAAGTGTTATTAGGACCGTGTCCTTTGCTCGACGTCTTCAGCAAGGGTCTCGCAGTGTTCCAACCTCCAGAGACAAATCTCCCAAACCATTGAGCATCCCCCCCCTTGCATCCCTCTCCTTTAACCCTTTTTTAGGCCACACAAATCGTCGGAGAAAACTTGATACACTCCGCTCCAACGCGGTTCATAAATAAATTAATTAAGCTCGCTCGGGCAACTGATAATGTTAAAATAATACCACTGTAGGACAATGGGCTTGGCCCTAGGGCGACCGAGTCTACGCCACGAGTGTATATATATATTCGCAGTTCTTAAACTCGGCTCCTCCCGGCGAGTTAATTTCGCGGCATTAACAGTCGAAAGAGTGCGAACAAAAGGACTCCGAGGGTAGAGGAGCCAGATAAGGGAAGGAAGGAGGCAACACAGGAAATATGAACACGCTCGTAATATAGACGCCAGCCACCACCCTGCCACGTTCCCTTGCCACTCTGCTCTCTTCTGCCTCCCTCGACGGACACTCGCTGTCTCTTTCCCCCTGTATCTTTCGCCTCTCGCCCCACGCCGCTTAATCTTTAACGCTTGCTTCCTCTTTTTCAGCCAGAACCAACGCTTCCTCCTCTGGCCTCGCCAAAATTCATACTCCGATGACTATCGTTGCTGATCGAACGATCAATACAATTTCTATGGAGATTGGATCGAAGCTGATGACTGCACTTGCATCGCTAGTCGAGATACGGGAAGTAAGCGATAAGAAAATTTATTTTCATTGCAGAGAAACTTGGTGGGTTTCCGGTAAATGCTTACGACGATTCGACAAAAGTTTCTTGTGTTTTGGACGGGGTAGGTGACGAGCCTTGGAGGGTCGACACGTGGGAATTTGTAAATGCATATATATATATATATATATATATATAGGTGTATATGGCGAATTCCAGTATACGAGAGGAAACAATAGTCGGTGAGAATTTGCAGAAACAACAGAAGGCGATTTAGACACGCGTTGACGGAAACGGCGGGACCTATAGTTGCACAGTGGTGCAACGTCACTACGCTACGCCACGTACCCTCCTCGACTCTTGCAAGAGCGGAGAGTGCACCGTGCCGAGTGTAACAATTTCGATAAATCATTTCTAGCGTCTGGCGCGTTAAAAGCAGCCTGTATACGTGTGTGTTTCCGTGATTTCGTGTGCGTGTGTCGCAGCGAGACGTCAAGGAGGGCGTGCGCGCGCGTTGTGTATGGTCTGTGGGGTGGGCGAAGAGGCCTCGACAAAATCGGAGCATTATAACTGTGTAAGAGAGAGAGAGAGAGAGAGAGAGAGAGACGTTAGTGGTTGTCGAGGGGCGAAGAGAGGGGGTTGCGAGATCGGTACACGAAAGTCGAGAGAGAAAGGGAAGTAAATACGGGTGAAAAAGAGGGTAGCTTCGGGTCGAATTCACGTATGAGCGAGAGGAAAGGAGGAGGGGGGGGGGGGGAGGGAGAGAGAGAGAGAGACAGAGAGTAGTTTAACACAAAAAGTAATTATGGGATGGTTTCCGGTAATCATATCTAGAACGCATTGAATGAGCGCATTGTTGAAACACCCCTTCACCGATTTACACTTGTGCGAGCACCCGGCTCTGCCGGGCGCATACTGGGATTTCCACCCTCGGTTGCTCGCACGCATGTGGTCGGTCGAAGCCTCTGCGACGGGCCACGGAGGTAACGGCTACCTAACCGCACCGGAGAGCTTCCCGTTTCCCCTTCCTTCGGCTCCCTCACCTTTTCTTTCAGCCCCCCCCCCCCCCCTCTACTCACCGTCCAGCAACCCCCACCCCGATACGCTTACCTAACTGCTGATCCTCGTCCTCTTCGCCCTTCCACCCCACACCCTTCGAGCTTTCCGAGCCTACCACGAACATTCGCGAAAATGTCTCAAAATCGTCATCGCGTTACTCGCTCCGTTATTCCTATTATTATTTTTTTAGAAGATCGCTGCGTGAAATCCAACGCTATACCCTCGCTATCCTCTCTTTTATAACAATCCTTTTTCATCATTTTTCCATATGGATCAACGCGATTGATCTCGTGCGAGAAGAATAACCGAATCTATCGTTCTCCAAACTAGGCTTATACAGGGGTTTTTTGTTCATGCACGTGTGTGTGTGTAAACTATTGTTGCTATTCTATTTGTAGAACAATTTTTTTTTTCATTGTTGGTATATGTATGTTTTCGGTGTAATGGATCTTGCAACGGGGACGCTGCGTGTTTTAGAGACGATCAAGACGCACAGTCCACCTTATAAATTACATGCGGCAGTGGAGAATATTTAAACACGTCCTTGTTTGGAGTTTGTTAACGAGCATCCCCCCGCGAAAGAGCGTAACGATACAGTGGAAATTGAAGTTATATGTGGGTATCCAAACTGTTGATCTGCTATTCTCGCCGTGTACCCTACAGACTTGAGATTTTTCGCAGAAACGAGCAGATATTTAGTCGCACGCTAGTTGAAAATAAAAGTGGTCTCTTTCTCTGTGCCAAATTATAGTAATCGCGTGGCAGACGAGAAACAGAAATAGCCCCACCGTCCCAAATTATTCTATTCTGTAGGAACGTACTTGGTTCTAAGATTTGCCGAAAATGGCTGATTTTATTTTGGCCAGCAACATTGTTGGTTAAAAATGAGAAATTAAATTTTGTGGAAAGAACGATCGCGGGGTACCAGGACGATAGTTGAAAATACGCAGGACGGAGGTGGAATTAGATTGCAGCTGACGATGCATGGCTTTAGAGCAGCCTAAATTTGACCCTTGACGTCACCGATGACTTTTAAGCTTGCGGATCAGTCAAAGGCCGCGTTATTGACTTTGGTTCAAAAGCGCGAGCGCCAGCAGTAGCAACTCCTCGCCTCGCCATCGTTCGATTCAACCGAGCGCTATTTTTGCGTCCCGGCGAGAAAACTTTCTACTCGAGTCGAGTCGTGCCAACGTGCCAAATTCCTCGAATGGCCGTTGAAAAGAGTTCTTTGTCGATGCCTAATGCAGCCTGGATGCACTCCATCTCTCGAAATTGTTGGATCGCGTTTTAGAACCACGCTGCATTCCGACGGAGCTGCTCAGCGATTGAAAAACGAGCAAGACTGACGACGAGTGTCTAAAAAAAGGCATTGGGCCCAAAATCACTTTGAGGAATCGTGCTGTTAAAAGCGTATCGAGAGCAGTCCATCTGTGAATCTTACACGAGACTTTGATGGTTGCGGACGTTAGGAAGCACAGTTTTAAAATGCGTGACTTAGGAATAAGGTATATCGAGCGGAGAATAAGAACCGGGGATGAAGATTTGGAAGCGAGTCACGGAGGAGGAGAAAGGGGTGAGGAGAGTTAAGGTTGAGGCTGATAGCGAGAGGATTCGGTGCAAGGTGGAGGAGAGCGATATAGCGGAGGAAAGGTCGGGTCGCGTGGGTGAGGGGGGAGGGTGGAGGAAAATATTGGATCCTGTTGGCAGGGAAAAACTATGTAGGCAGTGTGGCGAGAGAGCAAAGAGCATGACAGACAAGGGTGCAGGGTGCGACCCGACTGACCCAACCTCGGTGGCCTGGCCGCTTTCGGAGCTCTCGGCAGCCCTACTCCGGCCACCCCTACCCTCACCCTTAGCCCTAGGGGTGGAAGGAAGGCGGGCCGGCCCATTTTTCGCGCCCCACTTGACTCCTCTTCCCCATTGGCTGCCGCCCTCTCGCTCTGACCTCTCTTCCCTCAGCCACCGCAACCGCCTCTGCCCCTCGGCCCCCGAGCCGCTCTTCCACGGCTTCCGGTGCATCCAAACCCTTTTAACCAGCTACTGCTACTACCACTACTTTAACCATATACTCCACTCTCCCTCCCTCCCTTATTTTATTTCGCACAAGCCTCCTCGAGCAAACGTTCCTCCAACGATAATCTCGAAGAGTAACTATATATACACTCCTATACCTCAGCTGCGACTTGGACCCTGAAAA
The DNA here is from genome assembly GCF_024137725.1 of Prorops nasuta. Lineage (NCBI taxonomy): Eukaryota > Metazoa > Arthropoda > Insecta > Hymenoptera > Bethylidae > Prorops > Prorops nasuta. The sequence continues at coordinate 4,574,111 of NW_027116811.1, read as the reverse complement.
GGAGCAGATGTGGAAGTCGATAACCGGAAGAAGATGGCATAAAAAAATATTTCTACATTATGACAAGACGATAGCCAGTGACACGATAGAAACGTATATTGGTAATAGTACGATAATCGAGTCGAAGGAACAAGTTGGTAAGAGAGTGGATGAAGCTGAAGCGAGACTAGTAGTGGTGCACGGTAGTGGAAGTAGAAAAGGAGTTAGAGGGTACCGAGACATCGATGTACGGGGCAAGGGTGGAGTGGGGGGGGGGGGGGCAGGAGAAGGAGCAGGAGCACGAGAGTGACGAGAGGACTGGTGGCGAGAGGAGAGAGACAGAGAGAGAGGATCGAGAGGGAGCGAGAGATCTTCTGGTGGGGGAAAAGTTGAAGTCTGGTGTCGCGATCGGAACGCGTGTTGGCAGCGAGAGTAGGGCAGGTTCGTAGCCAATGAGAGTGGGTCCGGGGCGAGCCCGGTACTCGACCCCACCTTCGGTATCCATGGCAATCCGGGCAACCCGCGAGAAAGCCGCGAGGCCTCGGGGTGGTGGGGACTCAGGTCGGTGTCAGGGGTCGCCTTAGTCGGCAGTCGGTCTCTGGTCGGCCCCAAGAATAGTCGTATTGAGCCGGTAGTCGAGTATCACCTCTCTCTCTCTCTCTCTCTTTTCTCTCTCTCTCTCTCTCTTTCTCTCTTTTTCTCTCTCTTCTTCCACCGCTATCATCCCTCACTCTTCCCCCTCTCTTTCGCTCGCTCGGTTGCTCTTTAACTCTATCACTCGCTTACTTTCCCCTACCCCCTCCTTCCTCCCTCCCCCCTCTCTCTCTCTCTCTCTCTCTTTCTCTCTTTCTCTATCTTTCTCTCTCTCTCTCTCTCTCTCTCACTCCGTATCACCCATCGACTCTCTCCTCGCCTCTCCCGCCCGGAGGGACGACGAAGCGGGACGTTCAAGCTACGCGAGAGACCGCGTGCGCCCGCGCGCGCACCCACCGCACAAGGATCGTCTCTCTCACCCAGTGATCGCCCCGACTTTTACCTACGCGCCACGTACAGCGCACGCACGCACCAGCTCACGCGTGCACGCGTGCTACACCGGTGTATCCCGGGCGTAAATTGTGAACCATCAACCGCGAGCCACACACACGCGCGTTCTCTCGGACAGGATTTATATATCGAGGTTTTAAGGCTGTTGGAAGGTGTCGACCTTGACTCGGCAGAAACGGTCGTCGTGCACGAGGTGCCAGCCTGGACAACCCCGGTGGTAACCCCCGTCCTCGACCCGGTGCAACGTCGTCCCCGCCGCTCGATCCTCGCTCCAGTTGAAAATTCGTCGAGGAACGTCCCGGAGTCCTAAGTGTGAACGGTGGTACCGGAAGTTGGATCGATCGTCTCGCGAGTGTCGCACTGGAGAACTTTTGCGGCGATTTACTCGAGGAACTCGCGCGAACGAGCCAAAAGAGTGATTTTTAAATGGACCACTGGCGCCGGAAGTGTTTGCACCGGTGCTCGCCGGTCGACGAGGCAGTCTTCGCCAGACACCACGGCCCGGGAACGTCCATGTTCCGCACGACGGACAACGACGACCTTTGAGAGGACAATCGAGAGTTCCGGATCGTCGAGATTCGGGAACGCGGTCGAGGTTGCTCGAGGAGAATAGTTCAGTGAAAAGCGGTGACTGTGTGAAGAGTGTTAGAGTGACTGGCAGAAATATTGCAGTGAGAGTATATATATACAGGGTATATGATAGATCAAAGTGCTAGTGTGGAACGATCGACGGGATAGAGAGATAAGGGAGTGTGGGAGAGAAAGGGATAAGGTTGCGGATATAGAGAATCGTCGAAGAGGTAAACCGAAGTGAGAAGAGATAGAGCAGAAGCAGAAGAAGAAGAAGGCGTTGTGAAATTTGCCGAGGAGAAGCCGCCAGGGTGGTTCGAGGGGGGTCAGGAGGCGCGGACGCCCTGGCGACTGCCGGGGTGGTTTACCCGGCCGCGACGGCGACGTTGTTCCCTGGCCGGGTGCCAGCAGGACACCACCACCCCGAGTTTACCAGCACGTTGGAGCTGGGGTTCCCGGCGCGTGCCACCACCGCCTCGATGGCGCTGGTGGCCCCGCCGCCCTCGTGGGCATCGCGGGACCCCGGGGCATCTCTTGGTACCGCGGGCACGGGTGGTGGACCCCTCCAGGTCGGTCCGCCACCTCCGATGCCGCCGACTCACCTCACACCTTCCGCCACTCCCGAGGATATCACGTGTCTCGTGCCCACGGGAACCGTCCTCAACCCTAGGGATCCCTTACCACCGAGCACCACCCCCGGAAGCCAGGCCAACAGCTCCCAGTCCGGAAGCTCCCAAACCGACAAATCGCCCAACATCGAGTGCGTCGTCTGCGGAGACAAGAGCAGCGGCAAACACTACGGCCAGTTCACCTGCGAAGGTCAGTCTGCTCTTCAGCATCCACTTTTCTCACCTGTCAAACTCTTATTATCGCATTTATATGTATGATACTTCCGAAGAGATTCGTTTCATGAGAATTCCTCCTCGCCAACGTTGCGTTCCTAAAGTTCCTACAGAAACACGAAGAGTCTTTCGAATTACACCGCAGTCGCGACCGTCTCGTTCCTAACGTCCCCGCGCGACCAAGTTTTTTCTCGCACTTCCGGAAGGGCCCTGGATATCTCGGGTACCAGCGCGCGCCACGCACGACAAGAAACGCACGCACGCACGCACGCATGCACGCCCTTCCGAGAACCTCCTCTCTCTCTCTCTCTCTCTCTCTCTCTCTCTCTCTCTCTGTCTTTCTCTCAGCGTGTGGTAAACAGGGTATCCCTTACCTGTCCCGACAATTTGTCACCGCGCCAGAGCAGCAAAACTCATTCGCATCAGAATGGTCGACACCTTCCTTAATGCTCGTGCGACTGCATTAATTTATTCAATGCGTTCTAAAGAGAGATTCGGATGAGAGGCTGAGGTAATTTCCTGTCGAGCACAAGCTAAAGAACTAGAGAGAGAGAGAGAGAGAGAGAGAGAGAGAGAGAGTGGCTGGTTACACCGGGCGTGGAGAGCAGGAAAAAACAAAGAGTCACCATTAATAACCCAGTGGGGTGTTCCCCGGAACGCTTACACGTCTCTTACGAGGCTAATAACGATGTAATAGGGCTGGCCAAATGAAGCGAAGAGTGTACCGTGCGTATATACGCGTTATTCCTGCAGGAAACACAAAGAAGAGGCTAAACCACCGCGCGCGATTGGCGCGAGCTCTCTTCCTTGCCACCCTGACTTATTCTCGACGGTATAATACAACCTATATATATATATATATATATAGTTGCTTCCGAGCGAATCTTTTATCAAGGTGGATATTCCTCGAATCCGTGCGTGTAGACAAATATTAGCAGTTAATTATCGTTCCAAGGGCCATAAATCAAGAGTAATAAATTACTAGGTTATTATTAAATTACAACGATAAATCTCCATAAACGAATATATCGATAAATTATTGCTCCAGCGTCGAGGATCGGTGCGATTAATCGTGTAGCCAGCGAGTAACGACCAAGAGCCCATCCACTTTCGTGATAAAATTCTACCGGAAACCGATCTTGATCGCCGGGAATATAGAAGCAAATTCGTTGTTCTTGAGGAAGAATGAGGTTTGGTTGGTGGTTGTCGAGGAGGAGTGGAACTTGAAGAGTGTTTTTCGGGGGAGATGCAAGAGTGTGTATATACAGTGCGGTTTGTGTGTGGCTGTCGATCGAGAGACGGTTGGCCGAACGTTAAATCATTAATAGTGTTGGAGGCGCGCTGTCGAGCGAGGGTCAGCCGTACAGACTCGAAGAGGGTAACGAAGAAGAATGTCGTGACTCTCGTACGGATAGGTAGACGAATTCTGCTTAATCGAAATCTACAGCTCCCTCGGAAATCAGGAGTTATGTCCTCCCACGGGCTTACCGCTATTCTCCTGGTGCACCCTATTATCCTGAATTACGCCTTATTGATACCGGATTGCCCGTGGTAATTTATTTCTCGCGTGTGATTTAGCGCACCGGAGATCCGTGATTAACGACGCGTGCCTCGATTTTCCGGACCAACGGTTCTCCTCGCGGACCACGAAAAGCCGGGACCGTTTGATTTTCAAGGTCACAGGATTTTTTTAAGAATTTTATCGAGTTTTTGAAGAAGTTTCGTGGCTCTTCAGGGTGTGTCGTCGGACGTAGTCCGACGGGGACTCTGCAAGGTCCGACGTATCGCCGAACGCACCACACACTCTCTCTCTCTCTCTCTCTCTCTCTCTCGATGTAACGCGCGTCTAGTCGACTCGTCGCGTCGACTGACAGCGGAGATGCGATTCCTGATAGCAATTAGCGAGAAATGTCCACTCGTGCCATAACTCCCAACGAATATGATTTGCTTGACGAATAGCTCGTTAACGCGTGATAATTGCGTCTCCTCGGGTACGAATTGCCTCGACTCGCGTTTCCACGAAAATATTACGCGCGCTGACGAATGGACCAAGCTTCTTCAGGGTATATCGTTAAACAAATATATAATACCCGCGTTAATAAACTCGGTGGTTAGTTTCTTGCTAGATAAAAGTGATAACGGTTGAGAATGTATGTATATTCGTCGAGGCGAGGGACCATTATATGGTTTATTGCCGAAGAAACACTATTAAGAAAGATGCGAGTGTGGGAAATTCACAGGGTCCGGGCAATGTTTTACGGATACGGTATCCGATGAGTTGCGAGTATAAGGAAAGTTGGTGAATTTTTCCTCGTGGTCCTCGGACTTGCGTATATATATAGTAGTAGTTGTCCGGGTCGTTCTCGTCGCCATCTTCGTCGTCGTCGTCGTCGCCGTCGCAGGACTGCACGGAGAAACGCTCATTAAAATTCATGACCCTCTCTCTCTTTTCTTCCCAAGCTGAAGAGCACACATATATAGCATATACCCCATAGAGGTATGCGTGCTGGTGCAAGGAGTACGCTTCGGCGTGCGTTTACGGGAGGCTAAAACGCAAGAAGCCAATAACGTAAGATACATAGGAGGGAGAGGGGGAATAATCGTGGCTGGAGATTCGAGAGTGCGGTTAAGAAACGTTCCCGGTACGAGGCCGCAGACCACGAAGAGCTCCAGACATCCCTAATGACGTTTATTATCGCGGGAATTATTCTAATAAGCGTGGGGCGAGGCGAAAAAAACACACATACGCTATATACTATATATATATATATATATATATGCCTTTTTACGCCTTTTACATTTAACCTCCTCGCTGCTTTCTTGCTCCAGTTCGCCACTCTACAATTTTTCTCTTCCGCTGGCAATGATGTAAGAGAGTCTCCGAATGACATTAGTCACTCGTTCCTCGGACCAGCTCTCGCAACAAATTAAAATTGGTACCAACCTCTGCAAACCGTGCCACGTGTTTACCAAATATCCAGGTTACGATATTTTAACTCTATTCGTCCTCGCGAGCCACGGATATTCCAAAATAACGCTTCTTTTGTAATCACCCGTTGCAGTAATGGGGATAAATTACCGGATATTTCGTGTATAATTGAATCTGTATTAAAACGACGAGATTATATCTGGACCGGGTGAACGAGCCTCCCTATCTTGCCTGGTTTTTGTTGAAAATCCAATTTAATAGGGACGCATTTATTTTTGGTAGAACGCCCATTGTACATCGCGTGGGGGAGGGGGGGGGGGGGGAATAATCGTTATTTAAGTCAATTTACAACTGCGCGCTGCATTATACCGCAGTGAGAGCGCAACATTTTCTTGATCGCGTTGTACACGGGTCGCAACATAAATCGTTGATAATCAGCGCGACGTGTCAGTGAACGTTCAAAGTGGGCTTGTGTGCGTGCAGGGGAATGCCATTGCGGATTGGAAACGAGAGAGAGAGGTGTGCTATATATATAACACAGCCGAGGGAGAGAGATGGAAAAAGTGCATAGAGAGGAGATATCGCTGGACGATTAAATAGCAATGTAGCAGAGTGCGGAGAACGTCCATAGGTGCACCTGCTGTTCCGCGTGGATCCCGGTCATCGAGAGCGGCGACTCCACGCTCGTGCAGAACGTCCGAACCGTTTCCACTTGTGCGGCAGCGGTTTGCGAGCTTCGCGTGTATAATCTTCGCTGTGTCCCGTCGAGACCCACCACTGCACTCTTTTGCGTTGAGAACTCTTCGGCAAGTACAGATGTTGCTGGAACAACGGGAACCAGCGACGAGCAAACTCTGCATCGACATCCAGCGAATCTTCCTAAACTGATTGATTCATGAACGGAAGTTTCGAGGAAACGCAGAAGGACTCGTTTGTTTGTTTATCGCTTCATCCTGTGCGATCTTTCTGTAAGCATCGTTGCGTTTGAGAAACTGCGTATATATAGCTGTTATATTATGTATATATATATATATATATATCTAGTGGTAATTCGATCGATGCCAGTGGAAGATACGAAAAGAGGGGGGATAAGTGGAGGATTTATTTGGAATTATGAGGAAATAGTTGGTAGCAGCGGAGCGTACAGTGGATGGGAAGATAGCCGAAGGAGTCGTGGTGGAAATAATTGGTAGTGATGTGGAGGCAGAGGCGACAGGGCACATCGGTCGCGTGCCCACCTCGTGGAAACAGTCGCGAGATGTACTCGGATATCCTAATGGACCTACGTTTCTCCGGCTAATTACGCGACTCGCTGCGACGAGCCCTCCTCGCGGCTCCAACCTCCGGGTGCAGCGGACTCTGACGCACGGACGACCCTCTCTTCAAGGTACACGCTCGTCCAACGAGCTTCGAGAGTCGAAAAAGCAGACTAGTAAATAATCAGTGCACCGTATAATAATTTTTCTTTCCTTTTTTGTGTATCATGACCGATGGAGTCGTTCCACACGCTCCCTAATTCCCCACAATTTGTTCGGACCTCGTCCAATGAAGATTTGACTGGTGAAAATTGTTGGCTCGTCCCCGTTAATTGAACCGCCGAGCTATACGAGGCTGCGAGAGTATTACTGCATTAACGCAGGCTGTGGTCGTTTCAATTACAGGCGTGCCAATGATATTTGTTGTTTCGTGGTGTGTGTGTGTGTGTGTGTGTATAGCGATACCTTAATAAAATCTGCTGATAATTTCTACTGGCGATAATCCTGATTGCTTCGAGTAGTACACATTCTCCTCGAAGGCCACGCAGGAGGACGAGTTGGACTCGCGTTCTCTTATCTACCCCACCCCTTCTCTATCTCTCTCTCCCCTTTCTCTCCTACACACACACACACACACTTGCAACGAACAGGTCCGCATTTTCAACTGTTCTTTTTATCTCGCTGCTTCATTCTCGAGACCAAGGACTCCGTGGCTTAAATGTGCCAATTAACATGGAACACGACTGATAACATAATTCTCCAATCGTTAACATTGAATATCTGGGTTTGTGGAAATGGATAACGGATGAAGCTACCGTGCGCGCTTTACCTCGGGACTAAACGAATATTGATAATGATAATAATAATAAAAGAGTAGCTATATACACTAGATAAAATATCAGTCTCTCATTATTTAGCTTTCTCGATGCAATTCTCGCGTTACTCACTTTCACGCTTCCTCGAGTTCCGTCTGCGAGTCTCGCGTGGATCGGTGCTGAGGAACAGTTATAATAAGCAAGAAATCCATCGATATCAGCGATTGGTTAAAGACGTTATTACAGAGGAACGAGCCAGCAGCTTCCCGCTGTTCTCCGAGGGAATAATTTTTGCGTCGGTACACTTGCACTGCCATGGTGCACGGTTCTAGGAATCATCCATGAATTATATATCTATATAGATATATAGGATCCACGATAACCTGGCCCACCATCCCAATAAACCGCGTCACGAGCGAGTCCTGACAAATTGGCAATAATTCGCTATCGTTTGACATCGCTTGACATCGAAATCAGTCCGTCGACGTAATAAAGTGATCGCCGACAATCGGCATGATTACGCCAATGAACGTCCAATGCGGAATGCATTTACAACGAAGCTGCAACGGCTCTTGTATGATTTTCAATCAAACGGATCACAAGCATCGAGCACTGCGTCATCCACCCATCAAAGCGCCATATTCATTTTTCTTATCGTAGCATTCCTTTTCACAAAGACCTTCTCATCCTCTCTATCTATACTCCCTCTCTCTGTCTGCCTTCATTCATAAATAATAATCCATTAGAAACAATACTCGGTTCTTCGTACACCTATATAGAACTATATCGATTACGGAATTAATCCGATAAATACATGTCCAATGCATATTATTATTATTATACACTGTACATCGAGAGGAATTCAAATGGACGTTGAATATTCCTGCAGGAACTAATGATGATCGCTCGAGTTCCGGTTATAGATACAGTCGATGATCGGAGGGATTACGGGAATGATCACTGGGCGGAAAATTTAGCGTCCGGAGGATTTTCAATAAACCTTGAAGAGGATCGTCGTCGTCAGGACGAAGCATATCTCGTCGACCCGGAGACGAGGAAAAAGGTTGAGGGAAGAAAGCGATAAGATCGGGAGAGGCTCGAACCATTAAACGGCTCTGTTTCCCGTGCGCGTCCTCGTCTATTACGTAAGCTCGGCCCCTGATTGGCACGTTGAACGCGCGTTTCGCTGATACGCGTCATTATGCGTTCCGCGATGAAGCTCTGTAACACACAAGCTATGCTGTATCCGTGGCCCGATGAAGGATCGACTAGATCGCGCAAACATCCATTTACCTTATTTTCTCAAAGGCGTTAACTGGAGTTATGATGGCACTTAAAAGTTAGCCGGATTATTCAGCCGCCAGCAAAGAGCACGCATGAATAATCATTTTCTGCCTTATCATTAATATTTATCTTTATAAATATTAATTACGATCCTTATCGCATTATCGCGTACGATAAATCCCGAGATTCCTTTTTCCGTATGTTCGATATCGGGAGCAGTGGGAGGGATCTTCCAGGAGGAACCGAGTGACGCAAATCCCGAGGGAACGATGAGAATTTTGATCGTTGTTGGGATAATGATTCTGTGGATGAGTCGGAATATTGTTCTGGTAACGCGGTGACCTTGAGGAGTGACATGGGACGTTGGAAGGTGTCGAGAGCCGCGCGCGTGGCGTTTTATTCGCTATATCGAAACGACGGATTCTTCTTGCCATGTGTAACAACTTGAAGAAGGGTGGGTGGGTAGGTGGGGGGTGGGGAGGGGGTCGTTTATAAGGAACCAGCAATTTTTTCGGTCACGGAGAATCCGGCATCGAAGCAGCTCGCTCGGAGGATGTGGCTAAACTATAATTAAAACGCTGGCCGGATCATTACGCCGCAGCGGCGATAAATTATGACTTTTACGAGGTTCCGAGCAAGGCCAACGCTGCCGCAAGAAAAGGTGCGTGCGGTTACGGATTTTGTCGACAAATCGCGCTGTACTACAACGCGAGCTACCGCTTCACGGAATTTAACGATCACATTCGGAGAGCCGGAATAAAAACAAAATTAACTGCTTGGATTCGGCTCATTTCACCGTTTAAGCTGAAATTATGCTAACGACGCGCGAGGCGATCCTCGGCGAAACCGTTAGAGGAAGCAATCGATTCTTGCCAGGAGTTGTGCACTGTCAGACCGTACAAAAAGGATGGACGACAGGTTTTGCGTTGACGTAGAAATATTTTGATTAATGATGCGGCGTTTTTCTCGCGCGGGCCAGCGCACCTATGCTACATACATATATATAGCATATGTATAGTATACAACGGAGCGGCCCGTTTCCAAAACCGGCCGGCCGGTCGGAGCTCCTCTATCGGGCCCCTTTACCGCACGCTTTATATATATATATACACAGGAAAGATTCCTGCGTCAGGATATATACGGGTTGATTCACCTCGCATCGGGGTTATTGCACAAACACACTTGGCAGCAGGTCCTATACACATATACAAGCAAAGACTCCGCAGAGGGATAAACGTTTTCGATGGGTCCTGGGAAATTTCGTAGGGTGGCCCCGTGGGCCGGGAAACTGGTCTCCGGCGACGGTCAACTGGTCAAGGATAATGCAAACCCTTCGCTACCAGTCGCGTTAAATGTCCCGGGACATTATTTCACCGGCTAAATAATACCTCGATCCGGAGGCGTGTGTGTTAACGTCCGACCAGTCCGACCCGTTTCTATGCATATTTCAAAGCTGACCAGTGCTGGCCGTGCCGCGTTGCGTCGTCTTTCTCGTAGGAGGGGGGAGGGGGGGGGGGGGGTCTGTAGTTGCTCCGCTGGCCTTTTCAAAACAGAGAAATCGCCCAAGCGAGCATCCAGAGATCATTAACCGAACTTTGATCCTGTTGCCTTAACATTGAATCATACACCGTGTCGGTTTCTTCATCGTCTCCCAGCTGTACGAAACTGTATGATATATATGGAATACAGTAAAAATTGTATTTCACTCCCTCACAACCTTAATCCCGAAGTTGATAAATGGAATTGAGTGTAAAAATAGAAATTTGTGACTATATATATATATATATATATATATATATATATATATAGGGAAGTTTGAAGGTTCCAGCGGAGAGTGGCAGCTCTCTTCAGGGCAGGTCTATCCGGGAACCAGACCGTAAATCAGAGAGAGTCTCGGCGCGACGGGACTAGGGACATAAAGCTGGGTCTTAATCTTCGAAGCGGATAGTCGCCGTGATTCCGTACAATTCGAACGAGATGTCCTCCGCGTACGGGATTCATCCGGCGAATTCGCTCGGAGAGACTCGCATTAATCTGCCGATTACAGGAGCCCGGGACCTCCCATTCGGAGTACGTCCACCGGAACACGGTCCTTCGTCTTCGGTTATTGCGCAATAGTCGTTCGAGCCGGATCCTCGATCCTCCGTCGCGTTGCGTGGCAGCGGGGAATCCTCCTCGACGCCGCTCGAAATTATTAACCGCGCAAAAACCGAAATCAACGATTTGTAATGCCGCGTTCGGAGAATGTAAAGTGCCATTTTATATCCGAGCTTAACGACGTTTTCGGCGCAAAAAAGCCTCTAATAAGCGCTAATTAGCGCTGCAATTAGGTACTCCACTGGAGAACTCCGAGATAAGGTCATTATTTCCCGAGGGACTTTATGTGCTTGTGGAAAAAATCTCGGTTCTTCGTTTGGTACTATATATATATATATATATATATATATATATATATATATATGGCCACAGGTACGGTCGGGTAAATATCGAACGGTCTTCGAGAGGCGACTGTGTTTTTTTTTTCGCTCCGGGCCTTTGCCACATTTTCGTGGGATCGATCAATCACCCAGCGACTCGTGCAACGTACAACGGTGTGTGTTTCAGCTGTAATTAACCGCGCTGAGGATAATCGGTATAGATCAGAGGCGCCGACGGGGCGCGAGATCCTAACGCCTCTTCAAGATAGGCGCTGCACCCTGAAGAGCTACGATCGCTAGAAACGAATTTCTAGCCCATCAGCCGGTGTCTAATTACCGAGGCTCTTTGTGTTCGCGAGATTATAGCCAACATATATATATATATATATATATATATATAGAACCCCCGCTGCTCTTCATCGTATCCCGATTTTCCCGTAATAATTCGCTGGAGAACGGTCACCGTTCGGGTTCGACCTGAAGGAACCACCAGCTCCGGGATGCGTATTGTTTCACACGCTAAAGCTTGACAGAACCTTATATATATGTGTGTGTATCATTATCATGTCCCGTTTTGTCCCTTCCTCACCACCCCCTCATTTCCGAGCATTGCCACCTGTGCCGTGCACTCGCACCTATTCCCACCCGACTCCTGACCACGTGCACTATACACACACACACACACACTTGAAAATCCGTTTTATCGAATTGTTACACGTGTAATTCCGTATAGAAAGAGAAAAATACACACTCGATATCACGCTACGGTTATATATACATCCACCTCCCACGGGCGGTATTTGCATAATGTGCAAATTATGGATATTCGAGTGGAAAAGTGGTATCGGGACGCCGAGGCACGGAACATAGGAAGTTGCAAAGTAGCGAATCGAGCGCATCGGGGAGGTAGCGCGAGAATCGAGGAACCGAGTCACGGGGCTGTTTTACATTTTGGTTAATTCGCCGACATTCCGAGCGGTAAACACCGCAGAGTCTCGCCGCGGAACGAACGTTACCAAAGAATGTCCCTCGGTACAATTATAGTAATTACGCGGTGTGTGGGTAAACTAGTGTTTAAGACGGGATATTATTTGTCGTGGATTATACGTGACGTTGGTACGAGTCACGTTACACCTCCGAGAGCACGGCAATCGCAGAAAGTATATTATAGTCGTTCTAGCGAGCTTTTTTTCAAACTGCCCAATCCAGCAGGATGATATAGCGTGGCCTCCGGTGCAATTATACCTTGCGCGCGACTGTTTCGGTGGAATCTGTTCTGGTGACGAAGGAAAGATATATATATATATATATATATATACTCCAGCTGAATCACTGTCGTACAAAGGGGGGGGGGGAGGCGGGTGCTGCACACGGAGTAAAATTGAAAGGGACAAATGAAGTAATTGCGGTAAGAAGAAGGAAATGGGAGAAAGGTTAACGTGTCACGCTAATTTCTGCAATACTGCTTTGTTATTATCGTTTGATGAGCGGAAATGAAGAGTTCAGGACTGTGCTGCACGGCGTGCGTTTGTCCCATAGAAATTTGGACATTTAAATGATAAGCCTCGTGGCGAGAGAGGAAATCCAATTCTGCTGCGAGTGGCTTTAATGGTCCCAAAGAGAGAGAGAGAGAGAGAGAGAGAGAGAGATAGTACCGAGCAGCGAAGGGCTTCTTCTTTCTCCGAGGTTCCTCGTATTCCTCTTATTCTTGCGCTTATACTTACAGCTGTGCAGACTTATACACACAGCGACTCTCTCTCTCGTGGAGGCTCGTGTCTCTCCGACTTACCCTAACCCAAACCCCGGCAAGTTGGAAGAAGCCAGACATCCTGCATGCCCTGCGGGCTAATCGGTCTAATGAGATCATATTATATTATTCCGACTTTACTAATCTTTATTAATCCCATTTCTACTCCGCTCTCTCTCTCCTGTATATCGCGTATTTCGCCAAATGAATTGTTTCCTGGAACAAGCTCGGAGAATTCTGTTTGCCTACAGCCACTTGATAAACTGCGGACGCTAATTGCGAGTGCGTCTCCCTCGCAGGAACAATGCTGATCGGCGGAATAAAAACATACGGCTCTTAATACGTATTTACTTATCTTTTCAAATGCATTTTAAATTTCCAACCACGCGAGACCGCGCGGACCGGCCAGCGAGGCTCCCCTATTCCGCGTTTCCGCTATTCTGCAATCTAACGAGCCATTATAAAACATTCAACCTTACTGCCTGTGTATACAGCTATATTTATATACGTTTATACTTGTAAAGATGACAGGAACTTATTATCAAGATCGTTCGCCATAATATTCCGGACACTTTCGTTTCTGCTTATCCTATACGTTATATATATATACACGTATCTACTATATATATGACTTAAATAAATTTCTTCCTACATTTCACTTTAGATTTTCTCACAAGATCCAATGACCTTCCTTTAAAAAAATTCTTTCCTCGCATATTAAAAAATCGATCCAATTTCTTATTTTTTTTTCAACTAAACTATATATATATATATATATAAACAATTCATAACTCAACGAAGACTGTGTCTGCTAGTTCCTATATATATATATATATATATATATAAAGGTAGAATCGGTGTGTAATGGTAATAATACCTGTTTGGAGAGATAGGTAAGGAGATAGAGCAAGAGAGTAGGAGGGGGGGGGGGGGGGGGGGAGGGTAGCCGGAGCAGCGCAGGAGAGTATAAGCATAGAATTACCTGACGCGACTTGGCCAGACGCATCCTCTGTGACCAATTATCCCACTAACGAACCCCGCGCGCCGCGCTATCTAGTCGCGCTGCCCCGCCGGGAGAGCGAACGGCTAATTAATTATAACAATGTCGTTAATTTTACGCTGCCGAGTCGAAACGTTACTGACCGGATCGCGCGCGGCTCCGCTTTTTTTTTCGACGTCGAAAACCTCGACAGTGCTATATATATACACTCCTCCGCGTTTGCGTCAAAGCATTTGGGTGTCAACCACCACCATCACACCAGGATCGAGCCACTCGGTCCACCGAGGATCGACGATTTACCACGTGCAAAACTACCAACACTCGCATGCAAATGAAGCACCTGCGTTATGCCGCGACTCGCAAAAACACTGCAACCAATATATATATATATAGCGATACCTTTTTCCCTATTCAAACCTCGCCATGCTTATCCTTTACCGTGCAATTTCCTGCATTCCACTAACTAAGGGGATTCCTCAAATATACCCGTCCGCTTTATGCTTCGGCACACTCTAAAGGATTTCTCCGCTCGAGTCGACCTTCGAGAATTTTCTTATCGCTGCGCACCTTGCGCGGAACGATTTTCAAACGTTGAATCGGTTCCTTTGAAAAATTCAAGGATCGATCGGGGAGTCGTTGGAAAATTTTATTATCGTGCGTTCTCCGGTAGTTGTAGATAGTTTGTTTTGGTATGGGTGCTTGGGTAATGAGATATGGAGTCATTCTTGGTGGCTAATGGAAGGATACTATATATATATATACAAGCTTTGTGTTTGGAGTAATCTTGAACAGGAAAATCGTGTTGTACGAGCACCGCAGGAGTCGTCTCTTCAAAGTGAACGACCTTGTTTTCCTTTAACTACTCCTTCCATCTCTCCTTAAGGACAAATAATTAGCGACACACTGCTGCTGTGTCGAGCCAACGAGATCTTAATGAAGGGAAGTTCGAGATGATACCACGGATATGCCACGTGGGTTTGGGCCTACACCATGCGCAATTTAGTGTTCTCCACTTGGTTCCAGATAACCTTTTACTATATATATAGCGAAGGGACTATTTTTTCTCGTCTCACAAATGGCGAACACTCAACTGTTTCCGCAAATTAGCGAGCGTTATTACTGGGACCAAGTGGAAATTAATCGGTCAATCGTTGGACTTGTTAAAAGCACCGAGGGATAATCAAGTTTCTTTAAATGACGCGAGATTCGAGCAATTAACCACGCTCGACTGTCGTCATTGGCGCAAGAAACGCTCAATTAAAACGAGGCTCTCGACCTTTCTCTCTCACGTCCGGCATATACGCGCCACGCGATACTCCAACGTATCAAGCACGTTGTATACGCGTCGTTGCCATCAAGATCGAGTTGTATATAGTGCAAAGTCTATATAAATCAAGCTAAATTAAAATATGGACTCGCATTTCCGTCCAAGTGTAATTCAAAGAGTACGATCATCGTGCGAGTAACAAAGGTTGCAAAAAATCTATACGTAAACTCATCGAAGCCGATCCTGAAGAGTGTACCAGCTACTTTCGGACATTGGGAAGAGATAACAATTTTTTAAGAGATTTTAGGCTCGCGATTGTTCCTGTGTAATTCCTTTCTATCGAGATTACACATTCTACACGTAACGAGACTAAGGTGCACGGTTCGTAAACTCATCGAAGCCGATCATGAAGAGTGTACCAGACCTTCGGACATTGGGAAGAGATAAAAATTTTTGAAGAGGTTTTAGATTCGTGCTTGTTCCTGTGTAATTCGTTTCTATCGAGATTACACATTCCACACGTAACGAGGCTAAGGTGCACGGTTGTATGACTCAGGCTTCTTAGTCCCGAAACATATATATAGCGTTCTCGGTAATTTTGCTCGGTACCGGAAAACCCCTACCGATCGTGCAGGACTTTTATTCAATCCTGAGTCACTCACTGACCGAAGCGTTCTCGCTGTTTCTGCTCGGATGACTGGCCCGCGCGTAACGCGAAACCTAATTGAAGATCGCGTTGGATTAGAGAGTGAGACAAATGATGTAGGTATATATATGTATATAGCTCTACGAGGTTAACGAGAGTGAAAATTATCCGAGATTTCAGTGTTTTACCAATTGAACGCGGTGCAGACTTTATCGCAATTACGAATAATTACGAAGATTTATTGCGATTCTCGTTGCATTTAGCAGAAAGCTGTTGTTAAAGTTAAGAGATGATTGCAAAGACGCTCGGTAAACGTGTCTTATGTACGCCGACGCGGATTCTATCGAGAATTAGTTGGCATTATGTATCAACGTGGCTCCTGTAGGCTGAGAATTGTGACGTGAGTTCCTGAAGAGGTCCTTGCACGCTGTACTATATATATATATATATATATAAGTCATTAGAGACGATATTTCGAAAGTTTAGACTCGTCGTGACTGAAGGTTTACCTCCGCAGCGTTAATTAGGAAGCTTGAATTATAAGGAGTGGAATCTATTAAAATTGAATCAACTGTTGGGTACAATGAGTCATTGCGAAATCGACTGATCGCAGTTTTTCAGGAATGCTTCGAGAATTGGCTGAAAATGTCTTTCGTTCCTTTTGCTAATGGGAGGGGGAGGAGTTGGGCAGCACTCGTCACGCTTATCATTATTTTGCTCTTTGGTAAATGAAAAGTGAATCAACTGTTGGGTACAATGAGTCATTACGAAATTGACTGATCGCAGTTTTTCAGGAATGCTCGAAGAATTGATCAAAAATGTCTTTCGTTCCTTTTGCAAATGCGAGGAGAAGGGATCGAACAGCGATCATTAATGTTGTTATCGTTTAGTCCCTCGATAAAAAAATTGAATCATTGCAAAATATGATGATTAGATTTTCTCAAAAATACTTGAAGAATCGACCGAAAGTGTGTTTCATACTTTTTACAAGCTTCAGTTGAAGGAAATGAGCAGCGCTCATCAAACTTATCATTATTTTGCTCTCCGGTAAAAAAAATTGAATCATCTTCTTGTTACAATAATGAGTAACCGTAAAGTCGATTCATCAAATTTTTTGAGAAATACTCGAAGAATCGACCAAAAGTGTGTTTCGATCCTTTTGCAAATGCGAGGAGAAGGAACCGAACATCGATCATCACTGCAGTTGTTATCGTTTAGCTCTCCAATAAAAAAGTTGAATCATCGCAAAATCTAATGATCAGATTTTCTCAAAAATACTCGAAGAATCTTCCAAAGGTGTGTTCCTCTCCTTCCGCAAATGCGAGAAGAAGGAACCGAACAGCGATCACCATGCACTGTTGTTATCATTTAGCTCTCCGATAAAAAAATTGAATCATCGCAAAATCTAATGATCAGATTTTCTCAAAAATACTAGAAGAATCTTCCAAAGGTGTGTTCCTCTCCTTCCGCAAATGCGAGTAGAAGGAACCGAGCAGCACTCGTCACTCTTGTCAGCGTTTCGCTGTGCGGTAAAATAGAGACGTCGAAGCTTGCTCTCTCGTCACGAGCGCAGGCTTAATTAAGGAAATCGATCGAGCACCTTGCGATGGTGCGCCAAGGTTTCTGCTGTTCCGTGTCTTCGGACGAGAGATCGAGGATGCTGCACCTTTCTCCTCGTTCGCCTGAATTATGCCCATACCGAAGAATTTTTATTCCTCGCTGGCAATGCTTCTGCCGTTGCCAGAGAAAATTGGCCACTTCAAACGGTTCCTGTATTTTTCTTTATCGTCATCGTCCCGTTACGGCTACTACGCGCTCTTTCCAGCAAAACTCTACATTTTTCTCGGATTTTATTCAATTAACAATGTAAAGATAAATGAGCAATCGCGGTGTACACGTCAGGAATATTAATTATCGATATTATGCTGATTAGCCTATATATATATATATATAGCGAGGAGAAAAATTATGTCAGAAATCACGTAGATATAAATGAGCGATTTCGTATATCGGCGTACAAGCGAGGACAGTGACGAATTATCGCGTATCGGAGTGTATATTTGCATATCAGAGAGGATCGAAGATAGAAATCTCCATTCGTAACAGTCGAATCTTCCTAAAAGTCTCGACCTCGTACATCTCCACCTACGCTTTTCAAAATTTTTTCTCCTCCTTAAATATATATATATATATATATATATATATGTATAGGTCAAACATTAAAATTCGAGCGATTACATACACATACCTATATTGTCACACAAGAACATAACAACAGGGAATATTTCCATAATAATTCTCAATGTCTTGAATGGGATGGTCGGTCGTACATAAAAGCTTTTGTATTTAATGAATGCAAAAAGAAGGGGGTAAGGGGGGGGGTAGAGGAGGAGGAGAGAGAGAAAGGAAAAAATGAGGAAAAAAGGCAATTGGCGAGTGGCTAGCTCGTTATTAAGTAAAACCTTTGGAGGAAAGGATGATCCGCTTAGGCCGGTGGGTTCTTTAAGCCATTCGCACCGTAGGAAGGGGTGGGCAGGGGGTGCCATTCCAGGCGTGCACTCGGAATGGAATGGCTGCGAACGAGGCTGGAGCAATGAAAATTCAATGACGCGAGCAATTTGAGCTGGAGGGCCTCGCAAGCTGCAATCTGAAAGTATAAACAGTAGTTGTGCGAGTCCTCCTCCCCCTCCCCCTTTGCTCGCCGTCTCTTCGTCTCGTTGGCCCTCATCCCCCCCCCCCCCTCCCCCCTCATTTTTCTCCTCTCGCGCTACCACGGCTCCCATATCCATCGCCTCCTGGTGGTTGGCTAGCGCACTGTAATCGCGTAATTTGCGTGTAACGATGCAATTTGTAGTTATGGCGACCCTGCACTCGCCTTTTCTCAATGCCGACGACGAAGCTCGGCACACGGGACTCTGACGGGCACCGGGAGGGGGGAGTAAAAACATCCATCGGAACATACACCGAATATACTCGAGCAATCTAGTTTACTTTCCCTCGAGAACTCCCCAGCCGGTTTGCCTCCCCCCCCCCCCCCCTTTACCCAACACAACTCACGATTAACTTCCTTTTATTTCTTCATCAAGCAGAAAATATCAAATTACCTGGAAAATTCCCATGGAAACTCGTCCAATTTCGGCAGATTTAACGAGCTTCCATCCAGAAAGAAAGATTCGTGTTTGAACCTGCGAGAGTTTCCTATATAACCTATTACCATAGGACTAGCGACTTTATATTGTGAGAAGTTGCACAATGGAGTCGAACGAGGTACGAGTGTACCACAATAACGCTTATGTCAGACGTAGGAAGTACCCATTGTGCATAGTCCATTTCGTTGCTGCCTAACCTTTTGGGACTTTGTGTGTATGTTTTATTCCATCCTGAAATTATTTAGAAAGTCTCCTGCAGGCGAGCTCATGCAAAAGGATGTTCTTCAGGATATTCTTCAAGGTTGATGAATGACGAAGATCGTAAAATTTACAGGTGCCAAATCTTCAATATATATATACAGTACCCAAGGGAGATAAGGGAGAACCAGGACAAAGTCACACGCTGTTATGGCCCTTAGCAGCTACCAGAAGAGTCGAACGGTGTCTCGTGATTGAGACGATAGAGCGCGATTGCTGTTGGTTCTGGACTCGCGAGAGATCTCTCGTCGCATCTCGTTACATCCACGTGGTAGCGGCTCAACGGAATCCGAAGAGGAGTCTCGCGAATCGGAGCTCGAACCTCCAGAGTCGATAGGTCAAATTGGTTAAAAGCTGCGAGCTCCTCAATTTTATCTTGATTCGAAAGTTAGCGTGGTAACGCGTGTCTCGTTACCGAGCCATGCCAGAAACTGCCATTTACCTCTCCGGTGTATACATATATATATATATATATATATATAGTACATTTCTCCGTTCGTACACAGCGATCTATGATCTGAATTATTCAACGAGTACTATTTTAATCTGCTTTCTATGCTTTTGTATCAGCGGACCATGCAGCAAACTCCAATTTGCTTACGAATTTCGCAGTCGATGAGGCTGTAGCTTTATTCGTACGATCGTTAAGGTGCTATTGAAATCGTCAGGCCGTTATTTATCGACGGTGGATAAGTAAATCTTCCTAGATCCTTAATAAGGATGTTGCGAGAGTATCGCGTGCTTTTTAAACAAACACGCTCTACACGCTCCAATATATATGTATATATATATATAATAGAGTCTCTATCCACATTTAATGATACAGCCTCCTCATAATTTTACCGATTTGAGCTTTAACCCTCGAAAGTAATTCAATCTCGGATCAGCACCGTCGATATCTCTATACAGGTGCTTCTTGACCCAACAGGTCCGTTTTAATTAAAAGCAACGCATAATCCGGTCACCTTTCAACCTCGGTACCGTAAAGCAACCCCTCCGCATACATCCCACGTGGTTTTACGATCAACAGTTATTATTACACGAATACAGCCAAGACTGTGTTTATTGGACAGAAAATTCTCTTATTAAATCGACGCGTCTCAGCATCGCTGCATTGTGCCACTGCAATTTGCAAGGAGACTCTTGATCGGCCGAGAGAAACTTTGTGGAAAAACGGAGAGATGCACCGATTAGCCGGTGGAATTATTGTCGGTTGTAGGGTTTTTTACCTGCAGCGATCGAGATTAGCGATTTATATCGATGCGATATAGGCAATGAGAGATAATAAAGAGGAAAGCTTGGCTTACCGTTAGTGCGGTATATATATATATATATATATATATATATATATATACACTGGCTGGATCGAGGCTGGAGAGAGTAGGAGTCCTCGATATTCCAGCGAGACTCGAGAGACTCGAGACTCGGACGGAGACGGCTACTAATAGGATTTTCGTGATCGAGTCGTCCGGCACTTTCGACTCACCGACCAGCATTCCCATAATGTTCAGCTGCAACTTGGAGCAACCGTAGCGACACGTGTTCGTCATACGTGCATGGTCCTATCGTTCCTCGATCTTCTCTGGTCTCGTGGCGTTCTCCAATCACTTCCAACGCTCGTACAATACTAATTCGAGTTTTGCGGAATATCGCTCCCGAAGTTGACCTCTGGTACCACGGATCCTCCTGGTCGCATCGTAATTCTCTCGGTTGGTGGAGAATTTGCGTAATCGAGTATTATTCTTCGATGTCTCGTTCAACGTTGTATTTTTTGTGTACACTCCATCTCTTTTGTTCTCTTTACAGTGGAAAGAAATATTGTTCTCCACTGGGGATGGAAATGTTGAAACGTGAAAACACCAAGCGGGCCCTCGGATCGAGGAGACGCTTTCACGGCGTGGGATAACTGGCGGGATTGGATTACGTGCGTGTATAGCGAGTTGCTCGAAAGTACAGGGTGCCAGCCGGAAGCTGAAAATCTCCTCACTTTCGTCTTCTGCTTCGTTAGCACCGAGTTAAGAATCTAGTCTGACGGAAATTACGTTGCATCGGGGTAGACTGCACGCGGGTCTGTCATTTTATTGCATTATAATTATGCGTTTTTGGTGAAATAATTCTGTGCTCGATTATCGCAACTGCCTTGCCATTTTATATATATATATATATATATATATATGTAGGGTTTTGGCAAAATTCGCAACAGCATTAAATTCAAGAGCTTCCCCAATTAATGCTTCCTTCCGCCAGAAGGAGAACGTTCGACGTCCGGCGTGCATCGAGAGCAGTCTCGCACATCCAGGATTAATCGTATCGAAAGAAGAAGGCTCGATCTTCCGTGCAAAAATATGGTTTAAGGATTAACGATCCAGGCGTTGGCTCGATCGCATACGACCGCGCACGAGGATCTACGAGGAAAAAATATCGTTTCGAAGAAGAAGGCTCGATCTTCTGCGAAAAGATATGATAACGCGATCTAACGGTTAATGATCTATGTGGAAAAAATCGTATGAACGAAGAAGGCTCGATCTTCCGGTGCAAGAATATAGTTTAAGGATTAACGATCCATGCGTCGTCTCGATCATGTACGATCGCGTACGACTGCGGATCTACGAGGAAAAAGAATCGTATCGAAAGAAGAAGGCTGGATCTTCCGTGCAAGAATATGGTTTAAGGGTTAACGATCCATGCGTCGTCTGGATCGCGTACGACCGCGCGCGCACGAGGATCCATGCGGAAAAAAATTAGAATGCTCGTACCGTGGAATGACAAATCGTGGCGTCGTTCCTCCAGCGTGGAACGTGGCACGCTTCGAGCATTCGATCCTTTCTCTCGCCGCCTTTCTGAGAGCTCCTCGAGGGCACCTTTAATTTATGGGTCTCCTCTCTCGCGCGCCGGCCGCGCGCCCGCGACGCCTCGACGGGGACGAAACCTCGCTAAAATCATCGCGTTTATACGTCCCGCGGCTTAATTATTCTACCTACGATCGTGAACACGTTAATCTCTCTAAAGATCCACGGTTTATTACCGTGATCCCCCACCCACTCCTCACTCTCATTTTCTTGCTTGATTCTTGTATATCTTATTTTATGTTGAGTATTATGTAGTATTACAGTTGGAGGATTCTTCCAATTAAAATTGATATCGATTTATTACAATTAACTTATTTTTCTTAACTTGTGCTAAAGTTTATTTTTATTTCTTTCGTTGTAGAATGAAAATTTATTGTGTAATGGATTTTTAAAAACTTTTTATGGTTGTTTCAGGGATTTATCGCGTTAGATCATAAGTGTCACTTGTTATATTGTTTATGATTCGTACAATTATTATAATTTCTCTGTTTTTTTTTTCTCCTTTCAGGATGCAAAAGTTTCTTCAAGAGGAGCGTCAGGAGAAACCTGACTTATTCGTGTCGAGGGAACCGAAATTGTCCCATCGATCAACACCATAGGAACCAATGTCAATTTTGCCGCTTGAAAAAGTGCCTGAAGATGGGCATGCGCCGGGAAGGTATGCATTGTACTGACCCTTTTCTATCAATTTTACTATTTAGTATCTATATATATTAACATTCACGACAATAGTTTGACTCCGGGCGAAGAAAAATGTACAAAAATATACACACGAGATTTCCATGATTACGTTTTGCTCTCTTACAAGTTTTCAAATTAATTACAAACATCTCATATTTCCCACGTAATCTGGATCGTCCAAATTAGCCGGCTTCAATCATTTGTCGATGCCTTGTCACACTGCACTAGTAGCGTCGTATATATATAAATGGGAAAACGAATGTTAGAAAAAGAAGCAACACGTAAAAATGTCACATGCATCGATGTACTACATATATACATAAGAACAATGATAGTTTTCATCGCTAGTGTCACAGGGCTTCCTAGGCATTGACGTAAAATTGCAGGCAGTAATCGAATAACACTTTGCATACTCGATAATTTGCATGATTTAAGATAAACATAGCAGACTTGCACTTGTAGAACAAATCCGTAGCACCGTAGTCGTTGTAAGAAAAGATTCGTGTGTGTGTGTGTGTGTATGTGTGTGTAAAAGAGAGAGAGAGAGAGAGAGAGAGAGAGAGGCAAATGAGAAGAAGATGCGAGAAAGAGAAAGAAAAATAATGCAAGTACTCTTCATGCATCTCGTGCGCCAAGAGTACCTGCATATGCGTGTACGATGCACGCTGCAACGTGCCATGGAAATTCTTCCGAGTGTACCGAACATGTTCCACAGCGGACCATTGGAGAACGTTTAATTGCAGCTCGCGGAAAGCCAGCAAACTTTCTCACGCCTCCTCCCCGCTCGATACTCCTCGCTTATATTCACTCTTCTTCTTCTTCTTCTTCTTCTTCTTCTTCTACAACTACTACTCCCCCCTCTCGGAGCTGCCTCTTCGCACCAAGAAAGAGAGAGAAAGACAGCGTCAGATAAGATCTGACCGCGATTGAAACGCGTGCTAAGGTCCCAGCACCGGACACACTAGTTTCTTCCGCGTGTATGACTCTATTCCTCAAGATCTCTTCCTCCAGCCGAGTGCTTTCCATCTTTTCCAACGATCGATCGTCTTGTTCCTACGAGTTATCGCACATTCCCTGCGCTTCTCATCTGATACATAATAACCATAGGTATATATGTGTGTACAGTGGATCTCGAATATCAGTACGTTCTTCAGGTTTGTACAATGGTCCAAGGATAAGTTCACTGGAAATTCTATCGAAATTCGTAATTTCAGCATCGTTCTCCGGAAACCTGTTTGAATATTTTTGGAGAACGCTCGCAGCAGCAGTGTACGCTCTGTTTATAAACACAGAATTTCTCGCCAGCCGTGTCTACCAAGCGTGCCGAACACGCTTCGAACTGGACTACGGGCAAACGTTTAATTGCTGCCTGCGGAAAGGTCGGAGAGGTTCTCACGCCTCTCCCTTTTTCATTCTTCATTCTTCGTTCCTCAACCCGCGTGGACTTGCCTCTTTACGCCGTGATACCATCTAACCTTGTTCGATGTGTATACGCCAAGTGGTCATCCTATCGAATAACCATCGGATCGTTCTCGTTCGGAACGACAAAAACCCTCTTCATTCTTATCGACGTTCTCCAAAGTATCCTTTATAACAATCGCAATTATAATTCTCCGTAACTTCAGGGTATAACGATATATCGATGCTAGATTTTAGCAAAGTATATATATATATATATAAATATATATATATATGTATGTTATTCGCAGGGAAACATTGGTTGATCTTGTTCTGTGTTTATTTATCAAGTGGTCATCCTATCGAATAACAACCCTTGGTTGACCTTGTTCTTTGTGTATTGGTCAAGTGGTCATCCTATGAAATAACAAACCTTGGTTGACCTTGACCAATGTGTATATACACTAAATGGTCATCCCATAACCATTGGATCGTTCTCTTTCATCCAAAACGAATAAAGTCCTTTTGAACCTTACCAACGTTCTCCAAACTATCCTTTACAACATTCGCAACAACAATCCTCCTCCACAATCTCCAGGCCAACGATATACGGACACTCTGGGAGATTTTAGCAAAGCACACATACACATTACTCGCACGAAAACCTTGACTAAGTGTGTCCGCGTAGTTGGTTTTTCCCACAGGAGTGCCGCACGTTCAGAAAAGACGTTGCGTTTTCTGCCCTGTCACAGCGACATCCGCCCATTATCCGTGATGATGCCTCGCTGTTTGATAATAATTCGTGCCACTCGAGCCTCTTATGCACTTTCAGCTATTCATGCTGTTCGCTGTACACGCGGCTATCGTATTTTCCGAGAAAAACGGTTCACCCTGGAAGACATTAGGTGTATTTGAGAGACCGAGAGTCCAAGGTGCAGAGGAGAGGAGAAAGGATATATCGGTGAAAGTATAAGAGAGTGGGGGAGGGAGCTAGTGGTGGAGCATAAAGGATAGAATTATGGAGAGAGAGAGAGAGAGAGAGAGAGAGGGGAGGGGCAGGGAAGAGAGACGGTGATCCGAGGTCAGCGGGGTGCATGACCTTACCTCGGGGCCTCTTCCTTCCGTGGGGCCCCTCGAGGCGCCCCAGGCAGACAGGATGCGCTCAAGATTACTCCGCAGATACTGTCCGCGATGATTACAGAAATCTAGGAAGCCGCTCAATTTAATTAACCCTTAATTGCGAGTGCTCAAGACAACGGTGCGTTTAGTAGGTCCTCCTCTCCTCTCCCCCCCCCCTTCTCTTGACCCTCTCATTTCTCACTCTTTTCATACTTGACCCCCCGATGATCGCGTTCCTTCTCTCTCATTCGTGACAGAATCTTAATTCCAACTGCTAACCGTAAAGTGCGAAGAGTGACTGCAACAAAACGATCTTAGCAACATATATCCTCTTAATTGAATAATTATACACTTCTTCGCGCAGATCAAACGTCATTTTTTCTCTCTTTCTTAATTTCTAATCGATCAACGTTGCATATATATATATATATAGCGTACAAAAGCCATTCCAGCGTTATATGGTTCATACCGAGACGCGATTAAAGAAATATTCCCGCGCAAGGAATCGATGGATATATCGATGCAGATTAATTTACCTAACGGTACAACCACGTTAAAACTGCCCTCGACTTACCCGTTTCTCAGCTGCTTGCAATCTCAGTTAACTATATTATTTTATACGAGTGATTCGATAACCAATAGAGCTGCGTCTATCCCGTCCGATAATCACCGTTACACGCCTCTATAATTAGAGTAATTAAAAGAAAGGATTATCCGCACCTGGCCTGTACGAGAAACTCATTGCAACATTATCTACGAGCACGGTCACTCCCCTATTTTTCACTCCCCAATGCCAGATTTTCCTCTCCCGTACCAAAACTCTAGTCGGCCTTGTTACCTTAACTCAAATGAAACCTCGTTCAAAACCATTTTAAGAAAAGCTTTGCTCAAATCGTGACAATTGATCGTTCACGGAGATAAATCGATTTGAAAATTATTGTGACTGCCAAACTTGCTGTACAAGTTACACGTTAGTGCTCGGTGGTATAGACATGTCATTATCTACTTTTATATGTGTACTTGTCGTCGAGACACCACTGTCTCTTGATTAGCCACACGCAAGAACCCAAAGAATTAGTGAAAATTCGAGGGTGCCAGTGAAAATCGCAACGAGTCGAAATTACGTAGGAATTCCGGATTGATTCGCGGTTGGCACAGTGCGGAATGGTGCTGACGTGCGAACCGACGTGTTTACACGGACAGACGCAAACATCGAAGACCGGACATTCGTTAGCGTCGCGGACAAAAGAGCATCGGGCGGGACGAATAACACGCGCACCGAATCTGCGCGCGCCACGATCGCTGCTTACTGTCGGAGGCCACGGACGGACGGACGGAGAAAGAGCACTCGAGAGAGAACCGAACAACCCTAATTTCGTCCTTGGACGCCCGCATTCGGAAAGTCGTTACCGAACAAGCGTCCCCGGTGCGCGTTATAATTACACGCGCTCTTTGCGCAACTATCAACCTGGAAAAACTTCATTGCGTCGAGCAAAAATTACCCCCACTACGCTCGACATTTTCCTGGACCACTCGAAATCTATAATTACAAACAGCACCGCGCTAATTCCACAGAATTCCCATGGATAATTTACGACGCTCGTTATTTTCGTTTCTTCGGCCGCGAATTCCTATACAAGAAGGCTATATATATATATATAGCTGTTGCAAGAAAATAGTGTGCCGCGGAAAAGAGTGGAGAGAGGAAAAAAATGGCTTGGCATGCGCTTGTAGCGAGCCATACCGTACACGCGCTTTCTGGACAATAATCACCTTTGAATTGCGTCGGTAATGCTACACATTATTCGTTTTCGCCGTACGGACGGATTTTAGCCAACGTAATCCACCAACGATACATGCTATGTAATTCGCGATAATAATGTGTGGAGTCCGGGTGAATCACGGTTTAATAATGGGAGAATATCGAGCAATTATGTCGACTCATCGCCGGCGAAAATACACGTTTACGCGCAATACCTTCTTCTTCTTGCATCTCTAATATATTCGAATCTAGAAAGAGAAGATGAGGAAGCGTGGTACCCTATTAAGGAAGCCGTAACGACGTTCGGCTTCGGTCTCCTTGCTCGTGTGCTTCGCCTCTGCAATATGAAACACTCTATATATATATATATATATATACTTCTATGGTGCACGAGTATTTATATGTTTTCATCTACCAGAGAATCTCTTCGGGTCGTCGATACTAAAATTGTCTATAACCTGATGTAGAGGAGAGAGACAGTTGTGACCTTGAAAGGATCTTCGGCGATTCTGGACGGCGTTTACGAGATCCACGTACACTCGATGAACACTATATATATATATATATATATATATACATGTGTGTACCATCATCGACGTTAAACACGCGCAACGAGCACACTCGAATTTCACTTATCTCCATCGAATCCTGGCGCGCCAGCCTCGCCGCAGCGACGGTCCAGCAACGACGGCCATTATGGGAGCATTAACTGAAATTAGACATTGTTTCCCTCGACAGGGTGGAAGGATGCAACAAAAGGGCGGGAAAGAAGGAGAGTCTCGAGCGAAACCTTCGCAGTTTCGGATCCACAACGAGAGAGAGAAATTCTTCTCGATTAGAACGTCCTCGTCCTTCTCCTCGAGGCGGAGGACCCTCTCGCTCGCACCAACCGCACCCTCGCGGATCGGATCACCAGGCCGGCCAGAGATTGCCCCGATATTACAGCAGGGTCAGGATCGTGACTTTAATCAATTAGCGAGGTTTCTCGAGCCCGGGAAATGATTAGTAATCCGCCCGGCAATCCCGAGACTCTCGCTCTGTGCGCACCCTGAGAGATCGCCCGGCCACTCGCTCTTCAGCATTGGAAGGACTGTGCGCTCGCCGTGAAAAAAAAGAAGCGGGATAAGCGACGAGGCGCAGATAAGCCGCACCTGAGGATGACTCCGACCTTGCAGAATTAAACGCGCGTGCTACCACTTCCCGAATAACGCCGCGGGATCTTATCTCTCTTCGACTACTCGCACTCTTCGAGTTTCTTCTCTTCTTTTTTTCTTTCTACGTCCTCTCTGGCGAGAATCAGAATTCTCTGTGTGAGGAAGGGGGGGGGGGGGGAGTTGTAGGATTCAGGACGCGATGGAAATCTCGCTGAGAAGCTATGAAATAAAAATCAGAAATTTCCATTTGC
Organism: Prorops nasuta; assembly: GCF_024137725.1. NCBI lineage: Eukaryota > Metazoa > Arthropoda > Insecta > Hymenoptera > Bethylidae > Prorops > Prorops nasuta. The sequence goes on along the minus strand of NW_027116811.1, from coordinate 4,545,694 downwards.
GGAAGCTTCGCCGGCCAGACGAAGATTCCACTTACTCGAATTACCGTTATCACGAGCACACCAGCCAACGCATCACGTACGCGAGGCAACTATACACGAATTCCTCGTGCTTTCCGTTGCTAAAGAATAACTAACGATCGGGGACTCATCCATAAACGCCAGTGACTTTGCTAAAATTAGCTAAAATAGCCGAAGGAAACACTGGACTAATTCCGTCGATGGCGTTAGATTACTCGGCTCGGGTTTTCTAGGTCGATTTTAACATCTCGTTCTTTTCATTCGAGAATCGTGATTTTTTTGTATCTAATCTACGCTTTTGTGAGTCTATTAAAAATTCATTAGTTTTTATGGATTTAACCAGTTAAATTATACGCGATTTTCCGTGCCATTTCCAACGACACTTTGACAGTCCTCCGTGAGATTGAAAAATCATCCCGTGTGTCATCCACATGGATTCTATGACTCGTCGATAAAGATTCATTCGTCTCGGGAAGAATGGAAGATGAGACGCTGTGATACTGGCAGAAATTTCTTGCCCAAAACGATTTCTCCATATTTACACGTATAATCTCCTACCGAGCATTAAAATACAAAGTGGCGCATTACCATGACAAAAACGGCGGGTCACATACACACACAAAGGAGCCTGACACCGTCTGTGGGGGATTACAATCAACGGCCAAACCATTATGCATATTCAGCGGTGCAAGGTCCACCGTGTGTTTACACTTCTAAAAGAGACTCGTTCCTTTCATCCATCATTGATCAAAATCAGCTTAAAGCTCATGGAATTTATCGTCACTCGACGATCGACTTTTCTAGAATTTTCTTCAGGGTCCACTCGAGTCCCTAAACCGTGATCATCGATCGTAGTCAGAAATACGAAACATTTCAGCATCATAATAAACCATATTTATATAGTGACAATTGGAGAACGAAGAGTTGACCGGTCAACTCGATCTCAGTGACCCCCACCGAGACAGTCAACGGAGCAACAGGCAACCAATAAGACAAGTCTATACACACAATCAGAATGTGAAAGTTCAGCGGCAAAAGGCGGCCAGCGCACAGACGTATATATACATCCTATCCAGCTAGGTCCCCGTGCACTCTCACCGACGTAATCCCACACGCTGAAAGCATCCTTCTGTATTTCTGTCCACGATTATTATATATTAAGGACAACCGATATCAGTTTCACATTTTCCCTGAAAAAATCCAGACGCATCATCCTGCCTTACGGATCCAGTTCTCCGGCTCTCGTGGTTCAAACGCTTCGTTAGTATATTTCCCCTTATACGTTCTTTCAAGAAAAAGGTAATTACGAGAGAGTCATCAAGGTGAAAGACACCAGGATGGAGTCTCGTATTCTTTCGGTAGCGAGCACTTGGAAGGATCGAGTCTGCGTTATACGTGACGTACGTCTCAATGTGACTCGTTGCCTTTGATAATCGGAATGCCGCGTGAGGCAAAAAGATTTCTGATAGGGGGGGAGGGGGGGTAGGAGGCAGGACAGAAACGTGCGTTCTCGTGCTACGCGAGCGTGTAGTCGCTGGTCGCGCGTGCGCCACACTCTATACGGGTTATTCCTACGTGTAGGTAAACGTCTACCCACGTCTATATCGGCGACTGGTTACGCGAGGCAGGTGGCTCCTAACGGCTATTTGCATCCCCCCCCCCTTCCCCTCCTCTCTCTCTCTCTCTCTCTCTCTCTCTCTTCGCTGAAAACGCCATGCTCGGGACAGTCGCTCTCTTCTCTCCCATTTTCTCCGCCTTTTCACCGTCGCTTCTTCCTCGCCACTTGGACTCTGCCGATTCCCCGCTGCTCGCCTCTATACCGATAGCGATTCGATATCGACCGGTTGACACTATCAGAAACATTCATCAAAGCGCTAAACCTGCGGGACCAGTTGAAAAAACTGGTAATTCGTGGGGAAAAATCGCTGGATAATTATAGCAATGGCCGATATCAAAACGGAAATTGAGGATAATCCAAATAAAACGTGCAGAAAAGTGAATTCGCATTTCTCACAGTCCCGTTTTTAAAATGCAAATGAAATAAGAAGCCGGAGTGTAGACGGTGGAGCTGAAATCGTGAGAAAGCAAAAGTAGCCGTAATTAGATTGGACGAGGTTTTGCTGGCAAAGAGAGGCCCGGTGATTATTTCGTAATCGCGGAGAGTTGCGTTCGTGCAAACGAGCTACGTAGCTTCAAAAATGTTTTCTTCGCGCTGGAGAACGTCGGCTTGGTCTTCGCGTTGGGGTCGAGGGGATGTTGGTGTTTAAGGATCAACCTAGGCACTTTGTACAAAATTCTTCAACAATTTCAATTGAAAGCAGCATATATACATATATATATATAACAATTGATCACGAGGAGGAAATTCCAGGACAGATTCCTCAAGATGGACGCTATAGCTATAGTCCCACATGCGTGTGTTTCCGCTTCTTGTTGTAACAATTAAAGCGTGATGTACCTATATATATACGCTACACATGGAAATTACTCGGCTCTGAAATCGCAAAGTACTCGAAGAATACACTATACACATATATATATGTATATATATATATATATATATATATAGCTCGAAGGAAGCACGTCGCATTCGCAAGGGCGCACCGCGGTCCGCGTCTCGGAATAAAATAGCAAGGTGAATCTTTGAGCGAGCTCGGAATGACTCAGAGCGACTCTCTCCATAGCAGTGAGACTCATCGACCGGAACGCGATGGAGCGTACGCTACCAAGCGAGTGGCTGACGACTAGAATTCCATCGGCGATACCGCGAGATTCGCCCGGCGACTCCCACGTTAATCGCGCGCCAACGCGGATTTTAAGGCGATTGCGATTCGCGGCCGCCATGCACCGCTCTGGCAATCTGACTCTCGAGGAAGAGGCACCTATATATATATATATATATATAGTATAACGTGTATGATGCACATATATATATATACGGTATATAAAGAGGCAGGCACCGGCGGCACCCAAGCACAATAAAAGCAGATATTAATAATGGCCTACGAGCACGATCGTTATCTCGTAATACCGCTTCTTAGTCCACCATTATTCGCGGGCGGCGCAGTGCGTGGCGAAGCCTCGTGAGTTTCGGCAGGTATCGTCCAATTTCAGATACATTATCGCGCGCCAACTCGTTTAACATTCGTAGAACTCGCAAACCTCCTCTCGCTCTTCAGCAACTCGAGCTGCTATATAATTTCGAATTAGCGTAGACTGGAGAACGCTGAAGAGAATTTAACGAAAATTTTGTTAGTTTCGGTGCTCGCGTTATTTTCGTATCGCAAGAGTAAGGATGATGTTATATATATATAGGTAGAGATTTTCTCGCTGCGAAACAAAGAGGGATTCGAGCGAATTGCCACGTTCGAAGGTGAACCAAAGCAGATATTAATAAACTGGTTGTGTATAGGAGATAGAGCATTGTTGGGTGGACCCACCTTCTCCCCTTGGTACCCCTCGCCCCCCTCTCAAGGCCCACCCTCTCGTCTTCGGCACGCCTAACGCGCTCACGCTCCCGCTCCCGAGAGTCGAGAAGAGTTTAATGTTGCTCGCATAGCGTAAGAGCATAGCGTGGAGTAGCATGCGAGCCGGGGCCTCGCCGCAAGCAGACACCGTGGGAATCTTAGGCGGGCCCAACGTAGTGGGCCCTGTTCTGGACGCGTGTAACCTTGTAACCTCCTCCGACCTCTCTCTTCTTCTTCTTCTTCTTCTGTTCCTCCTGCTTTTACTTTTCTTCTCTTTCTCTTCCTTACGCGCGAATTTACTCCCTCCAAGCTCTTCACTTCATATATATATATATAGTGTGTATATGGTTTTATCCTTTTTCCTCTCCTGCGCAGCCTACTTTTCTTATTTCACTCCTCCTCATTTTCTTCATCCTCCTCTTCTTCTTCTTTTCCCTCTCGAGGCAGACCCTCACCTACTCCTCTATCGTCCCTCTTCTTCGGATACTCTGCGCGCGAGAGAACAGGGGCGACTGACGAAGAACGCGAAGGACGCGATTGGATCTTGATCCTCGCAAAGTTCGCGTGATGCCAAAGATGATAGCACCGTAAAGGTCGATGATCCCTTTTTTGCTACATCCTGTACCATCAATTATTCCGCTAAGGACTGGCTGAAACACGCGGGATTATTAATATACGCGTGGAACCACGTCGATGCTACAGGACTATCATTTCGACAACATCGGGAGGAATAAACGGATGAAACGGAACTTTACGGGGAAAAATACAGCGCTGATTGGAAAACAGGTGAATTTTATTGTCCTCTCTGGGAGCCGGTCATAAATTTTCGACTCATCTCCAGTAACGACATCGCTCGTTCTTCACATATAATTACGATTACGAATACTCCGTCGTTAAGTGTGATCAATAATAAATTTTATTGTCGAGGCAGTATATTCTGCCTGAGCTAGTGGAAAGGAACAGTTGCGAAACGCTGGGAGATGAGCGAGTAACGACGCTTTCCCGAGAACCTCTGTTGCTCCTAATTGCGCCTCTCTGGTATAAATATATATATAACCACAAGAAAAATGACACATTTCATTGGTGAACGTGGAGAACGCTTCTCGTTCCATCAGCATCTGCAACGTACACCTTAGGATTGACTAATCGCGTTGTTTTCAAGGTCACTATCGATAGGGTTGAGGGGTGCAGTTTCAAGGTCCTTCAATAATGACGTGCTTGTTGATTTCGAGGAGTTGGGTCGCTAAGGTTCGAGTCGGCAACCTTCTTTCCGGCGAAATTATCATAATGACTCGGAACAGAAGCATGGCCCGGAGCGACCTCCGTTCGACTTGAAACTACCTCATATGCGAGTGTAGCACTGTACACTATGTAGTGTATATATATATATATATATATATATATATGTTCCTTGGTTCTCTCCTATGGGCATCTCGCGCGATTCGAAAGGACCGACTCACCGAGGAACTCTCCGGCGGTTCTTCGGCTTCCCGGCAGACCGGCGACGCCTCGTGCGAGTCTGAGGAGAGGCCGTCCTGATTCGCCTGGGTTTACTATCAGGTATATATACACACAGCTATGCTATATAGCATAACCCTTGCACGGTAATTACGTGACGCATTAATACCAGTTATTCCACGTCGACTGGTTCTCCAACCATCCCGATCCGCAGGTGTATAGATCTTTTTCACTCTTCTATCCGGAGAACGTCTCATACTCGTTCCTAACGCACAATCCAAATTGCTTTGACTCGGGTTTGATGGTCATTGAGAAATATACACAGGAATCGTGTTTCGATCATCGTTCGACAATTTTCAGGGAATTTTCCCGACTCGTGTACTCTTGATCGCGTGGATCATCGAGGTTCGCCAAAGCACGTCGAGGGCCCGTAAACCACCGACTACGCCCCTTCGATCCCGCCAGATCCCGCAGTCCATCGCACAGTGAAGCGAGTCGCAATCACGACCGTTAATCGCGCTGCGATTAACTCGAATCGATGCGAAAAGTTCCGAGGATTCGAGCCCGAGCGTAAACAAGGATCATACGAAACTCGAGCTTCGTCCTTTTCGGATGGCTCGAGGATCTTGCTATTATCGTACTTTCGACCTAACACTCGTTAACGGCTAACGAGTGAAAAGACGAAGAATCGGTAAGAAAATGGAGGAACCGGAGGTTCCAGGCAAAAGATTCCTTCGTGCGAGAGATTATTTGTCTGACAAGCTTCGATTAAGCTAATTGAGAAGAGGAGCGAGAAGGCGAGGCTCGTGTCTGTGTGTGCGAGTTCGAACGTGCGTTAATGTAAAACGGATTCTACCGTGAAGAACGCGTAGCCAGCTCGACCGGCTGAGTCCCTCGGGGCAAACGGTTCAGCTACCGGTTAATTCCTGATGAGTATCTTCGTCTATGCTGAAGGAACGATGAGTTCGTTAAATGGGAAATTTTAGACGCTGTGCGAGTCACGCTGATCCACCAGGACGACCCGAGAGACGCTTTGGGCGATTTTCGTTGTATTCTTCAGGGTCGATTTCCCCGATCTCTTCGGGTACTTCTTCAGCGTTATACCTGCACATCGAGACTCCTCTAATTCTCTTCTTGCTCTTACTCGTACGTTATTACGTCACTCGTTCATATTTACAGCCCTGTATATATGTATAGGTACACCCCATCGTCCTGTCTCGCATCGTAGAGACTTTATTGGTCCGTCGCGAAGGATTTATTCTTCTTCGGGGTTCTTCCAACGGACCTTTATCAACAACGCACGGCGACGTCCTTCGGAATTAGAGCTGCGAAACCAGTTCGTACGAACACGCGTTGAAACTGGAACATTGGTACACAATAACAGAGAGAGAACTTACGCAATTTAATTGTTCCAATTGTCTATTCCGGTATGTGTGTATCGCGCTGGAATACATTAGACGACTTTTTTTCCCTCGCGTTATGCATTCGCTCGTTTAGCCGAGATACTATCTTCGAGTGTTTATGTAGACCGTTTGACAAGCCGTGAAATTGAGCAGTTATCACTAAATACATATATATGGCTGCTTATTGATTTCACGTTGATCATTGCAAAACTGTCCGGTAATGATTCTGTGTTTAATTATTCGGAATCAGCTTTGGATAACGATCCATCATTGATGATTTCCTTCCAAATCGCAAGAGAATCAGAATTTGGTACCGATTGATGATTCCAATCACTATATATAGTAGAGTTTAAAAAAACTCTCCCGTTATTACACCAGTGATGCTCGAATTACCTCCAGAAAATTGTGCAAAGAAAAAAATAAAAACCACGTTTGTGGATCGATCGTGAGAACCGATCGTCCGCTCAAGGTCACTCGGGGAACCAGAGCAATCGGTTGACACTCGTACCCGAGACGGCGTAGCTAATAATTATTGGACACCCTGTATACGCGTGGCTTCTGATCAGTGACAATTTGCAGCCGACCTTGCAACTAGGCCATTATACCACACACTTGACTATATATTTATACCAACCGATCTTCCAGAAATCTCGCAACGCACACCGAGTGAACTTTGCAATTCCACATGCGGTTTCGAAATTACGTAAAAACAGCACGGTTCTTGCAAGATGGACGAGTGCAGCTTTCTGCTTTAAATATCATCCTTGGCGAAATTTCGTCAAACAGCTATATATATATATATATATGTGTGTGTAAGCGAATATCGTGCGCATATGTATATCAGAGCGAGATACGTTTTTAATTTCATGGCGTAAGACGCAGAGGCAGTGGAGAACACGCGAACACAATAACCGTAAGACGTGATGTAAAGTTTCGTTCCATTTGTAAGTATGCCTGTCATTCGAAAAGCTTTAAACGACATTACGAGAAAAATTAGGATCGTTACTTGTGCAATATGATACTGAAACCTGAAATCTTTGTCCAGCGATTGTATCGCGTCGCGAGCTGCAATTTATAGAAAGCGAGGATTCACGTTGTTGACGATGAGTCTTTCTGAATTTATGGGCTCGTGACTTGCATGTGAATAGGAAAACGCTTACCGCGCCGCGGTATACTCTCGCCTCTGCACTCTCTGGTACCGTACTCGTTGCACGACGTGGCGTTTGCAAAAACCTTCGTTTTCTTGTAATAATAATAATAATGCAATAATCAGGAAAAGAAGATAATTAAGAAAAGAAATCTTTGGTACCGGATATCACAATTAAATAGCTTCATCGTCCATGCAACATATATGTATATGCAGAAATCAAAGAAGAAGATCGATACACATTCCTGAAGAATCTCAGGGTGCTACGGGCCCGTTAACGGGACGATGGTATGGAAATCTTAATGGCATCGTTCCGACACACTCACCGGCCCTTCTCGACTTGGATGTTGGCACCTCCGAACCGGAACTACAGCCTCAGGGTACATACGAACACCCACTTATTAGCCCCGTAAAAATGATTCCGTGTTTCATCGGCCACGCGATACGCAGCTTACATTTCCCCTTTTTTCATCTCTAAGCGCTGTATCGTTCCTGACCTATCGTCGCCATATTGCTTCATTTGTCAAGATCCCATTAAATCGATAAGAACAACGCGCCGCGCTTTTCTCTCTCGCGAAGCGTCCGTATACAACGCGGAGGATTTAATCTTTATCGCCGGGCAATTCCGCGAGCTTTCCGACTCGTTAGTCGCCGGCTCAATCGGTGCACCGCGGCGCTTCTCGTCATTTCCGGTTTAGCGTCTGGATCCCTTTCACCGCGTCAACGCGGATCCATCATCATCGTGCTCGAGACGCTCGAGTTGCATCGACGCCCGCGCTGTGATTCCGCGCGGGGCGACGAGGAGAGTGACGAGTCTCGTTACGACGATTCGTTCTGTAATTGCGCGAGGAAGAAACGTTGCAGCGTTACAGAAATGACCGCTCTGCGCCAATGCACCGCGTGCGGCCGGACCGATAAATAAACACCTACGTAGAGACCTCACGGCGGTCCCACTGCGGAAGACACTAATGATGGGAAGAAAAAGGCTCGGACCCTCTTCTTCTTCTTCTTCTTCTTCTTCTTCTGCTTCGTTTCTTCTATATATATACCTTTCTCTCTCTCTCTCTCTCTCGTTCGCTACTCTTCCCTTTCCCAAGGTCATAACTCTTACCGGCCGCTTTCGTTTTCACACTCGGTTCGACCGCCCGCATGCGAAAAATTCTCGGCGATTCATTTTTCATTAACATTCCACGCGACTGAGGAATAAATATATATATGTAGTGTATGAGAAAGGGACGAGAGATACTATTGAGTTACGCGAATAAATCTCTCTGCCCCTTCTTGAAGAGCCGCCGAGCAGTTCGATATCGGTGAGGCAATGGAAAATTCGTGGAAAGGTTTCGTCATTTCTCCACGATTATGCACGTCTGGTGCAAGCCTGAGATAACGAGTTTGCGCTTGCAAAAGCGTGCTTTGCCTCACGATGGGAGAGCGGAAGCTGGAGGAAGGCTCGTATATCAGTGACGAGGTTGAAGAATTGAGTCGATCCTCGGAAATGGTTCGCCAAAGCGTGACTGCGCCAATTAATTCAGTTCCAAACGATGCGGTCTATAAACTCTCCTCGAGTACGCCTATGAACACCAGGATTCATTCACCTCAGACGCTGAAATATAATTGCGCAATGTTGTGTCGTACGAGGTAGCCCGAACCAAGAACCGCTATTCTCCGGACGCAAATTGAAAATGACGTAATGGGACGATAATGAAAATATCAGCGAGAAGATATCGAAGTTGAAGAGTGTCAGGTGCTATTGAGTGTATAAGTATATACGGAATAAGTGGCAAAGTTCAGCGTTTATACGTCCGCGCGATACTTAACCGATGACCCAATGACCTCGTGCGGTGGCTCATGTAGGTCGTCGTCAGTCGGAGAAATTGTAGGCGGATGAATTCCGTATCCCCTCTGATGCACTCTTGCCCGGAGACTCTTTCCTCTCGCTGTTCCTCTTGCTCCAAGGATATTACCCCCCCCCCCCCTCAAATACGAGTAGACGGAAAAGTTTTTATCGCTCAACCATCATCATCATCATCATCATCATCATCCTGGTGTATTGAATTTTACGGGGCAATCGTGATGGGGAATGAAGTATTTTACGCTGACCAATTAGTGGTTCTTGTCCCATAACGCAACGAAGATTTCTGATCGACTCTTATGCAGCATCGTCCATATATATATATATATATGTATATAAACGTTCCATCGAGTTTCACCAGGGTACACACAACTCGGTAGTATGTAGGTCCCCGCGGAAACGTATCGCGCCATCCTCGGCGCGACGTAAAAACTGGCAGAGTGTCAGGATGACAGCTCTCGTGCTAAAACTATCGTAAAACATCGTTTCGAGTCGTGTCAAGATAGGCGACCTATAACTTTATCGTAACGAACCGAGAAACCAAACACGTATACACACATCGTGCACGTATAAGACTGTGTACACTTTCCAATAAGTCTCGTTGCGATGATTAATAGAGAAAATTGGAAGAGTCTTCGCGTTGGCAAAGCTGGGAACCCAGAAGAATATTTTCCACTCCTCTCCCTCTCTCTCTCTCTCTCTCTCTCTCTCTCTCTGACGTTGAGAGAAATTATGCAAATTCCCTCGGTAGCGCGAAGAGCATCGGTCGCTGGCGAATATCGAGCGCGAGAAGAGAAGTCGGGATAAAAGGCAATTGGCCGGACAGTATTTACGCGTTACAGTGGTTTTTCGCGAGAAATTCTCACATAACGCAGCAATAATAGCGAGGAATTTCGCTGGAATCGACATAAACAAACCATCGTGTTTACGGCCCGGTGTGTTTTATACCGCCCGGACTCGACCGAATCGTATTTTTCCACGGATGCGAGTTAGAAGCGACGTTTACGGCGTGTCGTTGGATTTCACTTGATGTATAACAGTACTTTCGCAAAATGGTCTCTCTCGAGCTCGGTCGATTAGCGAGGCATTTGTATACGCCGCAGCTTTATTATTACTCGCCGTCCATCGAGTCTCTCCGACGTCGATAACTCGACTCGTCCGAAATTATCGACTACCTAACCTAACCCTGCACTCGATGCTCCGCGCGACGGACGCAGGGATTGGTCCCGAGCCTCTTCCCTCACCTACAACGCACGCACACACAAAAATACGCACCAACGCTCGAACGCGTGAAACAGAGAAGCGTCCTCGATGGGTTCAACGCGTTAAATTTCTAAGTCGTACGTCATGGACGCTAATGAAATTCCTTTCCGCACCGTCCCGTACTACTCTACGACCGTCTTAATCAACGCGGCTGTCGCTGTGCGACGGACGAAAAGAATTAGCATTTTAAATCACGTGCTCCGCGGGTGCTCCCCCCCCCCCCCCCCCACCACTAGACGTTCCTCCAGCCAACAGCCTACCACAGCCTTCTCCGCGATCGAACCACCCAACAGCGCGCTCGGGCTTTCGCCTAGCCGTCAATCCGGTAATTCGTTTATTATCGGGAAGAAGCGGAAGATTGATCGTCCTTCCTTGGTGTTTGTAATTATTTTCAACGATGCTGCGGGACGCTCATTGTGCGTCACGACTCTTGGACACACGCACACCGGTGCCACTCGAAGAAAGCGATACAGTCCCTCTCTCTCTCTCTCGGGCTTGGCATTTTTTTCATTACCCCAAGCAGCGCGCCTGGATCATCAATCCACGTCCCGAGGAGGACTCGGCGCGCTATACGCGCGCGAGGCTGCGGCAGGACCTCGCCACGTGTTGCCTGCGTCGCGGGATTCCTCCGGACGTCGGTGCCTTTCGAGCATTCCGCTGTTATCTGTCGGAAATTTACTCGGATAAGCTCGATATCCCTTTATCCTGATTATCTTACTCTGCTGTTTCTCTTTATATATATATATATATATATATATATATATAAAAAGAGACTCGCGTAATTTTTTCCCTTCGACTCTGTGTATACCGCGCATGGTTGACCTTGAATCTAAACCGAATAAAACAAACTTTTCTCTCCACTTTGCGAAAAACTTGCTAATATATATATATATATATAGAGTATATTCATTATAGCAGAGCATCATTGCTTCGTTATATCGAGCATCAGGCGAGGATAAAATATTCTCGAAGCACGGTTTGTTAGCTTTATCTCCGGAGGAGACTAATCTTCTAACGAGGAGAAACTTGGACTCGCCGATTAATCCTGGATAGAATAGCGTGTATGGAGGCCGAGCGTGTAGCGACGTCACACACAGGCGCACACACCGAGCCAAGGTAGACGCTCCTCTTCTGGTCGAGGCTGCCGCGGGCGCGCCGTGGTGGGTACAGAGTCAGCACTTCGGTAACGGTACCGAATCTGCATACACTGTACACACATACACACACACTTACACGGACGGGAGCGCACCGGACTCGACGATATCGAGAAACTGCATCATGCTAATTTTGTATCCTCCGAGACTAGGTTCTCCACTCTCTCGCGCTCTCTTCAGCTTCCACCATCTTTCCACGAAACCCTTTGTTTTTCGACGAACTCCTATCGGATCATCGATACGGTAAATGCACGAATCGTATTTCTCGATAACTCGACCATCTCGCACTCAATTTTCGCGATAGTCATTTTTATTCTTCGATGTTATTGTAGGTACCCCCCCCCCCCCCTTTATATACTAGAATCGATTTCACTCCTCCAGGACTTTTACACTGTTTCCTCGTTCGACCAAACTCTGCGCAACGAGGAAACTCGTGTTTTATAAACTTTTCGTCGCTCTTATCTCAAGGAAATTTCCAATAGATGTTTTTATCATTAGTCGTGATTGTAGGAAACGCGCACGGTCGTGTAGGAAGTATCGTTATCCGTGGTAACGCGTGGTGATCGCGTTGTATATATAGTTGGACACGCGAGCAGTCTCGAAAATTCTTTCTCGAGGCGTTAAGGGGATGGCGAAGCACAATGGGTTTCTTTCGTTGTCAATTGCCACGTAGCTGTGTATCTGCGGGATCGATCGTGTGTGACTCTGTATACACGAGAGATGCACGAAACGATTCTGGAAAGACGATCTTGGTTCACGAAAGGCACTCGCGAGGAGGAGGGATGGTGGGTCCTGCCAATGAATCATCCTGTGGTATCGGCTAATCTGGACAAGCTCACCCGCATGCCTCGAACAAGTTTATCTCTCATTTCGCGTGTCACCCCCTCGCAACGTGTCATTTCGCAATCTTCCATACGCAAAGCCCAAACACGAGTTTCCATGTCCTCGCGAATCTGATTTCGTCGAGGAAGCTTTTGGAGAACGGTATTGGTGGGACTATAAATTTGCGCTTTATCAAAAACCTATACATATATATATATATGTATGTTTATAATAGGAATGATTTGTCGGTGCTCGTCACAGTGGACGATAATTATTCGCTGAATCGAGGATTTGTAGTTTCGTGCAGGAAGCTCCTATAGGCTCTTATATATATATATATATATATAGATAAGGTCGAGAGTGATCGTGGATCCGGTGGGATCACGAGCGAACTCTTCCGAGACGGAAAAGAAGCGAAGAAACGAGGAACGGAGAGGTCAGTTCCTTCGTTAGTTGTGGGGCGGAGGTTGGAATCCAGGCGCTTCTCTCTCTCAGCAGGACGCTGCAGCTCGTCGGTCGACTCAACTGGAAAGACTCACGAACGTTTAAGACATTCCTCCATCTCTGTCATGCACCTTCTCTTCCTACCCCCCCCCCCTTCTTCAACGTCTCTCTGCCAATGGATAATGAATAAGGGAAGGGCATTGGAAAAAGATTCGTACGACGATTTAATTAAAGAATTAATTATGTAATTACACACACTCGAATGATCTGGAAGTGCAATGATTGCGATCATCGATCAAGTCTTTGTGGATATATATATATATATATATATATATATAAGAGGAAAATGGAGTTGGGAGCTGAATTGTGCATATACGGATAATAACAGTAGAAGGACTTGGACGTGCGGTTGCCTGTGCGGTCCTTTCGTCCTTTTAGCTCTCCTAGCCATTTACGAGTCTGCACGCTGCTGCAGCCTTTCCCTTTCGTGGTACTTCCATCTTAAACGCTCATAGGCTCGCTACGCCCACGCATAGCGGCACGTACGTGATTTGCTCGAGTCTTCGGGATACGCGAATTCCTGAAGAAGAGCTTGTTTGACGGTCCTTTAATGGACCGGATTCCGAGGTAGCTGGCTCTGGATTGGTGCGTATATACGTTATATGGAGAAAATTAATAAAGTCGAATAACAGTGATATATACATGGTACTTGTCGAGGATGAATTTATAAATGCTCTTCGTGTTTCTTCGTATTTCAAAATTTAGCATCGAACGAAGTATAGATATTGGCCTGTTTAACCAGTTCCTCAGTGTTTTTTACTTCCGGTTGTTCAGTCGATGTAAAATAACCACACATAATTGTACCGAGTATTTAATTATTTTATTTATATCATTCAATTTTGTTAATTACAAAAATCTCGAATTTTGCAAAATCGAGAAGACGAAGTGGTAATAATCACAGAATTTGAAGAACGAGTGAAAGTACCGCCGCGCACGAGCCCACTCTAACTAGAAGCAACTATATATCCACGATACACAGACGCGAGGATAATCGTGCTAGATCAGACGCCAGTCATTAGCCCTCGACCAATCATACTCTGTACTGGTTGCGGAGAAAAATATAGGCCAGTAATAATCTCGGTAATTGCAGCTGAAGAATGCGGCAGAAGACAATGAAAGTACACGTAACAGTTTACAAGCAGTCGTGTCGTGGTGTGCAGGAAAAATACCAGCAGAAAACCATACTATATAAATATATATATATATAAATGCATTAATTCTCCATTTACGAAAAATCCAACAAAAATAACAAAAAAGACACGATAATCGTTGATAATCCAACGAAACAAAATTCCATTTCGTCTTTATACCCACCGACACAAATGCATTACGTCACATTTCAGAGTACGAAGCTGCATTAACGGTACTACTGGTTTAACATAACGGACAATATTTTACGGTAAATTGTTAATCCTCTGAAACTAGCAATGACACGCGAATACCATACCGAGTTATTTTCGCGTTAGGTTAGTCTCGAACACACACAAACACAGCATCTCGCTAGGAAGACGATATTCTCGGTTTAGGAGCGACAAGCAGGGTCCGGTGATATTACAGAAATATGCATTCTTCGAGCAGCCATTTATCGCTGGGCGATTGCAAACGAGCTGGGAGCCACGATTGAATCTGTTCGAGCTTTTTGCTCCTCCTCCGCGCATGCGCCGTCAGCCACATCGAGAAAGCATACAACATTTTCATCCTCCAGCCACGAGCTCTGCTCACAGCATAACACGTATGTACATGCGCAGCGTCCGATAATGAAGCGTGCAGTCGGGACACCGGTAAAAGTCACGGAAACAAATTACGTCGCTTTACCGCGCGGCGAAGGAGCGCGCTTAAAAACAAAGAGGATTCCGGACGACATATTGCTCAATTGAGCAGATAACATTCCGCGAGTGCAAAGCGAACCCTCGCGAGACTTTTCCTGGCCACATTGATCTCAGACTTCTCTGCATTTTATCATTACGTTCCGCTTCGATAAATCGCATCTTACCATTACCCCCTCGCATAAAAAACCTCATAGAAACGTGCCCATTCTCCGCGAATATAATCGCCGTTTCTCTTTCTCGGTTTGCTCCTCGCGCGACCTATTATTTCGCGTAGGGGATCTCGGTTTTCGAGGCGGTTAAAGGTGCACGGTCGCGTGGAGTGTAATTGGGTTAATTGTTTTTTTTTTTTGTGGATAGGGAGTTCTTTTTTTTTCTTTCTCTCATCGGTGACGTTGCTTTAGAGGGAAACGCGTTCTCTTTCCGTGCACAGTCGAGTGTGTTTGTCGCGGAACAATATTTACCCACACCGATCTCTGCACGCCTGGCTTCTTCGGGCTTTGCCAGGTGTCGATTTTACTGTTAGCGATGAGCATGTCGCGTTTCTCCCCACTCTTTTTCCGCTTGTGTGCGCGTGTATATGTAGCCTCGGGCGACACCTGTGCGTGTACCCATCCGGAACACTGATTTACGCGATTCATCCGTTCCAGATTGCTCAATTTCAGATGCCAACGATTGGGCATCGTTATTCCCAACAATACGGGAGACGCGTCCACGATATCTTCGTGACCTCGACGTTCGCCAAATACTCGCAAATTTACTCTTCGAGTTCTCACTGGAGTTTTGCTTTGCGGTAACAGAGATTTAATGCTCGTTACGCGTGACTTGATTCGCCAAGAGAGTCAGATATATTGTATCAATATTGCCCTATGAATCTCTTCAGGGTATATAGGGTGGGTTTTTTCCTGTAAATCGAGGGGAAAGGGAGTAAAAGAATCGGTGGCTCTCAGAGAGAGCCGGTGATGCGTGACTGCATCGATAAGAGCAAGAAAGTTGATCGCAATGCGGGAAGCCCAAAGGTACACGAGGGAATTCCAGAATTCTGAAGTACATGCTTGAAGAGCGAAGATTTATAGGCTACCGTCCTACGTGATTTGCATTTTATCCGCTCGCATCTTCCCCGCGTATATTCCCGTGGATCGGGAACTCGTCCTCCTGCAGCAATTAATATATATAAGAGAGCACAGAGTTTATATTGAAATAACGAAACGCCGTTGGGTATAAGAGTGCAAGTACTGGTTGCAGGATGAGACTGCGGAAGAACGCGTTGAAGGAGGAGGAGGAAAAAATGAAAGTTTCTTCACGAATTATTAAGACTCTTGGGGGTGTATATTAAAAATAAATTAAACCTAGTATTAATTGCAAGAAATCTTGGAAAAGAGAAAACGAGAATAAATAATTGTACAAAATAAGAAGAAAGATAAAGAGAGATAAATTAATTGGTAAATGAAATTTGTGTTTCAGCGGTTCAAAGAGGGAGAGTTCCACCTTCCCAACCGGCGCTCCCCGGTATTCCGGGACAATTCGCGTTGACGAACGGCGACGCAGTGGCATGCGTCGGTTTGAACGGGCATTCCTACCTCTCCTCGTACATCAGTTTGTTGTTACGAGCGGAGCCCTACCCGACTTCGCGGTACGGCCAATGTATGCAGCCGAACAACATCATGGGGATCGACAACATTTGCGAACTGGCGGCTCGATTGTTGTTCTCGGCCGTCGAGTGGGCCAGGAACATACCGTTCTTCCCGGACCTGCAGGTCACGGATCAGGTGGCGCTGCTCAGGCTAGTCTGGAGCGAACTGTTCGTGTTGAACGCGAGTCAGTGCTCGATGCCACTGCACGTGGCGCCACTTTTAGCGGCCGCCGGCCTCCACGCCTCGCCGATGGCAGCGGATCGCGTGGTGGCCTTCATGGACCACATCAGGATCTTCCAGGAACAGGTGGAGAAGCTCAAAGCGCTTCACGTCGACTCCGCAGAGTACTCCTGCCTCAAGGCCATCGTCCTCTTCACCACAGGTAAGGTTCTGTCCGCTGGTGCTACCAAAATATCCTTTTACTATACCGCCATTTATGGCCCGGACTATCTCGTCTACGTCGTCGTCGATCGTGCTTCGTGACCTTGGATGTAGGTGCTCTGGTTTTGGGGGGAGGAGACTCGAAGCGTTCGACGACGATTGGTGCACGTTGGTCCCACTGGATGTCGTTGTACTCTTGCGTTCCGCAGAACCTTATCGTTCGTCGTTCATCTGTGGCGATCCTGTTTGCTCGATGTATTAATTAGTGTTAAATTGTATACTTGTTTAATTAGGATAGTCGTTAATTTATCTCTATAATAACGTTAGGCTATTGAGATCCAGGTGGTTGTGTAAGGGATACTATAGGTCGAGGTATCACATTGTATCGAGGTGACTTTGGTAATTTCGGAAAATGACAGAGCCGAGTATAAACACTTATGTACACGAGTAGGATTTGATATTTAAGAAATACATTATAAAATAATACTTTTTAAAATTATATTTCTGAGTATAAGAACATTTTCGTCGAATTTTGATATTAAATAATAAACAATGTTTCTTGAAAATTCCTATAAATTTAAATCGTTGATGACTCTTTATAATTACCTTCAAATATCACTCTACTGATTTACTATGTATAAAAATAGGAAAAATTGAGCTTTACGAACGAACGTTCATAGGACAAATTTCTATACCGTCAAGAATGACGCTGTTTTGCGTATATGAGAATGTCTAGGTCGTAAACCTCGCAGGCTGTTTATCTGAAATCTCGAGCGCGATCCAAGTTCCGGAGCGGAATAGCAGCCTGAGACGACCATAGCCTGGCTACAGCCTAACCCAACCCTGCATTATCTCGACTTGTCGCTCCGAAAGCTTTTCTATATAGGTATAACCCCGTAGCGAGGAGGTTACCAACCGCGAGCTCGAAGCAATATCAATCATTGAAATTAGCAGATCGCGCATGTTCCACGATAACCTTGAAAAACTCTCTCGACAATCTTCGTCAGCATCGAACGACGATTTTTCCCCTTTCCCCCCGCCCCTCAAAAAATTAATTCATCCACACGACCAACGCGGGACTATTTTCCCATCTCGTTTCAATTCTCGCGTGTGGACGGCACGCTATACTTTGGTTCCCAATCATCGAGATGATGCTATCTCCGAGCTGATCGTTGTCACGTACCTGGAGAACCTCTTCGGAGGATTACCTGGAATGGAATACCGTTTTCGTGCGTGCGCCTCTCGATATAATGTATAATCTTTCCCGACCCTTTCGCGAAAAGAGAGAGAGAGAGAGAGAGAGAGAGAGAGAGAGAGAGGAAAGAGGAGAGAGAACAAGGGTGAAAAATTTGAATGCGAGATAAGACTGAAGTATGACGAGGGAAAGGATGTTGATGATTGAGAGAGAGAGAGAGAGGAGGGGAAAGATCCTGAGGGGAGGTCGGGCTGTGGAGAGAGGCAAGAGACTATATATATATATATATATATATAACTAACGTTGCTTTGATTCTCACGCGTATTGGCCAAGTCAGTTCGGAGGTCTCTCGCGATCAGTACGATGCTATCTCGAAGACGGTCGTTGTCACGTAGCCGGAGCTTAGAGATGCTTAGGTGAGCGGGACAATGGCACTCAGCGTGGTTCCGAGACGGACTGGCAGGAGGCGCCGGAAGAGCGTTCGAATCCTCGCGGAATGGGGGGGGGGGGGGGCTCGCGAGTGCGAACGAGAGAGGATGCGAAGCTGAAGAGCGACAGAGATATGGACAGGGGGGAGTGAGTCGACCGGACTCCGGAGCATAGCCGCGCGTCTAATCGACACGGAGATGCTATCTGCGAGACGGCTGTCATGCAGCTCGATCCTTGCTCGAGTCAGGATCTCTCGCTACAATGTGCGCGGTGCGCGCGTGTGCGTGTGTAAACGCGTGTCCACGGATCGTCTCGTGATCGCCATCAAATCGCGCGGAGACAATGCATTTCCGTTACCTCCCCTGCTCTAGCCGCGAGCTTTCTCTCTTCCCTTCCGCTATTCGCTGTCCTCGTCCCTCTTCAGCTTCGTTCGTCATGACGCTGTTCCCTCGGCTGGACCTAGCTCGGTCTCGCTGATAAACGTATACTCTTCTCTTTAGCGCGGTAATGTATGGTATTTTGTGGTATTCTTCTTCGAAAGGATTTTTTTGAGGAATATCTGTACTTGAGATGAATCTAGATTCTCGTTGGTTCTTCATGTTTGATTCCACTTTTCGTTTCTTTAATTCTATTCTTCTGGATGACTATAGTACTCTTTTTCGTGCAGATTTTCGCGAAGAACCAACTCAAGATGAATCGAGATTCTCATTTCTTTTCAGATTCATTTTTTCTCGATTTACTAGCATCAGTTTTTTTGGAACCGACTCTTAGAGATATACCTTTTACAACCTTGCTAGGTTTCTATTTCCACCCTCTGATCACCACACGTATTTGCAAGTTTGCAATCGGTTTGCTGAATAATTTTCCACGAGGTGTCAATGACTCCTCTCACGAAGGTAAACATTAACAAAGCGAAGACATTCTCTCCTTGCAGCTTAAAATTTTACATTCGATGACATGCGTATCCTGGCTGAAAAAAGAGGTACTCGCGGCTTATCCGACTGGCCATCTTGCCCCTTCCCTTCAGCGAGTTTCGATTCCGACCGATCTCGATCTTGGTGGACACGCGTATACACACACGCACCCCGGTATCTCTTTCTTGCCCAGGAGAATAAGGGGGGGGGGGGAGGGTGGAGGATAGACCATGCTAAAACGTCTCGGCACAGATACGAAACAGTGGGCCATTTTTTTTCCTGCTATATGGCCACGCTTAGGTCGACACTGCTTATGCTAATATCCCGATTCCTCCGAAGCTCATTCTCTTATTAGTCCTTCTCTCTTTAACCGAACCGAGTCTTTACCTCGCTTCTATACTATATATATATATATATAGAATCTCCATTCTTTTCGATCTCGCGTGGTGCGATGCGAAAAAAATCCACCACCCCTTTCCCGAATCCTATCGTCTCACGAGGAAGACTTTTCCTTGAAGCAATTAAGAAATTTTGCATTGGAAAATTTCAATGTTAAATTCTCATCTCGTTTCTCCTTCGATCACACTCCCAACGTTCGATAACGAGCAACAGGTTGACAAAGTTGCTGCATAGAACTGTTTTCTATAATATCGCATCTGATTATTATAAATATAGCACACTGTATTCATCGAGACTCGTATCTCCAGGTAAATCAATAAAGTAAATATCGAATCGTAAATTAGACGTTACGACCCACTTTGCAAGGGAAGCTTACACTGGTATTAAGCGTTGTAAAACGCCACGTGTGAGCTGCTTTCATGTATAATGAGCAGTATCGATGTTAATTCGTTGTTTTATATTATTTCTCCGGTACAGCAAGGGTAACCAATGCAACGGTACACATACCAGCTGAATTTTTCTCGTTCCTTTAAATTCTCGCGATTCTCGCAATAAAATAATGAACGTGTATAGCAATTTGTCGAACGTTGGCCACGGCTGATAAAACTCTGCTCGAATTCAGATATTAACGACGTAGCTGCATGGAGTGCTAAAATGCGTTTTAACGATACAGTGGGGCGTTTGAGAGAGTGTGCCTCGTGCTGGATTAGCTATATATACTTATATATAATTGTCTCAAAGTTACAATTTCCGCGCTCGGGCAACCCCGCATCTTGGTGCACCGCTTTCAGTCCTGTCCGTCCTCGAACGAGAGTTTCCATCACTGCCGGAGCACGGCCACTTTTTTCATCCACCTCGTAGCCACGGATCACATGTCTAATTGTTCGGATAAAACGGTGGAACGAGGGCACGGTGAATAAAGTACGTTTAGCCGACTAGATCGCTCGTTCCAGCTCTTCAGCTTTCTCTCGAGCGCAAGCGCCGTGTTATATACCCGGTGACGTAAAAATAAGCGCAACTATGTGTACCTAAATTGATGAAATTAAAGAAGAAAATTTCTAAAAAAATTTTTATATTTTTCCAAAATCGACTAAATGAATTCTTCGAGTTGTGATAATATTTGTTCATAGTTTAAAGTTGAAATTAACAGCAAGGGAGATTCTGATAGCATCCTGAGTATCGACTTCAGGATGTACTTGAGGAAATTGTGAGGAAAAAATGATTCTGCATTCCAGAGTCGAGGTAGAATTAAGAGGGCAATTTGTCGTAGGTTCACGAGAGCAGAAGAGTCCTTGCGTTACCTTATTTCGTGCCACCCTGTAGAGGCATGTAAATGCACGGTGTGGATATATTTATGCGAGAGGGTATTACAGCGAGTGCGGTACCAACGTGTATCTTGATGGGAAACACTCCCACGATTATGTGGCATGCGATGCAATTCCACTTGCCTTGGCCGAGCAGCGTTGGGCACCTACGAAACCATCGTATATGCTATATATATATATATACATTCCTCCCAATTCAGCATGATCCACACACTCAACCAGAAATTAACAAACCAATCACACAATCGTCTCTTCCCACACTCAAACTCCCACCAACCCTCCCGTTCTCCACCCAAGACACCCTATCACGATAACCTTGACCACCGAACGAATCACGATACATTTCGAAGGAGGGTAGCCTCGATGAGAAGCAGCTTTGTCCATGCATCACAGATAAGCCTTATCCACACACACACACACACACTTTATCAAGCACAAGAAGAAGCCGCGAAAGAAGTGGAAGAACATCGAAGAAATACGGAACCAGTGGAGAACCACTGGTCCCAAGCACGCTATATAGCCTTTCTCGTATCTCGCGTCGCGTCGATCGGTATGTTTAATAAAATATTGCTGCATCATTAATGTAGGCAGAGCTCGTGGCGAGTGTATAGAGTTTTTTCCCTGTGATTTCCCTGCACCGCCAATGACTAGCCACTTTCGGACAGGGTAGCATCTATCGAAGCATAGATACTCGGCTGACACGAGGCCCCAACACACCCACACCTGTCAGACGTCTCTAACGGACGCTGTCAATGGCAATTACACGTTAATTTCATCACGCGGATATTCGTTGGATCCATGCTCGATGGCCCGATACAGCTCTGCTTCCAGCACTTTTTTCCAGCCTCTCGATCGATCGCCATCAGCTCTCCCGTATCTCGGATCAGCTGGAACCATCTACGCGCTCTTAGGACTATCGATCATTTCGCGTACAGCATCCACTTGCCTATAGATCCTTCCTCATAGATACGCTTAACGTCCGTTTCTCTCCGAGAGCTATATATTCGTGATTTACGAACTGAACGTGATTGGCCGATCTCTTCCGATTTTCTATATAGATTCATGCCACATTTGCCTCGCTTCGGCCTAATGAGCGCCTCTGCCGCTCTCCTACCGGACGGAAATCACTCACTCGCTGCATCTTCTTTTCTACATATATATATATATATATATATATATAGTAATCGCAGAATCGTCAACATTAGCGCCGCAGCCCGAGGTTCTCGGAGCCTCTCGCCTGCACCATTCGCACAACAGTCAATCCTTATCTTTATTATCGTCGCTTGCCAGCTGCGCTCGCTTATTAAGCCGCTTGTAATTTATCGACAAGGCGAAACAATCGTTTCTCTGAAATACAGCGCGGTTTGCAGTAGCAACGCTCAGAGCGCATCACGAACTAATCAACGTCCGCTCGGGGACGAGTCGGAGGCTTTGCATTCTCAGGCGTTTGTCAATCACGCGGCCAAAGAGCGCATAGGCGAATTCCAGTTTCCGTGACATCGTAACGGTAACGTATGTATATATATGCTGGCTGATCGCCCTGGGCCCGCCTCGCGATTCAACGAGCGAACGATGAAAATATCGCCGTTGCTTTCCGTAATTGGACACTCGCGATCGATCGAGTCACGGAAATCTTTGCTATCGTATTTTCTCTTTATATTTTTCCTGTCGATTCTCGCGATTTTCCTCAGGGTCAGTCTTTCAGCTTGTTTCTGGGAATTATATATATATATATATATGAATGTGTGTTGTTTGTTGGATACAAATTTTTTCTTCGACTTTTATATATATATATATATATGTAATATAGTGGTACAGAGATTTCTGTACAAATTACTCGGTTAATTTTGGTCATCGCTACGCCAATGGGCTTTCGCAGGGAAAACGTTTGCTGATTCCAGAGGGTCGACACGCTGGCTGAAACAGAGGCTCACCAGCACACGTGCTCGGCTTTTCTACGTGGGATGGTGTTCCAAGCGCGCGCGCGCGCGCACGTAGCAGGGGGTGTGTTATCTGCGAAACCGAGCCGCGACCCTATCCGCCTGCCTCGCTCTCTGCCTGCCCCCTTATATCTTCCATTGTAACTCTGTGTATAGGTACCACTACCACTGCTACAGGATCGCCGCAATAACCCACCCCGTCTCTTTCAAACGTTACTCATTTTCATTTGATAATCTGCCCTCCACAACTTTAACAGTTCCAAACCAGAGACATCCGACCCGCGGGATTTTCTCTTTTCGGGATGACACCGGAACACCCCTTCAAAGATATGTATATATATATATATATATATATATATTGAAGAGAGAGCGTTGAAAAAACAACAGATTCGACAAACCTTAATTCTCCCCAAACTCTGCAAACAGGAAATACGTTTTTAATTCTTTTCATCGTTTTTTGCTTCTTTAGAGAGATTCGTAGGATTTTCGAGAGAATTTAATTGCTCAAAACAAGGTTTCGTGCATTCGGTACACGAATCGTTGAAAACGTCAATGACTCGTGCGAAAAGCGTTAACGCGAATGCCCAAAGCTCTGCTCGCTACGATTCGCTCGCTCGACAGCATGAATCACATATCCCTCTCATTGCCACAGGCCAGGCTGGAATTAATCAGTAGCGAGAACGAGGAGATTCGAAACGATGATGAAGGGGATTTTAACGAAGTGGATATATTCGCTACAATGTGAAATCAGTTTATCATCCTTGAAAAATATCTGCATACTTATATATATAGGTACCACACGTGTGTCATTATCAGTGACAAGGTGGGAATGATTCATGAAATTCTCTTACTTTTCTGATGCTCCAACTCTTCGTTAACGGGACGATATATATGCGTATAAGGGAGGAATGATTCGGTGATGATGATATTCTTCGAGCAATATTTGCCACTTAAACGGTAAAGATACGAATGGAATTATCGTTGAGTCGTTTCTGGATTATTTGGAGCTGTGTAAACGTTGGAAATTCAGCGAACCCCTGGTCGCCTCTCTATATTCACATGCATATTCCTTATCAGCATATCGCAGGGCAAAGGGTTGCCCCGGTATTAGAGTAAGCCACGGGTATTAACCCCAGAGTTTAATATCAACAGCGTCTCTCCTTGCTTCCTTTGAATTCTACGTGGCCTAGTCGACCATCTAGCCATCTAGCTCAAATGGTCCCTGCCCTTTCGCGAGACTAACGTTTACCAATAAAATCTACGAGCAATACGCACCGTCGAGCCATTCCGTATATTTTTTTTGCCTCCCTTTTTTATTCCCTGTTCTCCTACTCTCTCTCTCTCTCTCTCTCTCTCTCTCTCTATATATATATATATATATATATATATATAGGTACTCCTAGCACAGATACAGAACCCTAAGGGTAATCAACCGAGCGTGCTATGGCAACTCGGCACAAAGAACCTTCAAACTTTCCCATTTCTAGAGATTAACGTCAGTGGGTTAACTTGATTAAAGAAACAATGATTTTTCTCTTGATATAATGAAAAATTAATTCTTCTCCCGGCAGAATCCAGTTGATCATTCGATTTCCATCGTTCTGTCCACCATCAGCCAAATTACTCCTCTGTCAACGCCACTCTAAATTTCCAAACCAAATCCGATTCGTCGGAACTTCGTATCTTCGAGTCTGTTCGATCGAATTTGACTCTAACGTTGTTTCGATAATACGATTTTCCCTTTTCATCGTTATCCACTCGATCATCTCGTCGAATGATCACAATTACATAATATATATATCATATTATTGTTAGAGGGTTAACAATGAAAATTATATACAAGATATTTATTCGAAAGAGGAACAAATTGGTTGGAGGATGAAGAGATGCCGAAGAAGGAAAGAAAATTATATTTATGCGTTGGCGGGTTAGGAGATCATCGGAAAAGGCCAACTAAACAAGTCGCGAGAATTAAGAGAGGGGCTGAGCTGTATAAGCAAGAAATAAGGACGTAAATCGGTGCGAGTCGTAAATTTAACGGGCATTTGTTCCTAATTTAAAGCATTCTCGGTCGTGTAGCACGGTTTAGTCACGGTCCCCCAAAACCATCCCTATGGATTTTTCAGAGTGCCACTGATGCCTTAAGCCACTGCCCAAGAATCTCTTTAGCAGTTCGTTCTACACGCCATGCGAAAAAAAGAGGGGAAAAAGAAATGGCCAGCAGCGATTAATCTCTCCGCCCGAAGTAACCCGTCCAACTAACCAAGTATCCCCCTACAGTTTTTTCCTCGGGAATTCGCAGTTAATTGTCTGCGCTAACGAGCATGGCTCTCGACTGAAATTACGTTTGTCAAAAATAACGCGTGCCTCGGCGCTTGTGCGTCAGGAAGGCCCACTTCCGTGAATTTTTATACTTGCTGTACGTACTCTTGCCTCGTAATTAGAGAAGATTCTCTGTACTTTTTAATTGACGATAGAGCGATCGGTATTTTCTACGAGAGAATTAACTGCAACTCATCTACAACTCAATTTTAAATGTAATTTTATAGATTGGGTCTCTTTTGATATAGCAGATTCGAGCGTCTTATACTGAATTTATCTATTTGCTACTCATCACTTATAATCGAAGGGTGATTCTCTATATTTTTAATTATCTTTAGAGCGATCGGTAGCTATTTTCTACGAGAGAATTAATCGCCACTGATCTAGGCTAATGAAATCCTTGAATCATCTCTACGACTTCCTACAAGTCAAATGTACACATAAGTTTCTAGACTGAGACTCGTTGGATATAGCGGAGAGTGCTTCGCTGAACTTTTTCTCTCTTTTTCACAGTACGAAGAGTGTATCAGTTGTCGCCAATTCCAACGTAGGACAGCTATTTTTACGGTGTGACGAGACTCGTGGCAGCAGCCATGCGGTGTACTCCCCCCTCCCCCCTGAATCTACTCGAGCTTATTCAGCGCACTCTCCGCACATAATTCTCGAGAACGAATACGACCGAGTCGATTTATCGCGATCGGGATGCATTTGGATTCTCTCGGGCCTCTCGCTCGCTCTGCTCGATCGGCTAGATGAAGAAATTCTAGAACAGCGACGCATGGAAATTCAAGGGTGAATTATGAAGCGTTTCGCGGGGTAATAGCAGTAATGAAATACGAGGCTGCTCGATGTGTTTTTCGCACTCGGCGTTTGCTCGTGCCAATCCTCCATCCAAACCCACATATATATATATATATACTACAGAAACTCCAGTTGGAACTTTATCTTAATTCTCTCTATATATATAGACACCAAGATTCAAAATAAAAAATACTTTTTCTCCATTAAAAAAATTACAGAAAATTTTAAAAATCTATACAAAGCGTTTCGCGGGGTAATAGCAGTAATGAAATACGAGGCTGATCGATATGTTTTTGCACTCAACTTTTGCTCGTGCCAATCCTCCATCCAAATACATATATACATATATATTACAGAAACTCCAGTTAAAATTTGATCTTAATTCCCTATATAGATACCAAGATTAATAATACAAAATACTTCTTCTCCACTAAAAAAATTTTAAAAACGTATATGAAGCGTTTGGGGAGGTAATATTGCAGTAATGAAATACGAGGCTGCTCGATGTGTTTTTCGCACTCGGCGTTTGCTCGTGCCAATCCTCCATCCAAACCCCACAAATATATATATATATATACTACAGAAACTCCAGTAGAAACTTTTTATCGTAATTCTCTATATATATAGACACCAAGATTAAAAATGAAAAATGTTTCCTCTACACTAAAAAATTTAAAAACCTACATATACATATACATATAATACAGGATACCGTAATTACAAAGTTGACACGAATTCTCGCGTACAAGTTAGTGGATTCTCGCGGCTGTTTCTCTGCTCGGACACATTAGCCGTTCGTCACGATCCTCTGTCGGCGAGGATTTCTCCGCAGTCTCGCGAGGAAGGCGGCTCCGTCCACAGCCGCTTGTTTGCGCGTTGCCCGCGCCACTCGACGCTGTCCACGGTGGCTGCGCTGCGCGATACGGCCCGAATACTCGAGTCCCGCCGAATTCCGCGCGCGCTTTCGAATACTCGGCGCGTGCATGCCGCATGCTCGCCTCGCACACCAACAAAGCCTCTTGCGGAGCGCGCACGCGTGACATTCCTAGCGCGGTCCGCCGCATGCCCGTGGACGTACCCGTGCGCCTCGTGGACGACGCCGAGCTGTTCGTGTGTGAGTCGACTTCGTGCTTCTCTCCCCCCCCCAACGGTTCAGACAATATCGCGCGCATTCACAGATTGCGCTGTCAGCCGCTGGAATAATATTCGGGGTGACGCGCCGTGTATCCTCCGTGCGGTCGAGGGTGCGTGACTCAGCATCCCCGAAACACCGCTGCGTACTGTAGTCGTAAAGAGGGAGGATGACGAGGAGGGTGGAAGACGCGGGGAAGAAATCTCTTCTGCTTCTCCTTCTAATTTTCATCCCCCCCCCCCCCTCCCCTTCTTCCATTTTGCTGCGATCGAAGCAACGTCGAGGATCACCACGTGCCCGTGACCGATCCAATTTTTTCCCCCTCGACGAAAACCAACCTCCGGTAACCCCCACCACACCCCCCCCCTTCCTCACACACCAAACCTCTGACTTCTCAATCGAGCCACGGAGAATTCTCCAGGGCCCGAACCGACGGATTCATCGTGCTTCGCGCGTGGATCTCGACAAACTTTCGTCCTTTATATTTACCGTTCAAGGTCGCGTTGTGATCGCTCTGTTATCTTGCGAAAGTTCAAAGGTTAAATTAGTCTCCCTCAGCGAAAGTTTCTCGCGTGTTTTGACGCTAGAAAACTCAGTCCTATATATATACACAGGAAGCTAGTTATTTTTTTCTTTGTTTCCTCCTAACCAGGAGCAGTCCCAGCATTCGCATCTGGTCCAAGTAGACCGTAATCCAATTCCCAGAACACGTCGGCCACATTTGTCGACCGAATCGCGCCAGACTGTTGGACCTCCGGAACCGCCCGAATCCTCAAACTCGATATCCGCTTTCACAGTTTTTTCATCGAGTCGTCGGCTCGAACGGAAACCTCCCGAAGATGGGGATGAATTATCAGAGGCGGCGTTGCCAAAGTTCCTTGATGAAATTACGACATCTCTATATCGCTCCTATATATATATATATATATATATGAAATGGAATAGGATGGCGAACGCAGCTAATAGAAATTCTAATTCTCTCGCGTAGCAGGAAGCCGAGCTAATCAACGGTAAAATTATTATCGTTCCTTTATTGCTATTCATTTCGTCGCGAAACGACATTAGGAGAAGGAATTTGCGGCTGGCTCGCAGCCCCATCGGTTAACTTAGATGACCACATTTCCTGCGGTGTATCTCGTTGCTTGTGTGTGCACGTGGCTATGGATTGGCGCATGTCTCTTGTGTATATATACATGTAGAAGGAGAGAGAGAGAGAGAGAGAGAGAGAGATAGTATACAGGGAGCGAGCGTATCTATCGAGACCTCGTCGCAGGTCTCGAAGGGATCGAGACAAAGTCAAGGGAATAGAAGGACTCTGGCTAACAAAGTGAATTCCAGGCGGAACGCTGCTGGGTCCTGTGCAGTTTCCCCCTTGCATAATAGCACGCTCATTCCCGCTAGAGAGGGAGCGAGACGCCGTACAGCCATGCTGACCCCTCTCCTCGTCTTCTTTCTTTCACATGTACACACACGCACACAGGCTTTAATTAATCTGATTTACATCGAGGCCGATCGGCGCGCTATACACCCGTGACAGAACCCGCACATACCTGTACTGTTACTTCCTAATAGGGCTCTCATTAGGAGAGAAAATAGCCTCCCCCGAAAATGTTGACTCGGGAACGACCGAACCAGCCGTGGTCTTTAACACGTACGCGAATACGTGGGTTTTTTTCCCGAAGAAACACCGAGATTCGACGAAGAATGTTTTAGGAAAAATCACGCAAGTTTGCCTCGTTATTAGTTATTTTACAGAAATTTTCAGTTTGAAAGAATTTGTTTCTTTATAGCAAACTTGTTCTACCGGAGGATTCTGTGGTATCGATAGTTAATTTTCAATATTCCAGGGAAAGTCACAAATTTACCTTATTAATTATTTTACAGAAATGTTCACTTTGAAAGAATCTGTCTCTTTACAGGAAAATTATTCTAGAGGACGATTCTGTTGTTAATTTTCAGGAAAGAGAGAAAAAATAGAAAGGAGAGAGAGAGAGAGAGAGAGAGTTTAATATTAATGGAGGGAGGAATTGTGTAGTGTCCTACGCCCTTGGGTGGTACGCGGGACTTTCGGCGCTGAAGTGTCGGGCCACTGATAAGCCAAAGGCATTAATTTCACGGTGCGTCCCCTCCGTACTCCATGGAGCCAGGGCCAACTAATACAATTATGTTATAACCCCTTGGCAACTCGTTCTCCCTCGACACCCTCCCTACGTTGTCATTCTTACGGGTGGTAGTGCGATGCTGCCGCTGTGCCGCGTGTGGTGCTTTGCGATCCATGACACAGGACGCGGCGGACCACCGCAAAACGGCCACCAGTCTGCGGTGGCCGGTATAAACTCGCGACTTTCTCCCAAAACCAGTTTACCAATGCGCATCCCTGTAGTATCGAGTCGCACAGTGGTCGACCCACGCGAGACTTCTACAACCACACGCGCCAATGCGCTACCACCACCACCCCCCTCCCCCCTCTCGCATACCAACAAATTTATTGCCACGATAACGAACCACCTTGCGCGTTCGGACACCGTAAACAATCGCGTTATTGGCTTTCCAATTGTCACCTACGCTTGAATAAATAATACTTACACCCCTCTCCCCCCTCTAATTCCTCCGGTTCACCACTTTTCCCGCAATCTTTAACCATTCTTGCTCTCTCTCTCTCTCTCTCTCTCTCTCTCTCGCATGCGCGCGCTTTGGATAAAATCTCACACGCGCAACTTTATACACACGCTTCCATTCTCGCACGACCACTTCTCGAATGCAAATAAACCGCAAAGTGCGATCGAACAGTGATAATCAGGCTGCATTATGTGGTAACGCGACAGCAAAAGTGATTTCACGGATTAAACGAAACAGGTTATTCGCAAAAGTCATCTCATTTCCCAACTCTTTGCGTATCGGGTATCCATTCGAATCTTTCAATTTGCAGATTCGATTATGATACGCTCTAATGTGGTTCGAATCGAAATTTTTCGTCCAGAAAAATAAACTCGAGGCGAGGATTGACTTTTCGGTAAATTAAATTAGAATATTGAAAAGTGGCACCGCGCGTTCGAGGAGAGTGCAGTGGAGAGTCGTTGACACGTGCGCGAGTACGGCAATAATGCCGAGGAAGGTGTACAGGGGAAAGCACGAGTTTCCAAGCGTGCAACAATTTTTCCAGGCAAAATTACGACACGAAGAATCTCGCGCACGATGTTACAATCTTCCTCGTACTTTGCACCGGAGGAAACACTTTTCAAGCCGTTATATTATTTCGAGGATGCAACTATATCTTGCGTGGAATATATATACGTTACTAGCTTAATCGAGTACCCTCCTCCCCCCCCCCCCCCTGATTTAAGACGATGAGAAACCTCATTTGTAGCGCACGTGGAACGAGGCTGAAGTCAAATCAATAATGCTAGTGGTATATATCGATCTTTGCGATTAACGCAGTACCGGAAGTGAACTATACGGTTTATGCACATTTAAACCATCTATATATATATATATATATATATAAATGATTAACGCGAGAGAGAAACGCAGCATCAGCTTCCCTAATTATTATGCATATCGATATGACCCCATGGAACGGATAATTCCATCGTTTTGCCATCGGAAGCCACGCTGAGAAAACCTTGCAAACACCTTAAATCATCGCGAGCCAAGTAATTCTGTGTCTTTACCATGCAGGGGGCATCGTAAAATATTTTCCAGCTTGTAATTCACACCTCTTACGACGCAACGTTTAAAAATAACGAACGCCTCGCTGAACCACGTTTGCAATAATTTTCCACCGAGCAAAGGTTTAATCGAAAGGATTTCGGACGCTCTTCAGGGTTTTTCCAGGAGTCCATATGTGTGTGTGTGTGTGTGTGTACGAGTGCGGGTATGAGCGAAACGCGAGGTTGCGTAATGGTTGATGGGGGAGGGGGGGGGGGGGTTGACCAGAGTGTAGGAGGGTGGAGAACGAGGGTTAAATAATCTGGTTAGCGGCTCTCACTGACCGTCGGGTGAAGTATGGAAATGAAGGGCATTCAGCGGTGGACATCGAGTGTGCTTTTGGGCGGGTTGGCTGGTAACTACCCCCGCGAACGGAGGGTGGCTGGTCTCTCAGCTTCCACGCACACACACACACACACACACACACGTCCGTACAAACCTGGTCTCTCGCTCCACGCCATCAACGCTACCACTGACAATTAACTAACGAGCAGTTGACACAACTTATCAAACCATATCGCGTCACACGGACCCAACGCGAAGACCCGCCACTCAGTTATGCGCAACACTTTTCAGCTTTTTCCATCCCCTTCCCGGAAGTGCGGAGCAAACATTGTCGAATGTCAGATTTTATACCGACTCTTCCTCTTTGTGTCTATATATGTATACATGCGGAAATTTTGAATCGAGACACACTTTCCCTCTGTTATCATGCTTTATTGAATTCTGGAAAATAGTTGATTTACGAGGAACGAATCCGAGTGTTTAAACGCGTTATTTGTGAAAGTTTTTTTTTTCGAGCAGTGTAATTACCCTCCAAGCAATTTATTATTTGTTATACGGACTGTACATGGACTCGATGATGAGTCCAGTCTCGGTTGCGATTGGCTAATTTGTATCATCGACCGTCCTGAGCAGGCAGAGTCTCAGCTTGAGAGGCGTGACGTCACTGGTCCACGAGCCGCGAGAGATTTATCGAGAGCATTCCGTTCAGCCACGATTCGCAGGGTTGTAATTCCCGTAACAGTCGGGACTCCAGTACGTGCAAAAGCAGTCGTCTTTCCTCCTTTTTCCCCGGCAGTCGGATAAACTGGTTTTTGCCGGCGCACGTTTCATCGCGAGGATCGACTATCATCGCTGCGTGGCGCTTCTCGCTCAAAGCTATTTCACTAAACTCTGTACGCTATTCACGCGTACAACCTTACCTGCGTTTTTCTGACAAAACACAAGATTCATAGAAAAACTCGAATCTAAAATCGATACTGTCGTTCGAGGAAACAGTCGAATTAACAAAATCTTCCCAATTACACTCTCGACACTTTAACGAAATTCTTAAACCAATATTTGCCAAATTTGAGAACCACTGTTATCCTCGAGAAAATTCATCGACGAAAAATTCTTCGGTAAAGATGCTGCGAAACTCATGTACATCCGGTTGTAACCATGAAGAGATTACGTACAGGAATTGTTATATGGTAGATCACGTGTAGTGTATGGCTCGTAGTGTTTGCGTGTGTGTGGTGGATTCGCGAAGCGCGTGCGTATGTGTGCGTGGGCCAGGGTGGGAGTCGAAGTGTGAATGACAGTTAATTGTAATGCGTGGCACGCGCCTGTCGCGCAGCTCTGTGTCGGAGCAGTTTGGCGCGTTCCACTCGACGTCTCGACGCGATCTCGTTGATCGGCCATGTGCGACAGTCACGCTGAATGGCACGCGTGAAAGGATTACTCGAGTTAATCCGAGCCCCCGAGCGCAGCCCGATGCAGCCACGGGCCCTCTTCAACATCGGTGCAGCGCTTGCATCGCTATATGTCTCTCGAAACGAAAGAACTTTTCTCGCACAAAATGTATTTTCCCTGAATTTTCCTCGCGTGCAAATCCTATTGTTTTAATTTTGTTGCTTGATGAAAATTCCATAGATCGACTCGTGCTACTTAAAAATGTTACGCGTTGAAAATACTGGAAAATTCTTGTTATGCAAAATCCCGAGGCAGAGAAAATTGAAAGCACGTGTTAATAGCGAGATGCATTGGCGGAAAATACGAGTGGTAATTGAATAAAATCTGTCGAGTATACAAGGCGTTAAGAGGCGAAACATGCAATTTACAGTGTTTTATGTTTAGTAGCTCTATATAATATCTGTAAAAAGTGGAGTGTACACGCCAAATCTGCTTTTATACGCCTTTACGCAGCAACGTCATGGAAATCTTGTTTGGTTTGATGTAGCTGTAATTCTCGTTATGACGTATCGTAAATTTTATTCGCGTTGCAACAGCTCGAGCCTCGGCATGGAGATTGACCGCCATTGATGGATCTATATCAGTCACGAGGTATTAGTTCGCAGTGTAATTTTTACGACATTCGTACTTAAATAAGAACGTGAATTATCGCTGCGTGACTAATTACACGTATCCCCTGAGGTTCTCCCTGCAACATGCAAATTCAACCAGATCGTTAATGACATACCGGAGATGGAGGAAGGTCTCTCCGGTGTGTTCCATAGTTTCGTAAAACCAATCGCTCGATTCAGATTGACGAGTCAATTTCGAGAATCGAAGCTGCGCGAATTTTACTCGACAAAATTACGTCATCGGTCCACACACACACACACACGTGTGTCTTGTAGAAAACTATGCAGAAAACTTGGAGTTCACACGCGTTGCTCCAGGCACCGAGCATTGTTCCGTCGTTGATTTTCTCTCGAGGACAAAGCATTTCCATTAGCGAGACTCTTTGAATCGAGATGCTTTTAACTTAAAAACTAAAACTACATATATATATATATATATACATATAGTGAAATACTTGGAGCATATTCCTGGCGATTGCGAGCGTTTAAACTCCAGAACCGATTCTAAACTTCGAGAGCCTATATATATATATATATATATATATATATGCAGGAGTAGAAGAAGCGCATTCCTGGTCCAGTTACGTAAGAGCGTGTAATTCATGCATCGAGCGAGAAGAAAGGAACGAGGAGTGCACAGCTCACGGATAATCTGATTTACTGGCACGATTTAGCAGCGGTTAAGCAAAGCTATTGGAGATTTTGCGTCTCTCGGGCTCTTACGGGTCTCCGCGCGAGATGAGAGGGCAGGCCGCTCGGATCCCGCGAGTGGATAATTATTAATCGTTATTTTCGCCAATCACGGCCGTTTATCTCGAGGCACGCAACGCCAATTATCTATCGGCTGGCGGAGAGGCCCGAGAGCAAGACGGGGAGGCGATAGCCGAAGAGGAGAGGGACCAAGATGGATAGATCGGGGGAGAGCGAGGTATAACGCGCGAGAGGATGCGCGCGGCCACCTACATATATATATATATATATATATACCTGTAAAAGAGCTGAAAAGTTTCAGAGAAAATATAAAGCGTGCTATATAGGGGACGGTTCAGGAAAATATAGACGAC
This sequence comes from Prorops nasuta, assembly GCF_024137725.1. Classification (NCBI taxonomy): domain Eukaryota; kingdom Metazoa; phylum Arthropoda; class Insecta; order Hymenoptera; family Bethylidae; genus Prorops; species Prorops nasuta. The sequence goes on along the minus strand of NW_027116811.1, from coordinate 4,511,188 downwards.
AGCCTGGGAGGAAGAGCATATACGTGGATGATGCATGCGTTTTATGGGAAAAAAGATGAAGGGAAACAGTAGGAAAGCAGCTATAGTGTGTGTGTGTGTGTGTGTGGATGCGTGCACCTAGTCCAGCTGTTGCGTGTTTTTATCCTCTCTCACTTTATGCACTTCCCTGTGAAACGGTGTCCACCATGTGCGTGTGCGAACAGCTCACACACACATACACACATTTATACAGGGAAGTCTGGGAGGTTCGGTTCACGCTCGCGTACACCGAGCAGTTAACGCGAGAGCAATTATTAGCTTTCCGAGAGCGTCTCTTATTTTATCCCGCCGTGGCAGTCGTGTTTCCGCGTTGGCCTCTTTTAAAAAGCCATGAATGTTCGACGCATGCGCCATATCCAGAGAACACACACACACACACACACATGCACGCGTTGTGATCGCGAACGATATCCTGCGAGCACTGGCCAATCGCCGCTTATTCGGCTCCTGCTTTGCTTAATCTCGATAACGTACGAGAGTCGAGGTCCAAGGGCACGACACTTGTACGTCAGGATAATTCATCGATACTTTGGTGTGTGTGTGTGTGTGTGCACTCTTCTAATTGATTTCCTATACGCGATCGTGCAGGAGTGAATCGTAACGGTATTTCCGCGAGGATAATCATGGTTCTTGTTCTTTTTATTTGTTCTGGAAGATTTAATGTTTCATAGATTTTTGCTTGGTTTTTTCAGGTATTATTTTTGGTAATTTTGAGGTTTTGGTGGATCGATTTTTTTTTTTAAGTAATTTGGTGATATTGGACCAAGGTTTGGATGGTTGAGAATTTCTTAATGTTGATCGGATTAGGGAGTAGCTCGAGACGCGTGAATTATGTATTATTATGCTCGAGGTTGTTAGGAATATTCCCCGGGGAGGGTTTAATTTCTTCATGAATTTTAGCATTTCTTTGGTACGCTTTTTAATGAGGCTGAGCACTTTGAACTCGGAGGGAGGAAGCATGGATGCTTCGGTTAAGTGGATTTTCGTTTTTGCAAACTCGCTAACAATATCATTTTTCCGAGCATAAAGCGGTCCTCGGCCAAACGCACAAGGACCCTGGTCCTCCCGTTCTTCGAGGGAGAAGCCGCACGCTAAAACTTCTCACTTAGCGGTAAGAATGAAGGAAACCCTTTTGCGAGTGGAAATCGGAAAGTTGCACCGCGACGAACCAAGTTTAAAACTCGGCCTACTGGCAACTCGGTCCTTCGAATCGAATTCCAGGAGCAGAAAGGACCGAGCGAATTAGAAATTCTCAGCAGCACTCGCCTTCTGATTTCGCATCATCTGCCACTCGATCCAAACTCTCCGCTCGAGCGAGGAAGAAAAATACAGCGGCTGCGTGGAATACACGAGCGATCCATCTGGTCCCTCGTCCAACTCGAAGATTCGACTTTAAGAATCAAAGTCCTTCGTCATCTCACTCGAGTCTGCATCCGGACAGATTGCACAAGGAAGCTACACGATGAAGCTGGAAAATCCATGGCCGGGACTCTTTGAACGATCGCGTGAGATCGTCGTTGTGGACGTCGCAAATAATATCGGCGAGACGGAAAAACCGGGAAAATCTCGGATTCGTGGACAATGCGAGCGGACGTGATCCTCGAATTTCGACACAAAGCTGTGCCTGGACGTGCGACAGTCGCTTGAATAAATATCGATCATAGGGCGGCAAAAGGGAAATATTATTTTCATATTCGGCAGACATTTGGGTCCGCGGGACCGGCAGCTGTCGGGATCGGCGACAAAGCTTCGTAATCCAATAAGGACAGCGTGTCCGCCCCGTGAAGAATCTACGAGACTCGGTTCGTGTTCCTGAATATCTTAGAAATGCCTCTCCGTAACCTCAGCTTCTTACCGCACCCGAAGATTCGTCGCGTCTGCGACTCTCGTCTCGATGACTCCACGCTTTTTCCTCTGGTATATATATATATATGTATATTCTTCTTCTCTTTTCCACCCCTCGGGCGCACGCGCCGTTTGTCATGTTCCAGGAATGTTCCTGGCACGGTCCATCATAGCGAACACCAAGACGTACTTGTTTTTCGGTGTATCGAAGAAGATTTCGTTCGAGGTACCAGCAATATATACGTGTTTTATCGTGTGCGTGCGTTTAGCGGCGAGATTACGCACCATTATTCGTTCCTCGATGTCCAGTGGCACCCGGATCGCAAGAGCAGAAGCACCCGCCAAATCGGATAACCTGACGCAACAATAGACCAGGAGGTTAAGCGTGTTTGCCCTTCTCTCGAAGACCCATTCACTCCACAATGGGCCTTGCGAGAGCGTTTTTCAGCTTTCAACCCCCCCCCCCCCTCTTCCAGGGTCGTTGTACCGTTTTTCTCGCCACTCCGTGGCAGCCCCTCGAAAGAGCCTCCACCAGACCCATTGGCACTATTTTACGTGGCACGAGTGCATAAGTTCCGCTCGGTGGCTCGGGATCTGCGGCGGGGAACCACCCAGATTGACCACAATGAGCCTAATCAGCCTACCGGTCTATATACACAATATCGACGTACCGGATGTATTTCCTACACTTCGACGACAACAAATCGTATATCTTGGAATTTATTACGCGAGTAGACTCGTTATCCATTAAATTCCTCTAATGTCCTCCATTGGGAAAATTGTCGAGGAATCTTAGTGCTTTGTTCGTGTCACTTGAATAATAATAATATTCATAAATAACGGACGAAGGTATACAAATTTCTTGCTGTATATTTTGGTATTGAATAAATGTCACGTATGGATGAGTGGCAGGCTTTCATTGTACGTTAGGTAAAATTTGACATTCAGTGTCCAGTCAATTTCTCTTGGAACTTCCTGTTTGCCAAAGCTTGGACAATCGATGAAAAGGGCCAGTGAGAGACCAGTAAAGCTGTATCTTGCCAACGACTGCCATCAAAGACTGTGTACTGTGACCCGCCCATAACGGTCACAATGAACCTAATCAACCGATGAGTGTATATACAACCGACAACAGATCGGATACACGATTGAAAAAGGTGTATGGACTACAGATTTTACGCAAAACGATATAAATTTCCAAAGTACGATTAATGTTTTATATAGTAGAATTTAAATATTTTGTAAATGCAAAATAATTTATATTCTTTTTCACTTTATACTTCAAATTGTCAATTCTGCGTTATGTACGCATTTGTCGAATTCCCTCGATAAGCTTCCACCGGAACCCCCCACCAACTTTCCCCTGGAATCGAGCCAGACTCGAGCGCCGGCTGAGGTTAATCCCTGAGACGATCTTTATCTTTCAAGATGTTCGATGGCCGAGTCGAAAATTTATTCTTCGTTGATCCTCCTTATTGGTAAAGCTCCAGCTGGTCCACTATATACACGAGACGTTGTTGAAAGCGCGTGCCGAATTGCTTTCACTGCCAGCCGTAAATTAAATCGTATGTGTACGATTTTCCATCCCTTTCACACTGTACCTCGAAGACGCAAAATCGTCGCTTCTTAAAAAAAAAAAAATAATATATACTTTAAAAAGTCTGCACGAGTATTTAAACGAACTCTGTGTTTCACTTTCGAGAAACGGTCTTTCAAAGGACCGAAATCTTTTGGTGCACATCCACGCGCCTTATGGCTAGGTCCACTCGAGGCGCTCTCGAGGACCACTTACCGGTCACATTTTCAGCAAAACGTCGAAGAGCGTTTATCTCGCTAGACTAAGCAGGCACAAGACGAACGGTATGGTCCGACGAAGAAGAGACGAGAGGCTGGAAGCACGCGGAACAGCCGCAGTTTGGCAGCTGGTGCTGCGCAGCACGCCCTTCGAGTATATCCCAACATGGAGGAATAATGGAATACTAAAATCGCGTATTTTGACGTATGCCCGGTCATTATCGTGCTCCATAGTTGGCTCTTTAGAACGGTCAACAAATTCAGGAGAGAAAAAATTGAATGGGCACTCTCGAAGGAGGAAAAGAGAGATGGGTCCGAGAAAGACGAGGGTCCCGGGGTCATTCTGATCGATACAAGGATCCTGCGGAGAATCGCGCTGGATTCCTGCGGAGTTCTGTTTCGGTGCGGTACGAAGACTGCCAATGTACAAATCACAGCCCATTTACTCCATTGAACACCGACACTCGTTTAACGACACTCCGACGCGCGCTTGCCCATAAATCCTGTCTCTCTCCTAGGGACCCCCCCCCCCCCCCCCCGCCTTTCTCCTTCCTTCTCTCGCAAGCCACACTAGTTTACGCGCAGTCAACCAGTCACCCGGCCGTGCCGTTATTATGCGAAGACTCCCGCGAGCCACTGCGGCTTCTACGTCAGCCAAATCGACCAACGTATTTTCACTTTACTTGTCAACGATCGACTCTATCGCGTGGCTCCCACAGTTACCCTCGAGTAATCTCGAATCGTTGCGAGTCGAGTGCTGCGTGTCTCGACCACACTTGATTCTCGCCGAGACGCAGTTCGTTCCACTGGAATAACCAAAGGCAACAGGATCCGGTGGGGAGTTGCAACAGTTTTAACCTTGAAGAATTATTTTTCATGCACGGTTATTTACAGCATTGGAACGAAGAGTCCACGAGATTCTAGAAGTTACGTTTTTGTGAATGAGTTTCACGAAGGGAGCTCAAAGATTTGTTTGTAAACATAGGAGCAGCAGTGTCGTGTTTGAAGTTCTTTGTACATATAGGTGAATTTAGCAGCTTAGCAACATCGAGAGCGGTGGTTCACGGTAAACACGAGACGAGAGGACGAAAGGAGAGTTTGGTTAGATCAGCGCGATACGCACGCAGATGCGATCGTATTGCATCCAATTGGTAGCCGTCTAATAGCCAGTCGAATGCACGTGGGATACGTGCGGGAGATGGCGCGGCGTGCAACTTGTGGCGGCCTCCACGAGATAACTTTTTGCACGCTAGAAACTCCTAATAAGCCAAGCTACGTCGCTTAATTGGAATAAAGCCCGGTAAGATCGATCGGAATTCACAAAATTAATCTAATTCGATTGAAATTCCTGCTTAACGACCCCTCGAGAAAAAACGGAAGAATAACGAGAGTAGAAAACTCACGGAAATCGATATAAGGAGTTGGCGAGCGAACGCGTCATGGGACACGCGACTCACCTTGACAATTCGACCTCTCGGAGTAAACAAACCCGAAGAAACGTACACTCTGCAATATACTACATCATTTATCCAGAGTTTATCGAGACGCCCGTAACACACGCCACGACAATTAAAGCAGAGTCTTGCATAAAAGTGTCGAGGACGAAAACTTGGATTTTCTGGGTAATCGGCGAGTTTAATCGACGCACGCGGATGCGTGTATGGCGAAGCAAAGAGTAAGAGGGGGGGGGGGGGGGAGGTAGGAGGAGCAAGGTGGTTCGTAGAAAAGAATTTCAGCAGGTCGTGTCTGGCTTACGAATTCCTGTGGAGGCGGCTCGACGGAGTATTCGGGTTCCGAGGCTGGCTTGTAGTACCTACGTGCATGCACGGGGGTCCGTGGCTCTCTCGTGGCCGAAGACGATACCGGTTTAGCTTACGGGTATGTTACGTAGCCCCGTAGAAGAGCACGAGCAAGACATACGAAGCTACTCTGCGCGCGGATTTGCTATATACGTTGTGCTCGCACACGTACGAACGAGGCCGTGTTCGGCACGAACGCCAAGCTCTCTGTATATAGTATACCACACACAGGAGTACCACCTTGGCGTATCTTGATAACACGACTGGAGCCGTGTGGAGGAGAGCAAGGAGTTAAAACTGGCCAGTGGTCCGCATTCGCGTTGATCCGAGCGAACCTTTTCGGATCGGTGTATTCGTGTCATGTGGATGTTGAAGAGGCTGGAAAGTTAATGACGAGGAAAATATATTTTGGAGTCTTGGGATAAAGTGGATCCCTCGTCATCAATGCGGACCATCGCAAGTGTCCGCGGAACTGATTCATCCTGTGTGCAGACTTCCTCTTGCGGAGAGGTTCCGCCAAGAATGACAACCACTGCTCCTCGTATCTGCGTATCTTTCAACAAGCGCGCAACATGGGGCTTAAATTGAATGAAAATCACAATTGACGAGGCATTAGCATAATGTAGCACGGATCGGTGGGTGAGGTCCGATACGGAACGAGCGACGGCTAAGCGTTTCGTGCGCCAGCGAACCGTCCCGTACTCTACTTATACTATGTATGGCTATGTATGTGTGTATGTATAATGTATATTTACGTGTATGTATATATTACCGCTCTCCTCTACTCCACAAATATACATATACCTCTTCTTCCCACCTTAACACAATTCCTTTGTGATTATAAATATGTGGAAAAAAAGGTTAACAATTTTGTCATAAATTACAACAATCCTGCGATATTACTGATTACCGCGAGGTTCCTTGACACTCTTCAGGGTCCACGAGTTACATGCATATGACTCAGTCGCCGAAATTGAAAAGTTAATGAAAAAAATGTAGCTCTGGAATTTCCCACGTGCTGTCGATCGAATAAACTAAAAACTACTGTACCCGGTGTTCTCGAGGACTGGTTACTTTGTTCCATTTAAATGCACCGCTATAAATCAGTCACGGTGCCCTTTTCCAACTGGTGATTTATAGTTGCGAGTAGTTATCGGATAAATTAGCAGCGTGCCGCGGTCCTCGGACTGAAAATCGAATGTGCGGCGAGCGTTATCGCGCTCCCCAGGCCGATATGAGGAATCTTTGCTGGCTCGTTATCGTAATAAAGTCGCGCGATTACACGGAAATTAAGTAGGCAATAAATCTGTAATAGATACTGTTATGCACCACGAAGATAAATTGCGCAACTCGAATCACAAATACATTCTACGACTTTTTTTCTCCCTCGAATCTCTATGAAAGCAAAAGCCACCGAATGGAAACCGTAATACGTTATACTTGGTTTTCCAACAAGCTGGCAGCAGTTCTACGTGCACCAACGTCATAATTTTCATCCACTCGGTACCTTTCTCCGGGCTCCGTTATTCGTTAAGAGGAATAAATAATCTCTTTCCTACTTCCTACAAGTCCTGATATATCGACTGAAAGCAGAAAGGAGGAATTAAATAATCCTAGCCAATGGAAATATGGATGATCCAGCCAACGGTAAACACACACACACACATATAATTCTTTATCGAAGCGAAAACTTGGCAAGGACCGAACAATTCTCGAGGGGTTTAAAAATCGTGACACCTGTGGCACGCGAGAACACGTGTCGAATATCGGAACAGGAGGAAACACCTGGTCACCTGATCAGGGGTTGCAATCGACGCGTCGAACATAATTAGCGGAATATTAATACAATCCATTCAACCAGATCCTGCGGACATACCTCGCACGCACAAAGAAAACCCCTGCGGGGAGCCTCGCCGAAGGGACCAACGACTCGAACCAAGAAACTCTTACCACAAGTCGGAGAGAATCCTCCACCGAAGAACCGAGGGAAAGAGATGCGAATAAAACGAGAGGGTGTACACAGAAGACGAGAAAAGAAAAATGATACGAACGAGCTTGCTTTAGGGGAGATTACTCGTCGTACGGATCGTTATGCGGGTGTTTATGGCTCGCACACGTGATTCGGACCCCTTCGCTCGGTCCTCTCGCGCAAGGCCCAACCCCCCCCCCCCCCCCCCCCCCCAACTTCTTGCAGCTCTATTTTCTCGCGCGACTCACTCGGTCTCCAGACTGGTTCGCTCTCGTCGTCCTCGGTACCTCCTCGCAGTCTCAGATTGTGTGATAACTGGCTCCCATACCGGTGTCGGGTCGCCGCCGCCGCCAAGCGGCGCGGGACCCCCCAGCGTTCAATGAGAGACATTTCTCATCATTTTCCATTCAGCCAGTCTGAGTTATAAGCCCGCTACGCCTTCTATCCAGGCACAATCGTTCGATTTATTATAACCGCGCGAGCCTCTAATGAATTTAATTTCATATTTCACGGCCGGTAAGTAGGCACGGCAACAGCGTCGCCGGTCTCCCGGAGAATCGCGTTAGCTTTTGAGCGCGGATTTAGGTGGCACGGCACTCCACTACACCTCCCTTCCCCCCCCCCCCCTCGCGCGTCGCAGGAACGACGCGGGGACTTTTCGGACCTGCGACTCGACGCGCACCAAAGGGATCCTTCCTTTTCCTCTCTTCTGCACGCATTTTCTCTCTCTCTCTCTCTCTCTCTCTTCGAAATCGCCGCGAAGCGTACACGATCGACGTCGTCGTATTTCAGCCCGTAAACCAAATGGAGGAAAAAAACTAGAGTCGACCTCTAACAAAATCTCCCCCTCTTTCCCTCGACCCTGAAGAAAGGGGACTTTCTCGACCCTTTGCCAGCAACGAGCACTATATCTCTCTCAACCTTACCATATTTTCATACAGTCCCAAAAGCTGAATATTCTCGGATAATAAACTATAGTTTTTATGTAGAAAATTTTCGTGCAAAGATTTTGTGTATCGATGATTCATTATCTTCACGGTCGATCGTGTATTCCTGTGTACAGTCGAGTGAATTCGTAATGAAGAACTGGAGTATATATATGTATATATCCTGCAGTGTTATCGTCTCTTCAGCAACTATTATACGAGAAACGGTATAAACAGTAGCTGAGCTATTAAATTTATCAGGGCGAAGGGGGGGGGGGGATAAGAATTACAGCGATTTATTATTTTTTGCTGCCTAACGACGCGAGCGAGGAATATGGCCCCGGTAGCTCAGGCTTCCCTTATTTTCAACGTCGAGACTCGATCCTTCTCGCTACGTTTTTTTTTTCTCCACTCTCTCTTTCCTTCTCTCTCTCCGGGACTCTGTACGGGACACACCGAGATAATGCCAAGCGCGATAAATTTCGCGAACGCACTTTGCGATGATCCAGGAAGGGGAGGGGGTAGTGGACGGAATGCGAATGTGGCTACGTGGGAGATGGTAATTATGCGAGAGGTCTAGGAGTGTTTTTTTTCATCGGCTCGCAAGCGAGAAAACATTTCCGATACGTTTGCACCGTTCCGAGAATTCAGAGATATTTATGAGCCGTGTGGCCGCACGGCCAGCCATTCTTCTATCGTTGCAAAAAGTCTGCACTCGTTGACAGAAATGCATAAATCGAGAACATTGAGGATAATATTACATATAATTCATTATATCGAAACTTATAGCCAATCAGCGTTTCGCTCGCTTTATTCTCTCCTGTTTTCTTCCCTCGTAAACCTTGGATCGTAACAAAAGATAACGGTAAACACACGAGTGGACAACTTTCTCGAGATTTAAGGCATGATCGAGCACTGGAATCCAATGTCCTTTGAACTTTGAGCTCGAGGGGGTAGGGCCTTCCGTGGCCCTCTCGCAGCTGGGCTAACGGCTGCGGTCCCCACAACTGCACCGCCCATTCAGCCTTGCTATTTGATAAGCATCAATAAGACTGGACGAACGCTTTCGAGTTTTCATTCGCATAGTCGAAATCCGTCTTGTATTCTGCGAGGAAGAATATGGAGGATGTATCTATATGATTCGTGAAGTGTACATGTATATGTATTGATCAAGTCACTCTATACATTGATTTTGAGCAAGGTCGCAAATTCTTGAAACTGATGTTATGACAGATTTTTGCAACAATTTTTTTTTCACTCGTCTATTCGATAAGCATGAATAAGGTTGGACGAATGCTTTCGAGTTTTCATTCGCATTTGTCGAAATCTGTTTATGTTCTGTGAGAGAGAATATGGAGAATGTATTGATTAGTAAAATATATTCATCAAATGACTATCGGTTTTGAGAAAAAGCCAGAAATTCCTAAAACTATGACGTTATAACAGATATTTGCAACAATCTCTTTTACTCGTCTATCTGACAAACATGAATAAGACTGAAGGAACGCTTTTCGAAATCCATCCTATACTCAGGGATGTATATATGATAGTAAAATATATTGATCGAATGACTCTATATACATATATAGGTTTTGAGTAAGGCCACAAATTTCTAAAACTGGTACGTTATGACAGATTTTTGCAACCATCTCCATTTTACACTCGTAACATCGACCGAGTATATATATCGACACCGGTAGAGCGATAATTTAACTCCTCGCCAGATTCTTAAAGACCCGCAACACCATTCGTTCGCTATTTTATGGAATTAGGCCTCTGCTTCGATTTCAGTACCGCGCGAGACAAGCTCTGATCTACATAGCACTCGTAAAAGACGTCTGCGAGTAATAAATGTTTTTCATTCCCTGGAACACTGTCCCTATCAGGCACAATAATTAAGTATCGAACGATACGACTTTACAGTTGCAGTCTATCGTTCACAGTAGTCGGAGTACCACCTACCATACCTCGAAATACGCCAAACAACCTGCTCGATACGTTCGAGTCGTTGAAAATGTAAAACCGATCGTTACAGCGTCTTAAAGAAATCGTTAAATTTTATGGATTAAAATATGAGTTGTAAATATTCTCAACACCTCGCGGAGAATGCGGCTGGAGGTTCGGTATTTGATTAGTTGGCTGGAATTTATAATTTCACGCTGGAGATTTTCCAGGTGGATTTCTCAGGAATCGAACGAATACGTCGTGTGCCACTGGGAAGATTCGACCGATTGGAATAATTGCGTTAAAACTCGCGTTGAAATGGGTTTATGTCGATTCGAATGATTCGAGGGACGAGTCGCTCGTCTCTCTCTCTCTCTCTCGATTATCGGACATCGGAACGTTTTTTCCACATAGAAAACACGTTCTCCATTGGCAGTTCCAGCGCTCGGTAAGGGCACTCGCAAAAATCCAACGTTTTGCATAGACGCGATAACATTACACGCACACGTACACAAAGCACGCCTAGTTAGCCGGAATGACCGAGCGGCTTTCGCTCGAGCGCAGTCTCGGCAAACGTGATCTCCAGTCAATATTCAGACGGCAGGTGCGCGTCACTTGCTATCGCGTCACTTTAATCGCAACTACGTGATTTCATTAATGAACCGAAAGAATGGAAACTTTGAAAGCTTTTCCACACACGTAAATAGCTCGTATTTGAATAAAGGAAAAACAAAGTAGAGCTTGATGCTGTTTCTTATGAATTTCACGTTAATTTCATCGGTGTAACGTTTACTATATATATATATCGACAGGGGATTTCCCAGTGGTGCATGGATTGCACCAGGTTATAACGATTATCCCGAAGCCAGTACTCGACGTGGAGTAAATATCGCCCGTTGGAAAACGTACACAGGCGCAGCTTAATTAGATCGTTTCGATAAAATTCATGATCGGAGACGCCTCGTAAAGATGTGACACACACACACACACACATAGAGACTCGGCCATACTGCATCGTTGCACAGCTGCTCTTCCGGGGCAAGTAGCAGGAAGAAGAAGAAGAAGAAGTCTTGATAAATTTCCAATGTCCCGTGAATTTCTCGGTGGTCTAGCTGGTTGAATTAAAGCTGACAACGCGATCCAACAGCCTCTCTTCGTTCCACCCAAAGTAACGAGATTTCCTCGCACACTGACGTGACTCGATACAGTCGAGCTGTGTAGCTGGAGGATCGAACGCCAAAGATTGTTCGTGTCCAAAGTGCGTTGATTGGATAAAAATTCATTATGGCGGTTGAGGAAGGTCATATATAAAACAGTACACATACACATATATATAATAAATTGAAGAAGCAGATGCGCTGATGGATCGGAAAAATTTGTCAGTGGGACAAGGCGAGTTTTTCATACGGCGAACCGCAAAGTACGCAAAGCGAGGGTTGCTCAGGGTCACGCACGGACGTACAATACAGAGCGGAGGAGTCTTCCCTTATTTCGACGAACGCGGAGCGCAGCGCGAGGCGAGGAGGACCCTTCGAGCGCTGGCGCTTCTGCTTCCTGGGGGAGCCACGGCCCCTTCGCACACTTGGAAAATAATTCTATTAGGTTATATCGCGGTCTGCGGGAATGACGCGCTCTCTCCCGCTTCCCTTTTGGCCCTTTGGCCCTGGAGGGTGGCTCGCGGTGGCCCTGTACTTTGTTACGAACGAGCAGAGGCGAAATCATTTCGCGACCCCCCCCCCCCCCCCTCCCCCCTTCTCCTACACACTTTGCTAGACTCCATCGTCATTCAACCCCACGCTTCGACCACGCTAATTCTTTTACTCCTCTCTCTCTCTCTCTCTCTCTCTCTCGGATTTGTAGAAATCAAATTTCACGCCGCGCTGCGTTTCAAAGCGTTCGCCACAATTTCCTATCATCTCCTTAATCTCGCTCCTAGCGAGAAGATAAATCTCCATAATTGTCGCACTCGATGAAAAATAAGGTTAAGCTGGTACGTTCTGGGTATTCGGATAACACGGGTTACCGCGGCTTTATCGTGGGGATGAAACGGTGGATGAGTAGGGGGGTAGGGAAAGAGACACAGGGTTTTATCCATCTTACGCGGTTGTCGCGTCAAGCTGACGCGCGATGTTAATGCGATATTTTTTCCCCTCGAGTCGCGCGCTACTCGTCCTGCGTTTCGGCTATCCTTCGGGATATGTGTGTGTATGCCGGAGGTGCGCGTGGTGGTGGGTGCTCGCCAGTATATCTCAGCCACGGTATAAATCAAGGATGGGCGGAACCGACATGCTGAGACACCGTAGAGGTTGGAAGGAAACTCTCTCTCTCTCTCTCTCTCTCTCTCTCTTGGAACAACGCCTCGAGTTGGATTTATCGCGAAGGAAAACCAACTAGACTTTGAAAAACTCACCCCGATATACTTATCACTTTCCTATATATATATATAGCTTGTTTATCATTCGGATATCAGAGCCAGATAATCGATATTACAGCGAATAATCGATGCTACGAATTAAGCAGTGATCATCCCAGTTTTTCACTCGTTTCCCGCATCGAGCCACACGCCTCGATCCCAAAGCGACGCAAACGCACACGCAGGTATATACACGTTTATTTCCCGCGTGATTTCACTGGCGATCGGTAGGCGTAGCCGAGCGCGAGCAGCGGCAAATCAGCTGTTCTTTTCCTGCCTCTTTTGCCGCCACTTTGCCAATCCTAATACGCGTTCCAATAACCGCGGCTCCTAATAATCATCATTTCGCTTGCGTAATTAATCGCTAAACGAGCCTCTCGAACCAGTCGGTGCTACATATATATGTATACTCAGGTTCTAACCTAATATTAAGAGATCCAGGGAATAGAGATATCGCGATATCCGATTTTATGAATTTTCTCTGCATGAAATTGCAGTCCTCGACTGTTATTAAACGTTTAGCAAAGGAAATGCGTTGCTTGTTTATTTGCAGAGGTAATATATATATATATATATATATATATATATATGTATGTGTGTGTGCTAGAACTCGAGACAAACGATGCTGCTGAGCAGAACTGGTTATCGCGACGTTATCGATTCCGGAAGTGCATTATCAAAAGGGACTCGCGTTTCTATTGTGGAATTCGCGCGAACCCATCATGCATCGGGAGTCCCATGAGTGTATATAGCTATATATGCGTATTCCTGCTCACATATCACTCGACATCGCCTCGATGATACGCCTCATCTCGCTCTGCTTCCATTCAGTATATCCATTTCGCTGTCTCGCCCTTGATACACTCGACGATCGTTCTCCTCTTTGATCAAATTCTTATCGACTTATTATTGCGATGTGTGTGTGTGTGGGATTGTGTTGCCGAATAACTCGCAGTTCTACTATTAAAGTTATTCACTCGGACCACGTGCTTTATGTATATATGTATTCCAGTAGAGAATAAATTTTTCAAAATTTTCACCATTAGACCTGACATACGCCTCATCTCCCTTTCTCTCTCTCTCTCTCTCTCTCTCTCTCTCTCTCTCTCTCTCTCTCTCTCTGCTTTCATTCAGTATATCCATTTCGTTGTCTCATCTTTAATACACTCGATGATCGTTCTCTTTGATCAAATTCTTATCGATTCGTTATTACAATGTGTGTGTACACTGAATTATGTTGCCAAACACCTCGCAGTTCTATTATCAAAATTATTCACTCGGACCAAACACTATATATATATATATATATACACCGCTGATGTATCTCTCACTTATCTAAACAACCACAAGAACACCCTTTACATACATATATATATATATATATATATATTCCAACAGAGAATAAATACCGCGAATTTTTCACCATTCGATCAAACTACATTCTAAAGCACGTCGATCGAGCCGAGGAAATACCATAAAGCGCATTCGAATTGCCGAGTTTATCCCGACCATTAAGCCGCGCGGAACGCGCGAAAACACTCGGGTCGCGATCGGTAAGAGAGAAATAAGATAAATTTTAATTTCTCTCACGTTGACATTTAGAGTCATTTAAAGATCCCCGAGTCTCCGATTTCAAATGTTCGCCGTAAATAAGATAAGGGGATTTTGCGAGGTGGGTTTTCCGGAGGAGAGGTTCGCCGGTGCACACGCGCGCGCTCAGGATTTACCGGTATTAGCGGTGGATGCACGTTGGATGGAGTCGAGTGCCTTGGGAGAGAAATATCCGGGCGAAAAAAGAATGCTAAACTATCGGTGTACATGAAACGTTAGGGATCGCGGCATAGAGGACTCGGTGCAGCCTGGGGTGAAGGTACGAGCACACACACGCGCGCAAACACACTGTTCCATAGATGAAGAACATTAACATGTGCGCAGGGCGTCTTGTTGCATGCTTTGCGAGCGATGCGTGACAGTATCTGGCTCCGTGAGCAAAAGCCAACGCGTGCACCACCCTCCAACTTCCGGCAATGCTTCGGTAATTATAACACCGACGAAGCATATAAAGAGGAGGGGGGGGGGCACGAATTCAAACACAGCAAGAAGATTCTTCTTTAATTCTGCCAACGCACCATCTCACCTCTTATTTTTAATAGACCGTCCGCTCGTGCACGCGCATCTCCTCAGATATCAGATATCCCCCTAACACCACACAGCCCCCCTAATGGCTTCTCCATCCTCTCGAAATTACCACGAGCCACACAGCCTACATTTTTCCCCCATCTGATTTCAACGACAACCGCGAATAACATCACGCGAAATCTCACCGTGAACGCTCTCGCTCGTAATTGACTGTTTAAAAAGCGGTATATACGGGGGATTAAGTTTTTATGGCTGCGATTCTTCGGCCAGGACGCTTGCCCTCTTCTAAGGTCGAGCGGTGGTCGATCGTTCGGTTGGTATACGGGAAGCTGTTGGGAGAGCCGAGAAATTCGCTCGGTTGAGGAGAGACTGCAGGGGGGGGGGGGATATTGTCACCCAGCGATACGCAAAAAAGTAAAAGGTGTCGCGCAGCATAATGGAAAAGTCTGATAATGAAACGTTTTTGCGATGTGTGGTTGCAAGTACCTTGGAATTAGCCACCGCGCGGGCAATTATTTAGCCGTGACAAGATTGTGAAAAGTAGTCCCGATAACCGTGCACGCGTGCTATATATATATATATATACAACGTAGCAATCAAAGCGTTCGCGATAGATGCTTAACCCGCGCTACGCACCTTTCCTAACGACCGCGCAGTTTTTTACCGGCCCTTGCGCGCGGAATAATCGCTGAACGAGCGAGCGTAGAGTCGCGGGTTAATAAGGAGCAAACCCGAGGCGCTGGACAGCTCCCGACGACGGAATGCAAATGGAACCGATGGGAAAAAGGAAAAACTGGCCGCGTTGAGTCGTTCGGCGAACGTTGCTTTTCAGCGTCGCGCGGGAAATGGAAAAGACTCGTATAATGTGTCGCGTAACCGCAATTTCATGGTGTAAACTCTGTGGCGCCCGAGGTCTAGTGTCCTGCAAGCGTAGGAAAAGTGGAGAACCGATGGGAAGAAGGAAGCTCTTCAGGGTCCTCTTCAGGGTCCTCTTCAGGGTCCTCTTCAGGATCGGATCGTGTCGGATTAGCGAAATATCGATCCTTTGATTACCATGCTGCTCTCTAGTATCGACCGTGAGACGAGAAAAAGACACCGTTCGTGATGGATAACAATTTTCTCTGCATTTTTTCGCGGAAACCTGCATATATATGCTTTACGTGTGACTAAGTAGGTTTAATCATAGCGGTTGAAAGTCTTCGAAATGGAGAGGCGGAAAAACATCTCCAGGAATGAAACGTGACAATTCACTTTTCCCATGCCCGTACCACATGACGCTATATATCCCTCGCACTTAAGAGGATCACGTTGCGGCTAAGTCAACATCTCCCGCTCTCGCTTCGCCTCTCGATCCGACTGCGGTCTGCTCGTCCCGCCAATTGCGAGCGCCCCGCGATTCCATTTCTTTCTTGACACACTAGCACACACGCGCGCACCTCGAAATTAAATATGCAAAACCAAAGCTCCGTCTCCCGAAGAATCCTGCTAAATGTTTAACGCGAATTTATCTTCCAATCAACTCGCGCAAACTTCCAGAATTTAATTGAAATCTGCCACTTCTTTGAACTTTGACCTTTCGTCAAGTTTTTCCTCGTATACATATATGCAATACGTATATATAATTGATCGTGAAATGGAGAACGCTCTTTATTATTTTACTTGAGAATTTCCTCTTGGAGGATTAAGGATGGAGTGAAGGGTCGATCGACTGTGTATGGTGAGAGAGTGGGTGGGGCGGAATGAGAATGAGAATAGAGTAAGGGGAGTGGAGGGGGGGGGGAGGTGGTGGTAGAAACGCGTGGACGTTGATCAGGCAACACGGCTCTACGAGGGTGTTGTTTCGGACGAGGCTCTTTAGCCTCGTGGATTCGCCACTTTTCGCTCAAGCGACAGCTCCATTAACGCTCACCGCGGGTAACCGCGACCCCGTGCGAATCGCTATCCTTCGCAAACTTAGCCTCGCGCGCTCACCTTTTTATTTTCTCAGACCTGCGCGACGCTGCCACGTTCGACCGGCTGAATCCACATTCGCCATTCTTCTCTCTTCGTTATTTACATACACCACACTGTACTTTCCTAAACCACGCAATGATTTTTGTGAGATAATGTCAATCGATTAATTCGCAGCATTTGCTCATTTTAACGTTCGCGTTAAAATTGTATCTTGGAAGATTTTTCTCTCCGCACAGCGCAGTTTGGCGCAGGTTTGTGGGATCCGCCGACGAGAATCGCTCGAAGGAAGAAAAAAATCGGTGTAAGAGAGGGGGGGGGGGAGGGATGGTTGGCGCGTAGTCACATAAGCGTGACGAGAGCAAACAGCGTTAGGTTTGTGGTGTAGGAGGTTGAAGGGAGAGGGGGAGGGGGGGGGGGAAGGGCCGCCACTTAACCCATTCCCGGCGGGACAAAGAAAGCCAGGGCACCCTCGCGTCAATGTCTCGCGAATCGAAAATCGCATTACAGTCGGCGAGAAAGCAATCTCTGCCGACACGCCCGGCGAATAAGAGTCTCGCGGCGATATAAAATATGCCGCTGCCTGGCAAACTTTTCCCTCCCTCCCCCTCCCCGACCTAACCCAAGAGGAGGGAGGGGGGTTACTCTCAAAGAAACTGACGAAACGAACGCCGGAACCCTTTTGTCCTCGTGAAAATGTCCCCTTAAAAATGATCATTCCCTCGCGAGGCAGACTTTGATAGCCACCGGAAGTGACGAGAGTGCCTTTAAAGCAAACTCCGCAGCGACGTCCTACGATAAACCCGATCTAGCCTCTCGCGTCTATGGATAAGAGCCAGCCAATCAGACTGGCAAAAACCGTAATATTCCTCGTCTTACCGTGCACCGCTCTAACCGGAAGTCCCTCATCCACAGCTTTTTCGTCGAATTAATTCTCCAGTCTGCTGTACGTATAAACTCACCTTCTACCCCCTCTCTTCCCTTGCACAAAATATATAACACTGTACAGATCTCGCGCGTCTCTTCTCCCGTACACTCTATATATATATATATATATGGTTAATACCGAGGGCCTTTATACGCGAGAGGATGAATTTTCGTATAATCCTGGAAGGAAAAATTGGTGGAGGGACTGGGCGGGGATGAAGTAATGGTTGCGTTGGGAGAAAGAGAGGGTAGGTGGAGGGAGAGTGGGGGGGGGGGGGGGGGGGATAGCTCTCGACCGAGCTGACATTTGGTTACTGACATTTTCACCCCGGGGTTGACGTCGGGCAACCCTTTGGCGTTACCCGCGCTCAATCACTCCATTGTCTCGAGCGGTGCTCGTTTTATGCTCGCGTCAACGCTTCATTATGGGGCCCCAAGTCCGGTCGACTTGGCTTCTATAGCCCACGTGCTCGCCGCATTGTCTATCCCAAGAATATATTACGCGCCCACACGATCGCTCTGAGCGCACCTCGCTCCACGCGAATCCTAGCGTCGACCTCGGAAATCGCGCGCTACATATACATACATATATAGATATACCTACCCATAGCCCTAGGCAAGGATCGATCCCAGATCTGCAGATATATCCAACCCAAACCCATTATACCTTTTTCATACCAGCCACGAGCCCGGAAGAGTCCCCCCCCCCCCCCCGACACTTCGAACAATTCGATTTTCAAGAAGACCGTCGCTCAGCCACTCTGTCACCGGGTCACCAAGAGTCTCTCCTTATCGGTCATCGATTATTCCCTCCACTGTTATTCTCATCCCAGTGAAAGTCGACGATCCTTATCACACAGTCGCTGTACATATACGCCGGTTTATTATTCCTCAACTTTAAACATTTTGACGATTTTACGAAAAATCCTCCCAGAACTCTCCACTGGTCACACACACACACACACACACACACACACATATAGTGATTACGAGCGTTCGTAGCTACCCACTGCCAATTAATTACGGTATAAAGTGGAACGTACCCGATTAATTACAGGGCTACGGGATCGACTGGCGCATAATTGACATTGTTGCCGCATTGTTTGCCATGGTCACTGAATTTATCAATAGGTTGGCGAGCACTCGACATTCCCCGGACCACGGCTCCCCCTTTTCTCTTACGGGGTTTTCATAGTTCAACGAAGGAAGATAGGCGCACAGCACTATGTGGCGTAACGCGCGGATTGCAACGATACAACGCGCGCCACGTTGCTGCTATTATATTCTCTCGCACAGCGCATCGCTCGCTTGGTCCTTTCACCACCACGCTGTATCCTCTCCACTTTCGACGACCGCACTCCCCTCGTAAAATTCGCGGCAAACGCCAGCGTCCGAATCTCGCTCGACGCAAGATAAATACTTTCACCTTACATCCCCCCTCCCCCCCCCCCCCTCTTTCAGCCACATTCTATACAGAGCGGAGAAACTTTGTTGAATTTTCACAGTATCATCTGCGACGAGCACTCGAAGCACTCGCAAGACTGCTTCTCGTTAGATTTAATGCACTTTCCTCGTTTCATCTTCTTCGAGCTGTAAGTTTTTCGAGAATTAAAAGCCACGGTGGTGGTAGTCGAGGTGGAAGGTTTATTCCGGTGGTTTTAATAGTTACACGACGATGTCGAGCGGTACCACCGCGTGGAAAATCCACGGGGAAAACGAGCTTTCGCTAATCCTCGCCTCTATGTTCGCAAGCGACCCTCGTGTTCGGGATTTAGTCGAGCAGCGGTTCTCCGTGTCCGGCGATTAAGCCGCATCCAGGCAAACGGGAAACACTCGACCCGGAGGTTTCGCGCTGCTCGGAGGACTCGCAATTATTTCCGCGTGATTCGCCGAGGAGGCTCGCACTGCGAGAGTATAAATCTCGTGACTTTTTGAGTCGGAAGGATCTCGATGGATCTTCCGGAATAAAAGACGAAGGGAGAGCACGATGGTCGCTTATCGGTTCGATAATGGCGCTGGAGAACGCGAGGCGCTTGGAGGGGGAAGCAGCAAATGAAATAAAAGTAGCGTGCGGAAAGGAAGAGGAGTGCGACGCCGCGAACCCTCTCAGACGGATTATGACACGTAGAAAGTTCACGACCTTTTGTCTGGCGCTACCCTTGCACGCCGAGCTCTCCGGGTATAATCCTCTAACCGGGCCGTTATGCCGCTGTTGACATTTAGGCCCCCGGTACTCCAAACTGGTCCACGTTCCTCGCTCAACGAGGTTTCTCCCTGGGCAGAACAGAGACGCGGTGCTAAATAGGTGTGTACGAGGAACCCATACTTGTCGAAGAGAGACAAAGACATTGAGATACAAAGCGTCGATGTATATCGTTTGGAATAGGAAACAGGAAGCTGTCTTGCTTTCGGGCGAAGAAAAAAGTTGACCTCGGTACCTGCTCGGGGACTACCTGCTGGTGAAAAGGGGAAAGGGTGAGGGAAATGGGGTTGATGGACGGAAAGAGGAACGGGGGAGGGTTTGGCGAAAGGCTTGAAAGAATAAGGAAGGACGAGTGAACCGAATGCGGCGTAATGGGATTGGCATTGTTGGCATTAACATGACAATGTCCTCCTAAACGGGACGCATGTATACGCGGGCAACACCTATACTCCTCTAAGATCCCCACTGCTCTCTCGACCGCTTAAATACGTGTCGGGACCGATGCGTATCCTGATAGGCCGGAGCGTCTCTAAATACGTGCGTTGTTATGATAATTATCGTGTGCCCCCGTGAGCGCCCATTATGCCGCGAGAAGGCACATCCTCACAATATTGTGATATCCGATATACCGAGCGCGGTCTCCCAGCGTTTACACGCATTTCTATACTCACCCCCCCCCCCCCCCCTCCTCTTTACCATTCGGCTGGGCCACACCGTGCATTCTATGTACTACACATTGTGAAAACCGAGCGCATTCATTTACACCCATTTACGCCCAACCAACCGTCCCGTCCTGGAACGGAACCATCTCTCCTTCCTTCATGAGAAACACGGCTAATAAGCAGCAGAGTGAAAAGCCACGATTCTCATTCGTGGAAGCTCTTCTCGATGGATCGATTCATGGATTTGTAATAGGAGAAAACAATTGAAGCTTTATTTGAGATTTTGTGTATTGTTTATCGATGGTTTATGAATAGTAATTTGTGAGTCATGATTTTGATGGTTTTTTATTGCATATTTAGAGTAAGGTTGGATATACATAGCTAAAGGACTGACCAATCTCTTACCAGACTCCTCTATTGAATGGCTCGAATAATTGTATATTTACTTTCCACAGGAACATACTCTTGAATTTATGATCGCATTGTTGCAATCTCGGTTCGAGCTCGCGTGGCTGGCTGGTCGTTAAACTTGGGTGAAGGCGTGTGCTGGTGCCTTGGAATATTATGATATCCCTGTGGAACGGTACGATCAAAATTGTTGCTGGAAAACCACTCTCGTTTATACTCCTTTTGGCACGACCAACCGTCGAGAGGATCCGGTCGGCCGGTAAATCTCCACTTCAGGAATATACCAGAAACGTCCTCGTGTCTCGTTCCAACGTCCTTCGGCGAACCGTTCCTCTTCGATCTTGCATTCGTAAACTGTACAAACGCGAATCGAAGAGGACGATGCTGCTCGAAACGATTCGCTTGGCACCCTGAAGAACCCATAAATCCCACCCCACTCTTCATCTTCTGATTAATGCCTTCCTCAAGGTCAACCTAACATATCACGTTCACCAAACGTTCCTTCAGGATCTCGTCAGTTTCCAAATCCTTCGCACAAATTACCCACGAGGACTCTTCAGGTTCCATCAGAACAAAAAGCACGGTCTGCGTTGTATAAACCGATCGACGAGGGAGGATAGCGTCGATAACGAGGCTGTTCGCAATTAAAGGGGCTTGATTAGCCAGTCCTCCCGCCATTACGATTCGATTCTACGAGGAATAAAGCGTTACGACGTTGTCGAAACGAGCCAACGTCCCTACAGCAACGCCTTTTCCTCCCCCCCCCCCCCCTTTACAGTATATAACTTCTCGCGAAATGCTCGACCGTCCACCACCCTCCACCCTCTTCCTATGTCATACCTTGAGCAACGTCCACGGGAAGTTTGAGGCGCCGGAACGCACATCAAAGCCGTAATTAACGTCGCTATAGCAATTAAGCAGCGAGGGAATGTCCGAGCTGCGTCGACCGGAAGTGTCTCATAGCTTAGAAACACCCGTTCGAGAAGATCGTTCCTACGTACATATCTCTGCGAATTCGTTACAAACCCATCGAATATGCTTTATTCTTGACGATGCCGCGGGAAAATGTAGGATCGTTATTCCCGGAATAAAAACGGTTTATCTTAGAGCAGGACCACGCGAGCTTGTTGTGGAAACTGTCAGGGTGGCCGCAGAGGCGGGAAAATCAAACGATCCATTAATAAAGCGAATGCGCTGCGCCGCACGGCGAAGGTGCTATAATAAAGTCATTTAAATGGATCTAGTTCCTTTTTTTCAGCGATTAGTGCCTCCCGCCTCGTTCATATCCATATCGAAGAAGCGTGATATTTTTCGTGGCGACAGTCGACCGTGTAATTATCACGTCGTCTATCTTCCCTCTCATCCCCCCCCCCCCCTCCCCCTTTATTATCCAGCGGTCCGTCGCGCGATCGTGGCAAAAAAGCCAAAATAAATATGATATACGGTCGTTTGGCAAAAACGCAGCCCAACAATTTTCGCATCGCGGCCTTCGAGCTCGCGCTTTACGACCTCAAGAAGCAGGACTTTATAAAGTTGCCAAATTAATTGCCGTGTCTCGAGCGCTCTCGCAATCTCCTCCGGCGAGTAAGTATACGCGCAGCCTCTCTCAGTGATTTTCCAATAAACAATATTATCTCGAATGAGGTTCCGTGTAGAGAAACATCGAGGCGAGATTTAATCCGTTCGACGATAGTGGGAATCACCGAGAGAATTGCTATTAAATCAATTGCTCGATTGTACATATATACGAGTATCCATTTTCTCTCGAGTCCCATTGGTTATTAAAATCGTCGAAATATACTGGATAATCATACAAAAATTGATCAGTCCGAAGATTCTCAAATTTACCCAAAAATTTCTTCGCTCTTCTCACGAGTCCCTTACTCCTGTCAGAAAAGACACGTGCGCCATATTTTCAGGATATCTCTGGAATATTCCGTGAAGGAAGCTTTCGGTAGGTTCCGCATCGCAGGTGGTTCGATCCGGCACGCGTTAATTCCCACGAGAGATTTGCTTTGCCCCTTATTGGTTAACGCTCGCGATACCTGTCCCACGGGGTGATAAAGTACCCCCCCCCCCCATCCCCCGCAGGCATCACCCTCCGGTCAGTTGTTTTCCCAGCGGAAAGTCCACCGTGCTTCGGGCCCTCTCACACGCGGCGCGGACCTTGCGAGCGCGCAGATAGGCCCGTAGCAAAGATAGAAGCCATTAATGTAAGTCACCTGCTACAAGACGTGAATTAAGCACGGTAAATTATACCTCCGCGAGGCCTGCGTATATACTATATATATATACCGCTATAATCAGAAGTTATCGAGTGTGATCGTACGCGCCTGGACGATCGTAATGAACTTCCTCCGCACCACCACGAAGATCCACTCTTTCCTTTTCTGTCGCGTCCCCTATGAATCCTTCTCTCCTATCTCGACCGCGCGTCCAACCTCTCTACTCCCTCCCCCCCCCCCCTTTATCCTACACTCCACACACTTTCCTGAAACTCGTACCGCAGCGTCCAAACGCGTTCTAATTTTTAACCCTGTCGACCGAGGAAACTTAATTTATATCGCTATATAACGCGGTGAATATATCACTGAAGAAGTACGCTGTATTTATTAATCCCCGAGTCGCGTCTGGATGTTTATGAGAAACGGTTATCCAGTATTTTTTTATCGTATTGTAAAAATTTAATCGTTTGTCTCATGTAATTTTTTTTAATGGAAAATCAAACGACGCGAAGCGCGTGTGTGCAGAGGCGAGGGGAGTGTGTTGGTGTGCGAGTCGAAGAAGTAGATATAGAGGAGGAGGAGGAGGGGGGGGGGCAGGGGTGGAAAGAGTTAGGAGTCGCAGCGCGAGATTCTTCCATGCCCTTCGGAAATGTCGTATAGCTGTCGGGTTGCGCGGAGGCAATATTTCACGGCGGTAGGTCCGCCTGTCCTCCTGCCCCCCCCCCCCCTACAGCCCCATCCCGCCACGCCACTTTTCAAGCAGTTTTTACGGAGTCTCTCGATCTTTAATCACAGCTCGACCTTCCATTGTCAGTGACGTCACCTCCGACTCAGGAAGGGTGCTCAGGGGATGCTTTGTGTCGGGCCTCCGCTGATCCCTCTCCGCGTCATTTGTCTCCGGACGCCTTATTTGTACTCCAGCCATACAGGGCCGAAACTCTCGCAGGTACCCCGCCTAAAACCACTCGAGATTCTTACAAATTCTAAAAGATCGACTCCTCATTTCCCACCGATAACGCAATTTCGATTACGAGTCGATAAGAGCGCTGCCTCTCGACGATGCTCCGAGGTTGTGATGGCTGGAGATCTCGGGTTGGGGTGTAAGGGGATGGTCGGAAGAATAGGCGGTACATATATATATATATATATATATATAGTGAATTTCCGGAATAAAGGACCCGTGACTTTTGCCGAAGGATATAGACAGATGGAAGGAGCAATCCGTGAAAGTTTGACTTCCAAGTCGGAGTGATCATAACGGGGGCTTTAGGACTGCGGAAATCCTTGCATTGTGGAGAGCGCAGATTTTTCGCGAAACTCTTGCTGAACGGGCAATTTTTTCCCTCCCTCGTGCCTTTTCATCATCCTCCCACAAATTACTCTTTCGCGATACGCTATATATATTTGTATACATTATATCGTGATGTATGTACGTGTTCGGTGGGATTACATCGGGATTTGAAACGATGGATGTAATATTGCGAGGTGGATTATTATTTTGTTAATAAAGATGTCATATATATGTTGGGTGGCATATAACGGCGGCATTTATCTTTGAGTCATCGGGCCCCTCAAGAGTGTCGTCATCGAAGCTACTTATCATCGTTTCGGTGCATCGTCGGGAAGCGGCTGATCATAGGGATATTTCGTGGAGAACCATCGGCACCGTTAGAAAATCAGACGAGAAGCCCTCGACTCGAAATTGAGATTAATAGGCCGGCAAAGTCGGTTGGATTCTTTTAATCAACGCCCGTAATTGTACAACCTAAAGGCGGAATATATAAATAACCTTCTCGGTGAGTGAAAATTAAAGAAAATTGCTTCTCATTGAAAAAATTCAAAATTTTATTATTTATTTAACTGTTTATCGCTTTGATCCTTGAAACGTGTTTCTTGTAACGTGGATGCAACGTGGTGGGTGGCGTATTTAAACGAACGAATCTGTAGATTAAAGACCCTTATTAAGCGCATTATGGGAGATTTCAGTCTCTCAGGTTTAATCCTGAAGTTGATAGGGAAATTGCAAATGTCGCGTGGTGGTTGTTGAAGAGCGACTCTTGCATTTTTCCTACGTTTGTCTTTTGCAAGAAAAATACAAAAGATAAAAAAAGTAAAACACTTTGGTATTGGAAGAATTCAATGAAAATCGAAATATCCAATCAGCGTTCGATAACGATATTGAGTATACGATACTATATATAAATATGTAAAGAGGACGAGGTGAGAGACGAAGGGTGCGTGGCATAAAACGTAGTTTAAGATCGTTTAATTTATGGTGGCGCTCAGTCGACGAGGCGCCACGGTATTTAATAGTTAACGCATGCAGAGGAGCAATAAGGAGAGAAACATAGACGCCACTCAAGTACTCAACGGTATTATTCGAATTGATGCGGTGAATTGGCAGTGACGACATCGCACAGCCAATCCGACGGTTTGTTTATTGGTCGCGCGTTGGCGGATTCCTTGCGGACCGCTTTAATTGACTCCCCGTCAATAGCGAATGAAACAAATACATTGCCTCCACGCAGCCTCGCAGACTCTCCTTAGCTCTTGCTTCTTCAGGGTCACGACAAGTGGCCAACTTGCTAAGCGCTTTACATATACAGACAAATTTGAATTGGACTTTATGTTTCGTAACTATCAAGACTGCCTATTAATAATTACTCAAACTTTTGCTTCAATCAGCTCCAATCAAGGAGCTCCAAACCGTTTTAAGCTTATATTTCCCTATATATATGTGTGTGTGTATATATATACTGTTATTTCACTAGATTAGCATATATGGGTAGCACGAGATTTTTTTATATTTGCACAAGCGAGTATTATTTCGGAATATTGGCAAAAATATTGTGGATTCTCGAAAATTTGATTGAAGGGGGGAATATCTGGAGAGAATATAGGGTGTGTTCCGGATTGGTGATTCTATGGTCGAGTTCCGGATGGTATCGATGGAAGGTTCGGAGAATTTTCCATGTGCGGAGTGGCTTGGACCGTTGCATAGATTGCGCCTGGAATGGGAATGCAGATCCGATTATTTCCATACGTAAGCATAATGGGCCATTACGCGCACGTGCTTACCACAAAGGAATCCGAATGTGGGCAAGATATAGGAGGCACGTAGCGGCAAGCTGGACGCGTGCAACTATATATATATGTATATACCGCAGGAGCGCCAAAAATGACGTATGCGTTTCGTTGGGTGCTCCTGGCAAAGGCCACTCTTGCCAATCACTATATATAGTTTCCTCTCTCGTGTGGTTTCTGCAGCTCCAGAAGCCCAATCGCTTATTCCCCTCTCCCTTTGCAAAGAGGAGATTGATGAGTCGGACCCTCGCAATCGACACATATAGTACATTCGTTCATGGAAAAACGCGAGAGAAAACCAATAATGAAATGAAACCAGTTGAATGAAGCACGCGCGCGAGAGCGAACGCGTATCGAGGATGTATTGCATATAGCGAGCGATATTGACGCAGAGGCCTGTTAAAAAAGGCAAATGCAGAAAGAAAACTGGAACGGACGGCACTCATTATTTATGCAACTGAATGAACGTATCAATGGGAACGCGTTTCGCGTACTTTTCCTCGTCGCATGGCAACTTTTTAATAAGCACGTGTGTTTTTTATTCCTCCGTTTTATTCATAATCGTGAATTAAATCTCGTGTTTTAATTGCGCGTATGGGAGTATAGGAACGAGATATCCGGTGTGTGGGCAGGAGCTACGTGCATCTGTGTAATGGTGAAAAAAATAGAGGGGGGCGACGAAAAGTTTGAAAATCATGGATTTTTACAAACGTGGCTGAAAGAACCTTGACAGGACGAGGGCGGATGAGTATTCGAAGGAGAGAAAGCGCGATGCTGTGGCGTGGGGAAAACAATAGTGAGAATTTTAATGCGCGCAAAAGCTCATCGTAAAACATTCGCAGTGCAGGAGCACTCCCCGGTGCTGATTAGTCTGACACTTGTATGGCCAGTGTCTCTAGTTGGCACGCATTCCGCGCCTCATTTCGCTGCGTGTCTGGTTGCCCAAGGGCAGTTCTCCACGGCAACCCCATGAGAGCTTTAAAACCCACCATGACACTCGCACACACACCTATATATGTATATATCTGCCTTTCATGGAACGTTACCCAGCACCAAACGTTTAATACCCTTCCCTCTTTTTTTTCTCACTTCTCGCTTGGTCCTTCAACCCTTGTATTTCAATTTCCTCGTCACACGCTCGTTGAAACACAGAAAAAACCCAGAATCAATTATTTTGTCAGATTGCATAATTTTCTGGAGAAAAGGAGCAGAGTTTCGAGTAATAAAGAGCAAGGATATAGTTCGATCAAGTTGATGCTGATGAAAGAGCGTTGCGGATAAAACGCTGAATCACTCGTGCAAGGCTCGCTCTTCCGGCTCAATCTCAGTCACTTTCTTACGCCTTGGCGTGTCCCTCTTTGCTCTCTTCGACTCGTTTTTCTCTCTCCTCCTCCCATAGCACTGCCTCTTCAGGGTCTGTCCGAGGCAACGAGCAACCGACACAGCGGTATACTCCGATGGGTAATCGGTCCTCTCCTCGCCAACTTTGCCCCACGATTCCACAGCCTTGGGTTGCGCCAAGCTAGATTCTCGACTTAAGTTCGCTAATCATGCCTCTGCTAATGGGCAGCAGTGATAATTAAGCCGATAATAAAGCGTAGGCGCTTGCTTCTCTTCCGTTGCTCGAGCGCGTGGTGGATGAAACGTT
The DNA here is from genome assembly GCF_024137725.1 of Prorops nasuta. Taxonomy (NCBI): domain Eukaryota; kingdom Metazoa; phylum Arthropoda; class Insecta; order Hymenoptera; family Bethylidae; genus Prorops; species Prorops nasuta. The sequence goes on along the minus strand of NW_027116811.1, from coordinate 4,483,213 downwards.
GCGCCACGCCACGCCATCAGCCGAGACGGAAGAAACCACGATTTGTTGCTTTATACCGTCTTGTCACGCAGAGATATGCTCTTTCTGACGATCGATCCCATGGCGTCGAGCTTACAGTTGGATGCGATGAATATTTTCTTTACTAGTGTATGTATATATGATACATGTACCCCCGCTGATTTCCTAGCCTAGAAATTTTTTGGTTTTAACGTACACATCAGTCTATGGATTGTTTGTTCGTTGATTGTCTTTCGTCATAACGCAACAATAATTTGCTCAGGCCACTGTATTGATAATTTTAAAGTAAGATTTATATATTCTACGAGCATACAAAATTTTAACGAGTATTTAATTATTTCGTTTCAGATGCCTGTGGCTTGTCGGACGTGGCGCATATAGAATCGCTGCAGGAGAAGTCTCAGTGCGCACTGGAGGAGTACTGTCGGACGCAATATCCAAATCAGCCAACGAGGTTTGGCAAACTCTTGCTACGACTGCCATCTTTACGAACGGTGTCGTCGCAGGTGATCGAGCAGCTGTTCTTCGTGAGGCTCGTCGGGAAAACACCGATCGAGACCCTCATCAGGGATATGCTGCTGAGTGGTAATAGCTTCAACTGGCCGTACATGTCCACGATGTGACACTCTGTCTGGAGGCAACTAGCTTCCGCATAATAATAATAATAATAACGATGAGATAAGGATATAAATAAGAATAATAATATCGCGAGAAAGCCAAGAGCACTCGAGGTTACTGGAAGAGTCCCGGAGAGCATCGAGCGGATTCTTGTGCACGCAGCAACATTGCGTCGTTCGACCCATCCCAGACCGGAAATGACGCGGATGGAACCTTGCTACAATCGCGTGACTCAAGAAGACTACGTTTCGTTATTACCGAACGCGGTGCAGACGCGGGCTGCCGTTCGGAGTGTCCGATAATGCGAGATAACCTTCCCGGTGATGATGAGGAGGAAGAAGAAGAAGAAGAAGAAGAAGAAGGATGGTAGAAAAAGCTAATTTTAATAAAGAATTACTGGCGAGACGACTGCCCTCGATAGAGAAAGATAGTACGTTAAACGCATCAGCGTTGTTAGATTATTAGAATTTTTGTACAGTGAGAGAAATGTTGTTTATTCGTGTATTGTTTACTTCGTCAAGTACGAGATAAGAAAGGCTCTGTTATATCGACGAGAATCCGAGGAGGAAAAAAACCTATCGTGTCCTATTTACGATTGATATTTTTTATACGATAACGCGAGTATCTCGATGCACATCAGTTTTTATTATTATTAAGTTTCTCTCCCCCCCCCCCCCCCCCTCCTTTTCTCATTGTTTTTAGTACATGCATGTATGTATCATTGTCGTCGCTAGTGGTTTACGAGGTATGCCACATGAAAATTTCAAATGGAAGGTTAAATTGATGTAAATGGGAAAAAGATGGGTCGAAAGGCAGCGCGAATCTTGGGTTTATCTCGAATTAAAAGGTTGATCATTAAGGAGCACCGGGGAAGAGTGTGTAGCGGGGAGAAAAGTGGGCGGGCGAGACGTCGTTGATTGCGCGCGAGGAGAAAGCTGTGAAAGAGGAGGAAGGAAGGAAGGGGAATGGGAGAAATGTGTATAAGTGTATAATAAAGACGTCGCCCGTTCAGAGAATCATCAGAGGCGTCAAGTGGCCCGACAGTATCAGGGAACATGGCTGGGCGTTAAAACTTGCTGCACTTAGCCACTCGAGTATAGTTGGATGGAAGTAATAAAAAATAAAACGTCAGCGAGGGAAGAAAGGGAGGGAAAAGGTTGTGCCGCGAGGAGAGGAGCTGGAGTCCCGAGGGAAATAGAAATCTTTTCAATTAGCATTTGTAATACTGGAGGATTTAGTCACTGCTGTAACACCGATATGCTTCCTCTGATAAATCGATGCTTACGAGTTTCAGAGTTTCCCCTCCAAAGTGCCAGCGTTTTTATATTATTATTACCGGCGGTCGCCGGTCTGCCGGACAATCTCGACCACTCGAATTTCGTCGATCGTAGACGCTTCTTTCTACCTCTCTCTTGGTTTTCTCCAGTTCCTGATCAAGAAAACTGCGTATGCTCCCACTTTTCTCCCTTGTGCACTCACTTTTGCACTCTTCGCTAAAAATTTCTATCATTTTATCGCACGAAGCTTGTTGGTTGTGTTTTGAAATATATCAATTTAATTGGGTGTGGAGGATCGAGAAAGTGTTAAAGCTGTATGGTTGTTTCGTTTTGTTGAAAAAGCTCATTTTACGGAAGCGTCGGTACAGTGAGTTGATAATTGCATCGAGTGTGAGTCGTGCGACACTGTGTAAAACGAGAGAATGATAATGTAAAGCCGTAAAAAAAATTGTAAGCGTAAAGTAACCGCGGGTCATTGGCTGTCAACCAGGAAGTTGTGAAATTTAGGAAAAATGAATCATATGTTTTTGTAATGAGTATACGTTTTCTTTTTATGTAGCAGCGATTTCACTTATAAACTTTAGCATTTAATATCAACGAGGAAAAATCCTACTGCGACATGTTTACTTACCGTGTTATTTTTAGTGCTATATTTATTATTGAGGGCTCTCGTTGACCGAACGCTGCGAGCAAATGCACTACCGCAGAGCCTAGAAACGCGATTCAGCGATCTAGATCTACCGATGGATCGGCACGTGACTTTGATCGTAATAGGGTTATCCGAAGCGTAAGATCAAGCGTAGATGACAATACTTCTAATTACCATCGATCGTTGCATCCTGTAAATATTATTGTAATAATAATATATTTTTATCTCTCGACTCCCGCTGAAATGCGAGTCGAGAGATACGTGTAGCGATTAATACTATGACACGATGAGTTTTCTCTTTTTTTTTTAATCCCTTTTGTTTATTTGGTTTTTGCAAAATGCCGGTGCTATTGCATATATATATATATATCGTACACCGACGCCACCCAGTGACGATCGTAACGCGAGAAACACTGGATCGATCACCACGAGGCAACGTATCTTAATTTCGTAAGGAACGCTTCGATCCACGACATTCTACACTACTATTTTGTAACTTCCAAGAGTCAATCATTCAACGCGCGAATGACATTTTTAATTTTGTCCAAAAATTATTCCTTGCATTTTCTCGCATACTCCGTATATATGTAACTCGAAAATCCCGCTTGCCTCGCTGCGCTGGGAGATACGCTATTACATTTCGACAATATTCCAGTTGATCCACGAACCTGATGAATCGATGCTTTGAAAAACCTGAAGGAGAGAATGAAGAAACGTGACGAGTGTAAGAAAAACAATCGACGCTCTCATCGCTAGATTATTAATGTGTTTTCTCCTAGGATGAACAATAATGATAATGATAATTCAAATAAACAACGTAATAATAATAAGATGAATAGTAATAATAACGATAACGATAATTAGAATAAAAATAATGATTAAAGTAGACCTAATAGCGATAAGAATAATAGGAATAATCTTACTTAACAACTAATTAGTAGCGTGGAATGATTAAGATAGAGTGCGAAGTAATGTGATATATGTATGTACGTCAAAATTTCAATCCGATCTTTTGAGAGGAAAGGTGCTTTTTCTATACTATATAAATATTGTAAAATATCTGGACTCGGCGCGTTGTATAGGGTTGTCTAAATGATATTAAAGGAACAAAAGTTGAAATGCTATATAATAGTATAATAAATGTGGCAATATCGAGCTAGTTACTTATAGTGGAGCACTTAGGGGTATACGGGATAATACTAATATTTTTAAGCAACGGTCGTTTCTTCGAATCAATCTTTTTTCTTTTTGTAAGGAGACTATCTCGAGCAGAATCCAGCTATTGATACTAAAACGCATCATTGTTTGATACGACACGACGTAGCATCGAATAAAATAATTCGGTAAAAGGACAAACGTTGCACGATGCATTTGCAAAAATTTTATTAATTAATAGCGATTCTAAAATTTTTTTTATTCGGTATCTACTGCACACATACCTATACAGTACTTAAATATCGCAGGCACGAAGGATATGATTTCAAGGTACCCTCGTTTGGCGAAACAAAATTCTCTCGCAGACCTATACCCATATATAAATTGGAAACGTGGATGGATCTTTCTCGAGATTTTCTCCAAGGATGGAAGCAGTTGCTCACAAAACTCGAAAATGTATTATACCTATATAACGAACGATATCTCGCCCGTGTATGTATGTAAGGGCATACAAGAAAACTATACATAGTTATGTATAAAAACATGAACATTTTTGTATAAAACGTGTACATAATTAATATATATGAATATAAATATATAAATATATATAAATTACAAAGAATTATAAATATATAAATAGATATATTATATCGAATCTCTGCGTAGGACATCACTACGATGATAATATTATTAATAATATAACTCTGTCGAGATAAATAACGATACATGTACGAATTAATGTATAATGCGACTGGTCTTTTTTTGCAAAAACTATAATAAGAAAATATCACGTTGCAAGTATTAAAAGAGTCGATTATATTTTAATTTCACCCAGGCCCTTTTCACCGCACACAGCTCCTGCATCACCTACTCGAGTGATTTATTTTACGAGGCACGAAAACAATTGCAATTTTCTTTTTCGTGCCACACACACACACACACACACACACACGCACACACATATATATATATATATATATAGAAACAGCAGTGCAATTAATCAGGAGGTTAATTGGTGGAGAAGATGGAGCAAACCGAACCAAGTTAAAAGGACGAGGAGAGTCTAGTGCATGGCAGGAGTGAATGGAGAGACAGTGAAAGGGAGCCAGATGGGAGAGGAAAAAAGGTAAAAAGGGTTGAGGGTGCGCGAGGTCACGATCGCAGACAGAAGCCTGCGTGTCACGTCGGCCAGAAATCACTTCTTGCGTCGAGAGAAATTCGCTCGCCAATTGTTAATATTGAAATACGTACGTGCGAGAATTCCAAGCAGGTCGCTTTACGATTCACCGCGCGGTATATGCCGAGAGAAAAATAAACCAAACGAGCACTTGCCTTAAATTCCAAAAATATCACTAAATATATTTTCACCAGTATATATATATATATAGCGAAAACACCACTTTAATTCGGTTCTCTCGTTACACGCTGAATTTTCCGGGAGCCACGCGAGGGGGTAGTCTCCGGACGATGAAGGCACGAAGATTTTCCAACGAGCCACACACACACACACACACACACACACACACAAACCAACGGGCCGTGGTTAATAAGAGAGGGATGCCGAAGAAGGGGAGGATGGAAGAGGAAGGAGTGTAGGTACTGCGCGAGACACGTATAATTTCAGGATGAACCGATCCCGATGGTTTCGTGATGAAGCTAACATGAGGCGAGGATCACGAGATCTTAGCTTGCCCGTTTCTCGGGCTTCTCTCACGATCCGCGGTGGCTGTGGCGGTGGCGTTGCATACATAAATCGCGGATAAATCACGTCGAGACGGGCATGGCAGGCTGCGAGCATGCATGGAAAAGCAAAAACGGAGGCTCGAGGAGTCGCAGGCTCTCTGAAGAAGCCTCTGTACGGGACGAAAATGAAGCTACGGTGTATCTCGTCGCGAGGGATGCTTAGAATTTCGATAAATCTAACGTGGGACGCGTGGAATGGGGAGGGGAAGTGGGATCGTTCGGCGTAAATCGGTTGAGATGGAAAAGAACGGTCGTGGGCATGCGGGAGGAGTGCAAAAGAGGGGGGGGGGGGAGGTGTCGTGTGGTGCGAGCGATCTCTCGGAGCCGCGTGCAGCCACGGGTTGGCTCGTGGCCAAAAAAAAAGGGGAACGTCTTTCTTTTCTCAGGCTTGGAAAAAACAAAGCGCACTTGAGAGGCTGCTGACGGGCGCAGCGCGTGCTTGCCATGTCGAGGGCCGAAAGTTTCGACGAAGAAATTAATCGCTGCTCTTGCTGAATCGATCGCTCGACCGAGACATTCGTCATCCCTTGGCTACATGTGTATATATGTGTGTGTGTGTGTGCGTATGCACATATACTATAAGGTTTTCCCTTTATTAACCCAAAACTACCTTCTTCCACGTGTCAATTGGCCGAGCACGATCCACCAGGCGGACCAACCCTCCAGCAACCCACGAAGCTTCCTCTCGAGGATCCTGCAGGCGAATCCTATAAGAGGAAGATAACGCCTTTCATGCCTTACGTGCTTTTACGAGCGATCGTAAACGGACCATCTTGTCACGTGGCTTTTGATTCTTTCCTTCCCGGTTCGATGACAATCAGCGCGTAAAACCGAGAAACTGGCTCCCTGCTCTTCAACGTTGAAATCACCTTCAGTGATAATTCTTTCCTCGTAAAGCATAAAGTAGAGAGCTTGACGAACCGTTCGGCTCGATCGGAACGTCGCTTTGCTTTTGACGATCGTTGATAAACTGATTTCGGTGATTCGACTATATATATAACTTTGAGTAAGTGTGCATATATATATATATATATTGTCCGCAGGTGTACGGTACAAACGTTTTCTTCGCTGAGGAGAGTAAAGCCTGAAACAAAGCGTTTATCATCCTGGTAGACCAACTACGTACACTCCATATATATATATATATATAGTTAGCGTTATCGTCGACTTACGTGTCAGTGCTCACCTGCGGCTAACTTTCGAGTAACTCGGGATCGAGATCGTTTTGTTGCCGGATCGCGATGACTTGGAACCGTTCCAATGTAGTACGGCAAGCTGGCCCGGGGGGTGTGAGTACTCGTTATATATATATATCGCATTTTAACGTTTGCATTCTATGGTTTAGCGTATATATATATTCGGTCAGTCGACGATAACCTCGTCGTCTGACCTTATTATATCTCGCTCCGCGGAGAGCACCCCACCATGCAGAGGAGGTTCCTCCTCTTGGTCCGATAATTTTAACACTTCGGCCCGCGTTACTTGGTATTTCCCATATAATGCGTCCAACTCCTGGGGGGTGGAGGGGGGGGGGGGGTCAAGAGAGATAGCGGCCTTCCGAGAAACGCACGAGCTCGATCGAGGTCGCGAGTCAATGAATTTCCCCATGAATGAAATCGCTTTGTCCGACTTCAGCCGGAGTAAGATTCTCCGCATCAGCGATTCATCCACGAACGCCGAATAAAGCCAAGCGAGAGAATCCATGCGGATTGTTCTTTTTTCCCCAAACTCGCTCTGACTCGGGTCGTTAAAAGATAACGAAAGTACAGTTCGAAAGCTGTTAAGATTTCAAGGACATTAATCATCGCTGTGGAAGGAGGGAATAGAATAAGTATATATATATATATATATATATATACGTTGCTGTAACGAGCACTTATCAATTGATTTTACGCGAGGGATTAAATCGTTGAGTGGAGAGTGGCAGGACTCGCGTGAGCGTTGCTGAAGAAAGCTGCGGCGAGCGGCAAAAGCGGAAAAGGACGGGAAGGACGTCATAATCCGCTGATGGCTGCTTCAACGACGTCTGATCTTCCTCGTCCTCCATCAAACTCTTCTGCATTTACGTCTGTACACGTGTGTGTATATACGTGTAGTTTTCCGGATTTTCGCGATGGGTCATCAGGATGATTTAAGAGTAGAAACGGATAAAGTGGTTATTCTTGAAGAGGAACCTGAAATTTATTCAAGAAAAACACAATATGAAGCAGACTATGTATATAGCTATAAGAACTGTATTTATATTATAGAGAGTTACAACAGGTACCACCAGATCGAAGCTAAAATTTAATCATTATTAGAACGCTGTACGCCATTACCGGTCATATCCATAATGTTTTAATCGTCGTTTAAGACCGAACGATCGAAATTAAATACGATCTTGTAACTTTAATGGCACGATTAAGCTTCTCGCGTAATCGATTAGCGGAAAAAGGTTGAGAGGAGTGGCGTTTAAAAATGGCTGTTGGATAACTTCAGCTCGCTCGAGACACACGGTTCTCCACGAGAGAGGATTTTGTGGGAGGAGGGGGGAGATTGGTGAAACGTTCGGTAAGTAAACGAACGTTTTGCGCGTTCCACGCAAACGGTGTATAATTTGCGGGGCGTTATCCTCCTCGGATGGAGTATGAGAAAGCGATGCCTCCCTCGCACCCCCGCGAAATGCACTCCTCGCCACTGGTTTTCCCCTCCGCGAATACCTCCCCCCCCCCCCTCCAGTGTCTTAACGCTCCTCGACTAATTATGCCAGGGTTTCATGATCCTCGCCGCTGCGATCAACGTAATTTACCGGACGTAACGGCGCACCTAATGCTGATATCTCGCTTTGTCGGCTTCCCTTGCACACTATCCACTCTTTTTTCCTGTCCTTATACGCGAGATATACGCGCGAGCTTCCTCCTATCTCTCGTACTTTTAATTATTCGACATTAAAAAACACCTTCTGCTCCAAATCCTATGGAAATTCTTTATTCCCGTGTGGTACCAAGTTCGCAAGCGCTTTATTGTTGGTTCGGGATGGCGTGACCCAATATTGCATCACGGACTATAAGAGTAAACAACCGCTTTTACGCGTATCGTCTAATCGTCTTGCGATAAGGAATCCTGAAAACCGTGCGTCCAATTGGATACGACCGATGAATAAAACATCTCCTGAATGATAATGAAACTGACGTTGTTGAGAACAATCTGGAGCATGTACGTATTCTGATCTAGTGTGTATGTTTCTTATTATTGCGATATGCTCGACGATCTTATGCATAACATACTTGTATATCCCAATCGAATCGTGAATACTATGATTTGTTAGAATAGAAATAAAAGTCAACGTTAAAAATAATCCTATAGCCAACGATAAGAGTAAACATTTTCATGAAATTTCAGAGTTTCGTGAAAGACGATCGTTTATTTAACCTCAATTCCAAGCAATCGTTCCAAAAGGTCAAATATGTTTTTGTATTTTATTCCTTCGGTTTGTTGTTTGTGTTCGTAATGAATGGTGGAGGAGCTTCTTGTTAAAATAGATATATATATATATATAAATAGTTCAGTATACAGACAAGAGGCAGTTGTGGTTAAGCGAAGAACGTAGCTGCACTTCCTCGACAACTAATATGAGCTCAAATGGAATATCCGACAGAGTTGTACCGATTGAGATGGATCAAAAGGAACGACAAACATCAGCAGGCCCGTGCCTTCCGTTCCTTGATGGAGTAATGTGCGTTTCTTATGTTTCAATTGACGTTTGCATCCCACGCATAAATTACATCGACTTCGTTCATCCATCTGACCATCCATCCCTCGTTACGCCCGCAGGAAGTCCGCGTGTACATACACGTAAGAGCCATTCCTAACCTCTTCCTCCTATTTCGCACGATTTCACCAAAACAACGCGTTTCGTCAGCTTCCTCCACAGGACTACTCGAATTTACACCGCGTGATGGAAAACAGTCCCGATGTAGGAAGACTCGTTGGAACCGTTCCATCACTCGAGATAATAAGCGATAACGCTTATTTAGACTAGTAGCTTCGCTGTGTTTACGAGGAAAGTGCCAAGTAGCTTGTCTAATTATAACGATAAAATTATTTGATTTCCACACTGCGATCGCGCAATATAGTCGATATAAAATTACGAGGAAAACAAGCGAAGAGGCTAACTACGTATGCAGTAGTCTTGTTTCTACTCTGTGTTCTGTGTATATATACATATATGTATATACAAAAGTCCAAGCTTTCAACGTCTCTAGATATTTTCCATCGATAAGGAATAACGCGTGGAAATAAATCTTGCAGGTTTTATTATTTGGTCCCCGCTTAAAGCGACAGTTGAGCTCGTGCGCAAATCCATAAAATGTTAAAAGGAGAACAGAGAGTGGACACACTTTTCCGTTGAGCGACACTTGTCGCACGAACTATCGGGTCAGCCGCGCGAGAGTGGAAAGCGTGCGAGGACCGAGGAGTAGTGGTGCCGCCGTCGCGTCGTAGATGGAGCGATCGCTGTCGCGCGACAATTGGAGGAACTAATGGAGAAGTGGAGTGAAGACGCCATGATCGTTCGACGATCAACGACAAATCGTCAGAGTCACTCGACCCACGATCACGCCTGTTTCGCGCGAGGAAGCTTCGTTTCCGCAGAGTCCGAGTGTCTCTGCGTAAGCGAAAGGCGGAGCCATATTGCTCGACTCGGGTCAAAAGGCCACTACCAATCATAGTCCGCTGATAAGCATTATTGCGACTCTTATACTTGCGTATATATAGCATACGTATACGCAAACACGCGTCTTATCTTCTAGTCCCCCCCCCCCCCTCCCCCTACTTGACAAATGGAAATCATTTTCACACTTTTCCCAATCTCTACTCGATATCTACAACATAAATTAACTATTGAACTTAATAACACTGCTAAAGAGGCTTCCTATATATCGCACATTTTTCTGGTGTTTATCTAACTGGTCCGGCCATGCAATCGGAAGATCAGTTTTTTTAGTGTGATTTCGCGGTTTTACAGCTTTCATTGGAATTATCTTGAATTTCCTAAGAAATAATGGTTGAGTGATAAGATTTTATTTTCTTAGAATGATATGCGATCGAGGGTGTAGAGGTTAATTAATTAGTAATCTTAATGACGTTTTGTGGTTTAGAGGTGTACATACAGCCTAGCTTCTTCTTAGTCTTTGATGATGCGTTGAGGATTCGTTCGATCGATATAGCTCTATAGACTTTTCACTGCTAGGCTGGCCCTTATAAAAAGGGGAGAGAATAGTTGATTTATCACCAGAATCAATCCAATCGTATTTTCCCTAAAAGTCAACACTTCGTCACATGCTATCCAGGCTCGTATAATCGTGCTATTTGTACGCGTCGAACCGACTCTGCAAAACATTTTCAATGGGATGAAGTAAAAGTATAATGTATAATAAACGATTTGGTATAAAAAAGGGAATGGTAAATAATAGATGTTCATGCATGAAAGATTTTTACTTTTCATTAATTTTTGTATCAATATTTTGAAAGGTGTGACGATTCAGTAGAAAATGATACTGGCAGCGCCATCGGTCGAATTCAGGAACACCAAAGAGAAACCAAGAGGAAGCGTGTAAAACTGTTTCATTGATATTTCATTCGTACTATATGTATTGGAAAAGCATCCAACTTTAATTAAATCATTTTATGTATAATGATTGATTAGTAACATAATATTGTAAGAATATATCATACCAATAAAGGATTTATCAATTTATCATGCGGAATCGATTAGACCAATGAAAAAAAAGTAGTATAACCTGCGAGTAGAATGTCGTTCTTATACAGAACTCTTTGATGCATTTAGGAACGCAATAATAGATTTTTTATGCGTTTACGAACGGTGTTCCTATTGCGGGTTATTCTTAATTGGCTGATAGCGCTATCCAATCAACGCCTGGCGCCACTACTTTGAAGAAACGCGCCAAATATTGTTTATTTCTACATTCATCCTTAATTATAAATAAATCATCATTATTTACACTTCTTTCATTTATTATACATTATGTAAAAATTTTAGGTAAATGTTTTTAGATTATAAATTTTAGATTTATTTATTACGATACGATTAGCTTATTTATTGAGAGAGATACTTGATATATCTCGAAAGGACTGTTATATCACGAAATTATAGTATTATATATCATATATTAAATATTGTTTAAATAAATATATCACAATGACAGGAATATATGCACAATGTAAAGTGGGGTGGCCCCATCGAACTTAGCTACAGTATATTCATGCTGTTTGCCATTTATTACGATTTTTCACAAAAATTCAAAGCAAAAATTTTATACAATTTGAATATTCAATGCTTAGCGCATATATCGATCTCGTGTGTGAAAGGCTCCATGTATATATATTTATATATATTTTTTATGGTAATAATTGATTCTTAAATGTAAATTTTTTTGAAAATGTATTATACATATACAGGTATGGTATGAATCTGTTTTGTAATCATTTTACATTTAATGGTCGAGTTTCTTTATGATATTTCGATAAATTTTAAGAGAAAATAAATTTGTTTACAAGGCGTTCATGTATGTACACAATATGAGAAACGAATTGTTGAAAGTAGGCCCCATCACCAAAAATGAAATAAAAACGCGAAAACTTAAAATAAAAAACAATTTATTAACGATATAATTACAATAGCATATTCTGCATGTGGAAAGCAATAGTTCTCTTTATACATTGTTTTTGTGAATTGTTCGATATAATTATTCTTTAATTCGATCACAAGTCTACTATAAAATATCTGCATTCATTGATCATCTTGCCTGTTTATGTATACATATGATTTGTTAATCCTTCATAAACAATCGTAACATTACGGATGTACATTCCATCGATTAAAATGATCCTCTCATTGATAAGCACAGAGCACAGCAAAGAACATGTAGCATTAACACCTGACGGTAAATTTGGACAATAAATTTTCTACACGAAATAATATCAGATTATAATGAAGAATGGTATTCACTGTGCTTGGCAAATTATCATTACTTTTTTTTAACATGATAAACCGCGAAAGTTCTACTTAAAACTACTTAATCCAGCTAATTAAATTCAGCTAAATCACTGTACAAAATGGAGTAGAGGAAATGATTAAGTCGCGCTACGACTGGATTAGCATAGTCTAAACGACTGATAACTTCTTTTATCGCATGATCGATAAATTGTTTATATAATTTATTAATAATAATATATGCTAACTACAGAAACGCTTGGCCCTTTCCCAATTTATCTAGCAAACAGAACCAACTTGTAATGCGTAAATATTACCTCGACTTTCGTCCCAACTTGTTAGGTGATATAGAATAAATTTTTAACGCAAACCTAAAGTTCATTATCATTAAAATCCTTCTCGGAAAGCAAAAGATGGTTTAGGTTTGTGTAAAGTTTTATAACGTACAACATCGGTTACGCACGAGCGTATTTGTCATGTATTAGACGATTGTTACATGATTGCGTCGACTATTGAAAAGTGTAGAAGCTTGGAATAACCAATTCGAATATAATTGTTCAAAGTAAAGTAAAACCTATAAAAAAAAAAAAAAATAATTTTAATAATAACGAACGTCGAATGTGCCCCCTCGAACGTTTAGGAAGCATTTCGTTAATCGAAAAAATTATTTTACTGAAAGACACACATACGAACGCACGGGTGTACGTGCAATCACACACGGAACACGCGCATACACATACACACACTGTCTTAATATATAATTAATAAGGATTAGCTAAGAGAGATCTATCGTGGCTTTCAATTTACCTTAGATAAATTAGTAACTAATTAATATTTGCATATAAGGACCGCTATTATAAAAAGAAAATGAATAGAAGATATTTGCGATGTACCATACGTTTTACCATGTTTTAAAATCATTCGTGTAGAGTTTTAAAAACGATCCAAATCTAATATATCGTTAGTATCACGAGGCTGACTGGTTTGCTTGCTTTAAATTGAATAAAGTTGATTGCCCCTATTAATAACATATAGTCACCTCGTTACATTATTTACAGTGTACACCAATAAAGAATACCATAATCTTTTAATTTCTTTGACATTTGCAAAAACGCAATACAGCATTTCGTGTACATACATTGCTTATCACTGATTTTCTTCAAAATCTAAATCCAACTCTTTCCAATTAATACAGCTAATTAGTATCTAAAGGTTTTAGCGCATTACAGTTTCCTTCATCGCTATCGAAAGGTATCGTCTATACTTTAATATATCATATATATATATATATATATATATAGTTTTTTATACTATACATATAAATGTCTACTGCTCCAGGGCACCAAAACTTGCTGCTTCAAAGGCATCTCGTGGCTATTGTTTTATTTTAATTAGATCTTTTCTTTAAATAAATAAATTGCAATTGCTTTTTATTTCTTCTTCAGTTATCAGCATGGACGTTAGAGTATCTGTACTCATTAGCGGCAAAAGACTAATTTATTCATTCCCCCTACTTCCCAGTTTATGGTAAAATCTCGATTATTTTTAGCAATGCAGAAAATAGTTGTCTTTATTATTTTTTTTCTCTCGTTTCTTTTAGAATTATTGGCTTAATTCTTATTTCATAAAACTAAGCACTCTGGTTTATCAAACTATACTGAGAAATTTTTTTTCCGTACGATACTTGCATTCGCGTACGTGTGAAATTGTATGAAACTAATTTTTCTTCTCGTCAAATATACAAATGTATATTATGTGTATTTTATTTTTATTGGTGATACGTCGAAACGTAGATACGAGGAAGGAGCATTGCAAATCTTATACATGTACTTAGTACTATATCCGCAGTATGACACGTTTCGAGCCTGCGCATATGTATGTAGGTACTTTTATATTGTTTACTTTAATATGTTATCTATTTTTATCATTACAACTATTTATGACCGAGGTGCCCTGGCTGTCAGTAAATTATGAGCCTGTAGATTATAGAAACTTCGCAATACAGTTGGAAACACAAGTAACAGTACCGGATAGAATGCGAGAATATGTGCGAACGACATGCGTGTAGGAAATTTGTTATACTGCGAATGCCGTTTCAATTTTAGCTTTCCTATATAAGCAACTTGCTTTATTAGTGTTTTAAACGTACGGATGTTAAGCTGGTTTTCTTTTAGGATCCTTAATAAGGCAACGTAGGAGCCCTCAATCTTAAATATGAAGTTTAGTCTCGTGTTAACATTCCATTTCTCTCTTTCTTTCTTTTTCTTCATAATACATTGATGCAGACCATCAGTTACCATCTCCAGGTACGAGCATTAATTTCTTAATTGCTCTTTACGAAAGAGAGTCTCGGTACCAATATAAACTTATTTCTACTTGTAAATTAAATTTTGCCTAATTCGTAAATCAAAACGTGTTATTTTAATAAAACTATACGACATCAAAGATTAAAAAAAGCACATAAGTTGGTAAAAAATAAACACGTTGTTACGATTTATTCAAGATCTTCGCGTATACCAGCGGACAAGAGAGTTTTATTAACACGAACGTTAAACATGTTTCTGCAGCAGATTTTTAAAAATGTGCTCGTATATCGATCTGCGTTATACAGTTAAGAGAATGAGGAAGCAAGCTTCAAAAAAAAAAAAAAAAAAAAAAAAAGAATACTAAAGCATTCCTTTAAGATTTACCTGTATTCAATTGGCATGAGAAATAATCAGCGCGCAATTAGTTATTAATAATAAAAGTCCAACCAGTAAAATGCATTTACTTTGCGAGTTACTCGTTTAGTTTTAAAGAATAATTTTATCACAGCACGTATTACCAATACTATACGGAGAGAGAGAGCTTGGTTTAAGAGCTTGTCCAATGCTTCCCAAACTGATTAAAACGCAAGCAGTATACGCACAAAATAAGCATTTATCAATGGCGAGTGTCCTGATACCGAGACTCTTTGTCCGTTATATTGAATAATAACCGTATTACAGAGAGCTTATTATGCTATGCTTCGAGTTTCATCAATGGTCTCTCTGCAGCAAGACACCAAAATGTTTTGGACATTCAAGTGATCAGCAAGGATCACCCAACTCGGAAACATTTACATTCGCATTTATCACACGTATATTCACGACGGTGCAACTGTTACAGCACGTGCTGCGTATTCAGCACACGTCTATACTCCGTGCATCTTTTTTATCACTCTGAACAGCCACATTGGCTGGCAAACTAGGGATTCTCATACCAAAAGTTTTTGTCAGCATCAGTTTCATGCTTGATAATACGACATCATTAATCAGCCAAGCTACGTGCTGATCACATATATACATATATTATCGAGATGGCGATATTTCATAAAGTTTGCTTAGGGCAAAATTTATCAGCCGTCAGTCCTAGTTAGCGTAGACGACAACGTCGGATGAGGATGATGTACCAAGGCCGGTATTCCGATCACATTGCATTGCTGACTGTTAGTGATCGAACAGGAAGTTGGGGGTTGCTATTTCTTGGTCGGCGTACCTCGCTGCGTCAAACCCTCGAAACGCTTAAAAGTGTAGTTTATAAATACCCAGTCCTTATATATCACTTCACCGTCTTGAGGCATGGGTGCTGACGCTATTAGGAAAATTACAAAGATACATTAAAAAATTTGCATTGCAAAAAAAGAGGTATGAGACGTTTCCACACTCACGTATTTCTAGTTTAACATCAGGAAACTCGTCAAAGTTAGACGTATCGTCGATAGACCGCACTTCCACTGGGATAGCAGCTGGTCGTTCTCGAATATGCTCCCAATCGACGCCACGGAAGAAAGGAGCGAGCTTCAATTCTTCGATACCTCTTTGCGACCCTAAATTAATTTTACAAAATTACTGTACAATTTCCTGATTTCCTCATTCGTTCTTTCTCCAGTTCCATCAAATCACTCGATCCTGTCGAGTGATTACAGCATGGAGAAAGAATAACACTCTTTACTTACCCAATCTTCTATCGGACTCACAACAGAATCTAATTATGGTATCTTTCGCTTCCTCGCTGATGGGCACTTCTGGAGGGAAGACGAGGGTTTCTCTCCAATTCATCACTTTTCTGTACGTCTCTTGAGGATTCTCACTGCAAAACGGTGGATAGCCTATGAGCATCTCGTACATAATCACACCGAGGGACCAACAGTCGCAAGCTGGTCCATATCCTGTTTGGAGGAATACTTCTGGTGCGATGTAATCAGGTGTTCCTACTGTGCTGTAAGCCAGAGCTCTTCTATTGCGCTTCCAGCTCTCGGCCCTCCTTTTGCTATCCATCGCACCTCCACTTCCGCTTCCACATGACGTCACTAAACAATGAACACGAGAGATATAATAAATACAGCTTGGTAAGAGTAGAAAATTAATTTCTGCAATTGACGTTAAAGCTCACTGAAATCGGAAGGCTTCGCTTGGCTGAGGTCTCTGTAGAAATCAGTTCGATGGGATTTTTTCAAGCCGGTACATAATCCAAAATCAGAGAGTTTTATGTGACCCCGTGCGTCTAATAATAAATTGTCTGGCTTGATATCTCTGGAAAAGAAAGAATATACGATTAAATGGATATCGGTTCAATAGGTTCTTTATTCAAATCGAGTATAGACCATTGTTAAATCGAAGGCTCACCTATGAATAAAACCTAGCTTGTGTATGGAGTCAATGGCTAGCGCCGTTTCAGAAATATAAAATTGCGTGCACTCTTCTGAAAGGGTATCTTTCTTCATGAGGAGCGTCATCATGTCGCCTGCAAGCAATTAACATGGTGACGTAGACGTACAAAAAAAAACAGTGGACACTGGCCATTCGAGGGCTAAATTTACGAGACGTTTTATTCTAATTTTATAGCAAATTGCACTGTCATTTATATTACCAGAGGTACGTTCTATTATGTAAATCAATCGTTAATATGGAAAATTAAGCTAGTTGAAAGTATTGAGACTACAAAATATTCAATAGAGACTTACCACCCGGAAGAAATTCCATTATAAGATACAAATTTATAGGATCCTGGAAACTGTAATACATTTTGACGACCCACTGATGATCAGCCTCCACGAGGACGTCTCTCTCGGCTCGAACATGTGCAACTTGCTCTTTTTCAAGCATGTCAGCTTTCCTGAGAATTTTCATCGCGTATACATGGCCAGTATCTTTCTTTTGCACGAGTCTCACCTGTGAAATAAAATAAACATTAGTACTGGTGAATTAAGAAGAGCTGGTCCCTTGCGTAACAACATCGAACAAGTATTTATATAACTATATCGATATAAAGCGAGTGATTAAATTAAACTTTGTCGAATAAATTCAATAATAATAATAACGTTGATCAACTATTTTTAATTGCAAAAATAATTCTTCGCGTTTCTTATCATTGCTCCGTCATTCTAAGCGGATAAAACAAAAGAATTTAACGTTACCTCGCCAAAAGCACCTCTACCAATGACCTTGAGTGGTTCGAAATCCTCGACGCCAAGTCTGGAACGCTTGAGCCGAAGAAACTCAGTCTCCTTTTGCGCGTGCTGCAACCTTTTCTCCTGCTTCTGTTGCTCCGAAAGACCCTCATCCTTCAAGGATTCTTCCAATTTTGCTAACCTTTGCTTTCTCTCGATATGCTGCGCTATTAGGTTGCTATAATAATTTTCCAATGTTACCTAGGGCAGAAAAATAGACACAATTAATTATTTCAACGTCAACGTTTTAATAACGTGACTAAGATTCGCGTGAAACGTTCTTTAAAAACAAGCAAGCTTTTATCTCGTTTTATTAAGACAACCACTTCCGCAAGCCTAATATGCCTGCATGATTAAAAGCTCAGGGACGATTTTACGTTCGATAAGACAAAGTCATTTTGTAATTAATCCAATTAGAATATATGTCACAGTACAGCTGAAAGAATCAAATGTCTTTGTTAAATATTTCGAAAATTTTTATACGAATTTTCGAAATATTTATTACAGATCTATTGTTGAAAGACATTTTTGCACAAACAATGCTGAAACTTATAACGTTTTCAGTGTTTGAAAAATGATTGAAGAGCGATAAAGAGATGAGAATAGAAAGGATTAATTAAAAAATGATTGCAGATATGCACGTGATAGGTATATTTCGAGTGGGCTCACCTTGGCCTTAGTGGCCTTGTCCAGTGTGTGACCGCTAAATCTGATAGTGCTCTCAGTAGCCGCCATCTCCAGCACCCCTGTAAAGAAGAGAAATGAGGTCAGAAAGTGTTACAACATGGTACTAGAGTCACGTCTTACGGTATAACATTGACATAAATCTCTCTACGTCGGTTGGTCTGATTAAAAACTCAGCTGGAACGAGAAAAGGGAGAGACGGAGCTCTTGGCACGAGAATCGTGCCACGAAATCCAGCTGTAAATACGACCAACCGTTTATCTAATTCACCGGCTCACCAACAAAAGAAATCGACGCTCAAGACGTGTATCTCGGAAGAAAAATATGTTTTTCCTGTTTCGCGATCACTCGCGATGACAGAGTGTTATAAACACGCGATTAACTCCAGCAGCAAGTAAAAGCGTGGAGAAAACACCGGTTCGATTCGAGCTGCACACAATTATATATATATATATATATATATATAGTTTTGTTCAATACAGAACAAGATGAATATGACAGCGATTGAAATTTATTTATTTGTGCCAGGCATAGCGATCAAGAATGTCGTAATGGTCGAAAGACAAATGACACCTTAATCCATTGTCAGCCGAGTTTGAGAAATAATATCGATTAGGCTTATCAGTCGATATAGATGTGTATATACGAGAACTGCAAGAGTGATCGTACGATTAGCGTAATATAGCATAAGTGATTGTGTCAATAGGAGTTTTAAACGACAAACAAATGTTCAACAATTATTCCTGAATAATATCTTGAAAAAAAAAATTGAAATTTTACGTTGATAAATCACGAGTAAATTATTTATTTTTAGGTGTTATAATAGCGAGGACTTTCATCTATTTTTTAGGTATTTTATTTTATATTTTATCATCTTGTGTCAAAGGCAATTTTCTAATTATACAAATTTATATTTTACAATGACAAGAGATTTACAGCGATATAAATATAATTTTATTCAAGCGCAGTTTAATTATTCCATAGCAGAGTATTTGTGCACAGAGTGCACTAAAACATTGTCAAAGTCATGGAAACTTTCGCTATATTCAAAAGCAATAGCGTTTTTGAAACAACCGAGAGTAAATAACAAGATGCTGAAGTGACTAAGCTCTTCTACCTCGAGTACAATTATTCCACAAATTACTTAGAGCATACTTCGAAACCATCCTTTACATTGGATGATCATTTGAGGTCATCGCATCGTATAGCCTCGTCAAATGAATCATTATTACGCAATCACTTAAAATCCAGCATCAACCGAAGAAAGAAGACAAATCTACATGGAAGATTTATTTGCTGAATTCGTCAGCTTCCACATTTGGCTGTGCGTTATTCGCACGAGAGAGAAACTTCTTTATCTCGACGAAAATAATTCATACATACGCGAGTCAAAGGCAAATCTTGAATATTTAGCGCCACTGTGTACATACCGATGTGTTCCTGTTTATAAAACAAATGTAAAATGCTTGCATATTTGAGTTACCGCGAGTTGTGATATTTTTATGAGTAAACTGTTCTTGGCAAACACTAGGGGTAGCTTATCAAGAGATATTATTTCATTTCATTAGTTATTCATACGATAGCAAGAATGCTGACAGCTTGGAACGGGATAAAAAAAGAAAATTACGCGTGGTAAAAAAGTGGGAATGCTTGAATTTATTAGCTTATTAATAATCGTAGAAGGCGAAGAGTGTTTTAAATCTTTTCTCTCTCTCTCTCTCTCATATATATATATATATATATATATATATATAAGTATACAATCCATGTGTTAAATTGGGAGAAATATTTACTGGCTCGACGCGTGACACGACGAGGAGCGATGCGTGTAAACAAACGATGACGCATTCTCCTTTTAAACCAAAGCTTCCTATACGCCTTGCTATATGCAGATTTAACGTCCGATCCATTGATGAAGTCACTAACTCGTTCTAAATACAAGTACCGTTGGCGTCCCATTAACGGGAAAGAAATCCAAACAAAATATCGCAAAATAAATTTCCACGACGAACACATCCATACGTGTTAGGATTGAGAAAAATGAACTGATTATGTCATTCCGTATCCAATTCGAGTATGCAAATTTCTCTCGCATGTGTTCTCCGCTGGAATGTTATCACCGATAAAAGTTCTCGGAATGCTGAATAAAGGTCTCGCGTATCCTAGATTCAACGCTTTCGTCTGCAAAGTGACAGTCTTGACCCACTGGAAGAACAATGCTTGGAAATGGGAGACGCTAAATTAGCGAATTAACCGACGTCACTGCCCACAGTATTAATGACTCGAAGTGTCAGTGAAAAAAACTACACACACATATGCATAATGCGATTGTAAGAAATTGCTTTCTGTAATTTTGTTACAATTTTATTAACGACTCGTTTCGTCCATCGAGTAAAAGTAGAGTTTTGTCCCGGAACTCCGATGATCTCGATGACGATTTACAGCGTTTCTATGAATTTATAAAAAATGAGATTCTTTCGGTAGTTAATGACACATCGGAGTGTGAGTGCAACTCACACACCTACTTCTGTCTGATTCCAAGAAATTGCATCTTTGTATAATTTGATTAGAATTTCACCAACCACTCGGTTCATCCACCGAGCAAAATTACAGCTTTATCCCGGAACTCCGATGATCTCGATGACGATTTAGAGTTTCCATCAGTTTATACACAAATTATTCGTCCGACACGATTTATTCGAGTGAGCGAAAAAGCGAAGGGGGTACAGGTGGAACAAACGTGTCCAAGACGTATTGCAAAGTGGCACGTTACAGATCCCAAGTTTATAAAAGTAATTGCGATATAGCTTTCTGTCGAGTCAGAAGAGTTTTACGAGACACCGTTACTCCTCGGCGAGAGCGTAACTCTACGCGTGTTTTACAAGTAGAATGAAGGGAGCTCTAAAGTGAATCAGACCTTAAACGGGCAGCGGAGCGTGGGTGAATCACAGGGACAACAACTCAGTCAAGCACGTTTTCTATCCACAATGGTGCACACTTATGCCAGGCCAGGGTCAGCCTTGAAAATTATTAAATAATGCCCCGAGCCTCGCGACGTGTCGAAACGTCGTTTTTCCACCAACTTTTCGCACTTGGCAAAAAGTTGGCTCCTCGTCCAAGAAGAAGAAGGAGAACGAACAACAACTTATTTCATCGCGCGAATCGCACAAAATCCACCTATAAACACCGAGTTACTTATTCTCATGGTTGTTAAACCCGAGTACCTAAATTATGTAAATTAAGTATAAGAAAATAAAAGAAAAAAAAAAACTTTCTAATCAGTCTGTGCAGGAACGAATCGATGGAGAACTGGTTTCAGTGGTTATACTGCTGCGTTGCAAACGACACTTACGAGTCTTGCTTTATAAGGGTGAACTCTGCTCGAACCCGAAGCTAACGAACTACGTTGCGAAACGAGTTGGATAATTGTTTTATTAATTTATCGAAGAGTTTACGTCGCAGGAAATTAATTGGTGCTTCGAAGAGATTTCGAAATGACGATTTTTCAACACCTGATTACAATAGGGATTACAAGATTGCGTTGAACAATTCTGGAAGCCTTACAAGGATGTATCTCGTGTAAACCTTGTAACGACGAAAGCAGAGGGCAAAGAGGGTGCAAAAGCAAACGTGTCTGCTGAGTGTGTGATATGCAAAGAGGGGATTGGCTTAAAATTATATCGAAATAAATTGTATTAGGATCGGATGATCCGTTGGACCGATTACACATCCTCTTAAAGCCACGTTGTATATGTATATATATATATCTCCATCGTACGTAAACGCCAACCGATAGCAGTCCACTCGCTCGACGAATTAAAGATGGTAATTAACTGTTAGCAATTTTTTTCCAGTGCTCGGCTATAGGTGGACGAGGTACAGTTACAAAGGTTTGAAGAAACGTGGATTCACCCGAACCTCTCATTATTTCACTTGCCTCGTAATGGATCGTACTCCACTCGGAAATGGTCGGTTAATTTAGCGGTAATTGATGAAAAAAAAAGGCAGGGAAAAACGAAAATTACCCTGCGTTTAGCAAATAAGTCGAGCAGACAGAATCTAGTCGATAAAACGCTCGAGATAATTGCAACGAGTTGATACGGAAATTATTTTCACAACTTTTTCTTCTCTCCTCTCTGTATATACATATATATATATATATATATATATATATACATATACACACAATTACCATAGAAAATTTTATGTTAGATTTTACAAGTGCTTCTCTCGATGCTTTTAGCGTGAAACGTGTTTGAGCAGAGACAGGGATTTTACGAATTCCCCGGGGAATGCTGTCTGCGGTGCTTAAATCTTGTAGTACGGCTCTTGCATAAATAATTCCAAGGCCGAGAGTGGGATCGAAGGTGCATTACATTAAGTACTTTCTGGCTTTTTGGCGTAAGGCTTCGCTCTCGATATCCGTTGCGCAATATAAGACACAACGCTTAGACGAGCGACAAAGAAAAACCGAGAGAGAGAGAGAGAGAGAGAGAGAGAGAGGTACGGAGCACAACGCAACCGGATGTCGATGAGGCGTTGACGCGTAAGAATCAATCGTAAGAAATCAATAGGACAAAGAAAGAAAGCTGCGAGGAGGCACGGTTCTTAAATGTCAGTCGCCAAGCAATTGCACGAGATCCTCGCTCGACCACTTCGATTTCTCGATAGCCGATTCCAAGCCTGGCATTGGTCCGCTCGGAAATTAAATTAAAAAGGTTGGAACATTTTTAAAATCTCCGCCGATCGAAAAGCTGAAGTCGATGGCTGGAAAAAAAGCCTCGACCAAATTTAATCTCCCCCCTCGACTGAAATAACCACGTGGCGCGAAGCACTCGAGCTCCGAATTATGTCCCGTAATTTAAATTACGGCTCGAGTATACTAATAACGAGGCTGAATAGACACTGGCAGTTTTCGGGTGTTCTCGATGCATCCACCCGTCAATTAGACCATTAAATTCGTAGGAGAAACTCTGACGAGGGAATTTGATGCAAAACGCTCGTAAATTTGCGCGGGATGCACGAGGTGTTCCTCGGTCGCCAGTGCCGGTGGCAATTCGTATTTAGCTTCATTCCTTATGCGAGGCAACGCGTTGCTGGGAGAAGATCACCAGGCGAACCCCGCTCGTTTTCCTCGTCGTCGAAAAACTCGCTGCGTTTGTTGACGGGGACCGCGATTAAAATTCAAAAACGAGTGGGTTTCTTCGTTTGAAACACCGGAAGGACGATTTATCTGGTAAAACTTGGGAAGATCGTCCTTTGGGCGCTCTAAAAAAACGATAAATTCGTCAAGCTATAGGTAAAGTAAGCGGTGGAACTTCGAAAAATGAGCAAGTTCCGAGTGCTCTGCTACAAGGATAAAGGATGCAGTTGCGAAAAGAGTGTTCTCCAATTGGTTTTTTATCCACGGAGCAAAGAAGCTTCGGAGGAATAAATTTGCCACGTTTCGCTGTCACCGACAAAGCACGTGGAGATTTATCAAGTTGGAAAGTTGGTTGCGAGTGGGAGGGAGGAGGAAGCGGGATTACCGGGGTGAGTTTGCGATGGAGGAGGAATCGAGTGTGCATACACGCATGTATATACACGTGTAGTAGTGGTGGGAAGTGTAGGGAAATAGAAACGTCCTGACAAATACGAAGGAAATGGGGTCGGAGCAAGGTTGAGACTGAGCAAGCGTGCATGTGGAAGGCTGTCTGATAAAAATTGACGTTCCTAAGTGGTCGCGAAAGCATTCTCCTAGATATCGTCTTCCTGCTTATATCTGTTAAATCGTCCATAATAATAACAATGATGAAATCTGTCCCTCTCTTCTCATAAATTCTTTTTTCAACCACGATACGATCGGTGCAGGAGAGAATTATAAGCCGCCGGCAGCTCCTCGCGTCCGCATCTTCCGCACTCGTCTCCGCGCGAATAAATCCTCCGCGAGATCTTCTCACTTGTACACACAGCGACCTCGATTCTCACGCCAATACTCGCGGAGAGCGTAATCTCACGATATTTCTGCTAGTTGGCCTTATCGAGAGTCGAATTTATCGGTCGACCTCCTTCGACTGTCTTAGAACGATGAAATTCTCCAGTCCGCTCCAACGACCGTGCCCATTCATAATGGCCACCGTTCAGCTGCTGTCGCGAGTTTTCTCAATGGCAACGTTTTGCGTTGATCCACCAATGAAATAGCGTTTTATATATATATATATATATATATATATATATAGTGCAATTGCGACGATTTGTCTCGAAAACTGTGCAAAATTAAAGGATGATGGAGATGAAAGGAATTCTCTCAAAGTAGTTGGAAAGAGTCTTCTTCTTCTTCTTCTTCTTCAAGGTGGAAACGCCCATCCTCCTGCGATCGACCATAATTCAGCACGTGGACGACGAAAAAACTTGAAAAAATCCTTAGGCATCTCGGCCGGAACGAATTTTGCGAATAATAAGCAGCGCTTTGTCCTATCGATCCTTCCGATCTCTCAAACTGCATGCTTTCTGGGAAAGGAATACTAATTTCTGTATAGGAAGAGACGAGAGGCCATTATTGTTTCATTATTGTAATGAAAACTATTCGGATCGAATGAAACGAAGAAACGTCCATTCTCTTTTCTCTACTCGTAACCACGTGATTGTACAAGGTGTGTATTTATGAAAAAGCACGAGTTTGTTTAAACAATTAATTTTTTACACACACTTGCTTCTTTCGTTCGCTCATTTCGAGAATTGGTCCCATTCCGGCCGATCCACGGTTAAGTACTTCGAATCGACCTTAATTACCGTTCAATTGGTAGTTGTTGTTATTATTATGGGCAATATCTGCAGCAACACCGCCGCATCGCTCGTTTTATCACAGATGGAAGAAACGAGCCTGATCGCACCCAAAAGAGCTTCGTTCACAATCATGGTTAAACCTAGCTTTCCCGACGTGCGCAAAAAAACCATCATCAACATCGGAGAAGGCGAGTTTCATCATCGTTAAACTCGCGGGTTTCGCGAATTACATTGGACGTCGTCGAGCGAGATTCGGAGCAGATTCTTCGAGAAAGCTCTAAAAGTTGGCTCGAGTATCTCGTCTCGCAGCACTATATGCATCGTTTCGACCCTTGCACGCACTGCAGTGTCGTTCTCGTTCTCGCGCCACGTATCGCGGAGAGAGACCTTCGAGAAGCTCGCTGTTGCGTAAGAAATGAGCATTCTTGTGTGCTGAGCAATTTAAGAAAAATCCTTGAAACGATTCTACAATATTTGAACACTACTCGCGCAAGAAGGAGAATATAATTGCGATAAAAACAATTTTTTTGAAGAAACGCAATAGCGCTGCTTTGTTACTCGGCGAGAATGACGAGCTTTTCGAGCGGAGAAACCGGGTGGAAAAAATCTTTCTTGGCTATCGCGGGGCTAATTCGTTGGGTTTTTGTATATGGAAGAGTGGCAAGAGGATAGTGGATATATATAATGGAAAAAGATTGTTAAAGTTATGGAGCCGATTAAAGGAAAGAAGCAGCAATAAAGGAGAATCGGCATGTCTATTGCGAGGCGTTGAGGCGTGTAATCGCGTTGCAATCTTCGCCTTCTCTTTTAGCTTTTTCACCTTTTTTTCGTCCCTCCGCTTCTTGCTCTTGTCCTTTCCGCTGGATTTCACTCGCGGTACACCATATCTGAGAAAAACAGCCGTGAGAATCGCAGCTTCCGCTAGGAAATCATTTCTCTGCTGCACTGTTCATCTCCGAGTCTCGTCGACTCTTCGTCGTGTGGCTCGTTGCAACTGCAGTCTCTGCATGGCATTTATTGCATTGACACCGGAGACATCTAGACGATCGCGACAACATTCGTCAATATAATGTTATTGAATATACACCGTGTTTCGCGTATATGTATAGGAAATTTCATGCAATTTTCTGATGCGGTACTATACATATGTGTGTGTGTGTGTGTTTGAAAAGATTTTCCGTCGAAGCATGGTTCGCTGGTGGGAAAACCGAATTGATAAGGTTATATAACAGAGGGGAAAATAGTGGAGGTAGTTTTTTGAAAAAATAAACTCTAGACTCTCGTCGTTAGCATGATATACCGGTATAAAAATAATGGACGACCTTATAGTTTATTTTCGTTGCTTCCAACGCGAGGAGCGAGCTTAATTAGTACGACGACACGAAGACCTTGGAATGTTGAGCTTTTATCGTTCGTGAAATTCAGTCTTACGTAACGCAAATAAAGGCACAGCTTCGCACTGATACGAGTTAATAATAATTATAATAAAAATTGCAATCTTGCAGAGGAAACGCGATAGTTTGAAAGATTATTTAATCGTTGGGAAAAAGAAGTTAACTTATCGGTTTGGTATTTATTCCGACGTTGTATCGATGGAGAGATAATTGGAAAGGAGTTCTGATCGATGGTGTGTGGGAAAAAACGCGGAATTACACTTGAGTTTCAAGAGGTAGTAATATATATATATACCTCTCCTATAGCTTTGCTAATTAGCAATTTCGCTTTTACCGCAAAATTACGAGCTTGACTTTGGAGCGAGCGAAAGGGACATTAGAGCGAAAGTAAAAAAAAATATCATCGAGCAATTTTAGTCTTTCCCGGAATCTTTGAGCGCTTCATCGTGCTATTTTTGAGTTGCAACGCTTACGAATAAATTCCAGAGCGATCTATTTTCATATGGAGTACCTCGCGTTCATTATATTGGTAGCAGCATTCGTCGTGGCGACCTACTGTCTTCGGGAAATCCAAAGAAACAAGATTTTCCGAAACTTTCCCCTTGCTCCAAAGAATTTTCTAAAAATGTTGCAACAACAGCGAGCATCGACCAAACCTCGAACACTCCAGCACGTAACAGCAATCTTAAAAACGACAGAAATTACACGCACTTTCACTTTGATCGCTACGCCCACGTACGTGTGTACGTGATGTTATACCGCAGGATATAGTCCTTGGTGAGTCATCTGTTTAATTGAAAGTACGTTATTCACATATATATATATATATAAGTATACAGTGATCCGATCCTTCACGTTGAATTATCACGGAAATTCTATTAATAGCCAATCTAGCGGAATGACATTTCAAACTGTAATTAACAGCAGAGAAAATGTTTGTTGTTACTCGCTTGAAAAGTCGTGAATCGTTTGCTGTTTTCCAAATGAGATTCTTTATATATATATAGAAGCAAACAGACGCGACAATATACACCGGGATATACGAAATTAGAATGGGAGGGATTACGTTTTCACTCAACGGATCATCATCCGTTCACCGTTTAAGGTCAATTGCGCTCGCGAAAGACAACGTTTATCTTACGCCATTCAACCTCCCAAGCTTATTGGTAGTCAATTATCCTCAAGTTAACGACAATTGGTGGAACAAGCCACTGAGCATACCTCCCATATTCGACGAGAGGTGAATCGAGGTGAATAATGATCGATGCGTTTCTAAAAACAAAGCTGAAAAAAAATTCCACCGTGTTACAGCAATCGGAATTATTGCTGTATTATCGAAATGACTATCATCGAGGAAACGAATGAAAAGGCGGTGGAGAGTGGAATGTGTTAAGGGAACACCGAGAGAGGAAATGTCGTAATAATAATTATAAGGATAATTAAATTAGCCATCAGGACACAGACGCTGTTTTCTCAGGACGGAAATAAAATTTTAATCGCTCGCGATAAAGCGATTTCAGAGCGAACGTCGAGGGACTACGTAGCTAATTTTCCCGGAGCACACGATCCTAGTAATTAGATCTTGGCTAGTATCGAGCGACACGCGCGTACCAAAATAGAAGAGCTCGACTGGTGCTCGAGTGTCAATCCGGCGGACATGCCGGAAGAAGCTTTTCTCCTTCCGTCAGAATATTTCTCACCTGCACAGCGCGCACTTTGCATTGTAATTTTCTTCCTCTCTATTAAAAGATAAGCAAGAATTCTTTCGCTAAACTATTTTACGTTCAAATTTCGCGAGATGCACTTTGGCAGGTTTTAGGCAATTTTGCACGTTTCAACTGTTTATCATAGTCATTGATAGGGAATTTTTCTCAGTGATCGTAGTAAATAGATGAAATAATTTTGTCCACTTTTAATTAAAAGATAAGGAAGATTTTTTGCCGAACGATTCAACGTCCAAACTTTGCTGCAAGATGCACTGTAGCAGGTCTCGAAAATTTTTGCACATGTGTCAACTGTTTATTATATATAGTCACTAATAGAAAATCTCTATTAGTAACTATAGTAAATAGCTGAAACGTGCAAATAATTCCGACTTAACATTACAAAATACAGTAATTTACACTCTACACACCATGAAAAAGCCTAATTGCCATACGTTAAAAATTTACGTCATTATTGCACCTGTGAAAATACACGGAAAAGCCAAAGTTTCGCCGTCCACGCGAATGGCTACGAGAATCTAGCACGTCGAGCGAAATCGTGGAGCATTCGGTCCAGTGTAACTCGATTCTGCAACTATTCTCAATGGTCCGTCTATCAGCCGCAGGGTTGAAGTTCAATAGTCATTCAAAGCAGAGCAATTGAGTGCTGCTTTGTCGTTGCGATGCTCGATTAACGAGATTTCAGCCGATTGGAATGCGACTGAAAACTGGTATGTTGCTCCAACGAATATAACGCACTACGTATATAAACTCTATAAAAAAAGGAGGTAACAAACAAACAAAAAAAATACGCGGAAGAAAGAAGAGAGATGCACCGAGTGGCGTCGAGGTTCGGTTAGAAATCGTGTGAAAGTGAAAACTCCGATTGCACAGCGGTGCGCACTCGCTACCGGTATGCGATGGAAAGAAAAAGAAAGATGGATGAGGAAGGTGTGTAGATTTTCTTTGGGACCAACATATGAGGAGGGGGGGGGGGGGGGTGCAATTGGAACGTACTCGTCTCAATTACGCGGTCCGCGTGCGTGAAAATTGCTATAATTCTCCTTTTCCACCATTCTCAAAAGTTATTGTTGCTAGGAGCTTGTTACCAAGCAGCGTTATATCCCGAAGCCGCACTCGAGCATTCGGCATTTCATTTCGCTAATAGCCCGGCTCATAATTGCATTCTCTTGAAGGGGCCATGATGCAAACCACGTTAGGAAGGGGGGGGGGTGTTACACGGGTGCTTACTTTCGCTGCAATATTTTTAATTTTCTTGCAATCGCAGATAACTCATTATGCACTCTCGTGCACTTTAAGAGAATATCTCGATAGATGCAATAATGCATTTCTAACATGAACCAGATCGATGCTCTTGTAACGGAGCTGATTTATGGGTACAACTATAGTACGAGACTCGCAAGTTGTTCACCGTGTTTCCTGATCGGTGTACGCGAAAATTAGCGTCGAGTTTAGACGTTTCCTCGATGTTGCTCCTCGCGTGGTATATCACGTAGGAGGAATTTTATTGGTGATGGAGCGAGAGGTTGCAGTTGGATGAACAGAGATTTTCATTTTATGGTAAAATCTGTTATGTTATATTTTAACTCGAATTTATGTAGTAATATATAGTGGTAATTCAAAGGTATGACAGGAGAATCTGATTGAGTTTGAAAAAACAAGTTGGACGAATGCAGAAACAGGGTTAGAAAAATAGTAAACGATAAGATGAATTCATAATAAATTCAGTGTTAAATATGCAATATCTTCGGTCGAGGGACAAACTCAAAGTTTCTCATTATATTTTAATCGAGCGAATAACGCGATAAACAAAATTATTTAAAAGCATATTCTTGTGAATTTTTTGCAAAGTTTTTACCCATTAAAAACTATAAATACAACAAATCGTTCTTTGCAATTAGCATAACAAGATCGCTTTAAATCTATCAGAAGCAAGGAGCGTCAACGGAAAGAGCTTTCGGGGTATAAATTAAATAGCGAGGTAATTTGTTGAAAATTTCGAGAGGTGTCGCGCGAAAGACACAATTCTAACGAGACCCTTGCACATGGCGGGCTTGTCGAGCGGTGGACCGGAGTCCTCGCTAATTTTAATGAATAATCAAGCAGCAAGGCGTTAATCGCGACGATCGTTGGGGCGCTGGTTAGCGCCAAAGGGAAGAAGAGAAAACGAGGCAAATCGCACAAACGCGACAATCCTAATAATCGCAGGACGAATAATCGTTGGCTGAAAAACCAAGTGCGAACGAGCTACTTCTGATCGATTCAACTATCAATTAACATCAATTGTTCATTGATCAATACATAGTAGCGCCAAAGGGAAGAAAAGAAAACGAGGGAAATCACACAAACGCGAGACAATCCTAATAATCGTAGTGCAAATCAGCGTTGACAAGCACGGACGAGCGACCTGTGATCGACCTAGCTATTAATTAATAACAATTACCAATTAATCAATACACAAATTTGTTAAAATTGCATCATCTCGCTTACGGACAAACAGTTGAAGGTAAGTAAATCTTATAAAAAGCGTGTCTCGACGAAAAGAAAACGAAGGATAGGAGATGTTTTATTTGATCGACGGGGAAATTGCATTGACCTTGACGATAGCTCGGTGCTCAAATACCAACACACACACACACACACACACGTATGCACGGGACGTGTACACAGGTATATGCAGACTACACACAATGGTGCGAAAGTTTGCTCTCGCCAAGGGCTTGGCAATGAAGAAGACGACGATCGCGTATCGATTAAATGCAGAACACCTATATATATATATATATATATATATATATGCATGTACGAGTGCACACTCGGGTGACTCATCCCGTTTGTCACGGATAGACTCGCTCGTCGTGGCCAGTTTAAACTTTATCGAAGAACATTCGTGCACCGAGATTATTATACCTTTGTATAGCTGAGCAAATAGACGAGTTGCTACCGACGAATGCTCCGCGTTGCTGATGATAGTGCTTTATCGACATACGGGGGAGTAAAGGGGGGGGGGGGACCTAATTTCCATGCGGGCCAGACTAAAACTGTCGCTGATATGCCACGACATTTTACAAGACCACCCCCCCCCCCTTCTCGACGAAACTCCTTGGCCCCCAATCCTCCTAACGTCCGCGCGTTGAAAGGTTGCGACATTAATGCCTCGTAGGAACTTGAAGAATTTTTTTTGTCTCGGGAAATCCAAGCAAATCCACGAGTTAACGTTAGAGACCTGTTTCAACGTTCGAATTGGACAAAACTGCCAAAACCTTACAATGTGTCACGCACGTGCACGTTGATAACGCGATGAACAGGTTCGATAACCATTAACCTTCATATATATATATATAACAAGTTTTGAGAATGAACAGTACACAGCGTTGCACGAAGAACTTTTTGATGATTCCGAGCATATTAAATAGAAAGCCCAGTGCACAGAGATATAATTGCATTATTCGAGTTCGTACAGTGATTAGATAAAGGTATATCTGTGATCGATTCAAATTTAA
Source organism: Prorops nasuta (assembly GCF_024137725.1). NCBI lineage: Eukaryota > Metazoa > Arthropoda > Insecta > Hymenoptera > Bethylidae > Prorops > Prorops nasuta. Next base: position 4,451,219 of record NW_027116811.1, on the reverse strand, counting down.
CGATAATAAGAACGGATAATGCGTTCTTCGAGATAAAGCTGTGGTTTGTTATGAGGTATTATATATATATATATATATATATATATATGCGTATTGATTTCTCATTTGCCGTAGGAAAATAGAAGCTACAAAAATATACGCATCTTCGTGTCTTTGCCCGAGGAAAAACAGAATTGTATTTTTCTTGAGGCTCTCTCTCTCTCTCTCTCTCTCTCGGCTGGTAAAAAATATCTCGTCCATTTCTCGATATTTACTCCCGACGCTTTTTCAAAAATGTTTTTCTACGATTGCCAGTGGATAAAATGGTGTCGATCTTTCGGTATATATATATATATATATATATATATATATATATATAGAGGATTTCTTTCTATTTTTCGAGTCGCTATTTCTACTCGGTACACGAATGCACGCTCGGTCAACGTTCGAGAGGCTCGAAGCAACGCGAGAGTGAGTTAAAAGAGGCAAAGGAGGATCTTTGCAAAAATTGGTGCCAACAAAGGACGCGAATTATTTGAATTTTTCTTTTTTTTCCAAGCAAAGTAAAATTGTTACAACCGTAGAGAATATCGATCGCGCTGTTCGGGAAACTCGATATACCGAGTACCCGCAGTAAAGGTGGAGTTTAGGTGATTGGTTTTCCTCAGGGGGAATCTGGAGAACAATATACGTAATGAGAGGCCAAGCGAAAATCATTACCGTGAAAAAATTCATTACTAAATCTAGTCCACTGAAAGTAGAACGCGTTGGAAAAATCAAGTCGTTCCGCTCTGTCATTGGTACTTGCGAGAAAAACTGCTACTTACTCGGAATAGTATTGTATTCCTCGCAAGGAAACTTCTTCTTAGATTCTCAAGAGGAAACAGGATAGTTGGTACCCGTTAACGCTCGCAACTGCGCGTAATTTGATAAGAGACTCTACCATGCAGTTTCTGGACGAGGACAGAACGGAAAACATTTTCCAGGAAGCGCCATTTTATGCTGAACTATATCCGTCGGGAAACGACTAGATAATTTTAATATATATATATATATATATATAAAAGAGATGCTATGAAATATCCACAACGGTTCCACATTATATTTCATCGGAAAAACCCACTCGAGCCACGCCGAGAGCCATCGAATCTCGCCCGGAAAGCGATAAACCATTCAGCGATCAACGTCTGTCTGAAATTAGCTTAAAACCAATCGATACACGAGGTCATTGACCCTGCGATGAAAATTAGAGGCGAGAAATTATTCATCCTTGTTACTCCAATGCGAAAATCGTTGTTGGGACTTTGCAAACTGGGGCAGCACGGAGGATAACAATGCTGAAGAGGAAGGTTCCAACTTATCGATCGGATGTACTAAAAAAGACAGAAAAATGATGCGTAATTTCCCGAGTGTCTCGCAACACATTTCCATGGATAATAAATTATTCTTCTCTCGGTTCCCTTGAAAAAATTCTACCTTGCTCATCGAAGCTTCGGAAAAATGCAGTAACTCGGCTTTTCGTTTAAGATCGTTCGTTCGAGTAAGATTTTGATTTCCGAGGAGATGAAAACGAGAGAGATCGAGTTCAACATCAACATTTACCGCTTGCACGAGTATACAAATAAACACGTACAGCCAGGCGTATATAGATAGGACGTCGTCGACGCGAGAGTTGGGCTCAAGGGACCAACAAAGACCCTGAAGAAGACGGAAAGAATTGCCGCCGCAGAGGAGAAGAGCAAGAGAGGACCGATTCGCGTTATGCCAAGTCATCCTCTTTCGGATCGTTCGGTCCGAAAGCCGCGATTCGATGGAGGCCACACTCCGCTATGAGGAGGATTCGTGAGAAAGTCAAACAAAAGAGAGCGTTAGGACTGGACTGTTCCTCTCTCGAATCGACGAACAAGTTTAAAATTGATCGTGACCTTCGACTCTCTCGAGAGAGCGCGCGCGAATCGTGAGACGAACCCGAGGGAAGAACACGAAGCCTCCTTTGCTCTTCTGCTCGTCCGCTTCAGCATCTCTCGGCTCCTCAACCTGCCCCTTTGTTCCCATTCGCATTAATCTCCTCGCAAGACTATATATATACAGTCCCTTCACGAATTGTTTTCGCTCTTTGAAATTATTTTCCAAGCCATTCAACGTTTGTTTCCTCGATGGACGTGACCATCCACTCGCTTCGTTAATCTTTATTCTTAGTCGCAGTCTCGTGGCTGAAGAAAACCTCGAGTTTGACAACGGTGGAGAACGAAACGCGCGAGACGCGGTTCTTCAAGAAAAATAACCGATTCGATTAGCGGAACGAACGCGGTAACTTTGTTGTTGTTTATTGTTGTAAAGCGGCCTGTGTTGTATAATCATTGCGCACTTTTTGCTACCAGACGTAACGCGCCTTTTTCTTATTTATGTATCGTTGAGCTATCAATTATTTTACAACCGGACAATATGTTCCACGGTACATGATCGTTTCCCGTTTTGACTCGAGCGCGGGGTATCGTTCGCGCTTGGTAATTTCACGGTTTAAAAGCTTTGTGTAACTCTGGGGCGCTGGAAATTAATTATTGCGGAAAGTAGAGGGAAAAAGTGGAGATTTTTTTCAATATTTACTGTCAAATATTCATTTTGCTATTCCCATGTTTTCCCGATATATCACTTTCACGAGGTAATTACCACGGTGGTCTCCGAGAAACTGATCAATTGTGAGTGTACAGAAATATTTGTGTGATCGTGTATATAGGTTCATCGATGTAAACACTACGTCCAAGCTATATTCTTATATTAACAATTACTTCATTTAGCAGTACTAGAAATAGATTACTGCAGAAACTATAAAGAGAAAAATGAAAAATAATTATTGTCGAATATTCGTTTCGCTATTCCCATATTTTCCTAAATATATCATTTTCACGAGTTAATCACCACAATGTTCATCAAGAAACTGATGAATTCTGAGCGTACAGAAATATTTGTATAAATAGGAACATCGATGTAAACACTCGTCCAATAAGGTATATTCCTACTAACAATGGCTTAATTTAACAGTTACTAAAAATTAATCACTATAGAGACTAAATATAAAAATAAAAAAATTATTACTGTCAAATATTCGTTTCGCTATTCCCATATTTTCCTAAATATATCACTTTCGCGAGTTAATCACCACGATGTTCACCAAGAAACTGATGAATTTTGAACGTACAGAAATATTTGTATAAATAAGAACATCGATGTAAACACCCACCCAAAATAAGGTATATTCCTATTAACAAAGACTATATAGCGATCACTCCCCCCCCCCCCCCTTTAACCAATAAGCCATCTTCTTACATGAATCGTCCGCCACGATGGCTCGTCTATTTGTTTTCGCTCGATTGAATCGACTTGGCAGTTTAATTTCACGTATACACCGCTGACTTGTGCCAACGCACGTGCTACACCGATCCTCTCATGTAGCCGGTCGTTCGATCTCATCGCGATGGATGAACCCGAGAGTTTAAAGATTTTTATCTTGTCGCGTGTGGGGGCAAAAAGAGAAGCGAATGCGCCTGAAAACGGCCTCCAGCTACCATAAAAAGCGGGATGATCTTGTAGGCACTCGAAAGGGAAAAGCTGTGATGCTCGTTTCTTATATATATATATATATATATATATACGTCGTGCTTTGTCATTTCCAACCGCGTACAATTAATCTCCTTAATCTAAAGTCTCTCTCGACAAGTGTTTCAATGACTCTTTTAAACGACCGTCTGTATTTGTTTTCTTAACAGATCGTTAATCTCATATACCGCAAGCCTCTGAAAAAAGCCTTTCAGTCCAAGATCGGTCCATGTCAATGCTCGATTTGGATAACGAGTCGATGGCTTGCAAATAAATCACAGCCATGTGTACATTCTCTTGAATTTCTTTCAATTAAGCCACTCGTTCGTTTAGCCTATTTATGCCATTAATCGAAATTATTACAGCCTCTTTATGTAATTTCTCGATAATCAACACGAAAGAATGCAATATTTTCACGAATAAACTATTGCATTAAATAGAACTTGTACACGAAACGTTTCATCGGTTTCATAATGATACAAGCAATAATTTTATTACGTAACGTACAATGTAATATTGTAATGATCGATTCAACGAAAAATGACCTTCTTTTGTCAGTGGTCAACGTTAGAATTAATTACAGATTTATAATTGTCTTCTACTTAATTGTTAATAAAAAATATATAGGTGGACTCTCGTTGTAACAATTTTTTCCATCTCTGCCACTCTCGTCCAAAGTGAAATATTATTATCAAACGTGGCACGACCCTCCAACTCTTGCAGGACAAATATCATTATCCATTCGGCAGTTACAGCTTCTCATGATTATAATCCTGTCATCGTAGCGTTTAATCACGCAGACGATATAATTCATGCACACAGCAGCGAACGAAAGAGGGACAAGGTACACCGAGCATATTAATTGCATACCAGTGCTCTATACAAATACCTTCGCTATTGTTCAGGGAGAAACGATCTACGATATGTAATTGGTTCAACGACCTCGATTTACACAATTGATCATTTTTTCTATCATATTTATATCTAAAGCTTCCCACGGCAGGTAGCAGATTTTCCTTGCATTCGTTCAATCGCGTAAACTCGCGCTTGTTACAAATATTTACATCGGAGCTCGTTAAAAATTTACTGCGATTTAGCACCGTGAGCGATATGCACTTTCGAATCTGCAGTATGCATCGTCGGCAAAAACGCTTGATAATAGCGATAGCGCATATATCAGTTTAAACTTGGCTGGGAGCGAATCTCTGCGCACGCTTTCAGGCACATATGATACTTTTAACTATACGTATATAACTGCTGAAAAGTGTTTTGACAAAGACTCTTGTCGTTATATATATATATATATATATATATATATAGTAAAATAATTATTCCTAATTTTGAACAAGGACAAAAATGACCTTGCATACATCTACAGAAGCCATTGCAATAATTCAAAGTAAGAACGATATCATCCTTAAACGTCCGAACATTACAAGCATCGTCGAGACTCTTCTTGCTCATCAGGGTTGTTGGAAAGAAGCATTCGTTATTTTCCTACAGCTTACAGAGAAATTCCACGAAAATGGGAGAGGCTGCTTTCGGTAATTACGTCTATCCTACGAAATCCGCGGAATCCACCGGGCACTTAGGTTCTGATCGCATCGCATTAAAAACTTTCAAAAGCATCGAGTCGCGCGCTGCACAGAACTCTGATGTGTAATCACGCGAGCTTGTAAAACGCGTGGAATAGCACCCCGTTGAAAGGAATAACAGTGGATGTGGCGATTTAACGCTCGAAGGAGCTGTTATTACAGAAATTTGCGCCATTGAGAAACACTGGGACGAGCGAGAGAGTAAAATATTTCGTTTGTCCCTATCCGGAAATTCGTAGAACATATATATATATATATATATATATATGCACGGTACAAGATCGATCCAAGGTATACTTTTCCTCTGACCCATTTAAACGAGTTGATACAAAGGGTCAAGGTATTTTTAGGTCGAATCTCCTCGCGAACAGCTGTTCCACTCTCAGCGGCCGCTGATTGGACAACGCACTCGTCCTCTCGCTACATCCGACCACCGCGAGACGCACGAACCGAAGTTTCTTCGACGGAGCCGCGCGCACGTTCGCGGAAGAAACCAGTTTTCACAGGTCACCTGGCGCCGTTTTCCTCCGGAGAACGCGTTCCTTCGAGCGACCGACGGACCGGCGTGTGATTCGCGGGATCCAGACCCCCCCCCCCCCCCCCTTTCCTGAATCGTCGCGAAATGATCAGCGAGCTTCGACCAGAAGTTTACGGTAATATCCCCGGTCCCTTCTTCCGCGTGACGCTTTTATTTTTAACCTTTTTACGATTCGCTCGGTAAAACGTCCGAACCGCCGTTCTACACCTCGAATGGCGAAGGTTGCGTCGACCGGTTTCTTCCAGGACGCGGTTGTTGAAACAATGAGAACTTGGAACGATAATGGGGAAAGAAGATTTGGGGACGTTGATGGGAGAGCTTTGATTTTTCTTCATGGCAGATATTTTTGTGAGATATATATATATGATGTATAAAGGCGGTTTCCGAGCGAAAGAAGGAAATGGTGGAATATATACGTGACCGGAGGCAGAAGGAATAGAAGGCAGACTCGATGGAAATGGCATCTGTACAAGGAACAACATTCTTCCTCGGAAACGTGGTACAGATACGTCAATCGAGATGCGATTGTTATTTGGGTCAAACTGGGGAGCAGCCCTCCCGTGGATACGCGTGGGGGAGGAGGAGGCGCCACTCCATTTTTCCTCCAAGAGGACGAGATTCTCCTCGAGGAGCAGCGAGAACGACGAAAATTCGCCTCGATGCTCGAAACGCCAAATCGCTGCCATTATTTTTACGGGAGGGGTCCTTAACGGAGAAAGATGATACTTCCGGTTGCGCGGTGGATCCAGTGCGAAGCGAGAAATATTGCATCGCACTCTGGCTAAAATATTTATCTGGTATAAAAACTCGCGTACAACCCATGGGAGGCACGTTGCAACGCTGGAAAATTTCGCAATTCCTTTGTTTCTCTCGAATATCTTGATGCAGACGCAGAACCGGAGTGTGGACGTCGAAAGGCGGCGTGGCGTGCGAAGAATAATCGTTGGAAGGTTTTTAAAAAGCTGCATGGAGGAGAGTTGCGAAATTTGGAATGGTCTCTCGTAGGCAAAGAAGAAAGAACCGGATCACAATGGTCGGGTTTAAGCGTTACGGCTGGGGACAAGAAGGTAAGGTTGGGTGACGCGTTAGGGGGGGGGGGGGGGGTAGACGGATATTCTCGAGCTGAGTCACTAAAGCAGAGCGTCCGGCACCCGTGCACTCGCCCGTTGCTCTTTCACCTACTAACGGATTTGAGGCCTCGAAACGGCAACCGGCAAGACGACCGTCTCTCTCCGCAGTCGACGAGCTCGCACGTGGAAAGAAAAGAGGAAGAAAGAAACGAGTTTCCAGCTCGACGCAATCGCTAACGCGGATAAAGGCTGATTCACAGTCGACGACCGGTGCACCGGGAACAACCGCGCCACGGCCATGTGGTGGCTGCTGCTGACTTACACGCACTGCTCTCGTTACACGCAGGGAACGCGATAACGTTTCACCGACGTGACCTGAAATTTTTAACGACGACTCGACGGAGCGTTGGCCCCATCTCGTTTAAATCGTCCATCAACCGCAGCCCTAACTCGGTTAACTCCGCTCTCCTGTGGCACAGCGATCTTGAAACGTTTTCTTTTTCAAGATCGTATGGTTGGGTTTTGCAGAATTTTGGTCGATGGGAAGGTTCTTGTTTTGTTGGAGTTAATTATTTTTGAGGAATTGTATTTTTTTTTTTTTTTTTTATATAGTCAATTTACGAGGATTGTGTTTTTGTTGTGTTGCCGAGGGGACGATCGCTTTGTTGCTGTGAACCCCATTTGAGTAGTTACGCGGTTGGATTCTCGGAATGAGAAGAGTCGAAATACGAGGAGAATTTTTAGAAAGGTTTGTAGAAATAAATTTTGAGGATATAACGTGTTTTCTTTTTTATTTGATGATAGAGAGAAGCTTGAATTTTGCAACGTTTTAATCAATCAGGAAGATTGCTACTGTGCAACCTAACAATTCTGGTGGAACTGCACTTCCTTCCTAGCCAATTAACGACGTCTCCTATCTTATTGTTTCTAGGAAGATCGCTTTGCTACTGCGACATGTGAGTAGATATGTGGCTTCCTACGTGGATGAATTCTCGCTTGGAGAAGAGTCAACGTACTATAATAATTTTCAGCAAGTTCTATACAAATAAATTTTGAGAATATTGTTTTGTTAATTCGGTGATAAAAAAAAAAGCTCGAGTCTTGCAATGTTGCAATCAATCAGGGAAGATTCCTACTGTATAAACAATTCTGGCGAAACAACACTTCCTTCCTAGCCAATTAACTACGACTGTCTCATTGTTGCTATAATTGCTGCGAGGATGGTGTCTTCGCTGCTAAACCATCCGAGTAGAGCTACATAGTTGAATTCTCACTGTGACAATAGTCAAAGTGCAATGACAATTTTTAGCAAGTTTTATAGAAACAAATCTCAAGAATATAATATTTGGTTACTCCAGCGATTGAAATAAACGCTCTAATTTTTGCAACCAACAAGATTTTTCTGTACAAACAATTCCAAAGAAAAAACGCTTCCTTCCCGACCAATTAACAAACATCACCTCATTATTACTATAATTGCCAGCGGAATGTTATATCTACCGCTAAACCACGCGAGAATCCACGCGAATGAATTCTCGCTGCAATAGGAGTCAACGTACCACGACGATAATTTCGGGAAAGATCGATGAAAATAAATTCTTGGAAGAGGGCGCACGCTCGGACACGCTTTCGTGCTCGTACGTACCGTTTGTCGCATAAAGTTCGCTCGGTGGCCTAATTTCCTTCGGGCAACACTCAAACTTCTCCCTCGCGCGAATTTCGCTGCCCGCTAGTCGCAAGCCGCGCTAGCACTAATTCACCTACCGTGGAAAATTTACCGACTCAATGCTTCCTCGCAATTTATCGCTACACTCTCTGCTTTCTGTCGGGTATACCATTCTAAATCCGAATCTCGGCGAGAATCGATAAAGCGAAACGCGAATTAAGCTGAGGCTATTTTAACACCTTGCATTACAGCGCGCTATCGATTATATTTCTCGTGGCAAAATCAGTATCCAGCGTGATTCCTCGGGTCTAGTGTTGAAACACTGTGGAGGAACCGCTGTTCCAACGAGATAAGTAGTCGCGCGTAAGAATTCGATTAATGTGGATGGAACGATAAATGTACTTTCCATCGTTTAAAAGTCAATATGTGATATACTTCTCACCGTCATTGACGCTGAATTATTACGAGCGTCTCTAGGCACACAGTGCATGAATATTCAAAGTCAAACAGTCGACTGTTTAAAATTCTCGTGGGTCATGCAATTAGAAGTTGCGGTTAAAAGCATTTCGCGCTTTTATATAGCAATCGTTATTCTCGTAATCTACCAACAAAAAAATAACCGTCTGCCATTTCGAGCGCAATAATTGAACGGTGCAATGAAACGAGAGGTTTGTGTTTCTTTGGAACCCCTCGAAAACGTTGAAAGACCATTGAAGAGTTTCGTAATGCCTCGGGTGTTTGGGGGGGGGGGGGGGGACGAGAGTATTTAATTTATTTTCTAGTACAACAATAACACGCTGTTCCAACTGCATTTCTCTTCGTTGCAGTGGTAGTAGCACGTGTGAAACGAATATTCGTAGTCGCGTAATCACAGTCGAGTCCTTCAAAGTCACTCGCAACGTACCAGACACGTATGCGTTTGTGTATAAACACGCGTACCCTGAGCAGTATGACTCAATCGTCCTGCACATTCTTCTTGTCGTCCTCCCCCCTCCCTCTTATCGGAGAACGTGCGAAACACCGAGTGCACGCGTGTACAATATCCAGAAGAAGTACACGCATCGACGTTTATGGTTGGATTGGTGTGAAAAGTGGGAAATAACGAATCGAAGCTGTATCGAACGTTTTCCTCGTGGCTGAAAGGATTCGGAAAGCTGCTTCGTACCTTGACTATCGAGAGTAGAACGATATTATGCAGTGGTGCATCGTCCAATTGGACGCACCGGCGAGAGGTATCCAATTTTAGCGATTCTCGCCAGTATCGAAGCACTCGCGCGGTGGATCGAGCCACGTACGCGAATCACGAGACGCGCACTTCGAGAAAAGCGGCTAAAGTCTTGTTTCCAAACCACACACTGTGCACTGTGGAAAAAACTGACGAGAAAAAATCAATTTTTACCCGACCATCAACAGCAGCAATTAAACTAAAAAATTCTGCACGCGAGAAGGTCGAAACATCTCGAGAAGTAGAAATAGTGGTTGCTCGACGCGACACGGTGATCCGAAAGTCATTAAACTTTGAAAAGCGTAGAGACGAAATGACTGGTAGGAATGTGTTTGGAGAAAAGAAGAAAGGGAAGCAGCAGCGAGTCCAAAACACGTCGAGACGCGCCGCGCGAGTGCCAAACGGCGACTCCCGGACCCGCTACTCTTCTCCGCTCATCCTTCGTCGACTTCGTCGAGTGCGACTGCCGCTCTAACTATACACAAGCCTCTGTTATTGCGAGGGGTAAGTCGAAAGTGCGGCGAATCGTCTCGTCACCTGATCCGATCGCCACTGTCCGCTTGCGCACGCGTGCCACCCCCCCCCCCCCCCCCCTCCCAACCACTTCCGCCGCGACGCATCAGAATCACACGTATCGCGACCACTCGAGGAAGAAGCGGAAAACTCGCGAGGTTGATAAAACGCGAATAATACCTTATCGATCATCAATCTCGGTAAACTCGAGGAGGAACACCTCCGATACGCCGCAAGATTATCCTATGGAATTCTCTCGCTCACCTGACAAACGCGTTCTCTCCTCTACTGCCCGATCGCTTCGAGCCAACTCTTCCGCTCCGCAGGCTCGCGAGAAGCCGCGTGCTTCCGCCAGAAGCGTCCTCTGGATTGCTCCACGTTGGGTCACGTGGTGCGCGCCGGGATCAAATCAGCACACGCGACTCTCTTCTTTATTCGACGGTCCACCGGAACCTCGCCAATTTTCCCAGCTCTGCCACGAGATTTCTCTCTACCTTTATTCTTATTATTTCCTCGAAAAGTTCACGAGGACTCTCGTTCCGAGACTCATGGTTCCAGCCGAGTGGACGGTGCGCGCGAAGTGGAGGAAGAGGAACTCGAAGCAACCAACGGAACAAAACACAAGAATCCTGGAGATAGAAAATTGCAAAATTCTAGACGTAAGAATGTCGTATCTAGAAAATGGTGATGACGCGGGAGTGGAGCGAGCGAGAGGAGCCAGTGCGGCGCGCGGCCTGAAACTGTCCGAGTTTGCTGGCCTGGGTCGGAGAGAGGCTCGATCTTCGCGCGAGCCACTCTGACTTTCCAGTGGCGCCAACTGCAGCCAATCCTGCCAGGCTGAGCCCCTCCAACAACAACGTCGTCGTCCAAGAGGAATGCGCGTGGAGACCGTCGAGTCGAGAGTCCCTTGTTGCGCGCGCGAGCGCAACGACGCTGCTTTTTTGCCCGCGTCTTCGTCGAATGTGATCTCGACGACTGTGTTGTTGTTGTTGTTGCTGTCTCTCTTTCGGTTAGAGCGAGTCTGCTACCCCGAAGAGGCTCTTGCCTCGTTTACAGTTTTTTGCTTCGACTCGACACTCTGTTTGGCTCGCAGCGTGTTGTGTCGTGACGTTGCGCGACACCACGCGTATCCTTCCACTTTGCTGTACCGTTCCAACGACTTTCGTTCCCTCCGCGGCGTATACCTGCCTCTTTTCAACCAAGAACCCACACACTGCATCGACCCTCCACTACGACTATCCAGCGAGAACCAAGAAATCTCGCGTGATGCGCGCTTTGAGATCCGGCTTCGGGTCAACGGGAATTATTGACCGGCTGAGTTAAACCGACTTTCTTTCTTTCTACCATTTGCGCAAACCAGAAATCAAGCTGTGTATATATATAGGGGTTGAGAAGATTCCCTCTTATCTCTCTCTCTCTCTCTCGCACTCTGTATTTATGGATGTATTGGTTACTTTGAAGGATCGGCACGATTACACGTCGATGATGCATGGCGTGCTGGTTTCTTCCGTCAAACATATCCATCCTTGCTGTGTGTATATATATATATAGAAGTAACGTCATAAAAATGAAAGATCGCTCCGCGTTAGCGACGCGAGGGACCGGCCAAAGATTTATAATGTTTTTTTCATCTCGAAAGATAGCGGAGGATCCTCCCATTCTCTAAATACCATCTACCTTGCGAAAAACAATTAATAAATGCAACTCATGCTAGCATCGCAGAATTATTTGTCTCGGGGAATCTGACAGAAATAAAAATAAGTATTACGATAGGTTTCGTCAGATTGCGTTTTATAATAGCGAGTGAGAGAAACGAGCCTCGACTACCTGTTATAATAATGTTATTGGGGAACCTTCAATCTCAGGATTACGTCACTCTTGATTAAAGGCACACGCCGAACATGAAATACGGCAACGCCTGCGTCGTATTTTATAAACGAGATGGCGAATCGTTAAACCGAAAAACAGCGGGAGCCTGACGGATCGAGGAGTCATCGAGCGACGGTCGAAAAACTTTGACCTTGAACGCATTCTCCGAGTCTCTGAATAATCTACGTGCCCTTGCCTCGTAGACGCAAAGTGTACACCTACTCGTTATCTGCGTGTCTACGTAGCGGAAAATACACATTTGCTTTGCACACACTTGGCGCGTATCCTGATAGGCCACACTCATTGTTACACTCTATCACGAGCCATCGATAAGTGAACCTTGAACTTACGAATCTCTGTGGGAAAGTTTTCAATTAGAAATAAAAGAAGCGTCGCTTTCTTTGGTACCACAGGACGTTCGGAGGACATTCTCGGAACGTTCCAAGGATGTTCCCGTTACTAGAATCGCGATAAAATTAAATTTTCGCAACGGAACTTCATGAAATCCCGAGCGAGTACCCCGAACACCCAAGACCGATGGCACAGGTTGATGGAGAACGACGAGGGATCGACAAAGACGATCCAGATGAGCGCGCGTGAAAATTTGATACTCGTAAACTTGACGGAGCAGGTGTTTGCGGTCGCAAAGCGGACCTCGTGCAACGTGGAAAAGGAGTCGTTTGGTTTGACGTCACACGAGCAACGGTCAAAGCAGCTGATCGCATTACCCCAGCTGCATCTCGATAATCTAATTTAGCCCCAATACCCGATAAACCATGACACTGAAATAAACTCACATGCACCGTCCGACTACCAACGACGCTATCTACTGCGGTACCACTATCGATGAATCGTTAACGTAGTACGCGGTGAAAAATCACGATTCCACTGAAAATCCGCGAGTGTGAATCTCAACAATTATTAATCTCTTGGAAAAAAAGATGAATTTTGTCGTGGTTGAAAATGTCGCGTTAAAAATGTGGTAAAAACAATGGGTGTGGAAGGGGGGGGGGGATTCGAGTACCAAGATTCTGTTTATTATTATTATTGTACAAGACTCGGAGACAACTCCCTTGTAGCACGTCAAGCGAATTAGCGTGTACGTATATCCAATGATCGGTATACAGCCGTGCGTAGCCAGTTCACGCCCGTGCAAGCGTGTGCAATGTGGCTGTGTGGCACGAAGGTTTACAGGTTTGCGTGCACGGATACGTGTAACTGGGAACATGATTATTCACGAGGTATAGGTGTACACGTGGGAATATTGATTCCGTCGCGTCAGCTGCTTGCTCGAGCTCGCTTGCTGTGGCTTGGCTACCCTACCGCACTCTAACCTACATTCACTGTTTCCATAGACATAGCTTCAGTCTTTGCATATCTCCCAGCAGCAAAACCTGCACAGACTTATTAGAGACCCGTGTTGCTCGTCAACAACCAACGTACACTATCAGGTTCCCATCGTTGTCGATGTGTATAGCTATATATATATATTTATCACTGCAATATTTCATTACTCACACATATCGCATTATCGAAACCCTGATCCTCGTGCTTTTCATGCATCATCCTAATTACAAACTTTTTCTAGAACTTTTAATTTCCTGATGGAAAATTTCAATAAAAATATGGGGATTTTATTATATTTATTTGCGAGGTTTTATGTCGAAAGAGAGAAGTATTGGAATATTATTTATATACGTATATCGTTGCTACGTTGGATAGACGTAAATAAAGTGTCTCGTGTTATCGAGACCCTCACCTGCTTCCCCATCCAAACGTACAGTCGTAAGAGTCGTAACTCTGGAGCGATTACGACTCCTACACGTCCATGGTGGGGTGAATTCGAGCAAAGGCCAATAGTTTGGCGAGCCGTGTTGTTTCGCAGTGTCTAATTAGCGAGAATATTTTATGTAGCCAGTACAGAAAGGACGGAAATAATGGAGGTAGAGTCATTGACGGAAATGGGATATTAGAAATGGTAGGAGCCGAGTCTAGGTGTGGGTTGTGCTGTTTTTGTTATCCAATACGTCCGTTCATCCCGAACAAACGCAATGGTCCGGATGGAAAGTCCCGTTCCACGGTACTAATTGGAACCGAGAGCGTGGATAGTGGAAATAAACTTGGCGAGTTTCGAAAGAGTTGCTTTCTGTGTAGCACGCGCGGCTCTCAGATGAGAAGAGAGAGAGAGAGAGAGATGGAAATGGAAAGATGTGTCAGTCGTCAAAGCGACTTCGCTTTTACCGTCCAATGATTTCATTCGAAGCCACGTTCCGCGAAGGATAGTCAGCGGTATAGTAGTAGTGGTGGACGTCGTAATTTTGATTGCGCTCTGTTTAAACCGAACGATTCGCGCATTGCATTGGCCAATAGCGACGTTTACATAAGCTTACGTAAGTACGTGACTCTCTTTACAGCAGTTATTATACCAATAGCGGCTCGTGGCTTCCGCCAGAGGATTCTGATGCGCATCCAAGCTAATTTCAGAGACCAATTGGAGAACCGATGCTCCTCTCTCGTCACGAGCTATCGATCCTCCTTATTTCCCATCTCTCTCGGACCCACAATTCGCCAATTGTTCGTTTCTAAATAATGCAGGAGTTTCTCTCCGATTGAATCTATTTTTAGCGGTCATCCGTATATAACGACGAAATTAATTTCCTAAATTGATCCGTGTCTGGTGAATTTATTGACTGGAGGACTGATGCCTGGAGAGAAGAGCAAATTTATTCCTGGGGAAGAAGTGTAAAATTTTTACATTCCTATGTACGAGCCAATCTGCGGTAAATCAATTTTCTAAAGGAAAGCGATAGTGACACTCTTCCACCGTGCAGGAAATCAAATTATTTTTGTCGAGGATCGACGCAACTCCTCGACAATTTTTAGATATTGCAACACGACACGGGTCTTAAATTAAGTATGATCCGAACTAAAAGCGGAGGCTCGATGATGGACAGTTAAGGAAGATTTTTTCCAGTGGCGGAAGAGGAGATAAAAGAGAGACGTTGGATTCGATTTTTGAATAATATTTCCAGAAGCGTATATATAGTCGAGGTAGTATTGGTAACGAAATCAGTCGATATATAAAATTCATTTCATGGACCAATCGGTTTACGGAAAAAAAGAAATGAGAATGTTTTACGCATGAACTCGTTTTCTCGGTATTACAGCAGGAGGAAATCGTTTGTCATCGGCGACTGCGGAAATATCATTCGGTTCCATTAAAGCGAGCTGCTCGAATCTCCGTTAAAACACCGCGGAGCAAAGCTGGGATGAAAGAGTTCAAAGTTTTACCTTTCAATGTCATTAAGCGGTAATAACGAGTCGCTGTCTGCTCGGATGAAATCGATTAGGCAGAAGTAACATACTAACCTAAAACAGAAAAAAGAGAAAGAACGTTAAAAACCACAGTCTTCTTCCTTGTCTCACATTTTTTTATCAATATTTTTCGTAGACAGGCGCGCTTGATTACATCGGCTTGATTAAAACGAAAAATCGGGAGACGTGTACAAAATCGGGACAAATATCCGTGATTGGAACGTTCGTGGAGCATCAGAAATATATTAACGCACGCTCCATACGCCAAGATGAATTTGCCCGAGAGTTGGACTTCCCATTAAAATTCAATCCTGTTTTTTCGAGCTTTAATTTATTCGTGTGAGACTGTAAACAAGATTATATCCGTGTCTTTGTGCTGCTTTGGAAATACTTCCATTGAAATTTCTTAAGAATCTCGATGATAAGTCCCACTTGGAGAACGCAGCATTGTTTGTACAAATGGCGCCGTAGGAGCGAAAGATGAAAACAGTCGATGGAAGAATTAAAGTAGCACGAAGCGAGTCCTCGCATATATGGCCTAAATAGAAATAACGAGTGCGATTAATATTTAGCTATTTTCCTAATTGTACCACGAGGAAAGCGACTGCCACAGGAGAATGCGAAAACGACTGGGTGACCCTTGCAACGCTAAACGGTAAGGTGGTCACGCGCGCCAACCGAATAATTTTCCAAGCACGGCACAATGGTTCTTTTTTAAAGGAGGATCCGTGTGCAAAGCATAAAACGCGACACAGTAGCTGCTTATTGTTAAACGCAATTTTTTTCCCACTCTCGTCTCTCGCTGGGAATCAAGCGGTGCGCGATTCGTCATCCGCCACTTTGAAAAGCCGCAGGAAAACTGTACGTGCGTTTTGTACAAAATACTCCGTGCCTTCCCAGTGCAATCCACTGGCAATGCATGTAATACCAATCGGAACAGACCTTTCTCTCATTACGAGGCTTCGTTCTCCTCTAAATTCACCACTCGAACGCTCGCACACCCACGCGCCTCGAGTTAGACCGATCCAACGACTAAATAACGAGAGCCCACGATCCTGATACAACCGAAGGTTTTCCTTCGATTTGGAGTGACAGTGTAGTGGGCGTTGATATGGACGGACAGCGAAGAAATAACGAACATTTCTCTTCGAGAAAAGGGGGGGGGGGGTTGAGAGGGAAAGGGTGGAATAATGGAGGTGAATTATGCACGTGCGTCAAGAGCGAGGAATGTCAAGCCTGAAAAATCTGCAGGAGAAGCGTGTAGTCGACAGAGCGGTCCGTTCCTATTTCTCATTCCAGAGGATCGCGTCTGCACGGTGATGATGGCGGTGGTTGGCTCGTCGCATGACGCAAACGAGGTGTCTGCTGGCCGCAACGAAACAGGACAGCTAGAATGGACCTAGGAGCGTCGGGACGAAGGGTGACGTGGAGCGGAGTGGGAGGGGGGACACTGAAAGGGACTGCAGGCAAAGTTTATTGATTTTTTCCAACATCTGATCTGCCAGGAGCAAAAAACTACCTTGGATGAAAAAGGACAGAGCATTTAGGGGCAAAAAAAAAACCAAAGAGCGAATGCTTTCGAAGGCAGCTCGATATGTACCAATGATTGTAGCTGGTGATACAAGAAGAGGGACCGTTGCTCCGAAGACAGAGACAAAGATGAAAATTAATTGTATATTGGTACGACATATAAATAAAAAAGAAAATGGCGAATATTAAAGGGATATTCCCCGACTTTAAAGCACGTTTCGCCCGAGGTTCTCTTAGGCGTACCTGCGTGTTGCCAAGGAAACAGCCCAGTTGTGTCTCGCTATGGTAGCACACGTCGGAGGAAAAGATAGAGAAAGAGTAACGCGGTGAAAGCACAAGGAGGAAGAAGGAGCGGACGAGTTGGCTTGGCTCAACCGCCGGCTCGTGTTACCAGTCCCTTTTGTTCCAGATTTCCGCCGCATCCAGTATATCTACCTTGTGCAGATGCGCACACTTACCAACGAGCAAACGAGGTTCACCCACCCATTGCACGATTAAACTCCAACCTCGAATCCAGAAGCAACGCAGTCCTCGCGATTTTTCCCCTATCGAGCCATCATCGTCCCTTCATCCGGAATACTCCGACTCAGCTGACTCCGGTGAATCGCGATAAAAATGATGGTGAAAGTTCCACATTGCTTCTTTCTTTCATTAACAATGACTCTTATAACCACCGAAGAAAGCATTTAGCTGTTTTATCACCGGGACGTAAAATTCTTGGAATTGCAGCTCTTTTATGACGTATTCCATTGGGCATAAAAAGTGGGTTGCGACCCTCGAAGGAGAGCGTGAAAGAGTAATGCTTTGATTTGTTTAAATTTTGCTGCGAATAAGGAGCGAAGAAGCTGCGTTCTTTATTTTCGCACTTTGACTATTTATAGTCAAGCAGGCGCCATTGTTGCTCCGCATTCGAAGCTGCGCTTTTCCTCCAAGTTCCTTGGGAAGAATTCGAGGAATCGAGAGAGAAAAATTTTAGCGCGAGAGTACTAGGGGTGGAGTTGTTAGGGAATTTCTTCGGGGACGTTTAGAATCTTATAATTTTAAGCTGGGTATTTTTTATAGAGTTTTTTAAATTCTTTTAAGGGGAGTCTTCTTCAGGGTTTCTGGTTCTGCTGCTCGAGATCGGTGAGGTATCTTTGGAGTAACGAAATAGATATAGGGAGGTGGGCAAAGAGTGACTATCGTGCCTCTCTTTTTAGAGTCGAATAAAGGAAAAGAGAGAGAGAGAGAGAGAGAGAGAGAGAGAGAAAAGTTAGGTGCGAAGGAGGAAGACGAGCACTCAAAGGTCTCTCAATGGCGGCTTGAAGATCGTCTTAGAATAAAAGGCGTCATTCATCTTTAAAAGGCGCGTTTCCTGCCTTTTGGCAGAAAAGACGAAACCGAGGGAGAGCGACCTCGTGCCCTGTGGAGGATCCCACTGGACCAAGAGACCGTTCGACCTCTGCCTGGCCCAACTTTCAGATGAACGAGCAGCGCTTCTCACCATCTCATGCTCGTTTCTCCCGAAAAACAGATGCTACGTTGAGAAATGCCCACGCGTAATCGGTAGAAACACATGTAAGCACAGGTAGATACACACACACACACACACACACACACACACGTAGAATACACAGAGTCGAGGTCGTAACCCTCGTTTATTTTAATTTCCTGTACAGACTAATATTTTTCAAACTCGAGTTTCTCGAGACATCTACAAAATATGAGATTGGATAACGCTCTTCGGCAGGTGATATTCCATGAATTAGTTTTGATCAGTCGAGCAAACGTTTCATCTTGTGATTTAGGAGTTAAATTGATAACCAGGCATCGAAGGTTTTGTAAAGATACCTAGAAACGTTTGAAAAATAATTATAGCATTGTTGTATTTGTTATCCGAAGTTGAACGGAAAGAGCCACTTCCCGATATTTGTGACAGGTCCAAAAGAGCGTGAACCAGCATTGTCGTGTTACAGGCTCACCTCGATAAATCATTCGGAATTTTTTTCAAGCGTAGCAACGATCCACAATCTATGCTGTTATCAATCATTGATTAGACGTGTTTTCTCTGTCGATCTTGAAATTACGCTGTTGTAGTATGTTATATTTGCCACGAACTTACGCCGATATCGCTGATATTGCGATAGTCCTGTTTTTACAGTTTATTTTTATCGTGAAATTCTAATAAACGGGCTAAACATTGAGTTTACAGAGTTCTCCCAACGATTTTTTACTATTTCATATAAATCCGATTGCAGCAATATTCAGCCAAATAAATCTTTTCGATATATATATATATATATAGTTTCCTCTTAACAGGGATTATACAAAAAATAAATACGTTTCTCTCTCGTTCGTTCAATCTCCTCTGTATTATTCTAGTTTATCACTCGTGTATGAGAAATATGAACGCGATTAGAAAAATAATAATATTGTCTTTAAAATTTTATTAAATTATCGACGAATAAAACAAAGAGCGGAGGGGGGGGGGGGGGGGAGGGTGTGGGAGGATAGATCACAATAAAAAAATGATAAAGGTTGTTGATACAATAAAAGTGAAATTTACACGCATTCGCATCGAGCTCGACCTGAATTTCCCAGCCAAGACAACCATATCGAAGGATCCTTCGGGTGTTCCAATCCTGACAGCAGGTGGAGACTAAGCTACCACCCATATTGGGCATTGTGCCAGACAGGAAGAGAACGTTCCATACGAAAGAGTACACCACACACGACCACCATCATGCCACTTTCAACTGGTTCTCGCTACACGCGACTTGTCTCGCAACTCGATTAAATCGCGAAAATTATTTCGCTAGAAAAATGCAGTCTTTGCAACTCCCTAAATGAACATCCTCCTATAGCCCGGCTTAACGACCCTGTCGACTCCATATTGGAGCACAATTTTTCTGACAATGCAGAGTAAGCCTCGATAATGATTGCTTTCCAATCAGACTAAATATGGACATTGCGCAATTTTCTTAAATACCACTTCGTATATATGTATATATATACTGTATGGTATTCGTGGTTCTCAACCTGGACGAAGGACGCGTGGAAGCAAGGGGTGAGAAATTCAAGAACCCCCACCATCGACACACACGTGCGATACACAGGCGTTTGTATATACAGCCGGCGGATCTATCGGTATGCGTAGAAATGTACACATACGACTTTTCTCCCGCGTACAGTTACTTCGAAGGAAACATACCCGCATAAATTGCTATACTATATACATACGCAACCGCTAGACCAACGAATTCTCATTCTCGTCACGCGCCAAGAAATGACACGTTGATTTTTTGCGCTTGCGCTTTTTCCCTACAAACAAATATCGCAACACGGATGGATCCCCCAGTTCCTCCATTAATCAGAGTTATTACGCCTAGCACACAGCGCACTACATCCTCGACTCGTCGAGGGAAATAATTCGTCGCTGACGCTTCCGGAAAATCAATGCATCGATTCATTATTTCACACGGAATTTCCATTTTCATTGTCAGCGACCTCACGATATTTTCTATTTTATGTTTGTTTCAGCTTAAAATAATAATCCAGGAATTTCATCGTAGGCAAGGCTAGAGGAACGAAAACGGAAAACTATGGAGCGCAACTTCCGTTGAAAGGCAACACGGAGCAAGGAAATACGCACTGGCGAGCGAGTGTCGACCAGCACGATATTTGCCGGCCAACAATAGGCCATTTTTTTGTTGTGCCATGATGAGCCACTGCGCGAATATCAACGTGTATCGCACGCAACACGGATCAATGCTGGATGGATATATGTGCGTAAAAGATATCAGCGATCGCGGTCGACACGCAATGCAATTTCGATTCTTCACCTTTGATACGCACGCTTGGACAATGAAATAAAGAACTCGTTCCTGTTCAGCTATTAAACCGAGGTATATCCTGTCAAAGGATTTTTTATCATTCAGGAAGAAGAAGATATTTCCAAGAATCATTGAACATTCGTATTTTGATCGACCAATTTTTGCGATTAATAAAGAGGAGTATGTTTGAAAAAAATTAAATCTCACAGGAAAATCTCGTAGTATTCGTAAGCATCTATCGAAGAGATTGCGTTATTTATAAAGCATCCGCAATAATGCTGGAATTCTCGTGAAAAGTCATGAGAGATATAATAGTATAAAATTAATGCTAAGATAAATTAATTAACTAACCTGAAAGATACGACTTGGCACAAGTAATGTACCCGCACATTTGTCCTATCTTAGTCCACACAGTCTTGAACAATTTGAAATTATACATTGATAAACAAGGTAATCTTCCCGCTTCCTCCAGAGCGGGCTGGGTTTCAAGCTCATTTACGCGAGACTGATGCATTCGAATGTGTGCGCTAGCATAAGTTCAAATATTTCCTCGAGTAACGATCGTACACTATTGGTAACCTTGAATTTAATCACTTTTTGCAATCACGTTTTAGACACCATCGAACATCACTTCAAGGTCTCATCTACCTTCACCTTGCTCCGAAGTCACTTTTGCAAATCGTTGAACGTACTTTAGTCGTCCTTTGATAAAATATTTTTCAGATAAATATTCGATCAAACGTTCCGGACTCTGAAATAACAGAGAATGAACATGTTCTAAATATTGTTGTGTATCGATGATCATTTTGGGATTTGGCTAAACTGTCATCAATGATTTAACAAATTATACTTTTGGTTATTAAAGAACTAAAGTGGGTGTGTCATCGATCAACTTAGCCTGAGCATTCTCGTTCATTTTCTAGCACAAAAAATCGCTTCAGGAATAAATTGCTTAGAAAAACAAGCTAAAGCCTCAGAATTTCATTATGCTCTATAGTTATCTAATTGTAAGACTCGACTTCTTATTAAATTCTGCTCTATCGGTCCGGCCTTCGTGCACATTTACGTCACGGAAAATGAATATAAAGTAATAAACGCATACATATACGTAGTATCCAGCGCTCTAACAGGAAAACAGAATCTAACGGTTCAATCGGTAATATTCCCCTCCTCTTCAAAATGATGATGATATATTACAATTTGAAAATTACACGAGACTCGGGTAACCCTTGTAAGGTAATTAATAATGCTTCATTTTTTCTCTTCGTTACGAGCAGTCATTAATTAGAAAACTGCTGTTGCTAAAAGTTTTAACTTTAAAAAACTATGTAATACCCGAGGAAGGAGCGTTAACGAGGGTCCGCTAAAAGTACCTGGGTAACAATTTTCTTTGTTACGTAACTAAATTGTTGCAGAATAAATAGCGTTATTGGTTTTAATGATGATTCGAGTGGTCAGTCATGAGCAAGGTGAATAATTTCTTGGAAAATGAACAAACTATCGCAAACTCGAATTTTTAACATTCTTATCACGCGTGGTTAAACAGTTATCTAAAGCCGCTTTTATCCCTTTCGTTACCATTTATCTCTATATAATAATGCTTTTTTTATTATCCATGATTGCACTAAAATGTAAATTTTTCAACTGTGTGGCTTACGCATCTAACCGTACAGCCCGTAACAGCTTGGTACATACACGATACCATTGGCCTTAAAATCTCATCGTGTTAATCGCGCCTCGTTATATCCACATGTAGTCCTTTACCTAGGCAATGCAAGCAGATTTCCGAGCTAATTTCAGCTACGGGACATTTAAACGTCGCAACTTTTCATAACTACCAACATATACAAACTATTAAATTGAACCTGACAAAAACCAAATAAAACCGCCCACGTTTCGCACAGGTTTCGTTGCTCGTACCATTTTTGTCTCAGACTTCCGGCTCAATGACATAAACTTAACGCATTCAACCCGTGATACAATATACTATTAAAAAAAACAATCTTCGACCCAAAAATCAATGCACAATCGTTCCATCTCGATCGAAATGAAACAGATGAATTAAATAAAAAATAGACCAAGTGTGCAACTTACGAGTAATCAATTACAAGAGGAAATAAACGAGTTTAAAGAGTTTTTAATTGATTACTCATGAACACGTTAAAATTGATACTTTTTTAAGCGAGGGCACGAGTGTTTAAACTGTCACTTCCTGCATACATTCATGCCCCAATGACCTCCTCAAGTCGGGCCTACATTCGCGTGCGCGGGCAACATTTAGAAACTGCACGGCGAGGTGCACAAAAATTCACGTATGCACTGGGAGGGGAGGGGAGGGTGAGCGTGCAGACTGGAATCGAGAGGAGATATCCAGAGACTCGGATTTCTGCACGGTATTTATCGAGAAGAGTGCACACACGCGTGAGGCACTCGACGAGTCGTAAGACGATCGCGCGTGCTCGAGTGTAACTGACTGACTGTCTGACGGCGCGACTGTGCGAGTAGGAAAGCCGAAGCACTCGCCTCGCTGGTTCTCCACCAACCAACTGGAGAACGTACGTTGTATCGGTGTTGTGCGATGTGGCATGACACGATGAGATGGTGTAGGAGCACCCAAACCCACGCACTTGGAGCCTCCAGTCTTGGCTATATACCTTAGGACTAACTTTGTGGGCAGAACGCAAAACTCACGTTCATACTCCTAACTGGTGTATGTGCGGGAGCCTGAGGATTCCCTTGGACACAACTAAAACTATTCCACTGGAGCCATAAACCTTCGCACGAATCGCTCGGACCATCGAGAACGTATTTTCACTTTTTCAGCTTTCGAAGCAAAGATAAATAAAAGTTTGGTTGCGTGGTTCGTGATCAATAGTTCTGCTGGAGAACATAAAGTCGTTAAAATTGAATGGATCCCGAAGCCAAGTGCAGAGGGGAGGATTGTAAAAGGGGGTTGAATAACAACAACGCCGTTTGATAAAACAGGGTGGAAAGGGAACACTCGTATACCGGAGTGGCTTCGAACTCGAGTCGTTTCCGGTTCCCCTGCCCGATGGCCATTGGTTTGGACGGTGCAAGCCTGCACGAAAGGTCGGAGAAATTTTTCGTGTAGTCCGATTAACGTTTCTTTCATTTTCACTGGCTCAAGGCCAGCTGTGGAACTGTCAACTGGAAACAGATTGCAAAAGCAGGCCCTGAAGACAATGTGATATTGTTTTTTTTTTTTTTTTGTGTAAATCCTGCTTCGAGCCGTGTACCAAAAGTACCAACCGTCCAATGGCATACCTTTCAAAAAATTCGTACTGCACACTGTAGCCAATATCCACGATCGTCGCTAAAACGAATTTTTGCGCAATCGATAAAGAACTTGCACGACTGAAAAAATATTTCCCCTTCATTCTTGATAATTCTATCTGTACGAGTAAACTCGAGTTTCGAGGAAAACGAAGATTTTATCGGCGTACATACCAGAAATACCAACAGATTTCAAGATTTGCTCGAGTTGCGCAACTTTTTTATCAAAATTTCAACAATTTTGAATTTTCCAAAGCAACATCGATTAAACCGTGTATTATATCTGGTTTATGTAAAACCAACGAGCAACGAGTATATTTCTACATATATACCTGTCCTTATATATATATATATATATAGATTAAGATTTGGCGAGATTAATATTCGTGACATTACCAAGGGTAATAATATCGAAGCAGGGACGTGAAATCCAGAGGGACGTTGATGGTCGGATGAAAAAACAACAAAATCATTAATTTACGCGATTTAGTGGCAGTTGCTGAAGGGAGAAGCAGAGGCAAACGACGTGGCTGACAATGAGTTCAGTTCGCTTGGCCCCAATCGGCGCGGCCCTGGTGACGTCATCGATATAAAGTTGCACGCATGTGTTAACTAACTGTACTTCGGACGAACGGCGTATGCGTATATATATATATATATATATAGCATGGGTGAACGTCGTTACGGGCACACGCACGTGAATAAAAAATAAGGCGAGAATACCCGGTAGCTCTTTGCATCCTACAGTACACACACACACACGTGCAATCCATGTACATTAGAGGGGATATGGAAAAAGATGGCTAGAGAGATTCGCAGAGACTCGTACGTGCTCAAATGCCTGAGGTAATAAAGAGCTCGAGAGCGAGCAATGACACAAATAATGCTGATTACTCTCATTATCTATCCAACAGCATCGCGGCAGACGTTACGAGACATTGCGCCTCGATTGCGTGCTTCCTATTTCTAGAAATAAACAACTTTGACATTTTGCACTCTAACGCTCCCCGATCTCTTTCATCCATCCCCACCTCCTTATCTCGGTCCTCCGCATTTTTATCACTTCATCCCACTTAACTTTCTCGCCAAAGATCACATGCGAGAGCTTTCGAACACATGTTTGCAACTTTTTTGGCCAATGAGAAAAATCGCCAGAGCCGTGAACTACTTTCTAGGAAAAAGTCGAAAAATGGATGTTGCCACTTGAACTTAACGCTGAGAAGGGTCAGAGGTTAAAGAGATACGGAGAGCTTCATCGAGTTATCCCTTATTAACAGTTTAGTCATAGCGTATAAACAAGAGATACGTGTGTGTGTGTGTGTGTGGATTTGGAGCAGTGGTGGTGTGGCAGTGGAAAGAGAACAAACGATGAAATTATTCCGTCCTAATGTCAAGGGATTGAGACGTCCAGTGAAATGAAAATTAATGATTTCGTATGGACACGTACCGAGTCCTTGCAGTCGTAAGGATTTATTTGCGTCCTTTGGAAGGAAAATAATAAATATATACGCTCGATGCTAAATCGTCCATGAATCTGTACATAGGCCGAAGCGGCTTCTCTCTTTCAAACGTTTCATCTTCCTTTCCCTCCTTTTTCTGCCATTCATCGGAACCAGCTGTCACGGTTTGAAGCATTTGTTCTTGGACGTTAAACGACTGACCACTGAAAAGAAGCCACCATAACTACAGCAGTGCACAATACAGAAGAAGGATTCTACGAAATGAACGTGTCTCGCGAGATCCCCGTAAATGGAATTAGATAAACGCTAAATTACTGGACGAATAAGATGGACCATTCGAGTTTAATCGCGAAAGTAATCTCGCTTCCTTAATTAAAATCAAGTTAAATGTAAAGTCCATCGAGTGCGGTCTAGAATCGGGACTTAACCTCGGCTTATCTCGGAACTTTGGTAATATCCAGATTAAAAGCTTCCAATCATTCGTAGAGACGTCTCCGAAACAAGGATTTCGTTTCTAAAGGAAAGTTTTATTCCTGCTGCTGTAATAATAAACTTTCGTGAATTTTCAGCTTCGGAGTTATAATTGCTAGAAAGCTCGATGATTCCAGTGGCAGAAAAATGGAACGCTCGACTGGATGATAACGATGCGATATTTCTATGGTTACACCAGTCGCTCTAATGGGTTTTCGTAAATAGCGAGCCTAATGAACGATGATATAGGAGTGGAGTCGCGGAATCAAGAATCGTGGACGCACCAGAGCTATCACATCCCTTGGTAAGTTCGGAGGATATAACGAGTACCCAAAGCGAGAATGATCGATGAACACCTTGGCATGCGAAACCGTCGTCTCATCTTTTCTTCTGTGCTACATAGATCGATCTATCGACCGTACTCCCACTGTGGGAACATTCTTCCCGCAAGATCCCGCACTTGATCCCTTGCTGAATTAAGTCTGCATCTCCGAAGATTCGCTCGTCTTAGCATAGATAGAACGTCTAATACACGGAAACCTACGAGATCCAATTTGTCCAGAGTAATTGATTAAAAATACACGCTATTCGGCTCTTCGAGATTACACGAACTGATGCTATAATAATAATGTATGTGTATACACGTTGATGATGAGATTGGTATTAGAGGATGAGGACGAAAGGACTATGTCTGTTGATATAAAAATGATAAGTGTAATTCTTCCGTATTAAAACCCTGGTTTGTACATTAGATAACAGATTAGAAGTATATTTCATTGACCACACACACACACACACACACACACACACACACGTTATTGGAAAAACATGATTTTTGAATTAACCATATGCCTCGTACTCTGTTTTAACAATTGACCTAAAAGCTCGTTGCATGATGTACGCTCCGATTGAAGCGCGGGTGTCTTTTATTACGGGAGCCTCGGATTATAACTGACTAATTAAAAGTCATTAGAAGAGCGCAGTTTCGCACACTAGACAATTTACGGCTCGTTGTCGAGAAATAATTTCGGGTTTGCGCGTTCGGCAATTAAAGTCCAATTACCTGCGTGCCTCGTGGAGGGGAATCTTGGGAACGAGCACAACTATAAGGCAAAAGGTAAACTTTACGATTGACCAGGCTCGGAGAAACGTTGCCAAAATTGCAAGTTCGATCGCTGGCCTTAGTTAGGAATTCTATGTATTAATTTTAGTTGACTTTCGGCCAAGTCAAGGACAAGTTAAACTTACACTGGGTACGTCTAAACTATATTAATTTCTCAAGTAGATATAATCAAATTTTCCGAGAATTTCAATATACACTCGTGGATAGTTTCCTCCGACCGAAACCTGCTTAATAATTCTATTAATACACGAATTAAGCGATTTTATAAAAACGAATATATAGCTATATGCATCACCCTTAAAATTAGGACACTGGATATACGAAGCAATAAGAAGAAAATGCTTTCATTATTTTGTCCGTAACGAGCAATTAGCTCGACGCACCGGTTAAATTTTCCTCATTGACTATTAACTAATTACGTGCATCGTTGTGTGTGTACGTGGGTGGCAGGAGCGCGTGCGCGAGCAAACGTCACGCAAAGTGGAGAAAAATTTATACGATGACCTTATCCGATATGGTTTCTGCCGACAGACGTTTCATTGAAACTTCGATCTACGCCAGCCAAGGTCACCGTAATTAACAAGGTAAGTTCACGGGTGGACCACGAGAGTTTGCCGTGGACAGCGAGTTTGTCCGTCCGGAACAACGTCGAGAGTCCCATCATCCGGACACCACGAAGACACCGTTCAACCCTGAAGAAACGGGACGAAGCTTGTGGACATTTTCGCGAATTACTTAGAACCAGTCAGCGAGTAGAATTTAACGAACTCGATGCATCTGCGCATTGCCGGATGAAGAAGAGGTACACGAGGATGATAGCGACTCGAGATTGCCGACCCGATGACCCACTTCGGTGCCCAGGACTTAGTCCAGCGTTCCAGTTACCGAGAGTCCTGCTGCAAAATCATGCCTTACGATCCCGTCTCGAATCTCCCCGTATCGTTTAAACCTCCATTACGTTCTGGCCATAAAAAACGAGGTTTACTACCACTCGACGATATAATACATACACCGCAAAAGCTGCTAGACCGAACGCTCGCTATTTTCATAGAAGAGCTATTCCGCACGGGTGTACAGGACGTAATGAGTGGGACGTTTATGAATTTCAGCTGAAAGTATGGTAGAGTAAACGGAACGAGAACCGTGGCGGAATTAGGTAGTTCTTCGTGTTCTCGTGTGTATATGTAAGATAGTCGAAGAGTAATATGCTCTTTGAGCAGAGACCGTTACACTTATCTCGTTCGTACGAAGCGAAAAGTCGAGGAGTCTCCCGTAACTGGATCAAACGTCACCGCTTTAAATGGAGCGAATGTTCCATACGCAATTAAATCGCACAAGGAAAATTAAAAGGTAATGGGAGAGCAAATTGACTTCTCTATCTCCGGAGGGAAACTCGGGTGGACAGCAGCGTTCTATGACGTAGTCCTTTCATCTCTGCATGGCCCCTTTCCGAGTCTCGAGGAAAGAAAACGGGCAAGGAGGCCAAGAGTGAAATATTTCCCGAGGATCGGTAGGGCATATTCGGATCTTGAAGAGTGGACGCTTCCACGAGCCTCGCGCTGAAAGGCGAAGGAATATTTTTTTGCTGCGGAATTGCAATTTCTCATACATGGAAGACACACCCTCGATAACTCAACATTTGCAGTATTTCTGCTCGAAAATAATTATACAAAAAGCTGAGAACGTAATTAGATGGGGGAAAAAAGGTTGAAAGATGTATGCAGTTTTTGCAGTGGTTGCATAGTCACGTAGAGGCACGATATGTGTGTGTGTGTGAGTTATTACAAGCGTCTATATTCACGATAAAAGGATTTGATACGTTAGATAATTGCAAAACCAGAGAATGATATCGGATATCGCAATGAAGCGCTACCTCGACTACTCTTACGTAATCATTGCAATATTGAATTACGATTAAGTGAATTTACAATTGCATTTTTTAGCAGGTTTAGAAAGAGAAAGAGTGTCGTCGTGCAAGTAGTGGGGTATATTGCAAACAAAGAACTAGATCATGAAAATTTCAAAACGCCTGGATGATCGATCGTACGGTTTACCGTTGATGGAACATCAGCTACCTCGCTTATATATATATATATATATAGCAACAATGTTCACAAAGTTGTAATCAAAACACAAAATCGATCCACGATATAAACGTTAATGGAAATGTCACTTCTCCTCTGGATCTTCATTTAATTTTTCCCCAGATTCGTAGATATCTTCGCTGCTTCCGTATCACACATTTCTCCCGGGAGTATATCGAGGCCACCGGACACACAAACACACAGTTACAGTTAGAATAAATGAGGAAATAATCGATAAGTTATTTACCTCTTTCGACTCGATCGAGCGAAATGCGACAATTATCCCTGCTAATGAAAGCAATTAGCGTCTCTAAATCCAGCAAACCAATCAGCACAACCGATTGTACGTCCTCGCGATTCTTCACGCCATGCACCGGTTGCATAATTTACGGGACGGCGCGCTTCGAGCGTCAAAGTTAAGTCAAGCCTGCGATACTTCCCAAGCAGGATAGGATTGCGGCTCGGTTAATGGGAATTGGAAAAAACAGTCTTCAGCGTGCTCCTTCTTGCGCATCTCTGTAGGAAGAAAAGCCGCTGATATCTTCTCAAGGCATCACGTCCGAGGACTTGATCTTGCAGCCTCGCCGCGATGAAAACGTTGCACTTGGATGCTGATGACAGCCTCCTCTCTCTTTCTCGTACAACTCATCTATTCTTCCCCATTATCAAAGGCATGGACAATGCGAAACGTAGGAAGCATCGTTTCGCGATTAAATCCTCTTCTTGCAGCACGCCAAAGGTAGATACATCAAGTCTAACGTGACTCTTTCACCGTTTGCCCGAAACCCATTAAGCTGTAAACACTTCCTTCGACATCATTGCCCAAGAGAGATACTCGAGACCAGAAAACAAGTGCGAGGAACGGAACGAAAGAAACAGTGTGGCAAACTGGATTTCGACTCGATTCCACGGGACCGTTTCGACAGGTTGCCTTGACCTAAAAAAATCCTTACTAGTCGAAGCGCCGGAGTATCGCGATTAAACTCCGCTCACCCAAACCGTAACTCTGGTATACCGAGCTTTGGTACCGGTATTCCCATACAGTTTTTCCACAGTCTTCATCTACGAAATCCCCAAATCGATTCTAATAGACGATGTACGTGTTTATAAAGAGCAATTTATTAATTAGGCACCCCAATAATGTCCTCTACACTTTGTACATATTTCAATGTCAAAGCTGTCGCTGTTATTTTACATGCGTATATGGAATATGTATGTGTATACTATATACAATATACATGTAACGTTCGCGTGCTGCTCTTTTTTTTCTAGGAAAAGGGTCGATGAAAATAAGGACACGAAATTAGAACAAGGTTCCAGAGATCATATTTTTCCACGATCACTTGCCAACGCCAGCAATGCATATTCAGAGATGTAGTACAATGACGAACTGATGCAGCATTTGATTCGGAGCGATAAATACACAAGTTCTAATAATATCTTTACCACTTCTCGAGTATATGTAATGGTACATAGTATATATATATATATATATATATATATATATACTAAGCCTACTGCCATTAACGTACACGTGGGTGTTTTTCATTTCCAAACCTGTATACGCTACTGAGCGAGACTTCGCGAAACCCGCGGTTGAATTATTTAGAAAAAAATCAATAATTCTCGCAAGATTTATTTTCCGCCAAGTTTCGCAAGTCACGACAGTGGAATTAATCTACCATTACAAGGCATGTTTCTAATTTCGCAAATGGGTATTAATTCGGTTAAGCGCGTCAAATTTGACTCGTTACAAATTAATCCGATCAGAGTGCGGATAATGATAGTTCCATTTCAAGCGGACCTTATTTTCCGGAGATTCCGAGCCTAAGAATGGCGTGCTCCGAGTTCATAAGAGGCTGATTGTAGACTTTGGCGTAACTCTCTATAGGTGTCCCGATAGATAGACCAGAGTCGAACACACCAAGGTATGCTTAATCTGCTCGTACGTTTCACGAGAGAGAGAGAGAGAGATATAGCTGTCTAGTTCGTATGCTTATCCAGACGCAAACCGATTTTCCAACCGGATCTTACCTCAGCCAGAATGGCGAAGCTGCTACGAGAATTCGCAACGAAGAACAGCCCCGATGGCAGAAAGTGCTTTGTATATCGTCTTGGCGATCTGTATATATATATATGTGCCTACATGCATGTGTGGTGCATACGTTGCACAAGTGTTGCAAGCACTCTGCAGTTGCTCGTATCACGAGTCGAATGAAAAACCCAACGATCGACTCGATAAATATTTCAGAAAGTTATTATAAACCTGGCTTCTGCAGAGTTAATTAAACAGGGATTCGAGTTTTAATTATTGTTCCATTAGAGAATTTTATAAATAAAAATTTCGTACACTTTGTTATTGGCGAAACACGCGAGTATGGGTAAGCTATATCGAGTTCGGAAATCAGATGACTTCTCAGTCGAATAAACAATATTCAGCTATTTTAATTTTTCAATCCATACACGTACCAAAAATATACTCGAGCTTAAATCAGAAGTCACTCTGGAAATATCAAACCTCGTCGTGACATATAACGATATAAAGTTACTTTTCAGTTTCGGATGAAGCGTGGAATATTTATGCACTCTCGTATTGATATTCCATCGTTATTCTTGATACGCGTACAGTTGCTGTGCATTCTGTTACTCGACAGCTGAACAGCATCTAAAACATTGGTCAAGAACGAAAGTAAGTCAGCTGAGTCTATTTATTTGATAATATTTACGGTAAATATAAACCGTGCGGTATTGCGAAAATATAAATAATTCTAGACTCGCGTGTCTTTCGAACGAGAAACGGTCGAGGCTCTCTCTCTCTCTCTCTCTCTCTCTCTCTCTCTCTCTCTGGTTGGCTCTGCGAGAAATTATTTTCCCTTTGGTCGAATCGATGGTACACATGCTCGAAGAGCTTCTAATCAATAGTGTGGGATCCTCCCCTCAGGCCCTTCGATGATGGATCCGTATTCGTGAGCAATTTTCCGAGTCATTATGCCGACCATCATCCTTAAATCACGTCGTGTTCCCTCTTACCCAATGACGTCAGGTTTAATAATGAAGTGTAATAAGAAAAATTCTCTGTGTAACCGTCAAAACTTTTTACGACACTGGAATTCTTCCGTGATATAAATTTAGCAGGATAACATGTAAATCTGAAGGAAGTGCGGCCTGGCGATTTCCTCGAAACGGAAGTGTGCATATCTACGTGGAAGCAGTTTGGACGTGCTGCGGTCGACCAACGATTCGTCAGACTTCCTATACGATCCATTTCTTCCATCGTCCTATACGATATATATATGTGTACTTTCTGCGAAGAAACCGAAGAGATTCTCTCTCTGGCAGCAAAGCTGGACGATAGCTATATACTCTTATCGTACATTTATTAGCAGTGGACTGGTCGAGGAACAAACGATTAATAAAAGAGAAATCCGAGCCAAAAATATCGACACTCGTCTTTCTTCCCAATCTTGAAAAAGTTTCAAGCTCCTTTGTTATTTTATAAAATTTTATACACAGTAAACACTGTGTGCTTTAAATGCAATGAATTATTGAGAATAATAATGATAATGAAAGGAAGTACAGGGGCTATCTTTCGTCACTATAAAAGTCAATGCTAAAGGGAAAGGTGGGACAAGGAACGGAAAGTCGATCGAGGGTTTTGCTGTCGGTGCGTGAGAATTTGAGATTGTTTGCGAAATCGGCGCGTAGCCTTGGAATGTTGCGCTCGAGCTTCGTACATGCTATATACAGTTAGTGAGCAATGACTCCCATGCTCTATCCGCACCGTTCTCTCTTTTCCTCCTACCCACCCCTCCCCCTCCCACTCCTCCTCCCGCGGGAGAAAGGAGAAACGTTAGATGCGTTTGGCGCACCGGTAACTCTCCTGAGACTGAAATCGTTCGCTCGTAAAACTTTTTTATTGTCTTAATACAAGATCATGCCAATATTACACGCTATACGGTATAATGCATGCACTCTGTATGCGACATTAAACACATGCCAAAAGGTAAATAAGAGTCGGAGCTGCGTATTCGTCTCGAGTACGACAAATGCAATCCACTTTTTTTCGCACTTAACATCGAATGGTCGAATGTGCTTTGTAAATATATGGAACGAGAAATTCTTTGGTATACCTGAAGACGTGTACAGGAAGATTTCGAGTATCTTTGTTGAAAGGTGAATCATTTTTTTGTTTAACGAGTTTTTTATTCAATATTATTACTGCACTGGTGGAAGAAAAATTATGTGTTTGAAATTTATGAGGCCATGAGGTTTTATGGTAGAGGAAGATGCAGAAGACAAGCACTCTCGAACGAAGATGGTGACCTTCGCTCTTGAACAGAATTACGTTTACGTATTATGAAGTCACGAGCGTAATGTAGCACGTGTATGTTGTATCTCGTCGTAAATGGAGAATGGAAAATGAAATATGGTAAATAATCATGAATATCTCGAAAGAGTATCGTGTCAAATATCGTGATTGTTAAACGTTGATTAAAGAGCGATAGCTTAATTCGAACTATTATATTTTCGCGCATGAAGGTTCAATGGAAATAATTATTATTAACGATTAACCGATTATTGTACGACTCGTGTATATTAGGAGTAATTAAAGAAGCAAATCACATGTATCGCGTAGAGACAGTTGAAATTACAGGTGTATCACTGGTGAACCATCAATCATTGACTTGCCTTCGGTTTATGATAGACAAATTTATGCACACACTTGTCTGCATACTTTCGTGATCCAATTTTTCATAATAGACAGAGAAAGATTCACGCGATAAAACTTTCCAAATGAATACTTTCGAGATTAAATAATTCGTGCTTCAACCGATGTATCAATACAGGTTATTTGCAACAAAGTTAACAAACTACAATTTTGTATAAAAGTTTCACTATTTAATTAAAAAAAAAAAAAAAAAAAAAAAGAATTATCAAGTAATTGTCACAGAATCGATAGAGTTGCGTCACACATCGGGGTTGTCCAGTGACACGTGGAAATACAAAGTGACATAAGTGTGTACCACCGAGTCTTTTCACATTGTATTCAATGACTGTCAGCTTCTTAGAGTCTAGCACAGCAGACAAATGACAATCGGTAAGGTCATTTGCCCGTAGTTCTTTACACGCAAGCGTTCAATTTACTCGTGTATTTGCAATTCGATGAAAGCCGACGTCCACTCAATGACTTCTAGAATATGTGCCAGATGACGCCTCGTAACAATTCAGATTTCTGTTCCCATTGTGCCCTTCGAAACGAGAAGAATGAAGAAACGATGAACCAGTATGACATAGCCCATTGCGTAAGCTCCGGCTGAGTATTATTTCATAACGGAAACGTCTAACGACAAAATATATTTAAGCCGCTTTTTAACATCTGCCTGAATAAGCTAATTACCCCCCCCCCCCCCCGTCCACCCGAGTAATGAATACGTCTCGCAATGTTATTTGAATTTTGCTTTCCAACAAACGCTATAAAAAAGCCAGTTACGTAAACATTACAGCAACTCTGATTTCAGTTTCTCTAACGCGAAGACGCGACTTTAATTTCCAGTCTTTTTACACACCAAATAACGGACGAGGTGCACCGGAAGTTTCGGTAAACATCGTTGTACCTTAAACCTCCTTACGGTTCACCCCTTCACACCTCTTCCACTTTCACCAATAATTTCGTAAAACAATTTCGGTTCCTCGTCACGACACAATTTTCCAAATTGATCGATGCATCGATCTTTTTAGTCCTCGATTTTTGACAGAGCGAATATTTTCAAACCCATAAACGCGTGCACGCGAGTGCGTCAGCATGCTCGAGTGGAGACTCCAATCTACACACATGTATATGTGCACGCAGTAATGGGAAGTCGCTCGCTTTATCGGTGTGCGCCTGTCTCCCCTTACTCGCGCCACATAACTCGAGGCTTTCCTATGGTGCGGCTAAACTCGTGCATGCGCGTCGTTGCATGCCCACTTTACACCCAACGACTTTCGAGACACCCTTTTCCCATAAGCATTCTCAATCATTGAAATTTCCACGACCAATAAACGCAAAGCGTTTATCCACATTGGGAAGTCGTTAAAAAAACACTCGCCAAATGCACCTTTGGAGCGACACTCGTGTGTAACGCAACAACCCTGCGGTAGCCCCGAAGACTCTCGATCGCTCTTGCATCAACAGCACCGAAATAAAACGAGCGATTGAACGTTCAAACTCCGAGCCTCGTGGTGCAAATAAGTCCTATTGCAGGGAGAGAAAGTATCCTACTCTTTGCTCCAAAAAAAACCTCGGTTTTTCATTCCTCGATCTGTAAAATTGATTACTCCTCCAAAAGAGCATGTGTACGGTGAAAGCTTGCAGAAACGAGGATCGCGGTAGGTAAATCGAGTCAAAGCGTCAACATTTTTGCCGCCACTGATTGATAGTGGCGCGATGAGCCGACACGAGTAATTCCGAGTGTTGACGTAGCAGGATTTCGACAGCGAACCGTTTTTCTGTTTCCTTTTTACTTTTTGCGAAGCCCGGCAAATAATTAAAAGACGACACCGTACCGCGTCCCTCGCGCGCTCTTTGCAAGCTTTGCAATATTAATGGCACGTTCCGCTCGTCGCGTGACTCGCTTCTACGATACATCGAATGTCGTTGCACTGCGGGGCATGCCGACCACTGGCAAATCTCGAACTTTATGCCGCGTTCCCACGCGAACCGAGCGTTTTCTATTGCCGAAGAACGATCGGAGTTTCTCCGAGGATGATATACCGATTGTCCAATGGTATCCCGCAAAAACTGGTGTTTCGTAGAGTCAGGGATCGTGGGTTGTTATATTGATAAGCTATTTTCGAAAGCGACCATCGTGCGCGATTTTACAAGCTTATTTCGATTTGGGAGAATTAATTTATTTACTCGGGAGGTTCCGGAGAGTCCTTCCGAAGGCCGAACACTCTGATGCACTTTGAATTAACACATCGAGATGTGGAAGCTCGTAAAACAACTACCGACGTGTTACGACTCATTGAATATACTGAACATTGAAGGAATAGTTGATTTGAAAAGAGATATCGATATATATAGTACATACTGCGTGTTGTAGTAACTTCTGCGAACAATTAAACCTTGGATGAAATCGAATGTTTTCTACTCTGGAACGAGCAGAGTTTCTCCAAGGATAAAATACAGATCGTCCAATGGTTTCCCACAAAAACTGATATTCCATAGGATCAGGGATCAGTGTTGCTATATTCATAAGTTATTTTCGAAAACGAACATTATTTGCAATTTTAGAAATTGTATTTACAAAAATTGCACATACAGGAGGTTCCGGAGAGTCCTCCCGAAATCAAATACACTTTGAATTAACGCATCTTGATATAGAAGCTCGTAAAACACCCATCGACGTGTTACGACTCATTAAATACCGAACATTGACGGAATAGTCGATTTAAAGAAAAAGGGACGTCGCTATATACAGTACATACACTGCGTGCTATGGTAAGTTGTGCGAACAATTAATCCTCGAATGAAATATTGCCTTTCGGACAAAAGATTAATGGAGCCAGGATTACAAAGCTAAATGACACTCGATAACCATCGATGGAATAGAGGTTGCATATTTGAATTAGTGTGTTCTTAAGTGTGTATATATGTACATATATATATATATATAGTCTGCGAAGCGAAGTACGACAAAAGACCAAAAGGATTATGCGAGAAGGTACCGTTATCCACAACCTCATTCTGCCAGATAGTAGAACGCCACTATTGTCGCGCAGCATAGTGGGCCTTAACAATACTAGTAACCGCGACAAACTTCCGCAATTTGAAGGTACTTGGTAATCGAAGCATGGAATATAGCACGTGGGATGAAGAACAATGTCGTACGAGATAATCGTACTGTCGTGCTTGTTAGAATCTCAAGTGACGTTTTCTTCATATTACGATGGAACGCGAGTACGAGTACAAAGTTCCAAACACATTCAATTTTTCTCATTATTCGTTGGAATATGTATATATCGATAGAAGGTTTTGAAAAAGCTTTGATATTTATATATATATATATATATATATATATATATATATATGTAAAGGACCCATCAAAATTATATTAGCTCCAACTAATAATCCTCCAGAGGAATCGAGGACACGAACGCGAGGATGAAACTCGAAGATTTCTCGTATCGATAGTCTCAGTCTAGTTTATCTAACGGTATACGGTACTATACAGAGTTACTAGAAGCTGCCTGTAGCAGTGGCCATCGTCTTTCCACGTAACTTGGATAACCAGTTGATCTTGGCGAATAAAACTATCGCTCTTATACTTTCAATTAACGAATTTCTTGCAAGAATAATAATTACTCGGATCACACGTCGTTTAACACGTAACTCGTGCAAAAGTGTGTATGTATATATATAGTAGCTGCAACGGCAAATCCTTTTTTATTCACCTGGCACAAAGGCATAATAACAATAATCGTATTAATAGGAGTGTTTTTACAAGCTTTATTATAGCTGCACACAGCTGGTCTCTCGCAATTACTTCACTCCACACATGTTGCATCAATATAGCAATCATTAAACGATACCGAACATATTTTATCTCCGCAGATTTTTCTCTAAAACCTGAGCAGACATTGCGCAATATTTGGCGAATGAATTTATAGATAAATAACGCCACGTGACGCCAATGTTCCTCTCAGCCTACTTTCAGATTATTTTCCAATAATTACGTATTGCATCGATAAACATATATAATGCGTAATTTAAATGAGTTACGCGTATCAGAGTAAATTGCCTTTGAGTGGAGAACGTTGCACTTTCGGTAAGAAAGTGCCTTTATCTCGTTATCGAATTACAAGCTGGAAACTGCCATCTGTTTCAATCATATTTCTCAGTTGCACATTTCGTTTCGAACGCAATCCAATTTCTCTCGTTTCGAATTCAATCTGAATTCAAACTTTGTACAATGCAATTACAATTTTTTTATCAATAAATTCAACGGAGAGCTACGAAGCAGCGAGATTGCAGCAGGAGGAGGGTCGGGTGGATATAGACAGTATCGGCCTTTATTACCAATACTGTTACAAACATTACGATCGTTCACTGCAATCATGGCCCAACACCTATTCGACTGGAACAAGCTGGCGTTTAACACGTGCTACCTGTCCTACTGTTATTACTGGCCAGTGCAAAAATATCGCTGACGACGTACTTAACTTTCAACTCGTCCTTTCAATTCAATGAAAAAATTCCATTTTTTCTCTTTTTCATTATTCCATCTATCCAGAAAGATGCATCGTACACCCAAGAAAAAATCCAGGTGGGTAAGCTGAATAAAATTGTAAAATTTTGAAGGAAAGTCTATATCAATGGAAGTATAGCGGGCGAGGATCGGTTTTATTCCGTTATATTCCATTAAGGCGATTACTAGACAATAGGACAATAGTCGATTATTATCGTTTCGAGCAAACGCCTTTTATGACCCGGGTGCGTACGTGAATGGAACATGAAAACCTCGACGACACCAGCAAAAAGCATATACCGACCTAAAATACATCCAACAATTAGCGAGCAGAACGCTTGTTCCCTTGGCTGCGTAGGTAGTTGGGTGTGAGTCTATTCTTGATCTCGACGACTCGTAGTCGTATATATAGTATACACGTCTATAATATATATACTACGTGTATAGTATAATACTGCACGTACACACACACAGCAGCACTGACCCAACTCACTTTTACCTGGCCACGTTTTATAAGATGCAGCGCAAATCAAGATTACCGTTCCCTCGGGGACAACTTCAGTCGTAAATTTTACTACTGGGAGATGTGTTAAAATATTCACGGAAGCTTCGCTTTACCCTCCCACCGGCGCATTATAGTTTATTTTCGAGTTTTACAGAAATTTAGCATACAGCGAGAAAAATTGTCCATCTTCACCGCGAGGCCCGGAATGGACGTTCTCTTCATCCATTTCAATAATTGCCGCGACGTTGTATAGTTGAGGGAAAAATTCTGATTGGTTTAGGTGACCAGCGTTTTCTTACTTTCGTTCCTCCAACGTTACAACCCGCCTTTGATTTACGATGTGACCATCGCGCGGAGCCGGTTTCTTGCTCCCGCGGCTCTATACGTCCCGTTATGAAATACATGGCGCCGTTAACGCGTGCATTATGTTGGCGAATTTCTGCGAAACCTACTATATTTTACTCCTCCTAACCCTTGTGGGAAAATATCCTATTGTCGAGACAGTTTCACGAATGCTCGACGAGAACGCGAGTTTCCTCATTTATGCGCGATACCTTCGCTTTGCTCGATGACACACTCGCTTTAATTGCCGGGGACCAAATTCTGACGTTCTCCAAAATGGCGTAGCAGTGGCAGGAGCTCGAGATGAAATATTTTTCCAAGAATTTCATATACATATATATATATATATGTGAAAGAATTAAACTCTTTTATCATCATTTTAGCAGATTCGTTAAAAATCTCGAGCGCTTTATTCGGGTGTCTTCAGGTACGCTGCGGACGTTGATGATATTTCCCTCGGCAAACCTACCACGCAACACGGATAACACGCAAGAAATAATCTCGCGCGTAAACGTTAAACTACAATGGAAGCTTTGTTCGGCCAGTGCAGGCGTTCGCATATTACCAAAGTAAACCTCGTGAGACAAGACGCAGTCTCTCTCCAGGATTTATAAATAATTATCGTAACTTGCCAAAAATCCTTGACCTCCTCCCAACGATCGCAGTGCATCATTGTCTACGATCAATAACCTACGTCCCTTGTTCAAACAAGTTCCTTGATGAATCAGAGAGCTGCAATTTTTATAGCATTTCAATATGAAATATTTAAATCGTGACATGATTATTTACACACGAGTCGATAGCTATAAACGAGGGAACAAAGGTAAACACTTTGTCCATATTTTATCATAAAAATTCGATGCAACATCTCGAAGCGCTTTGCTACATATACAAGCAGAGTGTATATCTATGTAGTATATAGTCGAGATAGTGATAGTATTCTTCCGACACCTGTATTATTTCCTTGCGAGATTACGGGTCAACGACCTCCGTCGGATAATGGAACAAAAGACACGAGGAAAAAGCGGTTCATTTTTTTCATATATTAAAACATTTTCACAAAACGACAAAGATCCACTCCTGAGCATCATCCTCGGTCATCGAATTTACAAAAACGCGTTTTAAACGTTGCGAAGAGCAACGCGATACAAAGCACTCTGTAAAGTCTCTTGTGAATTTTAATCTACGCTTTAAAAGTACAGTCGCAGAAGCAGAAGCTAGAAAAACTATCCGAGTTGCTTTATTAAAGCTCGCGGACGGCTAATTGTGGCTGCGCTCGAACGCTGGTCAATAAAGTGCAACGTGCAACGGGGATACAAATCAGAGGACAATGTCCGACGAATGATAACGGAAATGGAGATAAGAGCAATTACCATGTTTATCCGAAAACTTTCCAGTTAGCCGCTTAACAGTAATAACGATATCGCGGATATCGCGCGTTAAAAAATCAACGCTTCTCGAAAATATCGAGTTGAATTTTATCGGTAAAAAAGAAGATGGTAGTTTTTACGCGGTAGTCAATAAAATCTGTCTACGATCAATTTTATAGAAACCATTCCAGTTGGTATATTCCAACTTCAAGGCTGTAGCGATCATATACATAACGAGTTATTTTCGAAAGACTGTATATATATATATATATATATATTCACGTGGCTCTCCTCTCTTAATCGCCGTTACTTTTAGATTAGACCCACGATGCATGAACCGATTTAATCATTTTTTCACATATATTTCTTGTCACATATAAATATGTTATTTGGTAACATTGTTTCCCGATAAAACATCGGATGATCTGTTAACTCTTCGAGATAGAAACGATATAGTATATATATATATATATAGCAATAAAATTAATTACCAACACAATAACAGCAGCGAGTATTCGAGGCTACGTCCAACACGTTTCTCGCATGCTGCAATATTTACCGATCTGTCGTAACGAAGCGTGCCACTTTCACCGACTGTCAAAATCAAAAATTGACGGGATTCCTCGGTTTCTCTTATAGCCCCAGAAGTCGGGAAAAATGGTGCCCGTGCAATCCGGCCCGATCCTCAAAGCCATGACAATAAAAGCATTGCGATTGCACGCGACCTCGCCCACGCATTCATCGTTAATCGAGTCAGAAATTGCACAACGCGACAAACGTGTTGTTGAAAATTCTCTCTGGCGAGCCAGCCACTCGCGGAGACAAGCACGCACACAGACACACCTGTGTGAGCACGTACACACGCTCGTCTCGTGACTCTCGGATGTGTAAAATAGAAACTCTCACCGTAAATAATACCTATTATTGTACGAGCATAAAATTCTATTAATTATGCTTCGTAGGAAATAATTGCCACGATTTTCCGCTAAACCCGCTTGGGCCACGATTATGTTTATCGTTAAAACTTATAGAATAGTGTAATCGAGGTTTTATTAAAATTGTAGCAGTTTCTCATTTGCTTATTTTTTGTAGAGTTGGAGATGTTCGTTAAAAACTGATTCTTCTCGAATGGCTTAGATCGGACAAATTTACTCTTTGTACAATTTAGGATCCAAATTATTTTCAACCACGTTGTTTCAAGAAGAAACAAAAGAGGGAAACGTTAGAGTGCACGATTATTTGAAATAGAGTGCAATTCCAGCCAATGTTTATTTATCGAGTTAACACGTTTATCTTTAAAATTTATAGAATAGTATAATCCAGGTTTTTAAACATTATAACAATTTTTTTTCATTTCCTCACTTTTTACGCAGTACTCGAGTTCGTTGGAATCGCGATTCCACTGGTTTACATCGCACAAATTTACTATTTCCACAATCCAGGCACAAAACTGTTTCAACCTCGCTGTTTTAAGAAGAGAGGAACAAAAGAGGGAGAAACGATAGAGTGCGAGATTATTGCGAATAGAGCGGAGTTCCAGCCAATGCGGCCTGGTTTTAGCGCGAACTCTAATGTTTATTTATCAAGTTTACGGTTCATCCTTTTTCCGGCCTAGTTATCGTAGCTCGCTGCCGTTACCGAAGAATTCCAATCTCAAGAATATTACCAGCACGATACACGCGCTTACACACCAATCGGCACGTAACGAGTCTCTTTCCAAATCCTAATTAATTTACCCACGGGTAATCTTGAAAGTAACGCGCAATATATATGGTAATGACGAGGATTTCTACAAAGAAGACACAGTCCTCGAGTTCTATCACATAAGAATCACATCAACGTTTCCGTGTAACAATAAGAGTAGCTCCGAAAGCAGAACGAGGTTTCGAAAGGGTTTTCAGTGTTACAGCCTTGTTTTCTTTCAAAGTGACGCGTCGATCGATTAATCGGCCCTTTCCCATTGCCACACATCAACTTGAGTTTATTGAGTATGCCAACCGTAAGTTGCACCCGAGTGTAGGCCGATGTATCAGCCCCTCTCGACAACCAAGACTCGCTAACCACCCAATTTGTGTTTCGTCACGTGTGCGACCCACTTGCATTACGGGACACACCGTGCAGCGGAGATTACCACCGTGAACACACGTGGAATCAAACCTCCCGATATTTCGATCAATCCCTAATCGCAATTTCCAGTGTGCACCGCTGTAATAAGCCAATAATTGATGTTAATCGAACCGAACTGTGCTCGTTCAACCGTTACGAAAACTTTGTTTTAAAAGAGCAAACGAAAGAGAATATTGATTTAAAAATAATTTTTCGTGTTTCAATAAATGTTCGTCGTTAGGATATTTCAGTACGACGATCAATAAATAATCTGGGTGACGGAGAAGAGTTGGGAGTTTTGTGATTTTATTGAAAAATGGATATCTTATTCGGATGAAAGATTGTATGTACATATATACATATAAATATGTTGAAGAAAATATATCGTGGAAGGAAGAGAAACAAGTTGTCTACCACACTAGGTGCCTCGAGAAGCTGCCGTCTGGCATAAAGATCCCTTTCAGGTAAGAGATTCCATGAAGAAGCAGCCAGCAGCTGATCCTCCCTCTAAAACCATTTTTCACTCGGCCCCTCGCAGCAGAAACACAAGGATGAAAATGTTGAGAAAGAGGACGCAAGGGTAAAAATCATGTCCTTTCGTTGATTTAAGAGGGTACCTAAGTAACAACCTAGTGGATCCCCTCCTCCCCCCCCCCCCCACCCTCTCCTTCGTACTCACTCCCGATTCATTAAATTCGAAGGTACACGATGTGGTACTTTCCGGAACGTAAAAGCACAATGCGTAAGAAATTACACAGTCGAGCGAGAAGCTTCGATCGTACCTGAAGATACGCCAGTCCACAATTTGTCAGGATGGTGTTAGTGTACCGCACTCGTCTGGCAGCAGACGCGGTATCTTTGGTGTACACGACGAGGCATAATACGACGGGAAGAGTAGCTGTGGTGACTCTAACAGTACGGCCGTTATTAAATATAATGCGGCGGAATTGTACACTCCGCGAGACGAGAGACTCACGTACCTTAAAATGTACAGTTAAAAACGCCAGTAAAAGAGATTTCCACGCTACTTTCCCCGGCTTATCTCAAGGATGTAATTATCCTGTCTACGCAACCGCTGGAATTGCCTTTAAAATTGATAAATACCGCATTTGCAAATCAAACGTTGGACTTTCTTTGCGAAGGATCTTAATTAAGGATTAGCGATGCTCTTGCTGTACCTGATTTTCCCATGGGTGGTTGGCCCAGCCTACTGAACCACCTGAGAAACCTCCTGGCCGTTGTTGCGGCCGGCGGTCTGCATCCTTCCAAAATGACCACTCCATTATTATTGTTATTATTATTTATATTAGGACTGGCACGTTCCGACGGTTGAGTTTTGCTGTAAGGCGACATCCACGCCGTGGTAGTGTTCTGAATGGTGCCGCCCTTGACCGTGGTTATGGAGCTGGTGATCTTGGCCGTGTGGGGCATCCACTCCTCCGAAGCGACCGGCATTTGTCTCGTCTTCTCGTCCGACGAGTCGAAGACGAAGCCGCAGAATAGGAAAGTCATTCAAAATCCTCTACCCCCTTGCGAACGCTCAGGAAGAATCCTCTTCCAACCTCATGCAGGTTTTACATAACAAGACACGAGCCGCAACCCTTTCTCTCACTTTCCTTTTCACCACTCTTCTTCTTCTTCTTCTTCTTCTTCTTCTTCTTCTTCTTCTGTGTCATATAAATGATCCTTGGCCTGTGCACTTTTACTCCCCACCTTTCACGAAACAAGCCTCTTCGATTTTACAATCGATTCTCCACGAGCACCAATTATCCACACTTTCCAATTACGTATTACAATAACAACATCGATTTCCTCGAACCAACCCTCCGGACGATTCCTGCTCGTCACTCTATTAGTCCTCTTTCGCACTATTCACACTGCAAATTTATCGAAATCACGTAATGCGGCTTTTCCGACTGTGTTATCGCTAATGAGAGTCATGCGTACGTACAAGAATCTTTACGCAACAACCATTAATTTTAATTATGCGTTGCAAATCACCATTATAACTCA
Source organism: Prorops nasuta (assembly GCF_024137725.1). Lineage (NCBI taxonomy): Eukaryota > Metazoa > Arthropoda > Insecta > Hymenoptera > Bethylidae > Prorops > Prorops nasuta. The sequence continues at coordinate 4,406,512 of NW_027116811.1, read as the reverse complement.
TGGGACGACACCTCGTCAAAACATAGCTACCGATAAGCCCGTATTTATCTACCGATCTTCCTCACTCGAGACACTCTCTTTACACACGAATCCCACTCGCAATTTTCAGCTCGACGATGAAGATTCTATCGGAAGATTGGACAGCTTCGAGTCGAATTCAGTCCTGAAGAAGATGCTCTCGATTATTCCGTAGACCAAGCCCGGTTGATTCGAGAGATTAGCTTGGCTAGTCACGACGCGTGTGCTGGAGAACCACTTGTTGCGACCACGGTCAGTTTCTCCGGGTCTCCTACGATTCTCGATACGTCGCTTCTTATCTCACGAGCCTGGCTCCCACATAGGCGCAGGAGCTCTTCGTGGTCCACTGGAGAACGGTGTGACCTTGAATGCGGAGGAGGTACGTAATGCCGAAGAGATTTGGTCCCTGATGCCTCTCTCTTTGCAGAACGGAAGTCGAGACAAAGGATACACTTTGAACTCGCGAGGGAGATATACGTCGAAACGACTAAGAACGCTCAGAGTCGTGATACGACTGATAGTTCAAGAGAGCTACTTGTGCTCTACCCCCTCCTCCTCCTCCTCCACCTCCCTCGTCGCTAGTTACCAGCCGCGAATTTGATTAGACAACGCGATACTCGGGACCGATCAGCTGTCCACTTTTCCTCTCCACGCTAACGACGTTAATGTCGCTCCGTGGATCATTAAGGCCACACCACCCAACTCTCCTCTTCCCCTCCCCTCTTATCACTCGCCTCTCCTTCACACTTGAACCACGATAACAGAGTCTCCAGAAGAAACACTCTCGCTCGCACTCTATTTCGTAAATAAATATGCGTTTCTCCCAGAAAACTCTAGTAGAGCTCTTGGGAACGGAAGGTTTATCGTCGCGAAAGCTCGGCTCTTCGACCGATCTCCTCCGAAGCTCGGCACACAGTGCCCTTTGACGGCTCGATCCTCTTCGAGAGAGTAAAATTTGTGGGGGAGGAGGGAAACACACGCTGGAACTCGGACTACTTCGAGAACGGACTGTACGTTTGCGTACCTGATGGGCCCAAGCCGCAGTGCTCTTCGAGTACAATTAGAGCTTCCCGGTAGAGTCCTGATCCGAGTATACAAGCTTAACGGTTTCGTCTTCAGAGATCCAACGCATCTTCGTGAATCTGACTTTAAAAGCGTTCCACTTTGCTTCTGGTTCTACCGATGAATTTTCGGTTTATCATTTATCGGGAGATCAAGCGTAGGATCATTCGGAGCATCGGTATCTCTCGATAATAACGCTCTTCAGGGTCGCCGGGGTTTTAAACGCGGTTTTCTTCTAGTCGATCTGCCAAGCGCAGGTAGAGGAGGCGAGCCCAGTCGGTCACGTAGCTCCCTTATTATCCGCACTACGGAGAACTATCAACACTGTGCACTCTGCAGTTCATTCGCCCTGGATGCAGTCGAGATATATCTTCTTTCGTGACGGAGCAGCACAAGCTCTTCCCCTACCTCGTCTCGCTTCAACACCGAATATCACCTGGCGGCTATATCCTTTAAATCCCACACCAACGGTAGCGAGCAAGGACTTCCCCACACTGGACACCTGTCGTGTACTACCACTTAATTATACAAAAACCACACACACACACACACACACACACCTCTCTTTCGCCCTGCGAATCAATCGTTCCTATCCTCTTTAAAAAAAAAAAAACAAAAGAAAAACTGCGATCCCCTCCACTCGTCGCACCGGCAAAATTCCAACGAAAACTCTACGCCACTCGAAGACACTCGCAGAATTTCATTTTTGAAAACTCGCAAACGTAACACCTTCCAAGTTGCGTATAGAATAACATCCACCTTCGCAGTTTCGACGATTCCCGATAAATACCAAGTTTTAAACCATGGCTCTTCAGGGTCGGGCGAGGATTCTCAGTGGTGGAATGCGAGAAAAATCCAGTTGGCTTTTCCGGACGAGTAAATAGGAAAATGGGAGAAGTTTGGGACGACGACGAGGAGGAAGAGGAGGAGGAGGAGGACACTGCGGTGGTTGCGGCGGCACCGGTGATACGATCATAACCGCACGCTTGCCAGGCCTGCGATAGACTCACACTGCCAGTACTGCCACCGACTACTTCTCTTAACTCGGCGCAGCACTGTGACTGGCCTGTGCTGTACAGGCTGTACTCTATAGTACTGTGCCTGTGCGCCACACTGCCACCTCGCTCGCTCCTCAGCAACTCTCTTCCTCCTCTCTTGCTTCGCCGCCAACATGCGTGAGAGTACCGTGAGCCTGTGTGCGAACAAAACGACCACCGCCACACACCTTTTCTTCCTCGACTCGCTCGAGGCCTCCCTCCCCCCTACTCCTCCTCCTATACACCGCGTCCTTCTCGCTTCAACGTGACTCTTTCAGACTCTTTGCACTCTATCCTCCTCCTCCTCCTCCTCCTCTTCTTCTTCTTCTTCTCTGCGGCACAACAGATCCACCTCCCCCCCCCCCCCCTCCCCGCCTTCTTCTTCCTCGACTATGCTCCAACACTACCGCGCGGAACCGAGATGGTCCGTGCTCGCGTAAATACACGGCCGACCTACGCACACGCGTGTTTGCAACAGAGTCGAGGAACGTCGTATCAGATCCAACCCTTAAATTGCCACTGCCAATGCCGTGCGAGAGAAATCAAAGACGCGTTTGCTTGCTGCGGAATATTTTGTAAAACGTCCAGAAGCGTGGGCGTTTGTGCAGGATAAGAGCGAATGCGTTGCGATGTTAGTGTATATATATATATAGGTATAAGAATGGTTTGCTGTGTCCGGTTGGCTGGTTGGTCGCTCGTATTATTGCTCGGTGGGAAGAACGAACCAGCTGTGTCCGAATAGAACGACGCATTACGACGCTAGGCGCCGTCGCTGTTCTCTCTCTCTCTCTCTCTCTTGCTCTCGTGTCTGTGTATAAATACGACCTCCCCCCCCCACCAAGCGAATTACCAACCACCAGTCTCTACCCTGCCCCAACCATATCTTGCCTTGACTTAGGAGCTTGGCTTTCGAGTTTCGCCTCGACTCATCGTTGTTTACCTGAGCCTGTGTAGTCACGTGGACCCGGCGCGCCATATTTAAATCCTACCTACGATACCTTTAATTCTGTAGACTTTAGGAATTGGAGTACAATTCTACTGATACTCGAAATTTAATTTGTAGAGGATTAAAGGAAAATGTATTTGTTATTTTGTCATTGAAAATTTTCAATGACTTTAATGAAGAAATATTTTGTCAAATCTGGATGGTTTTAATTAATATTTTTGTTTTCAGTATTGAAATAGTATTATGTGTTTTATTGGTATAGCGAAGGTTTATAAAGACTGGTAAATTTATTTCAATGATAAAACTATGATTATTTGTGTCACTCTAAATTTTTTCCCCAATATATATTGCGCAATAGTGCGGAGAATACTGCATAATGCTGCTAGCTGTTTGGCCAATGGCAACGATCCAAGTAGAAGTCTTTGAGGAATTCACGAATCATCTCGAAAAGATCGTATATATAGTAATAAGTGTTATGTTGTATCTGTACTTGCAATCAATATTCCGAGGCAAATAGAATACTTGACGTGTCCTTGCGTTTGCCTTATCCGTAATCAGTACTGATTACGAGTACTCAAAAAAAAAAAAAAAAAAAAGAAAAAGAAAACCTAATGTAATTATTTCCAAGCGTGCTAATAGCAAAGTAAAAACAGAAAACGCATTCGAACGAGTTGTCACAGATTGTATAAGCCCTCCATATCTTTATTGCTTTGATTAAATTGATAACGCAATAAGAAAAATAATTTAATTGAAGTAAAAATCCTCTCATTTTATATAATAATTATTTATAGCACCTATACGTCTCTTGCTGAATATTATGCTAATTTTATCTTGGATTATGATACACCGCTTGAGATGCAAATTAGGATAAAATAATTACATATTTTCTCGCCACTTGTTCTTTTAATCGCACAAGTAGATAACGACAGCTAAAATTTAAACAATACCTCAAGAATCTACCATTTACTTCGTGTCCCAGATTTATCTATTATTCATCGTACATTATCATATACGGGGTTACCACTTTATTATTCTTTGAATTAAATTTTTAGAAAGAAGGTTAAACCAAAAGCTAACAATTTGCTTCTACAAAACGAAACGATATACTTTCAGAGACCACATTGTGTAAGAAAAACGTCACGTACATCTCTCCTACTAGTTCAATATAAAGTACGTGACGTATAGTTTAATAAATGTTTACCTTACAGCTCTACCCAAAGGAGTTTCTGCGACAGCTCCGTCATTCATAGTTAATCTACGCTATCGTATTCGCGCCTCGCGATAAATCAACTGGAAAAGTATAAACAGTACCAACGCTTTAATAAATCGTGGCATTGTATCAAGCTCAAACTTCTAATACAAAATATTTACAACTCGATCACATAGGCAGAATAATTTGAAAATTCTTATTTAGCATGCGAAAAATAGTAAAGTTACCCCACTGTTCGAACAGAGAATCTCTAAACCAATAAAACCTTCTTTTATTTTCAACTTGTAAAGAGAAAACATTTGGTACCAAATAGCTGTTTATCTTTAGGTACAGTTGCTACTGATACCGATGATGGATGATCCGTCAACGAACTGCGTAACTTCATCCGGATAAGTAACCTCTCCTAACGACAAAGGTTTGATATTTTCAATAAAAAATCTCTAAAGACGCTCTTAAACATAACTCGACCAAAATAATCAAATTGGAGCAACAAAAATTAAATCCACGTTTCCAAACACCAACGTATCCACCAAAACACATGCATCTTAGTCCCTTACAAACGGCTAAAGATTCCGGTAATTAGCCAACGATATAAGATCGCAAAGACGCCATCGAGAGTATGGCACGAATAAAGGCAAGGCGCCACAGCTCGATTCGACCAGAACGAATTACGCAATTGGTTAAAGGACAGTGGCCCCTGTATGCCCGTATCCCGAAGCTCATCCTCGGTCTGGCTCGTTCGGGTTCGCCATACTTTTATAGAGCGGGCGAAGAGCTGGCATGCAAACTCGCCGGTCGTACACGCACGTTAAGCACGCCGTAATCGCCCTTCTTCGATGGCAAGATATCTCGAATATCTCATTAAACGTACGAGACATCGTGGCATGCGTTACGCACGAGGAGCATCGTGCATGGCACGCGTCCCGTACATACACTCCGCGAGTCCTTACGGTCAATGCGCCGCCATTACCGCGTCTCAACTTGGCCTTTTTTTCCTCGTACACCGCTTCGTCGAATACCGTCTCGCCTATCGCAGATAAGAATGCACCGAGATGTTACACTATTCTCACTCGGTACCAATACATACACACACATATATATATATATATATATATACACCACCTACGAGCGTCCATTCGTTTCGTTGACCTACATAGACGTTAAGAGGATGGCAGAAAAAATCTTGGTTCTTTTGTCAGTGGAAAAAGACTTTTATCGCGCGATAAAGTGCAAGTGCTCTTCAACTATAGGTTTTAGGTTTGTGTGCGTTTAGTGGAGAAAATTAAAGCTGACCTCGAAAAATGGAATTGACGAGAGAAGCTGATTTACGTGGTTTGGATTGATTGTTTAAGATTGGTGGGAAATTTAGATGGTTATCTGTATATATAGAAAGACTTTCTGTACAGATAGACACGATTCGGGTTCTATATTTTAAGAATTTCGATCGTAGCTGAATGCACACTCGACCTGTGTAAAGGTGTTTTGAAATTTGGATAATCAAAAGGAGAGAAAATCGAATATAAATCGTGCGGTGAGAGAGAATGAAGAATTGGCAAGGATTCAAGGGGCGACGTAGCTGAGATACTGCAGTATTTTTCTTTATATATATATATATATATAATGCATACCAGGTGAAAATATTGCAAGCGCAAAATTATTTCTACAAATAACCAAACAATCGAATATCATTTCACTCTCTTTTTTCTACCATCGTTAATCCCCTCCACTTTCTCAAAGCCAATTAACAATCGCTGAATTATATTTTCCTTCATAACGTAATAGATTTTTTATCGACGGTGGAAATAAGCACACTTTGAAAAGTAGAAAAAAGATAGTTCACGCAAGCAGGATTTCCACTCTGATAACGTTAACACGCTCGCGATGTTCGCTGGAACACAATGATGAGGATAACAATGGCAAGCAGTAACGCAGATCTCGAAGCAATTTTCTTGAAACTTGGCGCGGGTCAGACGACCATGCTTGGCTGAACAATCTGCAGGAATCTGCATTACCATCGAGCGACAGGTGTCGCACACGGTGGGTAACACAGGTCAACCACCCGCAACGATGCACAGTTGGAGAAGCACGCGTGTAAACATCCAAATATTTGATTAAAAATCTTTAACTACCCACCTGTCCTCGGGGAACCAGCTTGGCTCCCCGATTCGATTCAACAACGCAACGAATCAGGTGCAATCGCACGAGAAAAACCCTGAAATGGACACGACATGTCAACTTAATAACGGTGCACAAACATCACTCTCACGTACCAGAGAAAGTTCTCGAGAAAACTATGCACTTTCCATTTCTTCTTTCAAGACTCGCTCCGTGGTGGAAACAATTATTTCTCGAGATAACTCGATATAAATATATCGCATACCATTTATATTTCCACGTGGAATCAAGAACCAGTGCGATAGAGGAAGAAAATAATAAAGAAGAATATCTGTTTATATATATATATATATATATAAACAGTTCGATCGATGATCCCACTGGATCATTACCCCTCATTTTCAAACCAATATTTATAATTTCCCTGAAATCAAGCGTGACTATTACACACGAACTCCTACATCCCCCGAAATTCGAACGATCCGGTTGAACGGTAATGATGAAAATAAAGGGTAGGGGGTGGGGTGATCAGGGTATCGCTCTGCTCTTCGACTCGGATAATTAAAAGACAGATTGAAAAGTCCAGGCACAAGTTCCGCTTCGGAGCGTAGTCCGATCGATGGATTTACCTCTGAGTCAAATTACCGTAATCATTTCCGCTCTCGAGCAGCTCTCGGCTCTGCTAACGCGGGCGTCGCGATTTTTCACGATGCTCTTTTCACGCTTGGATGCACAATCTAGATTTTTGCTGGGTGAAAGCACTGATAGGAGGACCAGGTCGAACGTATATATATATATATATATATATATATAAACGTGGATAATACGTAGTTAAATCGTGCAACGTGTCGCTGGGTGAGTTCTGACCTGGATCCGAGTTGAACCCCGCGTAAAAATGATCGATAAAGCTGAAGAGGACGTCCCGTTGGGATTCCTTTGTCTTTTGGCCCATGCTGGTTCGGGAAGATAGCACTGGGAGGGGGGATGATAGCTTCGGGTCGGAAGAAGAAGCGTCTTCGACGTCCAAAAGCCTCGCTCTTCCGGACCGAAGTTATCGACCTTAATGGTATCCAGAAGACAACGATGAGGAGACAAAGAAAATGATATAAAAATGTGGAAGAGGAATATCTTTGCAGAAGCTGCCACTTTTATCTGGCATTTTGATCTTTCGTCGCCGATAAATCGTGAAAGTTGCAATTCCAACAACCCATTCTCGAATTTACCATTATTGCTCAGATGTTGTTCCAAAGACGAGAAATTTTACAGATGCTACGTATTCGTGTCGATTACCATGATCATTCGGCTCAACAGTCACGGATCTTCGACGAGTCGTGCTATTTCCATCATCCAACCTCGATTACCGAACTATCCAATTCTATTCTTGCTTATAATTAGGGAACGACTATAAGTAGATTGGGATTACTGAAACTAGGCGTTCCTTGAATTTGGAACGTGGAGAGAACACGGTTCTTGGCTTTTATTTTCAGTTCAGATACGGATCGAGCAATGGATACCTTATTGTGCTGTATTAGAAACTAAATCGAGTGTGCAGTCAAGTCTTCTTAGGACGACTATACGACTCCGTAGTAGTCTCTCTCTCTCTCTCTCTCTCTGTACCTCTTGAGAGCAAGTTCAACGGTCAACCTTCTGTGACCCGATAGCCAACTTCGCAGTCCAAAGAGCTTTTCTTACCAAGAAGAGATTCGCATTACTCGAGAGATCTAAATTCTTCAAGATAATACATGCACTCGTGAAAAATGGGAATCTTGAGCAATCTATTGCTACAGTTTATTAGCTGTTAAGCCGGTTTAGATCTTGTTATTGCGAATAATAGTGTAAACAATGATTAAATATGTTTCTGTAATTCTACGTGTATATAGTAAAAAATATTAGATAATATTAGTTGCAAAAGTGTATGAATTAATCAAATCAAGAAATCAGTTTGTGTACTGATGTAAGCAAACATCTGATTCTGCAAATAGTAAATGTTGATTAACCTTTAAAGTGCCTTATGATCGTTTGACAATCAGTGAACTTCGTGTATATGGCTAATTGTACCAAATTAAACATGTAGATATCTCACCACTGGGATTTGGATTTACATTTTTCTTAAATTAATCATAAAAAGATTGTTAATAATCCTTTCCATGTATAATAAAAGTGCAACAAAATCATAATCTTTGTATTCCTCACCAACTCTCAGTATATGACACAGTTCATCACAAATGAGATTTTAAACAATGCATAATTAAGCGTTTAATAAATCTTGTTAAATTTCAGCAGCAGTTCTCTGGATTACATTTGATAATTTAAGAATTTGTATTCAGTGTTGATATTAACGAAAGTCAGGAAGCTTAGAACCGTGTCAGGTTCTATTGGAGCCAACGCGATAATCTGCTTGGTTGGGTTATTCTGGTATGAGCCGGTACTGCGTAATTGTTCCGCAAAATTATTCTCCTGGACAATGTATCAGACACATAAACGTGACACAGGGTGAAGGCGTGCACTCTACCTGAGAATTGCACGTGGGTATAAAATATAGATTTTAGTCACTGAACAAAGAAACGGTAAGAGGAAGTGAGATGCGTAAAAGCATCCTGCAAGTGCAATCGTATAGTCCAGTGAAAGTTTCACGTACACAGCAATGTTTTGTTCGTCACATCTCGTATTAGGTTTAATACCGAGGACTCTCGGTACTTGCTCGATAATTAGGCGAGTTCTTTGAAGTATTCATCGTTCCATTCTTTCAAACAGCCACTGGAAGCAAATTATTGTTAATGAAACAAGAAATAAATTATAAAGTGCACCGAGTGTTATATAAACACTATAGTAATGCAACACGGTAGATCTTGATGAATCTATGAGTATGCAAATGGGCAATTACACAATTGCTCGATAAGACTGCATTGTTCCTTGCAACATTGTTGATTATCGACGTTGTTCAGATCAGTTTTTATCGTTTTTCAACCGCAAAGAGATTCAGCTTTGAACCAAACGTGCTTTACCATACCCAAAAACTATTTAAGTAGATTTGCCGTTAGAGACTTCCAGGAAGCACTTATAAAGTATACACGTGTGTGCTAATTCTTCCTGCGATATAACGTGCACAACGTACACGCGTATATATATATATATATATATATATATATAGCACAATAGCCTTGCGCAATCCAAAGCTGCAGAAACGCATGGTACGGTGCGATAAAAGTGGAACGAATGAACATGTCACACACATATCGAGTGATTTCGAGCGTTTGTCGATTATTCAACGAAGGAGTCTCGTATCGATCCTCGCAATCAGACTCAATGGCGAGTTGCTCTTATCGATAGTTAAAATGGCCGAGCGATATGGAACCACGAGCTTTCGGTCGCTATTTACGTAATTGAAATTTCGAGCATGCGGGTGATACGATTGAAACTGATTGGAATTAAACAGCGGAGTGAATTTTGATTGGTATCCGAAACACGCCTGGGTGGAATACGATAAACGAAAGCGGAAGAGAAGCCGTTGGCCATTTCGAGTGCGAAACAACACACGTCGATGCGGAAGAAGAAAAACGCAGGCGGTGCGCAGCCACGACCTACGTCTCTGTACACTTGGTTGCCTTTTGCGATTTAATCTTATGCCAGAAGCGCGGACCAAATCCTTATTTTCCTTAGCCACCCCACTCGGGCAAAATTAGTGCCATTTTAGCGTGTCGCGTTTAACGGGTTTCACGCTGCTTCCGCGTTCGAACAATTAAAGTAATTTTTCCAATCTGTCTAACGAGCGGATTTTTTGCCATCCTAAACAAATGACACGAGTGCGTGGCGCAAGGCCGAGCTCGACACGGAGGTAAATTACTTACTCGCCGTTTCCGCTTTGATTTACAAAGAAATGTGACAACATTGTGCGGTAAATGGAACGAAGGATTAAAATAAATCGAAGATTCTATATGATCGAGAAAGGCCATTGAACTTTATTTCTTTACTTACATATCCGCATTTCTAGGACTAGCCGAGGATTCTCTCTATAATCTCTCGTTAAACTAGAATAAGGTATAGGAGATAAAATAATTGGAACGATATTTAGTTTTATAAACTTCATACTATTGTTATTTTTCTACAGATCAAGCAAGTTATTCCTGTAATGATGATATAAGTGAATGTTGTTATAGTGGTAAGTTTTACATAGCAAGGATAAATAGCGTATGTGTAGCTATACAAAATTATAATTTAAGAGTTCGTACTGTTTTGTCAACTTTAAAAAATTGATTTTCTTTCACGAGTTTCAAATCTTTGATATGTTAAAAATATTATGTGCAAATTTCATAAAGATCGGAACAGTTTAAATATATATTTTACCATTTTCTTGGAGCGTGCTCTCGACTGTACGTATAAACCTACGCAAGCACTTTATACGAGTTTTACTTGAAACCATTTCTTTTCTCATGGCTATATTTTCTCCGAAAGTTTTCGATGGATTCTTAAGTAATTTGTGGCACATATTCGTCACATATAAAAATATGCCCGGAATTATAATTATATGAAAAGTTTAGTTTTTCCCATTTTTTAAACAAAATATTGCCCAAAAGAAAAACAGATTTATCGTTATTTTTTTCAATCATCCATCATTTTATTAATATTCCATAAAAATTAACAGTTGTAATGCGTGCTACAGGCACACTCATGTTGGGCATAAATCTCTCAGAATTTTTTATTTCAAATAATCCTTTATTAAAAAAGCATCAACGCCGGTGATATTGGTTTTTTTTTGTAAAAGGGGGTCGGCTATGCATATGCTGCTGCCATTTTAAAATAAATGCTTATGCAAAATGAATAAAAAATTGTTTTCATATATTTTAAGAGTGTTTATATTAAACCTTCAAAGGATCGCAGCAATATCTATTATAGGGGTTGCGTGAAAAGCATTAAAAAAAAAGTTCATTTTTCGGGTGTGTGAAATGTGATAAATCTTTTAAAAAAATTCTGTTTTCTAGCTGGGAACATTGTTTTAAAACTGTCATGTATTTAACTCCATTTAAAATATGTTAATTGATACAAATTTCATGTTATTATTGTAAATTAAATTGTTTCTTTTGTGAATACAAATCAAGAGACACGGTAATATCTCCACGGCAAGTACATTCTTTTTTTTACAGGCGAAGTCTGTTTTTTGTGGGTAATTCTATCTGGTAGGTTTGGTTAATAATTTTTGTTTTCTAAGTATAAGCGTATTTTTTCATGTTTTTTTCTTACCTAAATAAAGAATAATAAAGCTAAGGGTATACGTACCTTCTTGGCTGGGGTTGTTTGTATTTAAATTGGGATGAGATGTTAGAGAAGACGGCGTCTCGTCCTCGGCGACGCCCATCGTCGTTGCTGCTGTTTGCTGGTGATGCGTTTCTACTTCCGTCGCCTCTTCACACCTGGCAAGAAGAAGATACTTTAATTCATCATCCCACAATTTCACTGGCTACCGAGTAGTGCCACTTTGTTTTGCGCGTCTGCTTTAAAGTTTCTTGTTTCCAAACTTTTAGGTTTTCCTTCATCAAACATAAACCTTAATGCATTTAACTTTGCATCTACCATAATTTGTACACTTTTTGTTAGATATTCGACAGAGTAATCTGGAAAAATCTTATTACAAAAATATATTAACATTAATAACCGGAAATTCTATACAAGATAAAAAAAAATGAATATTTAGACCTCACCCGAAAACTCATTTGCTTCGCAGAACAGAAAAATTTTGTTTGATAGTTTTCATACGTGTCCGGATAGAAAGTGTTTATATAAAGCTTCACTTTGGACTAGGAGGAAGGGGGCCTAATGCTTGCAGAGTCAAGAACCCCTAGTAGTCAACATTAAGCGCCTTGCTTACACCATATTGCAAAATGAAATTCGATGAAATAATAATGAACGTGAATTAGTCGGTTTTGATACAATAAGTTGATTTTATTGTGCTCACAAGTATAATTGTTTACCTGTAAAGTGATTGGACCGTCTTCCACATATAAAAATGTGCTAATATGTGTACGCGTGTTACTATATTACACTAAGTCGTTTAGATATGTTCACGTATGCGTTAGCTACTTAAGTGGGAGGTGTGCACGTTATACCTAAAACACGCTAAGAAAATGTATCGAAGAACAAGATTGAAACAGAAAAGCTGGATCAGCTGGACAGTTTTAAGTGCACAGAATGCCCAGAAAAAGAAAAATAATACATGCTTCAGCCAAACCGGTTATGTTTCTAACAAAATTCCCGTCAATCCTTTAACCTTTCCTTGATCATCTTTTCGTACATCAAAGCATTTTTAACTGTTGCTCTTATTTTTACTCTCACTCTCGTTCTTTCTCCAAAGCTACAATCCATCTATTCATTTTCATCTTTCAGCTTCGCAAAACTGATTCATATATTATATGCACAGTATACTCAACACATGTAACCTGCCAATGTGTCGAGATGGACCGTTGCCTTTGAGGGCAACGCTCGCGAAGAATGGCCTTTTTTTCATGCTTCTCATTTAAAATTGTTGCAGGCTAAATCACGGTGATCTTGGCTTAACTGATCCTCTTTCAATTTATGCGTGTAGACATATACTTACATCTTAGCAAATCGATTCGGTTGAAGTCTGCATTCGGATGCTGAGCTTCGAAAAGATATCGCAGATGCACAGATGAGAAAGAAAGAGAGGAAGAAAGATGTGTTGGTACGCGCTGCTTTACTTCTTTTAATCCACAGGACTGGTCAAGCCGTGAACTTCACTATACTCAATAAACCAGTGGAACTGAAGTAAAGTCAACTCTCTCAATTTCCAGCTCACTTGCACGCGCTTAGGATGGTAGATATTTGATACAATACACTTGCGATGCAGTATACAGTACAGTTACAGCTTGTCTCGTCCGACTACTTCTGTGTTTCCCGAACCCCTTGCCTTTTGTGCATGGACTTTACCGCCAATTAGTTGATATTACGAACGTTCTATCAAAACATCGTTTCTTCTAGGCTTTCTCACAATTTATAGTTTGTCAAATTTTTACACTTATCAGTTGCAGTTTCGCAAAGAAGCGAAGGAAATCACCAAAACGTCGAGATATTGACAAATACGTCAGCGTCGCGACACCGTCGACTAAACATTCCTCGTCCAAGCCTGGTGGCGCCACCGCTCGATTAATTCTTTTGTCATGCAAAAAAACATTCTCCTTCTTTCTTTAGATTCTATTGCTTCTTTTTCCAAATAACAATATTTTTCATGATAATCTCTCATTTAAGGCATCTTATTAAATAATGCTCCTGTTGCAACTGTTACTTCGCAATTAATAATGGAACCTTACAAAGCTTTATGCTTTTTCAATATAATTCCTTATCCATTCTAAAAATAAAGATCACGCAGCTTCATAAGGCTCAGTACACTAAAACTATTAAAGTATTAATATTTATTAACATAAAACACAATAGAGAGTTTTTACTGAAAACTAAATTTTTACAGTAAATTTAAATATTGGTGCCACATTGGTTAAACAACATATCAATTTCATTGGTTCGAAAACTTTCTATGCTTCCAGTGTTTGATATTGACCATAGTAGAATTTTAGAGATTTTGTATAAGTAAACCGCATTTACCATAACAGTTTGTTATCCGTGATTATTTATTACATCAATGACTAGTATCACGCAGATATTGTTACAGTTGTTAAATGTATTTGATTTTGGAGTTTCTAACCTTAAAAAGTTACAGTGTTCTAGTGTGTAGATGCCAATCCTGGTTTAAGTGGTATAGTTTATGTAACGTGAATTATACCATTTTAAATAGTTACCCTAAATACAGGTTTTATCTTTGTCTGACAGATCGTCACCAACACTAAACAGAGTTTTCATTCCAAATATTCCAGCTATTCCAGTTTCCAGTGTATTATTTTAAATATGGAGGTTGATGATGTTGCTATTAAGGTAACAAGACACTTGTTGATGTTTCTTTAAGTAATAAACTAGTGTACCAAATTTTTAATAAATAATTGCAGTCTGAATCTGAGATAAAATACTCACAATCAGATACAAAAATACCTGATACCAATCCTGCTGGTACTGTTGAAAGCAAAGAAATAGATATTGTTAAGCATGAAATTGAGCTTCAAGAAGAGCATCCTTCTGAGGATATGTTTGCCAATGATATTATGCTGCCCCAATCAGCATCAGGCAATATCAAGGAAAGGCGAGAGAGTAAAGAAAAAAGTAAAAAGGAATTAGAAGAAGAAGAAAGAGAAAAAATGCAGTTAGTACTATGAATAGATGTTTAACTGATATCTCTAGTTACATTCTTCTTAATAAAATTGCTTTATAATCTTGAACATTATTTTAGAGTATTGGTATCAAATTTTACAGAGGATCAATTAGATAGATATGAAATGTATCGAAGGGCTGCTTTTCCCAAAGCAGCAATTAAAAGGGTAAACATTTTGTTTATGCATTAATAAAATCATATAATTCTTTAAACTACAGTAATGAAATATATTAATTAGTTTTTAATGATTTGTGTTTTCGCTTCACAGATTATGCAAACTATAACTGGCTGCTCTGTATCCCAAAATGTTGTGATAGCTATGTCAGGTATAGCAAAAGTTTTTGTTGGAGAAATAGTAGAAGAAGGTACAATACAAATAATGCTTTTCCCATAAAATTTAAAGCAAAATCATTATTATAATATAATAATTTTTAAATAGCACTCGATGTAATGGAAGCCCATGGAGAGACAGGTCCATTACAGCCTAAACACTTGCGGGAGGCAGTAAGGAAATTGAGATTACAGGGACAAATACCGAATTCACGTGCACACAAGGCATTCTTTAGGCTATAAATTTAATTTAATTTAATGTAAATATAAATCAAATATTTTTAACAATAAGAAAACAACACTATATAGTTGTGCATATTTTTCTATCAATCAGTTCATCAATTAATTTTAACTTATAATATATCAAGAAAGGTATTTTCATTTAATGATCTCAAAATAAGGACTAACCAAAAATCATGATAGTGTCTCGACGGCGAACATAAAAGTGACAACGAGACATTGCTCTCTTGTACAGCAAGGTTGTGTTTTACCATATGTATGATGAAAAGACAATAGATAAAATAAATTTAATTTAAATATTAAAACGTTTCAAAGGTTTCAAACTATATATTTATTTAAGCCGCCATTTTAAATACGTAAATCTGTTGTTTTTAGAAAAGTTCGATTATTTAAATTAGTTTTAAATTTAGACAAATTTAGATTGTTTCTTTTATGCGTTTTATTATATATTATTAGAGTGTGAATTTACACCGGTATTTAAATAAGTAGAAGGCATGATATGCGAATTTTATTTGGAATAATATTAATAATTTATTGGTTTGGCAGTGATCTTTATGAAGTGCATAAAAATGTTGCATTAGATATTCATCCCGATACGGATAGTAATGATAGTTTAAATAATTTGCGAAATCATATGGATAAGAAAAATACTTTGCAAGATTTCAAAGACTTTCCTGAACAATTTTATTCTCGACGCTTATTAATTTATTCAAAATTAAACTCCCATAGACAGCGGCGGTGTAAAAGACATTTAAATGGTAAAACGCCAGATGCATCTGATTACGAAGAGCCTGTCGCAGAAGTGAATGAGAACCGTAAGATAACGAGGAAGAAATTGATGTTAGTCTGTTAATTAGAAAAAAAAAACTAAAAGATCGCTTATTAATAATATTGCAGGATTTGAAGTTTGGGATGATTGGGGTAAATGGAGTACATGTAGTGTAACATGTGGAGCCGGTCGCAAAGTTCGATGGAGACACTGCTCCGCTGAAACTTGTGTCAAAGGGTTAAAAAAAGTTCAAATTAAAAGTTGTCAAGCTCAAAATTGCAGTTCTAAAGGATTTCTCAATTGGCTGGGCATAAAAACATAATTAAAAGGATTTCACATTCCATTCATATTTGTAAGAAAATATAACCTCTACTAAATTTATTGTTAAATTTTTATACGTAATTTATTTGACTAGAAGTATAAAATAAATCAAACATTTGTACATTATCATTAAATTGAAAAGACAGTAAATATTATTAGGAGGTAAGAAATAACTATGGCTCCAAAAAAAAAAGTTCTCATGATCTGTTTGGGTAGGTATATTTTTTTCTAACTTTTTATAACTGCTCTAAACTAGAATTAAACTCTTTATTAATAATTTAATGAAAAAATTCTTATAAATTAAAATAATTCTTTTGCAACAGGTAATATATGCCGCTCTCCTATAGCAGAAGCTGTGTTCGCTGATTATATTAATAAAATGAATCTCACCAATTCTTGGGAAGTAGAAAGTGCAGCTCTTATAGGATACCATACTGGTAAAGGTCCTGACCGCAGAGCTATGTCTGTATTGCGAGAAAAAGGGATCAATGATTATTGTCATAAAGCAAGACCTGTAAGTTGATGATAGAAATTGCAAAATCATAATAATTCTAACAGTTTTTCAATCCATAGATTACTGAGGAAGATTTTCATAATTTTGATTGGATATTTGGCATGGATGAAGATAATATCGATGAATTAGAAAGCATGAAACCTAACAAAAGTAAAGCTCAAATTGAACTTCTTGGGAAATATGATCCTAAAGGTGAACTTATAATAAGAGATCCTTATTATGTAAGTAATACTTAATCATGTCTATATTTTTTAAATTAGAAGCTGTTGCAAGTCATTAAAAAGGTAAAATATTAAGCTAAATTTCTTTATTATTATAGGATAGTGATAGTGCAGGATTTTATAA
Source organism: Prorops nasuta (assembly GCF_024137725.1). Lineage (NCBI taxonomy): Eukaryota > Metazoa > Arthropoda > Insecta > Hymenoptera > Bethylidae > Prorops > Prorops nasuta. The sequence continues at coordinate 4,389,339 of NW_027116811.1, read as the reverse complement.
AGCATACGAACAATGTGTGAGAAGTGTGGCTTCTTTTCTAGAAAAAAATACTAGCTAAATTAGTATATAGCAAGATTGGAAAAAAGAAACAGTTTCAATAACATTTTAAATTATGTAATGTACCATGAATAATAATAAGGATTTAAAATTGAATCGTTAAGAATAAAATATCTACTAACAAATGGAGTTGATGAAATATCTATTTTTTGGAAATATAAGTTTTTCTTCATCAATTAATTTTATATAGATTAGATAACGATGCTAAGTGACATTCGGAAGCGAACTATTATAAAGAAAATCATTGCTCTATTAAAGCTTATATAATTTTGGTTTCGAATCCCAGTCGGTGTTTAAAGCTTTGAATAATATATATATATATATATATATATATATAGCAATAGGAGTAATAGATATAAGATACTAGGCTAGACGGCGATTAGCAGTCAAACCAAACCAGACGCAGGCGGCTCGCTGCAATGTAGAAGGTTAAAGCTTCGATGGAAGCTTTGGAGTAGTTTAAAAGAAAAATAAATATGCCGTCCTGCTACATCCTGTCTGACCTGATTCCTTCCAGCTATATAATGCTACATTTAGCTCTGCAACAGCAGAACTACGTTTTATGTTTTAACCGATAATCTTAACCTCTGATTTCTCTTCAATCAAGCTTAAACTTTATAAGAGTAGTTTTGTAATTTAATTATATTGAAGATTTAATATATATATATATATATATCATTATATAAGCAGACTACAGTGTTACTTCTACATAAAAGTAAAAATTACTTGCTGTAATATGTCATCAAAGAAAAGAGTGCTAATGGTTTGTCTAGGTAAATGTTAAATGCTTTATATTAATAGTTATTAAATAAGATTGTTTTAATTATATTGTAAAACACAGGTAATAGCTGCAGATCTCCTATAGCGGAGGCTATATTTGCAACAGAAATAAAAAGAATGGGAATAGAAGATGATTGGGATGTTGATAGTGCTGCTGTTTTAGATTACCATGTTGGTAACAGTCCGGAGCCTAGAGCACAAGCTGTATTAATTAATAAAGGAATTACCGATTACAATCACAAAGCTAGAAAGGTAATACGGTAGAAGCAATGATTATCTTATTTTATTTAGTAGATTAACTGGGATTAATATTTGTAGATTACGGAAGTAGATTTCTATACATTTGATTGGATACTTGGCATGGATTATTATGTTATGACAGAGCTATTCTCAATACAGCCGCCCAATAGTAAAGCAGTAATTGAATTGCTTGGAAAATATCATACAAATGGAGAGATTAATATACGGGATCCACTATTTGTAAGTTCACATCTTAATTATTTAAATTTCTTAAATGATTATACAATTTACATTAGAAAGCAAATAATAAATGTTTTAATAGGATAATGACAGCAGTGGTTTTGAAGAGACTTTTGATATTTCCTTAGTATGTATATTAAACTTTTTGGACCTTTATAAAGGTACGCACAGTTTAAAATTATATTTTATTTATTTTACTCTATTCCCATTAACGAAAACTTGGACTATATTCCTGTCATCACCAGAATATATAAATCTTTGAAAATTTTCTTCAAGAGTATAGGTTTTCAAATTTTCTAGTAGACTGTTCAATGTTTTTAAGTCTATTATAAGAGCATCAAACTGTTTTCCAGGCTCCAAATTTCCTACCTCCTTGTCTATTTTTAAAGCTGAAAAGAATATAACTTAAAATAATTTCTGTGCTTGATTAAAATTAATTGTATAATTATTTTTGCAGAAGCTCACACTTAGCTCCTCCAAGGGTTGCTAAATAAAAGGCCTCCTTATAATCAAGCGCTTTATAATTTTGATTAAGCATTTCAAGATGTGTAGACACCTGTAAAGCTGCTCTAATAGCGTTTAGCATACAATAACTGTCTCCTCCAGAAACATCTGTAGGAAGTTTAACATATTAACTCACTATACCAAAGTAATAATGAAGATATTTCATAAACTACAGTACCTGTGCCGAGACCAACGGTGATTCCTTTAGACTGTAATCTTCGTACATCGCAAAGACCACTTTTTAAACATGTATTCGATGCTGGACAATGAATAATAGAAGTGCCTCGTTCTTTCAGTAACGTGATTTCATTATTTGTAAGATGAACTCCGTGAGCTAATATTGTCTTGATGTTTAAATAAAGTACTTAGTAATTAGACTTTTGATTGATCAATTTTGCGTCGTCTTCATATATGCTTACTCGTTTTAAATGCAAACTGAAGTTGTTATATCTTATAACATACCTTTTCTGTAAGAAGACGCGCCTCATCGAATACAGCAGCATACGACGGTAAATTATATTTTTCAGATGTTGCTGTAATTTCGTCTAAATTCTCAGAAATATGACTCTAAAATGAAGTAAGTTTATAATAATGTAAACTAAAACTTTTTACATGATAATTAAGCTTATCTTAATTACCTGTATATGGAGATTTTCATTTTTTGCTAATTCTGCCAATTGTTTCATCAATGGCATATCACAGCTGAGTGGAAATCTTGGTGTTATAATGGGTTTTACCAAAGAGCTCTAGAATAAGTCTACATGCGAATATTTGTAGTTTACGTACTTAAAATAATATTTCGCTAATTATATACTAGCTTTCTACTTACTCCAATTTCTTTAATCTCTTCAATAAATTTTACTGTCTCTTTTATACATTCATTCAAATTTTCATAATAATTATCATTACGCTCAACATTCATATTTACTTTACCAATAAATGCTCTTTGACCAATTTTAGCAGCCTTTTGACCAAGAATTACGGAAGCTCTTGTGTAAAGCGATGCAAAATAGCATGCCGTTGTAGTACCGACTGAGAGACATCTTTTCTATTATAAACAAAATTTTTAAATTCCATCTTTTATGAAACGTTATACATTAAGGACAAATAGCGTGCAAAATTGACGTTAATGTTATCACAAAATTTTACTTTATAATTTGAGTCTACGTTATTCCTACTTACCACAACAGCATCAAATACGCGTGTAGCGAACTGCTCGTTTGAAAATTGTAGCTCCAATGGAAAAGTATATGCTTCTAACCAGTCTAATAAGCCTTTATCGTACCCCAGTCCCAAATTTGGGAATTGCACGGCATGAAGGTGACAATCGATGAAGCCAGGTATTAAAAATTGGTCTTCTTGCAAAATAATAATTTTATCTGCTTTTACATTTTTTTCAGGATTTACAATAACTTTGCTAATCTAATAATAAATTATAAATATTATTATCACACGTCTCATGCGTTTAAGTGGTGCACAAAAAAATTGTATTAGGTACCATTCCGTTTTCGACTAAAATCGCAGCTTTTGGAACGACTATCAATTCTCCTGCATCGTTACAATGAATAAATGGGCCGATAATTGCTAAAGTCATTTTTGAAGTCTTCTTATCGATGATTGTTAATTAATAAAATTTAAGAAGCTTCTCTTACACTCTTATTCTATTGATAGATTCCTATTTAATAAGATCAAATAGAAAAATATCCATTTGTGAAATTATTATTCTGTAACAAATTTGAGTACTCTGTCTTCAATTTGAAAATAATAAATTCAAGGTATTATGGAATATATACGTTTTATCGATTTAACAAAGCCTCAGGAAATAGTCTTCCTACCAAACGCTCCAAAAGAAGTTGAAGCGAACTCAGCAATACCAAGCAAATAGTTATTTTACACTTATTTATTTATTTATTTAAAATAGTCAATACAACCATAATAAAATGAAGAAGTCTGAAAAACAGTCACCAGAAACACACAGAGAATTTTTGGATTTGGACACGGACGACGAAGACTTTGGTCCACGGAGTAAGTATACGAAAATAGCGATAACTCATGAGTTACGCAACTTCCGCTAAATATTAAATCAATTAAAGAGAATATTCAGTAGACTATTTTCTACGAGCTAAATCCAATACTAAAACCTTGGTAGTTAATACGCAACTGAAATTGTACTTTACTCAAGCATTAACTAATGCACTCTCTGTGATACACAGAGATATTATATTACATAAATTCAGATAAAACTAATCATGGGCCATTAATGATAGATGAAATCGGAGTGGGGAAAGTACACTTTTTATGCCTTACGCGGTATACTAACGTATTGTTACTATTAAAAAAACTATGCTCGACTAAATATAGATTATGATACAAAGTTAAAAAAAACTTGTACGAATTCGATTTCGAGCTGCACATTATTGATCTTTAGCCTCAGGCTTATAGCTACAACACTTTTTGTCATGTTTACATTACAGAGACGCCAGAAACCGAAGAGGAGCTTCCGGTCGAGCCGGAAAAGCCAGTGTTTAGTAACGAGGATCTCAATACGCTAGTCAGTATGCAAGCTTGTGTGTTATTGGCGCTCGTATTAATTTCTCTCCATTCGCTGGATAAGCCTTATACTAAAATTCACGGTCATATTGATTTATCAAGGTTCGTCATGTTCAAGATCTCACGATAATTCCGTCGATCCAACCAGCCGATTGGAGTGAGGAATGCTGCAGAGTTATACGAGAATTTTTTCAAGATCCTTCATATACGACGTTGATAATCTATTACGAAGATGGAAAATTAAATGCAACTTTGCGATCCCTAGATTATTGCGATTCTACTGCCTTTGCCTATTTTACGAGAGCCCCCTGGCACGTCTATACCGTAGACAATTTCTTAACGACCGTCTTATTCGGAGTAATCAACAGAGACGCGAACAATAGTATTTTAAAATTTATGCAAAATTTGTACGCACCGATTATTTTGAGACACGAGTGGCCGCAAAGTATCCTTTTAACGATTTGGTTAATTTTTCTTCCTCTTATTCAGGATTATCCTCAATTTTGTCCCATCAGTAATACAAAACGCCTTGTTCTCCAGTTTACATGGATTTCTTGTCTGCTTCACTGATTATGTCTACAAATTGCGAGATAGAACGGTACTATACATTCCAAGGGAAGGCCTGCAGGAAGCGCGCAAATACAAACACTCCTCTGACGTTGATATCGCTTCATCTCCGGATGAGTCGAGTAATTCGAGCTTCCAGGAGAGCCCCGAAGACAAAGAGAAATTATTAGTACAGAGATTAGAGAACGTTGTTTCTTATTGGATAAAGCAAATTCGAGAAGCACTCGCTAATATGTATACGAGGAAAAAGTTAGAAAATTTAAAAGACGAAGTTAAACACTGGGAGACAATTTGTTCGTTAATTTTATGCGCTACAATGTTACGTATATATATTATTGATATTTTACATTTTTAATTCTATTTGGGTATTACTCGTAGATTCGAACTTCAAATATTTGCACGATAATCAATTACAAGGTGGTGATGTTCAATCGATTATTCGAATATTGTCAAATGTCTGCTCTGCAAAAGTCGAGCCTTTTCGACAGTTGATTACACGTGTCAGGAACGCAATTAACGAGAGCAGATCAAATTTGGAGTATTTAAAATTATTACCCGATGCTGAAGAAAGCGACGATCTTTTAAGCGAAATTCATATTAACATTACGCGTACCATTTACTTGAGCTTCTTTATTTGGCAAGAATCACCTTTTTACAAAACTCGGTGAGATCATAAATTTTATGTCAAGTATAGCGTTTTTATTATAATTTATAACAAATTATAATTTATTTGCGATAATTATTTCTAAGCATGCTAATATAATCATCAGGTTGTTCGTGTGAAAATTTAGTCAAGTGCTAATAAATTAACATGGACATAAAATCGTCTTTATTACAGGTATAACATGGAAAAGCTTTACCAAACGCTGAGTACACAAATTATATTACGCTGTCAAGAGTATGCAAACCATCATAAAATATTTGAAGGTGATGCGGAAAATGTGATATCTGTATTTACAAAGTGTATTTTGTATTGTGAAATGTACAAAAAAGTTTTTTCAATCGTGAGAAAAGCACTTTTCCATTAACATACATAAAATAAGAAATTATTATAAAATATTACGTATAACTCCTCTGTTTCAGCTTACACAAAATATTCTATCTTATTCCAATAACGAGAATCAGTCATATTGCATAGACAACGAAAGTATTTTCCAAAATATTGATGTGTTTGTAAAAAGATGCCACGACGTTATTGATATTTGTGATGCAAATACTGTTTTCGGAAGGTACTAAACTACTTACAAAATTATTTGTTAAATTTACGCGAATAGATTACATCGTTTGAATTATTACGTTAATAATAGATGCAACAAAGTGGGCATGCTTGGTGGACCAAAGGGAATTGAACACGAAAGATGCTGCCGAAATATAAAAAATATTTTTCACGAAAATTTGATGGAGCTTTCTATGGCTCAGCACATTATATTGGACGTGCATAATTATAAATGGATAGAGAAATTTCATAAATTTAAAACAGTTGTTTCACAACTGGAATACATGGTACGAGATTTAATTGACTTTATTTTTGAAAATGTTACGAGTGTACAAGAAGGAATCGAAGCTATTTATGCTCTGCAAATATTTAAAAAACGAAAATGTTTGCGCGAATTAATAGAAAAAAAGTGGAATCAGGTAAAAGCCAATTTCGTCACTTAGACTGTGTTATCCATTGAAGATTGAATATATTAATTATATTTAAAGGTGTGGTTAATATTCGATGAAGAAATTGAAAGTTGCAGCATCTCGATCATCGACGAAATAAAAACACCTTCTTTTTCATTTTATCATTTAGGACTCTTATCAGGTTTATCTATCAAACAACGCTATTTAAATCAACAATATGAAATGATGATTAACGCATCTGATTGGTTTGATGGAAACAGTGTACAGGCAAAGTATGGAGTAAATATTAAAACTGATTCACACACACAGATTATGAAATAATATACAGAAATCTTCTTTCTTACAGATATACATTAAAACGATACAAGTCTGTTTTAGATGCTATCATTAAATATAAAAATATATTGTCTACAACATACTGATTAATAGGAATTAATTAATGAATTCATATGTTTAAGAAATGTATTACTCTATATCTTTATTCCATGTAACATTTATATAAAATCTATCTTTATTTTCTCTACTTTCCTCAATATGGGATTTACGAAAATATACTTAACTTTTTAATTTCCCTATATAAAATATTAGATTCGAACAATCTATTCTTTTTATAATTAAAACACACGATTGTTAAAACTAATGTAAAAAATTAGACATTAACATAATATATTTGATCATTATAAAACAAGTCTTTTTGAGTTAACCTTTAGAGCGCTGTTTTTTTTCCCCCAAAAACTTTCTAGAATTATTTTTTTTTCGAATAGTATGTTTTAATAGATCTCGAGATGTCCGAATATAAAGGAGATTAATTTTATAAATATTGACTATTAATACTTATAATTCGTAAGATTATGACAATTTAGCCTTTCTATGATAATTAAAAGCATGGTAAGCACACAATAAACTAATTTTTTTCAACGTCTAAGTTAAATTTTTTCAGCTTTCTAAAGGTTGATTATCATTTAAAGTAAAAATACTTACAAAAAAACGGGGCTCCCAGGAGTATTTAACAATTCACCATTGTCACTGCATGAGCTACCATTTAAACAAGATTTTTGGCTTGGTGTTTTGTGTGGTAATAAAAATATAAGGGAAATGGCCATTATTCCATGCCAAACACTATGTACGTACTGAAAATAATTATTTTACCAGCTGTACCATGTATGAAATATAATAGTGTTATATCACTTTTTCATCTATTTATACGTACTGGGTAATTTGATTCTGTCTCTATAAAACAATAGAGAATTAAACCTATTCCAGCCAATAAAAACCCCATAGATGATTTTGTTAAGTTTTTCGGTCTAATTACGTTTTTGGCACTAATGCAATTATAAATATACATTCCAACCTGTGTAATAAGTGAATATCAATGCGTTGATATTTAAATTGTAAATACAAGATATTTACACAAATGTATTATAACTTTAGTTATTTTACCGGAATCATCGATCCTATTGCCAAAGGAACTAAGACGCTAGGTAAACCTTTTCTGTCCCATTCCACGCCAAACGCAATCATAAGAACTCCAGTCATATGGCACAGTGGAACAAATCGACTTGGTAAATTAGCCATTGCTACCAGTGTGACCCAAAATGCTAGTATACTAGAGAAAAAATCACTGTATTGTAAAACCTGAAATGTATACTTTTAGTAATTTAATTATGAAGTTTTTAATATGAACGATTGTAATTTGTAAACTGTACTTCATATTTAACAATACAATAGTTCAGGGCACGTTGATCACAAGCATGATAAAAAGAAGAGGACAACATTGTTGATGTATATACTAATCCTTCTGCAAACAAGCCACGATTAATTGTCATAATGATGGATAGTATAAAAAATGCATTACTCAAGGTCAACATTACTGTTGACATAACTAAAAATGTCTCAGAATTAGCACTGCTAGCATCGGTACAACCCCAGCCTTTGTAACCTGTTTATAAAAACTGTCATTAGTTTTCTTAAAAATTAAGTTAGGATATATATTTAAATTATACCTTCGTAGCAGTTACAGGTTGTATAGTATAGAAATCCTTTGTGAACCTCTAGGCAAGCTCCATGACTACCGCAGGAATGATTACCAGGAAACACGCATTTCCTTGTTTGTATATCTAGAGAAACTAAAATCCCATCCATCTCACATACAATGGGGTGGCTTGTTTATAAAAGCATTTATTAGTGATTTATAATAAATTTACATTAAAATGCTAAACTTGCCAATTGTAATCTTACCCATTCATGTGACAGCTTGCTTCTAATGATATGTACCAAGTATCTGTTTGTGGATATGGTATCAAGATAAATTCATCATGTTTATGAAAAGAAGACAATTTAATTGACAAATTGTCATCATTACACATATTTTTTCCTTCTGTTCTCTTAGGTATTTGGCCAGGGTATATACAAATATTAACAATAACTAATTGTTTTGAGAGTGTCTATATAAATGCAATTTAAACATTATACATAATATAATACCTATATAAAGAGAGTATTGAGCTTACTTTATCCATTTCCAAGTGTACACCAATATTTAATGTACCCCCTGTATCCAATAGTGATAAAATATTAAATTGTGTTATAATTGGGTAGCTGTCAGTTAATAATATCCAAGGTGTCAACCAATCTCGTCCCTATAAAATGTTAGGATTAATTGGACAATTTTTTGTATATACTCTTAAAGCATAAACCATAAATTAATCACCTGAAATAAGTAAATACTGGAAAAAGATTGAGAATGCTTTACTCTGGTAAGCTTAAATCTTGGAAGGCAAATATCTTCTATATTTGATCCATTGCCTGTCAAGTAGGATTTAGCACTGTTATAAGTAACAGAATTCTTTGCAAGACTAGAATTAATTTTAGCAAATGGTAATAGATGCTTAGAGTCATCCACATTCAATCGACTTGAATTAGTGGAAAATGTAGGAGCATTTTGATATTTATTTAAAGTAGGCTTTGGCGTTATCCTAATTGGACAATCTGAGAATAAAATTTCATATAGATTTGAATATATTTTTAAAAATGATTTAATATTACATAAATTAAATAGCCTACCTGATAAGGTAACTTGAACATTAAATTCTATAATACTTTCTGATATCACCATTAAATAATAATAACTATCCTCAAATGGAGAATATTCCTTAAATGTATATGAATCTCTTGTTGTTATATTTCCTATCTTTATAGGTTGAGTATGATTATAAACTGGTAAAGAGCGTCCTTTGAGTGCTAAAGATTTTATACAAAAATTTTGATTTTTATGAGATAAAGATGTAGTAAAATTACACCCCCAAATTTGAATTTTAAAGCTCCAGGTACCAGATGGTATATAAACTCTATGAAAAATAATATCATCTATTCATTATTACAATAGATTAACTTTAAGATAATAAATTGAGTTAACAATTTACTTGTAAAATGAAATAGTTTCTTTTGTCTTTAATATTTGCTTAGAACCACTGAAGATATTTTGTATACTGTTTGCTTGATTCCACACAGCTACTGAACCTATGCTATAATGACACTTATGACCAAGGCCCTAAATAAAATAATTAATTACTTAATTTTTTTGAAATCATTTAAATTAAATGTTGCATTTAAAATATAGTTACTTGTTGTTGTACTTTCTCATCCCAATAAGTCATGTATGCTCCCACAAACCAATCACCTGATTGCGGACCATACACAGGTAACAATGCAGTAATTTTTGACTCAAAAGACGTTATTGCAGATATTTTATACATATGTTGGTTTTGTACATACATATTTTTAGGAAATGTAGCATTGTCTATGCTTATGATAGGATAGCTTCCCCATTGCAAATAACTGTAAATTGTATTTTTTAAATGATTTACAAAAGACAGAAAAAAAAAATAATTACATGTGCACTTCTCTCTCAGGACAATCTTTTCCATCCACAAATGCAGCAAACTGCCATGTTGCTCTTAACACTTCTTGTGGAACAGTATAATGAAAGATTGTTACATCTGAATAAGATTTAAATGGACGTAAGGCACCCTCTTGACTTGCTTCTGGTATGCTGCATTCTTTTCCTATTTATAAGAAATTCCAAAATTCAATTATAAAACTAATAAAGTATGAATCAACATCATCCATCATCTTTAGTTAAATATTTTACCTGATAAAAATATTATGATAAAGTATATGCTTATCCGAAAGAAAGTATTGCACCAAGTTAATGGGATACATCTTAAGAACATTATATGTTATTTTAAACACGTTTCTTGAAATATTGTCATCACTTTTGTATCAATTAATATGAATAACAAAAGGCAACGTATAATTGTTAAAACTTTTGCCTAGTGACACTTTTGAATACATGAGGTAGTAATTTTTAAAAAACTTCTCGCAGTTACTTTATTACCTAACTCAAACGCCTCTCATACACACCTGTAGCATATAAATATAAATTAAAAACAATAAACATAACAGTAAACAGCGTTCTCAAACTTAGCATATTTAAGCTGCTCTGTAAGCAGCGTTGCCAAGTCCGCCATGTTGGAAGATACTACGCTGTATAGTTTGTTGGCGAGAATTGAATATACCACGCAAAATGTATAGTAAGTGTGATTCACAGAGAAGAAACGAAGTATAGTGTTTTAGGTATAATAAGCTCTCAGTGCTTTCGGACTTGTTTTGGCCATTAAAGGTACGATTTCACTTGTCGCTCGTCGCTAGCGACAAATGGTCACGTGGGATAAAGTATACACTTTCTGCGACACTGAAATAAAGTTGAATTTATCCAACTTTTCAGCGACATCGCTAGTATCGCCCGTATCGCCTGTATCGCTGCTCTGTATACTATGTATTCAACGGAACGGAACAGGCGGATCGTGTGAATTTTAAATTTGAAAAATGGATGGAAATTCAAATTGAAAATACATTTGTCACAATTATAGCAAGCCGATACATATGAAGCTAAAATAATATAATGAATAATTATTGTAATTAATATATAAAAAACGTTGAATATAATTAACCCAAAAAACAGGCTTTGCTTGTAAAATAATACGGCATATATACAGAGTGAAGCTGTTATACCGCCCTAGAATATAGATGCGGAAAGACGAGTATCTCTTTAATTATAAAAGATATTCAATTTGTGCATAGGACATTCTCGAATCCTCTTGTTATTTGCTTTCGCAAAGGTCATATAAAAAAATTGAATATCTCTTATAGTTAAAAAGATATGCATCTTTTTCTACTAATGTTTTGGGGCGGTTTAAGTTCCTCACCCTGTACAGATTTCTTACTAAAAACAGAATCTTAAATTGTAACATTTTTATTACAAAATAAATTCAATTAAGTTTTATTATGAGTAACATGTAGCAACAATGAATTTTACTAATAAAATTATCAAACTAAGGATAATTATAACTTTACTAATGTAAATTATTATTTTCTGATATATGAACTATATAATTTTCATCCTCTCATGCTATATAGGAAAATGAAGGAAATATTTTCATAACAAGGATTTAAGAAAACACATTCATTTCAAATATATATGAAACCTTTATTAATTCCTCATTCAATATATGTGCATACCTCATAACTTTTGATTATTATTTGAATATTCACAATTTTTTTATACATGCAAATTAAATTCAAATGTCATACAACATAACACGACACCACAGTCACTACCCCTAAGAAACCATTATGCGATTGCTGCTAGCGATTACCCGTTTCCTTCGTTCCTACATTCAGAACCCGCCTCAGAATATGTCGCTGCTAGCGACGAGCGACAAGCGACAAGTGAAAACATAGGAGAGATAAACTGCATATTCTGTCGCTAGTGTAGTGCAGTTTGAAAAATCCGAGTCTTTTAGTGTCAGTCGTGAAGTGCTCGTCGCGTAGTGCGGTTCTCCTGCGTAGTGTTCGTTAAAAAGAAATCGCGTAGCGCACAGCTGCTTCAAAAATCCGAGTCTGTAGTGTCAGTCGTGAACTGCTCGTCGCGTAGTGCGGTTGTCCCGGTAGTGTACGTTAAAAAGAAATCGCATAGCGCACTGCTGATTTAAAAATCCGAGTCTGTAGTGTCAGTCGTGAACTGCTCGTCGCGTAGTGCGGTTATCCCGGTAGTGTACGTTAAAAAGTAATCGCGTAGCGCACTGCTACTTTAAAAATCCAAGTCTCGAAGTGTCAGTTGTGAAGTGCTCGTCGCGTAGTGCGGTTCTCTCGCGTAGTGTTCGTTAAAAAGAAATCGCGTAGCGCACAGCTGCTTCAAAAATCCGAGTCTGTAGTGTCAGTCGTGAACTGCTCGTCGCGTAGTGCGGTTGTCCCGGTAGTGTACGTTAAAAAGAAATCGCATAGCGCACTGCTGATTTAAAAATCCGAGTCTGTAGTGTCAGTCGTGAACTGCTCGTCGCGTAGTGCGGTTATCCCGGTAGTGTACGTTAAAAAGTAATCGCGTAGCGCACTGCTACTTTAAAAATCCAAGTCTCGAAGTGTCAGTTGTGAAGTGCTCGTCGCGTAGTGCGGTTCTCTCGCGTAGTGTTCGTTAAAAAGAAATCGCGTAGCGCACAGCTGCTTCAAAAATCCGAGTCTGTAGTGTCAGTCGTGAACTGCTCGTCGCGTAGTGCGGTTGTCCCGGTAGTGTACGTTAAAAAGAAATCGCGTAGCGCACTGCTACTTTAAAAATCCAAGTCTCGAAGTGTCAGTTGTGTAGTGCTCGTCGCGTAATGCGGTTCTCTCGCGTAGTGTTCGTTAAAAAGAAATCGCGTAGCGCAATGCTACTTTAAAAATCCGAGTCTGTAGTGTCAGTCGTGAACTGCTCGTCGCGTAGTGCGGTTCTCCTGCGTAGTGTTCGTTAAAAAGAAATCGCGTAGCGCACAGCTGCTTCAAAAATCCGAGTCTGTAGTGTCAGTCGTGAACTGCTCGTCGCGTAGTGCGGTTGTCCCGGTAGTGTACGTTAAAAAGAAATCGCGTAGCGCACTGCTACTTTAAAAATCCAAGTCTCGATGTGTCAGTTGTGTAGTGCTCGTCGCGTAGTGCGGTTCTCTCGCGTAGTGTTCGTTAAAAAGAAATCGCGTAGCGCAATGCTACTTTAAAAATCCGAGTCTGTAGTGTCAGTCATGAACTGCTCGTCGCGTAGTGCGGTTCTCCCGCGTAGTGTACGTTTAAAAGAAATCGCGTAGCGCACTGCTACTTTAAAAATCCGAGTCTGTAGTGTCAGTCGTGAACTGCTCGTCGCGTAGTGCGGTTGTCCCGGTAGTGTACGTTAAAAAGAAATCGCGTAGCGCACTGTTACTTTAAAAATCCGAGTCTGTAGTGTCAGTCGTGAACTGCTCGTCGCGTAGTGCGGTTGTCCCGGTAGTGTACGTTAAATAGAAATCGCGTCGCGTAGTGCCTTTTGAATAATCCGAGTTTCGTAGTGTCAGTCGATAAGTGTTTGTCGCGGAGTGCGGTTGTCCCGCATAGGACACGTTAAAAAAAATCGCGTCGCGCACTGCTGATTTAAAAATCAGAATCTGTAGTGATAGTCGTGAACTGCTCGTCGCGTAGTGCGGTTCTTCCGCGTAGTGTTCGTTAAAAAGAAATCGCGTAGCGCACTGCTACTTCAAAAATCCGAGTCTGTAGTGTCAGTCGTGAACTGCTCATCGCGTAGTGCGGTTGTCCCGGTAGTGTTCGTTAAAAAGAAATCGCGTAGCGCACTGCTGATTTAAAAATCCGAGTCTGTAGTGTCAGTTGTGAAGTGCTCGTCGCGTAGTGCGGTTCTTCTGCGTAGTGTTCGTTAAAAAGAAATCGCGTAGCGCACAGCTGCTTCAAAAATCCGAGTCTGAAGTGTCAGTCGTGAACTGCTCGTCGCATAGTGCGGTTGTCCCGGTAGTGTACGTTTAAAAGAAATCGCGTAGCGCACTGCTACTTTAAAAATCCGAGTCTGTAGTGTCAGTCGTGAACTGCTCGTCGCGTAGTGCAGTTTTCCTGCGTAGTGTACGTTAAAAAGAAATCGCGTAGCGCACTGCTGATTTAAAAATCCGAGTCTGTAGTGTCAGTCGTGAACTGCTCGTCGCGTAGTGCGGTTGTCCCGGTAGTGTACGTTAAAAAGTAATCGCGTAGCGCACTGCTACTTTAAAAATCCAAGTCTCGAAGTGTCAGTTGTGTAGTGCTCGTCGCGTAATGCGGTTCTCTCGCGTAGTGTTCGTTAAAAAGAAATCGCGTAGCGCAATGCTACTTTAAAAATCTGAGTCTGTAGTGTCAGTCGTGAACTGCTCGTCGCGTAGTGCGGTTCTCCTGCGTAGTGTTCGTTAAAAAGAAATCGCGTAGCGCACAGCTGCTTCAAAAATCCGAGTCTGTAGTGTCAGTCGTGAACTGCTCGTCGCGTAGTGCGGTTGTCCCGGTAGTGTACGTTAAAAAGAAATCGCGTAGCGCACTGCTACTTTAAAAATCCAAGTCTCGATGTGTCAGTTGTGTAGTGCTCGTCGCGTAGTGCGGTTCTCTCGCGTAGTGTTCGTTAAAAAGAAATCGCGTAGCGCAATGCTACTTTAAAAATCCGAGTCTGTAGTGTCAGTCGTGAACTGCTCGTCGCGTAGTGCGGTTCTCCCGCGTAGTGTACGTTTAAAAGAAATCGCGTAGCGCACTGCTACTTTAAAAATCCGAGTCTGTAGTGTCAGTCGTGAACTGCTCGTCGCGTAGTGCGGTTGTCCCGGTAGTGTACGTTAAAAAGAAATCGCGTAGCGCACTGTTACTTTAAAAATCCGAGTCTGTAGTGTCAGTCGTGAACTGCTCGTCGCGTAGTGCGGTTCTCCTGCGTAGTGTTCGTTAAAAAGAAATCGCGTAGCGCACAGCTGCTTCAAAAATCCGAGTCTGTAGTGTCAGTCGTGAACTGCTCGTCGCGTAGTGCGGTTGTCCCGGTAGTGTACGTTAAAAAGAAATCGCGTAGCGCACTGCTACTTTAAAAATCCAAGTCTCGATGTGTCAGTTGTGTAGTGCTCGTCGCGTAGTGCGGTTCTCTCGCGTAGTGTTCGTTAAAAAGAAATCGCGTAGCGCAATGCTACTTTAAAAATCCGAGTCTGTAGTGTCAGTCGTGAACTGCTCGTCGCGTAGTGCGGTTCTCCCGCGTAGTGTACGTTTAAAAGAAATCGCGTAGCACACTGCTACTTTAAAAATCCGAGTCTGTAGTGTCAGTCGTGAACTGCTCGTCGCGTAGTGCGGTTGTCCCGGTAGTGTACGTTAAAAAGAAATCGCGTAGCGCACTGTTACTTTAAAAATCCGAGTCTGTAGTGTCAGTCGTGAACTGCTCGTCGCGTAGTGCGGTTGTCCCGGTAGTGTACGTTAAAAAGAAATCGCGTCGCGTAGTGCCTTTTGAATAATCCGAGTTTCGTAGTGTCAGTCGATAAGTGTTTGTCGCGGAGTGCGGTTGTCCCGCATAGGGCACGTTAAAAAAAATCGCGTCGCGCACTGCTGATTTAAAAATCAGAATCTGTAGTGATAGTCGTGAACTGCTCGTCGCGTAGTGCGGTTCTTCCGCGTAGTGTTCGTTAAAAAGAAATCGCGTAGCGCACTGCTACTTCAAAAATCCGAGTCTGTAGTCTCAGTCGTGAACTGCTCATCGCGTAGTGCGGTTGTCCCGGTAGTGTTCGTTAAAAAGAAATCGCGTAGCGCACTGCTGATTTAAAAATCCGAGTCTGTAGTGTCAGTTGTGAAGTGCTCGTCGCGTAGTGCGGTTCTTCTGCGTAGTGTACGTTAAAAAGAAGTCACGTAGCGCACTGCTGTTTTATAAATTAGAATTTGTAGTGACAGTCGTGAACTGCTCGTCGCGTAGTGCGGCTATCCCGGTAGTGTACGTTAAAAAGAAATCGCGTCGCGTAGTGCCTTTTGAATAATCCGAGTCTCGTAGTGTCAGTCGTGAGCTGCTCGTCGCGTAGTGCGGTTGTCGCGAGAAGTGTACCTTAAAAAGAATTCGCGCAGTGCCGTTTAAAAATCATTTTTTCGCGAGTGCATAACGTCAGCGTCCTCATCTCCATCGTCATCATAAACGCCATTATCATCGCCATCAACATCACCATTCCCATCTTCGGTATTATCGCAGAATATGTATGAATTATGGCTGGGAATTCGCTGAATGAGTGAGTCCCACGGGTAAAACCGTGGAAATTTTTTTTATTAACTAAAGAATGACCAAAAACCTATCAGTAGGTTACAGTTGGCCATTCTTCGGTTAAAATCATTTCTTGTTTTGTTTTTAATGTTTTTCAGATCCTCCGTATCGTCTATTTCTATTTTGCGCTTATTTTCTGTTTTTCATTAGGTTTAGATTGGCGTTATATGTAGGCTCTTTAGCTTTGTGAATTAGATAGTCATTATAGTTTTCGGTATTAGGTAGGGTATCATTTTCAGGTTTCTTAATTCCTTTTAAAATAAAGGGAATCACCTCAACTTCATTTTCCACGGAGATTCTATCTTCCCACACGTCCAGTTCAACTAATAAAGGCACATCTTAATTGAATTAACGTTCACTCTCTCGAGAGAAAGATGCATCTCAATTAATAACTAGAATCAAATACCATTTTCCCTTTTTTTTTAAAATCGTATGTTTTTGGTAGAATCTTCGTATTAAATACCATTTTTGCCAGTTCTTGAAATTCCAAATTATAAAATGAAATATGGAAATATTTTGTTTGAAAAACCTTCCATATTTCAGGTTAAATACTCGTTTTTTCAAATTTTATTAACATTTCTTATTTTCAGGTGGAGTGGAAGCGGACTATTCCTAGTGGCAAAACAGTCCAATATCGATATATATTCGATATGGAATTCATACCAACCCTGTACCCTTTTCTCCATCAGTTGGAGAAAGACAAACCATTATTTGGAGTCAAACCGTCATCAGAGGAGGACGTACTGACAAATATCCTAATTATTTTTCTACTTTTCATACTTGCTTAATTTTTTTAAGTTTTAAGAGGGACAAGTATAGGGCAAGGCTTTCAACGAGTAAGGCTTAATTACCTGTCCGTTTACTTAAGTCCACATTTATTTAAATAATTTCAAGGATAGATAAATTTAATCTTATTATTTTCATTCATTGTTAATTCAAGTACAGGTGTTTCTTGAGAAGTGGACTCTCGAGTGTCAACTGGCTCAGGCTGATCCTCCTTCAGCGACTATCAACCCTTACTTACTTTGTCCTTGTGGACTCTCGACGTTGGCTCAATAAGTTCACCTAATAGGGGTCCATCTTTATTGATGTGTAAATCGTTTCCTCGACGTAGTAGTTCTTCGTGTGACAACTCGGATCCACACCAAGGGACAAAGAAAGTAAGGGTAATTAGTCACTGAGGAGAGTATCAGTCATGATCTGGTTGACCTTTGTGTGAATTAACATTCACGCTCGAGAGGAGGAAGCTTTTCAATTAACCGCTGGAAAGAAGTAACAATTTCGTTAGCTTCTGTTTTCATTCACTTTTTGTAGCATGCTTTATTAATTTATATCTTTGTCTGTCTTTGAAATTCCTAATTAGAATTTGAAATGTGGGAATATTTTCCTTGAAAATCCTTCCACATTTCGGGTTGAATTCTCGTTTTTTTCCAAATTTATTCTAATTTTTTTGTTTGTTTCAGGTCGAGCGCTAGAGGACCATGGATAGTGACCCCGTATCCAATAACGACATAAACCCTATAACGAATCGACACCAATCATGCGCCATTACCATCCTGGGTTGGAGTGAGTCAAACCATCATTCGGAATCGAGCCGTCGTTGGAGGAAGACGTACAGGCAAATACATTCTTTTCTTATTTCTCATACTTGTTTAATTTATTTTATGTTTTAGGAAGGACGCTTATAGGACAAGGCTACCAAGGAGTAGGAAGTAAACACTCTCCGTTTACTTAAGTCCACATTTATTTAAATAATTTCAAGGATAGATAAATTTAATCTTATTATTTTCATTCATTGTTAATTCAAGTACAGGTGTTTATTGAGAAGTGGACTCTCGAGTGTCAACTGGCTCGGGCTGATCCTCCTTCAGTGACTATCAACTCTTACTTACTTTGTCCTTGTGGACTCTCGATGTTGGCTCATTAAGTTCACCTAATAGGGGTCCATCTTTATTGATGTGTAAATCGTTTCCTTGACGTAGTAGTTCTTCGTGTGACAACTCGGATCCACACCAAGGGACAAAGAAAGTAAGGGTAATTAGTCACTGAGGAGAGTATCAGTCATGATCTGGTTGACCTTTGTGTGAATTAACATTCACGCTCGAGAGGAGGAAGCTTTTCAATTAACCGCTGGAAAGAAGTAACAATTTCGTTAGCTTCTGTTTTCATTCACTTTTTGTAGCATGCTTTATTAATTTATATCTTTGTCTGTCTTTGGAATTCCTAATTAGAATCTGAAATGTGGGAATATTTTCCTTGAAAATCCTTCCACATTTCGGGTTGAATACTCGTTTTTTCAATTTTATTTTTGTTTTCTTTCTGTTTCAGTTGGAGCGGGAGAGAGCCATGGATAGTGACCGCATTTTCCCAATATCGACATAAATCCAACACTAATCATGCGCCATTGCCATCCTGGGTTGGACCAAGTCAAACCCTCACTTGGAATCGGGACATCATCGGGAGAGGACGTACTGGCAAATAATTTATTTTTTTATTTCTCATACTTGTTTAATTTATTTTATGTTTTAGGAAGGACTCTTGTAGGACAAGGCTGTCAACGAGTAGGGCTTAATTACCAGTCCGTTTACTTAAGTCCACATTTATTTAAATAATTTCAAGGATAGATAAATTTAATCTTATTATTTTCATTCATTGTTAATTCAAGTACAGGTGTTTATTGAGAAGTGGACTCTCGAGTGTCAACTGGCTCGGGCTGATCCTCCTTCAGCGACTATCAACCCTTACTTACTTTGTCCTTGTGGACTCTCGACGTTGGCTCATTAAGTTCACCTAATAGGGGTCCATCTTTATTGATGTGTAAATCGTTTCCTCGACGTAGTAGTTCTTCGTGTGACAACTCGGATTCACACCAAGGGACAAAGAAAGTAAGGGTAATTAGTCACTGAGGAGAGTATCAGTCATGATCTGGTTGACCTTTGTGTGAATTAACATTCACGCTCGAGAGGAGGAAGCTTTTCAATTAACCGCTGGAAAGAAGTAACATTTTCGTTAGCTTCTGTTTTCATTCACTTTTTGTAGCATGCTTTATTAATTTATATCTTTGTCTGTCTTTGAAATTCCTAATTAGAATCTGAAATGTGGGAATATTTTCCTTGAAAATACTTCCACATTTCGGGTTGAATTCTCGTTTTTTTCCAAATTTATTCTAATTTTTTTGTTTGTTTCAGGTCGAGCGCTAGAGGACCATGGATAGTGACCCCGTATCCAATAACGATATAAACCCCATAACGAATCGACACCAATCATGCGCCATTGCCATCCTGGGTTGGAGTGAGTCAAACCATCATTCGGAATCGAGCCGTCGTTGGAGGAAGACGTACAGGCAAATACATTCTTTTCTTATTTCTCATACTTGTTTAATTTATTTTATGTTTTAGGAAGGACGCTTATAGGACAAGGCTACCAAGGAGTAGGAAGTAAACACTCTCCGTTTACTTAAGTCCACATTTATTTAAATAATTTCAAGGATAGGCAAATTTACTTTTATTACTTTCATTCATTGTTAATTCAAGTACAGGTGTTTATTGAGAAGTGGACTCTCGAGTGTCAACTGGCTCGGGCTGATCCTCCTTCAGTGACTATCAACCCTTACTTACTTTGTCCTTGTGGACTCTCGACGTTGGCTCATTAAGTTCACCTAATAGGGGTCCATCTTTATTGATGTGTAAATCGTTTCCTCGACGTAGTAGTTCTTCGTGTGACAACTCGGATCCACACCAAGGGACAAAGAATGTAAGGGTAATTAGTCACTGAGGAGAGTATCAGTCATGATCTGGTTGACCTTTGTGTGAATTAACATTCACGCTCGAGAGGAGGAAGCTTTTCAATTAACAGCTAGAAAGAAGTAACAATTTAGTTAGTTTCTCTATTCATTCACTTTTTGTAGCATGCTTTATTAATTTATATCTTTGTCTGTCTTTGAAATTCCTAATTAGAATCTGAAATGTGGAAATATTTTCTTTGAAAATCCTTCCACATTTCGGGTTGAATACTCGTTTTTTCAAGTATATTTTTGTTTTCTTTCTGTTTCAGTTGGAGCAGGAGAGAGCCATGGATAGTGACCGCATTTTCCCAATATCGACATAAATCCAACACTAATCATGCGCCATTGCCATCCTGGGTTGGACCAAGTCAAACCCTCACTTGGAATCGGGACATCATCGGGAGAGGACGTACTGGCAAATAATTTATTTTCTTATTTCTCATAGTTGTTTAATTTATTTTATGTTTTAGGAAGGACTCTTGTAGGACAAGGCTGTCAACGAGTAGGGCTTAATTACCAGTCCGTTTACTTAAGTCCACATTTATTTAAATAATTTCAAGGATAGATAAATTTAATCTTATTATTTTCATTCATTGTTAATTCAAGTACAGGTGTTTATTGAGAAGTGGACTCTCGAGTGTCCACTGGCTCGGGCTGATCCTCCTTCAGCGACTATCAACCCTTACTTACTTTGTCCTTGTGGACTCTCGACGTTGGCTCATTAAGTTCACCTAATAGGGGTCCATCTTTATTGATGTGTAAATCGTTTCCTCGACGTAGTAGTTCTTCGTGTGACAACTCGGATCCACACCAAGGGACAAAGAATGTAAGGGTAATTAGTCACTGAGGAGAGTATCAGTCATGATCTGGTTGACCTTTGTGTGAATTAACATTCACGCTCGAGAGGAGGAAGCTTTTCAATTAACAGCTAGAAAGAAGTAACAATTTAGTTAGTTTCTCTATTCATTCACTTTTTGTAGCATGCTTTATTAATTTATATCTTTGTCTGTCCTTGAAATTCCCAATTAGAATCTGAAATGTGGAAATATTTTCCTTGAAAATGCTTCCACATTTCCGGTTGAATACTCGTTTTTTCAATTTTATTTTTGTTTTCTTTCTGTTTCAGTTGGAGCGGGAGAGAGCCATGGATTGTGACCGCATTTTCCCAATATCGACATAAATCCAACACTAATCATGCGCCATTGTCATCCTGGGTTGGACCAAGTCAAACCCTCACTTGGAATCGGGACATCATCGGGAGAGGACGTACTGGCAAATAATTTATTTTTTTATTTCTCATACTTGTTTAATTTATTTTATGTTTTAGGAAGGACTCTTGTAGGGCAAGGCTGTCAACGAGTAGGGCTTAATTACCAGTCCGTTTACTTAAGTCCACATTTATTTAAATAATTTCAAGGATAGATAAATTTAATCTTATTATTTTCATTCATTGTTAATTCAAGTACAGGTGTTTATTGAGAAGTGGACTCTCGAGTGTCAACTGGCTCGGGCTGATCCTCCTTCAGTGACTATCAACCCTTACTTACTTTGTCCTTGTGGACTCTCGACGTTGGCTCATTAAGTTCACCTAATAGGGGTCCATCTTTATTGATGTGTAAATCGTTTCCTCGACGTAGTAGTTCTTCGTGTGACAACTCGGATCCACACCAAGGGACAAAGAATGTAAGGGTAATTAGTCACTGAGGAGAGTATCAGTCATGATCTGGTTGACCTTTGTGTGAATTAACATTCACGCTCGAGAGGAGGAAGCTTTTCAATTAACAGCTAGAAAGAAGTAACAATTTAGTTAGTTTCTCTATTCATTCACTTTTTGTAGCATGCTTTATTAATTTATATCTTTGTCTGTCTTTGAAATTCCTAATTAGAATCTGAAATGTGGAAATATTTTCTTTGAAAATCCTTCCACATTTCGGGTTGAATACTCGTTTTTTCAAGTATATTTTTGTTTTCTTTTTGTTTCAGGTGAGGCGGCGCCGCCTCCCTCCCCGACGGTGTGCCACCTTGTCGTGGTGGGGGGGCTCACTTCTACAAGATCCCTTCCGATTTTTAAATGATTCGAATTAATTTTCTGATCTTTGGGAATCTTGTAGAAGTGCCAAGAGCACACCACACCTTAACGGGAATCCGTATACCGACATTACAGGGCGAAAACTATTTCGCATGCAGCGTCGTCATTTGTTGATGGATTGTAAAGTTATTACAGGTTTTTGGAAATGCCAGAAGCTTATCTACTAAGTTACGTTAGGAAAATTAACAAAAAAAGAAAAAAATTTTTTGTTTAAATAAATATTTTAACATTATTGAGAAACAACAATTAAATCGCAAAATCCCCCAACGTACTTTACTAGATAATGTTCATACGTTTCCAAAAAGTCCACAAAAATGCAAATCTGTCAAGAAATGACGATGCTGCATGCAAAATAAATAATGGAAGAATTTCGTGTTGGCGACTTCCCGAACACGAAATTCTTCCATTATTTATTTTGCATGCAGCATCGTCATTTCTTGACAGATTTGCATTTTTGTGGACTTTTTGGAAACGTATGAACATTATCTAGTAAAGTACGTTGGGGGATTTTGCGATTTAATTGTTGTTTCTCAATAATGTTAAAATATTTATTTAAACAAAAAATTTTTTTCATTTTTTGTTAATTTTCCTAACGTAACTTAGTAGATAAGCTTCTGGCATTTCCAAAAACCTGTAATAACTTTACAATCCGTCAATAAATGACGACGTTGCATGCGAAATAGTTTTCGCTATATAATGTCGGTATTCGGATTCCCGTTAATTATACTATAGTTTTCTTTCCCGGGTTGAATTATATTATTTAATTCATTACTACACTATCTGATGCCTGAGCTACATATGATTTAATTTCCCATTGTGTATATACGAGATAAGCGAGGATGAGTTATACATAGGCGCGCGTATTAGTACTACATAGTAAGAGCGCTGGTGTCTTTTTAAAGCAGTTCCTAAATGCATCGAAACATTAGAAAAAGCCATACCTGGCATTGGTTGTATCCCGCAAGGACAGAAACTGTAGCGTAGGATCCCGCAGTGAACAGAAACTATAGCGTAGGATCCCGCAGGGAACAGAAACTGTAGCGTAGTATCCTAAGGATACTACGCTATAGGAAAATTATACTACGGTAGTATAATTATACTACACTTGGCAACGCTGTCTGTAAGGTCAGCTGAGTTAATCTCAACTTCTGCTCTATTAGCGAGCGATCTCACAAGCAATCGCGTTTGATTGACGCAGCACTTAACTTACGTACGACCAATCAGCTATTCAGGATAATAGAAGAGCCGCAAATGGCGGCGGTCAAAATTAACAAACTTGTTACCTTTCTGCTGAAAAGTGACCTATGGTATTGTAGTAAGCGTCGTGACAGGCTATATGACGTCCCTTGATGCATTTAGGAACCGCGTTATGAAGCCCCTCACCATCGATAACTCAAAACGGAAAGCTCGAGCTAGCATACATTTTAGATTAAAAAAACTTTAAATTTTATTGTTCAAAGATTTTTTAATCTAAATTGTATGCAAACTCGTGCTTTCCGTCTTGAGTTGCTGATGGTGAGGGACTTTATAACGTGGTTCCTAAATCCATCAGGGGACGCCATATATGCTGGTCATTGTATGTATGTAGTATGTACATACATACAGACTCAACCTGATTGGTATATAAGTTTCAGTTTCGCCAATCAGAAAATCAGATGCGAGCGCTCAGTGAGCGCTTACTGATTGGTTAAGTTTCTGAACACTCCTAATTGTAAAAACCGTATGTCATAAACTTTGGGAATGCATGCCTCTGTCAGTAAAGTAGAATTCTGTTTTTGACGAAAGTGCAGACAACAGACTACCGGTTTTTCAGTGATAATAGCCGGGGTTTCTCTTGTATCGCCTTAATGCTTACGCCAATTACGTCTGCGTCTGCCCCTGCGAACTACGCCTGAGTTGCAAAAAATGACAGGGGTGATTTGATCTTACAAAAGGAATAGTATAAATATATAAATATTTCTTCGATGTAGTTCCTTATTATCGGGGTAAACAAATTCTGTATTGGAGTGAGTCAGGGATCAAGGTACAAGAGCTACAAGCCAGAAAACAAGCGTATTGTATCACGCACTGTCATATTGGGTAAGTAAGTGACTGAACTGGTTTTCTTTGTTGTGATATGTCTAATGACACTTGTCGTGTCAACTTATTTGATCTTATTTATCTCCAAACGTAAGTTTAATAAATATTATTGATTGTACACTTGTTTTAGCAATATTTTCATTATTGTAAAATTTATTATTTATTATCTGTTTCCAATAATGACCACAGATTCATGTTTTTAAAATTAAATTTATTATTTGCATTTGCCCCCTTATAACTGGTAAGAGTTTGTTATTATCTTTTCAGATAGTCTTGCTGCAGAC
This sequence comes from Prorops nasuta, assembly GCF_024137725.1. Classification (NCBI taxonomy): domain Eukaryota; kingdom Metazoa; phylum Arthropoda; class Insecta; order Hymenoptera; family Bethylidae; genus Prorops; species Prorops nasuta. The sequence continues at coordinate 4,364,407 of NW_027116811.1, read as the reverse complement.
GATCAATGAGGAACTATAGTTTATAGCAACAAGCTTATACGTAATTGTGAAAAATGGAGGCAGATAATTATTCCGAGCAATTTTACAGAATTCAGTCTATAAATCGTGCTCTTCAAATACCAAGCGTAAACTATTTGTGGGACAAGTCAACAGAGGTTTATTGCCGTATGAAAGGAGCTAACACATTTGTAAATTGGGCTTTCGATACTGTTGAACATGTTGTAAATATAATGATTGAAAAATCTTTACCGGTTGCAAGATTAATGGAAAAACCAATTTATACGCTTGACAAAACTCTGTGCCAGGGACTTGACTTTGTAGATGTAAAATTACCTATTATAAAAGAGGAATCTAAGCAAGTTAGTTGTAACATTATACTTTTGCTTTTAGCTCGGTACTATCTACAATGTTATATCTGTTGCAGATATTTGATAGAACTAAGTCAATTGTATCTAAACGGTTAGCACCTGCAGTGCAAACCTTCATTGACTTTAAACAGGAAACGAAACAGAGAGTAAGAATTATAACACTCCTGACTTACTACAAGGTGCACTACTTAAGAATTTACAGCTGGCAGCAAGCTGATAAAGTTATGTCCACCGAAACAGGTATTAATATTTTGAAGACTGTAGATAATACTACAGACTTGGCAGAATTAATGCTGGACAAATACTTGCCTCTGGATCAAGATGACGACTTCAGTGATACAGGTAAAATATCTAATTATTTAATCACAATATAAAGATGGATGGAGCTTGTTAAGAACTAAATTGTATGTTTTTGAAAGACTGTGACTTTTTAGAGCATTTGTGCAGCGAACAGTGCAAGCTTCATCACACTGTTGAAAGATTGAGCGAATTTAGCAGCCGCGCCTCCCGACGAATTTATTTTGCTCTGACAGAAAGACTTCAGCATATGTATAAAATAGAAATTCTTATTCTTATATTGCATGCGCTGATTGTGATTCAAGCAATGAAATTTCTGGAAACTGTACTGACTTTTATTTTTAAGCTCTTCAGTGACTTTTTGTTCTTATCCTAGATATAAGCTGTGATATTTGTTGTTTTTTATTTTTATGTAAAATTTACATTTTTGCGAGACGTTTTGTTGCAATATTCGCTTTGGTTCTTTTTTGAACTTAAATATTAAAGAAGTATAACACATTAGCAAAGTTTAAAATGACATTTTTTTTTATTTAAAATAGGTCGCAAAAGAAGGAATGTTGCGATGTCTGAATACTTACCATAATTCATTGAGCAATCTTGTCTCGAGTTATGCAATCTTAATAACAATATTTTCAGTAACACAAAAACCAGTGTATACATGGTGAGATTTTAAATTACGTATTTTTACGTTCGTTTAGAATACTCAAATGAGAGTACGAACATATAATTGGCGTTTTTTTATACAAGATATTTATTTAACCGAACAACGCATTTAATGCGACATGTGCCTAACTTAATAACTATTGTTGTAGGTATAAGAATGATTATGAACAAAGTAACCCGACGAAAAGCTAAAAAAAAGAAATGTTTTTTTTTCTCTATCGGATTACAAAGTCGAGATATTTTTGTAATCGTTGACATATATATCATTATATTCATTATTACAATACGAGAAATGCTAATCAATGCGTTAATGACGAAATATAAAAACATGTAGTACTTATAAGTGACTTATAATGTATCTAATATGAAATACTTGTGTTCTTAACTCGTGAAGGTGGTTTAAGTTAGATAAGTAAACGCTTTCTTGTATCTGCAAATAGATCTGTACCTGTCCTCTAGGCGATACATATATATTAAAAACAAAATCATTGTTAATCACCCGCAAGTTTCTCGAACACTCTGTGCAATTTCCGTTGTAAGATCCTGCAGTAAAATTAGCGATTTTTGATGAGTTACGATTGGAAGACAAAGCTAAATTGTTTATTCAGTCCAATAAATATATTTCCGACTTTCTATTCATTTTCACTTTAACTACAATGCGTGAACTTCATAGTCTCCAGTCGGTTCTCCGAGTAAAAAAAAAAATTGAATAGCTGTGAAAGCTCTGCTGGTAAGATGTTGAAATAAAAGAAATTTCGGAGGCTACAAGGTGTGTCTCTCGTAAACAGTTTCTCGCCAAAGGCTCAATAGGTCGGTGGTTTAGAAACTATAATATATGTTGAAGGGGAACGGTACTGCTGCTGGCTATAGAAGCTTTAGGCTTCTAAAAGATCTATGGCAGGACAGCAGATAAGCTATGCCTCATAAGCGGTGATGTTATCTACGTAAAAGCAGCGGGTCAATGGCTTCTTCGACGCATCCTGCCTAGCCCAACTTTCAGCACTGTACTCCAGAACCACGAAACTTTTTCCACTTTTACCAAACTGTCCGTTTTTCTTCCGCAGATCCTTATCGTCTTTATAGCTATGCTGTTTCACGCCGTTTTCCCGTTCATCTTTTTTGTTTCACGCGTTTCATCTGCCTCGGTAAACTTTCTATAGTGGCAACAAAAATTCTCTCGATGTGCAAATATATTCACCGCCATCCACACCACTTATTTTTACCCAACAGCTCGCGCTCCACGGGAAAAGCTCTGCTTTTATTTCGCCTACTCCATGCATACTTTAATTTATTATTTTTATTCCCCCTTTAATCGCGCGCGCGCGTACGATTGTATATAATGGTCCCACGCAATTTCCCATCACCCGCATTGTTTTTTAACACGGTTTAATTCAGGACAAATATGTAATTAAAATTTACGCGAACTCGGTGTGTTATTATGCAACGTGGTCCGTGACACGTAAAATCATGCAGAATGTCGAGCTTAAAAGCTCACCGTCAGCTCGTCTCTGAGTCTGAACAGTGCACGGTTAATGCACTGGAAGTGAAATAGCAGCTGTCGCATTTGGATTCGGGCGTTAAAGCACGAGCGATACTCGCTACGAACTAGCCGCGTTAAGCTCGTTGGATAAAAAGCTCACCGTGCCAAAAAACCCCGTAAAGTCTCAAAAGCGTCGTTAAAATATTTTCGAAACATTCATACTTCCCGCGTAATTATTTTCGTAAATTAAAAACTCGTCATTCTTTTTCCTCGCAAAAACTCACGATAAAAGTGTCAAATTATCGCTCATCGTTGCCGAAAGAAATCGCCGATCGAAAATATTCTATGCGAATCTTTACATGGAGCGTATCGCGCGAGATGCAGCGTTGCAACGTTCGACAAAGTCCCACGCAGAAATTGCAGATGCACAAATAAGCGACGCGTGACGGATTTTAATTTCGAAACAAATTCGAGCACCGCTCGGTGCATGATTTTGTTGCAAATTAACGGAGTATTTTTTCACTGCTGTTATTAATCGAGCGATGCCCGATGGAATTAATGAAAAGCTAACGTTTATTTTCTCAGGTGGTACTTTCCACGCATCCTAGGGTCGAACCGCGCCATTGCCCGTTACTAACGGTACAAATCGTGTGGATCGATCGACTCTCCCCCCTCCTCCTCGCCATTTCGCATTTAATATTTATTTATTCAAATATTCGTCGTGCACGGCTGATGCCGATATCCTCGCTCTCGAGCTGTATCTCGCAAAAATTGCTACGCTCTCTCTCCCCATAGATTTTAAGCCGGCTGTCGGCGCTTCCTCGCCGTTTGGTGGACGATTGATTCGTTTAAGTGAGAGAGAATAAATTTATGGCGACGCAAAACTGTCGACCAAATCCCATCGCGCTTCGAGAAACTCGACTGTCGTTTCGCGTATTGGTATATTCGAATATTTTCTCCACGTACGTATATATATACAGGTTATACAATTCGATAATCAACGTAATGCTGTATATGACTGTATATATATGTAAACGGTATTTTCGTTGAGAAACGAGCAAAAGGGAGAATCGCGGTGAATTATGGTAATTTTCTGATTAGCGAGGGAACAAGAATCGTCTTCTCTCATTATTAGCTACAATATTTCACAAGAGTTTTGACGGTAAAGCCGGTGACTTTTGCTGTCGGAAAGTTTTAATGGACTCAGCGCGCAGCGTTTGCAGTGACGCGTGTATTAATTTGTTGCTGGGCAGACAAAAAAGCGCTGGAAAGTCCCTTAAGAGAAAAGGGAAGAAGGGATGGGTGGGGGGAGGGTCAAGGGAGAAAGAAGCTTGGCCAGTGAGCAGAGGGCACTTTCACAATTTATTTGTCCGTTCGGAACGATCAAACTTTTTCTCGTGACCACGTGAAAAATAGCGGAGGCAGAAGCGTCCTGCTGGAACAACGGGACACATCCGGTTTCCGCACAGTGCTATATATATATATATATATATATATAAATTGAGCGAAACGAGGAATACACCTAAAACTGTGTCGTACGCGAAACAAACGATACAATTATGTATATAATATTATATACATATAAATATATATATATATAACGTGGCACACTGATGACGTACCTTGCGTCTCACGCCCATATACACCGTCCATGTTTATGGATGGAAATTTTCATTGGAATTTTTTTAATAAGAGACGATAGAGTAAATTTAGTTGGAGAAGAAAACGGCTCGTGCTCGTGTATTATAACGGCGCGCGGTAAAGATAAGAATGAAGTTGCGAAAAGGGGAAAAAGGTAAGTAAGGGATGATATGGGCGGGTAGAGAGCGCATTGCTGGGGAAAAGGGGCTCCCACTTCCCGTTTCCCAGCCGAACCGCAGCAGAGCCGGGAAACGAAAGCTACGCGAAGCAGCTTTCGTGGCTTTCGCCGTTTAGCCGACGAGGTCCATCTTGACGTAGAATGGAGAGAAACCGCGGCAACTTGGGCCAATATCAAAGGCGGCTTTAGTTTTAATCACATGATGCACACAGAGACCCCAGCTTTGGTATTTCATAATGAAAGTTTTGGTAGTTGCCAACTTCTCTCCGCATCGAGACAATAAGCCCTCTTTTCGCCAAAGCTTGCGCGTTGCGGTCCCCTCCGCTAAATTTCAGCCTACTTAATTAGCCTCGCTGCCATCTTTTTTCCTCCCACCACTACTACGCCTAAACCTCTCGAAACGAGAGAAATAAAAAAGGAGAAATTCTTCGGCTCCGGAAGCTTTAACGTGTATATTTTTATACAAATTAAATGAGTTTATTCGGTTGATCGTGTTAAAAAGCTAAAATAAATATATATATATATATATATATGTATATGTATACATAAGAGTTCTCTAACGTTTCTTATACATTAGTGTAATGCTATAAAATTTCAGCCTATTTAATTAGGCTCGCTGCCATTTCCCCCCACCTTTCCCACCACTACGCTCAAACCTCTCGAAAAGAGAAAAATAAAGACAAAAAAATTCTTCGTCTCCGGAAGCTTTAACGTTTATATATTTTTATCCAAATTAAATAAGTTTCTTTGGCTGATCGCGTGCTAAAGTCAAAAAAACTATATATATATATATATATACACGAGAGTTCTCTACATCTCTTATATACACACTAATGTAAGTCTATAATTTATTTTCCAATCGATCGGAGTGGAAGGAAGGAGTTTAATCCCGCTAAACCATAAATTGCTAAAGTTTTCGCGAATTATTTACCTACATTTGCACGTCACTCTCGGCACAATCGCTGGAAAGCCGATGAAATTACAATCTCGTTGGAGGTACACAGAGGGGGAGAGGCTCGGGCTCCTTCGCGAATGCCCCGCGTAAACTTTTTAATCGCGTTACAGCGGAGCCTCGGGCACAGGTGTATTTATTTAAGATGCACCGGCGCCGTTTTGCAAAACGAGACTTGTTCGGAAATATACTACTTCTGACGTCTGCCAAACTTTACGTTTTTCTCCTTTCTCTCCCGCGCGACTCGTGCCCTCTTTTAGGGAAATTACTCTAAAAGCAGCCATGCTCCGAGAGAGAACTCGTTTTCCGAGCGGATATAATTTCTCTCTGCGATAAAAGAAACGTAGATTGATCGATAGCACGGAATTATTTCATTTCGCGAAATGGGATTATTGAAAAATTTGCAAAGTAAAATAAAGAGGAGGATTGGGGCAGATGTTGGTACGTGGGAACAGGATGGTGCTTCCACATACTCGATAATTCCGCCACAGTCCTGTCACCGGTCACTCGTCCATCAAATGCACTCCACTCGATCAAACCTATCGCGTGTGTGTATAATATATATATAGAACCTGTGGACAATAGTCTAAGCGTTATAGCTCCTCGACAGGAACCAGTCTGAAAAGATGACTGACGCTAATTAAAATCTATAAAGAGAATGGAAAATACTGGAAGAGATATTTCACATTTGCACAATTTCTTCTTCGCACATAATGGCGTCCTTGCATGAAGAAATCGCGTGGACGAGTCTGCTCCATCGAGAGAGCTGAGCGTAGCGCGCGAAAAATATTCGCGTGTCTATGATCTACGACCGGTCCGGTGGCTGAGCTGGTAATTTAGAGTGTAATGAATAATAAGAGCGAGCCGGTGCAAAAGCTGTCGAGAGATCTTATCGAGGCCACTGTCAACATCCAGCTAATATCGCGTACAACGTGGTGGGTTAATTGGAACTGCACGGAGCTCTAAGTAGAATTTTTAGAGGCTCAAATCGCGTTCACGCACCAGCCAACACAACGGCTTTAACCCCTGGATGACCTCTGTGTCGCGAGGAACTCTCCTGCTTCTTGCGCGAGGTACCAGCTGTGATCGTCAAACTTCCTCCGCCTTATCCAATTTATCTTCGATGCACTTCTCGAATTTAAGTCAAATTTCATTAAATTTTCTTATTTCGTGCACCATATGCTCTTTGCGACTGATTCATGTATGATCGTTTATATATATTAAAATATATTTATAAAACGTATTACCCGTGGAAATTTGATACGTAAATCATTGATCGGTTCTGAGTTTCTTAATATTCAAAAATCGTTCCAAAGCAAAACGAGTTGGTTCGAAGAAAATTGTACTAGTTGACTCAGGTATAACTCGGAGAAGATAATAAGCATCGCGTGCACAAATATTTATGGTTCGTCGTTGACGTGTTGTAATGCTATATAGATTTAGGGTTATCGTACGATATTCGGGTGTTTATTGGGTCAACTCGGAACTTGAAATGTCGGTAAATCGGCATGCGGGAGAAAGGAGCGATGATCGGTCCGATACGTATATATTTCCTACTGGGTTATATCGAGTTTGGAAAGTCCGCAAACTCACGAGGCGCTTTTGGCAAGGGTGGTGGAAATTTGATAACAGAGCGTGGATAACGCGTATTGAGGTAAACCGCGATTGGAAAGTTTGTCGTGGGCCGAAATGGAGCTAGGCAAAAGCTGAAGGGGTTGGAGAGGAAGGTTTAGTTAGGTCACTGGAGAAAAGGGAGGGGGGGGGGATGAAGAAGGAGAGGTGTGGACAAAACGAGTGAATGCGGTTCGAGGGGTCCGCGACCTTTGCAAAGTAGGTCAATCTGGAGTGGACGAATCCGTGGAGCGAGGCAATTCCTGACATTGTTTTCTATTTGTCCGAGTCAATATTAAAGTACTCGAAGCGCCGTTTGCTCCCAGCATTATCCTCTATAGCGGACGATTCGTCGAAAATCCTGGCTCCGAATAGATTAGACAAGCTCGTTGAACTTGGACTCGCGCAGGGTCGGTATATACGCGACGAGCCATCGCGAAATTCGTGCGTTGGCTAAAACTGCCTGCAGAAGTTGATTTTAAACTTGACGAAACGTTATTGGTAAAAGTCGAAGGAAATGAACATCAACATCTCCACTCTATATACACAGGTATAAATTTCCAGCTCCGGCGTGGTCCAAGTTGGAGAACCGCGGCGTGTCTGATAAAGTTTTAATCTTATTAAGGATCCCAGGCGTGCGAATATAGTAAGAGAGCTGGCGACCTTAAATTAGAGTATAACGCTTCCAGAATCTTCCTTGTTGGGATTCGGGCGTTACGCTCGCCCTTTCAGGGATGCATCCGATGATTGAAACGTTATTGGATCTCATCCAATATCTGCAGAACCAACGTCATCCTCATCGTTTTCGGTACCACGCCCAATCCTATTTCCTCTGTCTGCGAATATTTCCTGGATTCTTTGCCTCGAACAAACGGGACTCAAATGTTTTTATCGCTGCCTGTGTAGGGTTCTCGTTCTACGTCTTTAACTTGTGCCTGTGTGCGAAAGACAAAATAATTTGTTTAATCTTGAAGCGAAGAAGGTGTCCAGTAACGGGAACCAGCCTGGGGATTTGATGGTTTAGCAGAGTCTGCGTTGTTTGTGACGCGATATGTGGTACTTACGACTAGGCAGTTTCCTTTGTTCTAAAAACTTCCCCTTAATTGTGGCAAAACGCAGAGGCGACCCGTGGAAGACCTCGAAGAGCTTCTTCGTGGACTCTTTGAGGCGCCACATCTATGCAAGAACCTTGCAACCAAGCTTGTGGATGATTACAGCTGACTGATGGGGTTTTCTAGCGTCGAAGGGTCAACGTTTTGGCAAAACCATTGAATTTGGGTATACGGATGACCTTTGTACCCGTGTAACTGTTGCAGGTTCTACGTTCAAGGTCTCTCGCTCGAGCGGTGAAAGTTTTATGACCTCGAGGATTGTCTTAGCGAAGCTTCGTGATTCGACAGCTGTCCACGCTCGCTGGTAATGCTGAATTTTTGTGGTCGACCGTATAAAGCGACCATTGGATACGTGTTATAAATCGACGGAGTGTCCGACGATAAAATGGCGGCATAAAAGAGTTGATTGAATCTAAGATTGTCACTTAGGTCGAATTGATCGCTTAGTTTATTTAAGCCAACAGCCTTGAAGCATTGTATATATATATATATATATATATATATATACAAAACGTCTTTTAAATCTTGCAATTTTTCTGCGCTTTTTCGAGCAAGCTTTTTTCTGAACTTTGTATATATTCTCGGTGAATCCATAAATAACGATATACGCTCATTTTAATATAATAATGTAATCGTACGTTATCGATGCTTGGTGCATTAGCAATTCTAAATTTTATCAGCGCTAACATTCTCAAATAATGGTATTTCAATATGAAATTCTACGAAAATCCTTTTTCTGCTGTTCCTGCGGAAAATGCTTGGCTCGCAGCTCTCGTAGAGAAGAAGTATACGTGGCTGAAGCGTTTTGGAAGAGAAAATTTTTGCTGCTTGCAACATTGTGTCCTTCTAATTACTAACGATGATTCGTTTGCAAGGATTTTTTTCACATTGCCCTGACGTATGTTCGAGGCTTGAAGTAAAACATTTGAAAAAAGCAGAGTTTTTAATTAGTGGATAAAATTTACTTAGGAACACTGCAGTATCTTTAAATGAAATTTTGTTGGGTGAACGAGATTGGACCGTGTAAGGTTAAGCTCTTTATTCACGGTTTATTTTTTCGTTGGCTATACGGTGGAATAAGAGTATACACGAGGGAAGAAGCGAAGGTAAGTAATTAGGGAACGGTGAATGAGCATCGATCACTGAATGGAATTGGCATTTCAGTGAAATCATAAGCGTGCGCGCTGGCTTAATTAGCATCAATTTTTTTGTTACTTTATATTCCACGGAGAGAAACGGTGCGGGACCGAACTGTTTCGCTCTTTTTTTCTCCAACCATCTCGCTGAACGCCTCTTTCGAACTCGTCAGCGTTTCGAACCGTGAAATGCGCACCGCAGGAAAAACCCAATTCTATAAATGGATGAAAAACTTTTTCTACGCTATGAAATTTGACAAATTTGACTTTTTAATTATTTGTATGCAACACGGAAATTTCATAATCCAATATTGAAACTGCTTTTAACAAAATAAAATTCAACGTTATTATATCGCCATTTGACGAATCGCAATTAAATCACGCATTATTATAATTTCGCTGATCATTATTTTACATTGTACGTATATAACGAGGTGCCTTTTCAGGCCGGGAAAAAAATGAAGCTGGAAATTATGAAAGTTTCCTTTTCATGCGATGGTTGCCAGAAAATAACCTGCTGAAATTTAATAATCTTACTGCTTGCTGTACATATAAGCTGACTTTGTTTCAACGCTCGTAACTCGATACTCGATACGAATTTTATACTCGTAGAGATTTGCGAGAGGAACAAGGTAGGAAGGAAATTAAAGGAATATATAAATTGAGAGAGATGTGTACATAAATATTAATTTCTATATTTAATAAGTGTAAAGAATTTAGCGAGCTCGCCATCAGAGCTCTATATACATGCATATATATATAGGTAACCCACGCGTCGCTCTGCTCGCGGGGCCGATATCGAATATCAATTTTGCTCACGCCGATTTTCTTGCAGAGTCGATATTACATCGTTATCGTTATATCCATCACAATGGGCGCGTTCGCTGATTGTCGAAAGATATTTTCGATGTCCATTAAAATCGAAGTTTTCAATCATTTCCAGGCTGAAGCTTGCAGGCACAGCTGCATCACCATTTTTATAGCGTTTTGGCAGACATAAATGAATTTGCTCTCACGGCCAGCGATCCCGATCTAAATATTATGCGCATAATAGAGCACGCCATAACCCAAGAAGGGGGTAAACGCGGTTATAAATTGACTCGGTGCATCGAAACATCCGTTGTACGTAATCCAATCAGACTGCACTGTGCACCATAAATTTTTCTTTTTGTATTTTGCCTCACACCCTCCCCTGCGCTGCATCAGTATATATATATATATATATATACTACACTGTTGTTATCTTGGAAATAAAAGCTTAAAAACTGACAATTTTTTGTCATTATTTCAAAATGCAGAAGAGTCCTTTGTGCGTCGAGGATTTCAACTAGAAAAAATCATTCTCCACTACATAGCTATACTGTATCAAGTAGCGTGTATATATATATATATAGCTACTATGAAACGGTCAGTTTGGGGTGGAAGACTCTCCGGAGCGACCTTTTCTGGACAAATTGCGTCCACTGTTTTCGCGCTATCCCGAATTCCCACCACGTATCCCTTATTCCTGGCATCCTCCCGGAACAAAGAAAGGACCAAGATCACGCGCCAGCTCGATGGGAGCTATATATATATATATATATATGTGTGTGTGTGTACTCCGAGAGCGAGGTTCCGCGAGGAATTAGGAAACAAGGCCTTTCTTCATGGACTCACCCTCTGTCCAATCGCTCGGTTTCTCCTCGATCCTCCGTGAGGTTCCTCGCGATGAAAAATTACCAGGCGCGCGAAATTAGCGACAGAACGGAACGAAGGAAGCCAATGTGATTAATGGAAGCGTAAATTAGCAGGAGCAGCCATCAAGCGGCTGTTTCTTTTTCCGAGTTTCTGCAACGCGTCCCGAGGGTAACGGCTACCAGAGGGGCCGGGGGTCGACTGCCAAAACCAGAAACGAAAATGTGAATTCCTGCGAGCGTTGAACCGGTCGATATGCTACACTCGAGGAATGCGCATTATGGTAAGTTTACTGCAGTGTTGCTCTTGGAAAAAAAACTAACCCACACTGGACACGCCAGAAAAATTCCCGCTATGCAAAACATCGCGCTAAATGATGCAGCTCCGGCACAAACCCTGCAACATGTATATATATATATAACGTAAAAAAAGTATCGAATGCGTGGAAGGGGTGAATGGAAAAAGGCTGGATCGGTAAAAATGATAGGAATCTCGTAGGAATAAGTTATCGATCGCGAGTACACTCGCCTTAACGCTTTTTCTTGCATAAATATATCGAGGCAAAGAGCTGGGACCATTGAGATTCTCAGTGTTAGTCGAAGGAAATGAAAGGAAATAGTTGAGAGTTCCGAGGGACTCCATTGACATGAATGAGATTCCACCCTTCGAGGTCGACGCCATCTTGTTCGATGATAGAAAGGTGGTGGTTACCTTGAAAAGCGTCTTTTCCTCGCGGTCGAAAACTTCAAGACCAGATGTAAGCAGGAGAGGAAGAACAAGAATCGCAAGTACAGAGTTGTTGCTGGCGATCTTTACTCTTTTCAGCTCCCCACATGGACGCCCTCTATATATATATATATATATAACATAAAGTTCTATTTTTCTCTTTCACAGCCCCACTCTTCCTGTACTCCTCCTCAATGTTTCTATATATATATATATATATATATGCTTTTCCTTCTTCGAAATCCAAGGTCTCAGTCAGTCTTAAATGCCTCTCGATGGAAAAGCTCGGCAGCAAAGCGATTGTCCGAAATTCATTGCACGATATATGAAAACAAGTAGACTCGATTATCCAACAAAGATATCTCGATATTTTTCTGCATCGAGGTTGCCGCAAGTTTTTCAATCCGTAAGAATCGAGGGATGAAAATTGAGCTTTGGAGGCGTATAATTATCGAGGAGCACTCGTTCGAATTATCTTTGCACGTGGTTAACCCGCTGCAACCGGTAATTTCTCGGGATGGCCAGGGATCGTGCACTGCATGAGTTTGGCTGTTCCAAACCGGACTAGCCATTGCCAAATAGGAGTCTCCGAGCTGCTTTCGGGGTTATCGCGAGGTCCCAGTGCCAGCGAACGGTGCCAGCTCTATTTCCGGATACACTGTTACACCTATTAACATTGCGAATCTCCTGAATAAACTAACAATGCCACAAAGTTGCATTAATCATTCGACACTTTAGTATATACATATATATGAGGAAACAATTTTCTTATTTCGCATAGTTCTTTGTTCGTAGAAAGGAAAATTAATTTATAAGCAAATATAACAAAGTGGCTCGAGTCTACTGGCTCGAGTCCCGACGACGCCACATTCGAGTTTTTGTTGAAAAGTCGAGTCCTGTGCCATGTGTGCACTGTACAGAGCTCGCGACACGTGAGTCGTTTCGCGCCTCGTTGCTGCGTTCTCTATCCATCTCTACAGAGTACTTGAGTTCCTCCCTCTCTATTCGTAAATACGCTTTTTATTATCCCGTAAAGGCAACGTGGAAAAACCGAGCGGCTATCCGCTCTGTAAATTACGCGCAATTGCTACTGACAGCTAGGAAAAGGAGTTTCCACGTTTATTAGCTTCGCCCCGGGATGTGTACGTAGCAAAAATTAGGCTCCCTCTTAATCACGTTAGAAGGCAGAAGCGCCTCAAATAAGCCCTTGATATAATTTCATGCAAAATTTAGTTACACCACGCCACTCTCCGCGCTCTGTTATTTTTATATCCGACCAACTTTCATCAGAAACTTTATCAGTCCTCGTCTCTGCCATTCGCGTTATTGCCTACAGTATTTTTCTTGATTCAAAAATAAACCCACTCGCTATATATATATACTGTACATTAATTGTCTGCCTTTGGCTCGTATCGCCTCGGTCTAATTAACACCTCATCCCTTCGTATATATATATATATACACACGAGACTTTAATTGTAGGATTAATAATTCGGTTCACGCGAGATTGCTGTTTTTTTTTCTCAAGAAAATGAAGGAGCTGCAGGGAAGCTTATAAAAGTTTGAAGTTCGTTTCGACTGGTTGGCGTTGATCGAACTTGTCGGCTGACAAACGGCCGGAGAGTTTTGTTTGCGAACAAAATGGAGGGACGTAACGAAGTTAGATGGCTGGATGACGCAGCGTGTTCAGGCCTCTCAGACGCACTTCTCTCCTGCTGCATAAGGATTCGCTTGTTTGGCTTGTCATCCCTGATAAGTAATTGCAACCTACTCATTCAATCTGATGTATACCGTGTTAAGTACAGCGTCTGCTCACTCGCAGCACGAGATAAAAAAGCTGCAATCCCTTTTAATTAACCAAATCTGACGAGCATAAGACACTTGATTCGGCAACAACGAGAAATTCCGCCCCTCTTAGCTATTCTGTTTCGATTGTCGTGGCTGTCGAGCTTCCACGTTATATTATTAAGAATTCCCTTTCGAAGCCATTCGACGCCTTTCCAACAACAACGGTATTTCCGCCTTAAATTTATATTCACACGCGTCGGCGAGTCTCCTGCAAAGTGGAATAGCTAAATCGTTGATTAATAAATCAGAGTGAAAATCTCTTTTGTCATAAAATACAGAGTTTTCTCGCTTTTCTTTATTTCCCGCCCGAAGAAGAATATCGTCCAACGCCTTTCGGGGCTGAAAGCGAGTGGCCTTTCATTTTTTAGTAGATTCGAGTCTGCGATCGTATTCTCGCGAGAACCACCCCCCCCCCTAACCTCGCTCAGTTTCTCACACATGTATCGTATATATGATCCTTTCTCAAAATCCCCTTTCAGAATCTCCGGACTGCAGTCAACATGAAAAATCCACGCGGCCAATCCCCTTCCGAACGAGTTTCGAGGCTGAAAATCCTGTTACAAATCGACGCACTTCATCGGCCAGGATTCAATTGCTGTTATTACGTCAAACGTTTTGTCCGGTTTGACCACTAAATCCAAAGTTTCTCTCTCTCTCTATATATATATATATACGAGAGAAGATAGACAGTCTGACTCGATCCATGTTATTTGTCCTAGTTAATAATTATCGAAATGAATGAACGAAGCTCCAACTCTAATATAAATTAATATAAAAGTTTGCTAAACGAAAAATTGAATTCGTTAAACGTGCAATTGTATTTAAAGCATGATTGAATTTATTGGAAATTTTATAAAAAATTCTAATCGTTTAATACTAAATTTATATATTAAAAATGAAGTTTGTGGAAAATGCACGATTCCAGTGTTAATGGAAGAAACAGTCATAGCGAGTTTTGGATCTTAAATAACAATTATATTCGCGTGATGTTAATTGGCGGGAAACCGCAACGCATAGCTATTTCGCTTGTAATCAGAGTACGATTTGTTCGTTCTAATAAATAGTCATGTAAATCAGGCATGCTAATAGAGCCATCAGAAGGGCGTTGGACGTACACTAATGGCTAGTGATTCGAAAGATATATGTGTCTAGTGTGATATCGATCAATGCTGACAGCTTTGGTTAAAGTTATTACAGGGTACAAAGACACGTACAAATTAACCAAATCGTACTTAAACGATCGTTTATGAATTTTTGCGAATGAAAAAAGTTGTCTGGCATCCAGAAAAAATGACCAGTGCCTTTGCGTTTGTTTGAGGATTGAAAAATCTTGATGAATTCTTTTATTTCGTAGTTTCGGATTGGTTTATGACTGATAGGTCGTAATAGGCGTGATGCCGCGCGATAAATGAACCAATTTCCTAAGGATTTAACCCGTCTCGATATTGGCAGTTTCAGGGGGAAGGGACGCACGTACCGGCAAGCCTCTACTATAACCCCTGCGATCGTTTCGAAGGCCAACTTTCTCAAGAAATACGTAGCTGTCTATCCCAGTCAGTGGATTTTCCAAATAAAACAAAAATTACTCTCATCCCAAGATATTGGTAAACTCGAGCTGTGTGGCTGTTAATATTAACAGTTACATCCAGACTAGACTCCTCCAAGATTCGCTAAAACTTTCCAATAATTCCTTCTCGGTGTTTCGTTAATTAAAATAAAATAGTTTGAGTATATATACTGTGGTTCATTAGCTACATTCTTATCTAATGAATAATCGATCGTTGTTATAAACATTGGAGAAATAGACGTTTTGATGTTCAATCTAGTTTAGTATATATATATAGGTTAAAGTGCATGGATTAGAGAATGGAAGGAAAGAGAAGGAAAAGGATATTTTCTAGATTTTAATTAGATATTTTTAGTCTACTTCGTGTTATACATCACTGTCTTCGCTAACTTGGGAAATTCGTCAAAATACGTCATGGTTGGTAATCTCGTGTAGTTCAATTATACTCGCCCCAGCGTCAGAGTCATGAGTAACCTCGCTAAGCAACTCTCGTTGCTGGCAATTATGCTACACTATCTGCTTACGTGTCTCTCTCTCTCTCTCTCTCTCTCTCTTTCATACACACACACACATGGTAGTATTCTCACCCAAGTAATAATTAGGCTAATAATAACACTTATTTGTTATACAACTACGCTGTAAGCAAACTAGATTCGAAGCAAATGCAATCGTTTCTCGAATTGCATCTGTCTTTTTCTAGTAAACATATATTTGCCTCGACGACGAGAGAGAAGCAACGTTAATTCACTTTCCTCCATAATTGAAATGGTCGTAGCAATGTAAGCTGTGACGAGAAAATCAAATTTTATGACGATACCAATAAACCACTCTATTCGATTAAAAGAAACATCCTACCTTATGCAAAATTGATTATAATTCACCCAAGCACTGGATGTTCTAGATTTGGTCCAAATTAAAGTAATAAAGCAAGCTTTAAATAAGATATTTCGCCTCTAAATACGTAGGATTTGATTTTGTCATGCAGTATGTATAAGCACAGTGACTCTCTATTAATAAATCCTGAAAAGTTGGTAATCCAATCGACCGATGATATTTCTAACACTTGGACCATCAAGAAGAGAATATCTTATGCATTTGAACAGGAAGTACAACATATAATTTTAACAAATTATTTCTCTCGTTAGTACAAAAATCTGAAAAGTCCTTGGAATTTCGTGAAATTCGAGAAGCGAGTCAATAAAAAATGCACGCGATGACGCAGAGTTCTTGTTGTGCGTGTCAGTTCGAATACGCGAAATAAGGTATTTCGTATCTTTATCGGAGGGTCCGCCATTGGTCAGCCGGAGCTTCGCGATCATCTCGTAACGTTGAAAAGAAGCGTCTACAGGATTTTATGAGATGGAATATTGCGTGTCCCAGCAACCCCCTCTCCCTAATCGTTTTTTCCTTCCTGGACGATTTAGCCCAGCAAAATGGTAAGAGAACCTTATACCGTCTCGTATTCTAGTCGTAACGATCCCTTTGATGTACCCCTCAGCCACACGCATCAGTTCAGTAAGCTGGAATATATCGGATAAACGAAAATTGTCCAAGATAAGTGACTTTCCCTTTATTCCTTTTCTTTTCCTTAAACATTAATTGATATATACTCCATCGTTATATTCTCGTCTCGAGTTCTCTCCGCTAAATACACCACTCGCTCTATTTTATTCTTCCCCTGGTAAATAAAGCGCAGACATTATCATTTTTATAGAAAGCTTTCGCGAAAGTTTATTGCACACGAGACTTCCAAATAATTCCAAGGAACAATACGGATGCGGATAATCTTGGTTTGCAGAGTACCATTTTTATTTGCAATTCCAATATTCCGACAGGGTGCGGTCGTATATACGCGAAGGAGTGGATCTCGAGACGAATGTATTTTCTGTTTGAAAGAAAGGAGGAATTTCATCGGAAGTAACTGTGCTGCTATTATTTGGGGATCGCGCGAGTATCGAGACATTGTCTGCACGTCTGAAATCAACTCGTCTCGAGTTCCAATATAACCTATATGATTTTGTTCAATAGGACTGATTTCAATGGGGTACTTAACACTTGTCTCGAAATAATTCAAAGAAATAACAATAAAGCTACATGGAGAGAACGAATTCGAACAACGAGCAAGTTTTTCGGCCTTCCCCATCATCGACGCGATCGACGTACCATTTATGACATTGGAATTCCGCATAGGCGCATCCAGCCGAATGGCCTGGAATAAATTCGATTTCGAGGCCGCCATGGATAAACTGCAGTTTCCGTTCCACGTGGAATTTATGGTCGCAAGCCTTGGAGCTGCCACGACCTGCGTTATTAATGGGCTGGCGTGTTTAAAACCGAACGGATCCTTATTGACCGGAATCCAGAGCGATAAGAGATCCCGAGAGCAAAAATTCGATGGACGGATGATGCATGAAGCGCGGTGACACTTTTGAAAGGACCATTTCGTCGGACAGACTCGACGCATTCCTCAGGATCTCAATTTCATTTTTCTCCCGTAAATCCTCGCGCGACCTTCGCCCTTTCGCTGTAATTGCATAAAACTTTTTATAAGCGTACTGCATGCAAAGTGCGTAACTCGACTGGAGTGACGCGTGTGTTCGAAGGCGAGGGTAAAGATGAAGAGGGCTTTTGTCGTAACCTCGCGCTATACGCCCGTATTTATCACAATGTTAATGGGAATGTTGGTGCTGCTGGTAACGAGGAACGATGAGACAGCTTGCGGTAAGTAAATATAATTCTCGACGCACGAGAACGTTGACATTCCTAGCCAATTCTGCTATTCTACAACGTCAACGCTCGGAGCAAATTCTAAACCAAAGCTTCGTCATTATTAGTCGAAAATAACTTCTCCACCTTTTCCTTGCTGCAGATTTATTGAAGAGGAAGTTTAAAGATTTGTGATCAACGCGCTGCACCGATTAATATATATATGTATGTGTTTTAATACGGTCGGATAAAATGGAATTGCTTCTAATTAGCCGATTTTCTGGCAATGTTTCACCTTTCCTGGGAATAATTCACCTCGCTGGGATCGTACATTTCCAACCGGAGATGAAAGTTTAATGTCTTTTTCTTGCAAATTCTCACGCTGGGTCCTGAACTATCGGTAGCCAGGACCCGCCGGTAAGCAAAGTTACATTAACTTGACTAATTATCAGTAGTGAACTTGTTGCTTGCAAACTGAGTAGAACAATCGTTGCTAAACAAGCTGCGGTTAGTTACTAAACTTCGTCCGTCGCACCTTTGAGCGCCCAATTAGTTTGGCAGGTATGCAGATTTCAGGTGCACCTTTCGCGGAGAGAGAGAGAGAGAGAGAGAGAGAGAGAGAGAGAGGGAGGGGGGGGGGGGGGAGAGAGAATGCGTACCTGTAACCATGGCTCGGAAAACCATAAATCATTATGCCAATTCCTGCATCCTGTATTTCCGATAGGAGACCAGTTTGCGGTTTTAACAATGGCAAGGTGTTTCTCGTACGGTAATCAACGGAAAGTTCAGCATTGGTCTCTTGTTTCTTCATCAAAAGCCATTTGCAATAGTTGCATCCCAATGACGTTTGGGGAACATAATAGTACTATCGATGCAGCTTCTATAATGCATGTATTACAGGTTTGCTTTGTGCGGTTAAATAGAATTTTCAAAGTATATATATATATATATATATATATGATATAGAGGGTGGGATGTACCAGCGAGAAAATGAGTAATAAGGCTATTGGAGAAAATTATTAATAACCGAAATTTCGAGACTCCTATTTCAAGGAGCGTATATATAAGGAAAGAAAGGTCCTGGACGTATATGGGTGAAAGTTTTGTGTGGATTTGACAGAGAAGTTGGGCAAGCTCCCAATGGCGATGGCCTCGGAACAATCGCGTTCCCATTCTCGCGAGGCAAGAGAAAAAACTTTACTCTTAACCATAGAGCGAGAAGTTTGTCACTAATCTCGGAGTACCGCAGTACTTATAAACGGCTTAGCAGTGCCAGGCTATGCTACCTTTGGAGGCTCCCTCTCTTTCTCTCTAAATATATATACGAGGTAATCTTATTGCCCCCCCCCCCCCTCACCCTCCCTTTCACATCCAATGTGTATCGACGAAGAATCAACAGCTCTGCTAGAAGTAAAATTTAACCAGTATACTTATAGCTTTTTCAATTTCGCAATTCTGTTTGTTACTCACCTTGCTACCAAATTAACATCTGTTTTTAATGTTAACTCGCTCTCCACTGTTGCATGGAAACGTCATAGATTCAAATTACGAACTCTTTCACCTAAAACAAGAAACTAACGTATCTCTTTTCGATTTGAGCTACTTCATCGAAAACAGATTCACGATTAACGTTTACATCGATGAGAATAGATACGGGAGTATTTATGGCGCGAGGTATAAGCCGAAAATGCATATTGCACATTGAACCAGTTGCAGCGTGCAATACCGTGTCCCATATGTGTTTGTTAGTTTGACTTTCCTGTCAAATTTAGCCAGTCCTCCGCACGGTTGATTCATAAAATTATAGCGAGCGCGTTATCAACTCCAGAAATGGAGCACGAATGGAATTTACCAGCCTAGAATAACTACTGAATGTTAATTAGCTGAAAATTAGCAGCCATAATAATCAATATAATAACTCCTGGTTTGGATTAAGAAAAGAAGATTAATTCCAATAATTTCATAATGCTGCAAGAATAATCGAGCACACTCTCGTACGTGATAATTTCATCATTGTACGCGTCGATGATCGAGGCGGAATCATTGTTAGAGGCACATAAATCATTGCTGTACGCATCAGAGATCGAAGATACAGGAGGAACGTGGTAGGATCTTGATATATTGCAATCTAAAAGGGAAGGGGGGGGGGGGGGTCGCAATGAGATATCGAGTAGAACGAGTTAATTATCATTAAGGACGAGCATAATTGCCGACAGTCAATGGGCAATGTTTCTCCCGTGGAGTCGAGTCGGTCGGGCCAGGTGTATTATCTCGCCGACGTAGAGGCGATCGGCAATTATTATCATTAGCCATTGACAGTTTCTATCTACCGGAGTCTCTCGCAGCTCACCGACACATGGAGAAACCGCGCGGTGTACTATATATATATATATATTTATATATATATATAGGACGTACCGCAGTTGCTTTTACGCAGCTTTGATTTATGGAGCCTCTCCGCTGGCGCAATATCTAGATGAGGCCTTCCGTTGGATGCTGCGAGTATACAGGGAGCAGAGGATTATGGTCCGTGCACCTCTCTTCATGGTCATCATCAGCCACCGGCCATTCTCACCTGAGCCGAGGAGAGAGACACGCGCGGTCGAAGCATAATCATTGCGCTTCTCGCACGGATAATCGAGGACCAATGATCATTACGGTGTGTAATCTACTAATTAACGAGCTCGGCTGATGGGAGCGATGCCTCGTTACAAGACATTGTACGTAAAATCGCGATGAGGAGGAGCGCGTGATTTGGCGCACGCTGGAATTTTGTCGAACTGTCAAAAGCAGTCGCCTAATTTCTTGGCAAATAGCTCCGGGCGTTAGTCTAGCGTGAAATAATCGCAGCGGAACGAACAATGTGTACTCGAGCAAATTGAAACGGATTAATTGGATTCCGGAGGCATGGGCGTTGTGATTTCACGTCGTGACCTCGAAAGTTAAATTAGAGCTAGCCCCCCCCCCCCCCCCACCCTCGCGCATACAGCTCCTCTCTCAGTTTTCGTTCTTCCAGTGTGTTTTCCGCCTCTCCTGGGAAGCTCGGAAATTTTTCATATCTGGAGAGGGAGGGGGAGGGGGGGGGGTGAAGGAACCGGACAAGTTATTACAGCAGTAATCTGAAGCCACTAAAAACTTGCCGTCCCGCGGGACAAAGTGGAGTCTGCGAATGGACACGTACACGCTATAATGTTCGAAATAATTTTCCCAGGGTGCATATAGATACACTGTTAAACGCTTTTTATCACGCCTTCTTCGAAACTTGGTTCGACTGACGAGCAGTTGCCAGTGGTCCTTTACGACAAACTTACTCCTGTAACGGCCAGTCATCTCCAACTCCTCCCTACACCTTTACAGCTCCTACCATTACTTTTTTAACGCACCTTCGTATTTTTTAACCGTCCCATCACGTTTCTTGAATTTCCAGCGAGTTTATCGTAGCCAGCATCTGTTTTAATCAAAGCTCCACTGGCCCGAGGAAAAATCCAATTTTCCAAAGGCTGCCTCGAATGAAATAATTAGTTTGCTCATTAACGGGCTCGAGTTAATTTCCGCTGTGTCTCCGATGAGAATATGATTAGAGTATAAGTATATATGCATTTATATATATATATATAGAGAGAGAGAGAGAGAGAGAAAGTAATAGCGTATACGTGGGAGCAGCGATAGCCCGTGCTAATATCAGCAGGCGAGACGGTTCATGGTAACGTTTGTTAGTGGGAATTGTTGCGTTTTCGGTACTTTGGAGAATTCGGTCGGAGATTATAGTCGAGGTGGAGAGAGCCGGTATGGGAGATAAGCGGAGCGGGAAGTTTTGGCTTCGAACGTGTATAAGGCGTCTAGTCGTTCGTCACTGTGCAACTTCTTCTCGTTAATGCCTGGGAAAAGCTGCGCTAAGGGGTTTAGTTTCCTCCGGTCTCGCGAGAAAACGACATCGTAATGCTCGTGGCGCCAGTAGAGACGGCAGTCATTAATCGAGCACGGCAAGAAACGTCTAATTATTCCCGGTTTGTCCTACCACTCCGCGTGCGATGCCGCAACAACCTTATAGCCAGAAGCGTTACGCGAAATTAGCAAATCTTAATTAATGAAGAATAAACCGTTTTTCTCTCGTTAGGCTGGCACATTTCGTCCCTTCGATATATTTGTTTGTTTATTTGTAAAGGAATGAGTGGGGGGAGGGGGGGAGGAGGGTTGGGATGGCTAATAAATCACTAACAAAATTTCTCGTTGATTCTTCCATCGTTTATTTCTATTCACAGTCAATAAATTAACACTTATTGTTGAAAATCATACGAGAAACCGAAATACGATTTTTCTGAACTATATATATATATACACAAATATATATATATATATATATAGATCGCGCGCAATTAACGAATAAATACAAAATGAGTTTTGAAAAAAGTTCGAGTGGACGAATCGCGCGAACGCTCGGGCTAATCGTCGTGTCTAAATTTTCGTTATATATTTACAACGCACGTCAAAATTATAAACGAGCGACAAAGAGCGACTGAACAGCGATGAGATATATATTTAATTCGTTTCTGTGGCTCCCTCGTGGCAGCAGCAGCTTTCAGTCTTCTCATTGCCAATATTTTTCTGGACGAAGGACCAGAGTTATTCTCGGTTAGCGTCGCTTGATTACTCGATCGATTAATTACTTCGCGCGCCAACGGAATTACAGATATATATATATATATATATATATACGTAGCCTCCACGCAAAAGATTCGTTTCATCGAATACGACTCGATTATAATATTTCTATGCTTAGATTCAAGTAATTTTTACATCGAGCTTTGCATAATTTCCGAGCTAATAAAATCACTATCGTGTCTATTCATATTTTTATAAACTTGATACTAATTAACATTTTATTCACGCTTCTCTCGTCCCTGCGGCTAAATTTTACACATTTCCTATTTTATCGTCGCTCTCTCACACGCTAAACAAATATTACTCTCCATGGAACGGATAATCAATAGCGATATCACCAAACTGTGTACAGGCTATTGTTAACAGATTTTTGTGAATGCAATTCAAGGTGTGTCACTTGGATCACTGGTTTGGAAACGGATTATCGTCGCAGCTGGTCCAGCCTTTCGTAGTACGCACACACACACATACACGCACGCACGCACGCACGCAGATACATACATTTATAAAAAATCTCGGTAGACACGTATGCGAACGAGGACCGATAGCTTATCGCCTAGCTACAGAGAATAGTCGATGCGAGTAGAAAATGATTCATTGCGGCTGGCGCGCCTAGTGGAACAGCAACGCGTGCGTCCAGCCAGACCGAGCATTTAAATCAATCTGAAAATCAGTGGAAGCAACTCGTGACTCGTTAAGCCCGTCGTAAACGCGGCCGACGAATTTTCAGTCTCGTTCGACTGGGCGCACTACTCGCTTACCTTTAGCCCTCACCCCTTTCAAGCATTGACCAAATTCACTCACTTGTATGCTCCACTGAATTCTTGTAAAAAGCACGCACAGCTGGGAGATTTGTCTCCTAGCTGGTAATATCCGGGAAAAGTTTTATGCTCTTTAAAATCTTGTTACGAACGTCAAATACAAAGAGCCGGAGCAATATTCTTTAATGAAAGTTTTACAAAGTTTTGCATAAATCGTATAGGAAAGCCATTTATCCCGAATATCACCTATAGGAATCATTTCTCCATGCTAAATCTACTTAGTGTAGATAATTATGGAAAAACATGCATCGTTTCATTTTTTATATAATGTTAAATCCGACGTTCGCCAGTGATAATGAAACTTGTCAAAAATTTCTTCCTCTATTTACATCGCTATGTTTCAACTTTGTCTTTATATATGGCAACAGCTAATATTAAATCTCGCGTACTTAGTTTCGTATTTTCTCTCTCTTACCCCCCCCCCCCCCCTCTCGCTTATTTATTCTCTCAAAGTGTTCCGTGATATTACACTATACAAAAGATGTACACAAACTCCAACGTTCTATATAGTATATATGTATATATTTATATATTTATATTTATATGTAAATTGATTCTTGTCTTCGTATCTATATGTGTGTATATATATATATATATATACTTTTTGTTATTTAATTTAATTTAATATAATATTAGCGTTTAGTCTTAAGTTTTGGCAAAGGTATAGGGTCAATAAAAAACAGAGTTAGATCTCTACAGATACGTATGTACAAGCTTTGTGTAACTTTCAACGTTTTCGTGCGTGAGTAATATACACATGTACAAATAATGACCATCGCCTCGAAGAACTATAAGTTTCATCGATGATGGAGATTGTCGATCGTTAGTAATCGCTATATTGATAATGTTTCGCAAGCGCTGCAGCGTTATTGTTGATTTAGTTATAATTCTCTCTGTGTGAACAATCGATCGATATCCCTTTTGTCGAGTGTCCTTTGAAAAAACCTGAGAGAAATAATTGCTAATGTTGAAAATACCAGGGGAAAAATCAATAGGTGTCGCCCAAACGTAACTTTTGTATATATATATATATCGATAAATCCCGTGTTATATATTCATTTTCCCTGGTATATATATATAAATGTATATGTGTATACCGATATTTCAGTGAATAGAGTGTCAGATGCAAATGGCAATCCGTCGTTAGTAATTGTTGTTAATAGTTATCGTTGGCAGTGCTCGTTTTAGTATATAGATTTAAATGTGATTAATGATAATCATTATAAAGATAAAATTATACATATGTACTTGATTACGCGTAATAGTTTTAACCTATTGATCTGCGACACGATCGTATTTATTGTACGCGCAGATTTCTGTCCTTGCTCTCTCTATTACATGTATACCTAATCGTTAATCGATCGCATATTGCTAACGTATCACATAGTATTTTCCTAAAATTAAACGACTATCGCAGTTGGCGAAAATTCGTGCCTCGGCGAAGCGTCGTCGCTGGTCGAGGATCGAAAGAGTCGCAGGAAATCGTCCGATGACCGGCAGGCAGTGTTTTGTCGTTTTCTCCTTTTACCTCCGTCAAATTCGTTCTATTTTACCTGTCGGGAAACTTTGGCTGTCCTCGTGGGAATCCTTGTTAGAACTCCTTAAATTTTCTTCCTTTCATACCACACAACCACCACAGCGTTTCTTTCATCCTTTCTTTCTCTCCCAGTACTACTCTCCAGGATTCAAAGCAAAGATAACGAGATACGTTTTTCCCCAACGTCTTTAGCCTACCATGGGCAAATTTCAGCTGAATTTTGCATTCCCCTCTCTCTCTCTCTCTCTCTCTCTCTCTCTCTCTCTCTCTGCTTATGTATATTTCAGTCGAGAATCACTCTGGGCTACCTCCCTCCAATTCCTGCTCCCTTTCGGATAGAAAAATCGACATTGGTGCAGCATGGGGAAGAAAGCAAGGCGAAATGGAGAAAGTATATAAAGTAATTATTAGTCGTCCAAGGAGAGTAGAGGTCCTTCTTCCCTCATCCGAATAATAATAGCATCTCCGAGACTGTATTTGCGATTCGAGCTACGGTACGTGGCTCGCTCGAAAAATTCCGTGTTAAATATTGGAGGAGCGAGTGTTTATTGTTTACAGCAGCAGGTAGCGCGAAACTGCATCACCGTAGTGGCCTCGAGGTAGGTCCGGGGCGATCCTGGTGGAGTGTTTGCTCGTACTTTACTGGTAGCTACCGTCGGTATTCTGGTTCTTGTTCCCACTGGCTTGGGAAGTGGGCGAGGCCCTGCTGAAGTTGGCAAAGTTCTTGGTCGGCGAATCGGAGATTCCGCCAGCGGACACGAGTACCTTGTCCCGCGGAGGGGGAGCCGAGCTGATGCTGGAGGAGCTGACTCCGGAGTCACTGGACTTTTCACTGAGACACCCGCCGCGCTGCACGAGTCCAGAAGCCACACTTCCGGTCTCCAATCCGAGCTCGCTGCTACCACCGACCATGTACTTCACCATCCCCAGCTTCTGGCCAGCCTCGCAGGCATCCTCTATGACCACCGTCTCCCCGAAGTTCCCCCTCCTCGCGATGAACCTGACGTTGCCACTGCGCAACAGCGGAGACTTCTCGAAGGTCGGCTCCTTCTGCACGACCGAATTAATGGGAATGTTCGGATGGAAGTCGTCTTTGGGATCGGTGAGGGTCGTGGACTCCATGCCGGGCCCCGTGGTGCTGCTCTTGGCTGGCGTTGTCGAGTCCAGGTTGTTCTCCCTCGACAGCTTCACGCTCGGAGATTCGGGACTGGCGTTGCGCCGACTGGTTGGATTTTTGTGGGCGTCGTAGCAGCCAGAGTCCCGCGGGAACTGTCGGCGGTTGAACGGCGAGCAGTGCCCGGAAGTCTGACCCGAGGTCAACACCAGCCGACTGACCTCGTCGCCCTCCGAGCTCGATGCTAAGTCACCTTCGCTCCCGGCTGTCGATAAATCCGGGAAAGACAAAAACAAGGAATTGTTGAGGCGTCGTTAAAAGGGGGAAATTCGTGTGGAAAAGTACCGATCGACCTTTAACAATATATATATATATATATATATAAGTACACTAGGGAAAATGTCAACTTACATTGAAGATCGTGGAGCAACTGCACCGCCGTAAGTATCTTGGCACGATGTTCCGGTTGATGTATACGCAGATAGTCGAGATCGGCTGGCTCGATTTCCCTGAACAACTCCAAATCCTCGTAACCGTTCAGCACAAAAACTGGAATGTGTTCCTGTGCGGGAAAAAGAATTTCTTGCGTGTGTATAAAGAAATACATATATATATGCATCGATCGAAGATTGATAAGAGGAAAATTGATCTTATTCATAAAGTGTCCCCGGTGTTGCGCGATAAATTCTCTCTGGCGCATCCTGCGGCATAAAAATGGCAGGATTCGCATTTGCATCGATGCATAAATCAAGCTGCAGGCTGTGGAGGATGACTCAGTAGTTAGGGAGGAAAAAATTGACGACTGGCGAGGTAGGAATTTCAAAGGCCGCTATCCAAACTCCGCTTGAGAATATCTACGAAGGATTCGAGGGTTGGGAGGGGGGGGGGGGGGTGGAGCGCGGTAGTATATACGTATAGCGATCGATCATAGCGGCTTAATTAAGTGAGGTCGTCGAAGCAACGTTTCCGGTATGGCAACCGAGCAACGTTCTTCGTTTTTCCACGGTGGTTGTGCGTTTATTCCGGCTGCTCGTTTCCTTTTTGTAAGCTTCGACAGTGAATCACGAGCGGGGCTAATCTGCCGGCGAATCAGGTCGAAGTCGACGATAAAGGATACAGGGATGGGGCTGAGGAGGGGAGGGGGGAGGGGGAGAATGGAAGAAGAACGGTGGTCGACCATCGCGCGACTTGTGTGTGCGAGGTGGGAAGAAGCGAGGCTGAGGAAACGAGAGCAAAAGAAAGCTGAGACGTTGGGGAAGGAGAGAGAGAGAGAGAGAGGGTAAAGAAACGTATAAAAGCGAGTCCTGCTTTACATTCGAAGCGATGCAAATGTGAATCAGTTTGTTCGGCCTGCGGCAAGATATTGCTCTCTACCTGAAGATTCATTCTCTGCAAGAGCTCTTGAACGGATCCTGGCTTCTGCCTGTACCTCTGTCCCCACTTGCTACGCTCAGGCTCGCCCCGTCTCGGCACTCTGTCGTTCAGTATCTCGACGTTTATGAACTTGAAGTGGCCTATCCTGTTGTGCACCACACCTTTCCACAGTCCGCTCTTGTTCATCTGCACCACGTCTATCACGTCCCCTTTCTGCAATCAGAGCAATCCTGGGCTTTAACCGTTCTCAACGAATATTCACTTCCTATCGTCTCGCGCTGAAAACCCTCAGAGGCTCTCGAGAAAGAGGGGATAATTAAAATTTGAAATGGTCCTAAACTCTTTGCGAGTGGAGTAAGACGAATCTATATATATATATATATATATACGAATGCATTTAATCCTCCAGGATCGTATTCGTGTGGAAAGAGTGATTTCTCTGCCAGAGAATTAATACCACATACAAATGAATCTTTATACAAACAGAAGACTGACCTTGAACTTGAGGGCGTCCTTGTCGTAGGGACTGGGGATGTAATCGACGAGCGCTCTCGCCCTGCAGAGAACGGGACCGATGCTCGTGGGACTCACTGGTTCCCTGTCCTCGCAGGATATCGAGCTGTGATTGCTTCCTGCGCGGACCAAGGCCTGCGTGCTGGAGCCACTTCCGCTAGGGAGGCTCTCCACCGAACTGGCGCTGCACGGGAAGGCTTCCGAGGACGTTCTGTCCTGACGCAGCCTCGTGATCTTTCTCTGGACGTCGTGCCTGAGGTTCCTCGCTCGCCCGGCGATCCCAGCCCTGCTATCCTCCTCCAATAACGCGCTAGCTTCCGACTAAAATTCAAACGCAATCGTTATAACATCCACCGACCTCTCTGCTCAATCTCCTGTGAAATCGAACCAGACTACATTTTTGTCAGACCCATTTATCACAGGCACACGATCTTATCACGACACTATATATATATAACGACACTGTGCTTCCCCGATCTTCTCAGTCTCGATGCGAGACTCTATTATTTCGCGAAGCCCTTTTTTGCTCTTTTGGTGTGCAGTGCATAAAATATAGTGCGACGATAGCAAAGAAACAAATGCTCCTCTTTCGACCGTTATACCGAATATCAACGATAGACACATGGTAGGTACTCTTGTTATATACGAACGAAATAGACATTTCACAAAACGATCACTCTCAACAATCAGATGCTTTGCGTCCTGGCTCTCATTGTTCCGTGGTAATTTTCAGGTGGGACATTATATATTGTGTGTGTATATATATATAGGTGTTGAAAAGTTGCAAATTTTTAATATCCGATGTGCTTTGTCGTGGCTGGGTAATTTGGGAATTCTGCAAAACGATTGAATTCACGCGAGTCGTATCTCCCTCCACGATTGATCAGGACATGCAAGGACTTTGTAGAGGTCTTCGGGGCTCCTCAAGTATGGAGTCTCCGCGAAGAGGAGAACGTCGACTTGTCGGTGGAATAGACGCACGTGTTGTGAATGTATACACATACAAACGCACATACATACATCTATACATATTTATACACATTTACACATCCGAGGGGGAGGGGGGGGGGGATATGTTGGCTCTGGGTTTGTGAAAATGCTGGGGGGAATTAATACGAGACGAGCCAAGCGGGAGAGGACCGGAACCAATGAGTCTCGAAACGTGCAAGCTTCCTGCTTTTCTCGCCTGGTCTACACACACACACACTGCACATATATACTATTTTCTGCTTTTTTCATTTGATGCTCTATACACACAAACACTGTAAGAGAAGCGTGGGCATGCGGCTTGGACAACATGCAGAAAGGAAAAAGAAAGGTGAGTGTGACGTAACAAAGAGAAAGGAAAGTGAGGATTCATGTCACGTACTGTGTGTACGGCGGCGGAGTGTTGGTTCTCAAGCTCTTCTTGATCCTCGTAGTCGCTGCTCTGGCTTGGCGAAAGTCCCTCCTCACCGCTACTCCGGCTCTAAAACGTTGACACTCGCACTTCTAATCACGCATTTCTCTCTTTGCCACTGATGGGAGCGGCTCTCCTCCGTATAGCACGCGAACAGTGCCAACTAACTGCTCTAATTCTTCTATGTACTATGGTATATATATATATATATATATATATATGTACGCTGTTTACGTTTAATCGCCATTACCATTTTTTCAATTCCATTATAAATTACTGTCTAATCTCTCTCGAGTGTATATGCCAAACCTACGAGTAAAATATTCCGCAGCTAAAGGATACAGCCAACATCGTATCGCAGTGTATGCAGTGGTACCTCATCAGCTTTGTTTATACAACGGAAAGAAATGCGGTTAATAGGATATGACAATTCCATTATCAATTAGTCGTACGTTCCTGGGATTTTCAGGTGAATAAAATAAAATCGCGCATATGTTAATGCATAGAATATTCATACGTGCAAAAAATGGCGATGGTGAGTATGCAGAATTAAAGTTACATAATGGCTGCTCGAGGATTTAAAGTAGTTGCGTGTTACGTGAACGATAAATCGCAGCAGTCAGCGCGTTGTTCCAGATATGTTGGTGAAATATACTTCATTCTCTGTGTCGTTGTATGAGTGTGATATAAAATACTGTCAGTGCTGTATAATATGGTTTCCAAAATAACTGAGGCTACTTTACTATATATATATATATATATATATATATATATATATATATAGTACAATCAAACGAATTATTTACAAAATGTACAGAATTTTCTATTCTCGAAATTCACGTGTATCATGTGGCTGTGTGTGTCGTTCGTAATGACAACAAAAGTCACGGGTATATACATATATAGAAGGATAGAGAGAGAGAGAGAGAGAGAGAGAGAGAGAGAGAGAGAGAGAGAGAGAGAGAGAGAGAGACAAGTGTAAAAAGTGAGGATGTTGCAGTTATGGGAGTTTCTCAATCTCCTGTAGAAGATCGTAACGCGGTGGTTGAAAGATGTAGGAGATATATGGTATATATAGTGATAACCGGTTCGTTAAGCCAACACACCGGAAACCGAGGTAAGAGCGTCTCCCGAGGCGAGCGCAGCGCGATACAAACGTATATACCTAACTGGGTTAGCCTGCACAGGTGTGCGTGCAAGGATAGCACCACCACAGGACGAATCGCATTTGCGAGGTTGCTGATACGAAAACGCTGGAGCAGGTAGTTGGAAAAATCCATATTCATGAGTAAGTGTGAGTGTGTGTGTGTGTGTGTGTGTGTGGAAAATCCAAGGAATCGTGTGTCCCACTCGAAGAGGTTGATAGCTGCTTCGTCCATGTAGCAGCGTGTTATATATATTTTCTGTGTAAATTTGTGTGGATCTGTACATGAAGAGCATCTATTATTACATAAGATTCGGGCAAGTTGGATATATATGCGCACACAGATAGGGGATCTGCTTTCTACATCTATGGACAAATACGTGCATTTCTGGCACGAATGGAACGACACTGTATACACGCTGGTTGCGGAGATCCTTGTGTTTGCGGGTCAGCGTTGATTAGTTCGGGGGTGAATCGGAGTAGTGTTTACGATGACAGTGACCTGGAAGCGCCGTGGCACTCACCGGAACTCGCCTGCTCCTACACTCGGATCCTGCAGTCCACCGACATAGTCGACAGTGCAAACCGAGCGCTCTCATACGCACATCCCCGAATTAAATAAATCACGCAGCGGCGCGTTTCCTCGCGAATGCTCCGATACCCCCGGGAATCATTCTGGAATGTAACGGGGAATCTGCGCGAGTACCGGAAGAGAACGCGGAGGCAAAATTTTACGTTCGGATTCTTCCGGTTAATTTATAGCTTTACCTTATGTCCCAGCTGTGCCGACGCGACGGTTCGCGAAGGCTCTACGTACAGTTTGGGAAATATTTCGGCTAGCACTAAAAATCCATTTGGATCGGATACGGGGGTTGAAAGATTCAGGGAACTACGAGCAGTGTCCCAAACAGCTGGAAAACCTTGGAAGTTTTATATTCTTCATTTTTGGAGCTTTTGGGAGGCGATCGGTTTACCTGGACGTCGCTGCTCGCGTAGTCCCCGCTCTCCCTGGAAGCCCTCGAGTGAGTCAAGGGGATGATGGTGGGTAGATTGTTGTGACCTTCGGGTACGATGAGACCACGCATCGTGGATGCCGTCCCTTTTCTGGAACGATCGCGAGGCAAGCTTATGTCGCCCGCTGTTCGCAGAGATATCACGCCTTCCCCTCTGTTCTCCGGCCTCACGTTTAGCGTGTAACACACCCTGAAGAAGCGTAACGTCGGTCAGTGGGAATTGGTACCTTATTAACTACGCGTTTGATGGTTACCTTCCGTTCTGTATCGTGGCGGTTGGAATCGAACCACCACTCGCGCCCATTAAAAAGTCTTCAGGATCGGATTCGTAAGGAGGCTCGTCGTACCAATGACCTCCGGGACCTGGACCCATACCCACACCTCCGCATCTCGCGTCCTCGTCGTACATGTACGTGTCGTCTGGAAGGTAAATACCGAAACGATAAGCTGGGATTCGTCATCTTTAGAGATGGGATTTATTTTATTCAAAAAGGAGAGAAGTAGACGGGGACCAAACGTTATGTTATACAAGCTCGCGAGAATGGAGAACATTAACAATTAGAATGGACAGTTTCAGGCTAGAGGGAGATGAACTGTCATCAGCTTATACAGAGTCCAGAGTCTATTAGAGCTTGTACTAACCACCAGGGAGTTGGCTTCGTCCGTCTCGACCAAGTTGCATTAAACCTTGTCGGATGTCTCGTAATATCTGTAACAAAGGGATCATAATTTACGGTTATGAATAGACAATCAAACTCGCAACATTCCGCACTATAAAAATACTAGCATCGAGAAATGACACTGGAACTTTTATCGCGATAAAAACACGACGATGCTTCGCTCGCTTGATTTGCGATTCGTCCATTTTTCTTCCAGCTCGAGGAGAACGAATGCTCGATGTACTGTCGGGGTTTTTGATTTAAGACGATAGTTAAATGGCATTGAACAAATGGAGCATCGATTACCGATACCGCAAGAATAACAGTGTACAGTGTCGGAGGGGAGGAGGATGAGAGCGAAGGTGGAGAGTCTTCGGAATGAGATGGTGAGGTGGATGGAGGGGGAGGGGTGGAGGTGACCTCGAAGGTTACCGTAGGTTGTGTGCCGAAGTACAGGGACCGCCAGCCAGCCGAAGTGGTTGAAGGATCAAGTCTCAAGGAACGGGAGGGTTATAGGGGTTGGGAGCGAAACAGACGAAAAGACAAGGAGAAAAAGTGGACCCTCCAGGGAGCCGTAAACCCGTGGAGTAGAGGTGACACTAAAACTTTTACATGGATACCGACCTTTATTTCCATATTGCTCGCAGCCTCAAAGGAAACTTTTTCCTTTTATTTCTTTCTCTCATCCTAAACCCCTTCCCTGTCCCCCTTTCCTCCACAGCCATCCCTGCGGCTAGCGTCGGTAGTTTCGGCCAATTCTGTCGGAACGATCCCGCCTCGCCCCTTAAACTCGCTAAAAGCTAAGCGGTACCACCGAGCCTTTTCACTTTTCCTCCTGCCAATCGTCGCTTCTCGTAATTAAAACTCTCCACTTTTTGCATCATCCAATATCAAATCCTGCCCCTCGTCATTTCCCACTCCCTTATCGCTCTTGACTTACGAATTATTTTACATCCTTATATATATATATATATATATATATATATATATGTATAAATTTGTATCTCGTTTCGCGAAGCTCCCACTGACTCTTCGTTCGTCTCCGTCGAAAAGAATCGGTCCATCGATGCGACTAAAAAATTACACCTATACTCCGTAGTAGCAAAAAGAGTGTATATTTAACAAAAAGACTGTAATAAGTTTTAATTTATTAAGGCTATCTCGTTATTCGAAACGAGCACAAAGTACTTGAGAATATAATTATAAGTCTATACATAATTATACTTTGCGGAAAGTGGATAATATCGAGTTGTGGATGAACGTGACAGAAACGATGAGACATAGGCGACTTTTGTGCGATAAGCCGTAGAAACTTTTTAATGGAGTAATTTTTTAATAAAGCTGCCCGCGTAACATGCTTCTAAGTGTCTTTTTCAAGCAGTTACTTTACCTTCCTTATACTTTCCCCTAAGCTTTTATATCGCAGATAAATTACGGCGATAAACTTTCCTTTCGAAACGCGAAAAATTCAATGATATATTCAAGTATTGTTTGCTGAAATTGACTTGGAGGAGAAATTTAAAAGTTTCGCAAAAATCTCTGGGCGAGCTAGGCTGCGGATATACATAGATAGAGGGTGAAATCGGGCAAATATTTTCCGTGAAAAGTTCATCGTGCGCCGGGATCACGCCACCATTTGTTCCTACATCCTCGTCGTTCTTCCATGGGAAAATACTCTAACATAATTCAGGTTGATCCACAGGTTCGGCGCACGTTGCACTTGGAGGAATCTTCGGTAGCCCTGTAGCCTGCACCTCCCCGTGCAAGTGCGGCCTGGATTTTTTGCGTAAAATTTTTCACGCTCGCTATACTCCTTCGCCGTATTCCTGAATAATGCATAATGCGATCGTTTTACGAGGAGTGCTCGTAAACTATTCACTCTTAAGTTTGCGCTGGATAAGTCGACGTTTAAGGAATCGGGAATTTCGGTAGGCGAGCTGCACTCTTTGCGGCGCGTGTATACGTGGCGAAAGCCGAAATATCCTGGAAACAAGTATGGGGGGGGGGGGGGGGGGGGAGGGTGGCAGTAACAGTTAAGGGTTGAGGCATTCCGCGTATCGCGAGATCGTGCATACGAAATTTACAAGGCATCGGTGCGCGGTACACATTGACGATTATGACGATATCACCTTGATCTGACTACTTTGCATAATAAGAGGTATCGAGTTGGTGAAAGTGCGGAGAGAGGAGGATGGGAACACCGGCCATGCTGGTCTGGATCCCGATGAGATAAGGATGGGGAGAGAGTAGAGTGTTGGTACACACATGCAAATTTTCTCCGTAGCGAGAGAATTCTGTACGGGGGTGATTGTATCGGATAAAATCATTGGCTCTCTCAGGGCCAATATTGGTCGACTGCTTGCAAGAGGTAGCGCGTTGATGATGCCGCGTATACACCGGGGAGTCGCGGAAAAGTGTGCGAGAAACCGTGCGTTGGATTAATCAACCTTCAACCCCCCCCCCCCCCCCCCCCCCCTCTTTGAACGATAAAAACGAGCATTCTTGAAATATTCGAGAAGTATAAACGATAAAACTGTAACCGACTCTAGAAATCAATCAACGGTGTAGGTGTACTATATATATATTGTATATATATAAACGAGAAAAAAACTTACTTCCTCGTGTTCTTTGTGAAACCTTTCCTTCTTCCTGAGGGCTTCCTGAACTTTGAGCTGAAAAAGAATTAAAGAGGAAAGTTGGGTTAAATGAGGAAAATTTAAGCGCGATCGGAGTATAAGAGGATGTTCCTTACCCTGTGTATAGTTTCTTCGAAGCTATTGGATTGTCCACCGTTCATCTGGAAGTATCGCAGTCTATCGTAATCCCTCGGATCGACCATGGAACGAAGAATGGTGTGGCCCATATCCGGTGCAAGACCCAAGCCACTCTGCAATACGCTATCCGGTGTATCCACCTGTAAACGACCAGAGGAGAAGCTCGAATGAGCGAACGTTTGAAGAAATCGTGAGAAGCTTGCGAAAATGCACTATACATGTAGAAGAAAACTCTGCAGAAAATGCTAATTCGTTATCGAAAAGTGACAGGATATAATGTCGAAATTAGCAAAGCGAGGGAGTAGCTGGGCAAAAGCTTGTCATGGGTAATCCGGAAAGTCTAAATGTTCTGGCACCAGACGAGCCGAGACTATTAGCTCGCGGATGCGATTTAATTAAACCAAGCGGTATTTATGTTAAACGGATTAAAAGCGTTTGTTTGCGTTCGCAGGCTGAATTCTCGTTCTCGCTTCAGCGGTGGAAGTGCGCCGGTAGCATCCGCTAAGCTTGAATAATACTAGGAGACAGGCCAGAGAATTTACGTCGCTCTCTGTTTGCAGACGCGATGTTGACTTTTTACTCGAAATCGTAAGACGTAATAACAAAGAAATTTTTTGTTAAGCCACCACCAGGAAGCCCCTCGTCGACTCTCGACGGTGACGGTGAAGGTGACGCTGACGGTGACGATGACGTACGTTTTCCCCGGGAAAGCGACAGAGTGTATAACGAAACCCGCGACGTTGAGAGAATTTTCCAGCGGAAATATATATAAGACGTAGCAAACGCAGGCTTTTTGTTTTCGCCGGGAGTAACGTTCGATTTTGCGAGACTCTCCCAGCGGAGAACAAACGATCGGGAGCGATCCTTGCCGATGTTACGTAAATCACAATAAAGCTGCTAGTCGGTCCTAGGATAAATGGACGCATGGGAGTGTAGATTTCTAGCAGAGGGCTGCTGCGGAGGAGGATTCCTGAGGGTGCTGCTGCAGGGTAGGTGGTTGCGCCTGCAAAAGCTGCGAGTGAGGTAAGAGAGGGGTTGGCGCTGGATGGAAAGGCATATATATTTTTAAGGTTAAGCAGTTAACTGGCCACCTGGGGCAGGTTCTCCTTATAGGATCGCTTTATAACCGCTCTTACTCAGACTTCCTGGCCCAGGAGCCGCCTACTGGTCAATTTATCCTGCCATTGTTACGTCCCCCCCCCCCCCATTCCTCATCTCGCTCCTCGGATGGAAAGATTCAGCCTCGACTTCCCTAACAAACTCAATTAGCTCCTCCAAATCTGTCCGAGAATTTCGACAGGATTTTTCTCGCTATTATTCTTCCCTGTGCATCCCGGGCAATTCTGTATCGTCGCACTCCAGTATCCCGGATGGATAATCTGTCGGGATCTCCTCGCGCTATTTGCTTAAGACTTTGAATAATGGAAAGAGGGGGGGGGGGGGAGGGTTCTGGCGTAGAAATGTGGGCAGAGGAGAAAGAAACGTACAAATCTTATTCGAGGTGGGCGCGAAGGACGTTTATATCCCGTGGCAATGGCGTTGTGGATTCCAGTCACGAGCGTAATCACGGTACTTAAGTAAAGGCTGGGAGGAAGAAAGTCGTGGTTGGCGCGGAAGGAGGTGACAACCACGTAGGATAAGTTACACGTGCATGCAGGTGAGTGGTTCACCGTCGGGCGAGAAACCACTTCTACGCGACTAAAGGTTCAACTTGCTGAGATAGCGAAGCGTCGTCCTGAATACGTGCTGACTAATGGATCTTGCTATTTCAGGATGTGTAATTAAACTCAACATGCTGGCTTTTCCAGTAACGATGGATCCTGTATTCAGCAAATTCTTGAATAATTTCCAAAATTCCTAACGACAATTTCCAGCAAAGAAACTGTCTGATTCATGCTCGTCCTTCTCGTATCGTGCATTCTCTGGATGGATTGTAAAAAACTACATATATATAGAAGTCGTTACTGCGATTGGCAGTAGGAAATAGAGAGTGGCGAGCGGGGAGCAGCGAGGGTAAAATTATACGAGGCTCGATTCAATTACGGTAACAATTTGATGCGAGCTCCTTCTAGAAAGTGTAATGAGTATCTCGTGCCATACCATTGTAGCGGCAAAGTGCTCGAGTCGCGTTTCGGGACGTATGTACATTATTATCGCGCACACCCAGCGAGGGAGATCATTACACGTGATATACGCTAGGAGGGGTTGCGGAGTGCATCGTTCGATGCAAATGCAACTGCATCGCCGGTGCGAGTCGAGAAAAGAGCTATGGCTCTCGTCAAAATGTTTTACTCGCCGTGGAAGGTGTTCGTCATAGGTGCGCCGTACAGAGATCATATTTCATGCAAATTTACCCTTTGGACACGCCCCCAACCCTTCTTCGCCTCTGCAGCTGCTGGCGGTAGTCCTCCTGTATGGAGTAGCTTCGATGCGTCTCTCTATGCACACACACACACACGCTCGTGCACTGACATATTCTCCCGCAATGCAACCTCGACTCCGGAGGAGCCTCCCCTTCCGCAGCGATGATCTAGAAATACTCAAACTCGTAAAACCTCGCAACTTTCCCTCTCCAAACCCTCGATTCTTTCACTCTCCCTCTCTTCTTTCCCGATTATATACGAATCTTCCACGTGGTCGTACATTCTTATTGGTTTCCTCATTTTTTTTACCGCACTTTAAACATTTTTTGCCACGGCTTTCTTCTTTCCTCTCGCAAAGTATGAATTTACACCGTGGAGGAAGTGTAGAAAGTGTAATTAAAACGAATAAATCTTATCAGGAGTTACGTCGATATTACGTAATCTTTGGACCACCGACTTTTTATTCTGACTGCTTTTCAGGAGTTTTTATTTTATACATCGAGTTTTTCTAAATCATAATTATATAAGAATAATTATTCTTCTTCCAGGATCATTACTGGACGATATAATTTAACAATGATATCGCCTCGAGTTTGAATATATAATTAACGAGTTGGTTTTCGAGTAAGGGGGGGGGGGGGATGGCAGAGTTTCAAGTCGGTGGTAAAATGGCGGTAGATGGAATGATCATGGAACAGGGCTGGTTGTATTGAAGCTTAAAGAGTAATGCGGTATATAACGCGGAAACAAAAGCTCGCCCGTGCCAGCGGCGCGAAACATAACGAGATTTCTCGGATCTCGTTCTTCATCCGCATTCTCGAACTCCGATGTTTCTTACTTTCAATTAATTTTGCAAGATGGCAAGACTTTGGACAAGTTTGCACGATATAATGCTGACACGAAGATAAAAGCCAGCAATGATAAAACTTAACTTTCCAGTAGAATGCAAGTCGCGTAGCAATGCTGCCTCTGTCCCCCAAAATCCTTACGAAATTCCCTTCAGGTACACAGTTAAATAGAATTAATTAACTTTGTGTGCCTTTACGTGCGAATAAAGAACCATCGAATGTAACACCTATTAAAATCGACGAGATTTCAATTCGAAGCACCGCGAGTATTAGAATTTTCCGATTGGCCTGGGGAACTCGTGAATCATCGAAAATTTGCGAATCTATTTTTTGAACCGTGATGTAATAATGGACAAGGGAATTGGCGTGGTTTCGAGTTGAGCTTAGGTGGTACCAGGTGCGACTGGTGCTGCTCTAATGATACGTTTAGTTTCGGCTGATGATACGATTAAGTGGGCGTACGTGCTTCGTTAAGAACAAAAGTTAACAGTTGATAAGCTTCGAGAGTTTCCAGGTTAATTCCATCTGTGCTCGAGACAGGCAAGAAAGATCTAAGAAAATTGGTACTGCTGGAAGAGTGTAGTAGGGGACCACTCATGAATAATAGAAATTTCAGAATTTCGGATATGGTGTTGAATGAAAAGGGGAAGCAAGTGGTAATGTGCGAAAGGTGGTAGAAACTATATATATAAGGTCGAGATACATGGGAGAATTATAGAGGGAGTGGAGTGGGTTGGGGAAAGAAAGAAAGAGGAAGGTCGCGAGGGGCGGGGGGGGGGGGAGGCTGTTGAGAAGACACGCAGGTGAAAAGTCTGCAGCCAAGAGGCTGAGATGGCGCAGGAGGAGAGGGGGCTGGAAAGGGGAAAGAAAGGTCTGAAAGAGGCGAAGGAGAGCCCGAGGCTCGCTGATATCTTGTTTAATTAAGCAAAGTCCAAAGCGCGGCTCCTTCCGCTAAGAAAGAAGCCGGCCTATTGTCGGTTTTCAAAGCATCGAGCAGTCACTGTGTTTTCCAACTGGAAGAAAGAGAAGCAACTCCTTCTATCCCCTTAAACTCATCGTCCACCTATGTTGCAATCGATTTTTTTTACCAACCCTATATCACTTTCTCTTTCTTCCTTTTCTCCACCCTGCAACTGTACTATACCTATTTACTTCCGCCGTTTGCACAAGCTGTTTTTCATGATTTATCCCTCATCCCTTTTTCATTTTCATTACATCTCATCGATACCATCTTATTCCTGCCTGTGCAACAGTGGCGAGCCAACGATAAATAACACGGTGCATCCTGCGAAGAGGCTGTCACCTTATCGAGTTGGCCATTGAATAATTTCATTAAATCCTTTTATCTTGATTGGTTCCGCTACTCGCTTCGTTCTCGCCGTCCCGACGTTCCTTGCATTCTTGTTTGCGGCGAGCCACCGACGTTTAAACGTGGCTTTGCAGAGGCCAATATTCTCTAAACGGAGAACATAAGTTTGCGTATACGAAGGGGGAGTTACATGTGGTGGTCGGCAAAAATAAAGTACGATGAGCATTACTGGACAAGTCGGGCGACGTGTTTCGTCCTAATTACGTGCCGCCGTTGCAGCAACAACGCCCCAGGGCACCCGAGCCACGAAAGGCGTGGACACTAACGATCCCGACGCACCGCATACATCCCCCCCCCCCTGCAACTCCTCGCCTAACCCGCGTATCCTTCCTCTCCTCCACGCAACAACGATCTCCAAACTCCGGATTATCCCCCACCAATCCACTCCCACAAATTCCTCCAGCCTCGCGATTCCAACGACCAACGATTCGTTCTTCGCCACTAGAAATTAATGAAGGATCTATCCTGCAATATCGAACCAACGAACGTTTCTCGGTTTGTTCGCGAGGACTTTAAAGGATTGGAGTGGATGGCGCAGCTGTGCTCGCGTCGCCCTGTAGATGATCAGCCGTGGAAACAGCGGGGACCGTGACATTGAGTCGGGGAATGTGTGTTAGGGTCTGTACAATGGAGTCACGAGGGTATGAGGGAGAAGGGGTGTGGACTAAAGAGTCATAAAGATAAGAGAAAGAATGGGGACAGAGACGCGTGGATATAGATGGATAGACGGGGAGGGGGAGAGGGAGTCTGCAGTGTGTGTGTTAGTGGCAGAGAGAGAGAGAGAGAGAGAGAGAGAGAGAAGACGGTGGTGAAGTTGGAAAGGGTGGCAAGAAGAGAGCTGGAGGTAGGAAAAGGGCGGCGAGCTACATCGATCGCACCTGAAACATCCACCTTTCGCTGTCTGGTCCCTCGCTATTCTCTTTTTTTACCCCCGCCTCTTGCCGTCTGACACTGAACGGGGTGGGGGAGTACCGACGGATCCTCTTAGCACCCTCCACCCTTGTCGTCTATGCAACATGCGACACGCATTTGCGTAAGCGTAATCCTCGCAGACTGTACACGCACAGGCAACGCGCTTTTCGAGCGAACCTCCTCGCTTTCTCGATAATCGAATACATTCGCTGCAAAAATGTTCCTCGAAAGCCCGAAAATAATCAAGGAAACCCAAGCGAGAATCGAACGGATAATTTTCCATCGGCGAAGTTCGTTGGATATAAATTCTAACCGGAGTATTTTCCTGGTAATTGAGTCTTCGTTAGTCGAGTAATCGGAGAATTTATTTTTCCGCTTCGTCAAAAAATAGACTCGAATAGTTTGAGAATGTTACACGAGCAGGATTCTCGTATTTAAAAATATCCATCTGTGTGCGAACGTGTGACCGTGGATACGCGATGAAAGGAGCGCGGGGTCGAGAGAGAGAGAGAGAGAGACGCTGAGGTCAGGGAGGAGGAAAGTACTAATAAGGAAGAAGTAGAAATGGACAGGAACGATGAGGGAGTAGAGTAGACGAGACTGAGAGATAAACGAGCTTGCTAGTACGTTTGAAGGAGAACGAACGGTTAACGAGACAAAGATAGATAGGTTTGCAGGGATAGAAATGCAATGGTGAAAAAGAGCTGTGTGATCCAACGTGTAAAATACAAATGAGATATTAGAGGGAAACACACACACACATATATATATAGAAATAAGGATGAGTAACAAAATTGAGATGTTTGAGAAATATAAATTCAAGGATGGCTGAAAGCTGAACATGGTTTAAATGGAGTAGTAGTGGTAGGAGAGGGTGGAGGGAATATGTCGGTGTTTCAGTTTGTGACTCGTCCAATGAATATGAAACAGTCATTAGTGCACCAATCCGGAATCACTTAGGCCATGTCTAGGATGCAATGAAATGCATTGGCCTCGGGCTGCTAGGAAGGATTGGTTTCTGGCTGGCGGGGGTGAAGGGAGAAGCTGGGCAAATTCTATCGAAGCGCGCGTGCTGGCCATGCATCCTGCAGAGTGCAGAGGAGGATATACACAGGCACGAAATGGAAAGCCAGCGTTTCTACCGCCAAGTGCACGCGTACGGATAAGATCTACGCTACGTTCGCGCGTTTGTCGACTTTATTGGCCGGTTGTGGACCACCGATAACGCAAGATTGTATTGCGATCATAAAGTCACATTGCCCTTCGCGATTCTCACCCCCCCTCCCCATTCCCCTCCCCACCATTTCCTCTTCCATCTCTCCCACTGACATAAACCTCTTCCGCCAGGCGGAAATTCCGCGCGGAACGCTCCACGTGCTTCCCCGGTTAAACAATTTTGTTTTACGAGCAAAAATATCGCGCTGGCCGAAAAATGAATCCGCTTGAAAGAAAATGGCGTATTGACCGATTACCATTTTTGTTTCGATT
The DNA here is from genome assembly GCF_024137725.1 of Prorops nasuta. Lineage (NCBI taxonomy): Eukaryota > Metazoa > Arthropoda > Insecta > Hymenoptera > Bethylidae > Prorops > Prorops nasuta. Next base: position 4,322,458 of record NW_027116811.1, on the reverse strand, counting down.
TAATCCGATAGTTGCAACAAATTCCGACCATGCGGCACGATAAGAACTCGCGAGGATTGCAGGCTCCTTATTATTTTTGTATTATTCCCAAGGAAAATAAATGTCCGCGTCGCGAGGGTATTCTGCCAGTCAAACAATTTTATTTTACGATCGAAGAGTGCCACCCCAGGGACGAACAACGACATCGCGGGCTTCATTTCTTAACAATTTTACAATACGACGCGATAAATTTACGTAATCTATATTTTCCAGCTGCGACTTTTCCAAGAAAAGGCGGGAAAATACTGTTTTCGTAATTCGCGTAGAATTATCCAATGAGGAAAACGTGCAATGGAGTTTGGAATTGGAAAATTAATTACTGCGATACAGGTATGAATGTATAGGGCATTATTCAAAGGAAAAATGATGCTGGCATAAAACTGAGAGTAAAGCATTAAAGAAATTGCCAGTAAAATCGCTATGTAATGGGTGGTGCTTTTTTTGTCACGGCTATAAAAGTAGCAATACCGTAAAAAAAAAAAAAAATAGTGTAATACGAGCATGGCCATGAAATATTATGCACGCGTTAATATATTTCATGTGTGAGCTACGCTAGGTGGCTGACGGGTGCTTCCATTTTCAACGTTGAAGGATACAGTGACGTTTACAAGATCGAGAATGTGTACGATATATCTGCCCACTGGTTAAACACTGTCGCTTTACGATCGAGAAACGTCACCCTGGAGAGGATGATCGATTCGGGAAATAGGTTCCGTTCCGTTGTTATTCGCCGCACGTAAATCGAGTTGATCCTACCATGCAAGTATGGCTCTCATAAAGAAATATCGTCAAATTTATATATCATAAAATTTTACAAAATAATCGACCGAAATATACATCGGCCAAATGACGATATGGAAAAATACGTTCGAATTTGCCGAAGACGCGCGCGACTCTCGAATTTTTGCGACTCAAACCTATACACAGTTTTTCATATGCAAAAGCTTTCATTTGCTTCGCGTAAAAGCGCACGAACCTACAATATGTTTTGAGATATATATATATTTTGTAGCAACAGGTACGAGCGTGTGGTTATTACGTATACGTTTGATTGAACAGGAGCATAAATCTAGCAAAAATCAGATAAACGTTGGACGAGGCAGAGGAAGTACACGAAGAGCCAATGGGAAAAGAGCTTGCTTCGTATAATTGTTATATTTTCTTTCATAAATATAATTACAGGATTCCTATCCAGGACTATTTTGCGGCCTTAACTATATATATATATATATATATATATATATACAGAGATATTAATTTTTTAACTCTCTTCAACAACTGCACGTTCCAGAAAAGATTCACTCAAAGATCCGGATATTCCTAGGAAAGAAATTTCAACGAGGAATGGTCCACGTGATATAGTAGTGGTTAGCCCTGGACCCTCGTACATTTGCCAAACTACCCTCGTAAGTTTTTCCTACCACCCCAAAGCAACAATGTCTCTACGTAAAATGCTCTCGATTCCACAATACCAGTCAGAGCAACCAGATGGAGGCTGGCCACTAAAAGGATTTATGCGACCCGGAAAGAATCCAGAATAGATCGTGATATCAAATTCATAGCCAAATGCGAGAAGATCCGCTTCTAATGGTGAGGGAAAAATAAGTTTTTGCTCAAACGTGTTCGATGACAATTATACGCAGTATAGAGGGTTTTCCATAAATAAAAATAAAAAAGAGGGAAAATACGACATTAGACAGTTTTGAGCTTGAGAAATTTAATGGAGTTAGGAGTATGCAAGAATGCTAATGCAAAGGCACATACTTGTGGGATACTGCGAGAGGAATAGTCTTTGTTAAATCCGCTTTTCCATCCAAAGCAAAGTAAATTCCATTCCGCGAAGATGCAGTATCCCCTAAGAGGATTCATCGACGGGGAGATCTAAATGTACAAAGCTTTGGTTGCTGCATCATTCATAACTTGCTATCGCAAATATCTTGACAAAGACCGTTTCCCCGCAATACACGATACGATTATATTCTGCCTGTACAATTATAGTCCATTAATACGTGCATGTATATAGTACACCCCCTAACAACTATCAATAATCCGAGCCCGCAGACCATAGATGTTATGCTGCGAGCGAAGAAACTGCTTCTCGTCTCATAAAGTATTAAAATCCGATTATACTTTCTTAATGAAATTCCTCATAACTTGAAAACAATATTTGGAACTCGAGGAAAAGTTGAATTCGACGCAATAACAATACAAGTTATAAGGTTATAAACTAATAATAGAGAGTAGAAATTAATACCAGTAGATTTTTATTCAACTACCACCTGAAGAAGTACAGCTTATGAGTTATATCCTATCCTCCACTGAAAGTATAAGCTCCTGCTTCATAGAGAGAGAGAGAGAGAGAGAGATGGAGGCAACTAAATAGGACTTTAATAACTTACAGAGTTCTATTCTATGTATGTTATCGTATACTATATTATACTTTGGCAGATGTTCACCCACACAAATTATAATTACATATTATTAGATGTGCGTGCAGAGTTCCACAACTTTACTTCGCGTTAGAGATTGCAGCTATGTAATTAACAATCAGCGGATAATTAGAGAAATTGGGTCAATTGCTACTTTGAACTTAAATCTGTGATATTAGAGAATTGAATTAGTCGAATATCTTATCAGGAACGAATATAGCTTTGGTCTGGATTTAATTGATTTATTTTTGATGCAAAGAGTGTGCATCTATTTATTCAACAGGAGTCTGTGTATTTATATAAATATATATATATATATATATATATATATAGGGGTGCGTTTTGTAGAAAAGAGTCAATGAAAACTTTTAAAAGCTCAAGTAACATTTTTGCGAGACAAAAGTTGGCTCGGTACAAGTGACATTTGCTCTTGGGGGCCAAATTAATCGTATTCTTATTTAAACAAGGTCACCACAGAGCAAAGCCTTTCTAAACGCAATAGCTACGGTCAGAGGGTTAACAGCTAAGTGTATTTCACGCCTCCACCGTCCTTAGTATTAGCATATAAAGCGAGGTGGTTCATCTTGTTTACGTACAGGAACGTTATTCTTTCAAAGAATTTTTTCCCAACCTTTTATTTTCTCCCTGAATAATTATTCTGTTTAGCCTCTTTATTGACGCAATTATCCTCTTAATTATTTCTCTTCCACGCCAATCGCCGTTACACTGAAAATATACAATATTACAAGCTTCTTGATTGGATAGTATAAGAAACTGCAATTTTCGCGTGATAAAAAAGTCCTTAAATGACTGTAATTTCCAGATGGCTAATAAGCTCCAGATGCAGTTTTGATTAGCGAGCTTTGAGAAATTGCATTTGGCCCGTGAGCGGGAAATCCAATTTGCTTTTATTACAAATTACGTAGAATAGTCGCTGCGAGTGTAACTGCAGCAAACCAAGTGTATATATTATTGCAGGTCTTTGAAATTTTTGTACGCCAGGGTTGGGGGACTGCTGCAGGATGGAGAGTGGCCCACTCGGAGATTACTAATGAAGCGCGGACCAAACTGTTTCTTTTTCGCGTCGAGCTACTGCAAGGTTTAAGAGAAACTTCTACAAACGCAAAACTACCGCTTATAGTTACACGATCGAGCTTACGACGACTATATTCCACAGTTACTCGTCCATTTCAGGCAAAAGGTTCATAGAAAGGATTAACTCTGCCTGCCTAACTTTATTCCAAACTATCAGCGTGCGTCCAGCTACGGTATAATGTATTATGCTAAACATTGCCAAAAGTCGTGTTCAATCGAATTATCGAAGTGTCTGCAGGAAATACAAGATTTTTTCATGAGAAGCAAAACCGATGGAACTCGAAGCTGAAGTTTGAGTCGCGGTGGTCGATCTGGACAAGCTCGAAAGGGTGATAAACAGCGGGAAGACGAGTGACGTAGTGTGGTCGAGGTGCTTCGTATAGGAAGCTGACGTTGACAGTGGAGGAAAATTTAGTTGACGACCTTCGGAGGTTTGTCGAGAGCTGGTAGCCTCTATTAAAGCCTGTGGCGAAGTAGGCAGCAGCAGCAGCTTCAGCATCGAGGTTGCCCGTATATATAACTATATATATATAATATATATATATAGCGAAGGTTTCATAGGCTACGGCCAGAGAGTCGCCAAACCACTGGCTCGTGTCGACTTTGGCGTATACATATATATAGGGGAGGGATAGGGGTCAGGTCAGCAGGATGATCAAAGCTGGACGGCATGTCAAATGGATATTCTGCAGGATGTCTAGCTACGTTGCCAACGTTGAAGCGACGCCTGATCAGTTCAACCCCATTCTACTTCCAGCCTCATTCGTGTGGCAACCACGCTCTGCTTTCCTTCTACTTGCACTCACTCAGCACCACTACCCTGTCACTTTTACCTCCTACCTAATTTCATTCCTGATCTATTATGCCTCTTTACGACCATCACTCGTCCAACCCTCGCCACTCGTGCTCCAAAGTCAACCTCTGAAACTCTCCCGTTTCCTACAGCTCCACATTAATTTATACCGAAATGCACAGCCCCACGCAGATTCATAACTATTTTATCCAAACTATCCTTACATCGTTAGGAATTTTTTGCCAATCTCTAAACGCAGTGAAATGCAAATTGGAAGGACTAACTTGGAGAGCTTCAGCTTTGAATCTCATTTGTGGCATAGCGTAATGAAAAAAATATAGATTAAACTTTCATGATTGAACATACTTGAGAGTTTTTGTGGCTCGTTCGAGTCTATTCGCTCTGTTACCTCTCCGATGCACGTGGTTGTATTAATTGGCATAAAATGTCGGTAATTATATAATTTTACTCGAAGCATTTGTAAAAATGTTTAAGGGAAATAATTAATTATTCACACACGAATGCACCAACTTGAATCATAATGAATTATGAAGCTAAATTGTCAGCATTCCATTCTTGGATTTAATGAGATTTGAATTCAAAGCAGAGTGTTTCTAACTTCGATCCTGCTTGAAAGTGCCGCGTCCGAAATTAATTCTGTCCGTAACGGAATGAAAGTGGATAACCATCGGGGAATGCTTTTCTTCATTTTCTCCCAATTGTCTTATTATGCTGATAGTCAGTAATCGTCGTGATCATTGTTAGTTCCAAGTCCCCCAGTTATCTCGTCTAGACTTTACCTGTTGAATTCTGTATTTTTTCGGCGTCTGACTAAAATTGACCGTTGCCACTGAATCTGGAGAAAAAGTAGTCAACTATCGTATATCGACTGGAAATAGAACAAAATAAGAGTAATCGTATATACGAGAATGAAGTAGACGAGTGCAACGATGTTTCAGGAGAGCAATTCCAAATTTAATAAAGATACCAGACTTTCGACAAAATTACCAATTTTTACGAATACTCGGGTTAATTGCAGATTACTCTATCGGCGTTAGATATTGCGCTTGGCACGGCTGAGAGTCCCAAAGGAATTCGCTGTATCTCGTTTCAAAGGGGCAGAGTCGAGCTAATCGATAGACCCTGCATGGATCATGCCACGTTGCGTGCAAATCCCGGGCAATCCCATAATTATGAAACAGCTCATTTTTAAGTAAAAAAAAAAAAAAAAAAATCGTCAAAAGCTCTTCGATATTCACCTATAAACAATAACGAGCTTTCGATCGCAAAAGCCAGAAATCTAGCTGTAATAAAGTATAATATAAAAGCGAGGATCGCAAACGTACGGTTATAACCAGGTATAGTATATAGATTCGTGTTTCATTATCATGCATATTCGAGGAATTTTTTGTAGTCGACAGGTCGGACATAAATGGGATTTGCAATTCCTGACGCTTTGGGAAAATGTATGCCAGTACAGGGTCGTAAATTAAGCGTGATATGTTGGGAGGTGCGAGGAGGAGAGGAATATAGCATCCGAACCGGATCGTATAGTAAGAGCGGTCATTTCTAGCGGAATAGATCCTCCTTCGGAGCGCGCGAATGACGAACAGTTCAAGCATTAACATATATATTGACACGAGGTTCGCAGAGCAATTTGCCGAGCCGGAAGCTGCAATATGCCAGGACAAATGACAGATATCACGTTCCTTCGGTTCGTTGGTAAACCTAGGGGGGGGGGGGGGATTCGAGGGGCTGATGGTCTAAAAATGCAGAATTATGGCGAGTCGAGGGTTTGCGCCAATTCGGAGCGTCTGGATGGGGTTAATAAAAGCCAAGCGGAAGTGATGGCGGTGAAAATTACTGACTAGCGCTCGGCAAAGTGTCTGGTCATTTTGTGCGTTCCCGAGGCTTTCCTATTTAGCCAGACTCTCGCCACGAAATGTTACGCGTCTCGCTATTACCTCAAATGGATGTTCGTATAGTCTTGCCTATATGCAGACTCTTTTCTTCCGCACCGTTCACTCGCTTCCGTCAAACTATAAATAATCGTTGATATACTGAATTAATTAAATAATAGCTGCTTGATTGGTGGCTTTGTTTAGGTCCAGTATATATACGGGGTTTAGCAAAATTCGTTGCAAAAATGGTGATGGAGAATCGTGGGATGATATAGAAATTCTGATCCCTTTAAAAATATATATACGCATGCGATTATCGAGATACACCCTTTATAAAAATAATGAGTGATTTTTTATGCGACCCGACCAATGAACGCCGCAGATGCACGTTCGTTTATTAACGTCAATTTGGTATCGCTATTAAAAGCCTCTTTTAATGCTAACAGCTATTTTTTTTTATGTTCAGAATTTGTAGCAATAAATAGACAAAAAAACCGATATTTATGGAACGCGAACAGCTGTTTTCCCTCGAGACCTACCTTCTTTTTCGGAAATACGATTATTTGATTATTTCAGCGTTTAGTGCAAGCATATAGTGTATCGAAGTTTAAAAACGTGAAATATTGAAAATGATGGAAGTTTTTGATCGGAATTCACGTACCCTTTGTGGAACGCCCATCCTCGTACGACTGTGCCTTGGGGAACCTTGGGTCTGTCCTTGTTTCTCCTTCCTGTGAGTTTTTAGTCCTCTCAGTAGCCTCGAAAACGTGGTCTTCTTCTTACTCGTATTCTGTCCTTGTTCTGTGGAATATTTAATTAATTTCTCCATGAAATTAGTGGCTCTAGAAAAACATTAGCATAAAAGAGTATTTTATGAAGACTCATTTTGCGAGATTAGTAAAAACTTTCATAAATACTTCATTTCAAGATGAATTAAATCGAAAAGTAGTATTTGTTCATGGTTAATTGTTCGAGGACTCTCAGAAGCTTAATGCAGGCTACAATTCTTGGTGGATCGAAGTCACTGAACACATTGGCGTGCACGAGAATTTAATTACAATCGTGGTTTGGGACAAGGTAGTGAATATCGATGGCACACCTCGCACATTGGTTTACAAAGCCCGATGAATCGAACCAGGTGTACACGAGGTATTGTATCACAATGCTGTCTTACAATAATCCTTATTAACCGAGGATTTCCGCTGATAGCGATTTGGAGAGGGCGCTCTCCCGAAATCCAAATTTTCGGCCTTGCCAGAATTACCGGACTCTCAAATAATTGAATAAATCGAGGCTGGGCCATTAACGCATTATATTCAGGCATACGCGTTAGTGGACCCCCGTCCTTTCATACATGCCTATATTGTATTACTGTCCACACATCCGTTTATTAAGCCTGACATCAACAGTAGCTGTACTCAATTATTCATCTTTACTCAATACCTATATATATATATATATATATATATATATTTGCAGAAATCAAATAGTAATACTGAATATAATTAACACTGCAAAATGGCATTGGTCAGTAAAATTGTTATTTTTTTGTCAATCAAATAACTGGAAGAAGTTTTTCATTTTGACGCAAAGAAATTAGTACTGTTAAAAATATTGTTCGCCGGTTCAAATCCATTGGAGAAATCAACGTATAATGAAGCGATGAAAGGATTATGGGAACAGAGTGAAAGGATGAATGGCGAGTCGCTATAGGTTGATACGTTTCGAGTCCATCGTAAAGCAATAATTAACAACTGGCAATAACGATTCTAGGCGAAAAGCTTCGTTAGAACAATGTAACGTGTTAATTAGCGAGGGTATTATGCATGCGCGCATTTACCTAGGAAATTATTTGGGTTTTCGCGTCGTGCCTAAATTAACACTGCCGCGTAATTATTATGGAGCGAGTTTTGCGCGACGTGCAGCCATAACGACAAGTCAGCCTGTTTACGTAGAAACTGGCTAAGTGATAAGCATTAAACGAGACTTTAATTTACTTAAATTGCGAATTCGTGGCTTGATCATTACAACAAATGCCTCTCAAACGACCGTGAATAAAAATTATAATTAAAAACATTCGTGGGGAAGTTTTAAAAACATTCCTACGATTCTACCTACATTTTTATCCGGAGCAAAGTTACACCAGCGTGGAAGGGATGCGTCGATAAGTTTTTTCGTGGGAGATATTGAGGAAAAACGTCGTAGATCGTGTATGCTAATGGAAGAATTGCGAAAACATTGAATCGCATCTGTGGAAGAGTTAGGGTTAGTGTTTTGGATGGAACGGAGAACAAGAGCGAGCATGGCATATGCGTGTCTCTGAAAGCTCGCAGTCACTATTATTCCATGGAGGACCGTGCGTATTTTACCGCGGGCACAGGCGGAAGCTGCTAGAGCGATACGGGCAAAGAATACAGGAGACTCCGGGGACCACGAGCTGGTATGTCGTCCCGTAATATTGGAAATATATTGCCAAGGCCTTAACCACAAGTCATGTTCAATCGAATGAATCGCATGGAATAAAAATAAACTTGCCTACCCCGGAGATGGAGGGTCCAATGGAGTAAAGGAACGTCTGTGCGAATGTGACTAGCAAGGCTGATACAGGAAAAGGAAGTGCAAAGATGAAAAACAAGAAAAAAGCGAGGACAAGAAAGTAGCTGAAAAATACGGAATATTTGGAATGGGTGCGATCCTATATGATCGTATAGTGTAAAGAGGGGAATAAGGAGACGAGTATAATTGTGGACGTTGAGACGAATGCAAATTTTGTATTCGAGTGACGTTTGAATTTGCGCGTGAAGAGTGGCTCGTCTAGAAACGTCCAGTTTTTCTTGGTTAAGGGTGGGGGGAGAGGGTTGTATTTTCATATATATTTGCATGGTTCCTTCGAACCCTTCAAGATTTCCAGGTTTTATATCTTCTTCGTATCCTTCGCGCGTACTCCAGCCAAATTCCTACACGAATTTCTCGGAAGCAGCTCCGTAGGTACATTTACAAGTAGCCATGTAAGAGATGCTGGAGCAGCGTTTGAGTCTAGAAATAATGTAGTTCTTAAAAAGTCGAGCACGCGTCTCGGCGAGCTCCTCCGCGCGATATAAAATAATACAGGAAAAGCAGAGAGGATTTTTCAGCAAGAGCTGCGCGGAGCAGCTATATAGCGTAGGAAATACGTTGGAGGAGAATATGAGACTTATTGCTGAGGAAATTGTGTTGTCTGGCTGCATGACGAAACGTACGAAATTAAGGCGTAACTCGTCGGGTGTGATTAATAAGCCGGAATGTTGATATTAATGAAATGATTTTTCTCCGGACTCACCGAGACGGAAGCTGTTCAAATTGGCAGGGGTGCGCCAGACAAACGACGAAACGGTGGAAACGTGACAGATACTGAAATGCCGGTAAGTGATCATCCGCGGGACGGAGGAAACATCAATCTTTTCGTACTGTCAGACTTCCTTCTTGTGAAAGTTAGTCAGGAAGGTAACGGGTGATACGCCATGCGAAAAATTGAGACGAGCTGGGTAGACCCTGCTGCCTCGATCCACACTATATATATATATATATATATGTATATGTATAGGTATCGAGGAATTTTGGCTATCGTAACTATATCATGGAGACACTCGAGTTCTCTTTCTCCCTTTCTTACTGCTCTTCAAATTTATCTCCACTTCTTGCCACTTTACCCCTTTTGTCCCTTTCCCACTTATCGTATAGCAAATTCCTACTTTTGCCTAATATTTTACCGACTCGCTGTTACATTCCATTCCATTCCAGGCATTAAATTTTTTCCAATTTCCTTGGCTCTCCTGGGCGAGTATTTTCAGGGTGAAAGCCACACGAATAGGCAAGGTAAAAAGGAGTATTTGGCGCGGGAAACGGTAGAAGGGAAGGTGAAAGGAATAGCAGAGTAGAAGAAGAAGAAGAAGAAAAAGGGAGCTTGAGGAGAGCAGAGCTGCAGTGAGACAAATACGGCGCTAGGCTTGATTATGTTACAGCCGGTTGCATCTCTGACACCCTCACTCGACTTTCGCCCTTTTCGCGTCCCCGACCTACCCCTCCAAACCCCTTACTTTTCCCTGTAGTGCACTCGAGCTGCAACTACACACGCGCCTCGAGCAGCTGATGCATCGCGCTACCGTGGACACGAAAAATTATCCAATTTACCAATCCTGCCTTGCTTCCTCCACGAACACGCATTCCCCTCTCCCTCCTTGTCCTTCCCCACGAATGAAACTTCGAAGATTCTTGCAATTTCATCGTCTCGGTCCATAAGAAATGACGCCAACTACCAATTTCGCTAGCGTAAAATATTCAAGATACCCATTTCAAAACTCGACGACTAAAATAATGAAAACTAAGGAGCGTTGCTGTTCCTTATTCCATGGTGTGGATCATATAAAAAAGCCTGTAAATTATTCACCGAACCACACGAAGAAGAGATAAGACTCGTTAAACCGAATGCGTTTGTGCGTTATTATTTTCATTACGAACGAGTGCAAATAATCAAGGGTGATTGAAGATTCATCGTGACGAATTTTTGAACATCGAGTAGCTAATCGAGTACACGATATCAGGGATAAATACACGAATGCATATTCATAAGTTTGCATTGGAACATGAGTAACGCTGCGTATGGAGTTTTTTTTAATTAGTATATAGTGGTTCCACATGTATACCTTTCGCCTCAATCTTAAACGCAATCACAATTCTCCAGCCTATTATTCAAGCGGTTATCAAAAGCAGCTCAAGGCAATGTTTACCGGACATAGGAACATTAATTACGAGATTAAGAGGCGACTGTAAACATAATTAAACACGAGCTTTGATGGATATCTCGGTGGTATAATTGAAATCGACCTTTAATCGAAATAAAATGATTCACCACGGTGGAATCTCTTTAATTTCGAGAGGAGAGGTTCTCAAGATATTTTTATTGCAGTAACCGAGAGGGTTTGCGCAGAAGCTAATTTCCTCTTTCAATTATGGCCGCATCGAGAATGGTAAACATCGCTATGAACAATATTTTGCAACGCGTCCTTGGCTATATCTAATTATAAGGCAAATGAGCGCGCGCCGATCAACCGGAAATTGAAATGTATCGCGTTCCAAGCTCCAATTAATGGTCAGCCAGCCTGGAGTAATGAGTTTTTGCAAAGGCCAACTTAATTTTGGCCACGGTCCGCTAATTAGTTCATGAGCGCCGGGCAAAAATGGGAAGTGGGTATACTTACTCGACAAATTCAATTGGCTCCCCGCGAAGGTGGCTTGATTATAACTGGACCACTTGGGAAAAAGGAGCGGACAATGATATTTCCTTGGTTTTCAACTCCCAGCACGTCTCTTGGTAAATTACGAGTAGGGGGCGAAGTTTACTTCCAGCCCCTTCCCGTCTTCCAACCCTATACATCCAACCTCGTAGCACCCTATACACTCGATTTTCCGCGCACTGCCTCAACGCGAGAAGAATTTCTCCGAGGTGCCACTGAAAACGCGTTATTAAACCCTGCGATTCCCCCGTTTTCTCACCATCAACCCTGCAACTCTCGACCCCTATCTCCCTTTCCCCCAATTCTTCCTCTTCCTGCTATTGCATATATACCTTTATCTATACATTTCTACTCTCATCATTGCTCCTTCCTTCTGTACACACAGTTTGCCCAGCATTGCTTCGAAAGCTTATTCCACTTTTACTCTTCGGTAAAACCGCGGACTTTCGCTTTTCTCCATCACACCCCCTTATCCCACACTGGTTGTGTGTGTGAAAATCTTTAATTCTAGATAATTATTTATCTATAGGTCATTTAACAGCAGTTATATTTCTTCAACCTTATCTTATACGTATATTGGATCTTCCAGCGAAAAATGCCGATAATTAATGGTGTTTTCTTCTTGGGGAAGCTGTACGATTACCCTCGACGATGTGTGCGTCGAAAGAGGTTTCAGTTGTGCTCTTGGTGAACTGTTCTGAAACAATGAGGTAGGGTAAGGTCTAGGGTTGGTAAGCAGGGGAGGAAGGAAAGTTGTCGTTGGTAAACGAAGTTACGTTCCTCGGAGAGTGGCAAGCGGAAGTGGAAAGCGCGAGCAGGTCAAGAGGGACCTTACGTATTCCGCAAACTCAGACTTCCACGACCGAGTTATGGCTGGCAAAAATCGGAAGCTCCTTCGTGAGAAGTGGTTCGAAGGCGGTCCGCGTGTGACGCGCATAATAAAAACCTGTCGAGCTCTTCAAGTGGGTAATATGTCTGCTCTAAGAAGCTTGAGTACCCCACTCGATTTTGAACGAACCACGAGAGTTACTCTGGATGGCCGGCCGAAAATATCATCCCAAAAGTTTTTCCCGTACCTCGTCAGAAACACTCTTGAAAATTTACTTCCGACGTTAAAAAACTTTCGTAAAAATACCTCGCCAATAATACTCTCCCCTGTGTACCATCAATTTCAATAGAAAATCTTATTTCTCATTTTGTCAGGTTTTTCTAAAACTTTTGTAATTGTGATAAATGTACTTAATAGGTGTGAAATGAGAGAGGGTGAAGGTTGCAGGGTGGACGGGGTGAAGGATGGAAGATGTAAGAATGAATCTAGGAAAATCCTTGACAAGGGTTTGCTTTGCAAATACCGACGCATAAACTTGTAACATTAAAACCCACTTTCTTCCTCCTTTGGTAACTCAAGCCATTCTCTTTATCAGTATAATGTCGTTTATCGTCCCTTCTAGCCATTCTCCCCAACAATTTTCTTTATTTCAGTCCCTTCTATTTTCTTCTTCCCATCGTCTCTCGCAAATTTCATTCCACGCGATAACCAATCATCAACGGAGAAATTAAATTTGGCACAACACAAATTCCAATTCAATACTGCATACTTGTCATTTTCCTTGGCAATTTGCTGAAACTTATTTTCACCTCTCGCATCGTTACACCCGAAAACAAAAGTGGCACAAAGACTGGGGAAAACAATGGTGATTAAAACCAGAGAGTTAAATATAAATCGATTCTTCCACAGCAGAGATTACAGAGAGCAAGAAAAGGGGTTAATTTGCAAAGAGCATATTGGCTCAACGAGTAATAAAATTAATTCTATTCAACGAGAACGAGGCAGTCCTTAATTTTCAGCCAACCAAGAGCTATCACATCGTTTTCGAGTCACAATGGCCCATAATTGATAAATAATTATTCCCGCGTACCTCAGCCTCGTTAAATAACAAATTAACGACACCATGCGTTGTTGTACAACTTTCCAGCAGGAATGAGTCCAATTAGAGTGGAGTGAAGTGTGTAGAGGGATTTGTGGATGATGATGGCTGAGGTGAGAAGAAGTTGGGTGACATCAAAGGGAGTGGGGGAGGGGGAGAAGTCATTAAAAAGGCTTGATCGTAAGTGACTATCGGTTCGGCAGTTTTTTCAGCGAAGCTTCGACACGTGACATCGCACTAAGGTGCCAATAGGCTCTTCGGGCCGTGAACAAGTGGTAGTTGGGCCTGGTCCTCCGGGGCGACTATTCCGAGCTCCGAGCTGAAAAGGAGCGGTGCGTGTATACACACGTATCGTGAGACCACGTGGCGTCTCCATGGCAACCGAAGCGCGTGGCGCGTCCGCAAAAGCGAAGGCGTGACAAATAGGGAAGAATAGACAATGACGATGCTCCACTAGTCCTCTCGAGGTGCCCTTGCCAGAGTGAGATCGCTCGCACAACATTCCCTCTTCCCCTACTCGATCATCCTACAGCACACCTTGGAACTGATCCAATTCCAACTAACCTCCCTCTCAGCCTAACGTGTCGTATTTCCATCCAATCCCAGCACAATCCTACCTCACTCTCTCTCTCTCTCTCTCTCTCTCTCTCTCCTTCCTATTTTAACTATTTCAAATTATCCCAGAATTAGCCGGGATCCCAAATTTTCACCAATTTGCCTGTTAAACGATGATATACTAAAATTATTCTCAATTTTCTCGTAAATCTTCGTGGAAATCCCATGGAATTCATTCTTGTAAAGGGTAGGATTTTTTGCGAATGGAGGAAGATAATGGAGGGAAAATGTCCTTGCTTTGTAGTTGCATTAAGCTGGATGGAAAGAAATGGGAAAATGACGGGACAGCGTTCACGCTTCGAGTAACCAGCCTGGAATACGAATAAAACGATATGCGTGTCGAATAAAACCAAGTATTCTTTTGAACGTCACGTCCTTCCTGCGCGAAATCTGCCAATAAAATATATCACGCGAATCTTACGAAAGAAATTCGCCGAAGCACAATGTGTAGCACAGAGACGTATGGCGATGGTATTTTTTCTACGCCTACCAATTCGTTTAAAAATAAATAACGAATTAAAAAACTTTGCTTTACGCACAGCGCGAGTATAGAAAACTTGATGATTCATTAAATTCGCGAAGAAAGCATTTTTCTCTTCAATGGCAATCGGACAGTCACCGGACTCATGAATATTCTCGGCGATTGTTTAACAAATTATCGCCCGTCAGTTTTACAGAGGCGAAAAGCAGCAAGTGCATGGACAGGGGCCATGGGTGTCGTTGAAACGCGTTTCCCGAGTGACTGGGTGATCGTGATACGGCGATGGCTAGGGGATATTCCATACATGCAAAACAGTAGCAATTAAGGTTGGGCTATTTGCATAAAGGTATTGTTTAATGACGCTGGATGAGCAGGCAGCCAAAGTGAACGGGCTCCGCAGAGTGGGAGGTGAGAGATGAAATTCCAGATGGGAGAGAAACGAGAATGATGAGCCCGCTATAATTCGATTGCATTCCGAAACCCTCGTGCCTTCGATGACAGCTATAACGTTCATTGCAAAACCAGACAGCATCGCTCAAAAAACCATTAGTGTCTTCGAGTGATCTTCGCGAGCTTCGAGAATACACAAACTAATTTCTGTATAGGAGCTCTAATCGTTGTAGAAACACGAAGGGTCATCGAGGGTTTCTTGCAGAAATCTCATGGTGACTTTTATGCTGATTATATTCGAGCAATGATTCAGTGATTACTCAACGAAATAGCGAGACTCGATTAGCTTCGATGAAGAAACAAACTCGAGTTTTGTTTTCTCACTGCAAAAGTTAGATTACGTGTGTGTTATTATTGGTATGCTCGTGTTTGTGTAGCAGATAAGGAAATTTATTGAGGCAATATGTAGCTCGATTGACGTTCCTCTTGAACGTTCACCGTTGACCCGTTCGGATTAAAGCGTGCATTTATTTTTGCCATATCTGGCATCGAAAAGAGATTTATGTCAGACCGACACAGGCCTCCTTGTGCTATTCGAAATTGAGATGTTTTAGTGGAAGTGTCCAACCGTCCATTCGTGGTTCGATAACGAGCAGCGACTGCACAGAACGATAGTCTTTGTGTCTCTGGCAAAAAAGTGCAGAAAAGATAAGCGTAATCGAAAAATAAACACATGGACGAATATCCTTGTATCGTTGCGAGTATCGGAACACTGTGCTTCTATTTATTTCCCTCACGAAGCATTTATTTTTTCTTGGTCAAAGGAAACTGAACATTTTTTAATTTTCCTTAATTCTCTAAGGGATTGAATGCACGCTCGAGCGAAAAGTGCACGTGTACTCAGATTATAAGAGAATTCTGTCGGGCACGCTTTGAAATATGCAACTGCGTTCTCTGAGATAAATAAACTGACTGTTTACACTTGCAAGAAGAACCTGTGTCGGACACAGTGCAATGTAACATTTCAAACGCGTTGGAACCTGCTTTCAGAATTATTTTTTTCAGCTACCATATATATATGTAGGAGGCAACTTCGCGTTACGTGACTTTTAATTTTTAATCAACGGTAAATAATAGATGAAATTTTCAGTGAATTTCAGACCTATTGAACACAATCTGGCTATTTTTTAATAAAGTTCTTTGAGGAGCGTAATATGCTTTAGTATCTTAATACGCTGGGACTGGTCGATTTATAGCATAAAGCAAGCCGATAACGCTAAAAGCATATACTCGTATCTTTTTATTATCACCATTATTCGATTGATGTACCATTAATAAAGTTGATGCCATTTTATCGTCTTTATCGCATTAAGGGTCTCTTAATATACGAAGCTCAATCCCTTATTCGATAGGTGAAGTTGTCGAGTACTTTGGTGCCCAGTAGCGTTATAATAATCATATAATCTATAGGATATAGCTGATGTGTCAATATTTAATGATATTATTAGAAGACTTTAATGAATATCGCAACTTTTATTTATGGCAATGTTGTTAAATCTCAAAGCTTTGTGCCTGTCAGTTCTCATTTTGTCGTGAAAAAAAAAAAAAAGAATGGGTGTCATTAAATAAAATAGTGGAAATTTCTCAGGGAGAAATATTAATATTTATCGGAGGAAGTAAAATTGCGAGAGGAATATTGCTGCGCGATATAGAGACACGAAGGAAAAGCAGTCTGAGAAAGGCAATGGCGTTAAAAGCACAATAACCGAGCCGCAAGCGATTGCCCGTAGCAAATCTCGTTACTACAATTGTTGTACAGCTCTTGTCTCGTTTTTACCTGATGAAGCTCGGCTTGATTGCCGTTAGTGATTCAATCGCACGTCCCAATGCTCTGCTGCAAATCGGAAATTACGTAAAGTCGTCGAAATTTTTGTTGGAGAGAAAAATCACTTATATTTGCAAAGCAATCCTTTCGTCTGGATCATTACCGCGATGCAATTTGCGTTATTTTATTTCTCTCGTTCATTTGCACATTTCTAACGAGAGATTGAAGCGTCTGCAAAAATATTGGTCTACGATCGAGATGTTACATCGATCGTCCAAATGTTAAATGAATTTATATTTGTGTGTGTGTAGAGAGAGGGGATGTTGATAAAAATGAGAAGAATGGCGAACCCATGAAAAGACTATAGAGATTCCGTGAGAACAACACGAACAGTTAAATGGTGTGCTCAATCACGAGGTATTTGAGCAGCTGGACAGGGGTCATCTGTTAAACTTTGTGCTGAGAGGCTCGTAGTACGAGGAGCAAACATACGATAATCGACTCTGAGTACTGACACGACTGCCATAGTAAGCACAACGTGACGATAGCGAAATGCACTTGCATCACCTATAAGAGCATCATCCCGCTTGGTTTTCGGTCTAGACAAATAACGCCATTATATACCGAAGGTACCTAAATGTCTTGGTATATAGCTGATGGTGACTCGAATATTCCCTTCAATATCAATAAATTTCCCTGGGCCCATTAGCGTCCCTCTATTGCCCGCAATTCAGAGTGACATTTCATTAATCTAGCGAATTGTCCATCATCGTCTATATAAATATAGTTAAAAGGAACGTTGATTAATCAACTTTTGCAAGATCCTTTTGTACACGCGCTTAACTGTTTTCCTTAAAGAAGACCCAGCGTTAATATCCCATAAGCCAGTTTACACTTTATACAGTCTATTACGAAGGTGCTATAACTTTAATATGGCAGTGTAGTTATGACCAGACCGTGACGACGGGAAAATGTACTCTGTCGTATAAGCTATTATAAGTAGATGACCCTGTTAGTGGGATTTTAGTCTAGACAAACAGTCGCGAACCACTCGGTTTAACCGAGTCCACGACTCGAATCTACAAATTATGGTTTCTCAGAGATATAATTCGTCACATTTCTCTATAGCTTCGCTCAAAAGTATCAAAGCTACATAAAAATTTAGCAAAAAGAGGCAAAATGAGTATGAGTGTGTGAGAGAGAGAGAGAGAGAGAGAGAGAGAGATGTGAATTATCCCAGAGAGGAATTCGCAATTGTGTTATCCGAGAATGGAGGAAGGTTATGCGAAACTCGACATGCGACAAGTCGTCGAATCAGTCTAAGGGTACAGGGACGGAGCAATTAGAATTCGTAGAGGAATGGCGGAGCTTAGGTAGAGGAATCGAGCGAAATGCAATTGCGCGTAGGAATAAGCACACAGCATCTCCCTAGTTGGATTCCAGTTCAAACAAACAGGCATTCTCCCTGGCTGACAGTGGCACTGCTGGAGCAACCGGGCCAAGTGTGTTTGCGCATACCGAGCCACTGTATGCGACAACTGCTAAGTGCTGCTGCGGATCTAGCAATCGACGCCTCTTACACGAAATTACTGTTAAACGCGCGCGCCATCCCTGCAGCCCGCTCTTTCCCAACAACCTTCTCACCCTAAACTGATTAGTGGATGATTCACGAGAAGATTATCCTACTTCAAAGCCACCCCCCCCCCCCCCGCCTACCACTCAAACTTTCCATTTAATACATTTTTTATGTAAACGCTTTACTTTCTATGAAACGTAACACCCTCACCTTCGCCCTTTCCTTATTTACTTTGATTCCACTTCTCCATCGATCCTGTTAATCTCTCGCTCCGAGCAAATCCACTCTCAAAGTACTTTTGGCAAAGTCTATACTGCATCGTAGGGCGCTGGCTCTTTCAGTATCATTACTAAACGGATTAACTTGTTTTTATCACTCTAACTCTCCACTCGCTGTTTTCTGCAGCTAATTCCAATTGCTATATAATTCTTTTAAAGTCGATATCTCGCTGCAGGATCGTGCAAAGATATCAGCTCCAGTGGCCTTTTTATTTTGCCAATCGTCTGGAATGGTAAGTCGAGCGAACGCTTGCTGTCCATTTCGCTGGAAGGAGGATTCCGAGAGGAACACACTTGTCAAGGTAATAGCTCGAGGAAGAACAAGTTCTTGAAGAGAGGCTTCTGGTGTGGCCGGCAGTCTATAGGACCATCCAGGACCAAGTGGGTTAGGGTCGTTCGAGTGCCAAAAATGCTACTAGTAGCCTTGCTACCACTTTTTATGGAAAACCTACCATGAGAAGGAGGGGGGGGGGGGGGAGGAGGAGGAGGGGGTAGAGAAGCAGTGCACCAGTCAAAGATACATACTTTCGCGAAAGGAGCTATCCCGATCTCAATTACGCATTCATAGTTGGCAGTACATGGGGTGCGGAGAGAAGTAGGCACAAAAGTACAGCCTCGAGTCAATAGAAATGAAATATCAACGCCACCCTCGGCGATCCTCTCGATTCTCCGTTCCAACGCACGGACCAGACCGTCTTTCCAATATGGGATCCAAAGTGTTTTTCGATATCTTGAAAAATTCCAGCTCTGCTTCACGAAACTCCCAACTTGATTTTATTTAGCCGTACTCAAGCTGCGTCTATCCTCCTTTAAACCCCACACTTATACCCAATATCGTCTGGTGTCCAATCGAACGTTGATTCGATCGGTTCGATGATTAATATTTTACCCAATTATATATATATATATATATATATATATTATTTTTATTTTTCTCTCACTACTACACCTCTAGTCCTTAATTCCGATGAAACTGTGTACCGTAGTCCATATCTCGTGTACTTTCCTCTGTGCCACCAGCCGATACATCTCTCTCGTTTCCACAATGCTACGTCATATAATACAATTCCTTTCACGACTAAACTGTCAATTAACCCGATAAGATTTCTATTCGAATCACTTGCAATTTCAATTTAGATTGAACGATATGTATATAAAGGATCGTATTACTCCGGACATCGATCATGTAAGTTTTATGAAATTTTCCAAGGTAGTACCTCGTGAAACAGAATATTTTAAGTTGTACAATAAAATGAATCGATCAATCATGAAGTTGACGTTAACCAGGTTGTTCCTTCAAGAATGTGCTTTTTACTGAAATCTCTTGACAACAGCTTTCTATTTATCATTAAATTTATTAAAAAGGGTCTATAAAAAAATTGTTGCAGCATTTAATATCTATGAAGAGCGATGAGATGCTCGGTTTTGCCAAGAGATCATCAGAGGACCCTCGAGTTTGTCTCGAGTCTTAAATCTTAAGTGACAAATGAAACTAGAAAGTCCATACAACAGTTGGACAACTTACCATTAGGTGGGAACTCGTAGAAGAAGGCGCATCTCGGGCTCAGACAACTGGAACAGAGGGAAAATTACGGTTAAAATATGCTAACAATTAAAGCGACTGAATGGCTAACTCGGAACGCTCGGCGGAACACAGTTTCGTTTTTCAGAACTGTGCAAAATTGTCTGTTCGCTCCCCCTCTTTTCGCCACCACCACTACTAACCAGACGGATGTAAAACGTAATGGAGCAACACGAGTTTTACCGCAAGCTGTCCTTACAATTTCCCGTCGTCCAGATTACATTCTGGCCCCGTTCCGGCAAAAGCGCCTCGCTCCACCGAGACACCCAAACAACGCATTTACCCAAATTTAATACAAAATCATAAAACTTCCATCGCTGTACCCCGCGTGCCTATAATTTATTTCCTACACAAATTTTCATTTTACGAGAAACGTCTTCGAAACGTTTGATTTCATTTCAGGATTTTATATATATAGTAAAGAGAAAAACTTTTGAAAAAAAAAAATGCTTACAGTTGCAGGAAAGTTGCACAACTAATTTATAGTAAACCAATTTACTTTGAACCGAATTACTATGCCCGTATATCGTTTTTTCAAATAGGAATTTGGGAAACATTGAGTTTGCTGGCCTTTTTCAATCTCGCAGTTTACGTGCATGAGAACGCATTTTGGTAGGCATCGATCGAGCAAAGTTTTTCGCCGTCCTTTTGAAACGAGCGTGCGAATCATGCGCGAAACGCGACATCAAAGTGGTTTACGAAACTTGATGGTATTTAATTGAGCAGCAATTACCAGCACGACTACCCCGCTGCTTCCAACTATGCGGGTGTAACCACTATACCTATAACGTTCACTAGGCGCTCAATCGTGTGCATATACGTGCGAATATTGCATACCGGTCGAAAAACTCAGTCTCTCTCTGCAAAAGTAAAAATTACTCGCCCAAGGGTACGTATATATATATATATATATATATATATATATATAGAGCTAATTTACCAGATATCAACCAACCACAATTGTTTCCCGCTACTTAACTATTAATATCCACAATGTGAAATTTTCCTCTGTTAAATACGAAAATATTGAACGATTTAACAAAACGTGCATAATCCATCGATAATATTTTGCCAGTCACATTGTTATTTCAATGAGGCAATTTCAGTCTGTTCTATTGTGTTCGTTTATCGCAAGTATTTCACCAACTATCCCAAGTATCCCAGAGACCGGAACTTGTACGATAGATCATGCTGGTATGCATTTCCCAGTCATTTCCGGTTAACGCAAGGGCTAAGAGCGCGAACCGAGTCGTCTTATTGGCTGATCCGAGGGTCGAGGATTTCTATTGATCGATTTAAAACAAACTATTCGAGTCACTGACGAATATCTGAAATTTATAACTATATATAGAAGTGTGTAAGATATATAGAAAAACGAGTGTAATTTTTTTTGTTTGAAAATATTTTACGTCATTGAAGCGAGTAATTTGTGATTAGTAGAATAAACAATTATTGATTTTGTTGGACTTGTAGAGCTAGTAGTAAAGGTCAATGATGTTTGAATCTACTAGTATCAGGAAATCAGTAACAGATAATAACTCAGTTTAACACAGATCGGACTGCAACGCTAAACGTAAGGGCTGAGACCTGCTCGAACCGAATCGTCTTATTGGCTGATCCAAGGTTCGGAAATTTCTATTAATCGATTTAAAACAAACTATCCGAGTTACCAACGGATAACTGAAGTTTATAACTATATATAGAGGTGTGTAAGATTTATAAAAGAACGAGTGTAATTTATTTTTCTTGAAAATATTTTACACCATTGAAGCGAGTGTTCCGTGTGATCAGTAGAATATAAAAAGATTGATTTGATTTGACGGGCGCTGTGTAGGACAAGTAGTAATGGTCAATGATGTTTGAATCTGTTAGTAGCAGGAAATCAGTAATAGATAATAACGTAGTCTGATACACATTGGACTGTAATGCTAACCGCATACTAATCCGCTCTTTGGCGATGGGCAAACGGAGTTGAAATGCGCTTGGCTATCGCTCGGCATCTTCTCTCCTCTCCAGTATAGCCTCTCTTGCTCCATCATCGATACCAAGAGACTATTGCTCGGAGTACCTCTTGTTTCAATGGATTCGTAATTGTTCCGCCAGCAATGCTCAACAAACGGTGTCCTTTGTTATGGCCCGAGTAATCCTCGACTCCAAGAATCGCAATGCCAAAGTCACATTTGTTAAACTCGCGTAAAATTCTACCTCTGCAAATTTCAACTACCAACGAAAATTCTGAAGACCTTTTTAACATGACCAAGAATTATACCGTAAAGCTCAACGCGGATAACGCTGAGCTTGGTCGTGTTCTCTAAAAAAATATTTAGACGTCCTGTTGCAAATTTATATTACTGCAAGTGCTTGTGATTCAACGAAACTAAAAATGAGTTTTCGCAAATGAACGTAAAATATAAAGTTAAAAATTAAATATATACCGAAAGTATGGCTGTAAAATTCTTTTCGTTGGAAAAAAGAGGCTTGTTTGTTCAATGCAAATATACTTTTCCAATTAAAAATGTGTGAATATTAATGCAGCAAAAATTTAGTCTAGGCTGCATATAAATATTGCTAATCCATTTAGCACGGTACTCGATCTTTCACTGCAGTTTGATTATTCAAGTCTGAGTTTAGATTCGCGCGTTATAAATCAAGTTACGATAGTGGAGCGCATAGCGAACTACGTGCATGTTTTTCTAGGCGATAACGCGTTTAAAACGAACGTTACCTACATCAGCATTAGTGATAAGGGGAGCAGCATTTTAGAATGGTAAAGAAACGGCACGTATTCGGTTTGTAACATTACTACAATTCCGGTATAATCACGCTCGGTGCATTCCTAATAATATATATATATATATATAATGAAAGAAAATAAAAGTCGTAGCCCTGTAATAATCGTCATTTCTCTACTTTCTTTTATTAGCATACGAAACTGTTCCATTTCTCCTCTGGTATGGAATAAATAATGTAGGTCAGATATTGGGAAAATGACAGAATAACTCTGCTGGATAGAATTACACGTTTATAGCGAGTGTATCGATGAGAAGAATAGATGTATATGAATGAGTGTAGCAAGAAGGGGGTGGTAATTCGTGGATAAAAAATTGTATAGGAAATTAATGATGCAACTGAAAATGGATGATACTCCGCATAGTGAAAATAATGTACATAATTAAATGGTCGCGTTATGCGAGTACACGTCTGAACTAGCGAAAGTTACAACGCGTTTATTAATAATTAGCGACGATGAGCCTTTGAATCGTTTATCGAGGAAATAATATGACAATCCGGGGCGCCTGGTGGACAGGCTGGGTAGGCGAAGCTGCTCGTTAAGCCGATCGGCCTATATTGCGTTCAGCGTCCAGTTAATTCTATTATAAATAATTTCCATGCCTCTCGCGTTGAAAGGACAGTTTCTGGATCTTTGGTCGATAACGCATCTCGTGCGCAATCATCAGTCATGCATTCTTTCGAGAATTAAATATATTTATATATATATATATCCAAGGACATTTATATTCACAGCTTTGTCCATGGAAAAATGGACAGTATAAACGATAATAAAATATTATAAAATGGAATAATTGCATTTGTGTGTGTGTGTGTTTTTTATGGAGAACGTACAGGGTGGTTAAAATTGCTGGTGGTTGTCGGATACGAGCAAATATTTTCCGTGCTCGAGTGCAACAATAGTGAAAGGCGAATTTAGTTGAAGAATGTGACTGGTATTGCATTATTGACTGTCAATAGGTAAATGCACCGCTGGACCAGTGACAAATGACCGAGCAGCATTCTCGCATGTGTATAGCTGTATATAATTAATGCGCGTGATACATTCGTCTATCGTCAGTGGCGATATTCATCTTCATGATAATGAATTTCGCAAGCATCGTCTATGTATTCAGGTTGGTGCTCCGATGTATCGTAGGCTGATGATGAATCCTTTCTTGTTCGATCATAAACCATCACGACTGGAGATAAATCAGCAAAGAATATTCTCTTCGTAATGAGCGATTCGTTCTTTCTTCAGGAAAACATCAGTTTGCCTCTTTGTATACGTTCAATCTATATTACAAATTGTTTGTTCTATTATTATGAATTATAACACACGTCTGAAAGTGGTTATAGATGTGTGCACGAAAACAGTTAGTGGTACCAGAGTTGTAATGAAAATCGTGTATATATGCATAATAACGATGCAGTTTTCTTTGTTTTCATTTTAGGATTCCCTCCTCGTATGCAGGTCCTTCTGCACCGGGCAACTCGCGAGTTGCAAGCACATTCGTCGCTTAATTAGCTATTAAATATTAAGCAGCCAGCAAGGGCAGAACACAGATGGTATTTCAGATCGGTTAGAGTAGTTAGCAATGGCTAATTAAGGATAATAAACCGACTGTGGACCATCTTCCACTGAACCGAGCATCCCAAACCCTGGAAGCTTTCTACGCTTCCACTAGGTATATACCTGCGACTCGTATCTCATCCAACTACCGACACTTTACTCCCGCAACACGAGCAGGTGCTACCCTCTAACTTTCTCAAATATAAACTCCCCCCCCCCCTCCCCTCCACCATTCTCTCGTGGCTTTTCGCCCGTTAGCACACGTCAACGAGGAAAATAATTCGGCCTAGAGTTTTGTTCGTTCGATAAATAAACTCGATGTACAGCGACTGATTGTTATCTTTATCAATGAATTTGTTTCTTCTTTTTAAACGTTTCAGATTGAGACGAGGTAGTCGTGCTGATGTACACACACACACACACACACACACACACACAGCTAGGAGATATTAAGAATATAAATAGTATAGTTAACACGACAATGCTCTTACCTTTGATACGTTTGTTGGTGTGCACCAGGAGTCATGACGGTGTTTTGCGTAGCTAGAGCGAGTTTTTGTTGGCGCTGTTGAAGCATTTGCCTGCTGAAGACTCCGTAGCCAAAGCCGTAAATTTCATCTTCCTCCTTGTCGCTGAGGCAACTCGATGGCTAAGACAAAATGCAAACAAACCATTCGTTTAATCATAGATTCTCGATAAATCGATTTTTACCTCTCGCAATTTTGTCCGCGGCAATGGGAGGAAAAAGACTCGAACCAAATTTACGCAAAGTTATTGAAGAAAGTAATAAAATAAGACTTTATATCGACATGGAGCTTGGAATTTTCTTTCGGATTTAATCAGCTAAGAAAATCTTCCAGTAAACGAATAAGTAAGTTGAAGAAGCGGGGGGTACGTTTTATTAATTTTCCGAATGGAAGCTCGATGGATCTTCGGTATTGTTGACCTTAATCCACAATCGATTAGTCCTGTGGATGATCTTCCCGGGGCCGAACAATAAGCGATTTAAGCAGGACCGATAAGGGTCTACACGACTAATCGCCTTAAACCACTTCTCCAAGTTGCTCTCCGAAGACTCCCGGATTTACAATTCAGGAAATTTGATCCTTAATAATCAGGCAAACCGAGCCTACGTGAGGCAGGAAATTGGAAGTGATTGGAAAGTTGGAAAATATAATATTCAAATGGAACTCGAGTTATCTCGACGAGCGTCTCGATTGGCACAAATCCGTAGGAGAATATTTGTATAATTATATTCATTGCCTCGTCGTTAAGCACGAGGAATTGTTTGAAAAGTGACTGATTAATGGTATCTTGAGCGAAAAACAGGAGAGAAGCCCCCCTCCCCTCTTTACCTCCTAAAGAGAAGACTGTCCGAGATGGAAGATTATCCAAGAGCTATATATATAGGCGATGGATATTAGGCAGGCCGACAAACGAAGGTAGCTACGTGGGTAGTTTGACGTAATTTGACGGTGACAGTGGGAAAGGTTTGCGAGCAGTGCAGGTGAGAGTTGGAGAGGTAGAATAGGTTGGGGGTGGGGGGGGGGGGGGGGGGAGAGAGATTTGCTCACCGAGTATTTTCCGGGCACGTAAATGGGCTGTGAATGACTGGTGGTAAGCTGAGTGTTGGGCATTCTGGGGGAAGCATTTGTTTCACGGCGGCGTAGCTCCTCCAGAGGCTCCAGGACATCTCCGTAATGCGTTTTGAAGAGGTCTGCATACCTTGAAGCCAGTCCCTCCAAGTAACCCCTCTCGCCTTCCTGAAACGAAAAAGGCAAAACGTCAGAGAGACTTCTCACGGCGTATTCCGCGCATGCAAACTGCCACTACAAGTGTTTCAACATAGTGTAAGTGTAAGCTTCCCTCATCGCCCTATGATGAATAATGCGTAAAGAGGTGCCACTGGATATTACCATATAAATGCACCTTGCTCGTCCAGCCATACGGTGATCCGAATTAACTTTTCCAACGGGAATGAAGAGGACGGCCGAGAAATTTCTGCTCCTTTATGGGACAAAGTGGACTTTCTTCCCTCGAGCAAAAAATTACCAGAACGGTTGCAGAATTGTTTATATACTAAATAAGCTATATAGAGGAATAGCGAGTTTAAAATCCAGCCTATGGGACTTGGTTAAAATTCATTTCAATAAGGATTTCCCACGACACGTGCCGAGCATTATTGGCAGTGGTGCATGAGTCGAGAGATATCGAGGTAATCATTATTTCGATGGGGTGTCGTAGAGGAGGGGGGGGGGGGGGGGGAGGGTGAGATTGCGTTAGTATGGAAAAGGAGTAAGACTGGAATCAAGGGTGGCAGAGAGCGGATGGAGGGTGGACAGATGGAGAAAGTTAAAATGAGAAGGAGAGAGAGAGAGAGAGAGAGAGAAAGGAGGAAGTACAGGTCGGTGTGTACGGAGAGGCACAGTAGCAGAGGCAACATTAATATTTCACGATTCCACTTCCGTTGCTTCTCGATTCGTTCGTGGTGCTCGCTGTAGTATTCGTGAAACGGCTGCGTCCTTTTCCTTTATGACTCCATGGGGAGGGCGTGGCGGTGGCGGTCGGGGGTGGTCGGGGGAGGGGGTCGGCGAGGGTGGTTTTGTCTGGCACGATTCGCCACCCATTTACACTTTAAGCGCCTCCATCCATCCGCGGCATCGCTACGGCCAGGCAAACGATATTTCGCGAATACCATGGATGTCCCGCGGATTTAAATCCCATTTGTAAATATTCCATCTCGCCTACTTGAGTGAATTACATCGGAATTATAGCCGAGATAGATGTGTCTCCCTGCATTTCTTGCACCCCTTGCAAAAAGCACCCCTCTGCTATATCATTGGTTATTATAAGCTCTTTGATAAATCGTAACAGTATCGAGAAACTTTATTGCCTGTACGCGTTTTCGGGAAAGGATTCCGATAGTAAAAGGGTAGGTACACACCTCTCTCCAATGGAATGGAATCATCGATTACCCGTGTGTTCGTTGTTAAACGTCAAGATTCTCATTACGATTTAATCTATTCTTACGACAGATAAATGAGCTATGGTAAAACTAGTTATCTCTCTCTCTCTCTCTCTCTCTCTTGCACTTCCATTGTCGATAATCCCGCAGCATTAATTAGAGCTCCGATCCCATCCCCTTTAATACACGAAGAGACCCTGTCTCTGACCTTTCTCCTTTTCTCAAAAGTCTCAATGGTCAAACCAAAAGTTTTGGCCCCGCGAAAGTGGATTTTACGAGGGACGCGACTCTCCGGAGCTTACAGCGTCACAAATTAAAATTTCATCCATGAACGAATAATCGAGGAGTGATTAAAGCTTTCGATTTATCGAGCTTACCGGGCTAACGACTGCAGCGCGAAAACCTGTCTATCCACCGGAAACCTGTTCCTTTTCTGTTTAATATTAATGCAGCGCCGCGGGACTCGCGCAACTTTTGACGCATCCGGACTTTTCCCAGGATCCTCCACCAAGAATATCGCTATTATTTTAGCCGAGGACCTTCGTCCCATCCTTCGTTTATCGACAAAACTCTGATTGTAGCCATTCGGAGGTTATTCATTGTAAATTCAAAACTGCGCGATGAAACTTTCTTCCCAACTGTTTCTGATATTAATTAAACAGTTAATCAAAGTTGTGTTTGTACAGGAGAGTCTCCTCCTCGTGCCAATCATAAGTATTCCGTTGAATACTAATTTGTTTAAACAATAAGTCTCGCTGTGGCATTATTGAAAGCTTTGCATTTTCCTCCTTTATCAAATAATTAATAGTGGTTAACTAGAAAATCAAAAGTTCCCTATATACACACACACAGCTAGTTCCCTCTCGTATCTATCTGTAAGCGTTTGAGCTATTAAGCGACTAGTACAATTTCCTGGAAAATAATTTCCCTTGCCAGACTCTGAGACGGTGGAGGCTTTGGAAAAACGAGCATCGGAGAGAGGAAAAAGAAGAATGGAAAAGTGCAGAGAAGCTCAGCCAAATTCAACCACGAAACTTCCTGATTTCTGTCTTTATAAACTTTTGCCTTTTTATTGGTTCTTGTTCCTCACGATCACGATGGCCCGTCACTGGCACACCCATCGCCTGTCGATCCACTTTTCAAAGTTTAATAAAAAAAAAAAAAAACAAAAAACAACTTGCCCCATCACTTAAACTCGTATATACCATTGCAAATAAAATGACGGAAAACAATTTTCGAGAAGCGTGCAAATATAAACATTGATATAATATTCGTAAATCTAAAATTATTCGCAAATTCGCTTCGTTTTCCATAATTTTGCGTGGCCGGTTGCATATTCGCACCACTAAACGAGAAATTGCAGCGTTACATATTACTAGTCCACGTAATTGCGTTTACTATCGATTATTGATCAATGCAATCGTTTTGTATCCATTATAATATTACAAATGCAGATAATTTGCAAAGAAGCATACATGTAGCGTCGCGAAAAAATAAATATAAAAAAAAATATATAATATAAATTCACTCATAACGGACTACTTGAAGCGGACTTTTGGTGTTTCGTCGGAAAAAAAAAACCAGAAGAAACGTATAAAGACTCGCACGAACAATCATCGATTGTCAGGGGTAGATGGATTTATCGTCGGTCTTTGTTTGGCAGAGCCAAAAATTCGCGCGAGGCAGAGGTAGGCGTTTCGCAATAATTGGTCTGGCCGGCTTGCACTCTCTTCCTTCGCACAGGAGACGGGATTATTTTCGGCTGGGCCCTTCAACGGGCGTTGCACCCACCAGTAATGAAGGCTTCAACCCCACCGTATTCATTCTTCTACCCTCATTATTTACATATACTTCATTTCCTCGTCATCCCCACTCCAGATCCGTTTGCCATGACCAAAAAGTAATTCCTCAATGGCAGCAGCCACCCTGCGGAAAATCTGCCTTGGCTTTCCCTTAATTACCTTTTCCTTTCTTTTCATTCTCTCTTATTCAGGATCAATCGTCCGGTGTGTGGCAAGAACCCCCCCCCCCCCCCGTCTGACCATTACGGAAACCACGAAACTTCTTTGCCATCCTCGCTCCCTGAGAATTTAACGAACGTAGCCTCTGCCACTCTCTTATTTTCTACACTCTAACGCAAGGAACTTCATCGTGAAGGTTATATCGCACTGCGTTAAGACCATGAAGATTATTAAAATTTCATGCATTAAATACACGAAGAGGTGGAGAGAAGAGTGTTGGGTATTCGAAGAGGATGCTCGAGATTTTTGAAGCGATAATATGATAATCCTCCATGATTCGGGCTATCAGGCTTGGGATTAAGAGGATTCCGGTGAAACTTTGAAGAGGAAGTTGTATTACGTTGGTATTTGCGTGGAACAGGCCGAGGATCGAAGGCTGCGCGAAGAGGGTGATTGTGGCGAGGGGCACAAGGTGGAAAGTAATGTTTAGCGAAAGAGGGGCGAGAAGAGGATTGTTGGATCGTTCCTGGACAAAGATTGAAAAGCACGCTGTGAGGTGCAGCGGACTGTTCAGCCAGAGAAAAACTAACGTATATAAGCATCCGTTTCGGAGCTTGCGAGGCTTTCCTCTGAATTTCGGCAGGTCTGGAAACAGTCGTATCGTCGTCGCCTTAATCCGTCGTCTCCTCATCAATCTTCTTGTTTTCATTTAGCCTTCGAAAAGATCGAGAGGGAAAAGAAGAAATAGAAGTATGGAATGATTCCTCACAACCTTTTTTCCAGGACAAACTCCAAAACCTCGCTTGGCCGTCTATTCTTCCAAATGCTTATACCAGACCAATGAATGTTTATTCAACGCCATCACTCTTGGCCATGGCAAACGATTTATCATACAATCTTGGAGTTTCAGCGCGTTATCACCCCCTCGCAGCTGCTATTCAAATAAATCATACGCAAATTCTTGATCTTTTATTGAACGCGGAAACGCCTTATTTGAAATTTCAATGGTTACGCGTCTCTTTCGATTACGCCACGAGATAAAGCCTCTTATCGAAGTGGAGAAGAGCACTTTTTTCACATAGAAACTGTTATCGATGAATTGACAAGCTCGTTAAGGAGTGAGTCAGAAGAATGTGAGGGTATCGCTGTTCGTTTAACGATAATGCATATAGAAAGACGCTTAATCATGTTTCGAGGCTAAACACCAACTCGCTTTCTGAAGAAATAGGCGGCTTTTCCGTGAAAGCATCGAGTAGGGTCGTAAAACCGTCGATGTAGCTTTCCACCGAGGAAAAATTATCTGTGAATTTCTCCTGGCTGGACTTGGCTAGATCATTTGTCGTCCTGCACCAATACAACCTCTGTTTTATCATACACACGTACGAGATTGTTAGATCACCTTGATACACACCCTGAAGATGAAAATTAAAGAAATGATCATGTTATATATACCACTGAGTGGCAGTGTTCATGGTGTTGCTAAATTTTAATCAGAAAAATGCATTGCTCATTGTGCCAGTGGCTGGATGTTGCAGTTAGTGTGCGAGTGAGAGGCTTCTGGTCTAGGAACCAAGAGAGAGAGAGATAGAGAGAGATGCTGAAGACAGAGGAACGAATGGTAGCTTTGTTAAGTGTGCGAATGCAACGCTGAGAAAAGTGACATTGTCGCTTTATCGTCAGTTCCGAGCATGGACGGGACCATATACGTAGGTGGAAAATTTCTCCTATCCAGGCCGAAAAGAGCTTGTAGCAGGTCGCTATCACTTTCTTAGCCCGCGTTCAGCCTTCTCTTTCTTTTCGCTCTTTTACAAAGCACGGAACTCTATATATGCATTGTCAGCTCTCCTCCGGAACGTTTATGACGCCTCGCACAATACCCAATGCTATCCGGACCCTACGCGGCGTTCAGGAATATTAAAGCGAGCCGAAAGCAGTGGCGTTTTCTCCTTTGTCTATTCCAGTCCCACCATCTTCCTCCTTTTCTTCAATCTCACCCTCCCCCCTCTCCTCCCTTTATACCTTGATCGCAAACGAGTCCGACGAGCCTTTTAATCGCAAAGAACAAGCGCCGACAAAGTCAGACAGTTATAGGTGAAAAAACTCTTCTACTGCAACGGAGGAGAACACTTTTTCCGCACGGACTTTTATATTTTAACTCTGGGATTTGATTCGCTTTCGCGCCGAAAGATTCCGTGGCAGACGTGCGATGGAGCGTTTGTTTATCGCGAGGCTCCCTTTCGCAGGGAAAAATGATGGACGTTGAAGAGCGAATGGGGAATCTTTTTTCGCGTTCGGGGAATACTTGACCGTCGTAGACACTTACCGATATTACTCGCGCACAAAGATCGCAGTCCTGGCAAGCGCTGATGCTCTCATTGAAAGCTGCACGCTGTCCTTTCGACTGAAAGCCCCCGCGTCGGAGGCATAATGGCACGTTGCCGAAAAGTTTCGAAATTTCCAGGTACACCCGGACTTCTCTCGCTTTTCTCGGATTAAAAAGCTCCTTTTCCTCTTGTTTTCTTTTTTTTAGCTACTGCGGCAGCTAAAAGATTCATAAGGCGTAATCGCGCATCGATCACGATGAGCGGGGAACGAAGATGGAGCTAGCTGGAGTGTGACAGACATTGTACTTTGTTTCCGATGTCTTGAGCGAGACTGCGGAAAAACACTTGTTTGGCAATTTTGCGTTTTATTCGCTTATAATTCTTGCAATTATTTTAATTATATTCGTTGTATGGTTTTGCAGGTAACAATTAATGAATGTTGCATATATCTATACGTTTGCTAATATTTAGAAGAAAATTCGAGAGAAATTCTCGTGTCAGCTCGTTCATTTCTGCCTGAAATCACCGAAGTAAGCGTCGGACCCTTGTCAAGATTCAAAATGCATGGTTACTCGTATACGTCGTTTCGAAAGGTCGTCTTTTTGCAGCGCGAGTACCCCGTACCTTCTGTTTTCTATACTTTATTACAATTTTTATACCGTCAATGGCATATTTTTAACCGCACGATCCTTAAAAACCAGGAATTCCTTTAATTAATTATTTTCATGGCAACTCCATTCAGAGAGAGATTTCCCTCTTGGAAAAGTTTATAATAACTTTCACCTTCGTCGTAAAAACTTGTTGAAAGCACCTATATATATACCGAACGACTAAACGAATTGCTTGCTTAACGAATTTACAGATAATTGATTACGATTCGCAGCAGCGAACAAAGAATCGTTATTGCAACGTCCAAAGATAACAAAGAGCTGGTTAAAAATTAGGAACAATTGTCAATGGCGTTTTTAAACGAGGTCCATCGAGAGCCAAGTGGTTCGTATTTCATTTTTAATGGACAGAGTACATGAAACTGTGCCACGCATGGATGGTTTGCATTACGTTTTTGTTATTACGTTTATTCATTAGCGGTGAAAATTGGAGCGAGCCGAGGCATTTGAAACAATGGATCGTGGGGGGTGGAGCATTATAAAACAAGAATTAAAGGGTTGCCGTAAGTATATGTATGTATAGGGCATTGCGAATTGTGCGGCGAAAGCAACCACAATGGAGAAACCGGTGATGCCGGCAGCATCAAAGGCGGACCTACGCACAATGCGACCGGCAATGGACGACAGCGTGTATCCTATATGCTACCTAACCTCTCTTACATTGCTCGCTGGCTCGCTCGCTTTTATTCGCTCCATCAACCCTTTCGCCACCGCCAAGCGCCAACGGATTCGCTTCGTACCGTTAAATGTATCGACAAACACTTCGCTACTGGTCAAAGTGATTTGCTCCTCCACCCACAGTGCACCCTCCTTTCTCTATCTGTCTACATCTATCTATTACCCCCCCCCCCCCCACCCTCTTTCTTATACCTTCCTTTTTCTCATGGTAAATACAGAGAGCTCTCCGTGCTTTCCTCCTCCACTCCAACTTCTCATCGCTTCATTTATAAATTTTATCTTTTCTCAACGACTCTTTCAAACGAGCTCATCGTCCGTCCAAAAGTCCGAAGCAAGAAACGTAGTGCAAACAAAACTATTGTCCCTGAAATATCAGAGCGACTGTGTAGTGTGGATAGAGTTTTACTTTTTATTATATATTTAAACTTGCGTGCAGTGATTAAAATATTACAAAAGTTTGATCGTCCAAAGATCAAAGGTTGATTACAGGAATGACAAGACGTTCGACTGATTTGAGAGTCAAATAGCTGTACTATATGAGAGGATTTGTCGAATACTGCGAGGGATCTGGTCGTATATCAGTAACGGCCTGTTCCGCAACGTATATTTAACTGCACGAGGTAACGTGGAAGGAAGGAAACTCCGGAGTCATCAGGAGGGGATTGGCGAGGACGAGGAAGGCGCTTAAACCTAAAGACCCATCAGCTTAATAAGACGGAAAACTTAACGATGAGTGCACGGTTAGATAATTAGCCTTGGACGTGACTAACGCAAACATTAATTAACTCACGGAATAGCACGACGGTGGGTGTATAGGGGGAGGGGATTGTGCGAGCGTTCAACCATTCATACAACACACACACACACACACACGCGTACGTATATAATCCAAGGATAAGGAAAAATTGGAAGGTAGGGGTCGTGAGACGCATTCGTTTTGGCGCGTGACACTCGTCGACGTGGCATTCAGTGGCACATTTATCAGAGCTCGAGAGCCTCGCGCGTAATTCGCTATTCTTTCTTTCGGGATTGAAAAAAAGCACTCGGTAATAAGATTTAACACGGAGCGCGAGCGTAAAGTCTTCTTGAGCCGGGATCCTTTGTAACTATCTCCCGTGGGAATAATGAGGGAAACCGGCGGCGCCCAGACGCCGTCTCATTAAAGACGACACATTCAGCTGTCAAGTTTGAAATTTTAATTAGTAGAAAAAAACCAATTCCGCGTCGCGGCTCCCTACCTCTTTTCACGCCTCCGCTTTTCCTCCCTTTCGACAAGAGCGCAGCTTGCACCGAGCCGGGGCTCGAGAGTCGACCTCTCGAAAGCTTCGAAACGCTTTAATTACCTTGACTTTCGGATCGCCACTCTCTTCTTCCCTCCACTCGTCATTTTCCACTCCCAGTGGGGAATCCTGCTATCGCTTCCCACGTGTTTCCATTCAAACGTCCATATCGTATTTCGTTTGTAATTCTTTCGAACAATGTACACCCTGGATATCCTCCCTCGCAACGAGTAAACAAACCTACACTGGATCTTCGCGAGTAGCCTGTCCATCCTGGATCAAAGACGCGTGATACATACGTCGAGTAGGAAAATCTTGGTTTCCCCCTCGTGGGAAAAGGTCGTTTACGGAGAAGGAAAGAGAATTAAGAATTGGGAGAGGAATGGCAATTAGAGGGTCGACCCACTTGATGCCAATGATGCTAATCGAGTTTTTTTTCGCGAAAAGAGCGAACGAGGGATGAAAAAGGGATATAGCTGGGAGGAAATCCGGGCAATCCGATTAGCGAGCTGTGGAGGAGTGCTGCGGTAAAGTTGCAGCGAATCAGTTTTGTTGCCACGTATATAGGTATTCCGCGCCACGTCTCGGCAGGATTCTCGTATAGGAGAGGGGGGGGGGGTGGAGGAATGGGAACAAGGCGAAGGAGCTCCTCTCTTCGGGTCGTGGCCGCCGATGTCAGCCGGGACGAGGCGAATGGTTGTCGGAGGGGAAGAGTTGGGGTTGCAAAGAGCCAGGGGTGAGATTTGGGGCTCGGCCGTAGACGCGATACATATCAGGCCAACGCCGTTATTCAATTTGCAGGTGGGTCCTGTTGATTGTGCACCTAATGCCATTACCACGGAACCGCCACCTAGCTCCGCCAGGAATCCGTTCTCCCAGGAAGCACCGGAGTCTTCGAGACAATGTATTTACACTCACGCCAATCGGAAGCTCCGTTGCCGGAGGGGGAATTTACAGTGGCTCTTGCGCGAACGTGATTGAGGCAAACCGACAACAGTGCCGATGTAACGTCAAGATCCTTGTCTCCTACGTGCTAAGGACGTGAATTACGGAATGGAATACTAATGACCAATAGTAGCGTAAGTTTTACTTCGATCCTTGCCACGGGAACACCTTGTCGTAATTTCCTCAGGAAAATTCAATTATTATCTTATAATCACACCTTGCAACCGCAAACTTCCTTACGTATATATATGCAATCATACAGGAATAAACTGTATAACGCGAAAAGATTCCTATCTCTCTTCTTCTCTTCTTTACTGCTCGAGTTTAAATTGCCGTTCGAGAGCCAGCTCACCGTGAGGAACGACTCCTGGTGTGTTATTAAAACAAAAAGCAGGGCATTTTCTCGGAGCTTTGAAAACATCGAGTCGACGGTAAGCTGAAAAGTTGATGAATCGATTAATTAACATCAGCTTCTCCATCAATCTTCCCTCGATACTTGGAAACCGACTGCTAAGTGAAAGCGGCCCTTTTGAACCGTGCATTATGCAATGAGGCATTCGATATTGGAAAATAGCCTCCTCCATGCCAGCTATAAAAAAGCCTTATCTTTACGACTAGTTCTAAAATGCAAGCTGTCGCGTCGGTAATAAAAACACCGTCGATAGAAACGTTACGCAGGTAGCCTGTGGTCAAGTACACGCGAGGATCCAACCCCGTGCTTCATTCGCAAACATTGACCGAGGCTAAAGCAATCATCAGAGCGCCGGAGGAATCCTCGAGAAATTTGGCATGCGACTGTGCGGGGGTGGAGTAGGTTGAACGCACAGACCGCAGCATTATAAATTATTAGCTACGAGTTTCGTTCGTGGATCGAGCTGCGGGATCGTTATCGCAACGTCAAACTGGGAGACGCGATTTCTGTAGATGTGGAGAAGAGCGGAGCGAGTTTATCGAAGCATTAATTTCTCGATTTTCCTGACTAAGAGAGGGAGGGTTGTAGGAGGGAGGGGGGGGGGTGTTAGGTAGTATATATAGTTGGAACAGAGAATTTCCTTTCCACGAGCTCGCATAATGACGTTGCGCGATGTGATTTGAAGGCCGGAATGGCGACGACCGGTAACCACAGACACGGGGGTGGCGGATGGGGGTGGGTGAGAAGCCATTGAGCATGGAATCTGTTTAGCAATTTTGTTCGCAAAGTACTCGCGATTCTCTCCTTGAAACGCCATTCTCCGAACTAAACACGAGCAGAGCTGAAGCGGCCAGACGAATGGCGCTTATATATATATATATACTGAGACGAGTCAAGGGGTGGGGGTAGGGGTGAGTTAGCAAGCAAGCACTTTCCGCTACTTTCGGAGAGGAACGAGTGCGCCTGAAGGTTCATTCGTTACTCGCTGGGACGTTTAAATGGTTAATTTTTGCGCCCACGATTCTCAGTCTCTTTTCGGTACTTCGCTCCCCCCCCCCCCTCTTCTTCTTCCCCCGTACCACCGCCCCCACCCTGCGCAGCCACTTTAATGCGAATTTATTCCCCGGAGTTAATTATGCGACACTAATTTTTGGCCAACTTTGTTCGGGTAAAAGCCGATGCTGGCCTTCCGCGCCAACTAACGGTCGAATCACCTTAAGGGTTACTACCCCCTCTCCTACCACCCCTCCAGCAGTTCTCCAATCCTCACGGACACGCGGCCCTGGGGGAGCTCAGAGATTTTCCAAGATTTACCGATCCTCGCCAATTAGCGTTCGAGTTTTCTTTCAGCTTTTCTCGCAATGCTCCCCGAAACTTTCCTCGCGAATTAATCTACCTGTCAAACGCGTCTGGATCGATATAGGAATCGTTATTGCTCCTCGGGTCCAACCGTGCGGTTGAGAAACGCCGAAAAAGTGACGCAGCACCCTTTGAGACTTAAGACGAAAGCTCGAAGCCTCTAGAACGCTCGTTTTTGACCAGCGAGTGTCTCAAGTTTTTTTTCTCTTTTTTTTTTGTATCAGGGATACCGTATTTCGCCGGTTTCTACCAATAGTCACTTCTGATATTGCATTCTTTGATAAACTCGAAGCTGCAGTAATAAATGTGGTGTGTAATATTCGATGAAGATAATTGACTCTGCGTGAAATTTTGTGTAGGATTTCCAGTGCCAAATTTGTTTGTCGATAAACGATTATTATTTCAATCACTCTGATCCTCGTTGTTCTCCTTGTTAAAAACAAAACATTTTTCTGCGTCATGGTTAGTTTCCATTGTTTCCAGATGAAAGTTTTCAATGACCATCGGTATCTTCGATAAATCTATAGAGCAGATCTCAATTATTTGAGTTTTATCGTAAATGAAAAGGTAAAGGTCTGTTTGTTTTATGTACTCGTCGTGAATTACGGATTTTATATAAAAGAAATAACTTTTCAATCTTCCAAGTTCCTTTTATTCGAAATGAAATAAAATGGAAAAGTATTCCTTTGTCTTATCAACCGAATTCCAGCTTTATCGAATCTTTTAATAATATCTCCCGCTCATCGGTGAATCGAAACTTTTGTCCAAATTACGATGATCGTGCTTTAATTATTGTACTGAAATATTATTGAAACGTTAAGAGCCATAGAATTGTCATCCACGTGCTGAATTTTCGAGTTGGAAATTAACCCAAACTCAGGATTCGGTAATAAATCATCTCGTATCTCCCAGCTTCATTTGTCATTATTTGTGGTTACAGCCCGACCGTAAAGATAGATATATACTTACGCAACCGTGATAGGTATAGTTCGAAATTCGAAGTAATGGTCCCTTGTCTGACTGGATGATAAACTTACATGGTTATAACCTGTGAAAGTCAAAGTTTCCATACAATTCCGTTCGAGTGACAAAATAAAAAATCTGAAATCTTTAAAAACTGAACAGAGTAATATACTTTTCATTTATTTCCAAGAACTAAGGTCGACGACGTTGCTTAACCATTTCAAGATAGGTTCGTTATGTAAGTTTTCAATTCGCAAGAACATTTCCTCTTTCTTTTTACTTGCGTCAGAGCGAACAATTGTTTCCTCAAAAACGAAGAAAAAACAAACAATTACGTAACAACGCATTAAAAAAAAAATGAACATCACCGAACGAAACGCTCGAAAAGAATGAAACGTTGGAGAATCTTCTCCATCGAATTTGTAAGAACATATATGACCGGCTCGACGACATTGACCCCGCGTAGAATCTCGACGATTTTCAAGTTAATGATGGGCTATTCCCAGCGTGAGGGGGTCTGACTAATCGAGAGATTCTCGATTCTTCGTCCATATTCGCTTCGGAACGTGGCAGCAACGTAACATTGGGATGTTGGACACTGTTGGGGATGAATTCTACGCGCACGCTGGAGCACGGAAGGTTTGTCCATAGAATTTTACTATCGGGCGAATTCTATATGAAACAGCGACTAGATTTGGTTAGGTTAGGTCGGTAGAGAGAGGAGGCGAAGCTGCAGGGTATTGTTGGATATCGCGCGGTGCTGGGAGCTGGAATCATATCCGGCTAGTTCCTCCTAGAGCCATCCTTGAACTCACTTCGTCATTCGTCCAGGCGCCTCGAAAGCTCGTAAAAATACTGGAGGCAACCATAAACTAAATCACAATTCGCTGCTGGTAATCCTATATATCTGCAGCCGGTGAATGCCACCCCCGCGCCAGTAGGATGCAACGCTGCAGTAAAACAACTCGAGCGTCATCCCCGCCGCACCGATGCAAAACTCGCCTCACCCGCATATTCAAGATGGACAGTTGTAAAACTAAATTACTCGAACCGAGCAAACGTTCTGATTTCTAAAGCGCCAGGCGTATTTTAATTAAAACCTATCGCAAATAGACTAGGAAAACAAAAATTATCCGTCAGCTGCATGAGCTCGATGTATAATTTCGAATTTTCACTCGAGTTCCACGCCATATATATACGTTCACGACAAATGGAACAAAAAACAATTTTGATAATTGCTTTACAAGATAGCGATCGCATTCGAAATTGTAAAATGCAGATGTAACGTGCGTGGGGTGATACAATTAAGAGGGAGCGAGGAGTAATTAGCAGGGGAGTTAAAAATTAATTAGAGGAGTGTATAGGACGAGAGAGAGAGAGAGAGAGAAACAGACAGAAGGGAGTGAATTATCCAGTACGAGAGTCTGTGGATATTTTTCAGAGAGACAGAGGTGGGTGTTCCATCAATCTCTGGTAAGAAAGTGAGTGAAAGGCGATCAAAAGAAAATTAACGAGTGGCGGAGAGCGTGATGAGAATAAGATTTGACGGGGCATATATATATATATATATATATATCGGTTGAGTCACGCCGCCCAGTCGCGAGCCACTACGCCAGCACTACGCCTGTGGTACTCGAGGCCGTAGAG
The DNA here is from genome assembly GCF_024137725.1 of Prorops nasuta. NCBI lineage: Eukaryota > Metazoa > Arthropoda > Insecta > Hymenoptera > Bethylidae > Prorops > Prorops nasuta. The sequence goes on along the minus strand of NW_027116811.1, from coordinate 4,282,709 downwards.
AGTTGTGGCTGCGTGGATTTCGCTTGGCATGGCTCGGTGGCTGCGGATATCGATTTGTTCTTGCGGCTGCGGCGGATATATCTCGCGTTTCAAGGTCTGAAACACTTTCCCTGGAGAGGCGTCGGCAAGTGCATTTTTTAGGAAGCCAGCGAGGAGCCCAGGCAGGTTCAACGCGCCCCGGACCGTTTTCGCGTCTGAGACGCGACGAGGGTTCCTCGATGGAGGGTGGGGAGGGGGCAAGGTAGGAATCGGGAGCAATAGATCGGAATACGAGAGCTGCCGGAGAGGAGGACCATCATGCACGCGTTGCTCGAGAGAAGGGGTTGGAAAGTCGAATTGCCAAGGGCGACTCACCCCCCCCCCCCCTCCCTGCAAGCAGCCAACTCACAGGGAGCGATGATACGTGCGTGGAATAGCTTTAGAATTTTCAGCTCCTCGGAGATTCGACTCCCTGGCTAAACGCGCACTCCCCCCCCCTCTCTTCCTTCTTTTTCCACACCCTTTACCTTCCCCCCGCTTTTTCCTCTTTCTCTTATTCCTTTTCATCGTTCCTCCGTCTCTCACCCCAGCTTTTTCTATTTTAACTCTCGCCTTTTTTCTCTCTGTTATACTGTCTGGCTTCTCTCTTCTCTCTCTCTCTCTCTCTCTCTTTTAGCTGACTCCGTAGCACCCACCCCCTTTACCCTGCACAGTCCCGACAAGAAGTATTCCGAAGGCAACAATCTTAAAATATCACCCCGCGGCCAGCCAGCGTGGCACAGTGAGTTATCGCGGTATTTAATCATCCCCAATAAGCTCGGGTCACACACCCTCCAGCCACCCCAGCCACGTTTCACGTTTCTCACGTTGCTCCCCCCCCCCCCCCCCCCGGCTGCGATTTTCTTCAAGACTCGGACTTTATTTTAACGAGCTACCGTGCCTTTTTTCTTTGAAAGTAATTAAGAGCGATCGGTGAGAGTCCTCCTGGACATCTCGCGATACCCGACTCGTACCTCTCCGAGGACTAACTGCGCGACGAGTTTTGATGACTTTAAGCGACTCCGCCAAGTCGCGCGCGCGATCGATTAATGGCCCTCGAATGGAATCGCTCGAGTTTCGCGTTCGCTCGCAATATTTTTCATCCTCCTCCCCCCCCCCCCCCCCCCTTTTATTCCAATACAAGCGGCGAGAGCCCAACGCGATAAAACACCGTATAATGACTCCCCTTAATATTTCCCCGGCTGGCGTAATATCATTTGAATTATACCACCGGCTGCTTTCATTTCATCCCTTTATTCTCGCGACTAATACGAATCTGCTAATGGCGCTGTTTAATCGCCGACTGCCAGATTGTCTTTAATCTCGCGAGCAAGAAAAGTGTAATTCTATCTACTTTTAGGTACGAGTGTAATTCCTCCTCCTAACGTTCAACTCGAAGTGTATAATACGCGTGTAAAGTCTGCTTCCAATGAAATTAGCACTGAGAAAACCAGTGGAATTATTTACCAATTTCGTTTGATCGTCGAATGGCTGGAATTTTCCTCTTTCAATTTCTTCTACACCCTTTTGAACTGCTCTCTCTCTCTCTCTCTCTCTCTCTCTCGACGAAGAAGAGGATTCTCGCGATTCGTGGGTCCGGATTATAAATAGCAGAGCCGATCGGGCAAAGAGGCTGCTGGAGAAGTGTGCAAGGACACTTTGGAACTCTTACACACACACACACACACACACATACACATATACATAGGTGGAAAGTAGCAGATTTCTAATCTGTCAAATATCACCGAAGAGATTAACGAGATTACGGACAGCTGTCGCAGTTGCAAGGTGGGATAGAGGCGAGTTAACTTTAGCGTTGTTCCACTCGACGTGTTCCCTAATCCGCCAGCGTACATAGATCGATGCCTTCTTTTCCAAACACAGACTCCTTCAAATCGAAAAAATAAGCCGAGTGCGGCGGAGAGACAAAGATGCTCGGGCTTTGCCTAGTGTTGGGGCAGGAATCGTGGCTGGGTGAATCCTATGGCGCGCGTCCCGACGTTACTTTTCTAGGGAAATCGTCGCAGAGTTTGCTCTATATAGTAAATTTGGTTAGCAGACACCAATAGGGACCCTCGTCTCCAGCGAGGATCATGAGCTCCGCTCTCTCCCGAGTATCTCATACCCGTCGAATTCCCAAAATGTTTCAGGCTAACTAAGCACCATAGAAAAGCAAATTTCTCAAATACAATGATGCTATGTGGAAGAAGGAAGGTGGAGCATGCAAAGTATCCCTAACCTCTCTTCGGCAAACTGATGCGGAGTGCAGGAGCTTTCCTTGTGTTATTATAATTAATTGTTCTATATATATAAGAGCTTCGAGGAACTTGCGATCGACGATACATTAATCTGCTGATACAACTTGATTAATAATTACACTGCCATTTCCGTTAAACGTTTCATTTGGTATTCGATCAAGGATTACTCGAGCAGCGTAGATTATATTTCGTACAACAGGAAATATTTACAATTTCAAATCGAATATTTTACGAGCGTGATGAACATTGATTTTTATAGACACTCGATTGAATTTATATTTTTTGCTAAACTCAATTTCGCTGACAAAACATTTCTCCCCTCGCTAATTAAATCTGAGCGAAGCTACGGGGAGTTCGTATTGCCGTAGCAGATTTCAAGAATTCGCTTTGCTTAGCATTAACGCGGAGAAAAGGCAAACGAATTTAACGAAATTTACTGGCGTATGCAAGCGAGCTGTTCGCCGCTCATCGCGCACTCGAACATTCGAAAGCGCGAACATTGGCTTGATGCCATGCCACTGGAGACTCTCTTCCATGCTCCCCCCCCCCCCCCCCCTCCTTTTATTCGCCCAGACTGATATTTCGCTCACCAGCTGTTCCCTATTTTTCGCAGAGCAGCATTAAGCGCATCCCCTCATAAAGTCAGTTGTTGTGCAACGTTCGCACTGATTGTCATAAAATCTTAATATCTCAATTTTAATCCCCACCCCTTTCCCTCCGCGAACTTTTATTTTTGTTTAACAAATTACACATTTCCCTCGAAAGATATATTTATACTCCGAAAAACCTCCATCGTTCCCCGTTTCACCGGGCTGCGGAGGCCTATCAGACCCAATTTTAACATTCCACTCGTTTAAGGCTCCTTCGTGAAAGTTTACGCAGCCCTTGCAACGAGATGGACGCTGAAATTTCCCTAGCGAATTCGAGAAGGGACGTAGGTGTGTAACTATGCTGATTTCAACGAAAGTTCAATTCACCAGGCAAAAAACCAGCTTTTATTAAGCTACGATACCCCAGCCTTTCCGCCCTGTATCCACAAGGGATTTATCGATACGTAAAAATATCCTTTCCCACTGTTGCATGTTGATTTATTCTCAAAACGCAGATGCTCCGTTTTATCTGCCTTTCCCAATATACTTACTCTCGCGTATATAGCATTCCTCCTTCTCTTTGAAACGAAATACAGTTTGTCCGCCTGTATCGTGGAAAATTGAAAGTATGGGAAAAAAAGTGTGGACAAGCAAGAGAATGGAAAACCTCGAATCGAGCGAAGAGAGAAAACAGCGAACGAGTGTGACTCGATTAGAGTCGAAGGAATAAGTATAAAAGAAGAAGCTGTACGAGGCGTGATGAGGAGAATGGAGTTTAGGGTGAAAATGAAGAGAACTCTGAAAGATCGGACATCCGGAATAGTTCGCGTTACTTTGGATTTGACGAGGACCACCAGCCGAGAATTTATTCGAAAGTTATAGCTTTTTCCACCCCTATCTCTTAGCTGGTATCGTGCACGCTCTCTCGGAAGCTCTTCCACCCTCCGTAGGCTGTTGGCTCGTCGAATGGGGGCTACCTTCGCAAAAGTTTACGTACCCCATTCCGCTGGGATGGGCGGCAGAATTTCCCCAGTGGATACGTAGTGATGTAGGTGTATAACTATGTCGACTCCCACGAGGTACGGCCGAAGCGTCAAACACACTGATTCGACTCGTATCAAATCTGTTTGTAAAAGTGGCATGAGAACTGCGGAGGGATGAGCTTCCAGAACGATGTAACAACCCGCTGTCAATCGAGTACACATCCTCGGGCTAGATTTTCCGTCAAGATATTAAACTCGAAAGAAAGTTTCTTTCGTTGGAAAAGATAGCTGTATGGTTTTTCCCAAACGAGATGCTTAAAAAACTCGAAGAATAATAGTACAATGGATGGTTACGGTAGGATTCGTGTATATACAGTGTATCATTGTTGGTTCTGTGTGTGTGTGTGTGTGTGTGTGTGTGTGGGTTTTATTTTCTCCTTTCCTTAAACACGGTGGTACAGCTCACTGGTGTTTTATAAATTCCCTTGATTGACCAAAGAGACAGGAATTCTTTTATCGAAATAACGAAAAGCTCGATAAAAAGAGGTTTGCAATTATTTATAAAGCGAGAAAAAAGGTGGCTTTAACGGTCTGCGCGTAGCTGAACGAGAAATAGAGCTATTTAGCGAAACGATAACTCTCTGGAGCAAAAAGTGAGATCCTTTGGCTGAACAAGTTCAGTAGAGTGGAGGAGAGAAAAATCCATGGAGACGCTCGAGTGTAGTAAGGATCTCCTCCTCGAGAGCAGTCCAATCATTTTCCTAGCAGCGTTACCGACTTCCGGTAAAACTCTTTATCCTTCGAGTTTCCTGCCATTCGAGTATATTTCTATCTATATTAAGAATTAAAATTGCTACGTATAAACCGGTGTTTCTGGTGACCCGGTGAACACAACGGGGTCAAAAGTTTTTCGCAGCTTGGAATCTTTCGAGAGACCGGATGTTTTACATGGGGATAGTAACTGACCAGAGAGATTAAAACTTTCCAGACAATAAATAATTCAATGAGACAGTAAAAATTCAGTGGAATAATGGGGTCTGAAGGGTCTCGTTATTTCTTTTGATTTTCCGAGGGTGGGTGGAAGAAGCAGCCATTTGGATCCCATTGCTATAAGCAAAACGAAACAACCTCCGCCCCTTCTCGGGGTACTCCTCCCTCTTTTTAAGAGCCAAAGAGGTTTCCACAAAGGAACGCCATCGATGCCGTACAACGAAATCTGCCTAAAGAAGTGGGAGCAGTCGTTTCGATGAAGGAACTTTCCAACCAAACTTCCTTTCTGCGACTGCGAAAAAGGAAATCCGATATTCACTCGGAGGTGTTATACTCGAAAGGAAATTATGGGTAAAAGAGGACCCTCTTGTAGATCGGATATAAAAAAAAAACACACCGGCCAAATAAAGAATTTGCGTGCTCCACCTCGATACCTTCCTCTTCCTCGACACATTCCATTTTCAGCACGTGCCACTCTCGTGCAATCACGACATTGTTTTTTCTCCTCTGAATTCGTCCCGCTTCGCGCACGGATGATAGCAATAAGGATATACGCGGTACAGGTTCGCCAAAATTACATATAATATAAGGCAGAACAGTGTCTGTGTTTTTTTTTTAAATCGCGTACTCGTACAGCCATAATGGGAAAAACTGTTATTAGTCAAGAGGAAAAGGTTCATTTCCAGGGGGTCAAATAGTATTACGCGCAATTCCTTGAATTCATTGCGAGGCCTTCCCGTGGGATGTGCCAACTATATTCTCCGAAGGAGCCCGAGTGCAGAATTTGCTGTCGTGATTAAGCCGGGCTTTCGGAAGGGGCGAGTCCGCGAGGAAATATTCTGGCAGGAAATTCATCGTGGACTTTGCGAAAGGGAGAAGCGATATTCGAGGAAGGTCCGTTGATAAATGCGACGTCGCACCGGCTAAAGGATCTCGAGCAGTTCTTGGGCCGATTCCTCGCCGTAGATATAGCCAGGCACGCCGCTCCTCTTACACTCGCAACCACCTGAAGTGAAACTTTTTAATTCACTATCAAGATGCAAATTTCCTTGTCGGAACGAGCAATTTATCCATTCTTTGAAGTCGATGCTACTTAGCGAGTAGTTTCGGAACGCTGACTTTCGCCTGCAACTATATATATATATATACTTCATAGATATCTAAAATATATATTACATCATATATAGTAGTAATTGTTACGGGACAAGCACGCCTGGGTACTCAAATACGTAAATAACTGGCAGTAAGCACAGTGTAACAACCGAGAACGTATAAACCAACCAGAGCCGTGGTATAAAATTTCTAATCGTCGATAAATTTCATTGCATTTTGCCAAAGTTTCTCGTCTGCCTATTATTTGCCTTTTACTATAGGCGTGCACCACCGTTACACCTGCTTGATGCAAAATAATGGAGAGAACTATATATATATAGATGCAGTATTAAATAACAGCAGCTGCAATCTCATCCACGAGGACTATTTATTGGTGTACGATATAACGTGTGGAGTTTGGCACAAAAACTATTTTCGAGAAACTTCGACGGTAGTCGAAGGATTGTAGAAAAATTAAAGGACTCTGGTGTATTTATGTAGAAATAAATGAAGAAAAGCGAAAGGTGCTCCTTTGGCAAGATCGCATCCTAACTCGAGTGCTCTCGTTGTCTCGCGGAGCGGCATAAATTGCCTGTGGCTGTATGGTCGTGGCGAACTCGATGACACGCCGCTTTTTAGACATTCTAGATCGACCAGCTTTTCAAAGGGGAGTGCAAACCCGCCGTCAAAGACGGAAACCGGAGGGCGCTCCGGCACGATCGATTTGGTCCCCGTGAAAAAAGACCCTGTGCTTCTCACCCATGCACTAAAAACTCAAAACCTTCTTCCTCTTCTTCTTCTTCTTCCGATTTAACCTCGCGACTCCTCGACGTTTCACGAGTGACCGTAAAAAACCTCGCAACAATTTCCCGTTGCTCGTTTTTCGAAAATTCCTGAAAAATCCTCGTAGCGAAAAAGCTTCCGACTTTAATTAGACCTCGTTACTCTCGTATCTCATCGAGCACTCTCCTGTGTCTGCTGTGGAATTCATTAATTATTCGGTGCGCTACGTCGCGCATACATTTGTCTATTAATATTGCGCATATATTTAGTGCACGGGTTATATATATATAGCTCGCGATGAAATTTCAGAAAAATTCGAGAAAAACAGGTGCGAAGCGATATAATTCCCGTTAAAGGTTCGGCGAGTTCCTCGTCGGAATGCCAGACGTTCGTTGTTAGATTGCACTATACTATATATATATATATATATATATATATATATTTGAGTGGTATATAAGCACGGGGCTGATTTGCAAGCAGCTTTCTCTGGTTTTCTACCACTTACATTTCTCATGCGCTGGTCTCGTTTGCATGGCGCAGCATCGTCATTAAATTGAGCCGGTCAGTCGCGCAGCTGCATCGAAACAGCGGAGTATTTCGCCTTAATTAACGCTCGGCCCGTGAATTTCGAGGGATCTTGTAACGTTTGACGGCTCTAGGAGCGGATACATTTACATGGGGCTGTGGGGTACGCGAGTCTAACGCGTTGGTCACCTCGAAATATGCAAAGGAGATTATCTAGGCGACTTCTAGCGTCTGGCATGCCGGACGGGATGCTCTTCACCCCCCCCCCCCCCCCCCGCAAGAGGCCACTCGTTAGATTATTCATTAAAGCCTGCGTGAACTTTAATAGCCAGCCACACCACGTAACAAAGCATTTAATTAGCGAATGGCTGGCCTTGGGAAAATTCGACGAGTATCGCAAGCGAGTCGAGTAGTTATGTACCTTGGAGATTCGGACCAATAATTTATTCAACGATTCCCTGTAGAAAAAGCAAACACGCATAAGACTTAATGCGATAATGCAAATGGCGAAACGTTACTGTAAACGCGAGAGCGGTTAACCTGATCGTTTCCCCCACAACTCGTCTCAGACCGAAATCGATTTACCGATTCGCGAAGGACTTGGTTAAATAAACCCCATTTCCCGGCTCGGGATCTCCATTTCAATTTCATTATTGTTATTGGATAAGGATTTCATTCAATACCTTTACCTCATTTTCATTATCTTCGTGATTTTTAACGTTTCTTAAAAACGCTGTTCTCTCTCCGTTCTCGAATATTTTCCACCGATTTATTCGAGCATCCTTTATCGATGGTTTGTTAATAAGTTTTGTGGTAATTAGGAAATATTAATTGGATCGTTAATTATTGCGATTATTGCAACGAAACGTATAAATAATTGCTGGGATTGAAAGTAAAGAGAACAAATGAGGCATGGGTTTTCAATTTGATATATTTGTGATGAATTCGGTGCAATGTTTTGCTAATGGTGCAGCAATGGTTCGAAGCAATTTGCGAATGATTAAAATAAAAACACGGAGATCGGATGAGCCAAGCAGGAAAAACGATGTATCCGTCATTGGTAACAATTAACGGATGTGCGAGAAGAGGACTCGTGGTCGCCAGACTCCCCCGCAGCTTTGCAACTTCTCGCTACTGATTTGCATAACCACCTCAGAAGTTGGTAGACCATTCATTAAACGCGAACACCGGAAGGTGGCCGATACTAATTTACTCGCTACATATATAGCTACATTTCCCATTGATTCGCCAAACGAGCAAGTGTTTCCCCAATTGGTCGCGTCAATTAAAATTTTTCCCAATTAATACTCGAACAGTGCCACTTTATTTTCATCCCCGTAGCGAGCGAGCTCCGGCTCCGCATCTGGCATATAAAAATCACTTTGCGAATAAGCTAATAAAGTAGCTTAAATCCCTTTTGTCGCTCGGTCGATAAGGCAGTTCGCTAGTCACTTTCCCAAATCGAGAGGAAATGGAGAAATTCGTGAAAGTTTAACGAGACAATTCTCGCATTGATTTAAAAATCACTCGTTGCTTGATCCAACGACGGATCGCATCTGATTTGGTCCAATTAGAGCGTGGAATATTTCGGAGGATCGGTTAATTTATTGGTTGTCTCGCAGTCTCGATAAAAATGCGCGAGTGGTTGAATCTGGTTTGAGGCTCGTTGCTGCTGGAAAATCGTGGATTCGGAGAGGTGTAAGGAGCTCGCGAGGAGGGGGGAGGGGTGGTGGTAATCGCGGGATAATAACAGGATAATAAAACCGATAGTTGGCAAATTGATGCGCCTGCTTCGGGTTGGAGATGTCGACAGACGGCCACCTCTCTCCCGAGGGAAACTCCCTCGGCTAGTTTAAATGCAAATCGCCTCGTCACTGGAAAAAATAACTGTTGTAATTCGGGGTGAGCCACCCTATTTTCGCGGCATGAGCCTTTCTGCATCGCTAACTGCATCTGCATGAACTCTTGCACCGCTCCGATTTCATCCTGACCCTTCCACCATGCTCGTCGACATTTTTGCAAAATCACCCGCGCATCACCAAAACGCATTTCGCTTGCGAATAGAAAAGCTCGATGGAACAATTTTACTATTCGAATTCTTGTTCGGATTTTCAAACATTTATATATATATACACTGCCGGTCAAAAGTTTAAGACCACTTGAGAAATTTGGCTGCAAAACAGTTGCTTCTTTAAACGCGCATAGCTTGATAATGAAGAAAGATAAAAGAAAATTCGAAACACCATTGGAAAGGTGATGAAATTCTGCATACGATGGAATTAGATTCATTTCCTACAAGCTGATAATTACAGAATTGCAATTAAATAAAAATGCTGCTAAATTAAAAAATTTTAATTTTTCGTTATGTCAATTCAACCTGCTGCAGCACTTGTAATAATTATGGTAACTATGCGAAACTTTGGTGAGATAAAGCTCAAAGTTTTAGCTTTAATTTGAGCCATCAAACGTAACGATATTCATCGTATTTCCTTATTTTCATAACGTTTTTCTGAGTAATGTCGAGAAAAATTTTAGACCGAAAAACAACTGCCCAAGCATTTAAGACAATTTCAGATCGAATAATCCGTCGGTATATATTAACGACTTATTCTGCTTATTCCATATTGCACTTTTATTCAAATAACACAAAGCACTATTCAATTTTAAATTAAATCAAAAAATGTAGAGTAATAATTAACCAAATCTATTTTATTAATTCGAAGCTTTACAATTATCATATTTCTTTTAATTGAATAAAAGTGCAATATGGAATAAGTAGAATAAGTCGTTAATATACCGACGGATTCTTCGATCTGAAATTGTCTTAAATGCTTGGGCAGTTGTTTTTCGGTCTAATATTTTTCTCGACATTACTCAGAAAAACGTTATGAAAATAAGGAAATACGATGAATATCGTTACGTTTGATGGCTCCAATTAAAGCTAAAACTTTGAGCTTTATCTCACCAAAGTTTCACATAGTTACCATAATTATTACAAGTGCTGCAGCAGGTTGAATTGACATAACGAAAAATTAAAATTTTTTAATTTAGCAGCATTTTTATTTAATTGCAATTCTGTAATTATCAGCTTCTAGGAAATGAATCTAATTCCATCGTATGCAGAATTTCATCACCTTTCCAATGGTGTTTCGAATTTTCTTTTATCTTTCTTCATTATCAAGCTATGCGCGTTTAAAGAAGCAACTGTTTTGCAGCCAAATTTCTCAAGTGGTCTTAAACTTTTGACCGGCAGTGTATATGTTTCCCAATGACGCGATTAATACACGAGCACTGCTCGATTCTCTAGAAACGCTGGAAAAAAATTACGCAAATTTAACGATCACACGAGAAACAATGCGAATAACCTTCGACAAAATCATAAGAATCGCTGCAGGAAAGAAAACGTGTCACGTAACCGGAAGTACCTCACATTACCTCGTATCGATGTTAACAAAAATATTTCGATAAGGAAAACATAATACAAAACCCGTTAATGGTAAAACTATAAGCCGATTGGGCTTTGAAAAAAAAAAAAAAAAAATCTAACGAGAGAGACGATGGCGTTAAACGTTAAGCTTCTGTTTTGGAGCTTTGCGGGTTTGTACCTTTTGGCGGAAAGTGCATGGTCTTGTTTGCCATTTGCGAGAAAAGCGCTAAGCCGAGCTTTCGTCCAGTCGCGTTTCTGGGCGAGATCCCGCACGGTTCGTGGAGCCGATTAGATTTCCGTAGAGCTTCAATTACGAGCTGCGAAGTCTAGGAAATCTGCGCGGTGCGGGCGAGGCGCGTTCGGGTTAAATCCATCCTGCAGGACGAATTTACGAGCGAGCGAGCGAGCGAGCGAACCAACGGGATACGCTTGGACGTGTTCAACGGACGATGAATAATGTTCGCCCTCTCGCCGCTCCGTTTACATCTGTCTCCGTTGTTTGCCGTCTGTTGTTTGCCCGGCAAACTTCATAGGACACCTCGATTAATCTCGCATGATCGATGATATCCTCGCACGTGCGATCATTAAAAACTTCCAATCATCGTCCAATCCGAATCGCACACATCTATACACCCATCCGAACCGAATCAGTCTGAGAATTTCCTATTCCCATTACTCCAAACTCGTTTCGCGTGTAATATATGCTATGTGCAATTTTCAACGAGGCTTCGTTGCAAAAAACTATAATCTCGTTACGGTTCATCCGTACGATCCTCTCTAATCATCCTTCAACAACCTCGCCTCGTCCTGCATGAATTTTTAAGGGATTCTCGAGCCAAAGAGTGCGATTGTTATTATTATAGAAAGCTTTCGGAAGGGTTGTCAAAGTTTCTCTTCGAGTATATCGTCCGTCATGGATATAAAAACGTATACGTTTGCGGTGATTGGTAGACGAAAAACCGTTCGGCCCGTCGCGGTTGAGTTATATCCAATCACATTATTATAAATCGATAGACGTCAATCTTGTTACTTTCGCGACTTCCGACGACTAAATAACTTTGCGATTAATTATCCTTCCTAATTGTTGCTCCGTAATGCAACTGAATAATGCACTTTTCGCGGCGGAGTAATTTCTCGCGCGGAAAGTTAGCATCAATTAGGGCCAAGTCTGCTTCATACAAATTTATCGCTATTGCTGCTAATTAGTCGAGCAATTCTGACGAGGAGAGAGAGGTGCGAAAGCTCTCATCTCTCCACACCGCTATATAATATATTGATTTAAATTTAAAGCGTTGTTCATTGCTTGTTACATTGGATTTTGCACAGCGTGGCACTTGTCGTTGTTGCAGCTTTTAATCGCGGAGGTTTGGTTCGCGTCACTCGCTCGAGCTTTCGAGAAGCGGAGTTGCGGTGGTACTGCGTGTTATAGGGCTGCGAATTTAGGCTCGTGCGCGCACACGCATACACATACACGCGAACAGTCGGCAGGAGGAAGCTCGTCCTGGCACGTAACGGCACGAAATGGCGCGCTGCTTCGGAGAGACTCTAGGGTTGCAACCATATAGGGCCTCCTAATTCATTTAATTATCTTAATGTAGAATTATGGCCCCGCCGCTTCGAGCTCCACGGACTTGGCCCCCGGTTATCTTTATTCACCCGATCTCCCTTCCATACGCCAAAATGTCCCACAGCTTGCAACCCCCCCCCCCCCCCTTGTAACGCCTAATTGTGATTTGGCGCACTTTGCCATTCGGACGACCATCGGACCCGGTGTAAAAATCCGGGCGAAATGAACTCGTCAATTTGAAAATGAAAAATCTCTGGCTCTCTCGGTGTGTTCGAATCTCTGCGCGAGGAGTCGCTACAGCTATTTATCACGAGTAAAAAAGCGTCTTGGCGAACGCTGAGAGAATGGGAGAGCTGGGACGGAGTGTCGGCGGCTGATAAAGCGTCAGAAATCATCGGGCCCATTGTGCTTATACGCACCGTCGTAAATAACCGGTCCAAGGTTGCTTATGGATCCCGGACCAAAAATACCCGAGCTCCATTACGCGTCCGGCCAATCCCTGCCTCGAGAAAGCTCTAACACCAGCCTTTATCTCCCGAGACTCTCGTCGCGCCCCAACTTTTCTATCCTCTCGCGTCCCGCTGCCAATAATACCTTGCTAAAATTTCTTTCAAAGACGATTATCGAGTCAAACTATGGTAAGATAAAAAGTCTGATCGTTTATTTTTATGGCACACGTGTCTTTTTTTTTTTAAGTAAAAGAGAAGTGGGTAATTTTTGTACGAGTCTTGCATGATGATTTTGTTTAATTGCTTTGCGATTACCGATCGGTGGCTCTTTCCATTGGCGCAATGTTTTCTTTTTCCATTATATCGTCCAGCGAAGAGTGGCGAGATGTGGTCTATTTGCAAACAAATAAATATTTGTTTGGGACACCGTGAACGACCTCCCCCACCCTCCCTCTCTCGATGAATAGAAAGTAATCATTTTGTTCCCGCTTTATCAACTGCAATTTAACGCGCTTTTCAACGTCGCGCTTGCTTCCGGTCGATCGACGCCAGAGACCACTAAATCGATGGGCATCCATTAACGGATTTAATGCGAGCGCCAAGTGCGCCAAGTGCTAATAAAATGTCCGGTCGTGTTAACGATCTTTTCACCAGTGTATGGCGTATTTTATCCCACGTTGCACGCTACATTTCATTCCTTTGACATTCACCTGTCGACGAGAGGCGCCTCGATCGACTCGTTGTATAGGCATTTCTCTCCCTTTCTCCCAAAAACCTTTGTCGGACCTTATAAATTTGCTCAGAGATCCCTACCCATTGACATCCTCGTCAGAATCCGATCATTACGAACGATCTTCGGGTCTGTGCACACGTGTACGATCTACGCAATTTATTCCTCCATATTATTTATATATTACACTCATCAATTCCAAAGATGATCCGCTCGAAAGATCCAGCTAATATTCAATCAACTGCTGCAAGAATATTCCAGCAGTATCTTCCTATCGACACTTAGCTTAATCAGAGCTTGGCTCGTCCGTGAAATGACAGGATCGCGTTGGAATTTTAGCGAGCTTTGAGTTTCGTCAGGGAAACTCGAAGATCCATCGACGGAGTATCGTCATTACGAAGAAAGCAATTTGCGAGTTTCTTAAACTGGCGAGAGGAAAGTTGAGACGAGCATAGAAAGGTATTTGAGCGAAGATGCGAATGGGTCGAGAAAGTGGATGAGGATGAGGAAGCTGAAGTTTGAAAGGGAGAAGATACAAATTATGAGAGTGGAGAGGAAGAAGGAAAAGTCGAAAAGTTTCGGCTTGCGAGGAATGCATTAATAATACATAGTGTGACTGAGACTAGGAGGAGCGTAGGCGACACCCTCGTTACACGGCTGTCTGAATTTATCCAGGAATACCCTTTGAGGCATCCGGTCATTAACGGCGTAGCAACCGCAGGCGCTGAATTTGGCGCCCCTTTTTCAGTCGCGTCCATCTCGCGGGGGTGCAGTCCACCCCGTGGCAAAATCGAGCTTCAAAGAAAACCACCCCACGACAACTGCTCGCATCCCGCACATTTCGGGCGTCCTACTCGTCGACCCTTGCACCCCCCTAGGGGGTCAATAACCCCATGCAATTAATACTCGATGAACCAGCCGCTAATCTCCACCCACCATTATTATTATCCGTGTGTGCTGCCTCGCTTTTGCCCCATATATACGCCTTCTCCTTCGCGTATATATATTGGTTCAATACATTAACTCGTCGACTCGCCAAATTTACGCCACGTGCTCGATGCTCATTTTCTCTGCAGGATTTCGCTCGTGCACCTTGGAAATAATACACGAAGATTCATCGTGGTATTTGGTATAGGAACATTGCATCGAAACAAATGAAGCACGGTCTCTAACATGAAATTTAATTTGCACGAGGTTTTATTTGTTTTGTTTTGAGAAATCTGTAGGAGCAAACGTGACTGCTGCGCGCATTTTTAAGGGGGTGCATCGAATACCGAAGGAAATGAATTTTTTAGGAGTACCAGCAGCATGAAAGGAGCAACTTCTGGCGACATTTATCGGATAGTTGGAGAGGAAGAGCGGTAATTACAGAGGATTGCAGTCGATGGTCGCGTCCAGCTCCGGCATTGTTCCGCGTGGATCATGTTAGTCACAGCGGTGCGATTCGCCGCGAATCCACGGCTGGCGAATAACAAACGAGCTATGTCTAGCGTGTAACCATGATCCATGGAAGTCGATGCGAGGTGCGAGTAACGATAATACCACGTATAAACTGCGTTGGTGCGCTGGCTGCCATTTGAAATCGAGTAAATGAACTCGCGCGTCCACAGTCCGTTTCAGCAGCGGAACGGCCAGCTGTGTATCTATAGGTATGTATATAGGCAAATGCGAATTTAGTATACTATATAATATATATATAGTAGTTTTACGTAAATTCATTCAAACTTTACGGAGAATCTTCGAACGATGCAAACTTGACGCAAGTGGATGCTTTGGAAAAATGATAATATTGTAAGACGATTTTAATATAAATAATGGAATTTTTAGCACTAATAGAGAATTAATGAGGAAAGAGAAGAATGGTATGCAATGGAAGCCATAAATCTGTTGGTATATAAATGGATTGGAAATGGGGGTACGGAGGATTAACGTCTGCTTCATCGAGTATTGATTGCCAAGGGGTCCGCAAGTCCCCTTTTGCTCGATCTATTTTTCCAAGGTCCTATGCAGGGATATAATCTATAAAGAATCATAGCGAAGCTAATAAACTTCTCGTTGTACAATTATTTACCTCGGTCCGGGCAATTACCACGCGAAACAATGAAAAAGCGAATAAATCAGTCCCGACTGTAATTTTATCGGATAAAACCTCGAATGAAACCTATATACACTCGATGCTCGATTAATACGATCCGCAAAATTCATGGGATCGGAAAGTAAGCAAAGGGTGAAAATCTTTTAGATCCGCGAGAAACTCATTTCGTTCTTTCGCTATTTCGGGTGAGACTCGCGTACGCACGCAGATTCGGAGTGTACATACCGACAGAGGAGAAACGCACACATACGTGCTCGTATTATGGTATATATATATACATCGACGAATCTGATTCAAACCAATTTCACCGGCGAGGGAAAATAGTCCTCGAATCTTCTTTGAGTGCTCGACTTTAAATTTTCGCCGCAATCTGAGGGCGGTTGAAAAGAGTTGAAGGTTGGGGGGGGGGGGGGGGAGGGGCGGTAGAGGAACCCACGTATATATAGTTCGCGATCCGCGAGCTGTGCGGAATCGTACGAAACAGACGGTGAGAAGCAGCGGAATCGGAAATCAAAGGACGAGAGAAAAGAGATTTCTTTTCGTTTCCTCGATTATTGAAAAATCAATCTGTGTGTCTTTGACTCTCCGCTACCCCATAGGGATGCGCCCCGAAGGACTCGCTTTAAATATTTGCGGCTTGTTGCGATCCGAGACGAGATAATTTCTCGAGAAATTCTTCCATGAAATCCGGAAACGAATATATTCTTATTCCGAAACCAAACCGGTTAACTGCCAGTGATTAATCACACACACACACACACACACACATATTGCAGGAAACGAAAAGAGAACAGTTACATTAAAAGATTGATACAGGGAAAAAAATTAATTAAAGCAGTGAATAAAAAAGAATGAAAGAAATATTATAACACTGGGATGCTAATAAATCAAGAATAATGACCGCAGGTGAAATGAAATATTGATAATTATTTTGGAGAGATAAATCAGCGGAGCATTACCGGATATCCCTAATCACCGAACGGGAATATTCGTGGCTTCTGCTTGGATTGCGAAAGGGACACAGGAGGGGATTTTTTGTCGGAGGAAAAAGTCGCAGACGTACGGGCTTAATTCAATAAACGATACCCTCTTGGCACGGAGCATGTATACATATGTAGGTATTATATAGGCTTCGGAGTTGCGCAAAAAGCAGTCGGTGCCCTGCATATTTCGGTACAGGAAGTATGCGACAAAAGAACAAGGGAAGGCTACCCACAATGAATAATGGATAGACGAAATATGCTGAGTCTCCGACTGTGTTTAGACAACCCTCCCAGTTTCGATCCTCCTTTTCCTCCTCCGCAAGAATCGCAAAAACCAAATGAGTATCAACAGACGTTTTACGCCACTCTCCTTCGTCCCAATGCGGAAAATAATTACGATTCTTCGCAATCAACTTTATTCATTGGCTTATCACTTTCTATCGCTCCGTCCCACCCTTCTATATATATATATATATATATATATATATATATACTTTCACCAACACGAGTAGAATCGTGCCGAGCGTTATTTTCGTTAAATTTTTCAGCCTCGGCACGAGAGATTTTGTCTCGATCTCTCCATGGTGCATCATAGCAAAGTCTGTTGCAAGGTTGCACGAAGCTTATTGGTTTTTTTCCAGCGACTCGTCTTTGGTCATTGGCGGCTTCCGTTGCAGGAGGCCTCGGCCGGGGAATCCGTCGACGGACTACTAATTAAGTAGGTAACGTTTCCAGGCATGCTCGCAGACGACGGCAGCTTTGCCAAGCGAACGAGAGTAATTGGATAATAAAATAGCCGGCGAGGCTGGGAACAATATCGGGCCAAGTTGGAGAAAGAGGGGTGGAACGAGCAAAGGAGGTGAGCGAGATGGGAGGGGGAGGGGGAGGTGGCGAAAGCGGTGGCAAAAAATAAAAGCGAAGGCGGAACGGAATGGCGGAATAAAAGGATTTGCGCTTTATAATCGTGAGACTGTCTGGTAGCGATGAATGAGCGGGCCGTTTAAAAAAGATTGGGTCTGCTAGATGCCTGGTTTGCTAGCTGGCAGCATGCCACTAGCGAACTCTCTCTCTTCCTCCCTCTTTTACCCCCCCCCCCCCCCCCCCACCTATTCGTATCTCCTGTACCTCTGCCAACGATTCTTCGTCTCGGTCCCTTATATTCCTCCACCACGGCCGAGACCCTCCTCTTCGAGATTCATTTCTTAATGGACCAACACAGGCTAATTCGATCGAAACGCAATTAATTCCATAATCGATCATTCCTCCTCGGAATCCGCTCGAAGCTCGCTGGCCACGCTTCGTCAACTTCGATGACCGCAGGGTTTCGGAACTCTCGACTTCGAATCGAGCGTAATCTCCGAGATATAGGGAAGTTCCACGGTGCATATATGTACGTGTATACACACTCTGGTCGGAGAAAGATTTTCACGGATCACCGGGTCACGATGCTTCTTCCATTTTCTTGAGGGAACGAGGGGCTAACGCACGAATTGTTTCGGCGAATTGCTGGGGAGCGCGCAGTCGTGAAGGCAGGAAATATTTCTAACGTTCGAATCGAAGAATTTCACTGACCATAAAAATTCTATTCGATGCAGATCATTGCCGGAGACCCCGCGCGATAAGGGAAACGAAGCTCGCTGATAATTATCGCGGTAATTAATTTTAATTGTTGCGCACCGATGCTGTGAGAAATTTTTAATTGAACGTGCAAATCTTCCGAATTGAATTAAACTCGACTCACGGCGATTAGTCTTTCGTCTGGCTCGTCGAGAAAACTCGTCTGTGAGATTGCAGCTGTGAGAGAGTGTCCGTGTCCGAAATGAGCGCTCTACTTTTCGTCTACGAGTCACCCGTCTATTATATATATGTATATATATACAGTTTGCGGTAAATTGAGTGAAAAGGTGAATGAAGAGGCGAGGAGGAGTGGTCGCGGCTCTCCTGCAGGCATCTGGCGAAACGCGATTAATTCTCGATTCCTGCTCTATCCAGATTGATATGTCCACTAGGGGAAAATTCGTCGTGAAATATTCGACCAAAATGTAGAAACAGAAGCTGGTTGAAACGCTTCGATAACGAGAACATGATAGTTTGCGTTTGACGCGAAGCGATTTCAATTCGAAAAGTCCGATAACGGTATTCTTGTTTTTCGAACCTTGCTGAATATACCTCGCCACTCTCCTGAACATGTGCGTTACTACTCGCGAGCTAGGATATTTTTATCCTGGATTCGTCGAACGTTTCTAGTCCTAAAAATAACTGACTTTCTATGTATTATAATTAATGTTAGATTGTTCGACGAGCGTAAGGATAATTTCTCGTTAATTAGCTCTGATATAGTGAAAGTATTTTCGTCACGGATGACGTGGTTTAAATAAGAAAACTTTAGAGCATGTAGGATCAGTGAATCCATAAAAGTGGAGCAGTGCGGTTTTTCATGATTGAAAACTTGACGATCGATCGTATTTGCTGTCGAGTCATCTTTTTTGCAAGGGTCGAAGGTCCTCTCGGCCCTTTCATTCTTTACTGCGGAAGGAGCAGAGGTCGCCGTAGCGATGAATACGATATGGGGATCACGGCTCCTCCTGGAAAAAGCCTCCGGCGGGCTTTTCAAGGACACAAAGACTAAGCCACCCTATATGGTCCCTCCCGATGCACGTAGCTTATTGTGTCCTCGCGTCATCTTCTTGCACGCAATTTAGAAAATACTGTAAGCTTCGCGCTACGCTCTTTAAGAATTCACAACGAATCCGAAAGCTGATCAAGGGCGCCATCAACTTTCATCCATCATTAAATCCGTTGGCGTTTCAATACTCGAGTCTTTGTTGCACGCTTCAAGAGCCAATTAAATATTCTTCGCAGTGATGAGAGAGAGAAACACGCGACTCTATTTCCTATACACATATACGATCGAAACGTTTTCCCAGTTTGAATCGTTTGTTTCTCAATTTACACGTCTACCCTCTAAAAGCAAGTAACTTCAGGTTGCGATCTCCGACGGATATGCATGTACAAACGAAAGAATGGAAACTGGTCAAGTCCAAGTGTCGTTATAAGATGAACGAAAATTATATTTCAACGAGAGCTATTAAAGAAAAATTCTTGAAAAATATAAATTACCAGTAACAACTACATGATTCAATGGAGATTTATAACAGTTGCTAAAGAATAAGTAGATCCAAAAAATATGCTGCATCTCTAAATACACAAATCTACCTAAATGATCTATATACACAAGGTTAAAAAGTTTCGCCGTCTATATTAGGACAGCGAGAGTTTGCGTTGACTATCGTTAAAAGGGTGGAGGGTAAATCGATCTTGTAGCAGAGGTTCAAGTTGATTGGACATCTTGGGCTCCGGAGTGGAGCTGGTATACGAGAGGTTGGTAGGTTAGCGAAGTGTGTGGAGTAGCTACAGTAGCTCGACGTAATTTTGGGCCAAAGAGACAGGTAGAAGTGAAAGAGCGAGGTAAGCACGGGGCAGAGGTCCGTTCTCCAGCACGTTGGGTCTATGTTTACCAACATGCTGGTAATTACTGATACCGCTTTAACGCCTTCACCGTTCCCATGTTACTGCAGGATCGTGGATGCTGCGAGGACGCACCACAGTCTGTTTATACGGAAAGCGGAAACTTCATCGTAACCGGGGACCACCCACCCACCAAGACCACCACCGGCTTGCGAGCTTGCACTTCCGAACCCCGACAAGCAAACGGATACGACGTCATCCGACGAGTTATGATAGCGTAACTACACACACCTTGAACACTTGTTCCAGCCAAGCGTTCCCTAATATCCAGAGGATCTCGATAAAAACTTTTCTTAATAATAAAGATAAACAGAATTATATATAGGGGAGATCGGGGTAAAACGGTACCCTTAAGGATAAAGGCTTATATTTAGGTTATTATTTTTAAAACATTGAAAATAAAACCACTTTGATTTAATATAAACCTTCTTTAAAGTGGTGACACAAAATTAAATAATTATTTTTATTTTTGATCAATCAAATCTTAATTTAAACAAAACATAACAATTTATGATTTTACCCCGACCCATGGGTAAAAGGGTACTCCACGGATTGAAATTGGATACAAAAAATTGATACAAACTTAGCATGTATTACATGAGAAATTATGTAAATCTTCAATTTTCTAGTCAGTTCATCCTTCATAAGCCCATTTTAAATTTTTTATGCATTGTACTCATCCTTCTTGTAATTTTGTTAATGCGCATATTTCTTTACAATAAATACATTTATTAGGGGAAACCCAGGTAAAATAGGGTACCAGGGTAAAACAAAAACCCATTAATATAACAAAAATTATATTCCTGATTCAGTCATTAATGAAGGTATGAAGTCCGATTTTACCCCGTACGGTTTTGCCCCTTAACCATACAAAGTGTATTTAAATATTATACAGACATATGTCGTATGTAAATTAAAAATACGACTAACGAAATTATAGTTAAAAATATTACAAATTAAGTGACTTAAGTGAAAATTTACTCTATTAGGCCAGATTTTGTACTGAACACTTCGAAATTATCGGAAACTTTTAAGAATTATGTGCAAAAATGAAAAATAAAGCGTTTGGAAAGTAATCAAGCGCCAATGTTTACAAATTTTTGCTGACAAATATCTTCAAGTGGCACCATTACATACCTTCATTAATGACTGAATTAGAAATGTAGTTTATGTTATATTAATGGGTCCTTGTTTTACCCCGGTACCCTATTTTACCCCGGCCTCCCCTAGCTGATAAATGACACGTTGTCGAGCAGCTGATTCGCTCGTGGTCGTAATCGCGAGTTCCAGGAATATATATATATATATGTATATGAAAAGAATAAAATTGAGGAGGATGCGAAACGTACGTTATTACACAGTGCACGGGACTGTAATCGGTACGAAGACGGGGTGCATAAGCGATATATTAATTGAAAGTAGTAATCTGGCAGCGAATGGCTGACTGCACCGACAAAGATAATCTAATCTAAAGTCAGGTTCGCCAGAGTCGAGTTCTTGCAGCAAAGCGACGTCACGTGTATCGCATGTACGGAACCGGATTGGTGCACGGTGTTCCTCTTATTTCTCGATCGCCTACGCATATATATGCACACCACAGCGTCGAGAGCCAGCAGGCCGACGGGGAAAATGCAGATCGAATCGTTGCGCGTCGCATCGGGACGCGCTCCGCACTGGAATTGAACGAGGAAAGTCTATAAACCAACGGCCACTCGACGCGTGCAAAGCATTAAGCCGGATCCAATAAACAAGTCGTGCAAATTAAAGTAAATTGCCGACCGTCCGCTATATCGACTATACATATACTTTTTGTGGTTGTAGCTTGAAAGTTTATCGAAAATCGTTGCTGAATAGCGAAATACGATAAAACGTTAATAACAATTAGTCGAGGAACATCCGAGGAGATTTGTTAAACGATTGCTGTTATCGCGCGAGAATAACAGAGTGTGGGCGATGAATAAAGCATACGCACGTTTGTATATATGTGCGTGAGTATATTGTAATTCATATTAAGGCTCGGATCAAACTGGTCCACTGGGATTGGTGACACGATTGGTATTATTATGGGAAACAATGGAATCCGTAAAATGCGGGGACTGCGAGCGATTGGATGGATATGGGAACGCGTGGTCAGGGATAGAAAGATTGAGTGTGTGCGAGGGTGGAGAAGTGGGGAGTGGCGGGGGGGGGGGGGGGGGTAGAAGGCAATGAGAGAACGAGAGAGGGTCTCTGCTGTGCTATATATTAGGGAGACTCGTCTGAATCATCAGCGGCGTTGCTTCTAATTTGTAGCCCTCGGCTCGTAAACAGGGGTAGCTAAATAAACATTGACTAAACTGACAGGTTCGAGGATGAGGAGGGGGGATGCACAGCGGAGGAAGAGAACGCAATCACTGCGGATGAGTCCTGGCACGGGACGTTGTTGGAAAGTGTTTCCGATGCTTATGCTACGGGAAAGGACCAACGAATTCGTCAGCTTTTCCTCTTCATCCCTCCACACCCCCCCCCCCCTTATTCCCACGTCCAACGCATATCTAATTCAACCCAACGCGCTTTCCATTCGCTCACGCACCATCCTCCTTTGACACTCTCGTCTCTTTCATCACGTTCAATAAGACCGGTTAACGAACTCTGCAACTCTCTCGCGACTAAAATCTCTATTTTTCAAAATTCCCTTCCAAGCTATACTATATATATACACACACGATACGAGAGGCAGAATTTTTGTCAAGAGAGTGCGATAAATAATCAGCCAAAGGGAGAAGTTTATTTCGCAAAGCGCGAGTTTTTGTCGCAGGGATGAAACTCGTTTGGATTTTTAATACGAGTCTCCGTGTAAGATCGGGATGTCGATTCGCGTGTTTGGTAGAAATAAAACCGTGCCGCCCGGGAGCCCGTCGTATTTCTCATTCCATCAGTGGATACGGCTACCTAATAAACATCTTCGATAGCCCATGCACACCTTTCTCGTTTTTCGTTATTCGTTCCAACTATTACGAACCGCGAACGGGAATTTCCACGCAGGATGCTTTCGCGCTCGGCAGCCTCGGTGGAGGATGATGCTTATCTCGATTATTTATACGAGGCAGGTGTGTGCGGGGCGTTTTTAACGATCGGCGCGGCTTCTGACAACGCGAACCGTTTTGGCCATCGAACACCGCCGGAATCCCTCGCGCAGGAGGATAACGGCCGATCCTCGACG
Source organism: Prorops nasuta (assembly GCF_024137725.1). Lineage (NCBI taxonomy): Eukaryota > Metazoa > Arthropoda > Insecta > Hymenoptera > Bethylidae > Prorops > Prorops nasuta. Next base: position 4,259,489 of record NW_027116811.1, on the reverse strand, counting down.
GTTCTCCACCGGCCCTCGACGCGGATCCATGGTAATAACTTAATTCCTATCCGCGTGCTGCTCGGCTACTTTTTCGCGTCCCAAAAAACTCGCGTAATCTAAGAAAACTATCGGTTTTCTCTCAAGTACCGCGGCGGTGTACATATAATACGCTATTATTACCTCTTGCTCTAAACGCCAATATGCTAAGTACTCGAAGATTCTTATCCTGTTGCGAAGTAAACGCACCCCAAGGCTTCCCCATATTTCTCCTCGCTCCCCTCTCCCCTCTTCCGCTGCTGTTCTCGCACGCACCTTCCCTTTGCACGCTGTCAACCAGCGTCGAACCCCACCACTATCGAAGCTACTAGAATTAAACCGAAAGGACTCCTCGTGTTATAGAAAAAATGTATACATCTTACTCCGTACTATTATGATCATCCGCGAACGCAATCTTCCCTCGTATCACATCTAATCTCCTCAAAAATGCATAGACCTTGGAAGTAATAAAACTATAACTTTTAACGCGTGTATAAATCTTTTCAGAATGGTGCAGGTAGACTGGAGAAATTGGTATATCTCGGACTCGATTAGCCTGAACTATGATCCTCGTGCGACGTGGTGCTTATACAGTTTAGGTGGATCTCGTCGCTTCCAGGCCAGCGGTTCTCTTATCATTCCTGCGGCAATCGCATTTACATGCCATAACAGAACGGCTGGTCCCGGACTCAATCATAGCACAATACACGCCTCGGTCGGTACGGCTCAAAACTGAAATGATTCAATTAGCTTAAATCCGGGTCACGACCTCATTAAGATCGCGCTAAGAGGATTTTGTCCCGGCTAAAAGGGATCCCGACTTGTACACCGTGCCGTCTAAGGAGATTCCTTTGGGATCCGGGACTCTGGGAGCGAAACCGCTCGAGGTGATACTCGTGCAGCGAAACGTCTTCGTTCTCTTTGCCTTTACGCTCTCGGATTCTGCAGCTCATCCGTTGGAAAGCGCCGGTTGTGCTGCTCCTTCAGTGTTCCACGGCTTATGTCGTCTAGCGCGGTGAGCGCCGCTCGCGAATTCGGGATCCCTTATGCAAATGGTTATCAGGATAGCCGAGGAAGGCGAGTGCCGCGCGAGAGGAGCCCATAGATAGGCAAGATGGTGTATGTGGAGGACCACGTCTTATTCCCACTGATAAGCACTCGCTCGGCCAACATTTTCCAAGTCGTCCGTTTCGCCATGAGAACTCTGCAGCGAACCTGCTATCGCCAACTTCGTGCAAAGGACGCTGTTAAACTTTCCTGGCGATATGCCCCGGTAGAAACGCAATCCTGCGATACGACGCAGCGAAAAAGAATTGTCACCTATCGGCGACACCCTGGGCTGAGCTATATCCAGCCTTTCAACTATATATACAAGCTCGCGCGTTTCTGACAATCCTATATCGTGTGTCGTAGTATTTTCTGGAAATCTGTATAACGTTGTAGGAGTCGTAAAGTTTCGTATAACATTGTACTTGAAAAACAAAAAAGAAAAAACACGAAAGATTATAAACATTTAATTTTTATGCTTATGCTGGATAATTCGAGTGATTTCAGCTTTTGGATTGGATAACAGTGTCGACGGTATAATTGTCTTCGGTTTCTATGATTAAATAAAGTGCTCGCTGCTGCATCCAATTTATATAAATTTACGGTCGTCTTTTGTTATTTTCACACCGGAGAAAATGCAATTTGCAAGAGAAACGTTGTTTTGTCACGCGATCCTTTACCACTTTGTCGCGGTGTTTATCCAGTGGTCGTAGGATTATTTTAATCAACGTTATTAAGTTATTCTAATTCTCCTATAAGCATCGATTTGTTATTCTCGGAATTTAATCGTATTTTTTATTCCACGATTTAAGAATATAATCTGTTAACCGACGCTATTGCTATAGTATACACATATATATAGTAGGAAAAGGTTATGGCTTTGTGAGAAAGACACCAGGATAATTTTAAGTATAACGGTACTTTTGGACTATAGTAGCGCATCTGGCAGGGTAGAAAAATCGATTTCACGGAAAGTTTAAAGTCGGCCGTCTCACGGTCTTTAAGACGCCGCGTTAATTATTCGAGCTCAAGGAATTGTGCTTGTAATTAACGCAAGAATGCCGCGCAGCATTGTGTAACGCTGGTCGTGCTCGCTGGCTAATACTACTCGGCGAAAAAAAGGGCAGATATTTCAGTGGCGGGTCAAGCAGAAATATCTGGGATTCATTGCCTCGAGAAACGCGCCGAGTCTCTCTTTTATTTATTCTCATCCCAGTCGTTGCTAATTAACGATAAAAGAGGAGGAGGCAATTTCGAACGATTAAAGCAGCACCAGCACTTTTTATCAATTACATATATTTTTTCTCATAATATTCAAGAAGCACGAAATTATCGAATTTTAGTCCACGACTCGCAGACTGTTGCTCCATTTATTTATTTAGCTATATATATATATATATATATAGTCTGCTCCGTGAGGGATGTAGGACTCTCTGCATGGGAGAGCGTTGTATATTGCAGTTGCCGTGCGGAGAGAGTCTGGTGCCTAGGGAAAGCGTGTGGCCCGCGTAGGTGCAACCACGCTACAAACTCGTGAATGTATTCCATTCCGCGGAATACATAAAAATTCATAAAGAGACCGACTCTGCATTATTCAGGGAAGAATCCGGGTAGCGTCGCGGTGGAACAGAGAAAAGCGGAGAATCATTATAATTTCGGTGGTTGGCATTCGTACGCCAACGGAATCCTTCTTCCTCCTCCACCTTCTTCTTCCGCCCCGTAGCGACGTGACTGCCTCGACGACTTTTCGCCCGAGCCCGACACGCCACCTCACGTTTGCCGCTTTCGTGTTTCGGCCAGATTTATTCCTGTCTCTCCCCCTTTAATGCGTGTCATACAGATTTTTCCAGCACCGCGTCTCCCCGGGAGAAAAATTACGAATCTCCCTTTAAACAGTGAAACATCGCAGAATTTTTCATTTAGCATCCAGTGTCCTCTTTTCAATTGCCACCTTCCTCCCGAAACTCGATACGAACGCGTTGAATATTTCATTCTTTCTCCGGCCAATTTTCAGAAGTATCGAGGATATAATTGTGCTTCCGCGGGTGTATCGCGTGCTACGAAATTTACACGCGTCGTATATATATTAATGAGTGATAAAGATTGGATCGGAGCGAGAGCCGAGCGATGTTTTACGAAAGCAGAGAATCGAGCGATATAATAGAAAATAGAAGGTAGAAAATAATTGAATAGGGTTTAGCACCTCTATATCGGTATATTGGCTCTCCGACGGATTTATCAGGAACAAACACACGTCTTTCGAGAGGCTTTCGCCTCGGTGGTCGAATCGACTGGTGAGACGTACGGGAAAATTGCTATTGATTTTCCGGCCTTCGTAAGCAGAGTCACGTTCTCTTGTCAAATCTCGGACGGGAATGGCGGGTGGCCCTGCGAGATGTCGAGTGGATCGAAAACTGCAAACGGTGAGAAAATACGAGCCTCCTCCAGCACCGTCTCGCGTTCCGCCTCTTTCTCTTTATATATATATATATATAGGCGGCTCGTCGCCCGCGAATTGCCACTACTCGAAAGGTCTAAGAAGGTTTAAGACGACGATCGAGTCTCGGTGCGACCAAAAGGTGCAAGGGGTTTGGGATCGGTGGTCCAGGAGAGAGAGAGAGAGAGAGAGAGAGAGAGAGAGAAGACGTCGGAATTACATTTTGACGGCATCGTTTGTCAAGAGTGGTCTGCAAGATTATTAGGTTTACGAGTGGCCTGCTCTTTCCTTCCTTCCTTCCTCCTTTTGCACCAAAAAGAGAGCAGTGACCGAATTCGAGAGGATATACTCTCCACCGCACCGAATCATTCTGATCCTACACACTTGCCATCCCTCTCCATCGACTCGGTGAACCTCCGAACCTTGCCAAACGTGATATTTTCAACCACGCCGACGTCTCCAGCTTCATCGACGGGTAACTCGGATTTATAAGCACGCGACTGCACCATCCAACCGCCATTTTACGATCCTATGAATTTACCGATGTATAATGCGTCCAAGGACTCGAGTCCTCCTCGGATTACAGTCGGCATTTATTATTCCTTCCCTCGTGTGATAAATCCATTCCTCTCTCTCTCTCTCGAGATCGTTCGGTGATTCGTCACAATCCAAATTCGACACGAGGAACAATCGGTTTCGAGTGGGCAAGAAAATTACTCGGTTGCTTTTTAATAAATTTAACAGCGGGGGAAAATGCGAAATTAAAATGCTGTTCTTGGGCTTTGCGAAATAAATGAATGTCCCGTGAAATAATTTTGTTTCGCGTTGTACATTTAAAGTAATGCGCCGGCGTTAAATCTTACACCAGAGGCAACAAGAACGTTTCGGGCCGCTATAAATCTTTACGGTCTTAATTAAAATTCTGCGAGCTATTACGACACTTGTCCCATATTTTCCCTCTTCACTCCTAGATGAATAATAATTATTCTAGCCCGACGCGTTCGCCACTCTCTTCGCGCCAAACTTTCGGTTAAACTTTTATCTTTGCACCTGTTTGGGGAAACGAGGCTGAGGAACGAGCGAAGAAGTGGCGAGAAAATACGCCGTTGTTGAACCGACAGTTGCGTGCACGGTCCGTTGATAATTGCGTTTTTCGTCGCGTCTCGACGAGAATGGAAGGAAGAGACCAGTACCACCACGGATCAGCGACTTCCACCCGCCTTTTCATTCGACCGAGCTTCCGTTCTTCTTCTGCATCCTCTCTCTGGATTTTACAAAGCCAGCACGCACACCGTACACCGATGCTCGCCTGCTTCCTCGGTGATAATTCACACCAGTGACGCGCAAACCGATGTTACGACGAATACGACTTCCCACCCCCCCCCCCCCCCTGCACCAGTGGTCACTGGATAAACCTACTCGAATGCATGGGACGAGATGGGCAAATCCGTGAATTTGCACTTTTTTGCCAACTTTTTATAGAAATATCATTTTAAAAAATAGACACTGTACCTGATGGAAATAACCGAGTATTTTGATAATTCACCGGTGATATCGAAGCAGGAAAATTTCCTTTTGACGATGCTGGGTTGAGACCGGGGATACGGGAGAAGTCGGGTCATGAAACAAGTATTGTTTGTTCAGCAGCACCGGAGAGGCTATTGCCACAGTGCAGAGGGACGAGAGGTAGTGTAAAACTTGGGTTATGGGAGAGAGGAGAGAAAAATGAATGTTGGATATAGTAATGAGAAGCGGTACAAGAGCGGGAATATGCCATTCTATAAATATGGGCTTAGTCGGAGCTTTTCAAGCGGCAGCTACTATCGGGCGCCGTAACGAGTGTTCGCTCTGACAAGAACCCCTAAAAGATCGCGGCCGGTGAGAAAACAGAGTGGTGGGAAGAGGGTGTGGTACGGAGGGAGAGGCGAGGATTATACGGCGGAATGGACGGCCAAGGGTGCGAAGACTAACGGGAAGTTGAAGGAGGGGGAGGGGAACGAGGGGAAGAGGCACCTCGATGGAGGTTCTCCACTGTCCGATTACAGAATTCCCATCCGTTTGTGACGTCACTTTCACCGGAGACGATAAGACAAGGCGATAAATAAACTCCTTCCTCTCGACCCCCTCCCCCCCTTTAAGCCAGCTACACATTACCGGCTCGCAAACGTCAAACGCATTTGACGACCTGCTTTGATTTCACGCTCCACTGTTCCCATAACAAGCGTCACACTGCACTTGATTCCTCCTACCAACGAGGCTTATTACTATCAGTGACAATTCGCCTATGTGATCTGTATGTGAATCAGGAAAATTGTCTCGACGTCTGGCGAAGGGCATGTATTCGATGAACCGGATTAGTATATATGTGTATGAATAATAAACAACAATTTAGCATGAAAACGCTGGAAGAAAGTTGCTTAATAATTTTAGGAGATTTTCACGAGCTGTCAGATGGATGGAGCGAAGTAAAACTTTGGACGTCGTTGGAAGTTGCCATAAATTTTAAGGGAGCACGACCGATTCTATCGCGCTGGCGAGCGTGCAATGAAATTTTCGTCGCATAATGACACAATTAACGCTTAATGTGGCAACGTGCATAGTCTCGGCTATATCGTGTGTGAACGGCACGATGGAGCTAGATGGTTGCGTTGAAAAAGAGATTGGGAATAAAAGGAAAAGGAAAATGGGGAAAGAGAGAGAGAGAGAGAGGGAGAGTATACGTATATCTACAAGCCCGGGGAATATGTGGCTTTGCGGCGTTTATGCGCGACGATGGCTCGGCTGGAAATTAACTGCAAACTCGATTAATTAATCCGAAAAAGGGTGCGATGCGTCCTTTAACACTGTGCATTAGCGTAAGCGTTATCAAACATCGAGGGCTACTTTTATTCAATCGCTTGGTCAATGGAGAGGCCGATACATCTAACCTAAAATTGTAATCGACCAGCTCTTTTCCAACTTTTTAAATACGTGCCACGAAGAGATTAATTATAATTCTTTTATCTCACCTGTGCATAAACTTATGGCTGTTCTGTGAAACGTTATATAATTTCCAACTTAAATTAGTCTGACCAAGTTTCTCGTGTGAAATTAAAGTATTTTTTTTAGATAAAAATCAAGTCCAATTCACGGAATGAAAGGTTCATTTCTGTCTAATGGGTTATAGATAATAGTTGGATGTGTGACATTTGGTGGACTGATACGTGCTACGTAACGTCACAGTGGATTGGAGAAGTGCGAAATGTAAGGTTTTCATTTTAGCTTTGAAATTCTCTTTTAAAGGAGGGTGCTGTGTATTGTACAAAGTTTATCTGAGACTTCGGCGTTGCGCTACTATACATTTTTATAACGAGTATCGTTTCATAGCATAGCGACTGCAACCACCGAGCAATTCAATGCTCGAGCGCTACGACACTTTTGGATTTCGTCGACACGCGTTATCGGGAGGGCAATATTTAAGCGATAAAGACCGCGAGAAGTGCGACCCTGCAATAATGATCGAAAAATATCGTTCCTATACGCTCTCTGTATTCTTGTTCCCCACTGCACTCTACAAACTTTCCTAGCCTTTAACTTGAAAATTATAGCTAGCTTTGTAAAAAAGAAAACAAACGGGAATGTCACAGTTTAAGGATAAACTTGGGCAGAATTCGATCGATATAAATTATTCTCTGATCGTTGTGTAAGAAATTGTTGGTGTAAATAGAAAGCAGAGGCTTGTCTAGGTACATGTATATCGATACGTCTGGTTATTGCGAATTTAAGAAAGTGGTTGCATCCGCGGAATAATAAAGCACGTCGTTAACCATTACACCCACGACGCCTCGTAGAATGTCAAAGTAGCGATGAGGATGGAGCGAGGCAGTGACTTGGTGGGATTATCCGTAGGGGAAATAAGTTCTAACGTGCAAATTCAACTATGAGACGAACTGGAAAGAGCTGCGTTTAGGCGTTCGAGTTTTATCTTTCCAAAGGGGAAAGTAGGACTTTTCTGAGGATTTTTCGTTCGTGCGGGGCTCTTTGAAGGCAAAAGAGAGTCGAACCCGTTCTTTCTCAGCATGGGTCGGTAGATACCCGCTAGTTCGTTAAGCTCAGCAGGCTCTGAATGAAGGTAATGGAGTGGGCCGAGCTGGTAATCTAAATTTCTCATGTTGAGATGTACAGCGCCAGCCACCAGTCTCCGTGTATACTCTAAGCTCCAACACACGTATAATACATACTCGGAGAGGGAGAGGGAGAGGGAGAGGGAGGGAGAGAGAGAGGGAGAGGGAGAGAGAGAGAGAGAGAGAAAGCAATCTACTGGGTGATTCACAACAAGGAAAAAAAAGCAAGAAAAATGATAAAAGACGTTCGTATACGTGAAAAATGAAGTTTATCCTCTAAAAGACAAATTTTAAATTAATTTCACAAAGCTTATATATTCGACCAACGATAATCATCCATAATAATCAAGCTATTTCAGCTACAATTTTCAATAGTTGCACGTGGTTTTATTTCTACCGCAATCTCTTTAATTAAGAACATGATAATTTAGCGAGATTTGCTTGGAGCCATCTTAATTGAGATGAGTTTTTTGCTTGTAAATTCAGAGAGAGAGAGAGAGAGAGAGAGAGAGAGAGAGAGACGATCGCGTAGCACTACTAAGTTTGGAGAGTGGGCAAGAGGATTGCTACACGTTGATTGCACACTGCAGGTGGAGAGTGTGTGGAGAGGAAGAGCAAAGACTCGTTGGTGGCTGAGGCAACGTGGAGAAAGGATAAGTCTTACACGTGGATATAGCGCGACGGCTCTCGCGCCTATAAAAATTCAGGCTGGTCGGCCATCATGCGACCGACACGCACCGCGTATCTTTATGGTGGCCCATAAAACCGCGTAATTGTGAAATATTGCTGGAGCGGCAATGTCCACGATAAAATGCTACCCCCTTGCTCAAGCGGGCAAAAAAAAATTCGCTATCTGACGCTAAGGAAAAAGCTGAAATAAATCAAACTATATTACGCGCAAGACCGGAAGGGTCTGCTGCCGGCCGTCCAGACAAAGTGGACGCCACCATCGAGACTGAGAACCAATTTCTTTCTTATTTAGCGCATCATCTCCGGAGTCCCAGCCACCGAGACCAGACTCAAAGTGGCCTTATATACACCTTGCACGAGAATTTATCGAATGCAACCGCAAGGAGAAAAGCCGAATCAAACATTGCGAAAAGTGGCATTCCCATGGTAATTTTGCAAATCCCTATCGTTTCTTCGCCGGAGAGAATCGTGGCTACCTTTGTACGTACGCGTGGCGTGTAATATCCGCGCGCAATAATTCGCTATATCGTGGGAGGAAAATGGAGGCAAAACCTAGGCTCGATAAATCAAAGAATTTTTGCTTCAAGGACGATTACTGTTACGGGGATCTCGCGATAAATAATTCTCCTGGCGTCGGGGAGATTTGTAAAAATATAGACGAAGAAAATACTCGCGCGAGTAATGGATGCATCCGCATTAAGGAGTAAATCAGTGCAAAAAGGGACATATTTATAATTACGCGAGTAGCGGGAGGTTAATGGACCGAGTTATAAATGTAGGAGAGGAGGCAAGTGGACGGTAAAGAGACGGATTAAACAAGGAGAAAAAAATGTAAATGGAGGTAAGTAAGTGTGGGAGGTGCGGGTTGGACCGGAAGGTAGCGTCGAGTCTCTCCCGTAGGACATTCGCGAATATACGCGAGGGAGAAAACGCGACTGCTCGTTTGCATGAGCGTCCCTTAGCGTGGTTCCCCTTTAACGACCCTGCGCGGACGCGTTCAACCTGCTAAATTACTACATTTGTTACCTCGTCTACGTCTCCACGAGATGTGCGGCCGACTTCTCACGTCCCGACCATGATTATTGACGTCACCTCGCCTTTGCCAGCCATCCTTTCCGAAATTAAGACCGATTCGAGCCTCGTTACACCCCCCTCCCCCCTCGCCCCGGTAGCGTGCACCACGCCCCCGACCAACTTTCCTCCGACGCGTTCCGATAAAACTATACCCCCACCGTACATCCCTTCTTATCAAAACTACGCAGATCACCCTGACGAAACAATACACTTTATCGTCATATCCAGGAGAAAAGGACGAAAATTATTTATACAAGATTTTTGCAAGATACGACCTTGGCACTTGGCTATAACAAGGTGGTCTTCGGGACCTTGGGGTAGCATGTTGCGAGAGATGATTCAAGGTGGAATCGGAGACGGTAACTCCAGGATGAAGTCGTAAGCCCGAAGCCGTGTGATCCAACGGGCAGATGGGATTACGAGCGCGGAAATGGCAGGCAGTAGCGCCTGTTGGCCCGGGCATTTCTCAGAGAAATCGCAATGGCAGAGAAAGGGTCGCGCGAACGCGATCAAGTAGAGGCAAACGTAAAGGGAATATGTGATGAGGTCCAACGAGTTTGCCTCGCTCGTGCCGCATTATGCATACACTTTTGCCAGGCCCGTCTGGGATTAGAAACTTGGACCTTCCGAAGGTCGACGCAGCTGTTTCAGCTCTGAAAACAGATTACGTTTCCTCCCCCCTCCTCACCCACACGCGTTCGTACAATCTCACCCACTCTGTCTCTAATTCCTTGTCTTTCAATCTCTCTCTCTCTCTCTCTCTCTCTCTCTATCAGTAAAAAGAAGCAGTTTTATTTGTATCGACGAAACAGCAGATATTGAACGTTGCAAACTTATATTCGGAGGACTCTTATATCAATCGCATTTGCGCGTATCTATCGAGTCTAATCGATCGTAAAGGGAGATTGGTCGTACGTGAACCAACACGTGTCGGTGGTCACAGTTCGAGAGAACACAGGTGCAACCTCGCAAGATTCCGTGGAGCGTGACGTAGGTGTCTGTACGACGAACCGATTCAGTAGCCCGGCACCCAAACCCCTGCTGTTAGCATCGGTTGTATACCATGCACTATATATGCACAGATCGGAGACCCGTCAATATTCACTCCGCTCGTTGTGCTTCGCTGCCTCGAAATTTCTATCGCAAATCACTACCACCAATTACGAAACTCTATTGCTCCTTGCGTTACACCAATAATAATGAAAGGAGTAATTTCGAGGGAAATCAGGCATTTACGGTATATAGAAAAACCCTCGTCTTCGATAATATTTATCGGAGAATTCTCTCTATAAATATTACTCTCCATCGTAATTGTAAACATTTAAGAATGTGCGATGAAAGAATTCGAGCCAAAGTTTTGTTTCTATATGAAAATATATTCGAGATCGATGCTTATAGGTGTAGTGGGTTAACGTGACGCGTCATATATACATCTAATCGGCGTGGTTTCCGGTTCGAGGTAAATTATACGAATTTTATCGCGGCTTTGGAGGGGAAAAGCTGCAGGCGTGCCTGGAATCACGTCCAAGACGAAAGCTCGCGAGCCTGCAACGTCGATACCTGCTGCAGGAGTCGCCGAAGATACGATCGTCGCGAGGCCGAATGACTCGCTCCCGGAATGGAATAATCGCTGGAACGCATGCTGCTCTATCCCGTGGCGCCATTTTTTTTCGCGGCTGGCGCACGTATTATGCGCGGATGTCGTGACTGAAACGCGACTGCTCGTAAATCGAGCCACCGACGCTCGTTAAAGGACCGTTCCTTTCCCCAGGACCGATAAGTGCTCGCTCGTTCTCTCCCAACGAAAGTGGACCGCCTTACTTTCCTTCATATCCCTGCGCAGTTACTGCTCTTCAAGCTCCCCCGTTATTAGCCGGCCACCTATCATTACTACGCAAATAAATCTTTGGTCTTCGCGAGAGTCCACACCTCCTCCTTCCTCCGCATCGATGACCCACCGGAGACCTCCCACCTTCCCCAGGCTTAATTAGCGAAAATGTCGTAAACCAATTCGTTTCGTTGCACGCCACGATCGGGCCAAATAGGATATCGCATTAAAACCCACATCCTCTTGTAAATGTAAATATTTCATGGTGCTCGAGGCTATTTCGATTGATCGTACGAAATGGATTTAAGCAGAACAGCGATATTACATTTCGATGATGGGTAATAGAGACTTGGTATATTTATGTTTGTAGCGTGTACAGCAGTTTATTTCCGAATTGGGTTGCTTAATTGATACCTCTTGAAAGCTAGTAATTCAATTTCCGCTTGGTATCTGAGTTGATTATTCGTCGAAAGTGTTAGTGGAGCAGAGTGTGGTGGGAGGGGGGAAAGAAGCATTCGAGTATAGGGAAAAAGGGAGAGGGACAGGGACAGGGATGCTGTACACACGTCGGCAGCTTGGCTACGGCATGAAGAGAACAGGGAATAAAAGCCAACCGTCATAAAGCCATTGATAGAGGTCGTTCGAGTCGGTCGTTAATGGCATGGAAAAATGGCGAGAGCCAGCTAACTTTTCGCTGCAGCTAGCTGGCCAGCAGCTTTGTACCATATATAGATATATATACATATAGTAGTACTATATATGTATATATATAGACCATAGCACGTAGTAAATAGAATGCCCAACTGCACTCCATTCTCTCTACTTTTTGTATCCCTGTAAACCTGCTTAGAACATGATTATATCGTCGCCTCTCGCTCGCACGCTCATCGAACTTTTCGCACCAAACACAATTTTCCATATATTTAATTCTCGACTTTAAAATGGAAAAGTCCATCGATCATTTCGAGCTGTATGAATTGAACAATTTTTACCAGTGGCACGTTGCTCGGAGAGAAACTGCGCAGAGTAAATATATATATAGGGAGGAATTTTTGCGAGTAGTCAGAGTGACGAATTATAAGCGAACGGTACAATTGTTTTTATAAGAATAATTAAAAGTACATATCCCTAGGGTGCTAATGTTGGAGTCTCTTAGGTTAAAATCTCGAGGTAGGTCGTTTTCTTACGGTCCATTGGCCAGGCTTGTTATTAGCAACAATAATAGCAACTCTCTGAACGGGATGAGAGAGCTGTCGGGGGAGGAAAATCGCGGTGGTGGTCGAGCAGCATCGTGGAGTAAAAGGTTTTTGCCGGCAGCAGGGGTGTATGTACTCACTTAACTCTCTGCCGAGATTTCGAATGAGGCTCATTTCAGTCCATCGCCTGGACCAAGTGTACACACAACGATGGGAAAAGGCAAGGTAGATCTTAGCCACGTCGGGAATTGGAACGCGATAAGAATGCGAGAAACCCAAAAAGCTGTGCTTCTCTCGTAAAAATTTATCATTTATTATATCCACCGGAAATGCATCTCTTTACGAGCAAAATCAATTTAATGTCGCGTATGGGTGGAAAAAGCTGAAAGCTATTGTTGGATGCCATACGAAACTGTTGATCGCGCGAAATGGGTCGCGAACCAACGTTAATTCATGTAGCAGCAAATTTCAGTTATGCAAACGTTAATATTTATGGAATATTTGTGGAAAATTTCACACACCAATATATCGAACTAATGCGTCCATTTCCTAAACGTGTATGACCAACGAATAATTTACGAAGAAATGAATTTTTCTATGCTACGATGGTTTGGTAAAAGCTACGTTAATGTTGCTGGAACCGTATGTATATATATACATTAAAGGAAACACGTTGGAAACAGTTTCCGGTCAGATACAATATTAATAATATTCCTTTAGCAAAAATTCTCGACCCATAGGCGACAAAGGACAATATATGGCAAGTATTTATATCGTACAACGTTGGTCTTAGAAAGTTTGGTCAATAATAATTTACAAGACTTATTTCCCTGGAAAGTTCAAGGGGCTTAAAAACAGCGCTCTCGGAAAATCTAAAAGATATACACAGTGCATTCTTGATTTCTTCATGTTCTTTGGATAGCGGAGCCATCGGGTTCTAATTAAAAGATTAATTACAGCCTCCACAGTCAGGAAGATTTTAAAGCTTCTTTCTCAGTCAACCTGTTTGCCCTATGCTTTACGGTAAAGAAATCGGTTGTGATTATTCGAGTGAAGGGGGATAATCAACCCTTCTTCCAATTACATCCTTCAGCTGCAAGATATAGAGACACATCCCCCGATTTGGCACGTCAAGATTTAATTCCCCCCTCTTACCAATCGAAGAAGAAATTTCAACGATTGTTTCCACTAATTAATATAAGGCAAAGGTCAGCTGTGCTCCCCAGAACGAATCGAATGTTTTTTACGATCTTCTTCGCGTTTTCCGTTGCAATTACAAAAAGTCCATTACACAGGCAAGGCAGTTTCGCACGCTTCCTTTCGAGCGAGTTTTTCGCCATTGGCGATTATCGGCGATTATTCCTCGTAACGGTTTGTCCGTTTATCGCAGATGCCAGGAACACGAATCGTTTCATGGGGGTAATGCATTTACGCAAGGTGTTTAAAGCGCTCGTCATGAGAATTCATTATGGAGGGTTGAAAATTTCCAGGGAAATTGTTGCGTTCTCGATAATGGAAACGAACGATTTGTTACTCCGAACGGTTATCGAACGTTTGATGCAACAAACTCTCCTTCAACTTTTTTCTCTCATATTTAGCAGCAGTAGCGTATGCATTCCTTCCATCCATATCGAATGTCTGCGGTCGAACGTACACGAACGCGCGATACGCCGGATTTCCAGGCGAAATTCTCAAGTGCAGCCTACGCTATCAGCAACCTTTGAAAGGCTCATCGAGGAGCACTCGAACTGCGAATCGAGGGGGCCATTAAAAAATAGAAAATTAATCAGGAACAATGGTGGACTCTGACCGAAACAAAGTTCTCTCTGCCTCGTATACATTCGAATCGTCGGACGTTTTCTTCCAAGGATCTGATAAATTTTCAATTAAAACGTACAAGTATGTAAAGTGCACCGTCCAACCGTTTCATAAGATATAATTGATACTCCTTTCTCTCTGCTTCGCGAAATCACTCGTATTATGTATCGCGAAGCAGCGGGAATATTGCTCGACGCTGATATGCAAATTCCGAATCTTTCGCTGAACGAATTTCTTATCTTTTGTATTTTAATTAGCAAGAGCCCTCCTTGCGCTTCTCCCACTAGGAATCCGGTCTTGGACAAAAAATTAAAAATATACTATACTCTATCCGATAATATGCTGATTCCGTTGCTCTTCGCGATATTCACCGTCCCTTATCTCCCAAGGACAATTGAAACCATCTTTCTCCACTCCACGCTGGTAATAGAATCTTATGGTTTAGGAGAGAAGCAGGAGTCCTCGTGCGGAGTGCAGCGTGAAATGATCGTAATTCGAGTGTGTTAAATGGCGTTTCTTCGGGGTTGTGGAGGAAGGAAGGGTGAGAGAGGGCATCGTGGGAGTTTATCCGAGTAATATACGGGCACCGGAGAGATCGAACGAGCCGGGCTATTCGTTATACGGGGAAAAGCACGTTCGGATTGGCTGGAAGCTGCAAGTTTTTGCTTCTACAGCCGGCATCTACTCTTTTTCTCCATAGCCCGGTCGAGAGACGTCTCCCCGGTACGTGCTTAATTTGCGAGTGGGGGCCAATCCAATCGTATTCGTTATACTCGCGGCATCGCGCTAGGGTTTGCGAGTCTTCGAGCTGGGAGGCCCGCGCCGCCGCCGAGGCATGCAGGAATTAACAAAACGGGTATTTGTATCCCAGCGTTAAAACAAACGAGCACCGATGTTTTCATCCTCTCCGATTTAACACCCGCTCCGCGCGCTAGGAGATCTACTCGCGTGAAAAGCATTCGCCAATTAATCCCTACCCTGCACCTCTTTAACCTTCATCCCCTCTCGCCAAATATTTTACACTCTCGCGCGTTGAAAGAAAGAATGACTTTAATTCGCAACCTTTTATCCACCTTCTATTTTCAATGGACCGGCAGTTATATAAGGCTGGTGGTTACACGCTGTGACTACCTCTGAAATGCCACGGAGAATTCAATCAGTTAGCATCAAAATCGGTTTATCGCGCTTCCACGAAGTCCCGTGTTGCATCTAGCCGACCTCGAGTCACGCGTTCCACGTGGCTGCCTTTGAAAAATAATATCCAGGAACACGCGGCAGCTCGGCAAATCTCTGCTTTCCCAGCGTTTCAACAGTTTTTCCTCCCTTTTTTGCAAACGCAAAATATTGCTTCGAAGCTTCGGCTGGTACAGTGACGAAATAAAATCTACTAATAGCGTTATCGCGGTTAGCTCTTTTCTCCTCTCTCGCTTTATTCATTTGCCACTATATTCGTGTCCGTCCATCCATTCGGGACGCGACCGTATCCCGAAAATAACAAGCGGCAATAAGCCGATGGTAGGCTACAGGCTTTTTTCCACGCATCGAGCCCGGGAGTGTATAAGCCGAAATATGTTCGCCGGGGTCGAGGAAACAAAAAACGATCGAGCGTACACGCGTAAGGTTTACGGGGAGGCGTAGGTTGACTCGCGGGATGAAACGGAGATAGGAATAATGAAAGGGAGAAGCCGAGCGAAGGAGTCGATTCGCGAAAGAGGGCGCGCCATTTCGTATCGTGGAATTGCGAAACGCTGCGTCTCGTACGATTGAATAATAAAAACGAACGAAACAAAAGAATTTCCTCCCTCGATACTACCCAAGCACGAGGAAAAAAATGAATTTCTATACTTTCTCCATTTTCCACCGTTCACCGCCACTCGGAGAATTTTATTAATATTTTCATCCCTTTTCTCTCACCGTCGAAGGGACGCGACCGCGTTTCGTTAAATATCCAATGTTCCGTGTGTTTTACGTATAAAAATAGTAGCGACGGATGCGATCAAGTCAAAAAATAATTTATTTTCGGTCTATCGGGAAAAAAGGCCGAGCTCGGTGGTGATATACGGAAGAGAAGGCTTTTTGTACGGCAATGCATTAACGAGGGACTTCAGCGAGCAGGATAGAATGGAGAAAAAGCCTGGGGAATGGTATGGTGTGGGTGGAGGGGAAAGGATAGGTAGAGTCGGAACAAAAATGAAGGAATCGAATGGAAGTGAGTTCGGACTGCACAGACGTATGCGCAATACGATATCGAGGCGGCGGTGTGCAGCGTCATTAAGCCATGGCGTTATCGGGGGTGTAGGAGGTCCAGGGTTGATGCGAGAGAGAGAGAGAGAGAGAGAGAGAGAGAGAGAGAGAGAGAGAGAGAGAGAGAGAGAGAGAGAGAGAGAGAGATGGAAGGAGGCCGTGACAGGGTTTAGGACGAGGGGGTCGAGACGAGGCTAAATTGTCGAGAGTAGCAGTCAGGGAACGAAGGCTACGGGGTAGTGGGGTGATTGAGGAGTGTCTGCTACGCGGTCGGAATAAAACAATGCCCTTCCTCGAGAGATGCCGCCACCTCCGCCACCTCCACCACCTCTCCCAACCTTCTCCAACCCACCACTTTCTTCTCTGCACTCTGTTGCCGCTTCTCGGAAAAGCGAAAGAGGCGGAGTGGCTGCTTGAGACAGATAGTCCAAACTCTTATACGTACTATATATACAGGGTGTCCCATTTTAAATAACGACTTAAAATATTTGCTGAGAATTATCTTTCATGGAAAAAAATTGCATTTGGGCTTGAGCTTGGCTAAAGTATTTTTTATAGGATCGTTGCTCGTCACTTCTCACGTGTATTCGTTCGCAAATCTCCGATTTCATACCTAAATATTTAATTCATTCACTTGGAGAAAGAATATGATACATTCGTCTGGCGATTTGGAAAACTCTTGAAACGAGCTGAAAGAATATGCAATGCGAAAAATAATAATTTCCATTAGAACAACACTCGGTACGATCTTCGTACAACTCTATATATTACCCACATATACCATATCGTACCTATATATACATATATATAGTTGACATTCACGCGAACGATATACAAAAGTCATTAAAATATATCTTTCGCGTGTAATTCGAGGTAAATACCTATACTCACGCACACAAACCGATACGAATACACTAATACTATTTTTACGAGTAGAAAACCCTGCGAAGCGCGAGGCATCTTTGCTTTATCGACACGTGCAACGATATCGAAACGCGAGATTACCTATTGTTTCCCCGGAAACAGTTCACCTCGATTTGCGCGCATGTATGAAATGCGAGCTGGCGAATATGATTGCTTGCTCGGCTAAGCCGCGATAAGCATGGAAAGCGGGCTCGAAAGAAATGCTCAAAGTTTACGTTACTCCGAAAGTTTCCGGGCTATTGAATTTCCAGCCAATGGCGTAGGCGCGCTCGCAGGTTTAGAGCTGCGCGTTATCGACGTGGGGAGGGAGGGCTGGGGGATGGTACACAGTGCGGAAAACGAGGGAGGGGGGGTGAGAGAAGGGACTTCCGCCGTTAAGGTCTAATTAAAGCAAACGTAATAATTGAAATAACAGTTAGTCCAGTTTTACGGGACGCGACTGCACGGCGAAATTCGTTCCTCGATAATGGGACGCACGCGTGTTTGCGTGGGTGCGCACGCTAAAAACAATAACACAGCGAAAGCGACAATGATAATACCGGCTGGATTATTTCCGTACTTGGCAGCAGCTGGTACAGCGCTGATACCAGCCAGAAAGGATTAATAGTTCCTTGCTCGAAGCCAACTGCGCCTATACTCCCTGCAACTTTCGAGACGCGGTCCTCTTCTTCTTATATACCGACGCAACGAAGGTCGTATCCCGCATTGTGTCCCCCTTCCAGTGTACGTTATTTTCTCTTCCGCATTAAGCCTATCTTTCACCACTGGCCTTTATCATCCATCCGTTCTATAGTGCTGCACTAGTGGATGGTACAGTCTGAATCATTCTTTCTAGAATCTATGTTTCCTTTCGGCTTTATCTCTCCCAATGCTCGCACGATTCTTATTTCTTTTGCTCTTCTCCGCCACCCCCCCCCCCCCCACCCTCCTCCTTAAGCCTACTCCTCCTCCTCTTCCTATTCTGGCACAGATGTCGCCGAGCCCGCACTTCCGCCTTATTACGACGAGGAACGACGTCAATCGCTGTTGCCAAGACCAGCAGACAGCCTGTGTTGTTTTTCAGTCTGGATATTGGCATAAAGATGCTCGTTCGACGTTTGCTTCGCGCGGAAGGACAATCGGGGTCGCTGAACTTGAACGCCCGCGACTAAATGGGATATACCGATCGTCTGTCAATTTTACGAGCTTCGGTATGCTCGTTTAAATTATTTCAATGCATTTACGAGCCACGGGCAGGAAATGTCAATTAAAATCTGGATAATGCGCCATTGGAGTAGAATATCTTTCCCGATTTATATCGTTGGAACAACCCTGCTCGAACAAAGTCCGAAGGTATGAAATAGGATTTCGATGAAAATATCTGCGGTACTTACCGATTGCTCCGTGTAACTGTGTAATACTGCCTATGGTAATAATGCTTGGAAATGGATTCCTCGTACTCACCTGTAAAACGAGAAAAATATCATATATATATATATATATATATATATATACTATATATTATATAAATTCACGACAAAGTGAAAATGGCATTTCTTATACTTATACAATAAGTAAAATGATAAACGTTCGAGTGAATTTTCTTCGCTCGACTCGAGAGCGTTCGGTGGGAAAAGCTTGGAAAGTTTAGCAAACCGTATAAGGCTGATTGGGAAAGATGATAATGGTGGTGAAGGGGTGGGGTAATGGCCGAGTATGCGCAAGGTTCGCGGCGAGTAAATTTCGCGAAGAGCCTATACGCGGACCGTTAAGATTTGCCAGCGAGTAGCGTGCACTCGTATGGCGTGGATGTCGCGAACTTCCAGTCAAAGTGCAGAACCGTGTAAATCGGCCGATGCAATTCATCAGTGGTAGCGGCGCACCAACACCGGCGCACCAAGCCCCAGTCGAGGCTGGCTCAAGATTAATAACGGCAGAAGCTACCTTCGAGCCACTCGAATCCGCAGAAATCACTAACCGGATCCGGCCGAGACGCGTGTACGCCGTGCCTCAACGTCAACCGCCGAAATTTCGCTTTTAAATCAACCAACTTTAGCCAATTTAACGTTTAACGCTAAATTGCAAGAAAAATAAACGAATTATTTTATTAGCGTGGCTACATCTCTTTCGCTTTATAGGCGGATTCCATCGAATCCGCTCATTCCGGACGAATTTCATTAGTTCAAAGTACAGACGTATGGTACATTTAATTAAAATTTATCGGGAATTATTCGGCCAAATGCACTATCGATCTGTTCCTATTTATTCCTCCATTCTGTCCTATCAATGGTTACCGCCTTGACCGCTACCAACGAGCCAGTGGAAATATCCACTTGTTATCGGACCATCTTTATTAATTTGATTTATCGTATACGTTCTTCCCACGTTCCCCCCACCAAAACCAATTAATAGGATTATTATATATCCGATAGAAAGCTCGTGTACCAACCGCAATGTTCACTGATGCATATCCCACGAAAAATCCCATAAATTTCTATGTTTATTTTAATACCATAAAGCAATTATTATGAAAAAAAAAAAAGATCCCTGTATTCGCAAGGTTAAAAACAGTGAGAAAAAGTGAAAAGTTGGCGAATTCGAGTCGCCAATTGTTTCATATTTAGAGATACGCGTTGCTGAAAATGGAAAGCTGTCGTGATACTTTTAACGTATTCGACAAAGGGGTTCGGAATAGACCGACGAGCGACGTCAACGCGAAGACGGACTGACAGAGATCGATTACTCCGCCTAGGCTCAGTCGTTATATCTTGAAAAGAGATCCGACGCTCAACAAGCCAGCCAGCAGTCAACCTATGAAATTGCCCCAATTATATATTCTCCTCAAAGACAACCACCGCGAGAATATTTCTGCACTTTCCATCTTCGACCTCCAGCATCAAAATCCCCCCTCTTCACGATTTCCCATCAATTTTTCGTGCAAGCCGAATCGTCTGATACATCTTGACTGAATTCTCCCTTGTTTATTTAAATTTTAAATGAAGTCGCGTCTTCTGGGAAGACATACATAATGCACGCATCGCTATCTAATTGAATTATAAGGGAAGAGTATCCCAGCTGCCTGGAACATTCCGCGAGTTACACGTCGACACAATAACGCTTTTTGACATTTTTAGTGCCGCGAATAAATTCCTCGAGGATATTTTATCCATTATAAATCGCGTTTCGGGTAATACGTGTGTGTGTGCGTGTGTATACAGAGTATAATAAATAATAACTCGAGTAAAGTTTACAAGTTATCTGTACTATCGCATGTGAATTAAGTGCGTCAAGTTCGGTATACCGAGAAAAGTTCGGAAGTAGCGAGGTTCGATCGAAAATCGACTTATGTCAAGTAAACGAGTCTCCTAACGGGCTGTAAGGAGTACCTACTTCGGTGAAAATCAGGAGTCTCTATATCCGATAAAGCGATCGCAATAGTAAAACCCTCCTGAGAGTCTCGGTCCCCGAAAGCTTTTTAACTTTTCAAATCAGTGGATCCTTTTTCCATTTTCTTCTCAATGCCCTCCATTTTTATTTACAATATAATAGCAATACTAACACTGAAGAGAGCTATAATCTTCTCCTATGCCTATATACGTTTATATAATTACGAAAATAATTCTTTTCAATTATATTACACCGTTGAGCAACCGTATAATTCATACAATCAAGTTGAGAATCGTTCTTAAAATGATTATATATGTATCTTCGTGATTCCTTAAAACGAAGCGTCGTGCAGAGTCTCGCTCGCACCGACAAAACCAAAATATCTCGTTCGATGCGATCACGATCAGGTATTTCCAAACTTTTTCGACTGGCTGCACGAATGTGAATATTTCAAGTGTGCAAGAGCTAACGAACGATGCGGAATATCTATAATGGTATATCGCAAAGTTAAATCAATTGTCCATGAATAACAGAATACAGTTGATGCGTTGCTTTAACGACCAGCTAATTTAACGCCTTATCCTACAGATTCTCGTGAGCATTTTTGGAGAAAACGTGATTAAATGGCGGATATTACAGCGTCTACCTAATGGGATAGGAAGCATTAGCCATGCTATGCGATGCAACGTTAACCGTTGGCGTTAAAGCTAAAATTAACGTATCCATAAACCGTCCATCGCATTTACTCTCTGTACAGAATGACTTTGTATAAATGAACTCCATTGAAGTGTTAGAAACTTTAACGATTACCCACAACCTTACGGTTGAGGCAAAGGTACTGCTATGTCCTCTGCCCAGTAATAATAATAAGCAAAAGGTGCTGGGTCATTTTATATCCAAGATAAAATTATCCTCGGCATCGAGTGGTCTAAACTCATTCTCCTGTATAAATATAGTATATCTCCAACGAGGAGAGAGAACGAAGATTCTGCTGATCGGATAGCATTCCCATGGTTAAGCCAATGCAACCCGAAATTGGAAATAAACATTTTTGCGGTTTATTTTTTGGATACCTATAAAAAGGTGGATGGGGGCTGCGAACCAATCTTGCTGAACATGCCCAGATCTTTAATAGAAACCGAAGGAAAGTGGCGGAAGGACTGTTACCAATTTCCTGTATAAATGCCTGGCCACTGTAACGAGCTGGATGATTGCAGCATCCACAGTCGTTTCAATTCCCAAAAAAAGAAAAAGTCATGAAATATGTTCGTGGAAATGTTTAACCGAGTTATTAACGATTCTAATCATTGTTTATGAACATTGTGCCCACAGTGAAACGTAACGATAATTATACACTCTATCATTTTTTATTATCCTCAAACCTCTCTCCATACGATTCAATTGCAATATGATATTATCTATATATTTTATCAAAGGAAACTCGTAAATCGATAACGTATGTTAAATACTCACACGTATACATACTTGGCATTACAGGTAGCTTGATGACCATTAGAGACTTGCTTAACTTTGAGCTCTCTTTTCTTATTTTCTCCTCCCACACACCTATCTTTATATCTATTCTTATTTCTCTCTTTCCTCCACGTGCTTGCACACGTACATATATATATATATACTAAGAACGCTATCTTGTTCCAGCCGGAGGGCGAACGTGCTCTACCAAGGTTATTACCTCACGGGATTTGATTCCGCGAGGTACGTGCCCCGTGTTAGTGGGTACCCCGGCTTGGCAAGGCCGTAACAGCGTAACTCGTTATGGCTTCATTTTGTGGAGAACGAGGTGGAGGGGCCCGTTGTGGTCTGGCGCAGCTCGCGAGTATACGATTTCGCTGAAAATGCGGTGAAATCTTATTTTCCCGAGAGGACCGCGCTACGATTACTTAACACGACTTCCCTAAACTACCAGAGTCGTCGCGAGAACTTCGATTACCGTGTATCTTTCGATGCTCCGTGGCTCGATTCAGGAACCGGAAACTTCCTCGCAGATACTCCAATATTTTCCTCCAGTTAATAATCGTTTAAATTTTTTTTGTATTAAATAATAAAAGGCTGAAGGAATATATAGACTTTTATTATTTCTTTAATTAATAGTGTAATAATTAATCGAGGAATGATTCGTTAAGAATAATAATCAATTTAGGTATATATATATATATATAGAGAGAGAGAGAGAGAGAGAGAGAGGTTAGGCTGTTCCATTCCAAGTGCGAGAGCTCGTGTAAATTTAGATCGAAATACCGTGGTGGCGAGCATCGGGGTGTGTGGGTAACTTTTGGCTGGGACGTTCCGGATTCCGATCGTGCATACCCAATTCCTTGACACGTGGCTGAACCTGACGCATGGACTGGAATACCGGTGACCGTCGCGTTGACAGACGGCACCCGTTCGTTAGAAACGATTCAGAGACACATAAAGGCAGCATTCACGAGCCATTGCACTTGTATGAAAGAGGGGATTCACGGCCATTTCTTTAAGGACGCGTTTCTTGCACGCGGCGTGTATGGAAGCAATTATCCAGTCCCTACAATGCCGCTAAACGATGAGGCATCAGCCAAGGTCGTCATCATCATAATCACCGAGGGTTCGTCATCCAAAAATAGCCATGCGCCATTTTCCATTGGGATGACTCTGACATTTTGCTAATTGATGTTATATACGCAGTGCTTTGTCGTTATTGCCAGTTGGAATATTTGTTTATTATTTCAAGAGGAGCAAGAGGAAAATAATTGAATTTCCCTATTACGGTTAATTATTGCAGTCTTCTGCCGTTGATGAGAGTATAGTTATGTTTTCAGGGGTGAGAGAGAGAGAGAGAGAGAGGGTGCTCGGTCTCGGCAGGTGAGTACATCAGGCCTAGTGACTTAATCGTAAGTTGTGGGCCGCACGAAAGCGAGTCGATCCTGGAAAGCACGGCTGACAGTGTTAATTTCAGATGATAGATACGAGGCAGTCACGATGCAAATGAGACTCACGCGATTTCTTAACAACTTGGGAGGCCCGTGCATGCAAGCTGCACCTTTTCGCTCGCCACCGCCCTTTTCCTTTGCTTCTCTCTCTCTCTCTCTCTCTCTCTCTCTCTCTCTCTCTCTCTCTCTCGAGTAATTATCACGTTACTGATAATCTAATGTGTACCACTGAAACACCCAAGTAGCAAAATTAACCAGCACTACCAACAACGAGAGCCTTTCACGCGTCGACTTTTACCATGAAGGATCCCAATTTCAACATGTCGCTCAACAGCCCTTTTACCTCGACTTTATTATCACCTGGATTTAACCCGCACTATTGCGATACCGTAACGAATAATCGGTTTCTACTCGTCCCGAAAAATGTCCATTACACGCACATATGTATGTTTCTCATGCGGGTAGTTAAATTTTCAGAGTCAAGCGCGATGGTGGCTCGCGTTGGAGAGAATCGTGTCTAGGAGTGGGAAAAGAGAGCTAGGTGAAGAGAGATAGAGAAATTGTGCATTTTTCACCTCCGTCCTGGCAATTAATTAGTCTCCGCTCCGCTAACACCTCTCTCCGCTCCAAAGCTTTAATTGCTTTTCCTTCTCGCACCAACTATGATCTGACCTATAAATCAGGCGCTGTTTGCATTCGGATCGTTTGCCATTTATCGCTCGGAGGACTAACTCTAAATTTTAGTTTATCCTGTTGGCACCTCACTATTCCCTTAGTCCTGAAATAATAATCGACTCTTCGTGCAAGAATCTTGTATATGCTTTTATTTCGCACAGTTTTCTTTTCGAACGAGACACACACGTTTCTTTTTCCTCCCCCCCCCTCTCTCTCTCTATAAGAAGAGTGCGAGGCGTTTGACGTTGGGAATTTATTTTATTATCACGTTACCCACACTCGACCTGACCGCATCAAACATTCCACTGACGATATCGAGGTAATAAGAACTGTTTATCGAATGTCGGATCGTATAACGCACTTCCATTGGGCATTCGCTGAATGTATTGGCATCGTGAACACGGATACACTCACGGAGACTGAGCAGACGCATTTCTCATCATTTGCCAGCTGCAGCAAAACCTGATTGGTGTAAGTAATAGGAATAAAATGCTGGGAAAAATAATGATACGTTTTTATTGATAATTTATTGCCTCTCTTGTTGCGAAACCTCGAAAATACTTTATCGTGATTATTCGTTAATGAGCTTTTTCATAAATTAATGAAAACAAATTATCAAGCCGAGTGTGAATCAATGTTCGAGATAAATGAAGAGTTTATAGCGAGGGGGGAGGAGGATTTGCCCGGCAGAAATATGGGATGCTGCTGTTCGTTTAGCAGCCTTTTAAAACTACAGAATATTTATAACACGATGGGAGCAAATTGCGGAGTTATCGAACGAGACATTCTTTTTTCATCGAGTGCTGCCACGACCCTACGAATGCGCGTCGACTGCAAGGGGATTTATGTAAACCGTCTGTTGGCTTGGAAAATTGCGATAGGCTAAAAATTGATGGAATTTCGTCTGGGTGCAGCAACCAACAAAAAAAAAAATGGTAGAAAATGATCGGGAAGAAAAAAAAGGGGAGGGGGGGATGCCTCGTCGAGAGAAAATTGTCACTCGAGACGCGTCGCCACGCAATACTATACTCGAGAGATGAAACGTAATCGGTCGCGATTTAATTAAAGCAGCAATACCATGGCCAATATATTCAGGAGGGCTGTAGGAGTATACGGTTCAGCCTTGAAGGGAATACTCGTCGGTTCTTTGCTTCAGACTCTGAATTTTAAGTCAATGTGCGAGTTAATCCGAACCAGTAAAACCGAATCTTGGCTGTGACATTAAATTTCTACGTAGTTTATTGATTCAATTATTCACTGTAAATCGAAGCGTGTGGCTGTGTAACAGCTCGATACATTAATGGCTTGACTGGGAAGAGGAAAGACTCTCTGTTTTTCCGACGTTATTTGCCATAGCGCATGCTATTAATTTATAACCATGCTGTACTGAAAGAAATCGACGCTGCATTTCAATTATTATCCGGCGTATGGCATAAGCGTTATGCATAGCTGTGTCAATACTGTACAATCTAATTCGCGGACCGACTCCCGTTTCGCGATAAGCGAGAATTTATTGGCAGATTAAATGGAAAGTTCCATTTAACTCGTGTACACCATATTATGCCAGATTTCGATAACACACGTGAGGGCTTATAACGATTGAATTCGTTCCATTTTATCCTACTGAATTTTCAAGAACACCAGAAATTCTTCGTCGCGTACCAGTGCGAGTTTTAATATTTAAAACAACGATAAAATTAAGCGCTTCGTTGAAAGAAGCGTCTGACGAAAATTAGCCTGGCGAATCTTTTAATTTTATGATGCGAAGCAAAATTTCGAGGTTTTATGCATGTGATTTTGCGCAGTCTGAACAAAGCATTTCGATAACTAAAATATTAACAGATTCGCCCTGAATTCTATCGAATTTAACTTATCGGACAGGCATCGATAATGATTCCTCGTGTAATTAATTGGCAAAAGCTGTTACAGCGAAGTTTATTTTCGATTTGAATGAATTATTGCACGGAGGTCTTAATTAAATGGTGAAAGCTCCATTTGCGGAGGATTCTGTCAAGCGACGGCTCTGCTGGATGGTGTTGGTAAGCGAAAGCCCAGGGGAAACGGTGGCGATAACATTTGAAAATTTGTTGTTGCGCTTTTTTATTCCTCATCGCTCGGCCCGACATCCATAAGCGCGGTAAAATTTCATTCCGCGCACGTTTGACAACCATTACCGTCATGCGAGCAGCTCTTTCCCGATAAACCAATGCGACAACTGCACCCGAACTATATATATATATATATATATATATATATATATGGTCAACTGTCAAATCACTTTCGCTTCTCCTATTTAACCCCCTTCGAACGTACACACTCTTCATCGCTCGCTGTTCGAATGTATTCAACGCGAAACGTCAAGAAAAAATCGCCAGATTTTGAAAAAAAAAATCCAAGTTTATATTCGTAAGGGAAAGAATTAAATAACGAAGAGACAGTTTACTGTGTTTTTGGATAATCAAAGAGTTCTATTTTGTTTATTCATTCGATAAAGATAAACAAATATATAGGCATCGACGGATTTATCCGCTGTCGTTTTTGGAAAAGTGTAATAGCACTTGGGAAAGTCAGTAGTAAAGTCGACTGGAGTTGGAAACTGTTTGCTTCCTTCGCTTTGAAAAACGTGCTCGGGACGCGAAATGTAGCGATCTACGAGGGTCGAAAGGGTTGGAGAGAGGGGGCCAGAGGTATTTCTCAGGGGGAATACAAATTGCAGTTTTACGAGAGTTAATCCCGCGCCGCGGTGGCGCGACGAAATCAAAAAGTTTGCAGATATCTTTCCAGGCAGGCAAGGTATACGTCTTGGCTGTGTGCAGACCATGGAAATACTTTTGCCCGATGACTCGCGCGCCCGCTTCTCCGTCCGTCCATCGCGAGCCTCCCGAGAGCTTCCGCGGGTCGACATCGGAGCTTGCGGAACGCCTCCGTGCACCGAGCTTTTGCCCCCAACAACTGTAAACATCCCGGATGGTCCTCGTTTGTTTTCAACTTCTCCACGTGCTCGTCCGATACTGCCATTGTTCCGTAGCCAGATTTCGCCAAACAGGAACCAAGTTTTATCTTATTTTCACCCTCCCCCCCCCCCCCCTCCCTCCCTCCCTCTCTCTTTCTCTACTTCAACTTTCGTTACCTCTGCGATCCTTAATAAAACACACACACACGTGCACGTGCACGGTTCTATCTCTCGAGAAATCGTGCAGAGTTATATTTAAAGAAATTTTAATAGGTGTGAAATTTAATGAAACTGGCAGAAATTTGAAAGGAAAGTTTCTGGATTATTCAATGGATTTAATCAGAGTGCAACGAAGCACGTGATTTCACCCGATGACAATGTTATAATGCAAATTGCTTTGAAAGTCGATATTTTAAAGGCAATCCGATTTTTCTCGTCTGTCATTACTGTTAATCAAAAATAATGAGCCGACTGCTTATCGATAAAATTAGCATACTAGACTGTGCGCATCTGGACAAAGCTCAAATTACAGATGATCGGTGTATAGTAAATTTAAAGGCACTCGTGTGCATATCCCTTTACCACATGAAAATTAATATCAAGCGATGGCAGAATTTCGACATAAATTTACCAGAAATCGTCTATTGAGCAACGAAAACGGGATGAAGTTTTATTATCAAATAAATTACCTTCCAATTATGTACCACTGGTTATAATTACTGGCTGCGAAGGTATATCTTTATAATAAGCTTGTTATTTTAGCCGATGAATAATAAAGTTGGATAATTGACGACGTTATTAATTAGGGAATGTTTACGTGGAAAAATTAATTTAGGAGATAATCGTCTATTTCGATTTGACAAGAAGGGGATAATTGGTGCAGGAAGGAAGTCTTTATATTTCATCCTGGTAAAATTATGACCCTTGATCGGTCGTGAGAACGCGGCTAAAGCTTACTTTTCCAGAAGATAAAGAGTTTGGCGTAAAAAGCGGTTGGTATGACGGTATAAGAAAGCGAAGGAACTGAGAGCGTGAGGCGAGATGAGGATCGTGCTAAGTAAGCGAAGGAAGAAGAAAGGTGGCAGACTTCTCGGGCTAATTAATCCAGTTTTTACGATGGATCTCGACCTCCTCTTTCCGCCGCGCTAAATCAAGCGTGTGTATATACGTGTCACTGTTCTCGGCCAACGAATAAAAAAGACATTTACTAATTCATAACCAAATATTTCTTCTCCTATATATATATATATATATATATATATATAGAACTTTTTGTATTTATCGATTCTACCAAAGTTTAAGAATATATCCATAGCAAATAATTCATCATCGTGGAGAGTATTTCGATGAGGCTACTTCCTTTCGACAAGGGAAAACTATTTGTTTTTATCGATTTCTTGGCAAGGCGAGATAATTTAACCACACGAGACGCGTGCCTTATCGAAGTGACTTTCGATTAAGAGCGAACCCTTCCGAACTCAATTTCATAAGGAAATATCGTATCAAAATTTAATCAAACGCATTTGTAATACTTAACGAATCTTGGATAAATTGTTATGTGGAGAGCGAGGGAGGGGGTGGGGCTTGAAATAATATTTTAATCAACTGGAAAAATAATAAGCTTCGCTGGTTTTGTTATATACATTTTAAATTAGCGCGTTAATTTGTGGGATTATGGATAGTATAAAAACTTAATACCAGAGACCTGTTAATGGTAGATATTTCAGAAGTTGGAATAATTAAAAGTTTCGCAGCGTAGCGTTAAAAATTTGTTACGGTCCTTTTTCGGTCAAAAGTAATAAAAGTTTTTGCCAATTCGGTCGCCTCACCACATTCGCTTTTATCAGCGTGAAAGGTAATATATCTCGAACTGTCGAGACAACTTTTGGAGGGTAAAAAATGAGGACAGGGGCATATTGCAGGAAGTATAAATGAAGTATGAGACGAGTATAGAGACACCTGCGATACGTGCACCGTGTATGCAACATGTTAAAAACATTCGAACGTTGCTTTTATGCTCGTGTGGCCATGTTTATGGACTGCAGTCTGCGTCCAATGCGTTACATAGTTCTTAACTATTTTAATAACTGCGCGAGTGAAAAATGTTACTTTTATCAGGAACAATTCGACATGGGAGGGAGGCCAGGGGTAAGAGAAATATCAGCTTCAATAAATGGCATGTATAAAGCTGAGTGATTTCCTTCGAAAGCTGTTTCACTCCTTTTTCCCTCTTTTCCACCTTTTTCTACTTATAAATCCTTCTCTTCTTAAACTTTCGTGCTCTTCCTCATGGTTCGCTTAAAAACGCCAGTTTGACCTATCGTTTTACGCGTGACTCGAATCTTTCCGCGGCCACTCGTCAAACAAAACTCACGAACAACCGCACGAATTCGAGACCTATCATAATCAAGGATCTCTATAGGGAGTTTATAGGTCTGCCCGAAAGATAAATAAAACATTCCATTCCTCAAAGCTGAATGATCAATCTTCAATACAATCTCCACTAGACGTGAGCACAGCTGATATACTAACGAACGAAACACGCGATATCTAACTCTGTTTTCGTGTCTTCCGACTCTCTCTCTCTCTCCCTCCTTTAAATCTATAAGTCTCAAAGAAAAACACGAATGTTGTTAACGAGTACCGATACATCACGACAAGCATTACTTTTACCCAAGTAGGATTTACCCAGAGAAAAGAAACTTTCCTTAAATATTCAACTGACAATGTGCAACTAAACTAACAAATAAATTCATAAAATACCATTCGTTTCGACCTATTACATTGCAAACCTTTTCTTGTTTGGAGAACGAATCTAACAGTGGGTTTGGTAAAGAATTAATCCGATCGTCCACCCGAGGAAAAAGTTGAAGCTCCGCTTGAAACTTAGACTGCAAGAAAGGGATTGTTCGGGATTGTTTGAAAGGATCTTGGCGATTTCGCGTCACGAGCCATGCGATATCTCGCTGGAACGTAATTGCTGGTAAGAAGCGAAGGATTATAGCAATGGGAGCGGATAAGCACGTTAGGTGCGTCCAATTTGCATCCTTGGGACTCGCCAGGACGTTGTACCAGCTATAGTCGACAGCAGAGATTGCGCGAGTGGCGAGAAAAAATTTGGAATAAATGGGGGAGGGGGTGAAGATGCAGCAAGCGACGAGAGGAGAAAAGAAAGAGGAGAAAATTTAACGAGGAGCCCGCTGGGCCGGACTCGATACGGTCCAGAGATCCGGGCCCAGGGGCCCCATGTTTCCTCATCCTCGCTTCGTTCCTCTCCCACCACAACCAGCCCTCTTGACTCTCGCAACGAGCAAACCGGAAGCAAGTGGGACTGTCGCCAATTAGCCGACTAGGTAGGTTTATTGCTTAATGAGCTGATACTCGGCTTAATGAGCCGCGATTACCCACAATGGCGTACAGGGCGCGCGCCGCGTGTGTGTCCTGGGCTCTCTCGTGTACAAGTCCCACACAGGCAAGGCCGGAAACCACACTGCTACTCCCGCTCCAACTCCAACGCGCCAATATGTAACGAGGCTGCGGCGACATCGTTGAATTCCAAACCATGTCAGAGACCCACCGGAGAAATTATACGTACCACTGAATATAAGCAGCTCCTCCTTTATTGTCGAATCTACGCTGTGTATATGTATATGTATTACACACCGAAGCACGTCCTTCAGGAGCTCCATTAAATTAATTTCAATATATATCTTCCTACCAAATATATTACCTCGGTATCACTTTATATTTTCAACCTCAGTCACGCTTTAATCATTCATAATTCAAGCTTAACCGTGAATATCGCGACAGACGAAAGGCGCTGGATGAGAAATGTAAAATGCAAATTTCTAATTAGCGAAAATTTCTAATTGCGACGGCTGGTAGGTCGAGCGACGGGATGGCAGGGACTTCATCGAGTAATAACACGATTATAACGAGGTAATTACCATCTAATCGCGCTATCAGCTGCTCGCAGATACTCCAGTAATCGCGTTTACGATCGCATTGCCAGCCAGATTCGCTCGCGTGTCGACAATGCGATCTCGCGAAATCTCACGCGAGTCGAGCAAAAATACATTTGCTCAAACATATCGTGCCTATTTAGATACCTCCAGAGAGAGATATATATATACCCCGAGTCTCGTCTGCTCCACCCAACAGCGCGCAAATCTTCCCTTAACGAGGAGATCGATGAACAGCGTCAATTTTTGCGGATCTCGATTCTCGCGGAAACGCGTTAAAAATTGCCACGCGTTGGGTGCTGGAAGAAGAACCGTCGGAGCAACGAGGACCGAGTCTGTAAATACAGTTTTGCGAGGGTAAGTGCGAAGGGTAACGATTGTCAGGCGCTAATCGATTGTTGCTCGCTCGAGTTTGCTGGTGAAATTTGGCGGAGTCTGGTCCATTCCGGCGATAGGGGTGATGTGCCGACTGTAGGAATCACACACGCACACGAACGAAGCAGCACGCATGGCGCTCCGGTTAAATTGACTCTGGCCAAACGCCACCTGGATCGAGGAAATATGGCCTAATATCGCAGGCAGCATCGATGGATGCTGGAACGTATCCGAAGGTAGGCGTATCGTATCGACGATTGGCTCTACACCCCCTGCCTCACACACACATACACATACTTTATATATATATATATCGATCTCTGTCTCTCCCTTTCATCGAACGCGCCTCTCGCCGTTCGTTGCTCTTCGTTATTCATCGATACCCTGCAGAGCCCGGTCCGCCCGATCTTCCATCGATCTCACCGAGATATTGCGACTGCCGCGATTTTCATATTTCACTTGGAAATTTCGTCGGAAGAGCCAAAACTGTCCGAATGAATCCCCCCCATTGATTTATTCCAATGGAAATTACTGTCAAGCTATGAGTCAGGAGCTGAGCCAATGAAAATATCCAATGACACTTTTACCTTGAATCTCTCCCCTCTATTTTTTATCACAGCTATGTAGTTTGGATAGTTTAGAATCGTTCGAAGAAAATAAGGAACGCGATCAAAGGTGCGGCTTGAATTTATCTGCCGGACACACCTCGCTGTAATTTATTTATTTTTTCCTCCTACAAAGAGACAGTCCTTTGGACGGTCGCTGCGTTGATGGTGATTAAATTATTTGTGGTGAGAGGGCGAATAAGTGTGCTAGGTTCTGGTGATAGGAGTAAGAGTGAGAGAGTGAGAGAGAGAGAGGGGGGGGGGTGAAGAGGAGAGTGAGTACGAGTTCCTGGGAACCAAGTGTTTTGCGAGAGGAAAAATATATTCGATGAAACCCCAGTGTATAGGTTAGATGAACGTGTCAGGGTTGAAATAGCTGAAAGATTACTATCGTACGAGGACACCAATCTTCTATCCAAGGGAGAATTGGGTCGTTGATACTGTACAGCCGACTTTCTGGCACGTCTTTCGTACAAAACGTTATTTCGTACGTGAAAAGTACTCGCGATAAAAGCTAAAAGACATATACACATTTCGCTCTCACCCCTCCCTTTCTGGTTATCTAAACTGCAGCTAGCTGTTGGTTTCATTCCACAAAATACTCCGTGATCCTGTCCAAACGCTGTTCGGCTTTAACGAACAACGTATGACAGCTGTCTCTATACGTTGCATGTGTAGAAAATTGTCTCGATCATCCATCATGAAAACTGATTTTTGTCCCTGCAAATTTTTCGTCGCTTTAAATTTATTTATTGTTTCTTTGCACACAGAGGAAAAAACTGTACTTGCTCGTTGTAAGAAATGATAAAAATTAGGTTGGGTAGGACTGAAGATGGAGATCGTACGATGTTACTGCAAAGTCAGAATTACTCGATCGATCAAATTAAACATTCCAGTCACAAGCCACTTGGACTAAAAGCAAACGATATAATATTAATAATACATGCGGCTCATTCGCTAAAAATATCCTTTAACGTATCTTTTTCCATCGATACCAATAATTCACCGAAAATAAAGCGAGTTACACTCGTAATAAAAGCTATTTGTTATATCGGTGTACGCGTTACTCTCCGTAAGAATTGGCTAACGCAGGAAGCGATAAATTTTGATCAGTGAATTTTTTGTATAATCCCCGCTGCATGTTATGAGCTCAAAAACGCAACTTGTGCAAGGCGCGGTTGAAATTCAAATTTATTCCATATACGCTAGTAGACATTTGATATGTCGTTTGAAATTAATTCCGTCCCTGGCGTTTTCCCTATCTCGTTTTACGATGCGAGGTTAAGAATGGCTTTGTGGAAGAAATCGACGGGCTCCTTTTTCTTTTTTATTGAAAAACCTCCGGAGTAAATAAATCGCTGAAACAAGCCAGGCTTTCGAAAATAATTTTGAAAAGCGTATACAATTAACGCGTTACGGTCTGACAAGCTCGAAATCTAGAGACGCAAGATAAAAATATCTCGAATGGACAACTATTGTGTTTCGAGCGTAGTAAACCAGCGCAGGATCGAGCGCTGTCTTATATAAAATTGATAAGGAGCCGGACGAGCGATAATGGAGCGAGAAGATAATCTGCAGGATCGCATTTAATTCACTATTACGTATTCTTTTGTTTCGTATCTGGCGTAGGACGTGGATTTATCGCGCGTCATGGCGCGAATACTACAAGCACGCATTAATCAGTACATGAAATACCCGGATCTTTATCTCTATTGTTCGAGCTGTGTTAATACAAAAGCATCGCGAGAAAAATGTTTGTAATGAAGATTTATCGCCTGCAATATTGTCAGGCTTGCTTGGATGAGTATCTATCGCAGTCACAGATGTGGCTTTTAATAAATTCCTCGAGTATCGAAGAGAAAAGGTTTGGGAGCTAGAACTGAAAAGCACAAGGTTTAACAGGAGCATCGCAAGACTTCCAAGCTCCGCGCATCGTGGTGGTATCACTAGTGCAAATGTAGTCGACAACCTATTCCCAAATCAATTTCAGCTACAATGCGACCTCGTGAGAAGTCTCGTCGATTCCTATATATATATATATATATATAGCGAATTTTCCCACCCCTTTTATACTTGCACGTATTTTCCTGAATAATCTCAGATATACCCCTCGAAGAGCAGAGTCGAAGAAATTATGCTTTATTAATAAACCGAAAGTTTAACATTCTGAATGCAACTTTGAGAAGCATTTAGTTTTTATTTTCATTGAAAAATTTGCTGTAATTTTTAAAGCAAGGCAATGACAAGTTATTTTAGCGAATGTCTTGTTTGGAAAGTTTTTCGCCGAGTCGCACCTGTTAATTTTCTCCGACGATAGACGGATACGTTGCGCAATATGGCCGAATAAAGCGTTGCACCGATTTTATACTTTACCGATCGTCAAGCGATAAAACTATGCTACCAACAAGGATTTACGGTTTCAATTATTGAAAAGTTTACGTTCATGGAAAATAAACGAGAAGCGTCCTGAAAAATAAAAACGCTATTAAAAGATCTGGCGGACACCCATATTAATCCGAACGTGCAAATTAAAACATTCGCAGTGCTAAAATAAAAGAGGAGTGCAGTTGGTACGGTCAATGGTACAATTGCGAGTAAATGTTTGCGTAACAAATGTCGAAGGATTAATGTGTCCAGGGGTGTGGAAGTGGGGGATGAAGGAGGAAGAATGGAGGAGGATGCAAGATGGAATATGCACCGGCAGAACTGAGCATTTCAGTCGTTGAGTGGTATATGGCACGAGGAGCGTCATTATAAAACAACAGAGAGAGCCATCCCGATACGCGAGATTCGCCGAAAATCCGCATTCGAGCACGCAATTACACGCAAAATCGTATGACATCTTGCAAAATGCAACACGTGCAATTTTTTCTCCCCCTGTACCCACACGTACGCCCCCTTTCTTCTTCTTCCCTCGATAAAGCTTTTCATCATCCTACCCCTCTGCTCGGTGAACGAGCCTGACGAGTAAAAATTCAGCGTCCACGAGCATTTCGTTAGCCTTAGATACAATCAAAACGTCAATAGGAGCTGCGAGTGAATTAATATGTAAACCAGTATCGAATAATTGGAATATTCATATTACGCCATCCTTGTGCATACAAGTTAAATCGATTATTCAATCTAATCCCGTCAAAGCAGTTATGTAAAATTTAATGAGTTGATTATTGCAATTTGTTTCCATGGCCGACAATTTGATAAATTTATCGTGACGCAGCAATGTTTGCGAGTCTTTTTGCGAACGGATCGATGAGAGAGTGACGAGAGCCGGGGGTATTGATGGTGGGACAGAGTGGGAGGAAAATGCATGGATGAAAGGGAAAAAAGAGGGACGGAGAAAAGGGAAG
This sequence comes from Prorops nasuta, assembly GCF_024137725.1. Lineage (NCBI taxonomy): Eukaryota > Metazoa > Arthropoda > Insecta > Hymenoptera > Bethylidae > Prorops > Prorops nasuta. The sequence goes on along the minus strand of NW_027116811.1, from coordinate 4,223,900 downwards.
AAGGAGCAAAAATTAAAGTATTAGAAACGCGGGGGAAAAAAAGGGTCGCTGGCCTGTATAATTTCGCGCGGTCCACGCGAGAGCCGGGCGTGATGGGCATATTATAAACGCATTTGGAACCGATGGTAATCAACGTTAATTGCCACTGGCACGGGGCAAGAGTTCACGATCCTCCGATTTATACAAAAGTCTTGAAAAATATATAGCCCGGTAAAATTCGAGTCGTTTGGAAGATATTTCGAGTGTCGCAGTTGCGATTATGCGCGCTTCCTGCGAAAAGGTACAAAGTGGCTATTCGCTAATTAAGCTGCAGTTTCGGTTAATTAAAATATTTGAGTCGCCGAGCGCAAAGCTATCGGCTCGAATATCTGGCCGGCGCAACGTTTGACGGATCGCTGATAAATCTGCTCTCGTGCGACTCCCTCGGGAATCTCGACGTGTAACCCTCTACCCCCCCCCCCCCCCCCACTCTCCGAACCCTTTTCACCGATACCGACTATGCCGAAAATAGAACCACTCCTTCTTTTTCTCCTCGTATATCATCGTGACTTCTCCAGCAAAATCTTTGATCTTTTTCATCCAGCAGAAAATATCCCGATTTAAAGCACGAAATATTTCCCTCTGACTCTTCGTTTGGCGTGTGTGTAATGTTTATTAATAGCCGCGAATTAAGCGTACTGGCTTTAAATTAATTGCCTATAAAACTGGCGACGTTAAGTCTATTTATTCCGATCAGATGTCACGTGTAATTAAATAAAACGCGACTTGATTGCACCAATGATACTGTAAATGCAGAATTATTCAATTGGCCGAGCGTTGTACAGCATCGAAGGTGGGTTAATTGATCATCAAGAATAGTGTGAAACAGGGTCGATTGAATTTCATGAAGATCAAATTTGAGGAGCTTGTTGGTTATTGCTCGGACTGTAATGTAGGGTGAACGGTATAAATAAACGAGGGAGAAAAATATTATAGTGGATGGGAATAATAATAATAATGGATTTTGTAGGCAGCTTTAAAAATTGAAAATATCTGGATTTCTGTGAAGCAAGCAACTAACCCGTTGGCCACTAATAACGTTTCGAGCGATAGTGGCTACGGAAGGAGCCCTTGGCGAGGATTACCTTCGACCGGAATTACTTTATTGCTGGCTCCTATACCTACGGTCAGCAACACAATCGGAAACGAATAATCGGTCTAACCGATCTACCAACCACCTCTCTCTCTCTCTCTCTCTCTCTCTCTCTCTCTCTCTGTTTGCCTCTTTTTCCTCTGGTCGGACTTCAATTTTGTCTCCCTCCTTTTCCAAGAATTTTAATTAAAATGGATCGCTCAGCCGCGAAAATTTGCTGAAACGACAGGAACCAACCGGATGCAGCCAAAAATTACCACCAAAAAGCTCCGCTGCATTCTTCGAATCTTGTTTTTCGCACTGAATTATAGTGATTAGTGAGAGAATGCTATTTTAAGAGTGTTGAACCTGCAAGAGAAAGGATAAGTAAGATATTGGGTGGGCTTATATGATTTCCAGATGTCTCCCTCGATGTTGGATTGAAAAAAAAAATAATTTTTCAATTATGCGTTAGTCAGTATATATACATTTTACGATTATATACCCTGTAGCGATATCTCACTGTATTACCAAAGTAGTGTATATAGCTCTCGTTTTATTTTCTCCAGCAAGCATATTCGATAGAATTTTGGCTCTTCGACTGTATAACATAGGTTCTCTCGATTATTTGAATTCTATGTGCATACATTCACTGGCTAAGCCCTCGACGTATAGTATACGTGGAAGAAACACGAAATTTTCAAGGGTCCCGAGACTCGGAGTGCAGACAGACTGCCGGAAGGTAAAATACGTTTGGTATCTAACTTTGGAGGAAAGGGTCGAAATGAAAACCTTGTAAAAAGTTTTACATCGTGGAAAGAAAATTGCGGGGAGGCCCGAGCGAAGGGGCGGTTTAAGGAAGGGTAGGTGCAGGCGGAGGATGAGACCAAGTCATCTCATTTCGTCTTTTCCCTCCCCCTCCCCCTCCTCATTCGTCTCTGTTCTTAACCATTCCTTCCGAACTTGACACGTACTTCAAAATGCTACACCCCAAGATTTCATTCAACTGTCAAACTACCAGTCTTTTCTAGTTTCCCAACAAACGCTATCTTTACACTTTATCCTCGGGAGCATAAAAAAACTTGGTGAGAAAACTTCTTTCTCGCATCATGATCCAGCTCTATTCGCTCGTTCTATCAATTTTCCCCGGACTCCTCGACAATTTCCAGAAAGATTTTCCTGATTCAGCGGCTGGTAATTGATCGTCACTCGCGATCTTCAATCTAGATGCTTTACGTTTACCGGTTCCTATCGAGATTCTGCATAATCCGGGTCCAAGTGGAATATCAGAAAGAGAGCAGTTAAAATGCATGCAGCAGCGGAGGAAAAACGGTTATTAAGAATAATTTCACGATTTGGACCCTCCTGCGAGTCCCTCCGATCTCGATATATCCAACGCAAAGATAAAGAGAGCTGCATCGAGGTTGGTCCTTGCGAGGGGGAACCTGCCGGGTAATCGAACCCTCTATCCTTTGGAATAACCGTAATCGTCAATTCCAGCTAAGATGATTTCGAGGTGCCTCGAGCGTGAGGGGGAGGATAAAAAAAATAGAAGAGGAAGAGAATGCCAGGGACAGACGAGATAAGGGAGGAGGGGGGAGGGGGGGGGGGGGTAGTAGGAGAAGAAGAAGAAGAGACTAAAGGGGTGGGGGTCTCGGGATAGAAAAAAAGGGCTGTTGTTCCTTTCGAGACTATAGGGTTTCTTTCGGGGCAAATGTTTTTCCGAGCGTGATACCAACTTGCTTTCCCCGCGAGCGAGATAAACGAGCCAATTTTCCGAGGCTTTAGTCGGTGGCAATATTGCAGACAGCTGTTCAGAGTCCTCGGCCCGGAAATTCCGCATCCGTGTCTCGATCCGGATCAGTTTCTGCTTTAGGAGCGTTGAACGTGCCACTTTGCGGACCGGTCCGTAACTCTTTTCGCCGGGCCAGTGCGCGTGCGCGTGCGCCCTCGCCCACAGCGAGCCAAGATGAAGAGCGTGGGATAATGTTATGGTGCTATCGAAGCACCTGAGTCACGTTATACTTTGCGCTGCTACCAACTCAACATTCTCCCCCGACCCTTTCCCTTTCTCTCCCCCCCCCCCCCCCCCTCCTATATCTACCTACTCGGAATCAGAGATCTCTATTTCAGATTTACCCAGTCAACTATAATTCCGTATTCCTTATACTCGCTATGCCCTCTTACTTCTACCTTTCCACGTGCCCGGAGTATCTAATACGCGTTTACTCTCGCTAGAATAAAACCAGTCTGTATCGTCCTTATGGAGAGTCCAGAGGACCAAACACAATGTACTATTTTTTATTTATTCTCTTCTTTTACAAAAGGAACTATCCTTTACGATCGATCGAACGACATAAATCTTGATCATCGGTCGCATCAGCCTCGGTAACAAGATTTCGAGTAAATTCTCCAAAACAAGAAAAGAAGAGTTTAATCTCGTTACGATTGGATATATATATATGTATACGTAAGTCGTTCCCGTGGACCTTGCATATTTTTCGCGTTTATCTCGTAACAATGCGTTATATTTTATTCATCGTCTTGATTTGTGATTCCCGATGCATTGTTCGCAAAGTTAACCGATAGAGTCCTCGACGTAGGAGGAGCCGCAGCGCAGGTATTACGTAGCGATTTTATCGAGCCATCGACCAATGCCAGCAAGTGTTAGTAAGCCCGGAAATCACCACTCGCTGTCACCATAATGTCAAACGGATTGTACTCCTACCAGCTTATCCTTTCCCGATACGGTTTTCCGATCTTCCTATATCTACCATTTCCCTTTCGACGCTCATCTTTTCCTGCCATTGGATATTCGAGTTTGAAAGTTACGATATCTTCGATGTTTCTGTCGAAGATTTATATATAGTCATTACATCTCATCGCAGGAGGATAACGATGTGGGATTAGATGGGTTAGGAGGAATCTGGATTTTGGAGAACGTTGCGTTGATGCAGAGTTTGCGTGAAAAGTGGAAATTTGATCGTTGCGATGGATAATTTATTTGGCAGGGGGTAATTTGTTGTATAAGTGGTGGGACTGGATATTTACTAGCTGTGTCGGGTAGCATTCGCGTGGAGGAGGATGGAAGTGACTAGGCTGATGGCGGTGCTGCTAGCGGTAAGATGAAGAGCGCTGGATAATATTATGGTTTCATTGAAGTACCCGAGTCACGTTACTAGGTGCTTCCTAGTCCGCAGGTGCGCGCCGCTTTGTTCCACCACTTGGCCAGATTGCACCCTCAAGGATTTATCCGCGATCCGATTCCCTCTCTCTCTCTCTCTCTCTCTCTCTCTCTCTATACCTTTCTGGAGTTACAATTTCCTATCTTTACACCTCTTCGTGCCAAGCACGTGTTTTGTCCGTTGCAATGATCGTTCGAATCCTTCTTGGAAGAACGGTCCGAGAAAATTGACCAATAGAGGAAAAATGGCTCGTTTGGTATGGTCTTTACGTCTATTGCTTGTCTATATAATAATATATATATATATACGTATACCATATTAGATATTTTTAAGAAGATAAATCAACGAATAAAACGCTCCTCGCGACTGACGAATAGAAAAGTGCACAGGTTTTGGATAGGTAAACCGATTCAAGCGGATTAGGGAAAAATGTTTGATGGATAAAGCAAAGCTGTATAATATCGTTTATGTATCCACTTAGTCTGGTTATTATCCAAGTTATAAGCTTCCTGCATGAGAGAATATTCTGTTTCCCCGGTACCACATATTTGACAGCGTTTTGCTTCTTCTGTGGAAGGTAACTACCAGGTTGCAAATGAGAAGATGAAGAGCATTGGATAATATTATGGTTTCTCCGGAGCATCCGAGTCGCGTTAGCAGGTGCTTCCGGAAACGCGCGGCTTTGTTCCACCGGCCGGACGGCTCGTGCCCCGAAGGACTTATCCGGTTCAACTGCCGCATCTCTTCTGCGGAAACGCATCTTGTCTTCCTAAATAGAATCCGTTTTCCTCCTCCGACAATTTCTCGAATCACTGTGCATTTTTTCCCTCCCCTTTCCCGCCCGTTACGTCCTACAGCATCACCGTTTCTCATCCCTCTTACATTTTTCCTATGCTTTTCTTTCGCATTTTCATCCAATTTTCGAGAGATCGAATTAAACTTTGATTGATTTATTTTCTATACAGTTTCTATCTGTCTTTTGATTACAGAGGGAGAAGGGACCTTACACGCGTAACCACGAAGCTGGTCAAGATTCTTGGCTCTTTTATACCGCGGTCTATCGGGCCGAGATATTTCATTTGTCCTCCCTGTCCCGGCCGTTATCGGCAAAACGTGATCCGAGATATGCTTTAAGGGGAATACTTTCTTTTATTCTACAGCCGAGCTAGCCGCGGACCAATGACAACGCCAAGTAGCGATATTAAATGAGAGTTTTTCTCCGCTGGGGATATATGGCGTGCTCATAAATTGCCGCTATATCACGTCCGAATACCTGTTTTATGCGTTAGCCGCTGCTGACGGAGAGCATAATCAGTTCGTTAAAGCTAGCCTCTGCCAAAGATATTCGATTTCCTCGTTATATTTTTAACTATCCAATCGTATAAATTCCTTACGAATGCTGTAATAATCCCGAGCGTATATATACAGATTTTTACTCCGGACACACTTCCTCTTCGGCTACTTATTCGAATCTCCAGCCTTTTAAACTTTGCGAGTGGAAGACGAGGGAGAATTATTATTATTATTTCTCCACCGGCCGTTATTTCTTTTTTTAATAAATTATTTAACTCCCGGACAAATCAGGAGTAATATTTTTCAAGGCAGCGAAACGTACAGAGTCTGTTATATGATTTTCCAGGGAGGAAAGGAAAGAATTTTCCCGAGGATTTTCAACGCGGTTCACGTAGAAGTCGAGTTATTTCTCGCATATAATCGAGCTTTGCTCTCGCGGAGGGCATGAAAAGCAGAGACGAGGAAGGATGAGGTTGTAGAGAGAAAAGGACGGGAGGGAGGGAGGGAAAAGAGAGTCGTGTGCGTCGCAATGTGTACGTGGTGGCTCTTCTTTATAAAAGGCAAGTGGCTAAACCGCTTTCGATTTGTAATCCGGACAGAGACGCATTCGCTTCTAGATTTACAGGCATCGCTTCAGTTTCCTCCGCGGCCAACCATGTGGAAGAGCGCGGTGCCACTCGAGAACAGAAAAGAAGTGAGAAACGCTACTTTCGAAACGAGGAGCCGCGTAGAATGGAACGACGAATCTCAGCGAGCGAGCAGATCAAAGAGGAGGAGAGCGGTGAATAATAAAGGAAGCGTAAGTGAATGAAGAAATCCATTAAAGGAAAGTACTAAAATACGAGATTCGATGAAAGACACTGCTTGAACATTTCAAACATTATGAGAGTGATATTATAATGAAGGAGAGGTAGAAGGATACAATTTTTCCCCCTTTTCTCCTCTTTTTCTCTCTTTTTTTTTTTTTTTTGCAGCCACTGCAATGGCAATAAGGGACGAAAATACAGAATTTATGAAGCTAGGCAGAAAAACGAGAAGAGTGAAAAAGACGAGCGAAATGCGAGACTATGGAGGAATTTTTAATGCGCGTGGGAGAGGCTGGAGAAAAAAAAATCAAGTGCTTCCGACTATAGAGGTGAATGGAGAGAAAAATTAAATATTGTTGTGTGAGAAAGTAAAAGGAGCGAGACGAGAGGTGAGAAAAGAGGAAATTTCCCGAGAAAGAGAGGAGAGGAAGAATGTTGAGACATTTCGATTGAAAGTAGCACTAACAGGCGAATCCGATCTGCTGACGTACCCAGCCCCTTGGTACTCGAGCCGCTTTATCCCCGGAGCACGTTTATCGAATGAAATATCGACGCATATTCGCCAGTTGCATTTGCGTCTCTACTCTCCGGCGTCGATCGTCGATTCCGTTTCAGGAACGTTCCTGCATAGTGTCGCCACGCGTCGTTTTGTCAGCTCGCGCGCGCGACGACGACGCTATACCGACATTTGTTTTAATGCACGTACAACAACCACGCGTCAATCTAAATCTCCAGCTTTATGCGACCAGTCGTACCTTACGACAATACCGGAAGTGCTTTCCTGCACGAGTACTGTTGTCATATGTATATATACAATATGTGCATGTGTGTCTCACCGCGCCGCGTCAGCTTCGATACAGCTAGCCGCGTGTGACACTCGACGTTTCCTCAGCCCCTTTGATCGTGCTCTAGAAATCCATCGTGCACCAACGACTGAAAAAATCTGCACTCGCCCTTTGACCTTTTACGAAACTGCTTTAACATATTCTTTGAACGATGCAAAAAGCTCCTCTGCTACTGCTCATTACTGCAGCATATACGGTTTTAATTTGTGTTTGGTAAAGTTTGGCCAGTGTGTCTCGTTTTGTTTACAGACGCCGCATATCCGAAAAGCTATAAATATTACCGTGCTTCATCGTTACACCGGAAGGGCTTTTCCTGAAGGAGAGCACACCGTGTAGCCCGACTACACACCTCTATTCACCAAGGCGCAACTCCGATACCGCTTTGATCGCACAGCCCACATTTTCTTCCAACTTTCCAACTTGCCACCATCCACTACACGTGTGCCCTATTCCACGAGTGCCAGTTTATAAGCAAATATTTAAGAAACTTATCGCCGAAGCTTTGGTGAAAAAAATGAACAAGAGCCGAGCTTCGAACTTATGAAAAAGAAAAATGTGTGACAAAGGAACGAAACTCTTAATATAAATTTATAGCCTCCTGTGAATGGTCCCATCGTTAATCATGCAAGAATGATTAATTCCAACTTTTTTCATTATAAATTATTTCATGCAAGAAGTAGTATAACTTTAAACAAAAGAGACGACAGAACTAATATAATTAGGAGGATAGTGCAGTTGCCAGAGGAGGCTTAATTTAAATTATACAAAAGCAAATGTATTTCACGTGCGGGTTCGTATGTGGTAGGCGAGCTTGCTACTTACAATTATTCATATTTTCCAAAAGCCTATGCGTGGGCGCGCGCAACCGTAGCGGGAAAAGAGAGGAGCGTTGGCTGTGTGCGAAACGAGCTGGTAGATATAATAAAGAAGAAAAAGGGATAGGGACGAATGTGTGGGATGGAAGAGGGGAGGTAAGGACAGCCAGACAGATGCAACGACCGAGGGTGGACGAAAATAATCAACTCCTGTTTGTATGTCCAGGCAGCAGGTGTATATAAACTCACCGTTTTGCGGTGTCATGTTTCCAGCACTAAAAACCACCTCGGAATGCTCTCTCTTGAAATTATTGCGTATGTACCTCGGACACCGTACAAATCATCCCGAGAAAACATTAATTGATGGCGATCGTTTTGCTTTCTTATCTTATTGCATCGATCAGCCTCGTTTTCCCCTATAGCTCCACGATGAAAAACGGATCTAGGCTTATCATATAGCCTCTGTGAAAAAAATGTATCTTTGATTTGGAACAATTTATACTGCAGCGAAAGATACAAAGTCGCAATATCGCGTTCGTCGATGATTTATTGGTTCGTAGCAACTTCTTCTTCATCAGCATCGATATAGAGCCTACAGCGAGTTATTTCAGCAATAGTTTGTTGTTCGAATTACGGGGAGCTTTGTATCGGATAAAATTGATCAAAACTAAATTCGCGCCGAGTCGCCAGTATCAAACATGTCAACAAGCATTCGTTTCACTTTGTTTTCGGCCGAGAATTGCGCATCGGGAAAATTGTAGCGTGTCGCGGAAAGCGTGCAATGTATTTTTCCGGGAAAATCCCTGGGATTGTCGATGATCGATGAGTTTATTCGAGTCGTCCAATCAGGTAGGCTGGAGGAATAATTAGCTGGGAGCTAGCGCGATAACTCGAAAATCAAGCGTCATAAATTTCAACGAAGGAAGATCCTGGCAGACGCGAGTGGTGCCAGGTTTTCGGGGTTTATTTATACTTTGATACTTGTACGAGCACGGATATGCGGATTCAGACGGAAAAGAGGATGGCGAATTTCTCCATGGTTATAAAAATTCCACCGGCCGTTTTAATCGGCCGATTATCATTTGGTACGCGCCGGGCTTTAATCGCCCATGAGATTTACGATCAGCGAGCATGCAACAAATCGCGGACGAGCGCGGTCCGATGAACACATGCCGCGTGCTGTGACGTTGGTATTACTGCCAATGATGCATCGCATTCCCAGAGAAAGCAGCTACGCTAATAATAATTAAACATTCAAGTCGCACTACTGCCATATACATATATATATATACGCACACTTTAACCCTCTATAGCTACTCTCCTCCAATCTGCACCCCTATCGATTCCGGGCAATCAATTATTATATCCGGAAAATGTCGTCTAACATCTGTTGTACAAAATAGCATAAGCCAATGAATATAATGCTCGATTATTATTATATTTACAATAGGAATTTGCAGAGGTTAAGAAAGATCACATGCGGAAAGTTTTAGAGACGTTTCGTTGGTAAAAAGGGAGAAGATGGGGCGGTAGCTTTGTGTGCCTGGAATGTCTTGGTTCAAGTGGACCACCCCGGTGTAGACCGCACAATATACAAAACTGCAAATGAGACTCTCCGCTAAAACCTTTTCCTTCCGCCTGTTACTCGCTCTGCTCGTCTCTCCCTCTCCTCGTTCCTAAGGGAGAAACTTCGAGACACTTGTACGTACTACATGAACCAATGCGTCTTCTCTCACCCCCGTCCGTCTCGCCTCCTTCCTCTTCAGCCTCCTTCGATACTTCTGTCTTTAATTTTACCGATTCTTCCCCTTTTCCTCTCCGTTCCTCTTCCTCATCTTGCCCTTTGTTTCCACTGGACCACCCAATCTACCACCCTGCTGTCCTTTCCTCTCACGACCTTGGCTCTTTCCTCCTTGCTCCTCTTATTTACCATTTTCCCCCCTCTATTTACTTCAAGCATATACCATGTCTTGGAATTCCCGCGAGTTCCTTCCTCCTCCTCAGGTATCAATGTTGCATCGACGTGGACCAAACGTTTTTGAATAACAATGTCACCTTGGTCTTTTCTCCAACGCAACTATCGTTTTTCCTCTGTAATGCCAATAGTTGTTCCGTCTTCGCTTTAAGTTACTCCCTCGCTATCTCTCTTTGTCACTCGGTCGAGTTTCCTATATACTAGGCCACTCGTCCCTCAGCCGAAAACAAGAAATGTATGCTAAATTTATGCAGCTTCGGCGATAAATTTGCATAGCAGATACTAGGCATTCGTATGTCGTGGAATAGAGCAAGCTGCGTCGCAACGATAACACACGCGCGAGTACATCGAAGCACACAGATACGTATATATAGGAGTATTTGAATATGTGCAACTTATGTTTCACTACGTCCTACACTTTAAAGTAAAGTAAATCGATTCAATTGGCTGTCAGTTAAGATTCACAACGTGTACTTCTTCGAAGCATCCTCGACAAGCCGACAACTTAATTTCTATTTGCTACAAGAGAAACCAATTTGCCATTGATTTCGACTCACCATTTTTCCTCCACTCTCAAAAAGAAGCTAGTGAGAGAATTACTGGCGGATGAACGACCGGTAAATTACGGATTTGCATTGCTGTGTATGTGTCAGTTTCTATAATACGTAGTGTATTATGTATACCGTAGACCGAGAGACTCGATTCCCTTTTTTGTAAGAACCAGCTGAGTAATTAAAGGTAATTATTTGAAGCATGCATGGATTATGAGTTTTGGATAGGCTTAATCCAATTACCAATTCTTTTGGAATTACAGTATAATTATAGTAGGATAGTAGCAATTTGCGAAACGAGGCGGGCATCGCATTAAAAAGCCGTGCGGAGCTAGGAAACATCTATATTTCATGTTTTATACAGCTTTGGTTTACGATGCACGGTCAACGTTATTACGTCAAGCGTAAATAAAAGGAAACGTTAAACGCGTAGATGTATCTAACGAGCGATTTTGCGGAAATCTACTTTTTCCCCATTTTCCCTCCTTTTTCATTGTACTAATGTCGTTTCCTTTATTCTCATTATTATAGGTCTCCGCCGGATAAAATTAATATTATACGCATATATAATTATGCGTTCCACTAAACTCGAACGTTATGCGTTTTAAAGCTTCTCGTAAAACGAGAATCTTTCGCGATTGGTCGTTATTAAAAAGGAAAATCAAAAAAGGCACATGTGTTGATACAGATTGCAGGAGAGATTTTTCCAGCCACTGTTATGAATTTGAGAAAAGGGGGAGAATCTTTGTTGGAGATTGTATTATGTCACGTTCGTATTTGGGGAAGAGGAGTGTGTGTGTGTGTGTGTGTGTGTGTGTGTGTGTGACCGCTCATGTAGGTAGAGTTGTGTGCGGCGCAGGTGGCGAAAGAGCTCAGGAGGAAATTCAGTTTGCCCCATTGTCTCTGATGTAACGTCTTTTCGACTGTAAACCGGAACATTTCTGAAATTTCTAACCGGTAAATGGAATTTTTCATTCGTACACCTTTACAACGTTGCTCGCGTCCCACTAGAATCCCTCCCCGAGCCAAGTGGATGATTTATTCACTGTATTTGTAACGTGCAGGGTGTGACCACCGAAAAGGTAATAGGCGAATTCTGAAGATGAAGCACACAAATAGTTTTGACAAAATTCATCTGATTGGTCGAGTAATTAAGTTGGAAATAAAATTTCTTTCCACCACCACCCCTAAAACTAAAAAGTAGATTATTTTTTTCTAATTTAAATCTGTAATGATCGAATGCTAAAAAAATGGAACTTTGGCTGCAATACAAGCAAAATGGTGTTTAACAAATTGTACATGCTTCTGGAAAATATCTCTGTTGCTTTACCAAAGTACACAACCTTGTATATCGAATTCTATAATTAATATGCTTTTTTCATTGACATTTGTTTCGTAACAATTTTCGAACAATGCTACGTGTAACAAAATTTACATAATAAGCAAGACGAGCAACGAGAAGTAATCAATGAAACATATCATGTTTCTATTCAAACACATTATTATCAGACCAATGAGCTATTGTTTATAATTATAAAATATGTAGTAAATTTAACGTCGATTATATGAAATTTCATCAGTGTTATTTCTATCGAGTCGAAAATGATGTTGAATTATTTAGCAGGGCTTCTATCCGTGATTAGAAGTATAATACAAATGGATTAGCGAGAAAGTGGTTCTTTAACCATTTGCCAGGAGGAGAATCGAATTGCGATTGGATGAGGTTGCATCTGAGCTGGAAATAGCGTGATGCTAGTGGGATGGAGTTGGCAAAGGGTGGGAACGCTACTCATTACGCTGAAAACGAAGGTCCGTTTGGGATCGCAAACGCGGGACAAATCTCTCAGTGGATTCAACGGGATCTGCGGAGCGTCGAAGATTGGCAAGCGAAGTTTCCGCCCTACAGAGGAAACGATTTCCATCGGACGTTACAACGAATGAGCCAATCGTATAGCCAGCTGGCCAATCGATTCCGTTTTCGCAATCAGAGAGTCGGATCGTCGAGCCAACGTATGGTCCACTTTGTGCTCTCGTCGCGCGTCTACTACATGCCAGCCATGTTCCTGCCTCGCCACTCGCTTTGCTACATCTCCATAATAACTTACCTTTCGGATTGCGACCATACTTGTTCTCCCGCCTTGCAACTCCCAGCGAATATTTTATCGCTTAACCCCACCGCACACCACCCATAACTTTCGTCAAATAAAATTCCTGATCCATGCACCACACGACTGAATCCATCGGAAGAGCATTATGAGCAGAGAATTCGGGTAATATACTCGTTCCCTTCCCAATGCGTTGGAGAACATCAGCAAAGAATTTCCTGGGCCTTTAAAAACTGGCCACGAGGATACCTGATTGATGAGGATAACTGGTCCGAGTTGTTTAACTGTTAATTCGCTAATATATAAATCACTAAAGTTGTTTTCGCGTTTGAGAATGAGCGAAAAAAAGGAGGGGAGGAGGAGAAATTTATGGTGGACATAATTGGTGAAAATTTACGGTGGATATAACAGGGAGAAATTTATGGCGAAAAATAAAGAAGAGTACAAAGGCCATAAAAAACAGGGTATCCACCGATGGTAAACAAATTACTGGATCGAGTGGAGGCAGCGAGGAGAGTTTAATTAGAACAAAACAGCGAACTGTGCTGTGTGTGTGTGTGTGTGTGTGTGTGCGGGGGCCAGGAGCGAGCGAACGAGCTACGAAGGTCTGAAGAGGGTGAAAGCAGAGCGTGAACTTAGTTCCGATGGATTTCGATTGGACGATTACAATATACGAGGCAGGGCACGTTTTTGGCATTCAGTCACTTTCACCGAGGCTCACTGCCCCGGAAAGCAGGGGAGTCTGCGAAAGTTAAGAAGATGGAAGCTTTTCCAAGGCTCGGCCCTGAAGGGACGAGCTGGCAAGGGGGAAGATGGAAGATCAGTAAGAGGAATCGACTGGGTTATTTTCTAGCCGATCGTCGGTCGGAAGGCTTCGGTTGCTGCGCATTCGAGAGTGAAGCGGTTCTTCAGTGTCAGGAAACTGATCCTTCCCAAAGTATACAAATCGAAGATCAAGATGTATCTCCGAGGTTTTGATATCTCCGTCCCGTGCGATCTTCCGCGAAAGTATAGATTATCCGTATTATCGCGGCTGATATCCGAATACAAGCACGCCCGATGAAGCTTGACAAAGCTATCGCGTCGCTTGAAAAGCCTATCGACGATGAACGCAACGCGAGACAATCCGATAGTGATTGTGCGATACCGGTCCGATTCTTCAACTTTTGCGACGATTCTCTTTCCAACTCGAAGATCGCCAAAACCAAATCACGAAGAGGATATACGTACATATATAGTATATAAAGTGATTCGTATTAAGTAAGAGATTTCTGGAGCCTAGCGATTCGACTGTAAACTCGATAAGAATCGGATATAGGGGCTTTGCTGGTAATCGAGGTAGATGCTGATGAGACTGGAATTAAATATCGCACTGTACTATGGAATATGACGTTATGCGCTATGGGGATTCTTGGTTGGTTCGATCATGCAAATGCGGAATGTTGAAGAGAGGGTGGGGGGGTGTATGTGAAAATATCTCGAGATCTCGAGTTTCGGATCAACTTTCCAGTACGCGCGCGCGCCGACTGAACGCTGCCTATTTGCGCTCGTAAAATATGGATCGGATCTCCCCCGTGCAAACTCGATTTCAGCTTTATGCAGCAGGGGGATCCATGACGCGATGTTTGCGCAGGTTCCTGCGTTCACCAATATATCGGTGCGATTCAGGTAGTGGAATAAGCGTTGCGAGCGACAGGCAAAGACTTATATTCCCCGCTGTAGACCCAGGGCGCCGGTAGGTCCGGCTTAAACTGGTATACTGCGAGCTCATCCTCCAATCGAATAGGTTTTATTATGCCATTTGAGCAAATCGTTGCCATTAGAGCTTCCATCGATTCGTCAGGCTCGGCACTCCGAGGCTGCTTCGGGGACCATGCGTACCTCCGATATCCAAGTAGAAGCCTAAATAATTGTCCAATTTGCTCGACAGATTGTTCTTTCCTCCTACTTCTGTACCTGTGACATCCACCTCTTCCCCCTGAACCTATCTGCCATGTTCCTGGATACTCGAAAAATTCTTGCAAGGGAAAGCCTCCCTTATTGGAAAGGCGTTTAAACGAAGAGTGAAAAATTAGGATCACGGTTGAATCTGACAGAATTATATATATATATATATATATATATATGTATATATATATATATATATATATGTATATATATATATATGGAAGAAGCCCTCGCGAGATTTATCCTGCTTCTGGAGAGCGACAAGTTTCATAAAGGCATTTTGAAATAAAATGGGGACTGGTCGTTTGGGAAGATATTCCATTAGGCAAATTTACATTAGGAAAATTTCACATTGCAATGGTATCTGATGGAGTTTGGAAAAAATGTTTAGGGAAATGGGAAGAGCGAGGGTATTATTGAAACTGGGTATAGGAGGGGGGAGGGGGGCTTGGTAAAAAGGCTGTGTTGACAGAAAAGAATATTGTTAACATTGGAGTTGTCGATATATCCGATGAGTCGAGTGCACGTGGGATTGGTCATGGACCGAGGGAATCGTTGGTTGGTTGGAGAGGGGAGTGGTGGGAGGGGGTGGTCTCGACTGTATGGTTATTACCATCAATAATGGCAATTTGGTTTGCAAATGGCTCGAAACGCCAGGCAGAGCCGTTTCTACCTACAATTTCCCTCCATTTCGCGGCAGGAGAGCACTCGCCCTCTCTGGTGCAGCCAGCCACATTGAAATGCCTTGAGTCAACATTTGCCTACGCTCGCGTAAATTGATTTTATTTAAATCCGAGGAACGACTGGAACGAGAATCACCTTCCACTGGGACCGGCCACTTAATTGCGTTATCGCGAATCTTTAATGATAACGATTAGGAGAGGCGCGATTGTCGATGGATGGGATGTGGATCTGGCAGCTCCTCCGACGAGGACTAACGACCTGCATTTGCTACTTCCTGCCGAGATCTCGCCAACAAGGAAAGAGGAGGAAGAGCTAAACCACCCACGTAGCGGTACCAGCGGAAGTGTGTAAATCCTCGACTGTGGTTCGTAACGAGTACTCGCGAGGAGAAAGGAGGGGGGAACTGCAGCTGAAAATCGAGGGAAGAATCGGACGAGGCAATTCTGCCGGAGAACGATTCTAATAATGCGAGCATTCCTCGTTAAACGAAAAGCTAGCTCGATCCCGCTTAGATCGAGGAGGCTTGATTGTCGGACGCCGGTTCCTGGCTGGCTGGCTGGCTGGCTGGCTGGCTTAATCTACTTGTCCTCGTTTATAGGAAATTGATTGTTGGAGAGCCACGTGGATTTGGTTGTTTCCGGATAGATAAGTTGGTCTAGGTGTCTGCTGGCGATCGAAGGGGTCGGATGAAGAGTGTGCTATATGTAGCCATGAAGAGGAGCTAGAGGGGTGATAAAGAGAGGGAAAATTCGAGGCAGAAGGGGCCCCGGACCAGATTATATCTCGCGTGTGCTAGCTCGTAGCTGATGCTGCTCTCCCAATGGTTTCAGCTTAACGAACCCCCGGAAGCGGACTCACCACCGCCGTCCCAATTTCTCCAGCGGTTTTCCAAAGGATAGCTCAGTTCAGTTCGAGGCTTAATAAGGTTAAGGGCTGGAAGTAAGTGCAAGGCAGCAGCGAGCCCGTAGCTCGGTTAATCTCACGTGTTGGGAATAAAGTTAACGGCCAGGACTTGTTACTCGCTTCCGTGGCTCGGCACAACTATTTTCACCAGCTATCCGATTCTACTCTGACCTTAACAACGACTGCCTCATTCACGACTCTCGACTCGACTCCATTCGACTTTGGCTCGCTTATATACACTATGATATTGCCCTTTCTTCTTCCTTCCTCTTTTAATGATGGAGATTCCACGAAGAGCTGGGATAATGTGCCTTTATTAGCTTTCCCAGCAGCTCCTTTTATCATTTCTTCCACAGGCCAAATTTGCAACAATAGTTGCTTCGCGATAAAAGAAAATTTTTGAAAAATTACAGCACGTGCAGGATAATTTCTTCGGCGTCCACGAATTGTACAGTATCGCGCGAAGAAATCAGTTTCACAGTTGGGTCTACTGCAAGCAGGGTTAGTTCTGGAATTCAATTAAAGCATTCGTGCAACATTGAAGTAAATAGAAGCGACCCTTCCGCCCTTCGGTTTTCGAGGGTGTGTCCCAGTCCACCGGATTGCAAGCTTGCCCATTCGCTTGCTTTTAATCTCTTTTTCCTCAAAATTCCTTCTCCCAACTTTGCTGAAATTCGTTTCGAACGAATGTTTAACGTCATTGGGGGAGGAACTAAGAATATTCTCTCCAATGGCGTTAAGACGAAATTAGTTTTTTTTTTTTTTATAAAAATTGTACAATTTTAACCGATCTCGGCGCGCGTTGTGTTTTCATACGAGGCGTTCAAGTAAGAATGGTCAACGCGTATTTCGGTATTAAATGGTTTTAGCAATTCCGAAGGGCCTGCGGCAAACTCTACCCTCGTGCCTTCTCTCATACACAGGTTTGGATGTAATGGCTAAAAGCTTTCCATGAAGCAACGTGCAGAGTGTTCCCTGATAAACGATTGGTATATTCGCAGCACCCATTTAGCGGCTCAAAGAAAAAACAAGTACATCATGCGGGGAAAAAAAGTTCCATAAAAGCCAAATGATTACAGTTCGCCGGACCCCTCTATGATTACTAACAGCAAAGACACTTCCAGTACATGTAACTCTAACAAACAAAGCGAGTACAATAGCCATGATTCACTGTAAAATCTCTGGACACTCGACAATATCACTGCTATACGTATTTAGATTAATGGGAATAAAAGCTTAATGATACAAAAGACAGCGAATATTGAATATAATCAAGTTGTATGCACCTAATTATAGAAATGAATGAGTGTGTGTGTGTGTGTGTGTGGTGCAAGAGCTCGTTTCTTCCCATAAAAATAATGATTACGCTGATAGAATTTGCAAGCTTTTGGATACAAATGAAGCTCTGTAGCGCATTACATTAACGTTGTATATATTAGCATAGAAAATGTATTCATCATATAAGTGGAGTGTAATAAAGTCCCGAGGGAGTTTGCACGTCATCCATATTACAAGAGTCGCGAAATGACTATCTCTGTTATTCAGTTTCTCAACTTTAATGCCTATATCCTCTCTTTTTACGGTTGCTCGGTCTATTTGTCCGGATCCGAGCTAGAATTCTTCAAGGTCTCTTCCAGAATTTAACTGTACAGAATCCTGAAGAGTTGCGTCGTTTATCGGAAATGTGAGACTGGGCAAAACCAGAAGGGGATTGTTCGAGAATTACGCGAATTGTTGGCAGTTTAAGGTTGAATGCGAAGGCCATGCATATCGAAACGTGCGCAGCTTTAGATTTGCCGCACATCTTAGCGCCACTTCTGGACGAGTTTAGATTAGTTTAGTTTAGTTTGCAACAAGTTTCCCTGGGAAACGCTGCGCTACGGCGTTGGCGGGGAAGGCCATCGTTGGCTCGATTAATCCGCCACGCGGGATTTATGGCTTGGTGTGTTTGGTGATTTCTCTTCGTCAGGTGTGTACCGACGCTGGGCACTTACGAATGGCTGACTCTCTGTGTGTTAACCACACGAATGTGCATTATCGGCATGCTTTTCAAACAATTAGCACAAATAGACTCCACCGGAATTACCGAGGCAAATCTCATTCCGATATCTATAGCCTTAATGATTATACCCTTCGAAAAACATCGCTGTAAATATTTTATAACTATAAATTGGATTCGTTGCTGTGGGTAAATATACGAAGAATATATCTATATATACGCCATTTTTGAATTATGCAAAATTTTTGATCTCGTGGAATAATGAATTCATCTCGATGAACAAGGATGTCATTGAATCTCGGTTCCGCTATATTTCACCGAATAGTCGAATTGTTTCAAGAGTTTGCTAATTCTCTCGAATGATTCGTTAGTGGGAAAATTTCGCTGGTGATACATTGAAATGGAAGAGGAGTTGATGGAGTGAGGCGAATGCTCGGGAAAGATCATAAAATACGAGGAGAATCCTTCTGGTCCAGGGAGACATTGGTACGTGATAAATGGTGAGCATCAAGGAAGGGTGTAGGTCTGGGATAAAACGCTAAGTATGTCTGGGAGCACAAATTTCCCCATGGAGACTTATGGGGGACTCCGGTTTTCATAAATATCTACCAAATTGCCTTAGAAATCTGAGAATCGTTATTTTTTGCCAACTTTCAATCTTATCTCGAGGAATTCTTCAGCGTGGAGTGAATTTAATTGTGCAAAGTCTTTCTCTCGATATATATATATATATATATATATAGGTAAAAATCTATCGCGAACGAGTGATTTCCCTTCGATCGTAATTCTATGCTTTTAAACGTGTATATATATATATATATATATATATAGGCATTGAGCCTTATCACTGAAAAGTACATTAGAGGATTAGAAAACTAACAACGACTTGACGAGGGAGTCCGAGCTGGAGAGTGTCAGGCTCGGTAACGAAAAGCGGCTAGCGACTTAGGAGTAACTATCGTAGTTACGATGGACCTGCCAGTGTAGCTCGTAAATGTCCCACTCGAAGACGGACCATGCAACTACACGAATTCAGTGGACTAAAGAGCTACGCTCGTCAAAACTTTCCCACCCATCCACCTCTTTTGATTTTCTCGCTAAAATCTTTTACTACGAGCCTCTCCTCTTCCTTAATAGATTAAACTTTTCGAATCGAAAATTTACAACTGAGGTAGCGGAGCTTTTCCCCGGGTTGATTTTCTATAATAAACGTAGGCTGGGTGTAAAATTTCATTAAGCTAGAAAATTTGAGGAAAGCGGGTTTGCGTTACCATCATCTTCTACGTGACTAAGTGAGTGGGTGAGATCAAACGAAACTTGGCACTAATTCAATAACTATTAGTACAGATAGAGAGAGAGAGAGAGAGATGGAGAGAGCTCTGCGAGATAGCATCTTCATAAAGCGTTCGCAGGATCTTTCAGGGATATTCCGGGAGATGATGGTGGTAGCTTCTGAAAGTGCCCGCCCGCATTCCTCTGTTTCTCCAATTCAGGCGAGATCAAATAGAAAGTAACAGTTTGCGACTCGAACGATTTGTTTCCATTATGCGTCCGCGCGCGAGGGACCGCAGCCAGAGGGTGGAAATAAAGAGTCGCTTTCTTCTCCGATTTTACCTCCGTCTTCCCTCATTGGCCGTTTTTCTTTCCCTCACCCTCCCCATAATGACACTACTGGACCCTACGCCTCACGTAAAGCGAGAACGCGCGAAACTTTGAAATTGATCGAAACGCGTCCTGCGCTCGTCTTCATCCCGATCCACCTTCGCTGCCCGTGCAACATTGCTGAAAATTGGCAGAAAATATTTTTCACGTCGTTGGGTCGCTCGAAACTCCCATACCTTTTACGCTCTCGTGTTAATAAAATTGTTAAACGTCTCCGTGTTGCTCGCTACTAAAATGTTTTACGATTAAAACGCTATATTTTTCATATCCATTGGCTACCTTAAAACAACAGGGTCATATTTCACGTGCGTAATGGTCATTTAAATGTAACCTGTAGTAACGTGGCTGAAAACTAGCGGTGGTACAATAAAAGAAGCTAAATTGAGCAGGCGTCGAGCGAGCGTCCGAGTACTGATCATAAGCTGCTGATGCGTCTTCTTGCTGACTTTTTACGACCTTGGCACGTTCATTGGGAGACGCGAGCGAGTAGAGATCGTTGGATGGTTGGGATTTAAATTGACAAAGGGGAGCGAGTGTAAGAGCGAGTGATGCGTGGTATGTACGTACGGTTTACGAGAGCGTAAAATTTCACATAGGAATCCGAGCGCGAGCGTCATCGGTACAGGACAATTATTCTCGGGGAGAGTTTGCAGGTGTGGATGGATCAAGGGCGCATCGTAGTTGGTCGATGGGATTGATTTAAGCGTCTATCTAAATAAGTGTACGCGAACATATAGATATAACTGCTGGCATTTAGCCAGGATGAGCAAGTTCGAAGCTGCACGGTATTCGTCTTATAACGCTATATAATCTTCCGGGGTACCTCGGGCCAAGCGCGGAACGAGACCAGTGAAGCCGAAGGGCGAAAGAGAGGGGGAGGGGGAGGTGGGTGCGGGAGGAAAGTTCCAAGAGGAACTCGGGGCCCCGCGGTAATTACCAATTTGGTTATTATGGTAATCTCTTCACCCAAGATAGTCTATGATTCGTATACATGGATTATATACACAGGCTATACTTTGATGGGATCTCTAAACACGGATGGTTACCCATCGATACTAATATATGCAATAATCAATTCTCTTCATTAGTTTCTCCCTTTTCCCTTCTTATTACTATACTTTTCATTATGATTTATTTCCAGAGCCCTCCCTCTTCTCTGCTTTGCCCCTACTCGCTGCCCTTTCTCTCTGTACAGTCTGCAGGGTCATTCGCTCCTCTAAGCCGAAACCAAATAACTTGGTCATTTTTCGTCCGCAATTACATAAATAGTGAAACTCGAGCCGAGGGTTCGTATTAATCCATGCATAATTAATGCAATTTTGACGGAAAAGCGTACTAGATAATACACGTGGATCGGAGAATACGTTCGTGCAGCTTCAACCTCGCGATTGGTCTCCCGTGCACATGTTCATGAATATTTTAGAACAAGCATATCATTAGTTTGTTACAGCCCTTAGTTATAAGCTCGGACCACTAAATCTATGAAATTGATGCCGTGACTGATATCGATTCGAGGCAGAAACTGTGCATCGTTATTATTAATTTGTAAACCGAGCAAAACTGTTGCTTGATAATGCAGTTTCGCAATTTAACGGAGTAACAAGAGCGTTTGTTTATTTTCTGAATTTCGATGAGAGGTCGCACAAGACGCGAGTAACCGAGACTGCAGGATGTTCCTCTTTCGGACACGCCGAGTAACCAAGGGATAGGCGAGCACGTAAATTCGTCGAGAATTCTAGGAGTCACCTTAAATCCGAATAATGCTTCCCGGAAAAGGTTGACTTTTCAAAGAGAAGCTGAACCGGAGGATCCTGTGTCACGTGTGCGGACCCCCAGCAAGGATATACAATGTATATATATATATATATATTCAAAGAGAGAGGGAAAACGGCAGGCAAATATATGCAGATTGGATAAAGTAAAAATTACAAAAGTACATTCGATACTTTTTATTAAATCCTCTCAGTACCTTTGAATGTGTAATCTGAAATAAATCTAGAGCGGTAAATTAGTAGAAGAAAAAAAAATATATATATATATATATGAAGCGAGAGTGTAGAGGATTCGATTGTACAGTTTGATGGGGGAAAAAAACGAAATGCGAGCACTCGCAGCGATTTGGCGGAGTCCTGAGGGTTCGTAAACTAGGGGATAGCCAACGTGGCGCGAAAAAGGCGGATCGCCCATGGGCAAGCTGGGAACTTGATTTGTTGCTTGGAAAGCGCGTGCTTTGCCAGGATTACCACTCGAAATTCACCAGCTTGACATTTGTTAATGCGTTTCTGATGCGGGATTACAGCTCGTGGCCCAGCCGGATAGTCGATTCGCCTCCGCAAATGCATTCGATAATTATGCGCATAATCATCCGGAGTGCATCGCCCCAAGATCAGTCGTTATCTGGATCAAACTTCACGGTGATTAATTTCCGCCAACCGAATGTCCGAGGACTCGGACAAAAATCTCGTAATACCATTGGCGTAAAGAAAATCTGTAAGGAGTAAAGACTGAATTGCTCGCTTGCTTCGTAAAGTTTCACCCATGAGTCTCGAATAAATATATATATATATATATGCTCTTTAAAACACAGCTCTCTCTAATGAAATATATCATTGGCTAATTGGTGATTCAGCTTGTTGTCGCGAATATTCGAAACCTTTTTTACGACAAAGAATTTTTATAGACGCCATAATTCGTTAGGAAGGAATGTAAATGAGCGGAGCTGTATTTTTTGGAAGACGTGGCTTCAACGGGCAGAAAAATATTGGCAGAGTCGAGATTCTTTCGGGATGCTTTCACTGTTTGGACAAACTATTGAGTATTCACCGAGAGAGAACTAGTAAAAAAATGCTCTGGTTGTTCGATAAATATTATTTTCTTGGCGTTACACGTTTTGATGGAAAATTTCGCGAGAGAGTCGAAAAATATCTGACAGCGATCAAGAGGTTGCTTTTGTGCTCGTGACACTTTTTACGAGAATCATAGTATTTCAATTTTCTAAGAAGTTTTCCTTTTACGGCAAATTTACCCTTGCGTTAATTTCTATACGAGCGGCAGGTTTTTACTTTCGTTAACGTCCCGTGGCTCGTGCGGTTAAAGCGGAGAGTAGGGGAAAAAAGGCACTCGCTGTATATATATATATATATATATATATACGTATATATAAGCACCGATAAGACCTACCAAAAGTCCGAATAAATTCCATGGCTCGTAGGTACTTTATTTTCAATCTGGAGAAATTCTAGGCTACACAAAAACAAAAAATGCAGTAACGAGCTACGTCATTCGCGTTTGCATTAAACAGATTTCAGTATTAGCACGACGACGCTTATATATATATATTCTCCACATTTGAATACACCAAAATAATTGTGGAAAGTCGAAAGTTGAGACAGACCGATGCTGGTTAAATTGTTTAGTTATAGGAAAAATGAGAAATTAATTTAAAGTTATCTCGTGGTGCAAAGGTTAACTGGATGGATATTGGTTAAAGGGTGTAAAGAGGCGAGCAAGTATAAGGAGCTGGGAAAGTAGAGTTTCGCTTGAAAATCGAATGGTCCAGCAGCGTACATAACGGTGTTTCTAGATAGCGTGGCTTCTATTATATCCGAAGAAGAGACAGGCTGACTGGCTTTACATGGAACGTTGCCGGCGAAGGAACGATTAATGGCACGGAGGTTAGGTGTTAACACGCAACAAAGTGTTTTATAACCTCAAAGAGGTATGCGGCTTGTCCTGTCGCAAGCTCCACCTCATTTATTCCCCGTTTCGAGCCAATGGCTAAAAAGAAGGACGAGGATGAGCCTCGTTTTCTATGGCTTCGGAAAAGGGAGCCAGATTGAAGCTGATAGAGGCAGGGTCAGGTCTCTGCCCTTATATCGATATATAGATATACACACGCTACCAGTTGACTCTTGACAATGGTTTATATATGGCGAACACTATATATATATA
Organism: Prorops nasuta; assembly: GCF_024137725.1. Taxonomy (NCBI): domain Eukaryota; kingdom Metazoa; phylum Arthropoda; class Insecta; order Hymenoptera; family Bethylidae; genus Prorops; species Prorops nasuta. The sequence continues at coordinate 4,200,068 of NW_027116811.1, read as the reverse complement.
TATTAAACAGGATCTTTGGCAATTTATCGGTAATGCTGTGAAAAGTGGAGCTCGATTTAATAACGAAAAGAATAACTTTGCACGTAATAATAATAGGAGATTAATTTTAAGCGCACGAGGGAGACCAAGAGAGGTAGGTGTGATAGGTTTCGGACTACCATGGTAGAGAGGACCTTTCCAAACGAGGTCGATGGCAATTTATCACCAATAATGGCAAACGTGTATCGAGTTAAATTTAATGTTGTACCGGCGTTAATCACTTTTATCGGAGAAGATAAACAGAGCTGACGCTTCCTTCCGTTCTCACACCCTGGACCGTTGCGCGCTCCGTAATAAATCACCAGCTCCTGGTCAGCTAACCGTGGTCATCGCCAAGAATAACGCAAATTTGCTGCAGGTATATCCCCTTGAGCGTGCAGCGTGGCATGCGTGCATTTCCAAAGGCCCTCCGCGCACTTTTCACCGCAAACATTGCTCGAGGCTTATTATTAGTAAACTAATTGCTTCTGATTTAAATTTCAGCCAACTTCATACATACGCCTCGCCTCGTTACATACACCGAAATTAACGGTTTGGAAGTTTAAATTAATATCAATATAACTAAAAGCGATATCGCAAACAGTCTCGCGAAGGATCAGCTTAATCGCGATACGCCTAGTTACGAATGATAGTTTATCGGCTCGTTGATATTGCGCGAATCATCCAGCTGATTATTCAGTAGGAAAATTATGCGCTTTGGCAATAATCTTAACATTTATTATACGAGTCCCCCGACAACCATCGAGCGCTATCTGGTCTCTAATTAAAAGACGCGCGCGGCGGGGGAGACCAGATTTGTGCTAGTTTTGCCAGTGGAGAAATTTGGTATAATTAAAATTAAGCAAGCACTGAAATCTATATTGGTGCAAAAAGTAGATAGCGATAAGACCCCATCAATTTCTCAACCTAATTAAAAGCAAACTTCATTAGCTTACAAGTGCTTTGCAGTCCTTTCTATTTCATCCGGACGCATCTCCGTACTCCTAATAACGGATTCTTTGCAATTTTTCAATTAAAGACCCTTCGGATAAAGTCGCAGCTCCAAAGGATGGATGCGATTCTCGATTATCAAAATTGGACAAGACACTCGAATAAATATTGGCCTATCAGGAAGGGAACAACCGACGAAGGCTATTACTATATATATATATATATATAGATGAAGATCGAAGAAGAAGAGAGACTCGATATAAAGCACTGGAAAGTGATTTGCCTTGACAGGGAGACTGAAAGCAATTGAGCAGAGATTTCGACGAAGCCCCCGTGGCTATTTTTCTTCCGGATATCATAAAAACTTGCGGTTGGACTGTGTCAATGCGGAAAATTTGGAAAGGCGGAGGATCGGATGATCCATTAGAAATCAGAGTGGTTTCCAGCTCGATGCTAAGATAAATCCTCGTTAATAATTCGACGATTAGGTACCGGTAGAGCGTACGATAAGTTCGTGGAGCATCGGTAGGAGCTCGTCGAGCGAGGTAGCTCGTGCGATCGAAGGGAGTGAACATCGTAAAGCGACGTTATCGAGCGAGTATCGCGAACCACTCTATACCAGTCGATCCTCTTGATTTCACCGAGAAGCGATAAAGTGTCTGCGATACTCCTGGGAGTCCGTCGAAAGCGACTCGTCCCGTCATTCTTGCTTCTATCATCCCCCCCCCCCTCCCTTGTACTTTAAATTTTTCCCCCTCACCTCGCGGTCATTGCTTAATCCCGTCCAATTCAATTTGGTTTTACGTAAACTTTTCTCCCCCGGTCTCCTATTTACTCGCCAGATTTATTTACGACGATTGGAGAATGAAGCTGTTGAGGGTAAAAGAATTACAGCAGCTGTACCTCGTTGCTTTATTCGAATTATTAAAATATAGAACGTGGCGAGAGATTGCATTAGGAGCAATAAATGAAGCTATGATGGAAGTGTAAATGTAATCTGCTTTGAGAAAACATTCGCTCGAGTGGCATAATTCTTCTTGCGGAAAGGATTTCTTTCTGCAGCGGTATCTTTCAGAACGGAGAGTGGCCATTACTGGCCTCGCACGATCCTGTTTATCTTTATTATACCCGAATTGCCGGCAGCCAAATACTTGGGGTAGCCCTTCCTATATCGTCCCACAATTATCAACTCCATTCTAGCGCGTCCCTCTTTTTTCAACCGAGCACCGGCTTAAAGGCGGTTTTCATCAGAAAATATCTAAGAAGTATCGCGATGAAAACTATGATAAAATTGCGGGAAACCGTGTGTTTCGTAATAGTTTGCAATGTGACCGTGTATCGAAATGTACCACACATTCTCGAAGCTGATCTTTGAGATGCGAGATTCTAGAATAAATATTGAAAAAAGTAAAAAGGAAAAATTGAGGTACGACGATCGCGCGAGTACAGTCAACTGCATTTCGAGGTCTGCTAGTTTGGAGTAATTAATCGTGATTGAAAAATGATGCAAACGGAGTTTATTTGTATAGAAAGAGGAGGATTTTTAAGTAATGAAATATTGATGTTACCAAACTGCGCTGCCATAGGGTTATTTATCTTTATTATGTTGGGCTTGTCAGTGGAAAAATCTTGAAAAAGTCTCTCGAATCATCAGACAATTATCAACTCCATTCTAGCACGGCCCCTGTCCTGCGACATACCGACTGTTACGCGGCTCGACAGCGTTTACAGAGTAAACACGACCCACTTGAAAATTTGAATTCAATTCCGCTGCTGCGTTGCCTCCTACTAAAAGAGAAACGGTCGGTCACTGTCTAGATCCACCGTATAGCTCCATTTAGCACTACGCCACATTCTTATCTCTTAGAATATCCAAGAGGCTTCATTATCGTTCATAAAGCAAAGGAATACATTGGCCGAGTCTCGAATAATCCATTAACAGCTATATAATACAATTTCTTCGTATTCCTATTTTCTTGAGAGAGAGAAAATAGTAACAAAATCGAATTAACAAGCAAAATTATTCGTACTTGGTCCGAAAAGATCTACTCGATTCGTTTTGCTCGTGCTTCCTTTGAAATATGTGGGTTTAATATTTCGCTCTCTCTACGCGCAAATTTCCTCTAATAATTTCTCCGATGCATTGATCAGGAAGAATGATTTTTCTTCGATAAGCATCCCAGTGGAAAATCAAACAAATCTGTTATTGCTGTATTAACGGAACCATAAAGGGTTACTTTTGAACAATTTGCATTCGCGCGGCTAAAGCTTCGTGTAATCTGGCAAGAATGGCTCCCTCTGACAGATATTCCAACAAATTAGTAGGGTTCGTAAGGGCTGCGAGCCAAATCTGCACTTGACATCCTACATTAGCAATGACCATAACTATGAAAGGAATTACTGCAATAAAAAGGACTTTTTTCCAGCCGGAATCAGTTCACGGAAAATTACTCATCGAGCCTCGAATAAATGTGTATTATTGATTAAATTACACAATCAAATCTACTTTGATCCATTTAAATTACGTTTTAATTAATTCCAGTGATTTCATTTGAGTTTTATCGAAGAATAATTCGCTGGGCGGAAATTTAATCAATTAAACAATTTGCAATTGTTGAACAAATTAATACGATTTACGTGTATTGCGAAATAAATTAATTTTCGTCCGTTGGAAAGTCTTTGAATCAATTTCTAAGCGTTGATTTGGAGTTTATGCAGTACAATTCGCTCGAGCTTCGTTGGACTTGATAAACGACGCGACAACGCCGAACTAAAAGCTTAAGCGGCTTGGAAGTATACACACGTTGCAGGTGCGTTCCCAGCAAACAGGAATGTTACCGGTTCTTCATTTGCGAAAACTTTGTTAGACTTTTGCACAGCTTGCCACTATCTCTTTGTGCAGCAAAAGCGTCACTCGCACAATTCGCAATAACATTGCTATGTGGAAAGAGATGCGAGGAATGCGTCTCGAGGAATATTTTAGCGATAAAAATGAAAATGTTTCGGTTAATAGTCCCGTGTAATCGTGTACAGCGAGTTATTGCTAATTACGAAGGTAGAACAATGAGGTCTCTGCTGGAAGGCTTCGTGTCACCTGTCCAATTGCAGCTGTCTCGCAGCTGCACTCCGCGACAATCTCCTCCAGATACCCTTTACGATTATCGTTCAGCTCCCAGATAGCGCTGCAAGCATCTGTATAAAAACTTTCTGATACGAAAAGCTCCCTCTAGATCTCGTTCCATCAGTTCATCACACTCAGCTATCAACGAACGTGCACCTATCGACTTATCTAAATCCTCGACCATGTGCCAGTCCAGTTCTTATACGTCGGTGACTCGTGGCGAATATGGCGAACGGAGCTGTGTTTTGCACACACGAGCATTTATTCCGGAAAATGATAAAAAATTCCATTATACATCTTCCCCACCTACGATTGCCAAGCTCGAGTGCACCTAACGTAAATTACATTACAATTTAAGTCGAGACGAGAGTATTGTTTGATAAACTTAATCTCGTTGACCGAGAAATTTGGACGATTTATAAAACAGCAAAGTCTCATCTGTAGAGTTTTTTTCAGGATTATTCTCTTCAATAAGCTCTGCTTTATGTCACACGGTTTACTGGCCAGCCATCAAACTTAATATCCCGGGTAAAATTAAAAATAAACCCAGAGGCATTCGGGTCAAGTAAAATGAAACTGAAGCCAAGGACCGTTTCGCGATGTGTCTTTTTACGATTATTGCGGGCTTTTCTGTCTTGCGCGTGAAAAGGTACGCAAACACACGCTGCACACCAGACGCTAATAAGGCCAGGAAACAGTCATTGCTCCTCTGCCTATAAAACAGTCTTAGGGAAACAAACTTGTGTCGAAATTCGAGACGTCGTAGTTTTAAGAAGATTTCTCGCCAAATGGAGCTGCAGGATGATTACCAAAGGATAAGAATAACACTCTCTGTCATCTTGCTGCATAATTTTTATCAGTTTCGCATAAAACAAGAGCAAACATCTCTCTTACGCCAAGCTGTCGTATGGAAGTTTTGTCTTACTCAAACGGGATAAATATTGCAATGTCATGTATTTATTTTATTATAGCAACAGGCTACGCTGTAGTATACTAACCTGTTGATACAACCTAATACTCGACTTTGACTAATTAAAGACTGGTTGTATTTATGTTGCTCCAAAACTCACAACTACGAGGCTATTGAAACGTAACTATGCACTTACTTTCACTATGTTTTTGTTAATATCGCAGCAAATTGTGTTTTGCACTGATTACAATAATTGACATATTATTCCAGCAATTATATACTTGTTTTTTATCTCTAAAATCTGGTCGCATAACAGTGTCGCTGTGCTGAGAAATATTTCAATCAGTAGATATAGCTCGCAGAGGATAAGTGGACGCTATAAGAGCAATACTGGTATTTCTCTGTAAGTCAAATATCTTGAGTTTTGGAGCAATTGATGAAATTTCCAAGTTTTCCGACGGCTTTCGGTCATCGCCGTGTGCGTGAGTCTGTTACAGGGTGTGGTTAATATTATACCTGCGCGGCCGTAGTTAGCGTTTCGTGAAATCGATGGAAGGGTGGAAGAAAGGAATAAAGAGCGGCTTTGCGAAGGGGATCGCCGCACGTTGCGCGAGAAAGGGACCGGAAGAGACGGGAAGAGGATACAAAAAGGGGCAACCAGACACGGTAGACTCTTTGATATAATTTGGACCACGTTGCTGCGAGCTATGGACGACGGTATTATTACGCTAATGTTATTAGAACTTCGTTCAACGCTCGTCTTCGCCCTTAATTAACGAGTTAAGGATGAAAGTTGGCCTTTCCTCGCAAACCTTGTAAAATAAGATCCCGTGAGACGGGACAAATGGTGAAATTACTCACAACTCCTTACCCCCTCGATATCTACAATAAAATCTATAGTTGTTAATGTTTCAAATAAAACAGAAGATGTAACTTCTCGACTAACAGGGTTTCTTTTAAACTTCCTGCAATTAAAATAAAGATTTTCACACTCGGACTCTGTCGTGTCTTCCTCTTTATTTCGCTTTCCAGGATGTTTCACTCTCGATATATATTTTATTTCGACGCGAGTCTGGGTAGTGTAACGTAAAACCACTGCGGTTTATTAAATAATTAAATCACTGCGGTTCAACGAGCAGCAGAAATTAACTTTCTTACAACCGGGTATGAAAATTTCTTGCAAAAGCTCCACCTGGAATAATTGGAATGCTGGAATCGAATGCAGTTGGGAAACTCGTAAAGTAAGTGAAAGTATCGACGGAGGTAAATTCATCGGGCAACGAAACTGAAATTGTTGTGAAAAAATTTCACTTGGGCGTTGAGCTCGGAAAAATTCACCCAAACTGTTGAATTGTTGAGTGGCTAGTAAATCTGTACGAAGGATAAAAGTTTAATATTAAGTTGCCCCCCTAAGGAAAGAAATTCTTGACACAAGCCGTCGAAAATTTAATAACGGTAACTATTAAATTCCATGCTAAACTTTCAATCCGTTGCATACCTGCAAAAATGTTTCAATAATAATTTTTAAACTTTTTTAAACATTCTCGATCAAAGTTTTAAATATGTCGAGAACCAATTAAGATAGATTTATCTCAAATCCAACTCTAAAGTAATTAATAAGCTATTCAAATTAGTTAATTTAAACCCCATACACACATACACAGACACACACACACACATAGAAACACCGGTCTCAACTATAACCATTTTACTCGCAATCCTTCTGTCATCTTCTCTAAAAAATCTGTTACACAAAAAATGCCTCGAATCTGCAAAAGAAATTTTACTAGCAGAGAAGCTTTGCAGTTTCGAGCGAATCGTTACGGACTAATGTAGATACATTGGCAGCAAGCACCAGGAGCCAGAAGGAGAGGAGGGAAAGTGCGCACAATTGGAGCCTCGGTCGATCAGTCATGGGGCTACAGCGTCTAATTAAGCCCGCGTTAAAATCCCAACAGTAATCAGGTCGACGAGTCATTTGTCAGCACCGTTCCGAATGAGAACTTGGCTCAACCAGATTATCCTCCTCTCTGCTCATCTTCACCGAAGAGTGTGCGCAATGAAACTTATTTCAAATCAAGCGGAAGCACCTCGCTAAATAAAGATTAGTTATTGCCGCAGGGAAAACGTGACGAGAAACTCCGTTATATCGAGGCTTTTCCCATACCGAAAAAAACCCACGAAACAGGATGATAAATCAAAGTTTCCTGATCGAGTATCAATATTTGCATAAGATAAGAAGGAAATTTTCTTGTTTATTCAATTAAACGCAACCGTGAGTAAATGCACCTGTGCAGCGTGATAGGAGTTGTTGGATAGACTGATGACTCTATCATTTTGCTATATCTATAGATCGCAGCTGGGTGAATCCACGTGCTGCTCGAAACAAAAACGATGTCGAATGGTCCCCTTCTATGGTAAGCCACGTGTGTACAAGCGATATTTCCCCACAATTTTTGTTACTTCCGGTGTTAATAACTTCACTGACTGGATCTTCAAAAAAAAAAGTACAAAACAATTTATAAAGAGTTTGAAGAGAGCAAGGCCATTTGGCTCCGGAAAATCCTTAACAGTCTTGAACACTCGCTAAATGGAAATTCATGTACGTGTAAATTGTTGTGACTTTTCAGGGCTCCGGCCAAACGGTAGGTAGGATCGGAAACGGATCGCTCAAACGCAAAATGCGCTAGTTATTTAACGACATTGGGGATGCTGAGGGGATACCGCGAAATTCCCATACCGGTGGACGCTTGAAGCGCAAAAGTGACCCACATTTAGCGCAATATTGATCAGGGCCAGCTCGACAAAATGCAAATTTGCGCTCGATACTAGCGACATGTTTCGGCCAAATTCGAACCTGCCGTTTCCAACGAGCGTTGTAATAACAGGATTCGCATGCGAACAATTAGCTGTCTGCCAGCCGCATGTGAAATGGCTCGACGAGATATAGTATATCATAAAACCGATCAAGCTCTCGCTATTCCTATCAAATTTTCAACAATGCGATAGTAGCGTTGAAATAATAAGGTCGAGCTTTACGTTTCGTCCCCGAAAAACGAGCCCTTATATATATATATATATATATATATAGCTTCTTCAAAGTTTTAGATTAAATTTTTCGATCGATGCAGTCACGATCCAAAACTACCATTTATTAGAAAAACTCAACAATAGGAAACTCGACGAAACTTTACTCCCACACGTTAGATCAAGGAAAATAAACTTTATTTACATGCGAGCTTCGATTCGATCTCCACCATTTTTCTCTTTGCCTCTCGATAAATGAAAGACGGCGCGGTTTCTCGATTAAACCCTGTGACGCAAAATGGAAACTTTGAAGACGAATGGTAAAAATTATAGCGCGTGTATCTAAGCGTAGGAAACTTATCAGAGGAACCGTAATTGATTTTCGTCGATGTTTGCCGAATCGTTTGGCGAGCAACGGGCTGCAGGGTCCACCGTTCAAAGGGGGTCAAAGGAAAAAGGAAACGAGAGTGATGGATGGGGTGAAAATCATCGAAACGAAAACCGTTCGTTCGCACTTTTTCAATGCTCCAATTACTCATTTTCATGGATAAAAAAATGCCTGGAGCTTCAAAGTTAACACAGCTTGCTAGAGCAAGAGAGAGAGAGAGAGGGGGGGGGGGAGTAATTTGCTATCGTTAAACTTGCATAGAGTCGCGACAGCAAAATATAATGGAAAGCAAGAAGGCGAGAGTAGTGTTGGAGAGAGGAGGCAGCTGATAATAATTATCGATCAGGAATTATAGTGGCTGTCAGGGCCTGCATGGATGTACACGTAGAGCTGGCTCCTTCCCCTGTCAATTTGCCGGGTATTCATTACACCCAGAGCTAATCCCTTCGTAATTTTCGCCAAAAGCTTGTTTTCTACGAATTAGCGATAAAACGGTACACGAGAATCCCCTTCCACTGCTGCGTCCCTGATTCGCACAAATATTTTCCTATAATACATATATAATTTGATCGCTGATCGAATCGCTTGTTTGGATATGTGGCTAAACGTGACGAGGATCACCGCGGTGTTTATTAAACGCGGAAATGGATAAACGAAAGGTGCGGTGAGACTGCAGGGTGTATGGATAATGGGGGTGTGGAGGCAGAAGAGCGAAGATTGGGAAGCTGCGGTATTCGACAATGGCGATCAAAGATAATGCTCGTGACTGGGAATTTCGTGGTTTGCGCGATTCGCAATATCTGCGCGAGATTCGCCGTTGGCCAACGGAATGCATTCAGCGATCACATGGGAAATAGGTGGCTGATCGCGCGCGCATACACCTATATATATATATATATATATACGTATGCATGAAGGGTCGCCTGGACGCTGCTGTCCGTTGCAGTTTGTCCGCCTCTCGATCATCGTCGAACGAACCCCTTGGCCCCTATCCGATCCCAGAAGGGTCTGCACCCCCCCCCCCCCCCGTTCATCCCCTCGCCACGCTAATTAGTTGGAGGCGCTCCACACTCGAGAGGTCAGGACATTCGCGTCAGGCACGATTTACTTCATAAGCATTGTTCTCCACCCTTCAACCCCTTATCGAGTCCTCGACCTGCGAATACCTAATTCTGATTCGCTGCGACCGACCATCGCTCTCTGCTCTCCGAACTTGACAAAACATCTTTGGCCAATTCGTTTAAATATATTTGCTTCTCTTCCGAGAGATGTTTATCGCGCTTGGCTATATATTTATAGTGTTTGGGAAATGATCGAGGAAAATAACGAAGATTAGGTTACACTCGTTGAAGAGGGAGAACAATTATCACTCGTCCAGCGTCAGCACGTGGTACGAAATATCCGCTCACGGTGGACTTATGTAAAAGAAAAAGAAGGAATGGAAATTTGCAAAATAAGGCTTCTCGCGAAAATGGCAAATTGTGCATAAAAAGTGCGGAGTCTGCAAAAATTATCCTCGCGTGTCGATGTAGGGCGTAACAATGTAATAAAGTACGAAGAGGGACCTATTATAATACATTATACAAATCGGCAGTAATAAATTTAACGTACTCAGGCAGAATTCCTATTTCGGGCGAAACGAAACGGTTGGGAGAGAAGAGAAATTGCGTTGGACTGGGGGTGAAGGGGGGGGGGGGAGAAGAAAAAAGGCGGGAGTTGCTCGAATGGACTCGGGCAAACTCGGGTGTGCGTTAATCCATCAGGTTGAGGTATCTCGAAAGTGCGTGCGTAAATGTTTCCTTCCAGTAGGTGGAGCGCGAGGAGGCAGCCGAGGCGCAGTTCCAGAGTTCGGAGACAGGAACTCGACAGCAATGAGTCTTGAATAGTTTTATGGCCGGTGCCGCTCGTAACGTTATCCACCTTGACTCCTCCTGCTGCATGGCTCGGCCATCCTTTGCCGTCCGACGCCCACCCTACTTATTTCGAGCCGCGCGGACACTCTCGACTCGAGTCGAGGGGAAACAAAAATATTCGCAGCGTACGGAGAGAGTGCGAGAGAGAGAGAGACTCGCCGAGCAAAGTCTCTCGGCAATTGTTGCAGGCTTTCTCTGTGTATTCGTAGGGGGGATGTGTCGCCTCGTTGCACAAATCCGCGATAACGAAACTCGCTACTGCTATCTCGGCACAAGTTTCCTTCCTGGTAATAAACTCGCCTAATTCTCGGCCACAGTCGAGAACCGAGCAACGGCGCCTCGGGCACGGTCATTTCTTACTTCGTTGATTCCTGCTCCATTTTCTCGAGAAATCTTCCGCTAGAAATCCCTTGCCCAGTCCTTCGCGAGTCTCGCTGCCAATGGCCAAATAATATAAACGGCACGACCAGTGCTTTGCTCGAGGAAAAGTCTTCTTTCGCGGATCCATGCTGCAGATATTTTTCTAAAATTCCGACAATCGTGGTAAACTTTGCGAAATCTGCAGGATTGCACTGGGAATTTTCAGTTTTAATTTCGCAACGACTATTTTTCTCGTATATAATAATTTTCAAAGTATTCTTTTTACAGTCCAGTGTAAATTGACGAGATACCAATATCGCGAGCTACAAAGTTCTGCAGGATGCCCGACCTTGGAAAGTTATACAAAAAATATTAGCACGAAAATTTTCCAACCAACATATATATATACATATACAAGATCGATGAGAAATTCGGCAAAGTCGATTCATTCGATAATTTCGAGTTTTCCGCAAAGTCTGGATGGCTTATGGGCACTTTGCACTGTACTTAATTGCCACGGAGTTCGTCTGGAGAGGCTTTTCCTAATCGGGCCGCCAATGGCGCGCTTGATCGAGCAACCGTGTCGAATTTTCCGCTCGAGGAATCCGACTCTGTGGCCCTTAGCAGTCTCGGAGGATTTCGTCGTGGCTGTTTGGTTGGGGGGGGGGGGGGGGGGGATGCCGAAAATTCTCGCAGAAAATAGGAGAGACGCGAACTTTCGATCTGATACTCAACCGAGCGTTCTGTGGTTTTGGGACACGCGTAATTCTCCCACTCCATCCACCTGCAACACCTACATATATATATATATATATATGTATACACAGCATCCACCTTCGAGGCTCGTTCAAGCGCGCATCGCAAAGTTTTAGCTGATACGAATAACGTTCAATCGCAATGTAGCTCAAGTATGCGGAAATTGGCTGGTCGTTAAGCCGGGGCTCGTTGCAAAAGTGATTCTTCGTGCGACTGCAACTCGTTAAAATCTGAGCTGTGGCGCGCGATACTACAGTCGACGAAAACTCGGACGGTTCGACGAGCAAATTTGCATTATCGAATTACGCTGTTACGCGTCAGATAAACACTCCGCAATTCCAACGCTTTAATCCAATCCGACGCTGCTCGCTGTGATATTATTAAAGGTGTAACGCACACTCGTAATTTGTCTAAATTCAATTCCACTGAAACTGTCCCTCATCAAAGTTACCACGTTGGGCGAAGTCGCGTTCGCTGCGGGGTACGGATTATTAACGAGAGTCCCTCCACTTTTTAACAACCATCTCGCGGCCTAATCTTATTATCGTTAATTGCGCTCTTTCTAAAAATCTACAATGGAGGAATCAAGTTATCTCTCTTCTGAATAAACGCGAGAATAATGTTACGCGTTGCGTAAATTAATTAATATCGCAATCCGAAGGAACTCTGCAGCATTTTCGGGCATGGCACTGCGGTGCTGTGAATCGAGATAGTCCATCACACCGCAGAGCTGCGATTAAAGCTCGCTTTAAAGCATGCGTAATTAAACACCGTGGACCGTGGCAATTGTCAGGGTAAAAATACTGATAGAACTGTGGTCTTCGCGGTGCACCGCAAATCTGGTACCGCTGCACACCTCGCTTGAATCGATGAAGAGCAATATCGCATGTCCCGGAATGACGAACTCGATTTTACGCTGGGCACTGGTCGGAATAAAATGTCGAATCTACTGAAATATAGGGGGATAGTGTGACGTCGGTGAAGCGTGTAGGTATATATATGGTAAAAGTTTTGGTCGTAATGAAAAGAAGTCTTTTCGTCAGAGGTCTTGATTCCCAGTCCAAAGTGGGATGTCATGTGAGCGGACTTTGCTTGGTCCATTGAAAAGTTCATTCATGCGTGGCGTTGGCCGACTCATCGTGAAACGCGAGATTACGAGCTGCCTGGGAAAAGATGATTCGGGTAGCATTGATAAAACGGTGGGTGGGAGAGAGAGAGAGAGAGAGAGAGGAGTAGCTTGAGAAGGATGATGGTGAGGAGAGGGAAGAAAGAGTGAGTGACGACAGGGGGAGAGGTGAACGGACATTGGTAGAAAAACAGAGAGAGAGAAAGAGAGAGGGGGGGGAGACACCTTTCGGAAGAGGCAGCCATACATCCCGTAGACAAGGGTCGATGGCGAGCAGCAAAGCAGCAGGGTGGTCTTGGCGTGTAGCGCGTACAACGTGGAGTGGAACGAAGTGGAGTCGAGCCGAGTGAAGTGGAGAAGTCTGAGCCGGAGCAGACTGGGTAATGCATCATATTAATGACGATACTGCCAACGGGGTCTGTGTTAATTCGAGAGCGTTGAGTGCTGCACCAATTAAGTCCTATATCATTAGGATGAGACGAGAGGTGACTAAGGTGACTTGTTACTACTTCTATTATATCTGTGAAATCTCACAGGTCTGGCCTACTGAGCCCTTACTCCCATATTCATGAATAGCAGAGCACTATGTTACATGTGTATATACAGTCAAAATTCTTTTCGTTTGAAAATCTAAGGGAGAGAAAACAATCTTCTAGTGTTATTAATCAAATTCGATTAGTCCAATGAATTTTCGTCCAAGGGAACCACGTTTGATCAATGAGAATCTGATAACTCGTTCGCGTAAGCCTTGAAGAGGTAGGAAAATTAGCAAACGTCTAATTTCATCGGGAGAAATAATATTAATGAACTCAGTGGAACGTGGAACATAAAAACCTTTATAGCTTGGAACAAGGTATACAGGAATTTAGAGGGTATAAGGGTGAAGCTGATGTGGACGAGGGTGCAGGAGAACACAATATACGTCTTATATATATATATATATATATATATATATATATGTTAGATATATTCCTACAGCAGAATTGACTAACGTTACGCTAATTAGCGAAACTATTGCAGCCTCCTTTGCCCCAAAGCTTATTATTACTATACAGACTATAGGTAGTTTATTTAATAAAGATATACCAGTATCTCCTATATATAACTGTTCCAAACGAACATTAAACGAATTGCCAAATTTCTGCTCTTATCAACGATATCATATTCAGCGTAGAATTGATTTTAATCTGTATTTCAATAACGATCGACATTATACGATTTATATTCAGAATAAAATGTGAATTTGGTACAAGTAACAAAAGAGTGTGCGATACTTACCCACTTTTCTGTCTCACGCCTTGTATTTGTTTAGCGCAACGAGCATTGCAAAGAAGTCGTTTGTCGTTAGGGCAGAGCTTAAGCTGCTTTTGATTTTGATATTCAAAAGTTGGATTAATTTTTAATGCTGCTATCGGCGAGGAGAGCAAAGTTCGAGCGAGGGAACAGACGCGAACACCACGTGCGTCGAACCGTGGTAGACTAGGTGTAATAATACCGGCGTGTCTCCACCGGAGGTACATTAAAATCTCTTCATGCATATGTATAAAGCAAGTTCGGAAGAGGCAATATTAAAAACGAGTCGAAGGAAAGTAAAACGAAAAGAAGACCTTAGGCTAGCAGCAGTTGTGGCTTCTGCGGATTGGATCCTCGATGCAAAGATGAAACTGTTTAGTCGCACCCTCGCGTTATTAATATTGATGAATCCACACGATCGACGCAAAGAGGGAAACCTCGAAGGCTTTGAAGAAGAGAGACGACCCTCCTTATTGCATCCCGCGGCCAACAAAGCGTAACAGTTGTTACTTTCAATTTACCGTCACTTTATATCTCTCGATTCTCTTTTCATTCCACTCCAGACCTTAGAATATATATACCTCCTCGACAGTTCTTCGCTTGATTGGCTATTGACCATAATCGAATCTTTTCGCGAGTTGCTTTTCTTTTTAAACTTTGCCTCTCCCAACCTCAAAATTGACTCTCATACATTTTATTTTCCAAATGCAATCTCGAGTGCAGTTTTTTTTTTTTTTTTTATATAGAAAAGTAAATGAGAGGATAGATCGTAATTTTTGAGTCTCCTTCAATTTGTTAGATCGAGTTTAGTTTTTTGTGGAATATCCAAGGGAGAATGGGTAAATTGACATATATAGATGTGTTATAAATGTACGTCGCACTCGCTCCTAAATAAATAAACGTTAATTTGCATGAGCTGATTCGATCCAACGACGAGACGTACGATTGGTCCACTTGCTTCTCTTTCGGGGTCAACCAATGTACAGTTCCTAAACCGCAACAACCGCAATGCTAGCAATCCCTAGTCTAGACTTAACCTAGCATCTCAGTTGCCCTACAGAAACCCTCTACGAAACTACTGAGTTCCATTAAAGCTTAAACTCCATTAAAACTCAGCTGTTAAAGAAACTAACTTCGTATACGGATCAGTTTTATTCCTCGCTGCATTTTCGAATAGTTTGTAACGATATTTGGCGTACAATGAGAAACAAGAAGCAATCGATTAAAGCAAGTACACGCACACGCTGAAAACTGATCAATAAAATCCTGCGTATCGGACGAATGTCCGAAGGAAAAATTTGGTTGAATTAATCTTAAAACGGAACATGAAAATAGGCAACCATATATAATTTCTCTATATATTTTGCAACCATATTTGACGTACGTACGATGAGTAATCGATCAAAGCAAGTACACGTGCACCCTGAAAACCGATGGATAAGATTCTGTGTATCGGACGAATGTTCCATAAGGAACGATTTCGTTGGTTCGATCTTAAAACGGAACATAGAAACGGGCGAGTGTATAGTTTCTGGAGTAAGCAGTTAACAAGGTGCATCTCCTCGAGCGCGACCCCGAGCAATGCAATGGTATGTAGTAACTCTGATAGACCCCCGGCATCTTTGCTGCTCGAAACCACGCTGGAGAAGATATAATGTACATGGTCGTAAGTTACGGGAGCCCCCCGCAACGCTCCCTATAACATTACATTACGACGGAGGGGGCTTTGTGAAATAGGACAGTGCACTAAATATGCTCGACCTTCGTTTTCCTCGCTGGATACAAATAACGCGTGTATGCCGAGCTCGTCTGACTCAACGACATACCGGAAACCACGAAAAATTCACTCGTTGCACCGAGTGCGCTTATCATTCGTAAATTCTCCAATCCTGTAAAAAGCAATTTTTTTTAGTATTTTTTAATTGGCCTTTTGCGCGAATCCCGCAGAATTTTCCTGCTCCTCGGCCCCGGTCCCTCGGCTTATTTATTATCGGGATCATCAAAAGTCAAGCTCGCATGTGAAATGTAACGCGATTGATGTAAAGTATATAGGGTGAAATGTAATGAAAATGCGAGTTCTACCGCGTAGCTCCTCTTACGTTCTATTACCCTCTTTGATCTCCTAGATGCCGACCGCCGCGGGCTACAAGGAAATGATTCAATATGATTTCCCAATATCGTATTTGCGAGGAATACTTGAAAGAATGCTCTCGTACGATGAGAGCTTCGACGTCTTAATGAGAAGACTATGTGTATAAAGGCAAGATTATATATATATATAGTTAGGTGTGTCAGAAATATTTATCCATGCGAAATCGAAGATTAAAAATAGAGAACACCATTTGCTTATCTTGGATATAGATATAGAAAGCTTTCATCGACGTTTCTACGATAGAAAATTTTATGAGAGGCGTCTCTGTCGAGGAGGGACGTTTATTCCGGAGAAGAAGCAAAGCAAACGCGACTATTGACAGATCTGTCTCGACACCGGCTCTACAGGGAAGTAAAAAGGGAAATTTTCCACATGACATTAGCACGTGGCACCGACATAAGCAAATCTTTGCGAAGAATGTTCGACGAAAAGAATGGAAAAGACACTCTGCGGAAAATCCGATTGCTCCAACGATCGAATCAAAGATTGGAATAATGATTGAACGAGGTACACGTATTTATAATCAAACGATACAATAATTAACGGTTAAAGGGGATAAAATCTTATGAAAAATTCTGCCTTGGGCATAAAAACGAAGCGAGGCAGTTAAAGGTGCTCGGCTTCCCTGACATTAGCATAAAACATTGAGTAAAAACAATGGATTCTCAAAGATCCTTATACTACGTGTTCCGATTTGCTGGAGGAAATGAAAAAACATTAAGGCGAGCAATAAAGGCAAATTTATTATAAAAGTTGCTCGTGTTTTACCTAATTGCGGATAGTAAATCTAATCTGTGTACTCGGATTCAGGAAAGTCATCAGGTCTAATGTAGCGAAAAGGCCTTAAAGGGCTGACTGACTGAGGGTGGAGACGCGTATAGGGAGAGTGGAAAGTAGCTCTGCGCGTTCTCATATTTCTTGTCATTCCGCGGCCACTTTCCAATAAAATTTTATTCGCGGATCCCCCAAATCAAAGTCCCGAGGGAGGGACAGGAACGCTGAAGCGTAAATATTTGGAATATAGGAGGCGAGTTCGCGTGGATGGAGAATCGAGTTACCACCTATATACTCCTCTGTATATATATATATAGACACGTGTATGTATGGATTTAGTTGGCTGAGTAATAACCATTCGTTCCGCTTATAAAGGCATGCGTCAAGGAGGCAATAAAAGCGGTGGGCGCGCGAGGGAAAGTATTTGTTTTCATTTACATGGGCGCACTGCCAAAATGGAACGTGCAGGAAAATGCACGACACGATGGAGGAGAATTCTGAAGGACGAAGGAGCAGCGTGCGAGTTTACGGGACCCCAAAATCCCGCGAGCTGTTTATGAAACGTTTATTGAAATCCTACCAAAGGCTCCGCAAAACATGCTTTCGCACGGGAACAACTGTCCCGATTTCCAGCCGTACCACTTTGTCCCACGCTTCGCTGTGTAAACTTTATACTTGCCGATGTTTTCCCTCCACACTGTACTCTCCTAGCCAAACAACAGACGAAAGGATAAATAAAAGCTTTTCACCGTTGTATCAAAACCCGAACGAAAAGCCGCGTGTTTATCATGCCGATTCGATTCAATAATAAATTTCACCAAGATTCAATTTTACCCCAAATACCTGCTTGGCTTATTTTTTTATATATATACTCGAGAGAAGAAGTGGCGACATATATTTCGGACGATTGTAAAATTATCGGCTATAATACAGTGGTCGGGAAGTTGCGTTCAGTGCGAAGTGAGTTGCGTAAACAATTGTGCGATTCAACGTGCGATTCTGCTGTTGTTTGTTTCAGCGATGGAGGCAGGGAATGCCGGAGACTGGAATTGAGGGGTGTGTTCTCAAGGAATTTCGGAAAAATCCAGAGAAAAGGCTTGGCGTCACGTGTTGTCGGCTAATAATTTATAAAGCTGCATAAACTTTTGGCAATAAGCGGATATTGCTGGATTTTTACGCGGGGAATTTCGTTCCTTCTGTGTATGCACAGGTAGTTCTTTACGTTTTAAATTTTCGTTCCGGTTATTACCGCAACGATGCTGGTAAGTTTTATCGCGCGCGAAGCATGATATCGCGCGCGTTGCATGCACAGCGACAGCTGCATGGAAACGCAGAATTCGGTAAAGTGGAGCGTTCTCGCGGTCGCCGGGCAGAGAAAAGCGAAAAAACTCTTCAAGCCTTTCTGGAATTTCACGGAGTATTTCGACGACACGTCAAAGAATGCAAATTCCTCTCTCTCTCTCTCTCTCTCTCTCTCTCTCTCTCCCTCCCTCCCTTGGGCCTGTCTTTCTTAAATTTGGCGTAAAATTCTTGGAAGCACCCAGCCTAGTGCACGCCACTCTTTGACTGTCTAAGCAACAATGCACTTTGGATTCAAGGCACGTGGCGTCGACTCTGCAGGAAGCTGCTTTGTGCAACAAAGGAATCGAAATTTAGAACAACTGCGATAAAAATTCACTTTGACGCACTCTGCGTCATTTAAAAGAAAAAAAAACTGCATTATTATACGAGGGAAAAGCACTCTCGCAGAGGAGAGGAAATATATAGCTCTATAGTCATTCTGATAAAGTACCATAATGAGGGAGAAAAAAATGAGAAACTTATAAATTTATGAGTCTGCGATATTGTATTCAGATGTCCAAGGGAACGTGTAGAGATGCACGTTGGGCTTACCACGCAATTCCTTGGTCTATCCGATGAAAAGAGGAAGATTTTGCGGTTTGGTTTCTTCTGAATCGCGCGCACGAATGTGTGTTTGCAGGAGCCATTGTGATGTCTCGCGTGTGGATACTAATAACGCCGGGACGATAGACCATAACCGGATGTCCGGCTGGACGGACGGAAAGATGGAACGTTTGATTTCTTTCCAAGAGCGAGGCTAACGCGCAACACCGAGACGGTAGCGACCATAAACCATGTTGCTTTAACAAATCAAACGATATTTAATTAGTTAACTGACTTCTCTATACTTTAACACATTTTAATTGAAAGTGTTTCGTCGTTTGTGGAACTTTAATTAAAGTTCCATCAGGGTTTTTTCTTACAGATAAAGTTTCTACGGCAGTTAGAAAAGTTTAAACATCATTAACTGTATCTTATCCAAAAGGGATCAGCGCCGAAACGAGAAAGTACACTAATCTCTTAACGGAATAAATCTTTCTGTAAATTCTGTACGTCAGGTACGCTCTTAGGAACTACTTTATTTTTAATTTAAGATACTGGCTGCAGATTTTTCTTTCCCACTTTTCCCATGTACATCTTATTACTATTTTCCACCTACCGGATGGATTACTCAAAGAACGATTAGCCTTGGAAAATATCCGAATGTAGGAGCCACAAGGAATATGAAAAAAAAGAAAAATGATATACTAGTTTAGCCTTTTGAATAATTGGCAGGCAAACGGCTTCTTTACCACGGGCTTTGTACCTGAAATTTGGAGGATTTTACGGGAAATCGATGGATCCCTATAATACATTCGTTCGTTGTGTGGAGAAAGGAAAAGTTTCCGGAATTCCAATGGATTTTCCGTATGGCCGTTATTCTATCGGTGCATGGTCCAAGGAAGCGCAGGCATCGTGTTATATATAGCGCATCAGGCAAGGACCATTCGACCAAGCTCGTCCTTGTGTAGTACAGTAACTATTGATTTCTGTGGAAGGTTCTACGTATACTACGGGGCTTCTCTCCGCTGGTGCGAATCATTCCGTTTCGAGGGAGCGGAGTCGTCGGAGTTAGGGTAGAAAGAAACTATAGCGTAGTCTATACGCTAGTGCGAGTGAACTCGGGGACGAGAGACGAGACAGCGAGCAAGAGAGAGAGAGAGAGAGAGAGAGAGAGGGGCGTTGGTGCTGCGGTGATAATAGTGGTGGGGCTGCGTGGAATCCGAAGGGAAAATCGACCCGGGAGAATCAGCTGTTTCGTACAATAGCGCCGGGTGCGATGCTCTAATCGGCTTGATATCCGTGCTATAACGTGCCGGGCGTGATACGTGAACGCGCACGCTTATTGGCGCAGCTTATGCGAGTCGCGTGACTGCACGCCGACGAGCCTCGGTGTCGTCGTCGGCGTCGTCCTCTCGAACCACTCCACCGACAAATATTGCCACAACAGAATGAAAGTCTTCGAGCGTCCCGGTCGTATTTCTCGCAGCGAGCATTAATCTTACAGTGCGAAGTTAGCACCCCAATTTTTAAAACTGGGAAAAAATCAAAGAGTTCTAGTAGCACTTGGAAAAGTTCTACAGTTCCTTGCTATTTTTCAAAAAAGTTTTGTAGACTGAACTCGAAAAACTGTGAAAAGATGATTTGGGGTGCCAACGTCACTTTCACTAATATTCCAACGCTTATATCTATCTTTTAAACTAAAAGTTCTATCGATAAAAACTAATAGACGTAATTGTAGAACTCTCTGGGGTGCCATCAGAACTCTAGTTAAAAATTGAAAATTAAAAAAAAAATTTTTGATTTTTAACTAGAGTTCTGATGGTATCCCAAAGAGTTCTATAATTATGTCTATTAGTTTTTATCGATAGGACTTTTAGTCGAAAGGATATAAGCGTTTGAATATTAGAGGATGTGAAGTTGGCACCCCAAAATCTGCGGAATTTTTTTGAAAATAGCAAGGAACTGTAGAACTTTTCCGGGTGCTACCAGAACTCTTTGGGTTTTTCCCAGTTTTCAAAATTGGGGTGCTAACATCACAGTGGTCATTAATCTTGCCCGGTAACACACGAATAACGTAGGACCAATCTCCGAAATGAAAGACGAATCGCGTTGAGTCTGGTAAATTCATAGTCAAATTCTATATATTAAAATTCTGTGTGGAGGATATATATATATATATATATATATATATGAGAATTCTCGTCTCAAGAATCACCGAGACAATTTTGGAGGAAGTATATACCGAGAGAATGAGGATTTTTAAAAGCGTTATTAGGAAAACAGGAAATCTGTTTGTAAGAAGGAAGAAGCCCTTGGCTGGGTAGTCGAGAGTTGCTCGTCCGGTCGGATAAGACAGCTCGGGGTTAAGAATCCGAGATTTTAAAAAATGGATGAGGTCGCATTGCAGGTAGAGCAGAGATATAGGAAGGAGGTGGGAGAATGAGCGAGCGAGGCGAGGAGGTCGAGGTGGAAGGGAGACGGAAGAGGTAGCGACGTTGCAATAGTAGTGGTGGTACAAGAGGAAGAAGGAGCAAAGTAGGAGGATCCGGACTCGATCGCGTTTCGGCGAGTAGCAAACGCGACTAAAGCGGCGAGAAGAGGATGAGGATGAGGAGGAGGAGGAGGAGGAGGGGGAGAGCAAACAGGGCGGACAATAAAACGCTCGCTTGACGTATTCGCGCTACACACTACGCCACACCTCGGGAACGCGAGGGTGCGTCCTTCGCTGAAGGATGTGGGGAGGCCAGGGGGTGGAGGGGCAAGTGCAAGGACAAATTCCAAAACGACAGACAGGTAAACGACAAACAGTGTCTGCGAGGAGCTCGAGTATCCCTATTATACATAATAGAGGCTCGGCTGTGCCAAACGACTCTGGATGCCCTCCTTGTGTAGGCAGGTGGCCCTCGTCCCTGAGAGAAACCTCCTCGAGTATCGGTGTAACAGCTAGACAAATTTCTTTATGCCTATCCAGAAGCTACGTCACGCTCCACCACCGATAAATTATGCAACTCCGACGTATCCTTGGATGGAAAATCAAACTAACAAACCATTTCCTCTACACTTTACAAATGTTATTTTTTTACCTCGCCTCGAAACCTCCGGACAACAATTGCCGAGTATTTTTGTACGGTCTGACTCAAGATTAATCGTGGTAATTGTATAGCAGTCGGTGATTGGAGATTCGCAAGTTATTGTTGGTAAATCGAATGATATTATTGAGGGAAGAGGTTTAAAGTGGCAGTGGAAATACCAGCGTTTAACGAAGACTTTTTCGTCCGCTTCGAGACACGTGTGGAAAATGTAAAAAAGTAAAATCTATCGGTCCTCGTATCGATAAGTTTATAGATACAACTGGAAGCTATCAGTAAAATTGGTTCAGTCTGCGCGCGCTGCACGATGACAAAATTGGAATCAGCGAATTTTAGTCGAGTCGCGAATAATACGTTGACCTCGGCGCCATGAAGAAAACTATAAAAAAAAAAATGGTCGGCCACGCCATTACGTGGCACTCGTAAACCCACCCTTAAAATAAACATGTTCCGTACGAACGATTACTCTCGTTGGACTACGCTCTGCGGATGTTTAGATCTCCGAGGGCAGGCGCCGACTCGATTCCCCAACGCAACCACGGAGTCTCCCTTAAAACCTCCGGGACCCGCTGGCTTACCTCGCGCAGTTTCGCTCCAATACTTCACGAACCTTATCCCACGGGAATCCGACGTAGCACTTCGATTGGAATAGTTATCGGAAAAAGGGCTTTTTCACGAATCCCTTCGCTCCCGGGAGAACTGCTGACCACAAGAATCAATGAATGAGCATTGATAAAAGGCAAAAGTAATCGCGCCAAATAAGATTTGTAAGCAATATTTTTCTCTCCAACTTCCGACACCCGAACGATATCCATAACAACCAAAATGGAATATCGTTTCTCACAATGATATTTCAATCGACAAAACGTATAATTAGTGTAGGAAAACAGCTTTGGGAAGGAAGAAAACATTGAAATATACGTGTATAATGACGAATCTAAAATTACGAAGACAAAGTGTACGTGCTAAAAGGCCATTAGAGTTTCCTGTGAGAAAAACTTGACGTTGGGGTCATACACGAATTCGCGTAATTTCCTGTGTAGACGCTTAAAATAATTACAGGCTTTCGATGATGGTTCTCATTACGCTATTTCCTCTAGCATCCGCTACTAATTACTTTACTTTCTTCGCAGCGGCATATCCGGTTCCTGATCGCATTGGTATAGGAATGAGAGGAGGAGGAGGAGGCGGCCGGACCCGGCAGGATCCAAGTGGGTCCTTTTCAGCAGGCTGCCGGCGATGAGGCGGAGAAGCTTCAATTTCTTCCGCGATAAACCGATGGTCAGGGTGAGAGAAAGAGATCGAGAGGAAAGGGGAGGGGGAACGACAGCAGGGCACCTTCTTGCGTGAACGAAATAGCAGGTCAAAAAAAGAAGAGTTCCGCTTGTTCTTCAATGAAAGGGTCTTCGCCTAGTTCCCCCTCTCTTTGCGACAAAGCTATTGTTATTATGGGTCCCTTGCCTCCATCGGCTCGTCGGCTATGATTATAGGAGTGTAAAGGCCATTTGCACTAAAAAAAAGAAAAAAACAGGGGAGCAACACCAAGGAACACACATACGTATATCATACACAATAAGGAATTGTATACTCTCGCGTCGTAATTACTCCATGCGAACAAGTCCACACTGTGGAACGGATTTTGCGTCCGAGTGGCGACCAGTCGTTTATTGCTTTTATCGAAACGCAAACCCCTTGCGGCGATACGGTATGTACACCCTGTGCCATCTCCCTCGATTTCACGAATTTCCATGCACTCATATTTGATTAATCATCGAGCAAACCGGATCCCACTTCTCCGTCCTGGCAAACAATTCTCATAGTCCGATATAAAGATGCAGTGTGTAGGAGAAAACAGGGGATTGATGCGTTTGGCTATATATATATATATATATATATGTAACAGGTGAAAGGGAGGGTCGTGTTTTAAGTTTATTGGCTCTCGGGTCGATTCCTCGTGTTCCCCATGGCCGATGATGGCCGAGCACGTTCGGATCGAAATTCCAGGAGGATGCAGTCGCGGTGGTCCGTTCGCTTCCTTGCAAAACGTCTCATTATGGTGGTAACGTGCGTCAGTCGAGCGGACGTGCTCTCATACTTCTATGGGCTCGCGCTAAATTACCGGAGGAGAATAAACAACCGCCATTTGACACGGGCGAGCGAGTCCGGACTCTCGGACAGCGAGAAGCGAGGAGCTCGAGAATGTATATAGTGGACCCGGCGCCCATTACGTGGCTACAATCACGCTGCTCCAAGAAAATGGGCATTACCGTGGAGAAAGCACGGGGAAGGAAATTAAGCACTTTGGAAAACGAGTTCATCCATTCTGACACGAGTTATTGCCATATGTCGGATACGTTATTTGCCACAATGTATATGTATATATATATATATGATTTTCCTTCTATATAGACTCATCACCTTATATTTATAAGTGCACAAATTCAAACTTGAATCGGAGAAGAATCGTGGAAAAATTCCAATTTCGAAAGACAATTGTGATACTATACGATACGCGAAATGCAAAAAAGGGAGAGAGAGAGAGAGAGAGAGAGAGAAGTATTCGTCGGTGGTGGGAAGAAAAAAGATGGAAGGCCTGGACGACCGGCGTGTTTTATGTGCCGTGCGCAAACCGCATTGTAGTTTTATTTGCCATTATTTAAGCGGCGAGGAGAGTGGAGAAAAAGCATCGGTAGTGCCACGTCATTATTTTCAGCATCCATGGAGCGTGATACGTCTGATGAGTTTCTCGACAGTTCCCTCATGGCCAATAACGCAGCTACTTCCCAGAAAGGGTATTATCTGAGATTTATTCCGCTCCGCCCCACCCCCTCTAACTTCATTCGCACGTTCGCGCTTCCTTTACTCAAAGCTAATCACGCGTTCTAATTAACCAATTATACAACTAGCAAAGTACCAGCGTGAAATTATATTAGTCGCTGTCCGCGATTATTCGCGCCTTTAATTGCAATATCGAGATGGAAAGTCTGCTAATTAAAAGGTACAACCGTTCGTTCCGGAAACTCCGAAAAGCACCATCTGTACTCCGAACAATGCGTGATAGATGAGTCTCGCGCCAGTCGTTGCAACTGATCTCGCTTTCGAGTCGGAAGCATTGGACGGGGATACGGTGCGCGGGTGATGAAGCGCTAAAAGGAGGCCATCTTGGAGAACCATCACCGGCTGCTGACGAGCCGGCGCATGTAATGATCCGGCCAAACAATCTCATACTCTTCTTTCGCAACAATAGGTAAAAGATTAAACACTGGTGGAAATATTTGAAAAGTCTTCGATAGGATTATGGTGACAATAAATTGGAGCAACACTTGATGATAATTTATAAGAAGCTCGATTCAAGGTCGGTACGATCAGGGCTACTTTGTTACGGTCAACTTTCCCCCGTAGGAAACGCGAGAGCCGTCGCCTGGTGTTACGAGAGAAATATCGTAGAGATAGAGTTCCCACACCCTGAGACACTAAAAACTCCAGCCGACGGATCTCCTTATCTCCTGTTGCTGAAAAAAACTATTTTCACCCCTATTTTTCGACTCTTCATTCAGATATTACCTGCGGTAACGTAAATTTTACGATGAGGTAAGACGGTTTTACGACGAGGGTGAGTAGAGTAAACTTGATTCGGGATCGATGGTGAAAGTTAAGCTGATAATGATCCGTTCTCCGAGACGAAGAAGAGGACGTAGGTTTGATGGATACGGTAACGCGATCCAGGAGGATCCCGTTATTAGAATGGAACGCAGTTTTGCCGGGATGCCGGTTTGGCGAGGCTGGAGAAGTTGCTTAACGGGGCTAACGCGTGGTGGTAGCAGCTGGGTGGTATGACTGGCTGACATTGATGCATGACGTACAAATTAAAGGAATAAGGAAGAACTGCCTGTGTGTAACCTACAAAAGGCTACGTCGACGATACACCCAACAATCGTGATACATCCTCGCAATAATCCTAACCGGTCTCGCTTTTCCGCCAGTTTCCTCCTCGGAAAAATCGAACATATATATATATATATATATATCCTAGAAACAGGTTTTTATCCTGGAAGAATTTCACGTTGATGGGAGTGACGTCTCTCAGCTTCCTCCTATTTCGATAAGCATGTTGGATTTATGGGATTTCCAGTGGACCATCAAGCTCGGTAAAAAGCGAATGATGATTGCGTGAAAGGCAGGAAGATCTATTTGATAAAACGCATGTCCTATATATATATATATATCTCGAGGAGAATCCCCGGTTCGATATAGGCGGACCGCGATTACTCTAATGACGGAGGAAAAAAAGCGACTGTACACATAGCATCTCCTTGGAGAACTTTGTCCCGTACAAACATACGAGTCCAGCTTCCTGAAATCTATATCCTCGCGACGCGAACACGCGCGAAAGGGTGAATATTTTTTGTCCGGAGATTACGATCCGCCGTGTTGGAAATCGCGTGGGAAAGTTGCGGCGTTGAGAAAATTGAGCGTCGCGACACGATACTCCTCGAAAGCTCTGCGTGGCTTTCACCTTGGCTCTTTTGTGTCTCCTATCGAGGCGTGTAAAATCGAGCGTATCGAAGGACGTCCGTAAGAAATCGGTTTGGTCCGAGATCATCCAGCGGAAGAACGGTCCTAAACGCCTCCGCAAATCACAGGGACGGGACGAGGAAGGAGCGTGTGGCACAGATTCGGGCCGCAGTTTCCGGCAGACGTTATATTGTGGGAATGAGATGCCGAAGAGCAGCCGAATCTGGTCGATTCTTCTTCCGTTCGGTCGTGCAATCGACGCGTACGTCAAACGCCGTCGTAATACCAAAGTTGGCCTGGACAATCACGCTTGGCGAACGCGGCGGTGCTTCTCATCTTCCGGAACCCTCTTTGCTTTCTTTTTCTCTCAGATTTTTTACGCGACTGGATAGTTAAAGGTAATTGGCTGTTGCACTTTATGGATGCAATTATGTGCTTGTCGGATGCCCGAAGAAACTTGCTTTGGGCTACACAATAAATGAACACTGCTCTCTTCTTTGTCCGTCGACATTGTCGTAACTTTGTGACTTCGTCACTTACAAAAAGCAGCAGATGTTCTTAATGACCCGGACGTTATTCATGCGGCAGATCAAAGTTGGCCAGTATAATTATTTTTATAACTCGGCTATCTGCTCGTCAGACGCGTATTACTTTCATTGACCGAATGCACGACAAATATAATCGTCCCGTCAAGTACCGTTAAAAAGGAAACTATATTAGAGAGAGAGAGAGAGAGAGAGAGAGAGAGAGAGAGAGAGAGAGTTGAAAAATCCAAAGCCCACGCCAAGTACAGACACGAGTATCTCTCTCGAAGGAAAAGTATGTGTATAAATATGAAATTCCACATTTTTAGATTTTGGATCTCGATTATCGAGCGGGACGTGACGTCACTTTTGTTTATTGGCCTTGAGAATTTATGTGACTGGAAAAGGTTTCGTTAATTTGGTAGATGCTACATAGATACAGCGCAGTGTAACGTATGGTCGTGCGAGGTTGTATGGTGGGTCGGATCGATGTGGTGGGTATCGAAGCATGTATACGTATATATCACACGTATAACGATCGGTGGATAAAAACCGGATAATATCGGCTCGCGTTGATCAGAAGCTGCGGGAAGCACGGTACAGGGAATAATCTCACCCAAGACACGTGTCAAACACGTCGTGGGCGGAGATGACGGTATCCGTTCGCTTCTCATACTGCAAGTTGACCTTTCATCCCACACCTCCGAAGAAATTTCTCCCAAAGATTACCCTTCTTCCTCTTATTTCCCGACTCTATACGACCCTGTGCTCGTGCTCGCGAGCCTCGGCATCCCGCAATTATCCCGTCAACATGCTCGAATTGCACGACACCCGATAAACGATCGTTCAATAGTCACGCGCAATTTCGCTCTCCCGATTAATTGTGGCGCTCCATCAGAACTAATCCGCGAATGAAAAATGGGGACGGATGGTTCGCGTTAGAATTTCAGCGGGAGAGATCGTTTTGAAGTTACAAATGGGACGGGAGACACGAGTGTACGTAGTTGGCGATTTAGTTTGTGCAGTTGAAGCATAACGAGCGAGACTGCATGGCTGCGATGGGCCGCCTCAAAAGGATTCCGGAATATGGACCGAGAGTGGCTGAGAAGGATAATATCGCGTGTCCGCGAGAGTATACTAATCGAATTAGCCGCGATAATCCTGTGGCACGTAGAAAAGACGTAGTACTCTCGTGCGGTTAGTCGGCTTTAGTGCCTTTAATTGGTCCTACTGCTAAAGAGGTGCTGGTCCACCCGTTCCATCCTCGTCATCAGCCTCGAGCACTCGTCAGTTTTTACCAATCGAAACGCGACTCCCCGGTACATTCTTCTTGGAGCCTATGGAGTTCGATATCGTTTAAAAAGGTTAAGTGGCTCAACGCGGTACGAGAGACGTTACCACGCGCAGTCCCGTAAGCACCAGTGTATATCCACCAGAGATACATAATTCATGCGATATTCCGAGGAGGGCAGACATCCTTACGGTAATACGCCCATATCCTTGTGGAAAAACCGTAGCTGGTCAGCCTTGAAGAGTACTCCCAATCAAACATATAACTTTAACCGCAATGGCCTTCCAGAGTGAGTCATGAATGATCCATAACCGATAAGGCTTCCGTCCTCCTCGACGAAAAAGGATCGCGTGCATCAAAGAATAATACGGGAAAGAAGCCTTAAATCGCACAGCAGCTTCGCTATTGCAACAGTCGACATTATTTTGTCCCCGAAGAATGGCGATTTTAAAGAGTATCCGCAAATATGCACGGTCGAACGACAAAGAAATCTGGATCGATTCTTGCCAAGCACGTTTCACATTCGTTTAGCCAACAAAACCTGTTTTAGCCTAAGAAAACTGTTCTTTCTGGTTTCGAGCAATGCGTATAACTCGCGTCCACACACTCACTCACCGTCGTTTATGGCTTAATTTTAGAAATCCGGAGTTCGGCGTACTCACCTGGAACAGAAATAAAGAGAGATAAGTTTTTAATTAGCAAGAACATTATTTGTTCGGAGTGTTATGAATGAGTAAATAAAGGTGTTTGGACGTTCAGAGACCTCTTTTAAATAGTATTTCGAGGCAAAGTGAGAAAAAGTAGTCTTTGGTTAAGGGTATGGGGGATGGCTGCTGGACAGAAGAAAACCGCACAAGCACGCCTGATCCTTTCTCAGCTAGGCTGAAAGGTGCGGCGTGCACGTGTTCGTATAAAGAGAGTCGTGCAACTTCATTAACGTCGGTTTTACTATTACGCTCGGGTTTTAGCGAGCTCGACTGGAGTGAACCTCTGCACTTTCTGATGCGGGGAAAGAGCCAATCAGCTTTCCGTTCCTAGACATGCGACCGATCTCACTGGAGAAAATTTATTCGTTAAAGTGGGCGGATTTTAAGAGTCGTAAACCACCTTTCTCTCGAACACATCCATGATCGCTCGGATGAAATATAAAATTCCTACCGAGACACGTTACATGTAGAATCCTAGTTCCTCGTGTAAAGTACTACCCACCGAGATTTTCCATCTCGGTAAATTGTCACGAGTCTTTGTACGGATACACTTTTTACGAATTTTCTGGTACACCATTTTTTGGACATATAATTATACAGATTGGTAAAGAAACAAAAAATTCGGTGAGAACTTGAAAGCAGAATTCGAAATTCCACCAACTTGTGCTATATCCATTTACAGTACACTTGCTTAGCAGCTTATATAGGTTAATCCTGGATCGGTTTAATAGCGACTGCATATTGGGCCCTGCATTTCAAAACTATATATATAGTTGCGTACGAGCGCTCGTGGATACAAATGCACATGCACTGATACAAGTGCAAGTGCACCGGCAATACTGCACCCGCAATTATATTATATTCTCCGTTAATTATATTCCAAGCTATTAAAATACGCAATAAATTTGTCCATAATTAAGAATAATCCTTCGACCAAATTACCAAGTGATTACTGGATTAAATCATCAACGATAGCGGTATATATCTATTTGGCTCGAATCGATCGTTGTTATTTACAGTAATTAAATTTCAATATCATACATTGGCGATTTGGCGATATAATTTCGTCAGGATATTAGGAATGCCGAAGAGTTATTGTTGAATATCGTTCGGTCAGACGAAGTTAAGGGAGGTGTGTGAGGGAAGAGTTGGAAAAATTTAATAAATAAATGGGGCGAGGGGACGCGGCACCGGATGATGGAGAGGCGGAACAAAAGGACGAAAGGGATGAGGATAACGCGGATGAGCCATCGCCTTTTTCTGTTAATTGATTCATCGAGCGAGCGGCGAACCAAGTAAATTAAAATATCTGGCTGTTGATGATCAACGAGACTTTAGCCCGAATAAGAATCAACGCAATAAAAATTTCCCGGACGATCTTTCCTCTATTTTGAAGAAGCTGGTGGTTTCGGTGGAAGGGGGTGGGGGGTGGCCACGGTCTGGTCGCGAATACTGACGCTTTATCGGGCAAATGTCATTATCCTCGGCGCATTCCCGGGATCCTTCGGCTCTTCCCCGATCGACGAGAATTCCGGTATAATCAGCCGCGCGTATCGGGCGAATAATACGAGAGGGTGCACATTTCACGTAGATGGAAACGACATCGTTACGCCTGTACAGATCAGCGCCATCACTGGTTCACCATTATTGCGATCCCTCGATCAGCATAACCCGCAGGATATCCCCTGTTCCGTGAGATTTCGCCCAATTCCTCGCTATATCCAATGTGACGATGGATCGAAGTCCCTCTTAAAGGATTCTCGTCAAAAGTGCATCAGCTTTATACACGAAGAAGAAGGAATGAAAAAAGAAACGTAATTGCACAAGTGAGCCGAGAGAAGTTAATTTTTCGCTAATTATACATCGATTCCTTTGAGCTTTCTAATTACTCGTAATTTATGGATGTAAATTGTGCAGAGCGTGCGCAGGAATAATGGAGGGTAATTAATATCTTGGCCATGGCGATAAAACGTCCTCCGAGCGAGACGATAAAACGTTCAATGAGGATGAAAAAGTTTATGATAGATCATGGAAGAAAAGTATATGGGCCGTTGAACAGGATAAAATGGAGAGTTTCGACGACTCTGCTGCCCCGCTGGCGCATTATCGTTACACGCTCAATTACTACGGTCCGTCACGTGTGTGCCGTCGCGTAACACGTACGATATACACGCGGCGCTTGCTATTTTACAGGGTTACGCGCTCAGCGTTCCAATAGCGATTAAAGGGTTAATAACATTGTAGCTCGTAGGCGGACAGTAGTATACAAAGCAATTACCAACGTTTACTCGGTCAATCCCAAGATTTTCTATTTACACGCGATTATCTACAGCAATATCCTGCCTGTAATACGCGTGCGAAATTATGACCAACCATTCGTACTATTCCACCTTCATCGTAAAATCCGATAATCAATTTCTCATTGCTCGTAAGAAATTCCGATTTTACCCCAACGAACCGACCATTCGATAGGCATATGGGGGATAAAATTATTCTCTCACATATTTTCCACATTTTTTCATCGAGATCCAACTTCAATTTATACTGCGAATTCTTTCGCTATATTTATTAATGCATCATCGTTATAATAAACACTCGTTAATGCTGCAATCTCAAGATTTCATACCCTAATCCATAACGATAAGCGGAAATTTATGATTGTCCATTCGAGCTTCAGCCATTAAATTCTCCATTAACCTATGCCTCGAAACTGTTTCTGTTTGTTTATTAAAAAAAATTATAGGAATTCCTTACCGCAATTACCTACTAATAACTGAATAAAAAGTCATTTACTGCTATGCACACCAACGACGAGTCTGAACGTTCCTTGGAAAGGTTCTAATGGTATTTGACGCATTAACAGTTTTTTGCTTTGTAAATCAAGGCTCTTCCCATGTCTGCTAAAACGCAGCCTGCAGCCGCGATTCCAAAAAATATTTATAATTTCCTGTCTCGAACTACTATCGGGCTCGAGCGAGCGTCTCTGAAAATAAAGAAAAATGACCGACCGTCCGAATATGCGTTGCTCGACTTGGTTGGAAGATATTACGGTAATAGAGAAAATCAGGGAGTGGCGCGAAGGATTTACGCGTTGAAGGCAAAAAAAGTGATAAAAATGTAGTCAAAGTCGACTCGAAGTTTGTGGGTCAGTGGGAGCAGCCAGGGTTGTCAGGAGTCTCTCAGCGGAGGGAAGATCGTGATCGATACCGCAAAGGAAGAAATTCGGAAGAAATCGTGACGGTGGGAATTCCGAGCTGTCGTCGAGGGTTTATGGTGGGTTTACGGAGTCAAGATGTAGCAAAAAGATGAGGATGGTGGGAAAGACGTATGGAGGAGGACGCGCGGGGGAGAGTCGGTTCGTTGGTTGAAGAAGAGGAGGGGGGGGGGGGGGGGAGGCAGAAGAAATAAATAAGGACAGAGACACTCGAATGTCGAAGAGAAGGACGGAGCAGAAACTGGATCGTCAAATATTACGTCGAAACGCGTGCATGATGTTCCTTTTTACGGGCTAACCCACACAAAAGTGTCCCGGTCCTTCTCTCCATCTTCTCGTCCCATGGACGGTCCATCGTCTCGGTTACTCGGACATTATGTGAAGTTGCTTCTATAAAACCACATTTTTACAGCGGCGCACTTCAATCGTTACGGCCGGTCCGCCGCCACCCACGTTTTATGGACGCTTGCACGTTGCATATGGGTCCTCGTTCGTTCTCCAAGAGACGCTAAGCCGCGAATTCCAAGGTGCCATTCGATTCCTTTACTCTCGTCCTTCCTATACTTTCTCTCTCTCTCTCTCTCTCTCTCTCGTTCCACTAATATTTGTCTCGCCACAGTGTTTCCACTCGAAATACCAACCATCGGTATTATTATCGTTGCAGGGAATCATATATATATATATATATATATATATATAGACGATCCGGCAACATTTTCTCGAATATCAAAGTTGCTTACTCGGAAGAAGCGAATCGATGAGCTGGAGATTGTTGCGTGACGCAACAAGTCGAGTTATATCGATAAATTATTAACGCGAGTCTATAGGGAATCGAATTTGCATCTCGTTTTACCCGGTAAACTGTTTATGCCAGGTGTAATCGGTGGAAGCGCCAGGGGCCGGACTGTTCGAGGACTCGAAAGTTCCCGAAGCGTATCCGTAAGATCTCGCGTTATCCTAGGGAACTCCACGCGCACTATTCGATTCTCGGCGCTTTGTAAGGGGAGATGTGCACTGGCTCTGTGATTCGTGTAACGGTCGTTGGCGTCTATACGCGAGTTTGTAAGATCTATCGGAGCGAGAAAACTGAGCTGCACGATCCAGACTATATATATACATATATAACACTGGGGCTTGCAGGAACCTTGACTTACGGTGGAGGATAAAGAAAAAATTGGCCAGCGTGATATTCGAGACTGTGGAACCAGCCGCGGTGCATCCTCGTAGCCGAAAAATGAGCGAGTGTGTGGAGGGGGTAAGAGGGATGGGGATAAACCTACTGCAGGACACTCGATTTTACCGGAAGGTTCGCATTACGGGTCATCGTGGTTGTGTACGGCCCTCGCTCGTGAAAAACGAATAAAGTTTCAGACTCGTACAAGTGTATAAATTCAACGACCAAAAACTCTTAAAATAAGCGTGTTAATTTAATATCGAGTAGATGATAAATAATAAACAGTTACACTCGTTACGGACACAAAAGTGGAGTAGTCGAGAATATTTTGTTCGTGTAGTTCGAGAGCGAGTTCGTTACTTAAGGCTAGACTGCATGCTGAATAAATTAACGCTGGTCCCTCATTCGGGCTAAATTTCAATGGACGAAAATAAAATTTACGACGGTGCAGTCCGATAGGTTACTGATTAATTTAACGACTTACGACAGTTTTATTTGACAAAGGGGACGTGTTTAGGGAAGAATTTGGACAAGCCGACGAAAGGAAAAAATAGGGGCGTGCGTGGCCTAAATTTAGCCACGGAGGTTCAACGAGGGAGCGAGTTTGGCATCAACGAGTCAGCGGTAATAATCTTTTACCGCTCGACCCCCATTCCGCTTCTTCCACTTTGTTTATGTTTTACCACCGACACGTTACACCGGTAAAACCGTTGCGCTATAATTTTGGCGGGGCTGCACGGCCGGGAAAAAAGGGAAGGCCAGGACTCGAACTTCCGTGGCTACGTTCATTCCTGTGTCAACAAAAATAGAAAGGTCGATATAAGCGAGGTGGAGCACGGTAGGTAGTGTACACGAGGCGAATAATGATCGCGCGCTGCATCGAGCGAGAGGAAGGCGACTTTTTCGCTCGTTTCGGACCACCGACGTTTCATTTGTTAACGCGAAACAAAATCCCCCGTGAATGTCCCTTTTCGTAACGCGTCATAGCTGCGCTGCTCCACGCTCGTTCAACAATTTCAACCTCGATTTTAACGCAAGAAACGTCGACCATGTAGTCGCTTTTTGTCGAACGATGCTGAAGAGAATGATGAAAAAATGCGGATATACATTATAGAATAAACGTTGAGGTGGAATTAGGGGATAAAAATAAACGAGGCTACCACGAAAATTCTACTCTACGCGGATGAAGAAAATCCAAGATGAAAAATGCAAGGTAGCTTTGCCAAGCTCCGAGTAATAACGTATTTTCGTTGAAAAGTAAAGCAGGGTTGGGAAGGGAATGGGGGGGGGGGGGGGGTGGAAAAAAGTAGGAAGCTGGGTAATGCAGTTGGATATTCGGTGAGAAGGGGATGCGACGGGGAAGTGAATGATTATGCAGTAGCAAATGACAAAAGTGGTAGGAAATGGTCCAGTGGGAATAACGCATTGCATCGGGACGCGCTGTGGTGGAAAAAATCGGTCGAGTCGGAGGGAGGGGGGCGAGCTGTTTCGGCATGTGAAAAAGGAAAATGGAGGGGGGGGGGAGGAGAGGGAGGATAGCCAGGGTGGTTTGATATTAAATCCTGGTGACTGGCGTGTCCGGGACGAGACGAGAGCGAGGAGAGACCACCCAACACCAGATGGAACTGACGTGCTGAGTGACGTCAAATTAAAACACGCAGCACGCGACGATTCGACGACACCCCCGTGTAACCCCCCAACCTCCTTTAACCCGCAACCATCCCCATTCCCCGCCACTTCTTCCATCTCCCACCCGCAAACGGCTAGATTCGTCTCCTACCGCGTCACTCCAACGTGTAATATATGCAAATTTTCAGAGTCAGCGTGTGCAATTTTTTCCTCGAGGCACTGTAGTATAGTGTTAGGCTATGATAAATCAGCTAAAAAAAAGAAACTGCCCTCTAGCTCGTGCCATGTAAAGTTGGAGGTTACACGAGGCACCGTTAGCCCGAGAGAAACGTTGCGGTATGTCTCGCTTAATTTTATCCCTTCGATTTTCATCGAGTATATAACGACAGCCATTATACGCACCGCAGGATTACGCGAAGAAATGCTGCGTATGCGGGATACGCAAGACGTTTGAGTTTATGGACGGGAAAGATGTCGAATACAGCAGTGGATTTAATTAATTTGCTTGTTGGTCTCCCCACTATTGTCCATAAAGAAAGTAGGGTCCTTTACGAGCATTCAGCGTGCACCCCGGCTCAACTATTGGCGCAGCAGCAGCAGTAAAACCAGGTTGCGTGATCGCAGCGATTAATTGAAGCGGGTCGCGCGGAATGGCTTTCGCCAATAACGGCGTAAATCGTTACGATGCAAGGAAAGCATCCGTTAAGTGCTTAATACTAGAATTACCGGTGAGATAAGAAGCGATATCGAGTCTGCGGCACACGGGATAACCTAGTCCAATATGGCTGCGCGGTGTATACGAGCCGCTAAAAATCCTCCGCGATTCCAGACTCTTAACCGCGTCGATTAATTAATTCCCGATCGGATATATCGCGCCAATTAATAACGCCGTTTCTTCGCCACTTAATTCACTTTATTCAGTTAATATTTCTTCGCGAGATTCCTACTCGCTAACTCTGCGCCCGTGAACAAACGAGCCTTCGGATAATGCGCTTTACCAGACGAATGCTTGTACTCTGTTATACTGCACTCTCAGCAGGGTTGTAATTCTTGCAAGGTAGCTACTATCTGCAATATTCAACTGCGCAACAACGCTTCAATCTACCGGAGTAAATCAGACCTCGTTCGGTATTCCGAAAATCTTTCCTCTTTATCGCGAGGTAGTCTCGTAGGAAAAGTGTTTCGTTGGATTTTTATTGCAACCTTTCGACTTCAAGGACAAAGTCTCGTTTGGAGGATCACGAGGAATTGTGAATTTCGTTGGGTGGTTTGAAATTGGGAGAGAAGTGAGATATTTCG
This sequence comes from Prorops nasuta, assembly GCF_024137725.1. Classification (NCBI taxonomy): domain Eukaryota; kingdom Metazoa; phylum Arthropoda; class Insecta; order Hymenoptera; family Bethylidae; genus Prorops; species Prorops nasuta. Next base: position 4,163,953 of record NW_027116811.1, on the reverse strand, counting down.
GGCGCGTGGCTGGTATTCGTTGTGTTTCTTGGGGTGCGGCGCAGGATCGAATGGGACATTGGGCACAGGGAACTATGGCGAAGAAAGACCAACACGCAGCAACGACGCACAATGAAAGCCTGCAGCACTGATTGTCCCCGCTTTGCCAGCCGGCAAGGAGTGACTCAGAAACTCTCCGATCGCCCGTAATCCGATTATTTATCGTTGTCAAAAAGTACCCGGTCACCCTCCCAGCTCCTTTTCAAAAGCTCCTGCGCCAAATCCTGCGTGTGCGGAAACGTTAATCTCATTACGAGCAGTGCCTCCACTCCGAGGCGATAGTTTGTGTTTTGACACATTTTCAATGCCTCGATGTTCTAATACCCCCTCCCCATCCCCCTGCTTTCTATTCCTTATAATATCTGCTTAAAAAACTTTCCAAGGGTCGACTATTCAGAGCTTTCCCATTTCTCTCTCAAGAGATTCAAACATTTAATAATACAACGAGCTCTCGTTCACCAATTTCTGCAGAAATAATGCTATACAGTGACGAAACGAGTTCATTCCGCATATATATATATACACTTTTCCACATGGCAGGAATTTCCTGAAATAGCAGTTTGCGTAATAGCTGTGTACGATGATACAAGTTACGTGTCAAGCATGCGGAAGAAACGTATCGAAAAATGACTATATAGTATTATAGCTGCTGAATCAGTGCAGTATAGAGAGCACTCGTAGTCGATATATCGATCCGCAATGAGTTTATAGCGTCATCACCGAAGGTATAAGTCGATATTGCATAGTTTCGCATGGTGGTCGAGTAACGTTCATAGTACGAGACGTCTTTATAGCCGGCCGGCAGTCACGCTGGGTTAAAAAACGTGGAGAGAGAATTTGCAGGTCGTCGAGCTGAGCATCGATTCTTGGCCAGAGGGCCGTAATAAGCGGTTTATTGAAATATGATCGCAAACGGATGAGCACGCTTCCACGTAGGTACTCCCCGATCATAGGGGACGAGCAAAAGTGATATAGGGAGAGCTTAACATCACCATGGATCCCCTCTCCGTCAATTTTCTAGCGATACAGAAAAATCCTGCAATTAAGAAGTATAGTCCTTGTCAGTGTTAAACTCTCCGGTGCTGAAACTATATAGACTCTCTCGACTCTTATCGAACTATTTATTGGAATTACTTGGGAATAGCGTATAGTCGATAAGGAAGGAGCTGCGTTCTTGACGAGGAGCAAGGCCGGTGCGAGAAGCACTGTGAACGTTATTAACTAATTTTATTAGGCCAGATTGAAAGGTTTTATGACAGCGAGTGTCCTGGAAGAACGAAATAGTACTTTTTTTAGTACCTCGTTCCAGTTCAGCGCGGCGTAATTTATTATTCGTCTTGCAATCCCTTTGGCAAAGGCCAGAGGAACAATCTTCCTTCAAAGATAGATTCTCTTAATAATTAAATCACGTAGTAAGATCGTAAACCCTGTATATCTCAGCTTCTACGGACGAATGAAATGATTATTGAGGAGCGGAGGCCGGGAGAAACGGGAGGCAAATATCATTTTACAGCTGGGCCATGGTGGCACTGGCAGGCATCGCCTGCATCCCAGTGTCGAGGGTTCGTCGCGCGCGAGCGCCACTATATATATATATATATATATATACTCTCGACGTCGCACACCTCTGGATTATTTCATTTGAAAATTTTCATAAAGATCTTCGCGCGCGACTAAGGCAATAACTTTATTGGCTAAGCATCGCCGTATATCCCCGGTGTTATAGGAGCCATCCCGATACGTTTACGACTCGTCGACAACGATTTTCAGCTCCATGAATCCGACTCTCTAAAATAACTCACGGTAAGAATCGACGTTAAAAATCCGTCGTTTAAATTTCACGCTGCTGGAGAACCGGTTTAAAAGGTGGGCGCTAAGATTTTTTCTGTCGGGCCCGGCGGATCGTTCGGACGATTCGATAGGCTAGAGGCGAGGGACGAATTTCTGTGACTAACAGGAGCTAGATAGGAGCTTCGCGAAACTTCTCTTCGGGTTCGTTCGTTGAGGAGAAGAATGAATGAACTTGGACGCGAAGCTCGCCGGCGAGCAAATAAATTTCTGGCAACGTGCCAGGCTCGTACGTTGCCCCGGTAGAACGGCGACGCGAAGGTAACTGCAGGCGTGCATACGATGGAGGAGGAGGAGGGGGGGGGGGGGGGGAATGATCGCTATGCTTGGGAAACCGGTACACGATTATTCGGCTATGCAAAATAACCGAAGCTCGTGTCAGGTTATTGTTCGCTCCCCTCCACACGCAGTCGATTCGGTTCAAACGGCATATTTCACTCGTCTGGGCCACCCCGTCCCCTTTGTTTTGCCAAAACACTTTGGACTCGCGGGAGACTCTGGTAATCCATCGTGTCACCTGGCGAAACGAGTGATCGAGCCTTTGATTCCTCTCCCCGAAAACTCTCGTCCGACTCGTGACAAGTCGAGGACGATAAACCCTTGCGATATATTGAAGCGTCTGATTCGTTCCTTTGTGTCGCGCGCGATATACAAAGAACGCGGCTTTATAAGGAAGGATTACGAGAGGATTAAAATTTCTGCAAGTTCGTGAAAATGTTTACCCGCTGCGAAAATAATTGCAGCAATTTCGCGGGTAAAAATAAACGAACGAGTATAAACAGAGTGGTGCTAGGCTCCATTTGCATAGTTCGATTGGCTAGTTTTATATGAGAGCTTATATACATATAGGTGTGGATAAATGGCGTTTTATATAACGAGTGATATACTTTAATTATAATAAATGAATATAATTCACGTATGTGTATATATATATATGTATATCAGGCGAGTTAATTCGGTCAGGTGAAGATTTGCTCCTGACATAAATCAGAGAGGAAATTTTGTACGGATTGGGTGATAGAGCGGGAGAGGGGGGGGGGGGATTCCGAGTGAATTTAGATTCGGAAGAAGTTTTTCGCGAACGTTTCCGATTATTTCCGATCCCTGATGCGCGGTGCGAGCAATACGCGATACACGAGGCAGCGAAAGAAATAATTCTCCCTTACGGTAAAGGGGGAGGGTAGTATAGTTGTGCGCTCGCGCGTCTGGAAATGTAAAATATAGAATTGACGCGAGGGCGGTAGATGAGAATCGGAATCGATAGCAGGTATAGCTACACCGAGCGTAAGGTTGTAGCGGTGCAAGGAGGAATCTCTTGGGATATTTTTGCAGAGTTAGCGCAAGCTCATTCCCCTCACCCCCCTCATTCCCCCGACTCTTGTTTCTCTTTCGATCTTGCCCGGGCTCTTGGTGCGTTCCACGCTCGAAAAAAGTTTTAATCCATCAGATTAAACGCTCTTGCCACTCGCCGGCAGATAAATCTCTCGGTAAATATGCGAGCTATCCTGCGGCTTTTCCTCTTTCGTATATCCCGGAAGTATTTTTCCAGCCGAAGCGAGCGCCTTATTCCTTGCACTTTCATATTTCGCCCGTTGAGTGAGGCGAGGCGTGGTATATAGAGTCTGGGGTCCGGATGCGTCGACTCGGGGGATCGCGGGATCACAGAAAAACTTGGAGAATCCGGCGGTACGAGTTTAACGAAAAGGGGGATGGACGTCCGAGGCCGGCCCAGGACCAGCAAAAACCCTTGAAAACGATTCATCTCCCGACTCGGCGAGATAGAATCGCGACGTGACTTGGAATCGCTGCTGTATCGAATGAACTTGAGCCGCTTCCTTCGCTTCGCGGCTCCCGGGTCTACGGGGACCAAGTTCCTAGCTCGGTACCAGACCCCCCAGCGTCCTTGTATTCGTTATTCGTCCACCAATCGCCGCCTTGTTTCGCCCCGAAGCTTCGACTGTACGCGAAATATACGGGAGGCGCCTGGCACGGTGAATCCTGCCAACGCTCTTCTTCTTCTTCTTCCTCTTCCTCTTTATATACCCCCTTCCCACATCTCTACAATGAGAAAAGTTTATCCAGCCTGCAGGATTCGCCGCTGTTATCCTTTAATTCCGCTTGACGTTTCGTTAATCCTCTTCCGTTATCGCGCAATCGTTGAAAGACTTTTTCATCTGCCCGCGAGGCTTAGAAAATTGTGTTACGGAGAAACGAGACGAATCATAAGTTACATTGAATTAGCGCGGGCAAAAAACTGGCTATTTAACCGTTCATCGAAAATCGATCCGGACGGAAACATAGTTCGCTGCGATATATTAGCTTCCGCATTGCCACGTCATTGCATTAGCAAAGTCGATATATTACAGTCACTCTATAAAAAAAAAAGTATATCTACACCGAGATAATATTTTATAGATCTATCTAATTTTGTAAAGTTCGATAGAGACGGCTCATTTAATATTCCCTGAATATCGAGAGAAATTTCTAAATTATTATCGACACTGATAAATTTTAGTTTATTAAGATTAAATAGTTTATATTCGCTAGATACATACCCTTTGAAATTCGAGTTCATAAAGCTTGTAGTATCGGACGAGCCGAGATTCGCGTGGCAATAGCTAACAGCTAGTCCTATATAGCAGTAAGCTCGGTCAAAATACAGTCGAAAACGCAAAGCGAATCGTGAATGGGATTGGCATGCATATATACATGTATAGGAGAAGCGAGGATACATCGGTACTACGAAATGAGAAAAGTTTCTACGTGTGTTGTATTAAAAGCCTCCGGTATGTCGCTTTTACCGTAATCTCTTCTTATAATTCAAGTTTTCGATGCACCTTTCTTTATCCAATCTTAAATAAGACTATATAGCTTATATATATATATATATATATATATACACCGAGAGCCGCGAGTATTCCCACGAATGGAAATCAGAAAATAGTTTATAGCCCGAGGAAGAAGTTGAAGGTTTTTCAGGCAAGGTTCTACAAGTTCCAGCTGGTGGTCGTAATCCCCTTGATCCAAATTGCCCAATGCTCATCATCGTCGAAGATATCTGCTGTATTAATAGTTCATGAGCATTATACGGGGCTGATATAGCAGTGGAAAAAGCGGGATTAGCAAGCGGAAGTCAAGTGCTTGGGCTGGTCCCGAGGGCGATCAGCGAAATTGCTAGGCGGTGTGTCGCGGCTCCTGTATATGTATATATATATATATATACATATATCGAGAGAGAGGGTTAGCCTTGAAGGGACAAAGCCTTCCCCCGACGTCCTAACGAGCCTACCAGCCGGTATCGTATTTCACGGGCCGGTGCATGCATAGTAAAGCTTATTAATTCCATTTAACGGGCTTAAGTCCGGCTCTCCCTTGGCAAAGTAGATCGAAATACGAGTAGGTTCGGCGACGATCGGACCACGGAATTGGCCTTTCGATGCTGATAGTGCATCGTAAGCGTGAGAAACTAGTCGCCGGAGCCCTTTTAACGAGAAAATTGTACCGATATATTTTATACAAAAAAATCCAGCATTCTCTTCTTCGCTGTTAGGATTATATGTCAATTGGACGAATATATACGATTATTGCGACAGGTTCATGCAGTTTGTGTGGGTAAATATACCTTGGCTCAACTTCCTAAACGTTTCAAACGTTCCACTCCATTTTATACTATATATATATATATATCAAACACCGAGTCTTCTTGAACAATTGGTAAGCGTTTTAGTGCTCGTTTCCTTCCCTGGTAGTTATATTGAAATAATTGGAATTGTAGCGGATAGAGACAGAGAGACAGAGAGACAGAGAGAAAGAGAGAGAGAGAGAGAGAGAAGTAGGTACAGAGAGGAGAATGGTGGGAGAAATTGAGCGAGTATATAGACCGCATCGTTGGGAGATGGTTCGAGCAAGATTTCGCGGATTTTGTGATTTATTGAAGGGGGGGGGGGGTGGAGTTTGGCTTGCAGGAAACTGTACATGGCCGTCCGCGCGAGGAGGACCAATCAGGGGGCTCGGAATCGTGGTCGCGACTCATCCGTAGAGAAGAAATGAGAGAACAAAAAATCGTACGAGCCGGGTTTAGCAGGAGGCACGCGAAACGTGGCGTGACACCTTGCCACGGTGCGTGACTCTGCTCGGTGCTTTCGTGAATCGAGCGTGTACCTCCTATATATATATATATATATAGGTACGGCCAAGAGATATATGTATACATGTATATCCATATACCGTCTTTTAGAGGAGAACGCGGTATCCCTGAGCGCGATGAATCAGCGGAAATGTCAGGCCAGCCCGGTAGCATATAATAGTAAATTAATAGGACTCGCCTCACCGAGAAAATACGATACCCTCAAACAAATTTCCTATTTCGATGAGAGTTTCCTGGTCCCGAAGCGTAGTAGGAGAGACACCTGCGGGAAATATTGCACGATACTTTGCGATATTCCAAATTCAATCTGCGAGCAACTCACTTATTTATAAAGACTAAATTCATTCCTCTTTTGAGAACCATAAATACCACACTGCCTTGCGTATAGATAAGCTCTCTCTCTACTTCACGAGAAATTCTATTTGTCATGGGAACTCCATTATGTAACCTATTCTGATAAGATAATTAATTCAATTAATAATTGATATATCGAAGAACATACTTTTTAAATAATTTATCGCAAGGTGGAAATTCGTGATAAGGTAATATATACTTGTGTATATATATAACTGAAGCAAGATCTCTTTTAGAGGAAATATATATATATATATATATATATGTATAGAAGCAGAGTACAGCGAAGGTTGTCGAGAGTCAAGGGACGTTAAAGATCAATAATGTGGCATCACGAGGTTAGTTGGTGGGTTTCCTGGTTCGTTCGTTAAATCTGCGCAGTTCTTGTCGTGAAATAACGCGTTCTCACGTCGCCTCCTCGCGCATACGGAGGCTTCGAACGATTCCGAGTGAAAAACCGCGCGGGCCAAAACAGCTGGACGCTCGACTCTGGCGTAAAGAAGCGGAATAACGAGCCAGCGGCTCTTTCTTCGAGGCATCTCGCGCGTATTCCTCGCCGCGTAACAGGACAATGAGATCCACATCCAACCAATTAAACCAGCCATTCAACACTGAAGACACCTGGCGAGGAGCAACTCGGAGGAAACACAAAGCAAATGATCAATCACGCGTTCCAACGCAACTAAACCAGGTTACATAAATGAAGAAAGAGCAAAAAATTTAAAAAACAGAGATTAGCAATAAAAGAACCGTAAGAAATTCACGTTCGACTCGCGGTATTAGGTTTAATCTGCCATCTCGACACAAGCCGCTCTCTAGAAACTATATATATATATATATATATATATATAGCTACTGTAAGAAAATATCGCGAATTAGATCTTTTTAGCGCAGTTCCATCGCATTTGAAGCGAGCAATGCAAATCAGATTGGAATTGGAAATATTTACCGTGCCTTAAAGAGGATGGATCGAATGGCTTTTGTGTGGTAAAAGTATAGGAGATAAAATCTAAGAAGTATGATGGAGGATTAAAAGAGAAATGGAGAGGGTTTAAGGGTGTATAAGTATGAGAAGAAAAATAGGAAAATTTGCGGTGATCAAAGTAAAGTCCGTGCAAATGCCATTTGCCACTACACGAAGAGTCTAATACACGAGAAGAAAATTTCACGACTGTTTAACTTTATCGATACCTGTTATCAATGACAAAAGCTCTGATGAAAAATATATATAGAATACACATATACATATAAAGAGAGACCGAGTACTAGAAATATATTTTGCCTATTGGAATGAATCAGGCGTTGCTTCATCATGCAAGAAATTAACGTGTGGAAAGAAGCATGATTGTGCCTTAATCGGCCGATTAGACGTGCATTCCAGTGCGGAAGGAGGACGGCGAGGTATTGGAAGATTAAAGATGAGTCTGGGTCGATGGTGGAGGGACTAGGCTAGCTACGGGATATATATATATATATATATACATATATACGAGATACACCGCGACTCCCTTCTTCTTTCGGCTTCTCAGTATCCCTCGCGCTCGCCACCCTCCCGCTACGAGGTTCCGCACCCTCCGTCCATCCTTTTACCGCTGCTGCTGATGCTGATGCTGCCATGCCGTTGTGTTTTGTCGCACATTCCGTGCGCACGTCGCTGACGGCAGACATTTCACCAGGCCACCGAGTCTCCGCACCCGCTACCGCTACCCACCTTCTCCTCCCTTCGACATTCTTCGCTCACGTGCACGCACACACACTCTCCCGTCCTGATTCCTGACACGTCCAAACCTCGTGCACAACTCGTTCATACTTTTCCCCAAACCAGCTAATGCTGTATGTATAGACACTCGTCTGTGCTCGATTTTCTTCGTGTTTCTTTGAGCAAACCTCGATGGTATCACAGTGCTTTGTGATAAAGTTTAGTGGATTTGGTATATATATATATATATATATATATATAGGTTTCTGTGTAGTTTTGTGAATTAATTATAGAATCGACGAGGAATTTATTGCGATTTTTTTGGTATGAATTCTCCTAGGAACTTCCTGAAGGATTCATTCTATCGAATTTCTGTATACAGCAACTGTTTTCCAATCGCAGGATAAGTTGATATTTACGCGAGAGTGTATTTTTGGGTGCTTCTCGAAAAAAGAGGGAGAAAGAGAAAAAAATGGCTCTTGTATTGCAACTATAAAAAGTTTAATTCTGGTCAGCACGTGCGATGCATATCCATGAGATGAAATTGCGGTTCACTCACGGACCAAAAGAATCCAGTGTGTTTTTGACACGTATGCACCAGTGGGAAAAAGTGTGCAAGAGAGAGAGTGAGCAAATTCAACGAGTCGTTATTTTACCAGCGTTCGCGGATTTTTCCAAGTCCTGCTATTTGTCACGAGCAATTTTTTTCAGCAATTTTGCTGCACCGGCCTTGAATAGAGCCAGGCTAGTCCAGTAATTTTCGTGCGCGGTACGGACCAATCATCAACGGATATGCGAGGATTAGTTTTCCCAGCACTGTCAGAGCTATACGCGACAGATATTTCATCCATTAAAAATTCTCGATCGGTCCACGCGTGGTCCATTCTTTCCAAACGAGGCTTTTGAGAAACGGTTGGCTCCGTCGTAAGCGAATGAGCAATTATCACAGAAATGAATTTACTCGACGATAACCAACGTTATCGTCTTCTAGCTCAACCACACCCTCCACTTTTATTTCGTCAGCAGCACGGCAGTTGCCTTTCGATTCAAACCCATTCATGAATTATTAAAACTAATCAATTCAGCTTATTCGACTTTACTCGAACAGAGTCGAAAAAAGGTGATACGAGCTCTCTTTTCCTCTCTCTTTTCCTCTCTCTCTCTCTCTCTCTCTCTCTCTCTGTATGCTAGCTGCAGCGTTATCCATACCGACGTTTTAATTAAAAAAGTCGGAGTTCGCGTGTACAACTATAGCATATGCGTAGGTCTATGTGCGCGAGCCACCTATAGCTCGTTTTATCGATAACTCCAATTCTCCCCCCTCTTCTAATAATTTTCTCCCCAATGTCGTACATAGATAATGATTTATGGCGAATGAAAAAGTGTCGTGTCCTTTTCACGCCGTAGTTCTATTAAAATGATCTCGAGTGTATTACAAAAAAGTAGAATTTAATTTTGAACATTTTCTCGAGGCAAATAAATAGTTGTTTGCGACTTTACTGGATGAAGTGAAATTATTTAATGGATCAACGTGCTAAAGGAGTATGATTTAATTAACCGTCGGTGAATACCGGTTACTCAAGATGCCTGCAACCCCCCCCCCCCCCCCCCGCCCTTCCCACTGGTATCTATGCTCTCCTCTCTCCGTGTACTTCGCGAAAATAAATCATGCTTAGCCCATATAGCAAAAACGCATTCCGCACGCCGCACCGGTGCTCCTCCCATGTATAAAAGATTTTAAGCGCAGTAGAATACACAATAACGCTCGGATGTGTCACTACAAGCTTCTAACTACGCGTTTCACAGTGAAAAAAGAAGAAGCGGATGCACGCGCAAGAATTCATTCCGCCCGAGTATATTTGCTCCCTGCAAATTCCGAGATTTTCAAAACGGAAAAATATTTCCTCGAGCGGAAAATATTTATTGCACACCTTAAAAACATTGCATCTTGCACGAGTGTATATATAGCCCTTTATCTTGATAAAGTCTCTGTGAAAAAGTGGGAAATGTTCGGTCTTTCTGGTTTTTGCAGAGACGCCCGCGCGGGGTAAAGAGAGGATAGGGGGGGGGGGGGGGGGTTGGAAGGCAGGAAAGAAAATGGAGTAGGAAAAAAGTTTGCGCGAGGCAGAGTCGAGTTCCGAGGAAACGCGTGAACACTTTCCTTCTGAGAGCACTATCGCGTCGAAAATTCTTTATTAAAGAACTGCGCTCTTAACCGGAACTTCCTATGCTCGGATGATTCGCTCCCACCGTGTAGTACCACGACCTGTCTGTTTTTCTATTTTCCAGCGCAGAGTTTAACAGGACTTTTGGCACAACATTTTGCCAAAGCAAAAACTCCACATTTCCCATTTTCTTTTTAATTAGACTCCCACTGTCTATTGCTCCGAAAACTTTGCTATTTCCTATTTCGAAAAAAGTACTCGCGTAATATCCATTAAGCTTCCTGTGCTATGTCTATAATACTATACGTATATATATATTTCGCTTTTAATTAGCTATTCAAACATATACATAGCTACCGTAGAGAGAATATTTTAATATCGACAAGACACACAATGTATATATATATATACCGTAATATCGCGAGGATCGACTAAAATTGTTGTAACCTTTTTATGCTGAGTTAAACCAAGAAAGAGAGAGATGCAAGGGAGAAGGGATAAGAGGGGGGGGGGGGGGGAGTGGAATTCGCGCGAAGAAAATCAGATGCTCGTAGCGCATATTGTGTCGAAATCATGCCACTTTGATAATTCCAGACAAAGCGTGCATAGACGGCAGGAGACAAAGGAAACGTTCGGGCCGCAGTGGTTCTCAGTTCCTCCGAGCGTAAATAATGGGCCACGGCTGACGTTTCAGGTGTTTCCAAGTAGCGTGCGGTGAAATGCTACGTTGGCATCCCATAGCATGGTGTGGTGTAGCATGGTGCATGCTGTCCATTTACGCACGTGCGGCTATCCTCCAGCCCTCATCCACCTGCTCTCTTGCACGGTTAATTCTTTCTCTCTCTCTCTCTCTCTCCCACCTTCATCTATCCATCTATCTCTTTCCCACTTAATACCATCCCTTTACATCTCCCGCGGTTTTGATCGTCCGCCAGCTGGTAGTGGCGCGTAATCCCACAACTGCAAATGCCTCGACAAGCCGATACGAGAGCTCCAACGATTCGGGATGCACCGGTTTCAACCTTCTTGCATACCCGTACCCACACACCCGACTCCATTTCGCTTTACTTTAACCGTGCTCATATTGTACTCCACCCATATTCCTAACTGAAATCTCCCATTCCACGAAACATCCCACGGTTATCTTAGCAATATTTATATACCAAAACGTCCATTTTAATTCCCTGAACACAAATCGCTCCATCAATACCGATCGAGATTAGTTCGAATTCGAGTATCACGTGACCGCTTTAGAGATAATCCCGTCGTGCTCCGATATCGGATTTCCCTAATTTCAGGCATTTCTGAATTAATACAATGGAGAATTAGAACTGTCGTGTTCGAATATCAGAAATCTTCAAAGGCCTTTGCAACGGTTTATTGCTAAACAATTGTATGTATAATAATTTCGTTTAATTGGCTTCGAAAATCTATTATTAATAATACAAATCTAACGCTATATATATATATAGTACATTCTAGCAACATCAAATGAATTTAATTAAATCTTAACGCAACGAGAAATAGTTCTCGACACACGAGTCGAATTAATATTGAATTATGGCAATTTTCCACAGGCTTCCCTTCCAATTTACAAAGGTTAAATTATTTTTCGTACTTTGTGCCTGTAATTACCAACTGCACTATATGATGTGCGATAATGTTTATCAAAGTATTATTATGATTTCTTTTTCCGCAGTAGCCTGGTAGGTGAAGAAGCAGACTGCTATCGGTGGCTGGAGGCCACGGTCTTCGACCGGCTCGAAGCTATTTTCACACGCGACCTTGAACGACTCTACGGAAGGTCGACGCGCTTTCGAAACAAGGTCCCAGCACGCACGTTCTGGAAGTGAGTCTCGACTGTGGCATCGAACGACTGACCGTGTATACAGCAGACTACAGGACTTGGCCCTGCGCGCCGAAGCTGAACAAGGACAGAACTAATTTCTGTCCTGTCCCGTCTCTCTCGCGTCGACCCGTCCGACGAGACCAGCCAAAGCGAAGCCTGCTGCTACCATCAGCCTTCGCTCCTATATAGCATTTGTCGTACGCGCTGACAACGGGATTTACCTTTCACTATCGCTAATGACATAATCCTCGACATACCACAATAATAGAAACATTTCTATACAAGAATTCGACATTTGTCGATATAATAGTAATCGATATAGTTAATGGCCATTGTAAAATGGTCTAATTAAGCCGTAAATTACGCAAAAGTGTGCGTTCAATCGCTGAGTAGATTGCTCTCGCTTTATCACGTCGAATCGTGGAATACACCGAAACACACGAATTTATGTAATTCGCTGTTAAAAAAGAAAACGTTAATTAATACTTTTTGGTAAGGTTGAGAGTCTAATGAAACCATTCACACCGAATATTGATTAAATTAGCTGTTTACTGTATATAGAGCCCGAAGCTATACCTTGTAAAGGATTTCAAATTAATCTTATTCCACTGCTCATCTCGATCTCTGTCTATACTAATTAACATATTTGGCAAACATTTACAAACTATTACCATGATCGTTACGATTTAATGAAAGGAAAATGTTTTCGAGACTCATTGGCAAACAACTTGCAGCAACGCGATCATTTTCCAGATACTTTAATCAAAGCCAGATCAATCGAGTTATAAGTTGGTGCAATATAGAAGTATACAGTGCAGCAATAATGAGGAAGGAAGAGAAAAATATGAACGGAACAATGAGATATTACGAAGGGTCGAATATCGCCCAGTGATTTCACGGGTATAAAGGTTGCGAAGCTATTAATAATTATAACGGAATATTCGAGCGAGTTTGCTTCGAAAGGGAATGAAATTGAGAAAGTATGTGTTTTAAGGAAAAGAGGAATTAAACCGTTGATTTATCATCGAAACAACGTCCAGAACTTTGCCATTAAGCTTCGGGATCCCAACCGCATCAGCGGAAATACGAGACGAAGTAATTATTAGCAATATAGACTCTGTTTATGTTATTCTATATATATATATATACTTTACAATAAAATGTTGCTTGATAAAAAGTGCTCGGCACGTGAATAGGTCAGGCGCTAATGACGGACCGCCGGAGGTGACGCTGTAGCCGCACTGCGTAGGAGCAAGGCCACGCTCTCCTCAGGGTTCGCCATGTCGCGACATCACGAAGAACGGCGGATGTGCGCGTAGCCACAGCATTGACAAGCCGCGCACGCCGTACGTAACGAGCACACGCGTATATATAGGACCCCCCCCCCCCCCTCACCCTTCCAACTGGAGAAAAAGCCACCAAGCTTCGGGACAATGCACACCAATACCTCTTCCTGTACATCAACCCACGATCCTCCCTTCGTTAAAGTCCTCTTGCGTCGTCCTTCGCTAATGACGACGAAGAACTCACCGTCGATTCTCGAGAAGATCGAATTCCTCCGGAATGACGTTCCTCAAACTCGCATATGTGTGTGTATAATCCAGGGATTGATCGTGGAAATATTCTCGCGTATGTACGATGAGCCATGGATTTTTCAGTCCGAGGGAATTGCGACGTTGAAGAGCTTAGCAGCGGAGGACGAGGCGAGTCTCGCGTGTTGCTGGTTTGCGGCCCTCGTAAGACGAGCTCTCGAGGCTCGTGCATCGATGTACTCGGACGGCTTTGACGAGACAGCGGCGGCGAGGCGCCCGCAGCATCTGTCTGCTGCAGCCAAGGAGCAAGCTGTTATCCTGCGCACCTGCATTGCCATACCCGCGCGTTGCCCCTGCTGCCACAGTGGGCACAATGTTGCTGGCTGTTGGCTGCCTGGTGCCTAGCTGCCACGTTGCACACTGTACGTTCGCGGTACGCGCGCTGCACCTTCGATCACGGAACGAAACAACTTTCTTCTAACCGCGCCGCGTCACGCCTTAAAGGTCGCGCGCGTGATCGTAAATCAACTGCTGCCTCCCGCGCGAAGGATTCTTCTTCCAGAACACTGCGAGATCCCGGACTGGACTCTAAGTAACCTTTAGCGATCACTCAATCATCCGCGTCACGAGCAAATTGAAATTGAAAGTCTTATTCGAAGCTTGAGAACCCTCCAGATGACCTATCCTAGGTTTCGCTGTTTTCATGGGAGTAATTGGCTTGTCTGCTAAACTCCTCGTAGCAGATAAAATGCAATTGCTTTTTTAACGACTGTTGAAAGTTATTTTCGTCCAAAGTGTGTCTTGGAATCTTCCTTGGAGCTTTTATTGCTTTTGCTGGACAATTTTCTGGCATATTTTTCATGTTTCGTCTTTGTTTTATTGGGGTACGTGGATTTGTGTTGGTTGTATTTTCTTTGACAATTTTTGTCTCGTTTAATTTTCTATTGTGATTTGGATTATATCGTGTATAGTATCGTGATCAAAAGGGGAGAGTGATTGAGTTTGTTTTTTTGAAAAATTAGGAGGAACGCGATGAGAGATTTCAATGGTTATATATATACCGCATTTGTTTCATTTACCTATCTTAATTGAACCTGCAGGATAACGAGAAATATTTCCAAGTTCGGTATTATCGCAATATCGCATTTGCGATACCACGAAATCAAAGCAATGTGATTCATTATGAATCCTATTGTTCTCGGTGCAGTACATCTATACACGTGGCCTTATTCTATCATTTATTCAACGTTGATGCTTCCTGAACAATTTTACGAATGCTACCAAAAAAAAATGTCTTTTCATCCACGCTGTAAACTATATATTAGTTGTACGGAAAAAATATTATCAACGTATATATATTAAAAAGAGGTAATTACACGAAACTCGATATCTCAATTATCAGGCATTGATTGCAAAGTGGGGAATCGCAGGAATAAATTACGAGTTCATTATTACCAAGAATAACAGCATGAATGAAACGATATCAGTTTCCTCTCGCTTGTATCTAGTTTCCATTCCAACTGTTTTGTTGTCTGGAAGCGAGTAGCGCGATAAGCCATTTCTTCGCACGAATTCATTAATCTCGGCTGACCCTTGATAATCCTGGACCATTCTCTCGTCGTTGGAAGGAAGGTAGCGACGAAACTGATGATAAAAAACAATTTACAAGAGAGAGAGAGAGAGAGCTGCTAATTTTCATCGGACGAAGGATGAAAGTGGGGAAAGTCATTAAACGAGATGATTCACGAGGGAATTAAGCATTTCGTCGATTAAATTTCTCGATTTCACGGTATTATATCCACTATTGGGAGGTGCTACAGCGCTCAAACTGTCGTTAAAGGCATAAATGTTGGTCAGGGCACTCGGCAATCACCGTCGTTTACCATCGTCACGAGTACCCTCGATAATTACTGCGTATTGACGCCAGTAAGGATATATATAACCACTGCGCGCGCGACCAGCCTAAAATTACAATGTCAAAGTGTGATTTTAATAGCTGGCGTCCGAATAATGACGTCCACGTGGCTTCTCGATGACGAAACGTTGAAAGCGAGATATCCATGTAGGTATATATATAGTGTACCCACGCTCTCCTCCACGTATATTAAAGAAGATGGACAACTGCACTTTTTTTATTCGCCTTCCCCCCCCCCCCCCCCCGCCGCTCCACGCAGCATTATTTATCGCTCCTTCGCCCATGAACCCGGCTTAATAATTTTAATAACGGTAATAATTGGGGCTTATACGGCGAGCCCTCGATTTAATAGAGAGATATCTGCGAACATGCGATAAGTTAATAACGAATGTTCGAGGGCATCTGTTACCAAGGCCTGCCGACTTTTATCCCTCGATATAAAATGATTCGAGCGGATTTCGCGGAGAAGAGGGATGAATCGAATGGAAAAACTATGTATTACTCGACGAGCGAGCAACTTATTATTAGGAACCATCGGCGTAAAACTTGCGCTGAAAACGCTTGGCGCGAGGAGCTAGTCGGTCTAGATTGATAGCGGCAACTTTCTCGTGCAGCGAGGCCAATGGGGGAAGAGAATTTGAAAAAAGAAGGTATAAGAGATTTCTCTTATATCTTGATAAAACTGATAAGGTAGCGGAGTGTGCTGCACCGCGCGCTCCAGGTCTCCCTTGTATGGTAACGGATGGATTTTGCGGGAGGATGGTGGCACGTCGGTCGTGCGAACCGATAAATTCTTCGGGGAGGCCAAGGAATCGAGCTTTTTTATTCCATCGACTCGGTCCGCGGGATAGCTATATATATATATATAGGTTAGGCTTATTTCGCGAGCGAATAAATTATGCAGCGCTGGAGGAACTGCCAGTCGAGTTTAACTATCAAACTTAACCGATTGGAGTCCATGGAAGCGATCTCGCGGAAGGTCGATGCCAAATTCGCTGCTCGCACGATCGCCTCCTTCGAACCTGGCAGCGTCACGTGGTCGTGTAATCATTAGCGAGAAAGACAGATGGGCTAATGGCGTTCCCTCCGACTCGACCTCCTTTCCAAAACTCATTGCGGACCCTCGTTTCACCGAATGGTTCGCCACGATAAAGGAATGATAAAGACCATCTATAGCTCTCTCTCTCTCTCTCTCTCTTGAATCTCCTTCCCACCATTCGCCAATACCAAGAAAATTAATATCTATCTTTAAGGCATTCCCCTCAAACCTTTCGATTCATCTAAAACTCGTTTCAACTTACATCTCTATATATATATATATATATCTAGGACTTTTTATGAAAATTCAATTCTTTCCCCTTTGCCAACGCAAATGGCAGTTGCATTAAAAATGACAGTAAAGACGGATTCTTTCGCAAATTTCTATATCGATGCTAAAAGCAATAAGCTTGTAACTGTCGTCTTGTCAGCCTGATAGGATCTTATCAAAATGTTCACTTAACAATCTCGCGCGAGTCTGTCGGCTGTGATCAAAGGAATTCCAGGAATTCCTTTGTGTGAAATTCGTGAAAAATGGGATTACGCGAATGGGCGCTGGGTGATTAAATCGATATACGTGTACGTGCGTTTGTGTATATATACAAATATAGTGGTGCAATCGAGGCGAGCTTGAAAATGGGATATGGAATGGTGGGTAAATACTGGTCGTGATATCCTGTTTAAGCAGCAGGATATATTTATGGCTCGGCGTTGGTCATAATGTTTCGATGCTTGGAAATAAAAGTTGTGAGAGTTAGCCTTAGTTCTTTCAGGATCGATCCTGAGGTTTAACAATTAGGAAATGTAAAAGTCTTCCCGTTTCGATGCCTCGGTTAATCACAACGGACCGCGTGATGTAGGTAGCCGCGGATTGTTGATGCGCACGCTTGCAGCAGGAAACTGGATCGACAGGTATACATATATATATATATATATATATATTTGTACACACAAAGGCCAGTCGTGCGAAAGCACGAACGAAGCAGGTTGCCGAGTATGGATATATATTTATTCACCCCGGTAGTATGTACCTATACATAGTACAGAAGCGGGCGCGGATTGGTCGACTGACCGGAAGAAAGTAGCTAGTTAGCACTAAATCTCCATAGTAGCAATGAGTCTCGACAGGCCGGCAATTTTCGGAAACTACATCGAGCTCGCAATTACAAATTAATGAACGGTTTGCGGGAGCCTTGTTACCCCCCGTGGATGATTTATATACGTCTCGTCTGCTCTAATTGCCAATGCCGGTCCGCCGAGCACATCCTCTTCTCCTGCAGAGCAACTGCGAAACCCGCAAACTTCGTCACTCAGTTCGAACTACCAAGCGCAGCTTCTCGGACCAGACGTTATTACACGCGGTTAAGGAGATTCGTCCAATTTTCTTTTATTTACAAGCCCCCCCCCCCCCCTGTCTTCGTACCCACACTACCAGAGATATCCACGACTCCCAAAAATCCATCCGCAAACTTTCGCTTTCCTTGAACTTGCTGCGGCTACGTTCACACTAAGTATTACCAAGAATCTCTAATTAAATTTGCATCGAAATTGCAGTAGCGAAGTTTCTTATAAAGTCCTATGAAAAAAGTGTGTATGTGTCGTTGGAAGTTATATCCCGTGGATATAGGATTTCCTGGAATTTTCGGGGCGAGTTTTTCTATTTCCGTCAGCTGATGGGTATAATGGCAAGTTCGGGTGATAAGTACGCCGATTTTTAAACTTTTCCCCTCCTCCCCCCTCCCCTCGTCCTCCTCCTACCACTACTCGTGACAGGTTTGTCATTTGTCATCAGTCACGAGCGGGGAACGCGCCACGCCGGGTCCCTTCGCCCTCGGCGACCCTTCCGCCTAAGCTCCTGGGGTTGACTATATAGCCTCCTCGCTCGAAAACTCCACTACGAGACGCATATATTTCCCGACGCATTCGTTTTACGACCCGAAAGCACTCCGAGCCAACCTGCATTAAGACCAATATCAGCTCCACGCTACAGCGAGTACACCGGAGGATCGTTAACCAAGAAGAATGAAAAATGATGGAGGATCATCGAGAAAGCACCCTGATCGCACAATTTTCATCTTTGCATTTAGTCACGAGAAACTAATCAACACTCTCGCTCGTATATCGCGTTGACTGGATAAAAATGAAAAATTGCTGAATCTCAAGGATAAGCATGTGAATGCATAAGTGTGCATAACCGTGTGTTTAAGGGTTACGCAATCTCGAGTGAGTTATCACGGTGAAACATTATAATTGATAGGATTCTCAGTGTGCCAGCTAACGTTTCTCCTGTATACACGTGGCTGGTCGCTCGAGGCTATCAAGTTGAATTTATTACGTTGCATGGACAACAAAATGTGCCACGATACACGTTGAATCCGAGAGAGCATTGTTGTGCAAAAGGTAGAAAAGTGACTGGTGCTACGTGCGAGTCCATTGTTCCCTCCAGCGGATATCGTCAGCACGCTATGATTTCATTGTCGATTCTAAGAGTCTCGTTGACAAGTTATCGGTCATAAAGCGCCTTATCGGCCCCGATAGCATCTGTGCGATTCGCACTCGCCAATGACGAGACGCGATTCGCCCCTGTCGTTGGAATAAAGTGGAAAAAACTGTGGAGGAAAAATAAATGGAGGATAGAGACGATAAATCCAACGGGTTGAAAGGGATAAGTGGCAGTTCGCGGGCTCTTTATCAAGATTTTCGTCGAGTACCGAGGTATATCGCTTCGTGGTCTCTGACGCGGTGCTCGCAGCTTCGCGTCCGGTGCAAATGATCCGGCGAAAACGCGAGTCCGGAGGAAGTATATAAGAACGGAGAGAGACGACGGGCTGTGTATTCGCTGGAAAGCGGTGATTAAGCCGAGATCGAAATATTTCCTTTGAGGATTTCTGACGTATGCTGATGGAATAATCTTGGGAGAATTACAGCGCGAGGGAAAGTAAGAGTCGAAGCGTGGGAAGCGGTGTGTGGTTTAAGCCCAACTAATGTTTCGATGCTGGTGGCGATGGACATAAGCGGCTTAGGTAGCATAAAAAATGCAGATAACGTTTCAGACTTGGCGGAAGCGGACCGGCTAACGACTAGCGCCCAAACAAATGGGAAAATGAGAAGAGTGGTAAGATGGGGTGTGGTGGGGTGAGGTGGGGGTGTGCGGTGCTTCCTCGCTGCAAATTATTGTAATTTGCATCGGTTAACTCCGTAATTACTTGGGGTTACAGGTTAAAGGGCCATTACCGTCTCCTTGCGGCACTGTCGACGGCGCATTGTGCCGTTCGCAATCAACACCTGCCGTCCTCGCTTAACTCCCTCTCTCTCTCTCTCTCTCTCTCGCTACAGCTACACACCACCACCCGCACTGCCCCTCCACCCACCTCGAGCAACGCCAACTTTCCCGGAAAAGTCCTTCCTCGATACACCCAATTGATCCATCGAATCTGCCATAATTGCTTAGTCCAAAGCTTATCCCTCCTTACGATTATACTCCGCTACATCGCTTCCCACTCGAGCTTTCGGATTAGCCAAGATTAATTAGGTCAAGTAACTATTTTTCAACTATAGATTATAGCTAATGAGAGTGTGCTATATTTACGAGCAATCCTGATATAAAACTATACCTTTTTCTTCACTCGATGTCTCGTTATTATTGCTTTATGCGGTTTCTTGCTCTCTCGCACCGACTCTGCCGCGAGGAGAAAACCACCTGGAAAAAGAGTCCTCTATTTTCAACCAGCAGCTTTCCAAGCCCGAAATTGACCTATCGACCCTTTGCCAGATAATTGCTTATTCCCGTTACAGAGCGACGCTGCAGTAGCTAAGCGCCTCGCGCGCAGTCCTTTCCAATCCGGGGCAGGAAATGCAGGAGCATTGTGAGAGAAATAATTGTGATTTTCGATGTGCTCCCTCTCTCTGCTTCGTAGCCTCGAAGAATAGGCACGCAGGTTGGATAATGTCTGGAAGGCTTGTTGCGTTCGGAAAATGACATTCGGGATTCGACTGCTAGGTTAAAGCTGCATCAACTATTTCGTATCTTGTGCATTACCCCCCCCCCCCCCCCCCAACTATTATATACATATACCTATATATATACAGCGTACTATTTTAGCAACAGTCCAAGCCACCTACATCACGCGACTCAGCCATCAATTTGTCGCCTCGTTTTGTACGTAGCAAGTATATATAATCGATGTTTCCTGTGCTTCTCGTGTTTGGTCAATAATCTCTCCCTCACCCCTTCGAAAGGATATCGAAGGTAATAAAGATACCCGGTAGGATATACCCTGATTTATTAATAATATTCCACCTCATTGATGTTTCATTACCACACCACCACTTTATCAAACATGTTTAGCCATGACGGATGACTTTATACACTATATATACAAGCTGGAGCTTGTAAAATTTAGATGGGAGATTATTATCGATGGAAGGAACAAGAGGACATTTCTCAGGATCCATAAAAACGAAGACTCTGATGCAAGTGTTAGTGTGACAGTAGTGTGAGTTTTTAAAAAAGTGAAAATATTGATTCTTCTTTCCCGTAGAACTTCTTACTGTCCATATATATATATATATATATATATATATATATGATAAGACGAAACGAGTGGGAATTTGTCGTGGCAGCAGCGATTTTTACAGGAAATCCGTGGAATTTCTTTGGTCGAGGGTAAAACTGGCTGGTTCGCGAGCAGAGCCGGTTGAAATCTGGTCGGTTAGGTTTAAGCTCGGAGTACGGATCGAGGCACAGGGCTGGGACCAGAGTGGACCGGACCGGACCAAGGTGTTTGGTAGCAAGCGAGTTTTTCGACGATTCTTTGCTGGATTCGCGGTAAAGCGGAGTTACAAACGCTTGATATATAGCACTGCTCTTACTCGGTAACCCGGAAACGGTGATAACTCATGGTAGGTACTCGTACGGTTAACGGGACGGCATTAAAGATTCCTGACTTACTGCATCCCCGCGGCCCGCGCTCTCAACCGGGCACCTGCCAACTCGCTTTCAGCGTATAATATGCCGGTTATATCATTCGACCTGCTAGAATTTCCGCAACTATTCACCAAGACTCGTCTACACACTCGCTCCAGACACCGGCCAAATGATATTTACATCATTCCCCGTCCAACTTACAGCTGTTAAATGATCACGTGACGCTGTTTCATTATTCATCAACTGCGTTGGCGTAGCACACCATTAATTCTAATACGGCTATTAATATTAGTTGGAACGATTAGAACGTTGGAAAATTACGAAACGTTCTCGTGGTCCTACGGAAGATTCTGGACCAAAGGGACACTGCGGCTTTGTTAAATTGTAAAACTTTAAAATCCGATGACAAGACGAGGTAGTGTTACGGACGGAGAGTCCTGTATAACTTCCAGTTGATCCTTTCTTAATTTTAGCCCATCAAACCGAGCCCTTCTCGCGTAAGTTGTGATTAAAAGGGAGAAGGGTTCGAGGGTCCCTTCTCATCTTGCCGTTAAAGTTGGCCGACGAGCGATCTCACCCCAACTAGAATCGCGCGCGCGATTCCTCGTTGCTCCAAAGAATTGCACCCCTCGCTGCGTGACGCTCCCCCCCCCCCCCCCCCCCACCCCCTTCCATTATCCAATCTCGCAATGGTACACGAAGCTTTTTGCCGACTCGCTTAATCCCCGCCAACAAGACTACGCTTTTGTTTCACGTCGAGTCCGAGCTTTCGAGTGGCTCTCGCCACCCTCGGACGATCGATCGCCGGGACCGATAAGACCGTCGGACCAGTCGACGATTTTATCTATCTCCTCCGTGTGACAGCACCGACCGATATACTCCGCTTGATAACGTGCACGACCGGTGCCGAGCAAAACCAACAAGCGTAGCTCGCATTTATTGTAGTTGCACTCGACCGATACAGCAATCGCTCTTGTAATACGTAAACTCCCACCGACTGGTCGAGTTTAAGCCACCTGAATATCCAGCAGGGCTATTCTCTCCTTTTCTCCCCCCCCCCCCCCCCACACTCCTAAGCTGCTATACAGATATGAAGATTAACGATCCCCCCCTCCCCCTCTCCTCCCCTCCACACCCTAACCTTTCTTCTACCAATTCGCAACTTACGCTTTTTACCTCCCACAATCACGTCGATAGCATTCTCATTCACCCTCAGCTGTAGCCAATCGATTTTGCATCCCGTCAATTTTTTATTTACCTCTTTTTTTCCTATCCTATTAAAATCTGTAAAGACTAGTACACACTATACGGAGTTTGCGGGGCTTAACGGTGAATCGCGAAAAAAATTGCACATAGTGTAAATTTATTAGTCGATATTGCGCAAGATTATTCAATATTTGCCCATTGAAAGTGGAGGAAACAAAAATAAAACAGAATATAATAAATCCTGTATTCCGTCCACATGTACCAGGAGAGTATACATTGTCAAATTCTACAACAGCAGCATCATATTCAGTCGCGAGGAGATTAATATTTGAAAGGGACAAACATTTGAAAAGTGATACCGCTCGTAATATTCAGAAGTAAAAAGCGAATGACACTTTTGTGTTTCGTGTTTCACCGGTAAAAAAAGGAGTGCGTGGTGAGGAACGGTGCAATATATATATATAAATAGTCGGAGGGCCAAAAGATCCAGAGTAGAGTTTCGAATTTGGCTGAGCGAGCAGGAAAATCGTTCGGGAGGGATTGGGTAATCCCAGAAAGGACTCGCGCAGGACGATTATGGTAGGGTTAGACGTTCCTGTGTCAGGAATGGAGAGAGGTGGTGCGCGTGGTCCGGGATAATCCTCAATAATGCGAGCAAACGCAGGAGAGAGACGTGCACCAAAGAAGGACGCACTGTTCTCCAAGGTAGAATCGAGGTCCGCGCAGCTCTCGTGCACCATTAGCGTTGCAATTAAACATGTTTATTGCTCGGTAGGCGTAATACGGCCCCGGCGACTCCTTAATGCTGCTCGGATAGCGTCGCGTGGCAAACTCGGTCTAGCCAAAGTGCTCCTGTAACGCGTCTATTTAACCACGCACCGACTAGTGCACTCGCATGCACCAATCGAGATTTAGCCAGTGTTGAAATTTGCCTGCTTGGCGACGAGGTGTGCGTCACCCGTTGCTCTCGCGTTAAAAATACAAAATAACCTCTCGACGCGTGCGAACAGCGAGGATCTCCGAAAGGAACAATGAACTCCACTTCATTAGTCATTTACACCCACGCGAATGGAAACGCAAGCAACGCGAATAACTCGCCTTAAGTACTGGGTAGATAGTGTCTGGTAAATAAACGCTCCATCGGCCTACCTCTGCCAGCTTCCTGCCTATCCCTTTCGAGCTTGCTCTGCTCCGACCGCGATATATAAGCTATATCCTACGCACTTTCTCCAAACAATGGCAGAGATTATACAAATTCTTGCAAATTTACTCGGAAATATAAAACGTATTATCCGTCTCTTTATTTTATTCCCTAAATTCCTGCAGATGTCTTGTTCGAAACTCTGATAATATTATATGGAGAATATTAGACGAGTATCGCACAGGTTTCGCGTTATATATTCATGGAAATATTCGTGTGTAAGGGGTCAATGTTATATACAGGGTGTTTTTCTAACGGCGGCATATAGGAGATTCGTGTTAATTGACTATAGCGCTCAGGATGATGGTTTCTGAGAGCGCTGATTGGTCAATATCATGTAGTGCCAATGGTCCGTTATCAATAGATGAATAAGAAATATGAGACCCTACCGCCATTTTGGAGTGGAGAAGTGTTTACATGCTAGTTGTAGCAGAAAGAGGTGTGAAATGGAAAAATGTTCGAACTTTCCATTTTTACTTTAGTAACCTCGCTATTTGACATTTTTCCATTTCACACCTCTTTCTGCTACAACTAGCATGTAAACACTTCTCCACTCCAAAATGACGGTAGGGTCTCATTTTTCTTATTCATCTATTGATAACGGACCGTTGGCACTACATGATATTGACCAATCAGCGCTCTCAGAAACCATCATCCTGAGCGCTATAGTCAACTAACACGAATCTCCTATATGCCGCCATTAGAAAAACACCCTGTATATATATATATATATATATAATTTATCCAAAAGGATCCTTGGGGAAGTTCGAGGGAAGGGATGGTTTGGTAGGAGGATAACGTCTTTGGACGTGACATTAATGGGAACAGGAAGGTGAAAAGTTGGGGAGGGACTGCAGAGGAGAAACGTTGTTGCTCATCCAGGGACATTATCCTGAGATTCTTGGAAAAGGAAAATCCTTTAGCGTGTATCGGTGCTCGAATCTGCTGGCTTAGTGGTCCGCCACGAGGACTAATGGCGTTCTCGAATCAACTGCACTGTTATTAATGCCATCGTTGCGTACGAGCTAGCGTGTAATTTGCTTGCAACGGATTACGACATATAATGATAAGGCTTGCTAATTAATAGCAGCAGGGCTCGATAAACAGCCTCTTAAGAAAATTGGAGCTCCGTTTACGACACACACACACACCTTCGTACGGTTATGTCTTTTCACAATTTTCCACCAAATAGACACTGCTTGAGGACCCGACAAGCTCGTACGGAGAAAGCAAAGTTTCTAGATTTATAATCGCTCGCTGGATAACGCTATAAATTTGACACAGCGCGACGCTCTTGCACGTGTGTGCGCGAGAGAGAGGAAGCTAGTGTTTACACGTGCGTGTGCATAAGATAAAGAAGAGAGGATTGAAATTCATTATACCCTCTCACGCTCTTATAACTTCAAACACGAGTGGAGCGAGAGCCCGGCAGCTCAAGTGTCTTCAATTTATCTTGCCGAAGGTCAACACCGATCCAATTTGAATCGGCGAGGCTCGTTCCTTCTCGTTAATAGAAGCACGGTCCGCTCACGAGACACGAATTTCGCATGGACCGATGAGTAGCAATAGCTGTGTGTGTGTGTGTGTTGTATATATCCGGTAAGAGGCGCGCTTGCGTGCGTGTTGGAATCGATGTAGGTGGCGAAAGGCGTAAACACAAATTGAATTGAAGGAGAGCGAACAGTGTAGGTGCTCCCAGTAATCATTGGGATGAGGCGAGGAGGAATGGGGGGGGGGGGGGGGGGGGGGGAGGTGGAACGAAGGAAGACCACCTTCGGACGGCTGTCATGAACGTTTTGCCCGTATCCCGAGTACCTACATGAACTTGTTGTAATTCAACACTGCCTGTAAGACTTCTCCTGCCACCAGCGTTGTGTATATACATATACCTTGTACCTGCATGGTACATGCACCGCTTTGCATGGTAATATTCGTATAAGCGACGGGACATCGTTAAATATTCTTCAGCTATATATATATATATTTCGCGAGGATAAACACATGCACGGGAGATAAAAGAGGGGAGAGAATACGGGAATAAGTAATATCGTAGGAAAGATAAAGAGGTTCTCGTGTCATACACGCGGGGAATCGGTGCTGCAAGGTGTTAAATCAGCCCGGTGTATTAGTTTCTTCGGGAAAGTCTGATAAGGCCGGGTATCTGGACACAATGTATATAAATTATTTCTCTCTCGAAGCTAATTAACACGGTCGGTCGAGCGGGTTAATTAAAAGTGACTCTAACGACTCATCGCTTTATCGCTACGCTTCGTGATGGAACCGCTTCATTAATGTTTCGGCCAACTTGCTAGCCGAGATAGCGATGGCTCTACACGGTTGGCCCGTACGAGGGACTCGAAAACGGAAGAGGAGCCGCGCACGTACGCGTTGGAAGAAATCTTATCACGGAGTCGCGAAAAAGGGACGCTGATGGGGGATTATTAATGGAGTCCTCTAGTCGGAGTCATAAATTTTCTCTTCTGGAGCCTTTGTACGGTCGATGCTTGGGCCACAAGATGCTCCGGTTTTTCCTTCGTGCCGATCGCAATACCGTATCCTCTTTCCCAAGGTCGTCTTATTGTCGGGACACCTCGGAGGATCCTGGGAAAGCCTCGATGTTTCGCGCGAGTAAAACCCTTCACCTTCGAGGTTTAATTTGCACGAAATTCGTCGGTGAACAGGCACACGTCACACGGGCTCTTGAAAAAACACGTTGTTAAGAGTTTCGTCAGACTCCAGACAGATTTGTGTCTAATTAATGATTTTTCCTTGGCGATTGAACGTGGGATATTTGGGAAAAGATATATATATATATATATATATATAATAATAATAATAAAAGGGACGCTCGTAAATTAGTTGGACATTTTGCGGGCAGTTTAGCCGTGTACGTGTTTGCGTGGTTTGGAATACGAAAATCTCATTCGATGCGTTTGATATTTCATGGATATATACGTTGGGGTGGTAGACACGATGGGGTTGAACGGGTTAGGAAAGGAGTGCTTGGAAAAGTCTGGAAAAGGGATCGGTGGGGAATAGGTATATCGATTGAACATTTGCTCAAATATTTAAACGCTATTACCTCTGCCTCTCGTATATAGTTATATCGTATAGGGATCGCGAGAGCACGATTTGCTCCCGTCTGTCTTGAAATACCAGCCACCCCGACCTGCGCTCTCCTTTATTCCTGCGTATACGCATTACCTATCCGCTCCCTCTACTGGGAATAAAAACCTGGCAACATCGACAATGAAGAATAATAAATATGTTAATCCATTAGTACACGATATCTCGCGTACCTCCGATAATCCCAATGCAAAGTATAATTCTACGTTATATATAGCAATGATATCAAAAGGTCTTCGAGTACACCCGTCCTTAACTCAAAATAACGTGAAACAATGAAAAATCCCTTCTATATATATCTAATTCTAAACTGTCTGGTTCGTTACAATATATCCATATTGATCGAAGACGATTAAAATTTTCTTGGATAAAGGTCGAAAGCACGATGTAACCGAATATCCTGCGGATGTCGATAACGACGAGTCCATTTGCCATCATCGCGTTGGATTCTCCAGGAGGGTTTTATTTCTAGGCTGTAACGGTGTAGGTGGCTGGATAAAAATGTTCCAATGCATTTTTGTCCAACGAATTTTCAGGGTTTGTCGAACGCCGGCGAAATATAGTTGGAACGGCCTGGTTGCGTCACCAGCACGAGGCGCGAGTGCAAATAAATAGGCGAGCATTGGTGGCGATTGTATCTGACGAACGATAATTGGCTACGTATAGGCCGATGCTTGGAATGTTGATTGGCGAGTTACGCTGGAGTCGAGGCGCCGAACAAATCGGATCTTCCGCGCACATGCTGGGATTGAACCAATAAATACCGAAGCATTATACGCCCACCGGAGGTGGCAAATACTTGGTACGTCTGTTTGGATCACGGCCGATGCGCCAGCTCCTTCCTCCTCCTCCGCACACACACGCACGCACACCAAGAAAAGCCTCGGAGTGTATATATCTGTATACACGCGCGAGAACACGGAGTTGCGGAGTGCACGAGGTGCGTGGTGGATGCGGAGAGTCGAGCCGAATACCCCGTGAGGAAAGAACAGGTGACGACCGGACCACCGGGCTGTGAGAGAAACTCGACTTTTATTTGCGCGGCTGTACGCATATCCCTCTAGCTGCAAAAAGTCAACCAAATATGCTCTTACGAATCGTCGAAAAATAAATCCAACCATGATGCTTCTCTCTCTCTCGTTCACACGAATACACACACTCGTGGTCTTTCGATATTTCCATCTTTCAACACCCCCCCCCCCCCCCTCCCCTCTATATATACCCTCGGCACCATCGTATCGATTACGTATTTCGAGTTAGCCCGGTACCAAACCGGAAGCCGAAACATGGAAATTTTCCTGAGTTATCGCAACTATATAGTCGAGCATCGCTCTTGAGCTCGTTTCGCTAAAAGCACTATTTACGGGCGTGGAAAGCCCGGCGAAACATGAATTAGGAAACATCTGTCATGTTTGATTTGCCAGTGGTTGGGATTACGGTTCGAATACACCAAGCTTTAAAATAAAGCCGAACGCTTATTCCTGCATGGTTATACTATAGGTTGAAATTAAAAAGTATCAGAGAGTGACGAAATTCGGGGAAATTTCGAAAAAAAAATTGGTATTTTTGATAAAAAATTAAGCAGTTGCGAAATTCGCTATATTTGTGAAAAATTTAGACTCTCGAAATGCGAGAAAGAGAGAGAGAGAGAGAGAGAGAGAGTGGATTCCTCTGGTAATGCCTGATTAGCCTCGCTCTCCACTCGAATGTATCCTCATTGATCTGATTGTGTGCCTACGCGAAAACTCATAAATTAATTGACGTTCGTGCATAGTACACAATTACTTTCCACTCTGTTTTCCGCTCGTCGCGACGTAACATCTGCATACACTCTGCAATTTAATTCCAACCCTCTCTGTTTCCAACGCGTATTAAATATTCGAATATCAACATGGATGCAGGAATATCTGCAGACTTTGGAGATCTCTCCTCTCTCTCTCTCTCTCTCTCTCTCTCTCATTTTTTTCAGAAATAAAAGAATCGTGCGAGGAAACGGCGCGAAAATTGACAAAGATTTGGATCAGTAATGTCGCTCGCGACTGCAGAGAATAAAAATCGCGAGAGATTTTTATCATTGAAATTCGGTGCAGTACGATTTGTTTACGTGACACCTCGGCCTGGAAGAGGCTGACGTCGCGGAGTAATAAAGTCGTGAAATAAGAGGCAGCTTCTCGGGGTATATGCGACGTAAACGTCAAGTTATAACGTCGCGACGAGTCTACGAGTACATGCACGTATTATATCCGTGTGTATGTACGTACGTCGTGCGCTATACCTCGGCACGCTACATATATGTGCTATATATAGACATAAGGGCGCATAAAGCCAAGTTGACTAGCGCGATAAAAACCACCCACGTTTTCAATATCAAGCGTTCATCTTTCCATCCGCGTTCACATCGTCGCGTGGTGCTTAATTATCGCTCGTGGACAGTCGGGGACATCGCGAGCTTTTCTGAGTCATTAGTGATAAAATGGACTTTTAAGCTCGGGGGAGCGAAAAAGCGTACAGACTTATGGCTCCGATAACAAAAGCTCGTGACTAATCCGCTTTGAAATTAATTATCATTAGCTGAATTTCTCGAGTTGTGGATTTTTCCATGCCAGAAGTACCATCGATTAACGCCAGCCTAACACGAAAGAGTCATTTGTTTAAAAATCACGTCCCGGTATCTCGCGATGTCGGATAACGCGGATAAAACTAGATAAAGCTTTTATCCGCTTTACGATCTTACTGTTAATCAACCAGTGATATTTTTCGAATAAAGCTTAATTAAAAGACTTGGTTACGAATCGACGCGATTAAAAGAACAACACGCGAACGTTATAACCGGACTGTCGTGATGCGGAAAAGTGTAAACTTTTTTCGCAAACACCAGCTTCGTTGGTAAAGCTGTGGGACACGAAGGAGTCGGCTCTATACGCGTATCTTATCTTTAGCAGGAATTAATGTAACGAAATAATGAATCAAGGCGGCTATCATCCGAAGTCACAGGGAGTGGTTCGCTCGTATTTTGCATTATCCTCATTTTTCCCGCAGTGGAATAACGCCTATGGAGGGTGTTTCTTTGCCACAGCCATCCAACTATATCCCAATTATCGCATCCTCGATAGCACGCACGCGTAAATTTAGCGTGTGTACACAGGATGCTTTTCGAGGGGACGAGATACGAATCGTCAGAAAAATATATAGGTATACACATAGTCGTGTGATTTGATTAAAAGCAATCTCATTCGCATGCTAAAAAAAAAAATGACGAATGCAAGAGATGACAAAACTTACCGGTGTTGTGTAAGGTTGGCAAGCGAGCCTGATGCCATCGTGCCTGAGTTTCTCCTGAATAAGCATCCTGAGCTGCATCCTGGGGATCCTCACGAGCTCCGCCTTGCCCTCCTCGTACTCATCGGCAAACTTGCTCAATTCCTGGCCACCGCTGGAGGAACTGGCGGTGGGGGACGCTCTCTGAGCCTCCTTGTCGCTGGACGGTCTGTCGGAGGACGTTCTCGAGGACTTGGAGCTGACGTTGTCGCAGAGACAATCGTTGGTCTCCTCGAGCGTGAAATAAACGCTCGCCGCCCCCTCCTCCCTGAGTGTCTTCACCGATTGCAGCAAACGACCTCGGTGACTCTGATTGAAGACTCCGATGGCGTCGAGGTCCGGATCGCCGATCTGCTTGCAGATCTCAAGGTCGTCGTAGCCATTGTCGATGAAGGACTCGGAGTACTGGCCCAGGTGGAGGGACCTCAGCCACTCGACCACGATATTGCTGGCTATGGTCATCCTGGCTTCCTCTCTCTTCACTGGAGTCGCGGCTTCTTCGCCGCGGGGACTTCCGCGCGTCCTTGAACCTCCTCCAACGACCTTGACCTCGGGGTACTGGCGCCGTCGACTAGCCGAAACGCAGCGTCCAGGAGTCCTGTCGCACGATTGGTTCCGAAGCAAGGACGGCGATCAGCATAGTTGCGACGGTTTTTGCGGTTGGTTTAGGGGGGGGGGGGAGGGGGGAGGAGGTAGGGTGGGGTCGAAGGGTGGAGGAGTGGAGGTGGAGGGCGAATAAACTTGTCGCGTCGTTGGATCCCCTACCGAGCGTCGTCACCTTGATACCGAGCCTTTGTCCTCCTGCCGCTGAACCATGCGGAGTATCTTATACCAGTCACGTTCGAGCCACGTACTCCCATGTGCTGTTCCGGCTCATTACCGAACTCGCTGCTCGCCTCTCCGGATCGGCCAGATCTCGCCTCGGATACGATCGCTCTCTCCACCGCGATTTATATATTTATTTCTTCCCTTTTCTAGGTGTCCAACAGCCACCCTTCCGCACTGAACCACACACACTGGCACACACAGCTGTCGCGCACTCTTTTCCGACTTGTTCGATATTCCCTGCTATAACGTACATATATATATATATATATATATATATATATGTGCGTATATATAGAGAATCCAACGGTGAAAACCTCGTTAGAAATTCATTGGATCCACCTCGGTACACGTAGGATCCTAAATCCTACCACGTTTCCCCTATGTAAATCCCGAATAGACAAATTTTAACGCTGACTTCACTTTTGGGCGGGGGTAGACGCGCAATTTTTGTCGTTGTTTCGCGTGAGATTGACGCGACTGTAGCCGCGCTGAAATTAATCTTTCACCTCTCGTGGCACTGGCTTTACGCGCGAGGATAGTTGCGTATATTTTATGGATGAAAAAATACGCGTGCATGCGAGGATCAAGCGAGTAGCTTTAACCACGCTCGAAAATGGAGGGGAATAAAAGGTAAACAAGCACGGGAGAGAGAGAGACAGATAGTTGGACATATATATATATATATAGGGAATTATAAAGAGAGGGGGAGAGTGACGTATCCTTGTATTTAACGCGCCAAAGGACTGATGGAAGGAGATCCCCGAAGGCGAATCTTCTCCTTTTCCCTCGGACCTCCTCCGCTATTCCATTTCTTCCCTCCGAACGCTGCGTAGAGATTGGAATTACGCGAAGATTACGGCGACTCGACGCTCTCTTTCTTGCCAAGGGGAAGAAGCGACGGGGAGGGGGGAGTAGAGGAGAAAACACATCGGCACGTTTCGACAGCACTTCCGAAGGACTCGAAAATCCTTCGCATCTTTCGCTAAACTTGGCAACGCCGCGCTCTCGAGCCGGCTTCGATTTCGCAGGTACTCGAGTTTTGTTTATTTCCTCGCAACCTTGAAGATCCTCTCTATCCACGCGCTCTGTATATCTTCCTCTTCCTCCTCCTCCTCCTCTTCTTCTTCTTCTTCTTCCACTTTCAATATTTTCCCATCGATTTAAACCGAGAGGACCTTGACCGCGACGCGTACACCACGCACAGATTTCATTCCGTTTGTCACGCGGAAATCCACTGAACGACCACTCTTCTCCAAACTCTCGTTTCCTCGCGCCAAAGATACTCCTCCGAAGATTGTTATTGATATGACTAACGCCGGTCCCACGAGGATCGTCGTCGCTATTGCACAAAGTGTTATCCTCGGGAGGAAAAAAGGCCGCCGCGGGTCTTATTACCGGAGGACCTTACAAAGCAGCCTATAATATCAGGTGATTGTCGATTTAAAGGACTCGGGAGACTGGAACTGGTTCGCCGGCTCCCACGAGTCCTGGCCCGAAAATTCCCAGTGCCAGCGACAATTTTATTCCTCTCGGACTCTCCTTCGTTCGGCTCTCTCAGTTTTTTCTCCGCGAGCCTCGGGACAGCGGCTCACGAGGGAAGGCGAAAGGACGACGAAACGGAAGAGCGAGGGATAGGATCGAGGTCTTTTTTTCGCGGACAGGTTTGAACCAGCTCGTCCTTGAGTCGGTCGACGTAGGTAGGGGCTAGGGGAAGTATAGCACCTATCATAATCACCAGGACGAAGGCATCGCAGGAAGGACACGAGTACCGGCACACAGCGAGAGAAGCACGAGACACGACACGCACGACACAAACGGAGCGCGGCGCACGGCTCGACTGACACGAGACACTCGCCAGAGGGAGCCCCTCGCCTCGCGCCCCCCGTCTTCCTGCCTTCCCCCTCCAGGCGCCCCGGCTCTCCCCCACTCTTGGCGGCGACACCCCCACCACCACGGACCTATACGCCGCACAGTCCTCCTGCGAAGGATTCCGTTGGAAGAAGGAAGAAAAAAATGCATCGTTGGTGCACGGGACGCAACAACCCGATCTCCCAAAGGGTATCCTGACCCTCCTCCTCCCCCCCCCCCCCTCAATGACTCCTTTTTGTCCGATTCTGTCTCGCACTCGAGCCAAATTCGGTGGCCGAGTGCTACATTGCGCTCCTCACTGAACCATCCAATTCCTATCGCTCCGATGGACCTTCTTTTCTCGCCATTTTCCACGAAATACCAATTAGTCGCTCTTAGTCGAATCCTTTGTCGCTATTGTAGTAAAGTTCAAGCAGAGCGATGGTTTTATTTTTGAGATGGTTGAATTTGGCGCAGGAGCGGTCGATGCGATACCACTGGAAAGTATTTTCATTTTTTTCGAAGCATTAAGTCTATTTATTTTAGTCGAGCCTGAATTGATGGCAATCAACAATTTGCTGTATTCATAAACGAACGTGAAACTCGATTAGCGTAAATTGTATGAGCCACCAGAGTAATAATCTGTAACGCGGTGTCACTCAAATTATCCGCACTCCAGCGTAAATTATATTGTATCACGCTCAATGAAATTGAGCCACGTGTACGATATTGCAGAGATAAATCGATAAAAGCGCTAATTCACTCCTTGCACGTAAGGGTCAATGGCTTCTAATTTTCTGCAGCGTAACGTGATTTCTCAAAATATTTACGCCGGTGGAAAAGCGATCGCGGATCAAAACAAGCGAGACTCGAGCGTAAGTAACGTAAACAAGGAGGGCAAAAATTGCCTCGTCCTTGCAAGGTAACTTTTTTTGTGGGAAAACTGTCGGCGTGTGTTCACCACATAAACAGAATCTTGAAATACCAATTAATTACGGATACAAATGGATGCGAAAACTGTTATTGATTTAAACAACTTGTACACTCAACTATAATACTATAACGTTTCGCAGTTTTTTCTTAAATTTATAACTTAAAAATCATACAATATTTACAATATAATCTACGAGCAAATTAAATTCTGTTCTCCAGCTGGAAATTCGCTTGACAGTTATATATACGTACAATAGGGTGTATATCAGGATCAATAAAGTACTTGTAAAATTGCGGTTGTACGTGTGTGCGAGTTTCTCGATTTTCGTTCAGATGAAATTCGGAAAGGTAAAATTTAATCCAGCGATCCAGATGGACGTAGGTTGCTGTTCCATCATATCGCCGAATTGCGGAGAGTGACAAGTGGCTCTCAATAACACGATATAACATCGCGTGTGTTGACGACACGAAGGACCACTTCAATGCTACCCTCGCTATTTTCTCGCCTCGCTCGAGTAATTTGCTCTGGAACAGCGGATGCGACCAGGATACGAGAGACCCCTGTCAATGGTAACATGGCAAAAATATTCTTCTCCTCTGTTCATCAGATATATATTACGCACTATAAACCAGCGGAAAACACTTTGCTCCAATTACGAAATTTATGTTACTAGCTGAAAGCTCCTGCGTTAAACAGTTTCTCCCATTTTCGTCATCAAGCAAATTTTACGCTACGGTTTACCCACGGGGCCTTCTGCGTATGCCCCGTCATCATAGGTAAATGTTTTTCTCGAAAATTATGCACCGTAGGCCGTGCATTAAAACACATACAATTTACCATTATGTGTGTACCGTGCAAGCACACGAGTGATTTAGAATTATCAATGCTAATGGTGAAGCAAGCAGCGCTTCCATAATGTCGGGAGCCTTTGTTGTCGGTGGTACCAACCACAAATAAGCCACTAATTTTTCCCGGATCGATATTTTCAGCATGAGAAAGAAATTAATCGTTGCAGCATTTACCGTTGCAATCCTACACTTTTTTAAAGTTTCTTTATATAGAGAGGCAAGAAATAACTAATGCTAATTTATTTTTGAGCAAAAAGACGATCCTGCAGGATTATCCCGAGGCGTTTTTATCAGGACCATTGATAAATCTTGGGGAAAAAGTGGGCATGAATGCATTCGTGTGAAATAACCACTTGCAAAGCAGTACTATATCCTGTATATATAATTTCATATTAAACGTTAGTTTCGTCTTGGCTAAACGGGGATCCTCGAGAAAGTCGATGTAGGACGCCTTGGAATCCGCGTAATTAAGCGGAGGGCTGAACGAATAAATTTACATCGTCTGTAAATCCTTCACGTTAGATAAATGCGCACAATTAGCCAGGGCCAGGCCGCGCTGTTGTTCTTGCTTCTGAATTTGAAAAGCTTTTGCTCTCTTTCGAAATTAAATAGCGCATTGGCGCCGGTATAATTACGCGAAACGAGGTAGTGGGGGGCTATTCGTTTATCCCCCACTAACGTACAAACGCGTACATTTAGCGAGGCCCGCAAATTATTAACGTACACGCGTGCATTATTAACGCGTAAAGACAAACGTCTTAGCTATGAATAACTTGGCTGCACTTAGGGGAGGGAGCGTGCATGGCTGAGAGAAGCTCCGAGGCTTTTATGGATAAACTTTCGCCTCTTCCACCGACAGTTTCTTCATTTTGCCGTCGCGAACCTTCTTGTCCGGGGAAGTACAGAGGCACCGAGTGATATCAAGGGCCCAACGTCGTTTTAACGACACCATAATCTTCCGGGCACGGCGGATACGAGGAATGCACTTCATTTCTGAAGGGTTGCATAAGGGACGGTCCTTGTAGCTGGAAAAGCTCGGGTTAATTTCCAGGCCCCGGTGAAAGTCGTAAAATAGTGCGTGACTGCCGGTTTTGCGGCGTAGCCGCTCAGCCAGTCGCACACGGAACGCGCTCTTGTGTCGGTGGGAACCAACACGATTTAACTGCACGGAGTGGAGAACGTGCAAGTTTTGGCCAGGGTGTGTGTACTACACGTGACTCCCCAGGTACACGCGAGTTTCTCTCGCTAAAAGAGTAAGGGGATGTAGCATCGAACCCGGGGCTACCTACGAGCTCGCTGGGAAGCACGTACGTCTTCTACGAGTACAGATACCATTAAGAGGATGGCGCTTCCCAACTGAAAAAGTACACAAGCTCCGGGTTATCCTCGGGATGAGGGTCGATGAGCTATACGTATACGTACGTAACGTCTGTCGTATCTCGGTCCTCTATTTTCTATACATATATGTATACATATATATATAGTACTGTAGGTGAGTGTATGCATATAAGAGCCGATATGCCTAAAGCCGAAATCAAATTAAAACTTTACGCTCGTCTATATGGAATACGACGCGAGACGATAATAGTCGGTGCACGAGGAGACGAAGAAGCGAGAAAGTGAAATGCCTACGTGGGCAATATTTTACGCCAATTATTAAACTTTTTCGTGACATTTTTCGAGCGTATACCTACTTAAAGATAATGGCATAAAACAAGGACGGGATCAAACACGCCAGTGTACAAGCAGGTTCATTGCCTAAGGCGCTGCGAAATGGTTATGAGGCTGTCGAGTCTGCTAAACGCAGTTCGAAACTTTGGGTAATTTCGAGACACCGTCTATCCAAAGTATAGATATCACGCTGCGATCATCCGAGGATAGAAATTTTCTCTGAAATGTCCAAATTCTATTCTTCCATACGGAGCCCTGCATATAGCCAAAGGCGTTCGATCTTTCACGAATTAATGCCTCGGGTATATATATAGGCTAGCTCCCATTATCGAGATTTGGGTTGGCGAAACAAAATTGGTAATTAAACAACTTGGCATTTATACAAAAACTTCGGATATATTATTGTCGTTAAAAATACATCAGGTTTTGACATTCAGGTATTTTTTGTAGAAATGCGAACGCTGCGCGTATATATATATATATATATATATATATAGGTTTTCGCATATTTCTTCCGCTGTGCGAATCGGTTTTGATTAACATATTAACAGTCTCTCGTGAGCGGCGGTTCTTATTCGTAAATACATGTACGAGTGATGACAGTGCAGACGAATCTGATGTGTTTCGTTACCGTTATGTCTTCTTCGGGTCATGATTCGATCTTGCGGAGCGTAGGTTGTAAGACACTATATATATAATGTGGTATTTCGTTGCTTTCACACCGTACCAAAACTCTGGCGATTTCTCTCCCAGGATTATGCTAAAAGAGTGATAAAAATATATGATTTCCTACGATATCTCAGTGGTGGTAGTTGTTGCAATTTCGCAACTCGGACACGGCTAAAGTCATTTCCCAACGGAAGTAACCATCAGGCTCGAGAGCAAACTCGCAGAGTTAAACACACAGTGCACTGTCCAGGGCTACAATGATATTCGACAAATAAAAATACTTGGTAGTACTCGAGGTAAATAAAGCTATCTCTGCAAATGGCTAGAAAAGTTTGCAGCGGAGCAGCGCGAATTTGTAATTAAACTCAGACGAGGAGCTTCTTCGTGGGAACGGGATAGGAGTATCCTTCGTTGACTTCTACGGGAGCACTTGTGTGTACAACGGTGCTCGGAGGTGGTCCGTAGGAATTGCTGGGCAAGGAGCTGATGGAAACTTCGGGACCGGATGAGACCGTGTTGCTGACTATCGGGGTACCGTAGCTCGAGGATGGTACGCTGAAGCTCGGAGCAGGAAGAGCTGGTTGAGCTACCTCGTGATGAGCCACGTGAACTGGAGCGGAGTGCTGGTGGTGCACCGGTGCAACGTTGAAGGTCTGATGGACCGGAAGGGAGAGGGGAACCGAGTGGTGGTGCTCCACTGGCAAAGGTTCGGGGTAGGATTGAGCAATTGGCAGGGGCTCCGGAACATGAACGGGGTGGGAAACTGGGAAAGATTGGGGGAAGGAGTGAGCGACTGGGAAATGTTGAGGGTAAGAGTGGGCTACTGGCAAAGATTGGCTGTAAGAGTGAGTAACTGGCAGAGGTTGGGCAACTTGGACCGAGTGGTGCTCGGCTACCTGAGTCGCTGGCACGGGTTGGGACACGTGGAAGGTGGTTTGAGGCACCGGCTGGAATGGAACCGAGTGTGGCACTGCGTAGGATTGGTGAGTGTGTACCGATGGGAAGACTGCGGGCAATGGTGCACGGTGCACCGGCACTCCGTAACGTTGACTCAGGAATACGGGAGCTGATGGCTGCACGTGAGATATCACTGGACGCCTGAACTCCAAAGCTGGTCCCGGGTGAGGAAGAGCGAAAGGTGTTGGCTGTTCCACGTGCACGGGTACTCGATTCACCGCTGGTGGTCCATAAACGTAACCTCCGAATCCTCCGGTTTTCACTGGTGCCACTCCGGCGAATCCTCCGTGGCTGAATCCACCTGCATAGCTGGGTACTGCTGGTGGACCGTACGATGCCAAGCCTCGTTTCTCGTGTTTCTTGGCTACGTCTGCAGCTACAGCCGAGATGACCAACAAGGCAACCTGATGATGATATAGAATTTTTAACCTTATGGAGCAACTTCTATCTAATTGGATTATAATAATGATCTTGTGGATCTTTGATGCTATTATTTTTGTAAGAAGCAGAAGCTTGTGCGAGTATAATTAACAGTTTGGTGAAAGAAAGATTGGAATGAGTTTGAGGATCGTCTACTCACGATGAATGTCTTCATGGTGTGCTTAGTGTGAGTGGTGACTCCTGAATGTGGCTGATAGCTGACTTCTCAGCGTTTTTATACAAACTGACCGGGCTACGACTACTTTCACTGTAAGCTTGATACCGAACGCCCTCTGATCTGCACGAATCCATTCTAAATCCCCAAAATTCTACAATTACGTAAATG
Source organism: Prorops nasuta (assembly GCF_024137725.1). Classification (NCBI taxonomy): domain Eukaryota; kingdom Metazoa; phylum Arthropoda; class Insecta; order Hymenoptera; family Bethylidae; genus Prorops; species Prorops nasuta. The sequence goes on along the minus strand of NW_027116811.1, from coordinate 4,125,068 downwards.
GGCGGACGATGCGAATAGGCACGAGGAGCAATCGAGCCGATCTACGTGAGAAAATGTTTAATTACAATTTTATAATTTAATAATTCTTCAGGATCAAATTTATACGTTTATAACAGTGAGATATTTAACACAGTGACTGTAAATGAATAATACCTCGTAATACGATTCGATCGATCGTCTACAATGAGAATCTTATCGAATCCCAGATTTTTTTTGTCATTTATTTATAACTTTATAAAATACTTGCAGAGCGAGATTTATGGTACGAGGTTTAATGAGGTTTCTGACTCCGATATGGTCTAACCTCGAGTACAAGGTAGCTTAAAGTTGAAGGATAATGTCTTTCGTTGCGTTATATTTTCTCGTAAAGTCATGCCAGACGGTCTTAGAGGGTTTTTGCCAATTAGAGTAATTTTCTGGCGCTGATGTAAAGAGAAAAATTCCCAAAGTACTCGGCCATACATTATGCTCTACCGTAGAAGCTGTGCCTTACTTAAAAGTTAGTTAGGAGGCCTTTTAGCTTTAGTCATCATAAATGCTTACATCTTATCACATAACTTTACGTCCTTTACTACCATAAACTACCTCTATACCTCCCGATGGGTATCTTGATCTTAATACTTCATTTCGTACGAATAGTTACATCACACGTTACACCGAGGACGAGAAGTACGTTACATAAACTCGTATTAAGGTAAATAATACAAGAATGGAGAAAATGCCTTAATTAGAAGCATGATTCGCTATTTGAGTGCGACATTGGCCAATTAGAAACGATAAAGATCCACGCATGAAGATGAATAAATCCGTCGAAAATTCCCTCTGCAAGGTATATAATATATCTATATTGCGTCTATATACGAGGACTGAAAGCCTTATTTCGCGTCGGAACATAGGGGCTTCCGATCTTTTCAGACGGGTAATTCCGTTCCAGTCCACTTTGCAGTGATCCCTTTGTCTCTCTGCTTCTCTCTCTCTCTCTCTCTCTCTCTCTCTCTCTCTCTTGCAAAATCACATCGAGATATCGACGTTCTCCTTTTTTCCATCGCATCGCGACAACCATGGCCGATAGTGTCTGACAAACCATACAAGCAGGATTCTCACGATAAAATCACACCTACGAGGCCCGTGTCCCCTCTTACACACACAAACACACACGCGTACACTAACCGAAGAGCCGTAGGAAGTTCAGAAAAGCCATGCAGCGCTGACAAAGGAACGAACTCGATCGTGAACGAATAATAATTCTTTTCGCCACTTTTATTATCGACTAATTAACAGGTTTAAATTAAAGTTCGGTAGCCTCTCGCTGGGTATAAATGGTCCAACAGTCTGGCGAAATTTCATTATCAAACGTAGCTGGGATTTATTCGGCGTCGTTAGTGCGCTTGGATAGTCGCGTAGGGATTTCTGCGAAAGAAGAAGAAAAAAAAGGGTAGGAAGGGGGCAAAGAGTAAATCATGATATCTGTATCTGCTGGGTAGAATGTGCAAAGTACGTCAAGACAGGGTGGGAGCTAATGTCAGAGATCAGAGGTAATCCGTTCTACGTAGCAATCGTCGAGGAGGATCCTCTTCTGGCTTCTAGTAGTACAGCTTCGATCTAGATAGTGGGCCAAAGGCGACTATATCCCCTTTCTCTCATTCGGAAGGATATATTAGCAGGAATTATGCGAAGCGTTTAGAATGACGCATTATGCTTACGCAAGCGCACTGCTATTCTTCAGAAACCGTGCTAATTATCCATTTGCTCGAATTATCCCATCTGTAAAACCCATATATATATATATATATATATATGGGTATATGTGTGAAATTTTTGGTGAACCTTACACGGTGATTTAAATAAAAATTGACTGTGCGGTGTATAATTGCGGATTATTTTACAATCCATCAAAATTTTCTAGTTGTAATAGGTATCGACAGATCTATAATTAATTAAGCATCTCCTCTTCCCCGCCACTTTCACCCGAGCAAACCAGTTTCTGCAGAAATTGAAAATATGCAACCTGCTCTCGCCTGAAATATGCATAAGCAAAGTAGATTTCGGACGTTACATTAATATTCACCTTTTCAGGAACTGTATTTATAAGTCCGTGAATAAATTAAGTATATCGATCCCACGGGCGAAATCGTCGAATGCAAAGGGTCATGCATATCTAAAACAGATTTATGAAAAAAATACTTCGGCGTCTCTTTGAAAAAAGTTTTCTGCACTCTTCGGCGTTTCTACACGCGCTCGTTTTTGCGCAGGATGCTAAATATATGGATGCGATTAGATTGGCTTAAATAGGTCGTAAAGAGCAGAAATTAGTCAACTTGTATATGTATATCGTACACCGTGTACACCAGCATCGTAGTCTATTCTGGCAATTGTGGAATATTTAATGCTGTGTTCATTCATCTCTACGACAATAACGCGTTTATTTTTTCCCCTCTATAGAAAACATCCTGTATCGACTCGATCTATCGCTGGTTTTTCTTGGAAATTCTAGCCGACGTAAGAAACGAGTGATATAAAAGTTTGTTCGCACGTCTCTCGTATCTCTTACGCAAGAGGTTATGGTTGTTTAGCGCGCGCGTGGTGTACGTAAAAATTCGCGGAGAGATCAGATGGGATTGGGTCGTAAACAGATAAGAAGTCAGCTGGCCACGTGTATCAGGATGGGCAATCCGTTTGAGCGATTCGGGAGCGTCAACATTGTTTTACGAGGTTCGCGTCATCGCGAAGGCCAAGGCGAGAGACAGGAGGGAAAAAGAGCGAGGGAAGAAACTCACTCCGTTCCATCCAGCTTCGCAGCAGTCGAGGGATATAAAAAGTTTCCCGTCAACTTTCCACGCCAGTCCAATGCGTTTACGCGTCCCGCTTGTTGCGCCGGTGACGCTCCTCGCAAATTGCGACTAGCGCCAATCAAACTTATCCGCGGAAGAATAAAGTCGCGATGCGATGCGACGGAATTTAACGCTTTGAGAAACGACGCATCATCGTCGAGTGGAAAGAATAATGCTGGGTCGATATCGAGAATCGAAGGAATATTTGTTCTAACATTCGATTTTTAAATCTTAATGAATCTCGTAGAATCTAATTGTTTCAGCACGTGTCAAAAATGAAAGAATTTCCGATGTTCTTATATATATATATATATATATAAGCAGGGGAATAAATATGTAAAAAGAATCATTCTAATATTTCACTCCCTTTCCGACTGGTCCTCTATAAGTAGTTTCAAGTTTCGTATAGTCGGAGCGAAGGAGTATTCTCGTTTCTTTGCACACCCTCTAAATTTTGTGCACGCATGTAAATGAGGCGCCAGCAAGCAATTCGCAGGAAGTGCTTGCGCTCGTACGAATGTTTTCGCTCGGTTTTTTCTCAGATCCCTCTCGAAGGGTCTTGCAAGTTTCCGTAAATTGCTGGCGATTCGTTGAACTGCTCCATAACCAAATGAATTTCGTCTGAAACACCGAGTAAAACGCGACGCGAACTCGCATCGGCCTGTAATCGTATTAAAAGGGACTCTCTCTTGCTCTCGCTCTCGCTCTCCTCTGCCCTCTCGAACCAACGCTGAAACTTTCAGGAAGAATTTAGGAGTCCAACAGGAGACTCGAGACGAATACATGAATGGGGAACAAGAGTAACAACAACGTCGGGTGGAACGGACGTTGAAAAGGAGCGAAAATGAACGGGAGAGAAATTCTGATGAGGAAGTTTCGTCACACTGCCAGAATATGTTAAAAATATAAAAGATTAATTAACTTTAACGCGACTTGATTAATTTTCAGGCAGATTGATGGATCACCGGATTGATTAATCTCAACGTCAACTGTCTCAAAATGGTAAAGCTCGAATGTATTTTTATTATCTTATCAGCATACACGAGCTCGTTAACTATTTCTCGCCAACATTTTATTTCACTTAAAAAAACTATTTATTAAGAATATTTCGAGTCACATGTATAGTTTTGCATAATGAACTTTTTATCCGGATTATTAGGCTAAACGACGGTCCTTAATTAACGTCACTCAAAAAATTGATGAATATTTTTGCTGAAATTTTCGTAAACGAATATAATCGTCGATCGAATTTTTGTTTTAATTATTCGAATTAGCGAATTTTGCAGAGAATGAAAGTCAATAATTATTTTCGGTGAAAGGCACGAATATATAATCGTGCGGATTTAAAAGGAATTAATTTTGGAAATTTGGTTAGAAGAGTTGAGAAAGACGAGGAGAGAAAAAGGCAAAATTTTATGGTATTGCAGGCAGACAACTCCTGTTCGCTCGTCTTGGCAGAATATTAATCTTCGTAATGACGTTGCTACAATGCTTCTTTTTATTTTTTTACCGCATGCCTCTTTCAAAATTGCTTCTTGACATGCCACACGGATACAATTTTATCGTACATCGAATAATCTGAACAAACCTTACCTCTCTCTCTCTCTCTCTCTCTCTCTCTCTCTCTCTCTCTCTCTCTCTCTCCCAATCTCTCTCTCTCTCTACACTTTGACGTACACTCATTCACTGATGGCATAAGAAAGCGAGAAACAATGTAGCCAGGGGGAAGCAAGCTACCGAAAACTAGCGACGTTCGTTCGCTGTGATCAAATTTTATATCCTCGCATGAATTATCATATTAATAATAGCGGTATTCAAAATAGTTCCTAGTTAGCACTTGGTTGTGCTTGTTTTGCATAAAGTTAAACATAATATCCCGGAAGCGTGTGTGATACAAGTAGGGAGTAGCAGGATCAAAGAGAAATTCGTTGGAAAATCAAGAAAACACGGTAGTTTCCCACATAGGATATTTTGGCATTATAATGTTACAGCTCGTTACGGTGTCTGGCGTCATGAGGGATTCATTGTCAGACTCGGCACTCTAGACATTGCAGACTGATGCCTCAGCTTAATTGGAGTGTTACATGCTCTCCGCTTTCCCTCAGCTGTCCCTCACTTCTATCCTACCACTGTAAGCACAACTTCAGCTAAAACTCGAGCATGAAACGATTCATGAACGACAAGATCGTTTTATCATTCGGTAATGAATTCGTTATTCTTACCGATATATATACATATACAAGCTTCTGTCCCATCATGATAAAACCGATTGCCATTTTTGTAGGCCAGAAAGAACGAAGGATCGATCAATTTTAAACCAACGTATACCAATAATTCCAATAAGGCTTTTACTGCTGAAACTTCTCCTAACGAAAGTTCATCATCAATGATTTGCCTAGATATAGGCATAGACGAGCAATTCGTTCATTAATTTCGCGAGTTTCTTAATGGACTCTGCGTGTTTAATCTGCAGCTTTCGAGTTCTACTTCTGCTGATGAAGAGTACGTACCGTTCTTAGGCCGGGAGCGAAAGCAAAGCCCGAATCTTAATGCAATGAGTAACATCCACAATTATCGTAATACCCCATTATAGTGCAACACCATCCGAGAGAATCCGCTATATATATATATATATATATATATATATATAGTATTTAGAATCTTATTCGAAAAATGAAAATGTATCGCAACATTCCTCATAAATGTACACCTAAACCAGAAAGTACAATTCTCGAACTATAACTCTCATTAATCCCTTAAGAGTGAAAGTAGCAGTGAATACTTTAATTTACCATTAGCGAAAATTCCTGCTGAAATAGTTTTTAACCGTGGAATAATTTCGTTGACGAAATCAGGTGCGGATAATGCATTTTTTGGTATGCACGAGCGAAAAGAAACGAATGATTAATGCAATTTAATGAGAGAAGGGGTATCGGTATATATATATATATATGTTTATGAATATCCCAAGATCAAAAGAAATATTTCCATGACAGGGTAGAAGAGAGAGGACGGGTTTTCGCAAGCTGTCGAGATCGAAGCGAAGCAAGCGCAGTGGCAGCAGCGACGTCGTCGTCGAGAATTCTTTTTTTGTTTCTCGTACACCCTTAGACGTGGTAAAAAAAAAAAAAAAGAAAAAGAACAGGAGAGAAAAGAAGGAAGGCCGCAGACGCATAATTAAAGGCATCTCGCTGCATGGGCTCTCACGAACCTGGTGCTTCGGGATATCGTTTGCCGAAAAATGTTGAAATTTGGCTAGAGCCTCCAAGGGCCGTGACCCGCACCGATACCAGCAACCAGAACGACAACTACGATGGCTGCGACGACGACGACTTGCTTTAATTAAATGCCCGTAATTGCGTTTCCCGCTAATTACCGCGCTCCCGTCGGAGGATCGTACCTTTTGTGAGTCGAAAAAAATTGGCGGGCCGCTGAACTTTCAGCAAAACTTCTTTTTTTTCAACGTCTGAAGGTGTTCAAGGGCCTGGTTAATTTTACAACTGCCAAGTTTCCTGCAGACCTGCAAACGATCCAGCCTGTTGGACGATTCCTGGCCGTTTGCGACACCGATATGACATCTCTTCAGGTTATTCCTCTGACGAGAGGAACCTGAAAGCGAGCAAAACACTTCTCTGCATACCAACGTTTATTTACAGACGCGTGTTAAAGTGTGTCGAGGTTTGTATAATTACGCAAAATAATCAGATCCTCTCCGGGTGTTACGTAAGATTCGTTCAGGACGTTCGGCAACAATCGCAAAATATTTTTCGTTCATTTTCACCGACGGAGATTCACCCGGGTAAATTACTCTTCGAAGAGTGCGATTGCTCTTCGAGTTTGACGAATAAGATGCGTGTCTATCTGCAGGATGATTGTCGAAGTGGTCGGTAAATTTTATCGACAGTCGTTTGGACAATGAGTCAAGACCAATTTAGCTACCGATATACGACGAGCATTCGATATTCATGCATAGTTTCTAGGGAAAAAAATTTCAGTTGGAGATATTGAGATCTTGACAGTATAATGGTCAGCTGTAAATCAGAACGACTTTTACTTTTTTACACTCACGCTGAGATGGTCCGAGGAGGCACGCTTGCATAAAATCCAGAGATTTAATTAGTTTTCAGGTAAGCAGTAATAGGTAACGAGCGACCAAAGGTTAATCCCATAATTACGTTCGTATTCGAGCGTGAGGAATTTTTTGCCCATCCAAATGGAAAGTTCGGCCGAATTCGAACGGATGATCGGTCGGAAATTAACGAGATCAATATAACTCGTATGAGAGCATCTAGAGCAATTTGCAGCATTCGGAAATAGCAGCATAGTTTTGCTCTCTATGCCTATTTGAACTAGAGTGTTCCGCATATTTGCGTTATGGCATTTGCTAATTCCATGCGCATAAACTATATGTATATACGTCGATACTCGTCACTCGATAATTTAATTAAATAATCTTTACAGTTGCGCGCGATGAAAACGTTGAAATCCTCAACAATTTATAGATTAAGTTTCTTCCAAGGTATTCCTTAATGGCCAATCATTGGTATAAGAGCCATCGGTAGTTTGTCATACGAACTAATTTGCAAAAACGTTTATCATCGTGAAACGACCGAATCGATTACAAATGCAATCTTTAATTAAGAAAGCCTGACGATTATACGAAACTCGAATATAAGCTCCTTCCCGATCAATATATGCATGAGACGGGCAATACTTAACAGTTCGACCTTGATAACCGATTAAAGAAGTCGCGTGGGACTTCCGTGTTTGTAAAAACCCACGGTTTTCGTAAGAATGAAAAAAAGAAGGCAAGAAGAGGCGGAGAAGGCTTTTTCGAGGAGAGTTGGCGTGTAAGGAGGTAATTTGAAGAAGTGTAGTTAACAAGGGGCGGTCGGTCGTGCAGTTTTTCTTTCTTCAAGCTCCGGAGACCTCTCGGGTTAAACTGGAATCACCCATGGACTGGGTCGTGCCACATTTCGAATCTCCACTTTCTTCACGTAAACCTCTCGCGTCCTTGGCCGACGTGTCAGGGATGAATTCGCCGGAAAGGCCAGCACTTCCGGTCCCGGGGGACTCGCATGTACCTATAGAAGCGCAGCCAACTTTCCTCGAGAACATCTCAAAGATTACGCCCCGGCAACTATCAAGCCGTAAACTACTCTCCACACGAACGACTAACAGCTCCAAATGGCAAAGTGCGAATACGTATAGATAGAAAACAGGCGATAAAAAAATTCCCATGAATTTATACAATCCAGTTTAACAGTCCGCATAAGACGTATCGCTATATATACTCGAGATGCCGGCACTCGGCTGATCATTTCCAATTTCAGGATCAAAGGAGAGAGCACAGGTAGAACGGGCACATTTCTCCGAGTGTTTCCCCTCATCAAATGGAACATCAAACAACCACAATGAAAGCAATACATTCGCTTGAATACACAAGACCACATGCAAGAAGACGTAGCAGCACCCTTAAGAATGCGTCGAAAGGCGCTCAATCAATTTAGAATCCGTCTGTTTCCGTCTCTTTTCTCGCGATCGAGTCAATAAATCCCTCAAAGGGGATCGTTCCTGTTGGCGCAGACGGGAATAAAGGCTAGGGGGGAGGAGCTCGTTTCCGGTCGTGCAATCTTAAAGATACCTCGATGCTGTCCGAAGTAGGTGCTGCTGTGCTGCTGCTGCTGGTGGTGGTGGCTCTCGCAGTGAAACGAGAGACGAGGCTGGCCTTCGAGGGTTCACACACACACACACAGTATACAGCACATACTATATATAAGATAATGGTCGCACGTAAAGTCGTAAGGGTGATCCTTCCGAGCGACACCCAAGGGACAGATATATTATTACTAAAGGGTAGGAAATTTAGAAGCCGCGAGCTCTCGATGAAGTGCGAGAGAGGCTGAGGTTGGTTAAAAGAGAAGGAGAGGGGGAGGGGGGGGGGGTGTGTGTGTGTGATAGCCAGGCTGGTACATGCATTAGTATAGAGCGAGGAGCGTGGACCACATTGCTCCTTTGAGAGGGGACCGAGACGTCCGCGGCAACGTTAATGCGTTGCTTCCCTCAAATCGATATGCTGCCTGTACGGAAGCTCCCAGCCAACGCTACGCGTTTAGGAAGAAGCATCATAGCGATCACCATCGCAGGGACCAACATCATCGTCAGCTTCTTCCCGATGCAGGGCACGTTAGCCCTGACTCTCCGGCGTCTTCTTCCTCCGTTCTGCGACTACCACTATATATACCACGCTATTCCCAAGATCCAGACCGCTCACGACCGGCCCAAATGAGATTACAGCCAGACTCGATTAGCTGTTACTGCGACGTCATCTAATTGTACGCGGGATAATTCGCTGCTGTCCTTCACCTGCCTCCTCGATGTTTCCATTGGAAAGAGCGTATATATAGCGACATTTACTTGTACATATGTACTCCCGTCAGCATTGTCGTTACACTTTATATATTTATCATCGCGACTCGAATAATACTCAAATTTATTCGTTCGTCGATCGAGCATCGGAAAGTTATTAGGAATTTTTCATCTTCGCCGATCTTGATAAGCAGACCTTTGGGAGCCGACGTTCGATGGCTCGCGGAGGATTCTCAGAAAAATATCGGACGCCCATGTACGGAGTGCTGACAACATCTTAATGGAGGTCAAGACAAGGTAGCTGTACAATGGCGAGTTCGCTGGTGCAAAAATGCAGAGGTACTCGGTGTACGCTCGTCCGAACTAGACACGTTGAAGGCGACATGAATCAGAACGTGCTTGCTGCTGGAGCACGGCAGAATGCAAAAGAACGAGGTGGTTCATGAAAGCATGCTCGCTTCGCAGTCAAGATAACTCTTCTGCTGCACAATAATACCAGGAACTAAGTATAAAACTGAGACGCGGTAATTTTTACGAGACACTCCTTAAACACGTAGATTACGATTCTTCTTCTTCTCTAGTGAATCTTGCTACACGATTAATTTAGTTATATACATATGACAATAGGAGGATTAGGTGCTTCGAGTTCCAAGTAAGGTACCTACGTCGGATCTGGTGTAATAACGTATAGGACTTTACGAATGAGGATAAAAGCTCAGTGTGGAGTGAGCTCCACACACTCATACTATTCCATAGCATTGCATGATATATTACATAATCATTCAACACATACAAAATCATACTATATTTATAAATTACGAGAACACAGCAGAGAAATAACAATAAGGTGTCGATAAGCTCCCCTCGAAACTTTTACCCCCCTCCACCCAAGGCTACACGCTCGCATGACAGGGTTGGGCTTATTGTTGGTAGTTAAGTGGCTCTCGCTCACGCTCGACTAATCCATCGACGAATCGACCAGCGAGGCACAAAGGACAGGCATAGTCCTCCGACCCAACGCAAACCTGCAGGCACCCAGTCCTTACCGACCTTACACTGGACGCGACTCTCGTTAGGACAACCGGTAACTCGCTACGCTGATCCTGAAGGACGTACTAGAACTCTAGAAGTCCCGCTGCTCCAACGTTTGATCCAAGTTTTTTTCGTAGCTCTCCTCCTCTCCCATCCCTGTCCCGTCCAGCGTGGAGCTCCTTGCCGCTGTCCAGGCGAAACGAAAATTGATACAACGCCTCGTCGGCCAATGTCTCTTTACCATTGTGAAACGATCCTCCTACCACGCGCGTTCCTTTTATTCACTCCAGCCTTCAATCGTAGCGCGATCAAATTAGCCGAAGGATCCCGTTTCAAAGCGGACACCCATCGATACGCCTATCGCTGCGATTAACGCGATATATCTCATTTCTATAGGAAAACTTTCGATCGCGCGTACCGAATCTCTGGAATATGCCGGTGGCAAGCTCCAAGCTCGATCCATGTACAAAACGACGCGTTCTGATTAATTATATATATATATATATATATATATATATATATATATATATGTGTATGTGTGTACACAGCAATACGCGTGAGAAGTTGCATTCTCCAAGATACACGTGTTCCACGGTGCGACACAACGCGACTCCGGGGCGATTATAACGCGCTATTTTCGGCAAGTCGGATAATCTTCTTTACCCAGCGTGCCGCGAGGGTGGCCACGAATTTTCGTAGGACGTATTTCGTTCCAGCAGCTGCAAAACACGTCCATCCTTTACGCTTGCCCAGTTTTCTCCTCGTTTTGTATCCTTCCGCCCCGAGTACGGGCTTCGGTATCCACACCTACCGCGCTGCTATCTCTCTCGAGAAATAAGTGCCGCGGATAAGCTTAAAAATGGCGAATTTTGGCGAGAATATCCAAGCCGCAATGTACCATCTGTTTATTTCAAGCATTCCGCATAAAAATTTATACAACTGTATACAACCAAACGATATGCACAGCTGCATCGTGTGCTTGCTTTGATAAATGTACTCGAAAAAGCCTGTAAAGATAAAATATATATATATATATATATATATATATATATATATATAACGCGATGTATGTATATGCTTCGGAGTTTTCGTCAAGAAATTTGTCTTTCTCTTTCTTTTAGCTATAAATTGCTCGGTTAAGAAATTATTCTTTTAATCGCAGCTTATATAAAATCAACCGAGCTGTGGTTAACGATTTATCCTGTACGACAATGGTTGAATCTAGCTCGAATTACGAGAACTTGATGACTGTTTGAGTGACGTATGGGTAAATGCCGTTGACACGCGAATCTCGAAAGCTCCGCTATAATGGACCGCTGGATTTTTCTTGATAAATGAGCTGTAATAATAGCCTTAGCATAAATAAATATGCCAACGTATCTATCTCGTCTAACGACACCCGCTTTCTCCGAATAAAAATATAGAGAAATAACGGGAGAACGAAAGGAGCACGTGTTATCGGCTGAAAATATTCAGTGATACACAATTTTTTATCTTCTCATTCGAACAATAATAAATCAAGGTGAGAGACAACTAATCGTGATGATATTTAGTGCGGTATCGAAAAGACTCGTGTTTAAATAAATGTGAAATCGAAAGTATATTATTCTCGTATAATTACCGAGCCAATTAAACACAAGCTTGTTAAGCCGAGGTATTTGACGAGTCGTGGGTAATTTTGTTGGGCATTTGTGCGAAATGCAAAGTGAAAAAATAACGCAATAGGTAAATATTTAATAGTATTAATCGGGGCATGAATAATGCATGGACTGGTGTGTCGCACAGGTTGTCCGGGTAACGACGCGGAGAGTGACGAGTTTTGTCCAGTTCGCTCCCATTGGACACCGGTGGAAACCGCGAGACTCGGTTAGCTAGCCGTTTGCAGTCGGCCATAAAAGCTTGATTAATTAGCCATGCCGTGCCGGGGTAGCTTTCGTGACGCTCCTCCACCTTGGCTTACGACCGATCGTGCTATTCCACTTCTCCCCCCCCCCCCCCCCCCCACCTTCGAGCTTCTTTAACCACTGACCAAATACCACCGAAAGAACTTGATTCAACAAAGCCCCGATCCACCTGGGATGATCAGAATTTTTATTTGATATCTCAGAAAAATCCAGAAAGGTCGTATTTGCTCGGATTATCCTCCTCTGTAATTCTATCTTGCCAAAGGACCTTGCGGCTTAATTTGATCCTGCTCGGGCAAAATCATTTCTCCTGGCCCGATTGACGATAAACTGGACTAAATTAAAGTTTAAGTAGATCGTGGGGATTCCAGTGCGAGAGAAATAAAGGAGAATTAGACGTCCATGCTTGAAAGTCATTGTATATATAGCGAAGAAAATCTAGTAAAGCTCTTGGAAGAAGCGAGAGTAAGCAGTTTGTTAGACGCTGCAGCGACCAAGCAAGGATCTCGTGGTTGTTCCCAAAAGTTTATAACTTTATCATAGATATTTTCAAGGACCTGGGAAGAATTTCCTGATGCAAAAGTTCCATCCTATCTTTCACACTCGCCCTAACCTTTTGGCGCTTCGACCCTCTTTGCTCTTCTCGCTTTTCCATCTTCGTCTCACGTTTCCACCTCGACTACCTGCTCCTTTGTCTCTCTTGGACTGTATTTGAAGAGGCAGGATTCTACCCCTCCGATAAGAATCCTAAAGCCAATCTTTCATTCGTACACACCAAGTATAAAGTCACACATTCTGATTTCTTACAACTGTGTATATGTATATATACATATAGAGCGACTGCATTGGTATTCTAAGCTTTTTACGCCGGCAAATTAATATGGAGTGCACGAGAGTTTGCAGACTCGTTGAGAAATTGAGGGTAGTACCTACTACCACACCTGTTATTCGTTTTTTACGAGCACACATTTTAAAATCTTCAATCGATTAGAAACTTCAAGCTGATCCTGTTTACGACGCCTTCGCTACGAGTTATGGGAATTCGCCCATGACCAGAGTGTTACGATTACATCGAGATATTCTGCGAGGGGTGAATAAGGTATAGGAAGGGCAGGAGAGAAATTCGTCCAGCACGTCTTCCGCTGGAATTTTATATTTCCCGCATCGTTAAGCGATACGTTGCAGAAAAGGGATTTTCTTACTGAAAAAAGCCTACCGTTTCAACCATGAAGAATATTGCAGCTTTCAAAGTGTTATTATGCATCGTCATAGCAGCACGCTATCTCGAGCAGAAGACGAGAATTTATTGCAGGAAATTAGGTGTTGAGATAAGGCTAAAAATATGCGATGGAATAGAGAAAGCGAGGCATATACTTATCATTTTGCGATCGCTCCGAATGGAACACCATATACGCAGAAATTTATTTTAATACAACCTATATATATATATATATATATATAGGTCTCCTCTTTATTCCAGCGAGAGAAGCGTGGAAGCTTCTCTCAAATATTGGATCAGCGAATGGTTGAAATTCTTCGGGCTTACGGGGGGGGGGGGGGGGTCTCTTAGCCAATGCAATTATCATGTTAAGTTCGTAGAAGAAAAATAATGTAGAATTCGTGAAAAGAGGATCACGCGAGAGGATATATCTCGCGTTTCGTTCGAGATGAGGTTGTCCCAGGGCCAAAAAATATTACGGCATTATTGAGAATAATAAATCCCCGAGGATGAGCCGGAATTAATTGCAGGGGCGATTGCAAGCAATTTACGACGCTGATTGCAGCTAAGATGAGAACCATCTTGGGAAAACCTTTCGGATAAGGAAGAAAAGACGTAGCTCCCTCTATAACTCTCTTGCCCTCTTCGTCCATCGATGTCTCTCGTTTCTTTCGCTCTCTTTCACTCACTCGCCTTCTCCTTTGAAGCACGGATTTGAATCTACGTTTTACGGCGCAATTAATTCCCCAAGGAGAGTTGCATTTCTTGCTCCGTCGGGGCAAGGAAAGGGATTTGCGAACGAGAAGGTTCGTGGGCTCCCACAGGGACTCGATACGATGGCCTAGAGAGAGAGAGAGAGAGAGAGAGGCCTCGATTCTGAAAGCAAGCTGCGCAGATATATATATATATATATATATATATATACGGGCGAAAAGAGAGACAGCATGAGCCAGCAAACCTTTTCTACGATCCAAAGGATACTCCAAGATTCTGTACGCGAATTATCGACGATTGCTAAGCGCTTCGCTTTTTCCGTTATCCCTGTGTAAAGTAAATGAATAAATCCGAAAATGAGTAACGGAACTATTCGAGTGGCAAGACCAATCCATCCGAACGAATCATTCCTTTCAATATTTTCATAAGAAATATGCTATTACTGAAAACTTTTCTGTATAATTCACCTCGACCTGGTATGTATACCTATATATATATATATATATATATATATAATATAAAGTGACAAAAGCAATAGGGTTTTCAGTCGCGAAGAATATCGTTCAAATTGAAATTGTTCAAATCGATCGGAGTCCTCCGGTTGTTCCTTTGGGACGCGGAGCGTTTATTGTTGAATAATTCGACAAAAGAATAAAAGAAGCCGCTTGGTTTTTATGATCTTTCCCGTGTTCGAGATGAGGGCGCAGGGGTAATCTGAAATTCAGGAGATTTCTATATCCGCGAAAGTTTCAGAGACGTCGGAGACTGCTGCCACACGTGTATAGCTTAACTCGCTTTGGCTACCTTAGCTTTGCAGATCTAGCATTTTCAGAGGACAAACGTGGATGTGTACCGGTGTGACAGGTCTGCAGGGGCGTAGCTTCTTATTCGCGCGAAGGGAAATACTGTAACCGGGTTGCCCGCCAGGGAAATTCGATACCAACTCTATCCATGTATATTTGAGGATCGACTTGGCTATGGCAAAGCACGACTAGGGCTTTCCCGGCCTATTCGCTACCAGCAAATATACATTTTCAAACAAATTCTACATCTGTAACTGACCTGCGATGCATTTCACCCAAGAGTCGTTATTTGTTTAAAAACAAAAAGGTACAATAATTTTCAGTTTTGCTCTTTGTAAACCTAAATAGTAGACTAATTCGAAATTGTACGAGTCGGTTGGAAAGTGTAGAACTAAATAGATAACGCTGAGAGATAGCATCTCGACTCTGCTCCCTTTCTTCCACAAATATCTTCCGTGTAATACCTTTCTTTAAAACGAGATTACGCTAGTTGTGCTGGCTGGAAATTAACAAAGGCCTCTCAAAAAATAGTCCCCTGGCGGGCATACAATTCGAAAGTGGCACGAGTTGCAACCAGTCCGATAAACAGACTGTTTTCCCTTGTACAACTGAGGAGAATCGTAATAAAAAGAGCTTTCCGGATTAAAAGTTGTTCGGTGCTACACAATAATCAGGGATACGAGCAAAGTTTCATACCGTAATTCGTCAGTCATTGGTTAGGGATTCAAGAGGAAATTAGTACACTTTAATATATATAGTACGTTTACACGCGTTTTAAAGCTAAATCTTAATTAACCGCGTATTAAGATGTTGCAGAGGCCCAAGTTCTGTCAAATTTAATCGTAGCTGTCTCAGGTTCCCTCCTGCTTCCTCCCCCCTTCTTCCTTCCTTCTGGATGAAGCTTCATCCAAAGCGTCAAACTTTCCGCGGATACTTGCCGGTGGGTAGGCGACGGTTGTTTACACGACCCTAATTTAATCGAATTCTCCTAATTCACCGACGCGTCCTTCAAATTTCAAGTTGAGCCTGACGAGTCTTCAGCAGGAGCAGCAGCAGCAGCAGCTTCTGGCCCTTGCTTGGCCCGATGTTGCAATTTGTCGAACAACGAAGATTGGCTGCATCGAGCAAATTTCGGAGCGTCTAGAATTTGCATATTGTGGACTTAGGTTGCCTTCGTGGATTTCACGAGTGCTCCTTCGAGGCTAAAGGGACACGCGATGCGTGCCAACGGTCGAAGGGACGTATTTAACTAAACTCCAACTCCAACTCCAACTATGGGATTCCAGTTCATGATTTACATTAAAGATGAGTCGTTTACTTAATCCGCGCTAGGCGATTGAATGACTCAGCCAGGACTATACGTGTATCGTTCTCGACCCTGAAAGAAACACGGATCCGAGCTTTGCCAAACTTTCCCGCTGCTTTTCCCGAAAACGAATAAAATATAACCTACACACACAGGTTATATATGTACGTTTATCGTTCCTGAGCCGAGATCTAGCCTATAGACGCGATATAGATATAACTATGTAATTCTGGTTCACTGGTGGGGTTGCGCGATGTTTATTCGTACAAAATGAAAGGGCTGAACACAATCGAGGACGATTATGGGACGACGAGGCGTTGGGGAGAGGAAGAGAGGAAAGTATTCGGATCTTGCAGGATAGTTACAACTGGAGGTATGCCGATGGGCGATGGGGGACGTACTTAACTGAATTGTAGTGCTAACGACGGAATAGTTCTGCCTCATAGATTATACGGTAGCATTTCTCCGCTGAAGGGAAGGATGGAAGGATTAGATTAGGAGCGTAAAATGACTGAAGGAGCGCTATATAGGTGAGGGAGAGCGGTGAAGGTGCAGGATGAGTATTAGCGTTACGGAGAGATAAGAAGTGGAGGAAGGCGCTTGGCTGGGGTGAGAATCGAAGTGAGCGAGGAGGGAGGAAGTGGGAAAGGCATGTGGGCTTTTTGGGGTGGAGATGGACGGACGTGGAGGCAGGCCAATAAGAGAAGGGCTCGCGCTTTCTAAAGGGACTATAATAGGAAACTTCCCTGAGACTCGCGTTATGCCCGCAGCCAAGTTTAGTTGTTTCGACACGGTTCCTGCTTTCAGCCTACTAGTTCCTACAAGCTGCTTGTCAATTCACAGTTATGTTTCTTACGAATTACCCTGTGTCTGTGGGCTGGGACAATAAGATACTGGAAAATCGCTTTAAACGTGAATTCGTTTGCTTGATCGGATAAGGAAGGGAAACTTTGAAATTGGACAATATTTTCGTGCGGATTAATCGATTGGGTACATTATTCGCTGCATAAAAAAGGCGCAGCGTAATAAAATTGCGAAGTAGCTACGCTTTTACGAGCAAAGTGTTTCTTTGATATGCAAAATATGCACGATCCCACCTCTTCTCGATAATGTCACATTTCAAACTTCCATTAAGCACTTAAAAATAACGTCATTATCAGACTTGTCTGATGCGCGAATTATTTGCTTTTCAGGAGGGTCCTTCGAATTCGCATTTCGAATTTCCAACAATCCAGTCTAGTTAGTGGAGGACTAGCAGTGAGTAGGGGCTAGGGGGGTGGGTGGGGTATTCGTCTTAGCGTACACGTGGCAGCCGAAACGGAGATTAGGTAATTTAAGGGAAAGGATACGCACATATATGGCAGGAACGCGTGGTGGATTTGGATAAAGCGATAATAATTTCTCATCGTTTCTCCAGAGACATCAAACAGTAAAGTTGGACTGTTTAACGCGGAGGAGCGGGCATTTAACAGACGCATCTGATATTCACTCCCCGCGGCGTGAAATTCGCTCTTTGTACAATTATTTATGGTAAATACGTTGAATTAATCCCAGAAGCCTGCTCTGACACAGTTAGCAAATAAACTGCTTCTGAATCAACGACTGACTAACAGTCCTGTCCCCAGATCTCTGTAGAAGCCAGAGGTTGTGCTCACTGACGAGGGTTCCGGATTACAAACGGAGCATCAGACGATATAAATTAACCAAGCACGTAGGTACCGAGCTGGCAAGACGGTTGTGTACCCGGAGCCGCACTAGCCATTCCGTCGTAGGCACATTTGCTCGGCCCCGAGTGCCGGTTGCTGATAAACACCGATTTGCATTGCTACCACTACTCCGATGCCATTCAACCACCCCCAAACTTCTTCGTCGCCCTCGCTCGTTCGATATGTTAATTTGCAAAAAAAAGAAACAACTTTCAACCCCCCCCTCCCCCTCCCTCGACGCTCCACACTCAACCCAAGCGTTATTATTATTCGAGAAAACAATCGAGCCAACCCCCTCAAGGGTTCATTTGCCGTTGTTTGTAGACGCGAACCGTGCCCCAATCGTGTTATCATAATACAATTCCCACTGCTTTCTTTTCAAGACACGTTCAATTAAAGTTTCAAGCTCGAAACTCGATGCCTCTATCGGATCCATCCGTCATTTCCTAATGTGACATTTGAAAAGAACTCTCGGAGTATTGGAAAAATTTTAACGAGGATTGAGAAGGACGAATCGTTGACAATGAAAATAAATGACGATTGATTGTTTCGTGACTGAAGATCCTAGTTTTCTCGTTACTTTCTTTATCATTTTTATACAAAAGAGAAATATACATATATATAGATAAAAGGAGAGCAAGATTCTTTCCCGAAGCTCAAATCCTGGCGTTTCTTTAAACGACGAGTCTTTCACCAAATTTCCATGGTCGAGTTTAATTATATACGTCATTAGCGAGACTGTTCTTTTCGATAAAGCTAATCATTATAGACATAAATCCTGTCGACAGTCGCGCTACACTTCCTATATATATATATATATATATACGTATCCTATATAGAGATCAATTTGTACGTCTCGTAGATCCTGACTCGTAGATGAGCGTGTAATTGGGTGGCCCAGATCCTTCATGGCGGGAGGTACACGCTTCATCGATATCTATGATGTTAACCGAGCCGTGCTTCCGTTCTGATAGGTCGGCGCATAATTATCCGAAGCCCGCGCTTCGCCTAATAGTCGCATCATCGTTCGATAAACATGTTATTATTGAACCGCCGAACGTACGTTGTGCAAAGAGCAAACTCTCTACCCCCCCCCCCCCCCCCCCGATGATCCAAACGCCGTTCAAATGTCGTTTTACGAGCTTCTCCTCGCCATTCCACAAACCAGCCGCGCGCTCACCGCTAAATTTGATCACCGATGCGGTTCGATGCTCGTGCAACTACGCTACACACTCGCGTTAAATCTACACGCTAAACAAACCTGTAAAACGTCGCTATTGCTCCGATCGACCTTGCCATTTGGGTAATACAGAAGCACTTGCTAGGCTATATACGAGAGTAAAATTTCATTTGCCCGCGACTAACGAATAACGGGAATTTTCGCGAGTTTTCCTTCTGGCTCCTGGCGAGAAAATGGTTGCGAAAACGTGACGGGGTCTCCGCACGGCGGATAACGCGATAAAGAGCGGATAATCCAGCTAGTGAGCTGACTAAACAGCGATTACATCCTTAACTTCTTCTCCTTTTCCCACTCGAGCATATCACGAGACTTATTCCGAGCTTAATAGCCATGAACTGCATTATACCAAAACCTTTCTTATCTTCCCTTATCAGCCACCTAACATTCTGCAAAATCTTCTAATAATTTTATCGTGCGTTAACACACGCCGTGAATATTTTATCCCGAATTCTTGGAATTATACGTACTGTCGGCTTGTAATAATAATAATGATACAACGCGTAAGAGATTTTCCCGCGTATCTCGCTATATACACACATATATATATATATACGCTTTTGCCGCAGAGTTCCTAGCTTCGCAGGGTTGATAAAAGAAGTGTGTAAAACGAGGAAGAAGCTCCGACTGCTAATGATGTGCTAGATGGACTATAAACCTGGAATTTCATCGGTTCTCGCCAGCACGAGGGAAAACGTCAGGTTTGATATCGCCACGTTTATTTATGGAGGGGTGGCAGAGGGGCAAAACTGCAGGGAACGTCAGAACGCTCTGTAAATAATCATTCCAGCGAGAGCTGCGAGTTCTCGTTCCATTTAGCGCATATATATATATATATATGCATGCATGTGCTGGTGCAGGGCGCAGCAACAAATAAATACATCTACGAAAAGTAGTTGCGGCTAACTTACGGTGCTGGCCAGAGGCCATAAATAAGAAAACTTGTGGCGTTTATGCGCGCATACTTGTAGGAACAACGCAGACCTATGTTTCAAGAGGGCTTTTCCGGGATATCGCGGCGTTTTCGTGAATCCACCGATACTAGGTGTTTCCTGGGTAAGAGGGGGAGGGGGGGGGGGGCATGCTAGAGGACCACACGTTGGGATTCCAAAGTGTCCCGAGAACGTCGATGGTTTGCCGGAGTATTTCGCACGTTCCTCGGGAAGCAATAGGGAAACGCCAATGCACTTCCGTTAGCGGGACCGGAAGCGGATACTAGGTCAGAGGTTAGTGTGGAAGCGAGGTGGACGTGTATGGCGCCCGGAATTGCAACGAGCCAAAGACTCATTCGCTCTTCCCTTCTCTCGAGCTTAATATTGCCTCGACGTTCGGGCCATTATAAGAAAGCACTTTATTAAAAAGATACCATACAGCCGAGTGCGCTGGCTCTGTTTAACGGCAAACATTGCGAATTATTCCTGGCACGATTTGTTCGTAACTGGAACTTCTTTCTGCTGGCCCGAGAGCTGCGCAAGTCGACTGGCAAAAAGACTTGCGGGAGAAAAGTTAAAGACTTCTTCATAAATATCTTGTCTATTCTTGGTGACGCGATAAAGCCGCTTTATTCAAAAGTGGAAGACGCAACTTTGCCGAAAACTTCCACCCTTGCCGGTAAAAATGTTGCCTCGGATAAGCATGGCAAGATCCGCTCAAGTTTCTAGTCACGTATGATTTATAGCTGCAGATTTAAATACTTTGTCCGAGATATACCTATTCTATATATTACATAGTGCGATCAACGCTTTTCCCTAGGAATATATCTACTAATTAATCGGGCTATTAGGCCCCTGCCTCGCTGCTGCTTCCCGAGAATCCATTATAGCTTCGTTCTCTATATATATATAACGTGTGTTATTTTAGCAGCAGGGAATAAAGGAAAACTTCTTATTAGCATTAAAGGGCGAAACCCGTAAACGAGAAGTTCGATCCGAGCAAGTTATACGTGGTCCATGCAAGGTGCTGGCCCAACCGAATTAAGCAACTTGTGAGTGAAAAGTTTGTTTCTATGCTGTGAAAACACTGCTCGATGCGGATAATATATTGAAAATAGAAAATTCCTTAAAAACACCGCTACCTCCACTGCTCTTATTTAATATATAGAATATAGCTGGTACCGGAGAGCACAGTGAATACTTGGAAATTTTCCTAATAACGAAAGTGTTTTAAAAGGGTAGATACTTTATTTAATGAAAATAAAGGATAACCGCCTTTGGTTACGGACACTGGCAAATTTAAATTAAACCCTTATCTGATTCTGAAATTAATGTAAATATACCGAAAGATACCGTGTGTAATATACTTTTTTCAGGAAATCTGCAAATTTGTCACGACTATTGTATAATAACGGAATGTGAGTTTTTGCGATAAGATCGTTTCCATGATAGCCCCGATTTCTCACGAGTAAGCCTGCAGGTATAAGTGGTGTACAAGCTCGAACTAGGGTGCACCTTGGATTTCTTTCATTGTTCCAGCACGCTATTCGGACATTAAGCGTGTGCAGGAAGCCACGTGGTTGGCCCAATAATTAATTCAGAGCACTCTGTTCTTATTTCTCGCGGTTGGTCAAATACCACAGGAGGCTCTCGAAAAATTCAATCAAGGGCGATGACGTTGGGAGCTGCATATACGTATATATAGGTTCTAACAACAAAAATGGAGAACGCTCGAAAGCATCGATCTCGTTCGAAGGCTTAATGAACATTTGGGATGAATCGTCGAGATGCAGGCTCCAGCTCGGTCATTGACATAATGGTTTACAGTATACTAGCCGGAATACCGGTAGGTATTTCCGTTGTTTCATGATGTATATCCTGCGATAAGGCCTTGCAGCTAAGTCGTCGCCAGAGTGCTAAGCAAGATTCATGGTTCGCTCGAGCCAAGAGGTAAGAAGAGACGCGAGAACCTAAATGGAAGCCAATTTAGCTGACGAGCTAAGTCGGTGCTCGATTTGCGGCACTGCTGAGGTAAACATTGTTGTGCGTCGCGATAGTCTGGTACATTCGTACCTCTCTATGCACCACAATTTTCACAAAAGACAACTCGAAGCACCTCGGTCCTCTGTGATTCCAACCATTCTCCAAAACACGTCGTTCCTATCTCTTATTTTCTCACGTACTCCGTACACACAATAATGATAAATCGTATTCCTCGATACCTTTCAAAACACACACACACACACACACACACACACATATATAGAAACAATGGTGAGAAAAAAGACTAAACCAATGACACAGAAATCCTCAATTCAATCACCATGGAATTTCGTCTTCTTCATAAATCAGACGATTCTTGTGCAGGACGCGTTGAAATTAAAGCGCGTATCCACAAATTTTACATATTTTTACATTTCGCATATAGCCATCAGTCTCATCCATATTTACCGAAAAACAAATTTATATTCCGCGTATAACGATACAACCTTCGGAAAAATCTAGAGTGATTTAAAAATCTCCGAGCATAAAGAATATCCAGCGTTGATGTTGGCAGGGACAATATTTTAACGAAGAAGATACACGAAGGTTGAAATAAAAGATGATGAATAATTTCTGAAGTATATATATATATATATACGTAGGACATAGGAAAAAGCAGTGTTGAAATTAGAGGTTAAATTATATCTATAATAGGATGTAGTTTGAGAATGTTGGAATGTAAGCGAGAAGCGAATATTGTCAACGGTCGAATGGGAACGAGTATAGGGAAAGGGGGGTGGGTGGAAAGTTTCTTGAAACAGGGCTAACTTCACCGCGGCTAATATCGCTCGGTGAAATCTGCAGAGAGCACACGTAGGTCAGGTTGGGTGTAGCTTCAATTCAAAGACAGAATGCCACAGCTATTTCGCTTGGGCTTTCTCGGTCTGCTTTTCCTCCAGCAGCTTCCTCCCCCCCCCCCTCCTCCTCCTCCTCCTCCTCCTACTCTTCTTCTATTCCCTCTCTCTCTCTCTCTCTCTCTCTCTCTCTTCTTCTTACTCCTCGGGCCACGCGCGCACGCTAGTTACCTCTTTCTTGATATAAATCAACTCCGGCGCTACCGTAAACTTTATTTGAAAGTACCGAGCGAAGATTTAAAGCCGTAGACAAAAATAATCTCAGCTGGGAGGAAGGAGGAAGAGGGATAGGCCAGTGGCGAGGTTGCGAGTGGGACAGATGGAAAGCGAGCGAGATAGGAGAAAGAACGAGAAGAGAATCTTCCCACGTAGATGGGATACGAAGCAAAGTCGATAAGATGTATTGGACCGTGAGCAACATTGCTTGTGGGGCTAACACTTCTTTACGTCTACTGGAGGGTCGAAATTGCCGTATCCACCACCACAACCAGCACGCTGCCACGGATGGCCTTGTTCCTTGTACAATCTACTCCTTCGTAAGTGAAATCGAAAAGCGAATGATTACTCCTTAAATGCTTCAGCAACGTTCGAGCTTTCGAAAGCGCGGTAAACGCTGATCGTTGAGTGCTCTGTTAAATCCTACAAATTCACCCTTTTAACGAGTATTGAAAATAGTCGGTCCAAGACGCGAAATTCTTTCTTTATACAACTTTTTGAACACGGTGTACACTTTTTCGAGAACCTTTGACCAGATTCACGTACCGCGTACATACGTAGCTATTGTGCCGCGTGCGTGCTTTCAGTTTTAACGAAATTGTCATCTATCGAGTAAGCCCCTCCAATACATATACACACGTGACGTGGACGTTATAAAATTTAGAAGACCTGCATCTCCATGCGAATGACACATGCCACATGGGTACAGGGGAGAATCGTTTTATCGCGTATATGGGGTGGTTTAACTAAATTACTTTCCACGTAACCGCCGAAGTGATATGACATTGCTGCATATTTCATGGATCAAACGTTTGTATTCGAACATTCTCTACCTTTAATATAATGGGGTAATAACTCTTTGACGAGCATCCCAATTTTGTTCCCATCGCGGCCGATACTATCGACTCCACTCGTTGATCGTTATTCGTATAATGTAACAAAATTGACATTCGCTTCCATGAATAATTTTATTTATCGCAATATTCACCCACCTACTTATATATATATATATATATATATATATGTAACGCTAACGGTACAAAGTGTAACAAATGTTATTCGATTAATATTTACACAAGCGTTGTTATAATTTCTTTTTTTTTATGTTAACGTTGACTTTAAAACAGTGTGTTTGGAGGAAGGATTAATCTAGAAACCCGCGGAGGGGCTTTAACTCGGAGTGTAATATTTAAGGATATTGTACTATATTATTATCGGATTAATGGTGCTATTAGGGTAGATGGTAGCCATTACATTAAAAAATCATGAGATCACGAATCTTTAGAAAAACTCAATGCGCATACTAATAACTTTAGACTGCATTGCTGCTCTAATGGCAGTTCCGAAGGGAGAGCCGCAACTCCCAACTCCATCTGTGGACCAGACCACAATCTCCAGGGAATCTACCACAAGATACTGCTCGCCGGAAACTGTACATGAATTTCGAGTACGGCGATTAACACTGGTATCAGAAATCTACCCATTTCAAAGGGAACGAAATATTACAGGGCGAAAGTTTATTGCAACAATGCGAGGCAAATGTAATTGAGCCTTTTTATTAATGATGGCGAAATGAAGTCGAAGGCTCGAATATTTTTTGCTGGTTAAAACTCAGTCGACACTCAATATTCTATCGTTGTGGGAATAAATTGTTTATCGGTGAAATAATTGGTTCCTTTCTGGCTACTGTTTTATACTCTTCTTTTTTTCCTTTTTTTGTTTTTTTACTCGAGATAATGAACTTTACAGTGGATGCAGTTAGCATGGAATTTCTGCAATATGCAGAACAAATTTGAGGCAGAGGTAATAAAACCATTAAACACAGGAAAAGTTCGAGCGTACGATGGTAATATTTAAAATTTATTGCACGGTCTCTGTAAAAATATCGCCCGGTAGGGGCAACCAGCTTGGAGTTTCATATAATGCGTGTCGCGTTCAGTTAATTACCACGGGGGAAGATAAGAAACATTACCATCCGAAATGGAAATATTTATAAACTATGAAAATATTTTATATGGATTGAATATGTTCGCCCTCGGTAAAAATCTTTATGAGCCGATATAAAACCTAAATGATAAATTATTTTTAACGTTTATGTTATGGGTGGAATTTTTTTCTCCTCCGTCATAAGCGTGCGAAATAAATCAGTCGGATCTGCCTGAGCGCGAATTCGACTGGGAACGAAGAAAATGCATGGGACTTAAAAATGTCTCTTCGCGCGAGGGAGGTTAACCTTTATCGTCGCGGTTTCCATCCACATGTACAGCGAGATGACCCCCCCCCCTCTCCCCCTCCCATATTCTAAATGCCAGAACGCTCAGTGGCGAAGATGCCCCATAAGAATCTTGTTTTTCTCTCTCGTAACGAATTGCTCGGTATTTCGATATACCCGGTAGAGGGAAAAATTCGTCTTTTTTCTCATTTCACGGGACACGCACGAGATCCAGAATGCCTCGTTGTTTCGGGATAGGCAGGGAGGTGCGTGATATATGTGAGAGCAGCTACGTGAGAGAGACGAGCTGCGAAGCCAAGACACGAGGTTTTGCGTTTAGAATGGCGCAAATGTGCGTGGGCAAGAATGTTCGGAAAAGGTCCATGGTGATCGAGGGAAATGTAACGCGGGAAAGGTACGGAGGGACGTATACGAAATGGTGGAAAGCCACTTGGATGATGTATCGCAGCGCCGGGAAGCAAAGAAATCGGGGTAATAGGGCTACTGAAGTACGTGAGCAAACTCGCACGCGCAGGAGGGGCTGTTCTGCTCTGCTCCGCAGAGTGAAAGGTGAACTGTATATATATATATATATATATATATAGAGAGAGAGAGAGAGAGAGAGAGAGAGAGAGAGAGTTGGGTAACGTCGGAAAGGGGGAACCGACAAGGTCACGGAGAAAAGGGTGCTGTCTCGTACAATGATGCCTGAAGGCGGATGGAACAGCATGTTGATTTTGAGAGGAGGGAATTCCTCAAACTATTGAATCTCGTGCATTCGTGTGCGAGCGTCATTGTGAATGTGTAATATTCAAACGAGAGGACTATATAGGTGTGTGGACATTCGATTCGTGTTAGAGGCTTCTAGCGAGATGGAACCACCATCGTATAGCGATCTTAGATTTCCATCAGGAGAGAGAGAGAATAGTTTTTAAAGGAGATAAAATTTTTAATTAATTTATTCAGTGTGGGTTTAATTTAATATGCGAGAATAGCTTTGCCGAGAAAGAAAATATTTTTCATCGAGTACTAGTGTGAGCAGTATCTCCAGGAATCGACAGCACGCTGCTCCATCCTCTTCCTGCCCAGGCATCGCACTGGTCTCGCAGCCAGACAAAACGCGAAGCACCCCATACAGAACCCGATAGTTCCACTCTATCGGAAGTCTAAGGATATCCTATACTGAAATTTTCAACAAAGGATCGTGCTTATTGTTATTCCGATACCGTTGGCCTCGGCACCAAATTTGCTCTCTCTCTCTCTCTCTCTCTCTCCTCTTATTACTTTCTTTCTCTCATATACCTGGTAATACCTTCTTATTTCGACAAGATTTAACGAAAGCAGAAAAGACTTTGCGGATAACACTCGTGATAAAACATCGTTTGGAGGAAGATTCTCGAGCAATTTTTAAAGTTTTTTAATCATAATCTAGCAGTTTAGAAGAAGCATTTGCTCCAGTACATTTTCCATTCGTTTCTCGCTATTGAAGTGGATCTCTGAAAACTAACTAAACTACTTCCGTGGCCTTTCTCCTTCTATTTGACCTTTCAACTGCGCTTTGAATTTTTAAGACAAGAGTTAGACTTACATTTACGCCATGACGTTCTGATTGCCGGAGTTTTTTTTAGGAGAGGTTTTTATTATTCTTCGGCCGATGTCTAAGTAAAAAGTTTGGGAACGAGCGTGATAGAACACTAAGAGAATTAGAGTTTCTCTTGAAAACTATGCTTTCACCATTTTCACGTTATCTGGATTTACTCTAACATATATATTTCAGCCTCGTTTGCTCACTTTATTATATTTTTCCATTTGGCTTACTTAGCTTAGTTTACGAGTCAGAGTGAGTTTAATCAATTTAAGCGGAAAGAGGTGCGAATTTACGGGGATCCGAGGGGATGACGAGGTTTTTCGACAGAGAGCGGCTTTTAAGCATCGGTGCGGAAGTGACAGGGGGATGAAGTTTTGTACGATTGCTAGGCGTCGAGTTCACATTCGGCGGAGGTATTACTAATACGATAGGAATAGGTAATGAATGGAATAATAATTTGTGCCCAAAGTCGTGGGTGGCTACGAGTCGTAGACGTTTCCAGTTTCTTGCTGAAGAGTTATATACGTTGTCACAGCTGCCAACTTACCGTGCTAGAACTTTGATTACGTCGGAAGTTAGTTTTGATTAGCATTATGGTTTCGGTTACGTAGCAATGTGTCGGCCGTGCCACAGGCTTGTTCAAAAGTTCCCTGAATAATTCCGGACTCCCCTGTCTCAAAAATTCTTTGCACGTCAAGACAACGATGAAATATAC
Source organism: Prorops nasuta (assembly GCF_024137725.1). Classification (NCBI taxonomy): domain Eukaryota; kingdom Metazoa; phylum Arthropoda; class Insecta; order Hymenoptera; family Bethylidae; genus Prorops; species Prorops nasuta. The sequence goes on along the minus strand of NW_027116811.1, from coordinate 4,097,387 downwards.
ATTATACGTTATTTTATACCACGTGTACGTTTGCATAATGTTTTACAACGTAATAGTTGCCCTGCAATTTTTCGGTAGAACGGCCCAAAGACGGCTGCTCGCATCTTTAACTTTACTGCGCTCCATCAAGTTTGCATGGTAAATTAAGCCTCACCCCCCCCCCCTCCTACCCTACTCCTGCAGCTGTCTTTCTTTTTTCGCATTAGGCCTCTCCTTAAATACACTGATTAAATCTCTTTTGTTTTTTTACAAGTCGCCGAGTTATACGCGACATAAGCCCCCCCCCCTCCCCGAATCCTCGGCTGGAGTCCTTAATGCCGCGAAATGAACCTGACGCGATGTCATATTGCCGGCAATTTGGAATTGCAGAAAATTTCAGTAATAATGCGGGCAAAATGTCCCGAGTCGCGAGCGTACGCGCGATCTCAAGCACCAGCAGTAATGAATTTAATGTCGTTGTCGAAAAGTAGAGCCATAAAATAAATCTCGTTGGCACCGAGGGTAGCCAGAAGCATTTCATAGACGTTTATTACGTGCTTTCATTAAAATCTTTATGAAATACTGCGCAGCTGCTTTATAAGGTTAAAGCGCAAGTTACGACTTCCGGTTCATACGGAAACAAACTTTTATCTATCCCACTGGGCAAAATTTGGATATCGAGAAAATCTTTCTCGTTAATTTTATAGTCGAGCATCGCGCGAGTGGATGGAATTTGGGGAAAGGGGAAGAGGCGAATTTTCAGGTGGGAGTGGAGGAAGTGGAGAAAACTGGAGAGGAACGCGCGACTAGGAATGTTTATCGTCGGCTTTTTCATCGGGTCTGCAGCATATTTACGAATGGCCCTGCCGATTGCGATATATAAACCGAGGAAGAAATTCGGGAAAGGTTTTGCCAATAGCCGCAGCCAGCGTGCACATTGGGATCCTCTAAAATGATTAAATTACTTTCTGCTCTATTTGGATCTCGAGCTATACATATACATATATAGGTAGAATTATTAATACAACTCCCATAGCGTTTCATTGGACAGGTGAGTAGCGATTGAGGCCACTTTGACATCACTTTGAGATCATACAGGTGGTATAAACAGGAACGTGGAAATGTAAAGCGAAGCGGGACGGTCTTGTATTTTCGTATGGCTCCATTCCGGTAATGCCATTCCATGCAGTGGTATATATATATATAGGCGAACTGGTACCGAGTGCCTTGGAGCATCAAAAGGCGAAATATTTCCCGATGGAAAGCGGCCAGTCTGCCGGTTGTCGAAAGGGTCATGCGTGTGTAGGGTATAAAAGGAGGCCTCCTAGTATAAAAATAAACCGGGACACTCGTATTTCCATAAATTTCCCTCCACAGTGTATGTATGTATACCTACGTATATTCCGCCTATCCCGCGCTTCCCAACTGAATTCCTGCAATGTTTCCACACTCCGGTCTCTCTGGATGTGTTAAAAACACCCATCTCCGCAGATTCGGTACTAAGTAAAATACTGCCCGAGGCACTCAAAGTTTTTAGCGATTTTCTGAAATTGCGAGGGTTCGGAGGCAGCCTGCGCGCTGCCACATCAAACGAACCTTCCCCTAAACATTATTTCTACATAACTCCGCCTCTCGCTCTAGCACGTTATGCAACACGTGTGTCCTGATCCTGGAAAACGCCCGACCGAATTAATCCGTCGGATGCGCAAACTTTATACCTTCAAGAATGCTCCTGGCATTTAAAAGCATGATTACAGTTTTTCGCCTAGATTATGCATCACGCGCGCAAACGTGTATACAAAGAGCACTATCAACCCCCCAAAGAGAATGAATTTTTGAATTTATTAAAGTTCGTACGTCGGTAGGCCCCATGGAAAGTACAATATATAGTGCCTATGTATAATACGTTGGTAAATACCTGCAGAGTAAATTCGTACCAAGTTATTTCGTGCATAGTTTAGATGGTAAACGATTCGGGTACATAGAGAACGAACGATGGACCGCACTGAACACGCGGCTTGTACAAGCTTAGCCTCCCCCCCCCCCCCTCCCTCTTGCTTTCTATATTCTCCCTCGGCAAACTTTCCATCTTTCTTCCTCTTTCTTGCACCACGACGTATAAGGGTCTCTCGCCACGGGCGGCGAATTTACTGGAGTAATGAAACTATCAGGTGGCCTGAGTTATACCAGAGCTTTGCCGCAAGCCCGCTCGCCAATAGCCTGTGGCCACTATTTGTCTGCGTGCCGACTGCACCGATTAAGATACTTACGCGATTAAATCCTACCGTGCACTCTATAACGTATACGTTATGTATACATATATATATATATATATATATACTACACATACACGTATACGAGACCCGTTAAGAAATCGATTATGCACTGGTCCAAGCATTTAGCGTCACCTTCCTTATCTAAACTGTAATTTCAATAGGTAATAATTCCTCTTGTGGACCATTAACTCCTTACGTTTCAATTAATAATTATTTTATCGGGACTCCATCCAGTATATATATATATATATATATATATGCAAATGCATATATGTATAGGTTTGATAAATTCACTCGAAACGATAATATGCAAACATCCAGAGAAGCCTGATGCACGGGGGAGGGAAATATGAGGTGTACTCCGAGAGAGAGAGAGAGAGAGAAAGGATAAGGTAAAGGGTAATCAGGACCGCATTTAGTTTATTCGCTCGACCGAGTTCGCATTCTCGTCCTTTTGCGCGCCAGTGATCTTGCTGGGCCAAGGCAGAAAGACGATACAAGACAAAGGAGCGAGAGAAAACGTTTCACGAAAGGGAACGGGTGTCCTATTCCATGTCTCGACGTCGATGCTCCAGCCAGCGTCAGGCTGAATAAGGTCGCGAAATTTACGGCCTACTTCACTCGATGCAGGAGGCCATCGCAGCAAACGCTCGATACCGGTTCGATTGCTCTCTCATCCGAACTGACTCCCTAGGGGCTAGGGCGCCCAGCAAAAGTATTCGGTCCGTTAATAATATACTGCCCATTGGATATTTCGCCCTCATATCGTTCCATGCTCGCTCGTAAGTTTCCTGCAACAAAAGGTTCTTCGCTCTCATCTAGTATACACCCCCACCAAACGAATCCCCTCTGTCCATTTTGCTTTGCATCGATATAGTTTAATTATTTAAACCTGTTGGAATTTTCTAATCACTCATCCAAATGTGAGAAAACTTTTTAATCTTTGCACTTATACGTGAGATTTTAGATGCTTCGAATTGGATTGACAAATTTTTGTGGTTGTGAAAAACTGATCTTGGAATAAATTATTTTTATATATACCGTATATAGTCTGCAACGTACGTATTACTCGACGTTAGGTCGAGAGAGAAATAAGCTGGGCTTTATATAGTGTGGGCAATACTCTTGTAGCTGGATAAGTGGACAAGAGCGAGCTGTATCTAGGACATGAAGTCGAATACCAGCTATGGGCCGATAGTGGCTCGCATAGAAATCGCCAGGAACCCGCCACCTCGCATAAACCGCTGATAAGAGACTCGGCGACCCTTCCACAATATCTTTTCTAAAGAAAAACTCCAACACAAGCTCGCTGCACACAAACCGATATATAACAGCTTAGTGCCCATGTCTCTATAAACCAGCCAGCTGCTTATCTTTCTCCAGACTTCCCGCTTTATTATATTCCAAGTCCATTTAACAACAATTACAGCTTAATCCAAATCTTCTCTACGTTAATACAATCTTTGAGAAAAATAAAAAGTTTTTGTACTCTTTAGTCGATAAAATTGCATTTTGTACACGCTACGAATCAAATACGTCACAGATACGTAATTGAAGCGTCTGTTTTCTGTCGAATATTGTATATATATATATATATATATATAGCACATAATAATACTGTAAAGTGCGACGTAGCATGCAATCACCGTCGAACACGACGAGATTTTCAGTGGCGATTCATAACGAATTCTCTTTGCCATGCAAATTGTTCTTCATTATTGTTATAATTACAGCGCCTACAATTTTGTGGCAATTGTAATTAAACACTTATGAAATTCGACAGATATGATTGATCCAAGTGCGTATATAGGGGTGCTTTAAATTCGCATCGATTCTACGAGCAGGCTTGATAACAAAAAAAGTGCAGTCCTCTCGTTTCGTACATATAGGCGAAGCCCGGAAACAGAAAATTATTGTCGGTATTTATGATATTGCTCAGCGCGTGGCTTTGCTTCGTGGAATAAGTTGCGTAATTGAAAAAGTCCGCGACGTGTACGAAAGCTTTTATATGATACAATCAAAGCTTTCTGACGTAGCTTACTTCCCTTACGGTTCAACAATTCCTTTTATCCGGAATGACCACGGAAGCAAGCAAAAAGATAAATCAGGTCGAGCGAATCGAGGAACGAAATGTTTTGAACGAGCGTGTCCGCAATTTATATTCAGAAAATACCTTCTGCCGAGGGTCGTGTTATTTTCCAGCGGAGCGCATTCGAATAGAGACCATCTACTTTTGAACAGCCCCCCCGTCTAGTGAATATTTTTACGATCTATGTTAATGCTAGATTTTATTTTATACACAGCTCCACGTTGCAATTAAAGCATTTTACTTTCGCGTTAAAGCAGCATCGTCGAATTTATTGTTCTTTCGTCACGGTTATCATATTCGCGGCCCGCGGAATAAATTGTAGCATCACTATTCACTTTGGCGCTCAAGTCCTTGAAAGAGTTGTTTCAGCGGTCAGCTTGGAAGATGGCGCGGACGAATAATGCACAGCGGTAAACCACTAATGACTGCAGCTACATACGAACTGCGATACCGTCGAAAAGTTTCCCAGTTCCCAGCAAGGACGATTAATGAGATCGTTCATTACTTGAGAGTTGAGAATCCCAAATTTATGCAAGCTTCTGCTGTGTTAATAGTTTCACCATTTATACCGCTTAGAGCTATAGCAGTAAGTAAACACTTCAAACATGTATATGAATATACATTTATTTATGTGTATGCATACATGCATATATACGTGTGTTTGAGTGTTTCTTCTGGTAATTACAACTCCCTCTCTCTCTCTCTCTCTCTCTCTGTTAAAATGTTTCAAGAGTAACCTTTTATATTTAAAGTACAATATAGTTTGGAGCCACGAGAAAATATCTTCGCCACGTTGAAAGCTTGCAAAGTTACAGGCGTATAAGTTTTACCCTCGACGAGCGAATCAGGAGAGCTTTGTGAAGCGCGTCAATCGCATAAAAGGAAATACTGGATGTTCGTACGTTAAAAAAAAAACGACACGTATGTCGATCCATCGAAAGTCAATCGTGGAATTTTTTACAATAAAAGTTTCCTACCCGGACACTAAGTTGCTGGCGCAGTGAAAATGCTCGCATCCTGGTGGTTCTCCTGTCCGCTCGAAAGCTCAAGAATGCTCAGTCATAAAGTCAGAAATGACCCAGCAAACTTCTCGACATAAGTTTCAAGACGATATTACGGAGAGTTTCGAGAATGTCGATTGTGGCTATGCCAACTTCCATCGGCGTTACTCTCATCGTCGCAAATTTTTTCTTGTCTCGATAAAACCTGCAATCTTCGACTCGATATTAATAAAGAAACTTGCATTTATCGTACGGCTGCGTCCATGCACGGGCATTTCGAGCTAGAAGAAATATAACACTATTATTACATATATATATATATATATACGCTTCTTGAATTTTTCATACAAAAAAATGGAAAAGATTGTTCTCCAGCAGGAAAAGAATTGATCGAGGTTTCCGGATGTTCCCGGAATAACCGGAGCATGTTCATCCAATTACATTAGTGAAAGAAGGATGGAGTCTCGTGGTATGAAAGAGTGAATTTCGGAAAGGTGGCTTTTCTCCATTCGACTGGTCGTTTCTGCGTTTCTTCGTCGTGTTTGAGGAAAGCTGCTCAAATATTCAGTTGGTCCGTGTTGGACTGGGCAGTGGCCGTGGCAGTATCTACTTGCTCCACTGAACAAGCATGCACCGAGCGACCGAGGCCATATTACGTGGCTGGCTCCTCTCCGGGGGGAGCTAGCACAGCAGGGCTCTATAGCAGAGAGCCAGCTTCTTCTCCCGAGTTGCCGACTTACGGACGGATCGCTCCCCCCGACGTGTACAGCGTACAACCTGCAGACTATAGAGCAACGTTGCAGCGCAGCCGATATATAAAACGGAATAAAGTCTTCGCGTATTCCCAAGGAAACTTATTATCGTACAATCGTCCGCGCGTGGATACAATTTATACAATTCGTATATACTGTGTTCGTGCGATATCCTCTGCTCTCCTCCTCTCCCAGTAGGTCCGCGCGCAAACACGTCTATCCATTTGTAAGTTTACGGCTGTTTGACTTTCAGCGTTTCCGTGTGTATAAGCTGGCATAACCGGGATACTTGGGCGAATTGAGAAGTCGCATCGGCTCTCCCTTGCGACGGCCGCCTCCCGGCTCCTGGCTCCCTTTTTTCCACCCTTGCCGCGCGCCTCTCAAGGATACACTCTTACAACGTGTTTGCGTACAAACAAACAGATCCCTCGTTGTGGCGCCTGCGCTCGTACTCGGCTTATTACGCAGCAACTTTCAATATTCCTGGCGTAAACGAGATCCCTGAGGAAATGCCTGTTTTTCAACCTTGCCAAGGCCCACTGCGACCATTATCTCACTGCCATTCAAATGTTATCGATTTCCCCTTATACGCGCGATACACGCGCAGCAGGCCTATATACATATATACATATACAAGTCGATGGACCATTTATAAATTGAAATATTCCCAAGCGAGAGTCCCGTATCCCACGTCGACGAAGCGTGCTCTCCTCGGATACTATTTCACCTATTATCGCACAGAGGGATTACGAAGTAGCTATATATCGTTTAGTCGCTTAGGATCCAATGCATGGAATAGATTTTTTGTCGAGCGACTCGATTCGAAGCAACGGGGCCTCGTTTCGATTAAAGTTGAATTTGGAAAAATCACGGAGAAGCGAAATTCGCGCCGGTCTTCCGTACAAAGGCAAGGCTCCATTATTACGTCGAGTCGGGCAAGCCGTGGACGATACGTGAATCGCTGCGAATAGGAAATTCGGTCGGTCACTCGCGGATCTGGATAATTGAAAATGGTGAGCAATATAGCCTTCTAGCGCAACGATTGCAATTCGGCCTGATCGATAGGCAGTCCCGTCACTCGAAAACTACTCCATCGACCTATTCTGCTATATTCGCACCACTATCGCTCCTTCGTAAACTCTGACTCGCCAAAGTATACCAATTGTTCCGTTAAGCGAAAAATTCCCAGTCGCGAGCAACGAGTTAAGCAAAATCGATACTTGGAATTTATTCTTATCAATGAATCTCTCTTTTCTCTGATAAGAATGGAGTACGAGCGAGAATTTTCCACGTGGCGCGAGCATCAACGATCATCCGTAACTCCTCGCAATTGTCTAATCGTTTTCATAAAGCTATTTTACGATCGCAATAAAAGTTTATGAAAATAGCATTGTTTCTCCGCTGTGTCCTCACGTGTACCTCGCAGAGAGCCACGGAAAATGCTGACGTAAGATTTCAGGAAAATTCGCGGTGCATTGAATATTCTAATAACTTTCTCAAGATATGCTAAGAGCGTTTACATAGTCTGGAAATGTTCCTGTAATGTACTATGTACCGCTATAAAAGGGTCGTTTTTTGCTTTATAAAAAAATATTATATTTTAATTCGAGACTATAGGTTCCAATAAAAGTTCTCTTCTACATATATATATATATACGGTTATACGAGACGCTGGTTCCTTTTTTCCAAGAGGATCTCGTCGACCCAATCTTTATAACGATCTGGTATCGTGACAATGATATTGTAACAGTCCTGGGAAGAGGTTACAGCGGCATAATACAATACTAAAAACTCATGGTGTCCGAATATAATATGGCGAATCCCCTGATCCTCGTCTTATCTGTATTCCGGGTGTAACAGAATCGGGCAATTGCCAGAAGACGCAGAGAGCTCTCGTTGTGTATCTTAAAAGATTACATTTTGGAGGGTCGCGGAATTCTAGTGCTTGGGACACGAAGCCCGAGGGTGAATTTCCCAATGTATCTCATGGGAACTCAAAGGCATATGCTTTACGGCGTGTATCCCCGTAAAGGCGGAAAGCTCTGTGTGTGTGTGTGTGTGTGTCTGCCTTTGTACTTGTCCATGTCCCTGTGTAGAGGCGCGCTCCTCAGTGATAACAACCGCAAGAGTCCAAATGACCGCTCGTTGCCATTGATAAACCGTCTCTGAACGTGACGTCATACGTTACTCCGCTACAGTCGAGCCAAGCATTGTTTAGCCGGTATGATAAAGCTTTGCAATTTCCAACGGCAGTTATAGCCGCGATTGCAATCACTCGACGACTAACGCATAAACTACAGTGGCACGCGAAATTTCACCTTTCTTTCACTCGATCTTTCCAAACTACTCATTTTCTCCTCTCTATGTTACCATATGATTTTCCGTCGTTATAAACAGGATAATGTACGTAGTAACGAAGATAAATCTAAAACTTGGATACATTCTCGCCATTTTATGTATATTTTTCCTCGAAAACAATTCAGGGCTACTGATTTGATCGAATGAAAGAGATTTTCATGTTTTAAATGATTGAATTGAGAATTTAGATAGCACGGACTATATCTATATATTGGAGAACTCAAGAAGACTTCATCCCTGTGAAACGAACTGGGATACATTTGTAGTCGGAGAACGTAGCAGTACTTGCGTTGCACGTACGGGACACACGTGCCAGGCCCATCATGCCGCGTTGAGTCGAAAGAGATCGCAAACCGTTTATCCTATTTGCTTTCTTTTCAACGTCCACCTATTCGCCATATGTAATAATAAAAAATTATTGCATCTACATGCACTCGAGTGGATCGCGCATGAATTTTTACATGCAAATTCCTCTGAAATTATATCATTTTTTAATCGCGACGTTATACGTAAGAAGATTCTTCGGACAGTAATTTTATACCGCAGGAGCACTCGGTGGATAATTTTTATTCATATAATTGCATTTTGTATGCCATTGTCCAATCCACCGTTTTTCAATTGTAATCATTTCTTAATTCCTATATATATATATATAGATTATTGGTCTAATACGTATGAAATTTAACGGTTTTGGCCCGTTCAGCATCCCCAATGTATCGAGAGAAATCACTGGAGTACCTAGGCTGATCACGTACGGGTCTGGGGCCAATCTGCTCTCCGACTGTCGCGTTTGACGCTTTATGTCTCCCGCGTTATATACGTCTATATACGCAATGTTCCCTTCCAACTTTGGAACACGTCAATCATGTCGCCTCTTCTGGGATTTATCATCCCATTTCGCATCTCCTGCGCTATCCAGCTTATCCTACTATTCACTTTCGTCACATCACTCGAAACAAATTAATATTCCATAAAACAAAATTTTACGCTTTAACGTAGTTTCGTTCCTATATAAATTTTGTAACGGCAATAATACTTTAAAGTTTACCCAATATTTTTCATAAAATGTGTATGCAAGCGCGAATCTCGTTTGCAGTTTGATTTAAATCGCAGCAATCGGATCGTGGAAAATCTGGTTATAATACCTGTATCGAATTTTGGGTTTAAAAAATGTTACTTAAAAAATAATCAGAAAAGCATGAATAGGGCTTTCGAGCGATCGTCAAACATAAAACGCACCAGGTAAAACCTCTTGTGATTTTCAAAACGTTTATAGCCGAGCACCATCAGTGATTCCAGCTCAAAACTAACGTATTAATGCTAATTTACTCGATATTTGTGCTTCTCCTTCATCAAAACCCACGCAATATATTTCCGCTGTTTTCTACCGCAGTGTCAATACCGAAGAGTATTGGAATTAACCGTATGGATATTTGCAAAGGATGCCATTGTATACTTAGAAATGTACAGAATCGGAATAGCACTTATGATTCTAAAATTACGTTGAAAATAATGTTTAATTAGATAATCTCTATTTTCTATCGAAATAAATTGTACGTCATTACTTTTTATCTTACTTAATTCAGTTTGTTTCTGGATTTTGCAAAAGTAGCATGGTTTTGCCATCTGTCGGCCGTACCACGAAGCAAGAGCAAAAGGTAGGTATGTGGATTATGGTATGGAGAAAGAGAAAGGATAATAAAGAGGAAAGGTGTTCTCTGGACACCTATGGAAAGTGATGAGAGAACTTTACCGACAGCTACTAAAATTCTGTAGGTAATTAGGTGAGTTGTAAAATTATTTTGAACAGAGAATAATTGTTGCAAAATAATTTTAGAATTTCAGGTGCATCTATAATCATGATACTATTCAAAAAATTGAAAAGGAATAACCACGTGACCAATTAATCGCAGCTTTGATAGACTGCGTTTAATATTCCATTGAACGCAAGTGTAAGAACGCGAGCACTCAGTAGTAATCAGTATATGTTTAGCCTTGATGAAGTGAGGATCGCAATTAATTGTTGCCATTGAGTGATTGCTATACTATAATCGTATTGGGATTGTGTAATCGTGCGTAATAAAGCAGCTGGAGTTCCAAAATAGAAATTAGAGTGTGCTTTGAACGCGAAGTGTTTATTTAAAAGGAGGGCGAAAATAAAAAATGAATAATCATTGCATTTGATCCTTCGATCTTACTTGAATTATATGTAATTTCGATCCATGAATCATTCGAACGAATTTTACTGCGAAGGAAACAAAATTAATTTTAACTTTAGTGGTCGTTCTGGAAAAAAAAATATTCCACTTTATTTGCTAAAGTGGAAAACTTCGTATTATATTGCTCACTGAAGCAAAATTTACACCTGAGGCTTATAAGCATAAGCGATGCTTGAGTTATCATTCTTGCTTCGGTGACTCTAAATGAAAGCCAATCAAGAGTAAAGCATCAAGGATTTTCAAATCAAAATTTTATGATATTCATTATTGTGTTTCCTTTTTCAAAAGATTTTCAAAGTGAAATTATTAAATAATTAGTCGCTCCTTTTCTTACACCACTGTTAAGAAGTCTTTCTCTTACTTTTCAAAAATTCTTTTTAATTATTGACTTTTTGTACTACTATCACATCTTAGACTAACATTTATTCATAGAATTAGTATATCTATTTTTTAATAAAGGTAATTTTGCAATTATCCATTTCAAGGTGTGTTTTTTAACTGAACAATCATGTCCGTTTTCATTTTTATTTAAACAAAAGATTTCCATAATGTATTGGTTAATTGTAATTATATTCTTAATAATATAATTAATTGTTATATAAATTTTGCATTCGCATACTCTGATCGATCTAACTTTACAAGTTGCCTAATTTCCTATTGAATTGAGGTAGCTAAACGAAATTGATCACTTCTCTACACTCTTATTATTGCTATATATCGATACTGTATTTTCTAAGCTGTTATCTAATCCTATAAGAAAAAGTTTGAATATATTAATCCTTTCACTAAAAGTTGTACAGCCATAGGGAACAGATGCTACTGGTTCTATCAAATAAATATCGTACAATAAATTGTCATTGTATTTCATTTTGATTGTTAAATCTATGTTTATTATACACTATGCTAAAATATCATGTCGTCCATAAAATAAAAGATTCTATAAATATCATCACAATTGTACAATTAAGAAGTGGTTGTTGTATTAATTATCTAGGATTTTATTCAGTCTGCACAAATAGGTCTACTGCAGCACTCGGGGTAAACCTTGGTTAAGTCTTCTGGTGTTGCTCCAAGTTCTTTGCCAGGTTGACAATGAGCTAGTGGACATCTGTTATAATCAGAGTAAATATATATTTAACTATTCCTACACAGACTCTGCCTGTACTCTCTTTAATTATATTAAAACAAAAGAATATACTCACGCTACAGCACTGAAACTAGATTCACTATCACAAATTACTTTAATGCAGGTATCGGTATGAGGGTGGTTTTCTTGGAAGCGTGGAGTGCAGTTAACTGTTTAATATTAAGTTATCATTAATAAATCATGTTAACACAATTCAATATTAAAACTTTGGAGCTTACCGAAACTGGCTTTTTGTTCGGATAATTGAATAAGTGCAAAAAGAAGCACTAAGCAGTAGGCGAAGAATTTCATCTTGAAGACTAAACACCAATCAAACTTAAGAAATAAACATACAAGACTGTCCCTAAAATGAGCTCTGTGTTCCATTTATAATGGCTGCTCTCTTGGTCAAGCGTAAGGAAAATAAGATAAGCATGTCACATGCCGCTGACTCAACCAATGATAATTTTTTTATTACTCCTTTATATCATAATTCGTAATATAGTTTTACATAATTAATCTGTTTACCTCGATATGTAAAATAATTGTGTATATAAATCAACATGTAAATGATTTTAAATCGAAATGACTAATGGCATAGAAGAATATATAAGCATTCTCTAAGCAAGATTTTATGGACTTATCCCCGATTACATATTTATAAGAGAAAGTTCAAATCAATAAAATCTCCACTGATAAAAATTATTAAACCTATCACATTATTATAACAAATAAATCAGGTCGTAAATTTGATAAATTGCAAGTTTCTCTCAGTGCCATACGTATTTGATTAACTTTTATATATAATTGCATTATGTTTAATGATGCGATGGAAGCATATTAATATCAAATAAATACATATATTCTTTAATTTATAAATCTTTTTCAAACTCATACGAGTTTTTTTTAGCTTTGCAGTGTATCTTAAAACAGTTGAGTACATAGAGAATTGTGCCATATTATCATTGCAAATAATTATGTAACACCTGAATTCTGTCAGGCTTGTGGAAGAGAATTTTGCGAATTTGCCTTTTTATATACGGCTATCGTACATTCAAAACTTGATCATTAGAGAATTGTAAAAGGGATGAATGCAGCAAAACTTGCATTATACGATGAAGGTGTCACCAAGCTAACTGAGTCTATTTCTGAGGCTTTGTTAAACGAGATTGGAAGCGAACTCAGGGGATGCACCAGCTAGAAGATCTCTATTATGTCAAAGTGGGGCGAAATGAGCTTCTTCCAACTTTCTTTCGACTTATCTGTACTTTACCTACTACATGTATATAGCATAGTCGAAAAACCGACCTGCGAATAATTTTGCTTTTAAATTAATGAATTTACCAATTGGTTAGAAATTTTGAAACGTCAAAACAACATATGTTAATCTATTCCGAATGTTTTAAAAACTAGCACATTTCTTTGATAAGATAAAGCAGATCTAAAACTTCTCTTAAAAATGTAACACAAGGACGTAGGTGAAAGGTCACACATTTTAAAGAAATACATCGAAGCAATTATTAGATAAATTGGCAGGCTAATGATTCGTATGCGGGCCAAATAATAACTATACTGTTCAATTTAGAAATGTGTGTGTGTGTGTGTGTGTGTGTGTGTCACATGGAAACTTTTATTTATTAAAATTTATGTGTGTCGTACAGTTTAAAATTTCAATCAAGTATTCTTTTTTTCAATTCTGAGGGGCTGCAACATTGTTCAATCGCTGGCTGTTTGTTTGATTCTGTTTTATCAGCAGCTGCATATCCACCACAATTGCTATCGCAGAAGCATTGATATCTGACAATACGTATTAGGTGAAGATCCCCTACGTCGCTGTAAGTAAAATAATTCCCAGATTTCAATTCGAAAAGCTCATCGCCATAATTAATTGCTTGGAACATGATATTCGTATTGTTCTCTCGTAGTACTTTGTCCGGAAGAATTCCGGCATATTTGTTCCGTTGTAACCCCAAGTCCAATGACTCTATACGAGCTTTCTATTTCATAAAGATCATCATCAGTCTCTCGTAAACAAAAAGTAATGAAAATTCATTGGGAAATATGGAAAAACATACCCGCGTTTCGTATGGCTTCGCTTTTTCCGTATACAGCTTCCACCATCTGATATGAGCCGACTTATATTTGCTGTCCAAGGTCTTAAATACCGGATAGATATCAGTACTGATATTTTTGTAGCCAAAGGCACCGACTGCCGATGTATTGCCATCTTTACCAGTGGAGCTTCCACCGAGGAGCCATACGGTATAGTTTCGTAAAATTGGATTTTCCTCCACGCAATTCTGCCAGTATTGCGAAAAATAAAGAGCTAACTCTTGATTAGGTCCACCTTTTCCCGGATGAGAACAAAGCTCGACGGTTGGGCGTCCACCCAGCAGCAAATAGAGACCCAAGCCCCATTTATCTTTCGCAGGAAATATCTCTTTCACCGTGTCCTCTGTCAGTGGACAAACGGGACTATCCTTCATCCTAACGTACAACTCTCCCGAGCTCACTTTATTTTCTACTCCCAAAATCAGCAGCGACGCTAACTTTGCATACTCCTCAGCGACAAGCTCGACAGTACCGAGACAGGTGGAATTTAATTTCAATGGAAAATAGCCAAAACTCAAAGTTTTACTAGCCATATAATCCATAGCGTCTCTGTTGCTGGCGATTACGTATTGGTTGGTAAACTTATATTTTTGATTCTCGTCCAGTTGTTTGTCGGCAGCATTCGTCCACGGCAAAACTTCCTCGACTACGTCTCTGATACTCCCTGAAATGTTGTCGAGAAATTTGTATTTGCTCAAAACGTTTAAAGCTCCCAAATCCTTAGGATCGTAATGACATGGACCACCGCCTAGATATCTCATCGCCGTTGGCTCGGAATAAATATCCGAGGTGACCAATATAATTACTTTGGCAGGAAACGCCATTCGTGCCAGATCGCCGCCTAGAATGTGCAAATGCATCATAAATACTCATTATTTTCATCACTTACATACGAATAGAGAAGCTTCCCATTTTACCTCGTATCATGGAAAGTTTATTCCTGACGACGGTAATCTCATCGTGGGTCGCGTCAATGGCTTTCAATCTATCGAGAAGTCGTAGTTTCTCTTTCAAAGTAATTTCTTCTCGAGGGCAACACAAAAGGTCATCCACGTTTTTGTCTATCATGACGATCAATATATCTTTCTTCTTTAATTTTTTACAATACTGAAGAATAGCTTGATTCAAACGTACAGTTCGTTCATCGGGCAAATTATTTTGGCCGGCTTCTGTATATTGTATACTGCTATTTAATATAGGAAATGCATCAGGGTAATTCCACATATTAAATATTGCTCCGTGCGGCACAACAATGAATCCTTTCTTTATTTGTTTCCCAAGGATCCTTTCCAAGGCAGAGCTCATTGATATTGCCTCCTTACCCCATCCGACGACATGCAAGTTCTTATTTATTTTATACTTTACGTCTTTGATGAACATCGTTTGTTTGCCATCGAATCGAATCTTTTCTGGTAAAATGTTGTGCGTGTAAACTCCTTTAACGCCTGTTTCCATAACAGTACCCATGTCATCACGAACCTAAAATTTGTTTATAACATTAGACACTATATTAAAATGGAAAGTACTATTATTTAATAAAAAATTGGTAATCTAACATTATCTTGAGACCTTCAGCATCATTTTTTCGTTACGACTTTTTTTGGCATCTCTCAAACGTCTTTGTCTGGCCTTTATTTCATTTGCAATGATCATTTCACCCAGCTCCAATCTCTCCTTCCGCCTCTTAGCAATGGACGCATTTATAGGTTTCATAAAAGCCAATCGTTTGGCTTCTATCGCCGCGATTTTCTCATTTATTTCTGCTTGCCTCGTTGGATCTATTTTTTCCTTCTTCTTCGGTGACCTCTTGTGCTGCCCTTTTTTGTCCTTTTTTTTATTCGACATGATGAATTTCTACTTCAAATTTCAATTAATTGTTTCAAAAGATTGTTAACCTAAATTATGTGTAATTCGATTTGCTTATAAGTTACATGAAGTGAGTGAATAAACAAAACATTTTATCGATTGAAAATTGGCGAAGCAACAGTGGGAAACAAATGAATAATAATTTACATTATTAATTGAAGAAACGACTCAATAGACAAATTTTAAAATATCAACCAATAATAAAAAATGAATGAAAAGTTTTTTTCTCAAGTGCGACATATAGGAGAGATTTCATGATACTTATTTATCATAAAATTATTATGTTTCGTTTAATTTAGGTATTAAAAATATAATGAGCGGGATCATTTGAGAGGATATAATGATCTGGTAAAATAATGAACAAAAAATCATTACTTTAAGAGGACATAGTTGTGTCTATAATCATAGACAAGAAATTGCCTTTTAGTTAAATTGAAATTCAAGCACTTTAAATTAAATCATACTATTAAATCAAACTCCCAAACGATGCAGCTCCAGACAATATCGCAATGATTCAGCTTTCATATCAACTTAAACCATATCAGCTATCATGATAAAAAATTGCAATATTTTAATTTCACAATATAAATAATTAAAAATTATTTTATAATAGCTTCAACAATTGACAATTGACCACAATCTATTATCAATTGCTCAGTTATGCACTTTGGTCAAATTAATTATCTTCTTATGAAAAGAATTTTCATAAAGAAACGGAGTTTTCCGAAAGAGAGAGATTCCAAAGTAGTATATAGTTCTCGCTTGCACCCGACATATACCGAAACCTACCGAACTCCGCCGAAGCTCTTTACGTGCAACTATTACAATGGTGTGCGTGAATCCGTGAACCTGACGGGGACTGGGGCTGGGTCAGATCATCCGTTCAAGCCCTCACACGGACGAGAATTATGAGGTCTCTGTGTGCGTTACGGGTTACTGCGCTCAAGGAGATACGCTGGGATGCCTGAATACCTACGAATTCACCTCATTGACCATGAGTAATCTCGACCCTAACCAGGGGTCGGCTACTCCTCTTTACAAAGTACATCCTGCTCCGAGTGTTTGGTACCGTCGAGCATTCATCGACCTTTTACCTATCTTCACTCCGTACTTTCTCTGACCGATTCTACACTATACTGTAGCTTCAAGGGGACGATTCAATCTCTACTACTGTAGAAGTATTTGCCTCTTTCTGGTTTTAGTCCATTTCATCCTTACGTACTATAGTGAAGCGACTTAATATGCGTAGTATAATAAAAAAATGGCGGAGTTAGCATCCCTGACAGAGTGAGCAATCTCGTTGCAATCGTCTATGGACGTTAAGGATGTAAACACAGTTTTCGACGGATGCACAAAAAAATAAGTGGCATTTAAGTTGTAAAGATAACACGAAATTTGGAATAATGGATCCTTTTACGCAGGTAAAAGATTTTTTTTTTAATACTTGATTTACCACTAGTGTATTAGGTACTATCACTTATAATATTTTTAAACAAAGAATAGATGGGTGGTATTCATATTCAGATCTTATCCGTTGCGCGCATTGTTAAAAGATACATTCCAAAATCAGCTAGATTCAGTGAAAGTACTGAAATTTCTATATGTTACGTGACAGATCTCATAGAAATTTTTAGTACTTCCAGTGATTTCAGATAATTTTCAAATTAACCTAACGGAGATATTATTCTGATATTATATTCAGAGAAGAATATGTCATGATGCGCGTCATGTAAGCGTCCTATTAGCATAATATATACATATCGATAAAATTGTCATTTTTTCTTAGACTTTTCGTATATACGTATATATGTATTACATATTCGTATCTATAATAATACTTAATCAAATTAATAAAAAACGTACAAAAATAATGAAGATATTTTTTTGTAATGATTTCAGTTATTTCAAACATGTACAAATATTTTTGATGAAAAATCTGCGATATTTGCTTCCTCTTTGATTTCAATAAATTATTTTATTAAAAATTAATCATTTTTCTTTATATTCACAAGTATTAATATTTCGTGTTACTGCACAATATGTATATTAGAATCTCACTGTTGTGACTTTTACGTCAACTGGGAAACGTTCTCTCTTTCTATAATTTACGAGTAGAGAAGTCAAATTTTAATATTCTTTTGTTTAACTAATATTAATTTTATTCACTAAGAAATATTCTTAATCGTCTACAGAGAATGCTTGAACGGGCTAAAGCCAGAAGGGAAAAACTTAACACACAATTATCTAATGCTGGTCATGATGTAAATAAAGAACGAAGTCCTTTAAAAGATGCAAATGCCTTGTTGGCAGAAGCTTCAGGTAATTGATTTAGGCTTTAGGAGCATATTTAATATACAGGATGTCCTGAATACCAAGGAAATAATTTTTACCACCTACTCCTGGCGTCATTTGAGATAAAAAATATTTCTGAATTTTAGCCTTCTGACACTATATACGCCCTTTTCTTCGTAGTGATGAAATTAGTTGAATTATTAAATTTAAAATTAGTGTACTCGGGATGGAAGAAAATTGAAATGGTCTCCTTGATAAAAGACAATATTTTGCTGAAGAGATAATAATGAAATATCCAACAATCGATTTTAATTTTATCTGTGCTTCTTACTGTTTCCTTCATTCGTTTCTAATGGAATGGAACCATTGATACTTTTAAATACAAAATGTACCTTGCTTAGTTTACCTTGCAGAAGAAACGATCGCGCAATTACATGCAGAGATGGTGGATATAACGGAGAGTATAGAGTAGCGACAATTTGAACGATTATACTATGAAGAGCACGATCGATTAAATATGTAGGGGATAAAATTGTGAACAATATTTAATAAATACTCCGTAATGTATGTGTAAAAGATTATTTTTTTTTAATATTGGATTTATAATTCGGTATTTATATTTTTTAATTCCTTTCACAAGTATTATTGAGAGAAGGGACCATTCCCTCAGATAATGTACGCTCTTAAAATTATTCCTCTTTATACAGAACATCTTGTACGATCTTTACAAACAAATCCTTATATGAAAATAGTTGGTGCTTGTGCATTTTAAATGCAGTAATATATTTTAATAAAAAGTACATCTAATATTTAAGTATGATTTGTTCATTCGTACAAATTTCTAAAATAAATATTAATCTGTGTTTAAAGGAAATTAGTGCAAAATGTTTATTAAAAGATAATTAAAAATTCTGATTTTAGTGGCTAAAAGTAGAATGCAGGCTAAATTATCAACAAAAAAAACAGATGAGGCGTTATCATATGATAAGTCACCAAAGAAAAAATCTAAAAATTATGCTGAAGAGAAGGTCGAGCAGGTGAATAAAGAAAATAGCGAGGCTAGGATTCAGAATGTAAAGTCAAAGTTGCAAAGATTAGGAAAACTATATTCTGGTAAGCTATACCAATGGATTCAAGTATAAAAAAGAAGTTGAGATATTGATGCAATTAATTTAAATATATATTTGTTAAAAAAAATAATAAAATACAATTCTTTTTAAAGATTAATTAGTAATAAGTAATTTGTTATCTTTTTCAGATGACTGTGATAGTGAATTAAGCTCTCCAGTACACAGAACAGAAGAAAATTTTACGGAATTAAAAGATGTAAAAAAGGGAGCAAGACTTAATAGGCTAGCAGCACTAGCTTCTACTATTAATAATTGGGAAGATGATTTATCTCATCCATCTCTGGTAATTATCTATCATTTCTTACACTTTTAAATACCTTTTTTTGAGTCTTTGCTGTATTCACTAATTTAATCGTGCTTTTAGATAAAAACAGCAGCAACTAAAGCAGAAAAAATTCAAGCAAAGTTTAACGAGCAAGTTAAAAATGTATCTGAAATGCAGCCCAGCACTAGTAGGCACAATTTTTCAGTCAATCGAGATTTGAAAAAAGATACAAATCAATTGCAGCCATTAAAATGGGACAAAAACGTTTTAGAAAATTTGGTAAATACTGTTAAAAAATTACCATATCAAATATTGTATATTTGTATTGTTTCAATAATATTGAAAATGTTATACAGGAAGCTCAAGGCTATACTCGCACACAAAGTAATTCTCGTCTAGTTTATAATTATCGAAGTTTAGAGGAAAACATAAAATATGGGCAAAACGTATCACTCCAAAAACACCCAACAATTACAGAAACACAGGAGCATCCAGTGGCTACAACTAGCTGCAAGACTATTCAATTTGAAAAGAAAAAAGCAAATCAAAATATTAGTAATAACAGTCCGATTAGAAATAGCCCAAACAAACTTCCGAATACTCCAGATAAACTAATGAAAGGAACAAACACTAACGCGAGTAATAGAGGATTATCATCAAAATTCGGAACACCAAAAAGTTCCCCTCATCACTCACCTGGCTCTGTGCTAAGTAAAGCATCAATGTTCGAAGCTATAGGCAATGAGGTGAAGACAAGAGACCCAGCACAGATGTCACTTTCTGAAAGGATGGCCCTTTTCGAAAAAAATAAAGGAGAGCCGCCCTTGTTGCCAAAAGCACCTCTCACAATGTCTATACCACCAAAGAAGCTTTATGAAAATAATAAGCCGTCTACCAGTAAAGGTAAACGCTATTTTAACTTTAATTTATTTTATTTTATTTATTCGTATAATTACGATTTAACGTAATTTCTTTACAGCTTTCAAATCTGCTAAAGCTGACACTAGTAACAAAGTTGGTACACAGCGTGTTATCTTTGAACAAGGTAGTACTGTACAAGAACTGGAAAATAATATTTTACGCAATGCTTATATCGAACGACAGCGAGAATTGGATATGTTACGTTCACGATTTAATCGAAATAGAGAGATGGCTCAAGCTGCTGCTGGTTCCTGCATTAGAACTAGCGAAAGTAGCGAAGGAGCAAAATCAAATTCGCCTAAAAGTTCTCTTGTTTGTCCAGTAAAGCCAACGCCTGCACCTGTAATTATAATTATTATTTTATATGATTTGCTATTCCATTTTAAACCATTAAAACTAATAGTTTGTATAATTTGCAGGATCATTCTATGCCTATACCACCACCACCGCCACTACCACCACCACCACCCCTCCCTTCTGAATTTCGAAGCAACAACTATTCAAGCAGCAATAAAATACAAAATAAAGGATCACCAGCTAAAAGACAAGGTAGCTTTTATCATTTTTAATGATTTTTAAAATGATCTTACTTTGCAACGTCACTCTTATCATATAATCGCATTTGATTTTAATTGCAGTGGCTGGAAGTTCGTCGAAAACTCAAAAAATTAAATTACTCCCCGATGTTAAGCGAATTCGCGTTTCACCCCCTAAACCTGGAAATTTATATCCCAACCTATCAGAAATTGATGTTAGTGACACAGATACAGATACAGAATTTACTGTTGATAGCACAGAACCAGAAACTGCTACACTCGACGAGAGAACTGAAACAGAGACAGAAGACGACTATTATATTCAGGTACCTTATATACTTTGAGAGAGCCTTACTATAATTGCAACCCTTATTAAAGATGAAATATATTTTTTTGCAAGAACGAAGACGACTATAGTGATAGCGCTGAGGAATTTGAAGAAATTAATTGGAACTTGGGAAAAGGCATAATGCGGGTAGTAAAGAAAGAGCCAATTTTAAATCAACAGGTACATAAAATGAACAGGTAGTCGTTGGTAGTGAAAGATATTCCTGATATGTATGACTATAAAACAAAAACAAATACTGTTTCTACTTGGATATATTTTCTTCTATCTCTTTAGGGAATCTCTTTCATATTATAGGGCTATATATGAATGAAGCTACAGCAGTTCAATACAAAACTAACTAATCTTACTAAACATCGTGATTTATTAATTTAGAAAACAATGGATCCCGTTTCGAATATTAATACGTCGGATATTTCGGTTCTTGATGAGATGGACGAATACTTAGACGAATGCCTTGCAGTTCAAGAAATAATCGTAAAAGATACCAGACAAGAAGGACCAACGCCACCAAAACTAAATAAAGCTGTAAAAAAATCATCCATCTCGTCTACGACTGTTAAATATACTCAAGGGTATGCTCTTTTTATTATATTTGACATTAACATGAGTGAAATATTTGCATTATATGATTCAACAGGTCACAGTACCGTTCACCAGTTAAAATAACATCCCCAAGAAAAACGAACGATAATATATACGTTGTTGAAGATAACAATTGTATGCCTTTGATGCATAGTGTAAGCTTTTATAGACGGCAACAATCGCAAGTAAGTATTATAATAATTTTGTACAGTTCTATGTATTAACAGTATGATAATTTTAAATATTTGCAATGTTTTCTTTTATTTTAATTTCAGATGCCTAAGACTCCCGAACGTCAGATATCGAAAGTCACAGACTACACAGACTCTACACCAGGATCCACTCGTGATAATGATGAAAAAGAAATGTTTAGAGTTCAAGAAAAAATTAAACGTTTAATGGATGAAATTTCTAAGCAACAAACAATCATTGGGCAAGCCAGTCAGGCCTTAAACTTATGTAATTCGACAATTGAGTTTAGTGGTTCAAGAGAACAAGTAGAAGGAGAGAGATTGCTGCTTGTTGCCAGTAATTATTTATGTTTAAATTTTTTTTTAATTTGAATTATATAAAATATTAATAATTATTTGTATTAAATATTAGCTCATAAGAGACAAGCAGCGTTAAATGAAGTTCAGCGATTAAGAGTAGAAGGGACGTTACAACCTGTGACACCTGGCTTTCCAGAACTTCAAGAAAAAGGATCTTTAACTCTTTCCGCAATTTCTTTACCGCTTAAAAGGGATAATATTCGATCTATGGATTCAGGTAAATCTAAAACTTGGAAATTGGGAGAAAAGGTTTATAATTGATACTATGTTTAACAATTTATTATTTGTATTTATTTAAAGATACACGACTTCATTATATTTGTTTGGTTCGACATTTGGATGAAGTGATAGCTACTCCTGTAGTGGAAGCTGGTGTAAGGGATTCATGCGTTCGGTTTCCCTCAACATTAAAGCTCCAAAATTTATACAGTAACTTTAAAATCACCATCGAAGTCTATAGTTTGCAAACTCAAGCAGAGATTTTACCACATGAAGTCAAGTATCATATACACAGAAACGGTCATCAGTCCAGTAGTCATAATAACAATAAGAAGGTACAGTATTAATGACAGATAATACTCATGGAATTTATAAGGCAACGATACTTAATTTTTTTAACCACACATTGTTTGCAGACGGGGCATAAAACACCGAAAAAGTATTTAAAACAAGAAAGTCGGGCAACAGGAGGCTCAACTATTCTGTCACCATCATTCACATTAGCTGGTTACACGATTTTTAGCTTAAAAGAAGTTCATCGACAGCAGTTTGCCTTGAATAAGGTAATATATTTTTTTTTAATTGTTGCTTCACATAGATTTTATTATATGAGACATGCCTTTATTTCATTTTCAGGTTACCCCGCAGTTCATGCTGGAAGGACGTTTGCAAATGCACGTATCCTGCGAACTATCAGTTTCGGTGGAGCATCGAGGTTTCCTCACCATTTTTGAGGATGTTGCAGGTTTTGGGGCATGGCATCGCAGATGGTGCTTGCTTAAAGGAGCTCAACTTTCTTATTGGAAGTATCCTGATGATGAGCAGAGAAAGACCCCCGTCGGCATGCTTGACTTACAAAGTAAGCATATGTAAATAAATTTTATTAATCTGTTGTTACATTTATTAACATATTATATTAATTCTAAATAATATATAGGTATTACTACAACCAATGTCAGTTTGGTATCACGAGATATTTGTGCGAGACAGAATACATTTATGCTCGAAACGGTAAGGCCTTCAAAACCTGATGACGTTGATAGTTTAATATTGGTTAGAAAAGGATCTCAAACTACAATAAGGTGAATATAAAATGTCCAAGTTTAGAATTATCTATAGATAACAACTCTTATAAAAATAATATTACAGTAATATAATTAATTAATTTCTTATAGATATCTATTATCTGCCGATACGAAAGAAGATAGACTGGAATGGTGTTCGAAGCTTAACAAAACGTTAAATTTAATACACGCTTGGGGAAATACTTCCTAATAGTACATGTGTTGCTCCAAACATTTTTAATACACACTTTTACTTTGTTAACGTAAATCGTTACGTTAACATAAGTATTAAATTTGTCAATCGATCTGCTACTAGTAACATAACATTTAAGAAACTCAATTCTGTCTTTGCTGGTACTTTAACCTCATCAATTACAAGTGGCCAGGAAGGCATATATAGTTTAGTGAATAGAACCTAATTTACCAATACGAGGCAGTGATTATCTCCTACGAAATATAGTCTACTATAGTTTATAGTGCTTGAAAAAAATTTTTAACTGCGTTTTGCAAAAATTTCAAGAGTGTAAAATCAACTAAATTATGCAACTAAAGATTACATCGATCACGAGTCGTTTGCATGTTTATTGAAGTGCTGTATTATCTTAAAAAACTTTACAGAATCAAAAAAATGTTTAATAGATTCGATGGGATTAGATTCTGAATGACAATATCAGCTTTTTGGCAAAGACTTTAAAATCATTTCAACATTATTTGATTATTATATTAATCTGTCAATCAAAAATGTCTTTTTGCTTCGTTTAATGCATTCAACATCCTATACGTATGATAGTGCATATGTTTTTATACTTTTTATATATGACTGAATGATTGTGCCAATGCCTATTTTTGTATATAAACATAAAGAATAGCAATCTACTTTTTATATAAACTTTATAATGTACAAATCAATACTTAAAAATATATGAATATAAACAGATGCAGAGTGTCTTATTATATTTCTTATATATATATCTAACTGTGGTTTGACATTGTCTTTATATCATAATTAAATTTTCAGATATTCAAGTGAAACAATTAAAATAAGGTATCATATCAATCAATAACAGTTTTTACTTTTTATTATCCAGTCATTTCATAATAGTCGATATATATTTCATCAATTGTTAAAATAATGAAATTGAAATAAAAGAAAGAAACTGTTATGCAATCAACTATATGTATATCCTGTAAAAGTAAAAATATAATATTATTAGTAATTTAATTTGTTTTTCTACTTTTATAGGGTAATAAAAATAGGACCACTTTGGTAACTTTTTGTATTAATTTATTAAACTCATTTGTTTTTAAAAAATTCGTTTGTACACACATAAAGTATGAATGCAAATTATCACTTTTTTTAAATTACAGTATTAACTGGTAGCTGTTTTGATTGATTCTGCTGACTAATTGCAGATGCATGTTTTTACTGTAGAAAGTAATTGAATAGTATGCGTAAAACCTGTTGATATTGTCAATCGAAGTAATAATTTTCTGAATTTTGCGTAAATCTGCTTCAGAGCGGGAATCATTGGCAAGTGAAAATGTGGATAATCCTTAGTTGAGTATCCAAAAGTGTCTGCAATGATCTTTTAACTAGGAAGGAATTTTGCTTATTACGATACAAGCGATATGGTAGGATGAAATCCATCTTTATCTGCTCTGTAGTCGACCCTAAAAGAAAAGAAAAATTATGTTGAAAAAAAATTAATCAATACTGAGAAAAGCACATTTAATAAAATATAAATAACACGTCAAGCAATATTTTACTATATTAAAACATCATCACCTATGATCATTACGCAAGCATAAAATATCCGAATCACAGATTCATTCCTTTGAAAACCTGTCATCGTAGTAATTGAATTAGAAAGAAATATGTTGTAACCTGTAAGTGTGTCCATCAGGTGAAATATAGGAAAAGCTTCCAGTGACTTCCATAGCTTCATCCTCGGTCCCTTCATTTTTTAATTCAGCAGTTTCTTCGCGCGTTTGTCCATCGCTTTGCTCATAGCTGAAGTGGTATCCACCCACACCGATATTATTTTGCTCTTCCTGCTTCACGATGGTTATTTCATTGGGATTACCCTGGGGAGCGGCGAGAGCCACGGCTGCGATTGCCACGAGTACGAAAACCTGAATTATTATCATAAAATTTCGTTATCTTTTCATTCAGTGATGTAAACAACCCCTAATCTTCGTTAGTTCATGATGGGACAGATGGACAAAAAGAAAAAAAAATAGTACATCAATTTGCACAGTATTGTAAAAGGAACAAAATGAGATATATCGAATGAATTATCGATTTATCGACACTAATCATTTTTAGGAACCATATATATATATATATATATATATATATATATTTACAATCCCTAATGGACTGCGTGGGAGACACATCCTTTATCAATGACGCAACGATGACACGTTCGGGCGCATCAGCATCACGCAGGAGCCACGTGAATCCGAACGCGGCACGCACAAATGTCACAAATCCTCTTCACTTTCACTGTTGCGCAAAAATTCGTATGCCCGGCGTCTCCGTGCTTTTCGGCAGAATTCTGACCCTACCACGTCTTCTTCTAGGTTTTGATCGTTAAAAACCGGCCTGACGCACAAGCGTCACTCGCAATAACGCGTTTTCTCGCGCGACGAGAACCTGGCCATTGACCTGAATATTTGCACAATTTGCAATAGCACGATGCATGATATTGATAATTTTTGTTTGAACACGCGTTGCGAAACGAGTGAATTTTGCTCGACACAAAGTACGTTCCAGGCACTATATACATGAGGAAAATTTGAATCTGCTGCTGTGTGGTATTATTGAGACGACGAGGTGGCTTTAACGCGTAACGAGGAGAACAAATTGATCCACCGATCGAAACCCACCGTCTTCATGGCTGAATCCTGCGAGTCCTTTTGGTCCTTGAGCGACGAGCGATACGTGATAGCAGGGATGCGAGGCTAATGCTCCTTTATATAGTCGGAAAATCGACTGCAATTCATCCCCACCCACGAAGAGATTTGCTCGCGGCGAGAGCCTCCCTCTCGGCGGTGCACAGGATGATGCATTCGCGATGCACCGATCGGTGCTCTGCTCGAAGCGGGCGGTATTTGCAGCCAACAGCACATCCCAACCGAGATAAGTGCGCGCCCGCTGCCCATTTGACTCACGACACTTTCCTTTTCTCCTCTATAATTGCCATGCTATATAGCTTCCATTTTATTCCTCTTGTCAATTATCTTTCAATATTTTCCCTCTTCTTTATACTGCTACCATTCTGCAAGATCTTTATTCTCCAAACTGTATGTGCAAGAGCAGAATAGTTGCTGGAAAACGAGAGAGGAATCAACTAATTAAATGCCATTCATCATTTTAACTGTAGGTATTTTTGTTCTTTTTAATGCGACAGATGTATCGTTAAGTATATATTGGTTATTTAAATTAAGCATTTATGACTACTTTGTTCTTTTATCTTTTAATAATAATGATGATTTTCCACTTGAAATTCCTCGTCATAATTATATGTGTATAGCTACTGTGGACAGCAGTACTCATCCAAGCTAATTTCATGTTGCATGCGAGGTAGTCTTCGAGTAAATACGAGTTAAGTATAATAGTTTCTTATATATATATATGGCTTTTCTTGCGTGTTAAAAATTCTCCCTTGCGCATAATAGACTTTACAGAGAGGATTGGGAGTTTGTCTAGCAGAAATTCTGGCATTGAAAAATATGCAAGAGGAGTATCATCGGTTATGCCCCAGCATCAGTTTTGCGAAAGAGGAATGTGAAAGCCGAAAGTGAGTAGTGAACTAGGATCCCTACCCTTCCGTTTCGTCAAAGAGCTCGAGGCGATTCAGCGTCCTTGATGGTTATTGTGACATTTGGTTTTCTCGACGAATCGACCGAACGAAGAGCCGCGGTCGAGGAAAGTTGATGATGTAACTATAGCGGTGTGACCTTGCCATTTGAGAAGATGCGTCGCGTCGTCTCCTACAGGTCTCCACACCAACGCCAAACCTGGCTACTTACCGATTTTATTTCTTTCATCTCGACTTCAGATCCTTCGCTAACTTGATTATCTTGCTGCATCGAATTTTCCATCAGGGTTGAACTTTATAAATTACAATTTACATTAATTAAGTGGACCAACCGCTTAGGACGTACCGATCATAATGATGGGTAGTCGCAGCAAGCTTTCTATAATCCATCTTGAAATGTAAACTTGATTTTTGATGCGTTTCATCATTGGGTAAACTATATATAGGACAGTGGATTACCCTGTGCTTTGAAAAATTGCGTTAGCTGCGCTGCAGATTTAACCCGTTGCAGCATTTATGTTGCGAGGGTGCATCGTGCTGGAAGGACGTCTGATGAAAGATCAATGGAGCACAATGAGCACAGTGGGACTGGGAAGTGAAAACAGCTCTGTATAGTAGTTGTTACTAAATGTCAACGCTGCACATGGTATAACAGTGGCCTGGTGCACAGCAGGTGACGAATTCGATTTTCACAATTCATGGCTTGACACAATGATTTATAGAAAAATGATCGCATCGATATAATACGATTGCCTGAAAATGTTGGTAATTAAGGAAGTCTGGAAAATATTGCTTCGATCCATAAATTTTATCAGAGCACTTACACCGATTGTTATTAATTACGTACAGTAAGATGTTTTAATTGGCATTTAAAGCTTAAGATTTTAGTCTAAGGGCCCATTCGTGTGATTTTACAGGTCTTGCAAAATCTTTCTCATTATCGTTGACATGAAATTTTCTGTGGGACCTGCAAAAACACACTGTGTGTGTGGATCTAAAATTACAGTAAATTATATTAAAACAATAGAATATATTTCCTTGTAACCCGAAAAAAGAATAAATTTTGCATTTGTCGTGAGTTGTATGTGTGTGTGCATGTAGATAGAGTCTCCTGTTAAGCCTATAATCATCACTGCTATGTAACATACAGTGTAACCGAAGCATTGAGGATTTTTATTTAAATTGAATTTGCAAATACCTACAATTTAGATATATTTATTATACTTTTACATAGTCATTAGAAAAAATTTGTTGCCTTTCGCAATGAAAGGTTGCATTTACTAGAGGGAATATTAATTGATATATAAGAAAGTGAAAAACTTGTGGTGATAACGTTGGATGAGAAATCGCGACGCTGGCAGTAAATCTAAACAGCATATATGTATATATTATTTCGATCCTCCTACTAATACAAACATTACATCTTTTTCTTCGTCTTGCTCTTCTTGCTGTCGTTCTTGTGGCAACGATCGCGCAAGCAACCTTCTGCCGCGAGCAATTAAAGGTCGTCGCTGCTGCTGCTACATCTATGCGAGCCAGATATATACCTCAGAGTAGATACTGTCGTAATTTCACGAGTCACGATCGGTCAAGACGACTTTAGCTAGATTAGCTATCCAAATGCCGCGTGCCGGATCCAAATTGCATTTCCGCCTAATCGACCACGCAATATAGAATCCAATCACTGGGGAGTGTCATTTTAAAAAAATTTATTTCGCGTTTTGGGTAAATTCAATTTTTTAATACCGATCGACTCTAATCTCTGCGATAAGTTTATTTTTTATGCTGCAAAGAAATTAACACTTGTAATAAACTATGAATTAAAAAGAGTTTTCGATGAAAGTCACATTTTTCCCTACTTAAATTTTTTTTAATATTCTGTATAAAAAAATGTTACTTTGAAATAAGTCTGTTTCAAGAGAAACTACTCAGTTGTAATTTAATTCTTGTTAGAGTTTACCGAGTATAATAGGAGGAAGCGCAGCACGGTGTCGCTGTTATCCTTGAACCTGGCCCGATTCTTTTGTTCCACGTTGCAAAGCAATAATAGTGGCGCTAAACGTCCTTTGTAGGATTAAACGCGCGAGTCCTTGCTCCCGGCCAGCCGCACGGTTGTAGATCAGTTCGCCCGTCGTGGTATTCTTATATGTGGACCTTTCAACTAATAATTAGATCGTTCACGGTATCCTGTAACGTAAAAGCGAAAGGTTGAGATGAACAATGTTCCTTCACTTTATACTCTCACTTAAAGCCTGCTACTTAAAACACCCCAGAGCTAAATTCAGGAAGAAGTGCATACATCTATTCGTAAGTAGAAAAAATATCAAATTTTTGCACAGCACTACTTAAAAATATCTTACTATTTTCATTCACAAAAGACTATTACAACGACTGATTTCTGTTACATTCATAGTTCAATATAAATTTCTACTTTCTTTTTCTATAATTAATTATATATATACGCAGTGTCTTAAAATTTGTTCGTTACATTTCAATCGAGCTTGTGCAAATATTGGTAAACAGTTGAATAAATTATTAAATTTGGTAAAGCTTGAAATTTACTAGAATTTGCTAAATCTTGCAATTTTTACCAAATATAAAGTTTAGCAGTATATAGTCGTATAAAAGTGGTCCTCTCTGTACATAGAAAGGTTGGAAAATGAATGGAGCTTATAAGAGGGGGAGGAGGAAGCGATCCGTGAACGCTTGGATATTCTCGAAGGATTTTTTCCCCTAAGTGAGATGGCATTTCTGAAGCGACCCCCATCGCCGCCGGGCGGCTATACCGACCGATTGCCACACGATCCTCCGCGTCGCGAGGATTCTTATCCACGGAAAGTTCTCGCGCGCGTCACCTGCCTGCATGGGAATCGATGCTTTTTCCCTCTGGCCCGTTCACAAGTCCGACGAGACGTCCGAGATCCTTTCAATTGAATGATCCACGTCAAGATCTTCCATGAGGGAAGGAAGAGAAATCTGATAGGCACACACCAACACAAAGAACACGTTACATACAGCATTAGAAACTGATTAGTATGACTTTTACAAGATATATAGTATATACACATAACTAATCTTTTATATTATTAAAACTGAAAATAATTATGATTTATCGTTTTGTTTTCGCCAATATTTTTTTCGTTCAGGGCTCAATATTAGCAAGTCGTCCTTGGCTAAGAACTTCGATGGCTGGCATTTTCTTGCAATAATCCTCTTATCGAGTAACATCGTTGCTTTTAATGCAGCTATATACTCATCCAATGAATCACGAGATGGTTCTCTCGTTAAGGTGCAATCGTGTGCTTTATACTGATTTGCACGTATCCTTAGAGCAAGAATGCAGTTGGTTCGATAATGCTACCAAAGCTTTAATACTGCGTACACATTAGCCTCAACGCTCGTTGTATATACTTAGGATATTGGTTCGTGTTCCATAAAAGGATGACATTCTCAGTGCTTTTTAATGCTCGTTTTCGATCATTTTTTACCTTTAGCAAAACCTGAACTGCTCAGAGATATTCTGCTTGAACTATTATACTTTCACACCTCTGCTATAGGAGATAAAATATAAGTATACTATATTCCCCTGAATTGCAATGGAGTACCTTGGGGAAATAAATCAATCGTTAGTGGTATCATTATGTGAGTACACACACACACACACAGATGTTGTTAAATTGAAAGGGCATAATCATAGACTCCCTTTCCTATTTCTTATCAGATACACAGAAACCAGAACTACTGCCAGGCAATTCTCTCATTAAAGTTTCTGGAAACACAATGCCAATCTATTAGTAGAGTCATTCAGGATAAGAGTATGCTGTGAGAAGTTACAGTTGAGCGCCATACACGAATCAATTTCAAGCAGTCTATACAGTGGCAGATCTCCGGTTGGGGAGAGGGGATTTAAATGTATTTATATACACCAATGGTATTTTATTAGTCATCGAGTACCTTTATTGGAACCTCGTGATATATTTTATACCCATCCTCTATTATTTTTGTGAAATCTTATGTAAACACTGAAACTCTCTAAAGATTCGGCTCGTTCTTTCGTTTCACGAGCAAGTTTACTGTAATTAACCTTCAGCTATGGCACTGAGTTTGAGTAATAATTTATTATTATTAAAGAGGATTCTGTATTTATAAACGTGTACTCTTTGTTATAATACCATGAGGCTAGTGTATACAATCCGAAAAATTGTAAGAATATCCTTCAAAAAATAATGTCGTAGTTTTGGATAAGTATACGTATCAAGTAATAAAAATATATTAAATTTTATTGTAAGCAAATCATCAAATAATTCTGATATCATCATTAGTCCAGCTGTTTTAAAACAACAAGGTAAATATGCGTACTCTTGACCCAAATGACTCTATAGATAAACTGGATAATTTTTCTCACGAGATTTGACTTTTATCTCTTCGCTACTCCCACTTTCATTTTATTTCGATTATTAATATATCTTTAGTAGACTCGATTAATCCTGAACATATCATTTAATGATGGCAATGGTCCATTAGCTTGTCTGTCGCTCAGTTTTCGACGATGAGGTATTAGAAAGTGATCAGTAAAAATGTAAAATCCATAAATTTCACTTGTAATATTTTTTTTCTATATATATAATTATATCGTCAATCTTTTTATGTAATTTGTATATAATAGTAATAAATATTACAGAAACAGAGAGAGAGAGAAAGAGAGAGGTAGGGAGAAAATTCGTGTAATTTATCGATTAATTTACAAACAACGATCATTTATAAATTTCACCACAAGTCCTCTTTCTTCAAAATTTCCTTTACAAACTGACAGACGAGAAGCGAGATTTTGTTTAATAATTCATGATATGTCAGACAAAATTCAGTCTCACACATGATAAAATTCCTAAGATTCTTTTGTACTAATAAACTACAACTCATGTATTTCGATCTGCACAATTTTTACAATTGAAATTATTGGATCTCGTATCGTTATAGTCAGTGTGTCTGCAGCAGATTTTCGTTATACGCGCATAGGCGCAGTAAACACACGTGGCAGGCAGGTAGGTAGGCAGTATATATCTGTTTTCATTGAGTGTGGTGGCATTTAGGAGTCTCGTGTCGTCGTGCTCGGCTGATATTACGCAAGAAGCGTCTTTAGCCAACGACCTCGCGCGGTCCAACAGGACTCTTGCAAAATTCCTTATACTATATAAAATCGTGAGCCAGTTCCTTGTTGATGAAAATTGAAAAGCAATACTCCTATATATACCACCCCTTCTTCTCATTTCTCTTTTTTTTCCTCCCTCCCATACCGCAACAGGCTCGACCGTGAATCCTTCACCCACACTTGTATAAGAACAATGCAAAGCAGTTGACGTTTTTTACATTTTTCATAAGACATTTAAGAAAGGTAAAAGTTTTATTTAACGAATTTACACGAGGTTGATATCTCCTTTCATTGTTTCTATCCTAATGATTGGACAAGCGTTGCAAATGCAACTTGCACACGTCGACGTAATATTATACCATATATCGAAAAAAATCGATTGCTTCGTGATAAACTAATAATAATGGAGTACAATGAATTAATTTGCCGTAGGATTTCGTCAGTCTTTAAAAGTTTTTCCAACACATGGATATATCTCATACATGGTATCTACATGCAGTTTCAATTCAATCTCAAAGCTAATTGATTTCTTGAATGGCCTATCGAGGAATTCACCGAGGAAGACGAGCCTCTGTCATTTCTTAACGCTGGGTTATACGTTTCAGCAGGTATTAAGGTATCCTGCCCCGAAGGACTTACATAATAGATCGGGTCGAGTCGTTTTATATCTGTCGCGGTGACCCATGGATCAACGGGCTGCATTATATCCCGTAATTTCTCTCAATAAAGCCCAGAAAAGCTCAAAGATTTCGTAACATTTATTCAATCGATTTACGCGAGATACTTTCACTCTGGCCTCTTCCCATACCGAAACATCAATTGGTGCTACCGTTTCACGCGCTTTTCTTCTCTTATATATTCTAATTTTAGAGAAACGATCTAATGTATGTTTTGAAACCCCTATGTATAGATTTATCCAATTGGTTAAAATAAATCTTGCATATTCAGTATCTCTGAAAGTTCCTTGATGCCAAACTTGTCATATTGCAAACGCTGTGTATGCTACGTGAAAATCTTAATGTCAATTTACTCAAAACATCGAGAATGTTGGTTAATACAATCTTCCACCGATTTCTTCAATTGTTAGATGCAGCAACGTTGCAAGCATGATTATAGTAGTTAATAATTATTTCAATCAAGGAGACGTATGCCATTGGATCGCGATCGTGATTTGTCATGCTGGATGCAGAATTTTTTGTTGAAAATATCCTTTACATAATAGAATACACCAGCGCTTATGCTAAGCAGCTCTATCCTAATCCAAAGCCTCCTGTCTCGCTGCATATATAATCGATTATACAATATATTATTGTCACGCCTATAACGATGAATCCTGATGCAAAAACCAAGAACCACAACCCAAGCTGCAACGCACGCATGCATCGATTATACTAGGCAGGTTATTCAAGATTCGCGTTATCTAATCAGTTTACCTTGTTATATCACAAGTGCCCTCTTCATCAATTAATCCATTATACGTTAATTAAGGTAAGATTAACACACATTCGATACCTCATTACTATTTCACAGCACTGATTTCTCAAATATGTAATTAATCATGGCTTGTCAAGGATTGATCGATAATGAATGAAACCACGATAGGTTTTAAAAGATTTTTGCGCACAATAAGTCTTTTCAATGTAGCAGAACTCGATTAGTTTGAATACATTCAATCCAGAATATTTTATTGTTTTATTGATTTTAATATATTAAAGGTTTTGACATTTTTTTTGTAGTTATTTCAATAGATAAATGTTGGCTTATTTTTAAGGTGCATGCTTCAAGGCATTCTAAGTAGCGGATACGGTATGAGTAACAAAGCAGGATGAGAAATTGGAGAGATCGAGCACTCCTATTTCTTACTCTTACCACTAAAACAATGTTGTAAGCTCGGCTAAATTGTTGTAAATAATTCAAAATAAATATGCAATTGTAAAAGATTTAATCACACTTTTTTAACTTTACATTTTATAAGCAGAAGAAACAACAATTAAATCACTGACCAAGCAATTCATATTATTCAGACATATCGAAAATAAATTTGGTTAGTAAAAATATTTTATAGCATATTTTTTAATAGTTTTCAGAATCTAGAAGTTAATTACATTGATTTGACCTTGGGAAGCTTGTTGAAGGATACACGAACATCGCCTTGAGATTTGTAAACCGAGTCCCCTACTTTAGATTGCATATTCTTGTAACTCATTAATTTATTTCTTGACTCAATCGTTCACTAGATATTTTAATTTGAACTTTTAAATATATTAGATAAGCGACTATACATTAATATGTATAATAGCTATGCAGACTATTACAATCAAACCTACATTTGTAAATAATTAAAAAATTGGGAATCTCTTAAAAAAAAACTCAAGTTTTTCTTCATGTAACCTTCAAGATTTTTTTCAAGGTCGCTAAATATTGTATAAATTTATAGAATTAGCCATGGTTATAATCTTCCACCTACTCAGTGCATGAACGTATTAACTCGCTTATCACTGTACCTATAAGAAATATCATTTGTTTCATAGACACTTTTTGAAGCCCATTTTTATTTGCATTCTAAGAGGTCTTAAAAAAAATTTGGTATGTGTGTAGTTTTGGAGATCAGTGAGTTTTACATATATTCTTTGCTGCGTCTTTTGTGGTACATCCTGTATATGGGAATGTGATATTTAGCTCGTGGTGCAATTTCATGGGATACGATTCGTAATTAGAGGGGACAACCCCTAACGGAGAGCCTGCGAATCTGCGTTTGGCCCGATGTCATCGATCCTCATGAGTCTTCGTCCTCGCGCGAGAGCACCTCGATCATTAGCATTATATAGCTATAGGCTTGCATAACTATCGTGCACTTTCTTCAAAGCGTGACGCGTGTCTGTCTCACCCACCTATTTATCCACTTTAATCTTATTCAAAAATTGTAATGCAAAGTGACAAGCCCGACGACTACTCAAAAAAATTTGGCACTAGATTTAATTGTAGGATGAGGCATATAATTAATATAACGCATGTAATGATTCCTACACATGCGTTAGTCAAGATAAAAAAAGGTAACGTGAAAATTTTAATTCGTCGAGCAATGCATGTACATCTCACTGTGTTTCATAAATAAAAATTATGCTGATTGAATAATGAGATGGGGAGCAAAGAATAGCGGGCATCACATTTTTTACTGGGACTTTTGTAGGGAATCCCAGACACAAACCGGTATATAAATATATATAGTATAGGTAAACGAAGCGGATGGATTTGGCGTTGCTGCAATAATTCTCACTGAGTAAAAGGTTAATGAATGATCCGCTGCTGCAATGGCCTGGAAAATGTTCTGATGCACACACAGATTGTGTTTTGTGTATTTCAGCGTCAATACTTTCGCCGCTCCAAGCAAATCGTTGATACCGCCACGGGCTCTTGTCAAATTCAAAATGTTTTATTTTTTTAGCACACTAGTCAGTTTATATCTTCAAGATAAACGTTTTTAAGTAATTAATAAAAACATAAAAATTCTTGTAGCATTGATAGATACTTATGGCCCATCAATGTTCTTTTTTTACCAATATATTTTGTCCAAGAATTCTGTAAAAATAAAAGATGTAAAGAAATATATTCTCTTCGAGGAAAGCACGTACAAACGTTTTGATGACAGTTATCAATCAGCCATTCTTTTATGGCGAATGTTTGCATTTCTCTGTTGGAAGGGGGAACATGCAAGTTTTGCAATGTGTGAATTACTAACGATTCGCATATCATTGTCAGTTTATCGTATTTTTAAATAATTCATATTTTACGGTCGAATTACTCAACACGAAAGCACCCTCGATCTGAATATCGAAGCTTAATAAAATTACTTATGGTTCTTTGGAACGTTAAAAGAATGCATACATATACAAAAGATATATACAGTTGCGCATGGAATTTTTAATTTTATTGTTACAACAGAATTTTGATGCTGAAAAATTGTTAAACTTAGTATAAAAAGCCGATTTAAAATGGTTATGAGATTTGAGATTATATGGTTGAGAGAGTTAATTTGTCTCTTGCATGTAATAAAACATTTGATGTTCGCTGTAAGAGGTCGCTATTGCGTATTTTCACACTTTCATAAAAGAAGCTGTGCAAATGGTAAAAAGTCCAAATGCGTTTCTAAAGTTGTCTAACCACAGCGAAGAAGCCACGCATCAAGTTTCATGATTGCAGTTTTCGCATGTTTGACCCTAATTCGACGAAGCAACCCATTAAAGTTAATAATAAATACAACAATTATTTTCCAATACATCAATTTTATGCAAAACTTATAACGCTGTCTAATTAAATAAAAATCAGCCATTTGCTAATTCGCGCCAATAATAACACTACGGAACGTTATAAAACATTAATCACCTCTCCCCTATTTTTTATTGCGCGCGGGAAGAGAGAATCTTCTCGCCGCCGATTTGACATTTATCATAATCCAACAACGGGTTCTACGCAAAAATTCTTCACCGAGATGTTCCGTGGAAATGTAATATTATAGCATGTGCATGTTGCGAGAGAAAGAGAATGTATATAAAATTTTCAAAACCATTAAAACTTTAATTCCTTCTTACCGCATTAAATAAGTCATTGAGAAAGGAAACTTTTTTATTGAGATCGATCTCTTTTCTTCGAAATTTTATAAAAAAAAAAATACTAAACGTCATTAGTGGAGCTGCTAAATTTACTATTGGTCGACACATCGGCTAGTCCAATTATATATTGTAATTATAATTTTTACTGGCAATTCACCTTTGCTTATAGCTTAATTTTACTACTACATAGACACGAAGCTTCAATGAGTTACCCGACAACCCCGCGATACCGATCGCATATGGTCAATGCAAAAATATGAGGATTCAGTTGTTTTTTCCTTTGTACCGTAGAATCCCGTGGAGCAGACACCTGACCAATGTCATTTCGTTTCGACACGCGCGGTCCAAGAATTTCGTTTCGGCCAGGATACTCGTGGTGGGATCGATATCGAAATCTCGTAACGGACTATAAAAACTGCGTGCGGATATTCTTCGAAAACAGTGTATTCTATCCTGAGCGCAGAAGCAGCGGATCAGCTTGTCTTGCATTTCAAAACGAAAGGAAACTCTAAAAATCTGAAATGATGAAACTGGTGCGTGGTTTGGTAAAATAATTTTGTCACTTTGTGCCTCGGTGCAGCCGCGAAATTTTATTCTCCTTATCGAGGAACGGTGCCATACTGCAGGATTATAAAATTTAATTTACATGGATAAATTATGTGCAAATCGTGGAAAAATTTGCACGTATCGTAATATGTTAATATATCTGTAAGCTGGAATCTATTAATCGAATCGTTATTTATTGTATACTTGGAGACTTCGAGCACTCCCATGATAATTGCGACGTTGATCTCTTAATTTGAAATTTTCTTACAAAAATATAAATATATGTATATTTTCTTTAATTTTATTATTTATTGCATGCATATATAGATCGTAGCTTTGGCAGCTGTTTTGGCCGTGGCTTGTGCCGCCCCACAAGTGCTGCAGGTACCACTGGCCCACACCTCACCGATCCGAGTGCAGGAACAACCTGTCGTTCTTGTTAAGGAGACCCCCTCTGACAACATCGGTGTTGATGGATACAACTTTGGCTATGAACTTTCCAACGGTGAGACCAGACAGGAATCAGCCCAATTGAAAAATGCTGGAACTGAACAGGAAGCCCTCGTCGTCACCGGAAGCTTCAGCTTTGTTGATCAAAACACTGGCGTTAGGTACAGCGTACGCTATACCGCTGATGAGAACGGATTCCATCCAGAAGGAGACCACATACCCGCTTAAATGTTTCATGACTTAGTGCAAATATATATAATTAGTATAGTATATATAGTGCAAATTATTTGTTTATATGTCTCCTTCATTCTATTCCTCTTAATGTCTATAAAACCTATATCCTTTAGATCTACTGTGAGTAGTTCAGAACCCACATCTCCTCTTCTGTCAGTCTTATCCGGGCGCTAATGCCATAATAAAGCTTTACCCATTTTCGACTCAAAACGGCAGAAATTTTATCATCTTCTGTTTTGTATTAATGAAAATGATGGAAAACATAGACGGATACGAAGTGTACTCTCTCAGAATCTGTCGCTATTTTTTATCTATCTTAACATATTTTATTAATATGACCGGTTAAATTTGAAAAACGTAAAAATTTCCATATTATATTTTAATCAAATGTAATTTTAGTTTGAAAAACGCGGTTTGTTTTGTATACACCAAAATTTAGAAAAACGCGCGCAGGCGGCATATAAATATTTACTTTAAAGTCTACAAGGCTTAATAAAATATTCAATATGGCGTACCCAATATGGCGACGGTTTTGTAAGAAAATAGTAATTTTTCACTTTTCTCTAATATTTATTTCAATTATTTCAAGGTAGATACTTATAAATATTGTTGGAAAATCGGTATTCCTGTTATATTAAAGTGTTACTTTTAATTAAAAGGCCTTGAGCTAAGTCAAATTTATTATTATTTTTAAATTTTAACTGACTTTGGCAGTTATTGTATATTTTATCAAAGAAAATGATTTTCACTAGTTTAAATTTTACATATTTTTGGATACGCTAATTACTAATCTGAACTGAAAATGGTAAAATTGTCCTTGGTTGCTGCAAGCATAGGAACACAACACGAAAAAAACACACGCACTTGTCACTGACCACATTCATTAGGATTTTAATTATTAGATGAATTCTCTCTCACGAACAGACGAACATCAAAACTTTTATTTTAGCCATACACTGCACACGAATTTTATATAGAAATTTCACAAATATATAGAGAGAGAGAGAGAGAGAGAAATTAGGTATTAATTTTACTACACACACTGCATGCACTCTAATATTACACTGAATTTTTACGAAAAAACGTTTTTAAATTTCACTAAACACTACACTCCACTATTCAATCGAGTTTTTACAAATAAAAAAGCTTTTAAAATTCACTGAACACTGCGCTTCACGATATTATAGCGCTTTTCGAAGGATTATCGAATTATTATTGAGGAAAAAGTCGAATTTTGGTGAGATTATTGAAGAACTGTCGCAACGTCCGATTCGAAAATAAAAATAAACATGGCGGAGGGACATCCGGAGCGGGGGAGAGAACGCGCTCGGTCAAATGCGAAAACGGAACTTCTTGACTCCACTGCTGCACACTTCACGTTGATATTTTATCGAATTTTTACAGATCATGCAAGAGCTTTTAACTACACTGTACACATGGCACTGCAGTATGATGTAAAAATCTTGGAGAATGGTACGCTTCCGGTACCGCTAGACGCTTCACTTGGACATTTTATCGTGTTTTGAGCGATTTTCTTAATTAAACCTGAAGAAAAATGCGAATTCCGACGAGATAATGGAGGAAGAGCGGGGCAATTGCACTGGCGCGCGATGAAAGCGAGAAAAACCAAAAATTCCGGTCGCCGACGGTTGAGAATTTCAAAAAAGGAAACGTCGCGGCCGCCATGTTGGAGGAAAAAGATGGCGTCGGAGTGGGGAGAGGGTAGAGCCTGCTCGCACAAATCCGAAAACTGGTATTTTCCCCGCTCTTCCTCCATAATCTCACCAAAATTCGACTTTTTCCTCAATAATAATTCGATAATCCTTCGAAAAGCGCTATAATATCGTGAAGCGTAGTGTTCAGTGAATTTTAAAAGCTTTTTTATTTGTAAAAACTCGATTGAATAGTGGAGTGTGGTGTTTAGTGAAATTTAAAAACGTTTTTTCGTAAAAACTCGGTGTAATATTAGAGTGCATGCAGTGTGTGTAGTAAAATTAATACCTAATTTCTCTCTCTCTCTCTCTCTCTGTATTTGTAAAATTTCTATATAAAAGTCGTGTTCAGTTTATGGCTAAAATAAAAGTTTTGATGTTCGTCTGTTCGTGAGAGAGAATTCATCTAATAATTAATATCCTAATGAATGTGGTCAGTGACAAGTCCGTGTGTTTTCTTCGTGTTGTGTTCTTGTGCTTGCAACAGTGAAGGGCAAACATCTCAAAGATTCCCATACTATTTGAGATAATTTTAATAAAACTTTTTAACGATCATACTTTTAATAACAGTTAAATTTAATAAATTTATATAATATT
This sequence comes from Prorops nasuta, assembly GCF_024137725.1. NCBI lineage: Eukaryota > Metazoa > Arthropoda > Insecta > Hymenoptera > Bethylidae > Prorops > Prorops nasuta. Next base: position 4,056,578 of record NW_027116811.1, on the reverse strand, counting down.
TAATAAAGGTAGGTTTAGTACAAAATTTGGACACACTTATCTACAAAATAATTCAAACTTATCCAATTGTTATGGCACTAAATTGATTTAAAAAGTAAAAACGCAAAAATTTATTAATACTGATATTAAAGTTATTTAAATTAAAATAGCTCTCGAAATTTAAAATCACGTGGCAAAAAAAACTGTTTGCTTCCTAGTTAACTGTTTGTAAACATTCCGAAAAAAGAATAACACTTGATCGGAGAGTATTGTATTATCATCTGAAAATATAGATGAGACATCAATAAAAACACTTAGATTAAATAACTACAAATAGAAAGACAGGATGAGGGATCGATTACGTTGCAATTATTAATTATTGTTCCGTCTTTATTTAGTTGATCGCTGTCTGTACTTCCATTTTGAAAATAGAGACAATGGATAAGATTATTAGCAGTATGTAGTAAACATTTTAAGCGTCTTTCACAGAAATGAATTAAAATGCAAATGAGTCTCATCTTAACCACATTATATCGTTAATGTTATTGATTTAATTCTATGGCAAAAAAACAAAGAGAAACAGCCGAGAGTAACAACAAACCACTCTTTGAGTATATCTTATTTGCTTTTCATGATTTTCTTGTAAACTTCGACGTGTTAAGCGCAATAGCACAGCATCGTAAATTATATTACTACATCCTCACGCGTTTTACTATATATATAGGAGATCCTTGTATCTCCGGACGAGCTAATGTTATTTAACAATACCATCAAATATCAATCGAACACAACTCATCATCAAAAGAGCATAAACATTTATTTCTCATTATTGGTTGTTGGCTATTTTACTTTTAAGTGTCTTTTTTTTATAACAATGTTAGCACATGAAATGTAAATTTTTATTATGGTAAATATATTTGTGGCTGATTTCCACTTGCTGTCCATTACACATCAGGCTTATATACGCACCTTTGCATACTTGTTAATTTGTCTTCATTGGAATAAATCTTTTAATTAACATAACAAATTTTAAGTTTTCTACTATATAGTTTCAACAAAGAGGTTGCAATGCATATAAATAAATACTTAAATCAGTAAAAAAAGAGACTGGCAGAGGTACAAGTGTCTCCTCCTCTATTGGAAAAATCAAATTCAGAATCGGGCATCTCGTAATTAATTTAAATTTTCTATTTGCCTCAATAATTATATCAAAGCGTACAGGTAATAGCTCGCTAATCTTATAAATATTACCGGAAAGAGCTTAATGGAATTCAAGTTAGTAAAACCTATATGGGCATTGATCTTTTATAGAAATGAATAAATGAATTTAATTAAGTTAATTATCAAGGCGAACTTCTCGGAAACCTGGTGTAAAAATTTCCTAATAAATATAAAATTTAAATTCAGAGCGTTATCATGTTCTTTTTTCACATAGTATAATAATAGTTCGTATACTGTAATTGAGCCAAAATTACTACCTTTTTTTATAATCCTTCTTAATAAATCATTTCGAATTTTACACGTACGCTCTGTAATTTATATGTATATAGTCGCGGTTTAAAAATAGGATAATTTCTTGAATGCTGCAAAAATTAGCATAATTAAAATTGGGGTGGGGCGGAGTTTCGGCATATCAGTTGGCAGTAGGCTGCAAATTTGGCAGTAGGAGGATTGGTATAAAATAACCCACGAGGAATCTTTGTCGACATATCAGTTCTTCTCTCGAACAAGAGCGAACCAGTGATTACTCTCAAATCCTAAAAATGAAGATGGTACTGATCTATCTTATCGTGTTTGCTACGTAGAAAAAATCTAAAAATCCCTTTAATACTAAATTTATACATGGTATTTTTTTTCAGATCTGCTTAGTTCTTGCAGCCCTCGTGGCCGTTGCTGCAGCAGTCCCTGCAACAGTTGAAAAGGAACATGTGGTCCTTCTGAAGGAAGCTCCTTCGGACAACATCGGTCTCGATGGATACCACTACGGTTATGAGCTATCCAACGGCGAGAGCAAACAGGAAACTGCGCAATTGAAGACTGTTGGAAAAGAACAGGCCATTGTTGTTTCTGGAAGCTACAGTTTCGTTGACCCAGCAACCAATGTCAAATACACCGTCGAATACACCGCTGATGAAACTGGATTCCACCCGAAAGGAGCTCACTTACCCGTTGCCTAAATTATTATTCAGACCAGCCTGCACCCAAATCCAATAAACTAATTTATAGTTATATTTCGAGTATTTTTTATTAACCCAAACCCAAGGATGTGTTTCTATAAAAAATATTAATCTTGACATTTTAGACATAGCGATAGAATACTTCAAATCTCCCAAGTAATATACTTATGCTGCACTTAAATGGTGGTATAAGTTAATTATTGTTTCTAGAAACTATACAGGGTCAATGACCTTGTAACCAGAGTCAAGTACAAAATCGAATTTACCACTGTTAAAATTGAATATGACATGAAAAGAATTTAATTATTCTGGATGCGCAACTTATTCTTAAAATTTGTCACATCAGAATCAAATATAAATATTTATAGTTGTATTTAAAAATATTTTTTTACTTAAAAACTGATGAAATATTTATATAAATAAAAAAGACATTGTTATATTTTTAATTGAACCGAATACCGTGCTAGGAATAAAAATTACAATAGGTGTATACAAGGTGTCCTGATAAAGTTGAATATCTCTTAAAGTTCCTGAGATATACACATCTTGCATCTTTATTCCAGAACGTTTTATGTGACATAGGTTATAATAAGTTGCATTATTTCCTAGCGAAATTCACTGATGTAGATAATTCAATTAACACCCAAAAAACATGCATTGATAAATAGACGAGACTTTCTCAGATTCTGACATAATTTTATCCTCAACAGTATACGTACAAAGATCAACTTAACTGCGGCATAGAATTTTCTTCGACATCTATTCATCGCGATTAGCAAGATGAAAGCGATGATACGCGTGATAATGGAATTCGAAATCGAATGATAATATCCAGCATGGAAGCCTCAAAGTCCGCTTCTGCCGATGATCCTGATGATCGCGACGATAGAATTATATTGAAATCTGTCTGTAAAAGGTGCACGTGGTGAAGTGTCGAGTTTGCCATTCGTGCTGTTATTCAGCTGTGACGTCACTTCCCTTTGAATAAATCTTTGTACAGATTATACCAATGTATAATATATTATATACTAGATCGATCGTTTAGCGGGTGTCGAGATGAAAGTGGAGATACGTGCAGGAAAGAGAGTGTGAGTGGGGCGTATATAGCATGGGGTCATCGATTATACATTTCACCGATTACTTCAGCGAAATGGCGACAAAATGACGCAGCGTTATCGCACGATCAGGATAATCACGCGTAAGAGTGTACGGAGATTTCGTAGAAAGCGTAAAAGCTCCGTGCAATCTGACAAACTTTGTAATTTTAGATTAGACTGCACAGGAATAATTTGATAGTTATAAGAGTACGAAATTTTTGCAAAAACTTTCAATACAAATTTGTAACGAGAATCGAGAGTTACGATTGTCTTTGGAATCTTAGAGAATTTTTTAGTGTGCATGGAGCTTGTTGACAATTTTGAGGTTCTTGAATCGTTCGTTTTAGGTGGAGCATGAAGTCCTTCAAATTCCAACTTATCAGGGATAAACTTCTTACAAATTCTTTAATGTTGAATTTTAAAATGGTTAGGTTCTCGAGCATTTTAAGTTATATTTGATTAGGAATATCACTTATTGCTCAATCTATACGTAAAATCCAGCATGGCATTAGCAATGACTCCTTGATTAATATTATAATATTATTGAGTAAATTCTCACACTTCCCTTAGTCGTATCGATTAGTACCTGTTTATATATTTATACATTTGTTTTTTCGAAGCATTTTTTTGTTTGCGCAAGATTTCTAATATCCACGTAAATAGGAATGATTGTGTACCTAACAGCGAATATTTATGATAAATCAATCCGTGTTAATCGCGTCTACTATAGGATTGACTGACTTCATATAATCTGAAAAAAAAAAGAATTTAATGAATATCGTCAATTGATGATCCTGGTGTTGCAAAATCGGTCATTATTTGGAGAATATAATAAGTCAGGCAGCGAGAAACAAACGTAGTCTAGCCAATGAAAAAATCGAGAATTATGTAAGTACTCGTCAGTCAAGACGTGTACCGTACTTCTAAGAAAGCAAAATGAAGTTGGAAATGTATATGCTTCGTACGTAATTGTTACGTGAAAGTTTTATGATTTATCACAAATAAGAGATGTACTTTGAAAGAGGATCGTTAGAATTACCGCCTAATTAGCTAAATTCATAAGAGGAATCAGCAGACCACACTACTAATCTATACTAATCGTATGTATAATAACAAGTTTTGAAAATAGTTTGGCCATCACTAAAAACCCATATGTCCCTCTATTTAAGGTACTAATAGCCAAAGGAAAGGTGAGAGGTGAATTATTCGGGGAGCCCGGGGCCAAGAAGTAGTAGAGGCCAGCAGGTAAATTTTGGCAGGAGGAGGACCACTATAAAATAGAGGATCGATCGTCTAGATCACATCAGTCTTCTCTTCGACACAAGAGCAGCTACTCATCTTACCTTCAAAAATGAAAATGGTAGGTATCGTCTTGCAGTTTGGAACTATTCATTTATAATTAAACAGTGTCCGTGACTTCAGTGAGAGATGAAGGGAAGAAAGTGCGATATACTATATTGAATATACGTATATTTGTATATTATTATAGTGAATTTGTCCAATAAGTGTTTCCAGCTAATTATTGCCTAATATTACACTGATAATAAATCATTTGGTTCATGTAAATTTTTGTTTGAGAAGTAGTGCCAAGAAAATATTTACTTGATATTAATGAAATTTAATCAAAAATAGATTCAATTTGTTTAAACCAAGTACTCTTGTAACTGGTAACTATTGAAATAAATATTTACTCGAATCGATCGATTTTTCTCATTATAAAAGTGTTTTAAACGATTTTGAGTTTCTTGAACGTCAATTCTAGCATGATCCGACTGACAAATAAATTATAATTCAGTTTTTGTTAAGAAGGTCATAATATATCGAGTTTCTTATTCTTTTCTAGATGATTGTCCTGTTTGCCCTTGTGGCTGCAGCCGTAGCTGCTCCTGCTGCGCATGAGGAGCAACCTGTTGTTCTTGTTAAGGAAACTCCCTCTGACAACATCGGTGTTGATGGATACAATTTTGGCTACGAACTCTCCAATGGCGAGAGCAGACAGGAATCCGCTCAATTGAAGAACGCTGGATCTGAAAACGAAGCCCTCGTTGTTACCGGAAGTTACAGCTTCGTTGACCCAGCCACCAACGTCAGGTACACCGTCCACTACACCGCTGATGAAAATGGGTTCCACCCACAAGGAGACCACATCCCAGCTTAAATGAAAAACGCTTCCAGCTCAACTAGGCCATAAATATGATAGTTATAACTATATAATTATAAGTGACTATAGTCAGTATATCCAGGATCCATGGATCATTTTCTTCCTCGAATATCCATGAGCGTGTCTTGGTAGTCTTCTTACTGACTGTATACCAAAAATTCATTGTTATTCCTTGCACAATACCATTTTACCGTATACTATGCAATAGTCTATTTCTCAATAAAAACTGTTTATAAACAACATTACAATTTTATGCGAAATTCTTTTTAAAAATTTTCCTATATATTTAACAATATAATTCGCTAATACTCCGTAAATATTATTGATATAAATAGTAGTATGTTATATTAATATACAAGATATTAATCTTAGAGTTGATCTTACGGGTATACTTTTCTATTGATTATAATTCAATTTTATTTTAATTTAATATACTGTGTATATAAAACACGCGAGGACATTAAAAATTATTAAATTACCGGTCTTCGGTGCCATCTGTGTTATTTATTTGCTACTATATTTGATTTCAACATCTGGCTCCGTCAGATGGCGCGACGTGTATGTCTTAACCTACCAGACTGCAATTTCAATTCTTAGGTGGCAAAATTTGACACGTCAAACTTTAAAAAAATTCTGATGCCTGCTAAAGTTGAAATGGAATGTTCGCTCGTTTTGTAACTTTACGTACCTTACAAAATTATTTTAAAATAGACGTGATGAGAGATTGTTGTATATTAACTCGAAATCAGAGCTAAGCAACGATTTTTTTTAGTAATCTCCGATATTTTTTGTGAATAGGTTATGTTTCACAATAAAGATTAAACGATGTGACTATTGTATGAGACGATTTAAAGTTAGTTTTTCAAAAATGCCGAGGATTACGCTTTTACCGCGTACCTCGAGAATCGTGGCACTTTGTTCCGCAGCAAATTTCATAAATGCTGCAGATAGAGTTATTATGCCAATAGCTATTGTTCCAATGACTAAAGAATACCAGTGGAACCTTTACTGGCAAGGCTGGATTCTTTCTGCATTCGCATTTGGCTATTTTACTAGCCAGGTATCTTTCTGGTATTATTTATTAATAATGTAAATCTCTTTTTTAATTTTTTTATATCAGATTATAGGTGCCAGTACAGCTAATCGTTTTGGTTGCAAAACAGTCTTAATGTCAGCTGTTCTTCTGTGGTCAATTAGCACAGTCGTTACTCCCTTATTGGCAAAATCAGTTTTACTTCTTATAATATGCAGAGTAATATTAGGTCTTGGAGAAGGCTTAGGTATGCTATAAATTTAATCGAAACTCTTAGTCAAGATTTTTATAACCAATAAATTTTTCTTACAGGTCTTCCAGTAATATTTCATTTATTTGCTCATAGTGTACCTGTCGAAGAGAGATCAAGAGCATTTGGTTATCTCGTAGCAGCTGGTTCTGTTGGCCAAGTGGTGGCATCTATTGTAGGCATTATTTCTTATTAAACACATACCCATACATCCAAAACACTAATGTTAAAATTTATTTAATTATTTGTAGCTGTGTTCTCATTTATCTTGGCAAACTGGGTTTTATTTATTCGGTACAATTGGTATTGTATGGACTCTACTATGGTTGTTACTGTACCACGAGACAAATTCCCAAGATGAAATTCCTTTGTTTGTACCAAAAGTATATAAAATATTTATTTTCCATAAATAATTCCTTTTTATTAATAATCTGTTAATAATTGATGTTACATTTTTCATAGTCTACACAAAATAGGTCATTGCGCTGGACAGAATTTATTGCACATTGGCCATTGTGGTCATTATACATAGCACACTTTGCTATGAATTGGAGCAACTACATAATTATGCAATGGTTACCAACATACTTAGCAACAAATTTGTCGGCGGACAAGAAGAGTATAAGTTTAACAGCCCTTCCGTATATTGTCAATTCTCTTGTCGGAGTAGGTGAGTATCTCTACATAAAGGTAATGTTAAGCAATGCCAAATGCTTTCTAATATGATTTTTATTTTTCGATAACTTAGTTGCGGGTCATAGTGCCGATAATTTGATAAGAAAGCGATGGTCTGTTTTATCTGTCAGACGATTAATGACAAATATAGGCCTGATAGGTCCTGGTGCATTTTTATTAGCATTTTGTGCAGTGGATAATTTACTTGCAGCAGTCATGTATGCATTGTATTTTATATTTTAAACAGATATTTATTATAATATTTAAATTATTCATTAAAAATTCTAGATTTATTTCTATATCTATGGGACTTTGTGCCTGCAATTCTGCTGGCCATCTCAGCAATCACGCTGATGTTGCGCCTAATCACGCCGGTATCACATTCGCAGTGTCAAATACAATTGTACGTATTAGTTTACTGCTTGTTCAAAATTGAGTGCACGGGTTTGCTCATATCTCTCTCATTTTAGGCCACCATACCAGGTATATTATGTGGTCCGTTAACAGCAGAACTAGTCACTGCATCGCATGGACGCTGGATGCCTGTTTTCGTGTTAGCTGCAGCCATTAATTTCACAGGCGCTATAATATACCAAAGTCACAGCTCAGCCCTTCCAGTATTGTGATAAGATTTACTGGAAAATTCAATCAATGAATATAAAGTTAACCCGAGAATGTGATAAATTATTTTTATTATTACTTTGGAAAGCACTTCAACAGCTTTTCAGTGTTTTTAGCTCATTGCAGAGAGAGGGAAAGAGAAAAAGAAAGAGAACTGATGTTAGTTCTGACATATCAACTTGTGTAAGTACATGAATTGAATGATTTATTGTAAAGCATAAAAGCTGATATTAATTTCATCCTACTTTCGCGTTTTCAATACGTGAATCCTATAAATGGTGCCATAAAATCATGCACAATATGGAATTGGCTTATATGTGAATATTAAACAAAACTAAAGTACATCAGAACTTATCATAATTTGTATTTTGTATATCATAGGTTAATGTCACAATGACGGGTTTTCTATTTATGATATATTCTGATGTATAAATGTTCAATTTTGCACTAAAAAGAAATGTATATTCTGTAAAAGAGATTGTATATAAATGAAGTTCTAACTTTGATATAATATTTATGAGTTCTTATAATATCCCGATAAAATAAAATCCAAATAATCATTTATTGCTGATATAATATAATTTATAATTAAACAATTTTTCCATCCTACATGGGATGAAGTGATCTATCTTTAAGTAGATATTCTGATTTCAATAATCGTCCCATAGAACTATTTGTTTGTTTCTTTTTAACACCATTTACACACATATGTATAATTACATCTTTAGCTTTAGCATCTTGGGATTCAATATCTGTAGTGTTGAATGCGAAATCTATCTGGGTGTTTTCTTTAATTGTTGATTCCTTTTCTTGACATTCATCTTGGTCAATTTTATCATTGACGAAAGATTTGTCGTTTTCAATACTGTCATTATTTTCACGCTTCAAAATACTGTCCTTATTTTGCTCCTTATAGTCCCAGCAATCAGAAATATTAAACTTTTTTAAGGAAGCAGCTACGTCTTCAGGTGTAGGGAAGCATTCAATGAAATCATAATTAATTTCAGTATTCCAGGTATCCTCTGTGTCAGAAGAATAGGTATATTTACCTAAATTCTCTAATCCTTTATCGATTTCACTAGAAATTTTAGGTTTTGATTTCATAGCTTTTGGAAACTTGTTAAATGTATTCAACTTATTCGCTAGGTCAGTATCAGATTTAATTGCGTTATTGCAACTTATGTCATCATTAAAAACTGTAGATCGACTGTTGGACTTGACTAAATTGTAAGAAGGGAAGTCGCTAGAGGCCGAGCTTGCCAATAATGATCTGGGTAAATATTCATCGGTATTTTTCGTTTTTTCCAAATCCTTAGAGTAATTGCTTGCTTCAAATTCATATGACATTTTTTTTAATTCTTCAGATTCTTTAAAGCCGATTCCAGGCACATCCTTGAAAGATTTAATGGCGGTTTTATGCAAGTAATCTTTTTTTTTTAGATCTGTATGGGATTTTCGAATCTTTTCGATTTCTTTGTTTAATTTATTCAAGATATCGTACATCTTCTCAGCTTCAGGGTCCTTGATATTCGAGTTTTCACTTTGACAATCAAAGTTTACTTTGTTTTTTTCCATATAGGTCTTTGTATCAGCTGTGTCCTTTTCAATTTTTCGTTGCATTTTATTTTCTGCTGTAAAGATACATTTCCTATAGTACAGAATTAAAATAATAAACAATACGAAAATTGCGTGAATCATTACCTTCCTTCTCTGTATGTAAAGTAAAAATATCCCACTTTTTCTTGTTCATGGCTGGCAGTGATTTTTGCTCATAGAGGGTCAAATTCTTATGTCTCTTATTAAAAGCATTTAGAAAAGCATCATTACTCTGTTTTATTTTTGGTGTTACAAGTGTTACGATATTTTTGTTTATAAAATCATGTTCTTCGTAATCCGAGACTGTTCCTGGACAAATTAAACCAGTTAAAAGAAAACACTAACATTTAATATTGCTGTAAGCATTAATTGTATGCTTCTACCTTCCAAGATTTTAGATGTTTTTGTTTGATTACAACACAAGTCAATTATTTCATTTTGCAATAAATCATCTCCTGGTAATTTTATTTCGTATACAAAATCTTGAGTCGCACAGATTCTCTCTGCGAATTATGAAGAAAAATAATAATATTAATTGTTTTGAACGAAATATTCAAGTGGCATTAATTTTCAATATAAAAAATTGTGCTACTTGGTCGATATTTGGGACGATAAATAGGGCCTTTGAATTCAGTGTTTCTCTTCTTAAATTTTTCAATCTGTTTTAATTTTCTTTGCAAATTATTATTCGCAGGTTGTTCACCGTTTTTTATGCTCATCGAGTGGTTGGAGATTTTGCTCCTAATTTAAAAATAGTGATAAATTGAAAAAATATATATATATATATAGTTGAATAATAAAAAGAATTAAATATGTATATTACGGTTCAGAGGTTTTCATATCTGGCCCTGTTTCAGAATTTCGGGAGCGTGTATTAAATTTTCCACCTTTCTTTCCATAAATTCTTTTGCCAAGTATGGAGGATTTATCACTTAAAGTCATTACAAATTTTCTAGGTTTCCTGATAAAATTATACTTTAAAAATCACATCTTTGCGTAAATATGCATTATTACCATTTTATTACCTTTTAGACTGTTCTGATTTGGCTATAATTTTTTCCGATTCTTTCGATATCGTATCAGAAAATATTTGTTCAGAGCTTTGTACGAACACTGTTAAACCATTTAACCGTTTAATTTCTTCGCGATTATGTGTTTTTACACTAGGCAATAAATCCGTTCGAAGAGGTAAGAATGTTGGAATACAATCTTTATTAGTGGAACTGGTAAGATTTTCTTCACTTTCCGGGAATAAAGGATATGAAATTTTTATAAATGATTTGTCAATGGTGAATGATATCGATGAACTCTCTTTCAACAAGGTTATTTTTACCGTTTTTTTAAACAAGAAAACTGAATCGCGTAGAAAAAATCTGCACGGGCTTTCACGCTATTATAATTAATTTAAAAAATTGCGGTTAAGTCGGTTAAGATGACAAATCGATCGTCATTTGACCTTTTATTGTTTATACGATATGATTTAATATATTTACACTATTAACAATATCACATCACACACGTGGAATTCTTTCAAGCAGATATTAATTTTTTTTTTTTTTTTTTTAATTATTACTCTAGTCAAAATCAATTTCTTTTAATTAAGACGATATTAAAAAGAAAATAATCAGTGCAGAAATCGAAAATATTTATAACTTTATCAGTCTTTATTTATAACTAATCGACAGATCAAAATATACTTGTTTATTGAATATTATAACAGCATTTCTTAAATAATGACGTTAGCCATCTATTTCTTATAGAATAATAATAAATTACGACGCCAAGCTCAAATATATTAGGTAGGTAAAGCTGAATCAAGACCAGCTTGATCTCTTTGTGCGGAAATTCTTTGAAATCTCAAAGCTGGAAGCATAAATGCATGCATAAATTTAGTCGTCGAAATCAGAGCATTGTAAACTGTTGAGCTCAACTCATATATTCCATACGATACTTAAACTATAATAGTATGTACTAATAAGTAATCAACATTTGACCACAGTGAGATTATAGTAGAGGAGAAGTGGGTGAATTCAAACATGTGAGACTATCGAACAACTGTAATTTTCTAGCAAGTTGAAGTTCAAGTAATTTAATAAATTAACTATGAGCACACGATTTACATAGCTTAGCAACTTAGGCCTGGCTAAGGCTTTCGTCGCTTACCATACAGTATATTTTGCAGAAAAATTAAGTTGTTGAAGTGTCTCCCAAGTTAGAAAGTTTCCCCTTCTTCCTTATAATAATATTTGTCGCAAGTCAGACATTCAAATAGGCGCGTTCACTTGACGATGAGAGCAATTAAAACTATAAACAATTCTCTTTAACATCTATGTACGATTAGGAGGATATTTTCTTTCATTCCGCATATTTGCCTATATTTATCCACAGAAAACGCCATTATTCTTCTTATTATTAATTCTGTATTATTGATTGTAATCCTAAAAACAGTTAGTGGACCGACCAAAATAAAATTCTCGCACTTTTCGAGCAATAATTGTCTTTTTAATGATAATGGCAAGTGTAAAAGACGAGTAAAGCAAAAATGGAATGTTATCACGTGTGTTAAATAAATAAAAATCAGACTAGCATATGGATTTGTTAAAATTCTTTAGTTTTCTTACTAAAAAAATATGTTGCATATTTACGAAGAATTAACATAGAAAGCATTCGAGGTTTTCATTATTATAATAGTGCATTAACGTTAATTACGCATATAATGACCAATTGTTTAGTTCTCGCTAACGACCTCTGCAGGTAAAACCACGCGCTTCATTAATCCCGTTGCCGAGTCGAAAGATACATGTTCGTCATAGTTTTCTTCAGATACGTGAATTTCTTGCGACTTACTCATCAAGCTCTCGTGGATAAAATTGCAAACGGAGTTTACATACACGTCTTGGTACGTCGCGTAATGTTTCACGTGTGGAGAGTCTGTGAAGAGCACCATCTGCACTCGTACACCTCGCTCGGCTCGTCGATTGGCAAACTTCTCCACGTCCTATTGAAATTGGAACAAATTTCCAATTAATTGCAAACAAATTACAGGATATATATAGAACTATTTAAATACAAGGTGTGAATTTAATTATCCAAAAAAAAAGATCAAATTTAATCGTTCAGTATAACTTACCGCAGCAGGGATTAGAGAATCGACATTCGAATATAGAAAGAGCTGAGGCCAGGAATAGGTTTCTTCAGCTAAATTAATGGGATTCATCTTAACTGTTTGCTCTTTTCCAAGTAAATCTCCCAATATCTGCAAAGCTCTAAGCATTAGAAAACCAGAGAACCTATATAATAGTTTCCTTGGTTAAAAATATATATTTTTTTAATTACCTCGAAAAACCATAGCACGGATAAGAATAACGTGATGAAGAAGGTCATGGGTAAATTTGTCAAAGGATGTCCACCAAGAATTGCACTTATTGCCTTGAACAATGTGATTAATCTTCTCTCGCCTGGTGCACTATCGAAAATTACTCCCTTTACCTTAAGGACAAGCGGACGTTATTACGATCATATATATAGTTATACTTATAGTTATGGCTACTTTATCTTAATATATTATAATTATTATTATGTATATACATATATGTACCTTGAGCGGTGAGTCAGTTTTCTGCATAGCAAGACTAACGTGTTGGTAGGTTGCTGCACCACCATTGCTGAATACGTGAAAAAAGATTGGATGATCCTCCAAATTCTTATCCATTAGGGCCTCTAGTAATTTTTGGCCAATATATGGCATTCTGTCCGTTCGCCAAAACAAACATTCCACCGGTGCCGTGTAGCGCACTGTGATGCAACTGGCAAAAACATAAAGTTGCTTTCGATGCACAAACCTTCGACCCCATTCAATCGAATCAATGCATTAAACAAATACTACCGAATGCTACTGTATGCAAGGCACATAGTATTTCATAGTCAATGAAAGTGCTAATTGAAAAAGAAATAACTCATCGGCACATACGTAAAACGTCTTAAGAATTACCTACTCGTTTCGCGAAATCGCTTGTCTCAAAGAGATAGCATTCACGTTCAACCAAAGCATCATTCATAATTTATAGTTCTTTATAAATGCAAAATATTTATATATTTACCGCTCATTTACATTGTTAAACAATAAATATCGAACTTTGCTCTATGACCGTTAGAAATAAGCAGCATAAAACTGATAACGCATCAGTGGTATCTTCAAATTTAATTATTAGTCAAATTTATCGTTTGAACTTTCACAATAATTGTCAAAGGAAATAAGTATTATAAAAATAAATATTGAGAGAATATTGATCGTCTGGGACCCGAATAATTTTGTGTAAAAAGGAAAAAAAATAATGGATCTCGAGAGACAGGAGAGTAAAGAGAAAGTATTACCTTTTTTTCTCATAGATAGCGCTGTATTTGGCTAGATATTTGTCCTGACAGCCGGCCCATCCGAGGAGCACAACCACGGGTTTCTTGTCATCCTCGTACACGAAAACGAACTCGTCCTTCTGCTGATCCTGATCGTCCCCGTTGCACTCCTTCGAGGACGACGAGGGGTCCGTGGTGGATGAGGAGGAGGAGGGGTACACGATGCGCAAGTGGTCCAGCTCATCCTGCTGCTGGTTATTCATGGTCGAGTGTCGAGATGATTCGCGTGCCCTCAGCGAGAGCGCCGAGGACGAAACTGGACGAAACTGGCAATTGCTGGTTCTTGAAAAAATTCGACGCGCGAAAGGGGGATGCCTGCTTTTCAAGTTAGGTTAGGAGGGGAGGGGAAGGGGTCCGAAGAGCCAGCACGAGCCTGCGTCGTCGTGGAACACGCGAGCACGAATACAAGGATCGATAAACACGCGAGGGCCAGGAAATTCCTCTCCCCCTCCTGCCCCACTCTTTCCGTCAGCCACCAATCACAATCCCTTTCTCTATGCGTCACTTCGATCCTCCAAAGTCAACATGCGATAGAACAGCTGACTCGCTCTGTATATACCATTTGAAACCTTGAAATGCTAAATCTCAGACTAGGAATTAATTTTAGCGAGTTTTAGCCTCCTTGCCACTTTGTAGAACTATAGCGTTCTGGTGCTTTCTCTGCTCTCCTTCTCACCTTTTCCCCCTTGTCCATCGTATCAACGCCACGATTGTTACAGCTGTGATGCCTGTGATACATCGATGAACCGCTACTCCCTCTACTGCAGCGATTGAAATAAAATCCCGCTAATTTAATTTGTTTCTCTGCTGAGAAATTTCGGCGATATCGTCGAAGCTACGAATATTTTTCTCGAATATTAACAATGAAAATGCGGTTTCCGCGAAACGCTGCTGTGAAAAATTAATACTTGGGCAGGCTCAAAGTGAAAAATGTTTTATATATGCTATTTCATGAGTATGCTAGAGTGCAGCACCTGCAGGTGTTCTGTACATATATTTTTTGCTTATTCTTCAGCAAAATAATACCTACAGAGCTTTGTAGATTTATGAATTGGGTGGGAGACATGGAACGTGGAAATTACGTTACATTTATTTTTCTGGAATAAACGCTGCTTTATAAAGCTTATCCCTCGATCGCTCCTGGGATACGCATACGCGCGCATCTTTGGAGAACGCGAGTAAGGTAGAGAACTGTCATGGATAATACAAACCACAGCGTATCGACCCAATTTTCTTGGGAGCGTGTTCGTGGTTCGTTCGAATTCGCACGAGAGGCGTTAAATGCGTTTCTTTCGGAACTAACATTTTTCTATTCAGAAATTTCTAAAATGATCTACACCCGCGAAAAATGTAAAAGATATTTTTTCTTATGCAAAATCCAATTATAACATCAAAACTCATTCAGAATTTAACAATTTTTTAAACAAAATATTTCTCTGAAGCAACAGATAATGTGCCAGGTGTAATAGAGAATGTGTGATCAGTGAATTTTCCAATTTAGCCAAATTATTATTGTTATAAAATAATACGAGAATGAATAAAAATAAGAATGTTGTTCGGTTCTGTGGATGGGTAGGCAGGTGCCAGAGGGTGCGAAAAGAGAAAGAGAGAAAGAGTAAGGGAGGGGGGAGAGGGGAGTATGGTGCTAGAGCGGCGGCGCAAGAAGATTCAAACTTGACAAGCGAACGATTGCAACGAGAAGCCGCGCGAGGCGAGGAGTTTCAGATTCAGAGCCACGCGAGTGGCCGCGCGATACGCAGCAGCTTCTCGTGTGCCGTGATTCCTTTTTATAAGCTCGAAACGAATCATGAACGTAAAGGGGAATTGGTAAAGTGCGAGATTTTTAAAGCTGGAAGGTACACGGTTTCTTTTCCCAAATGTGACAGATAAAAGAGGAGATCATCAAATTGAACAATATAGACTAAAGTGATTATAGAGGCACGATGTGCACGAGGAAATATCGTCTCGCGTCCATTCTTTTAATTTTCTTCGGGATTCTTCTATCGTCCGGTGAGTAGACCGAAATATGTAAATAATATACGCATTAATTTTGTAATTTTCGGCTGTCCAGTGCTTCTTTGATTAGTGCCAGGGGGTGAGAACGAAATTGTAAAAATTGTTTGTAAAATTACATTCTTAATCGCGACAACTATAGCGGAGTAATAATTATATTAACTTGTTCTGTTGCAGTCGAATATAAATTTACGACTAGGTTAACAAGTTATTCATTATTGTCATTGTAATTTTACAACAAATTTTACAGTGCAATGAATCAAGTCTCGTTTCATTATCGACTCATTAGCGACAATCTGGCCAGTTTGCTTTAATTTTTAATTGAATATATACTTGTGATATTGTGATTTGCTCACACATACGTACATGTAAATGATTGAGCTGTTCTTGTTTGAATTGGAAGTAGATCCTTAAGTAGTCTTATTGAAGCATCGTGTTTCATCTGAATTTCCATACGTTTACAAGTTTCCATCAAGGTGCGATATACTATGTAGTATGTGCAGCTAATGGTATTCGTCGAAATTTGAAGCTTCGTGCAATGATAATTAGAAACGATGGAGGTGGTATTTAATTGGTAGAATAAACTAGGTGTTAAATAAAAGCTTTCTTACAGCGAATGAGTATTTTTCGTTTATTCCAAGAATATATTAAAACATGTAATTTTCTCGTTACTCATTAATACCTTATATGTGAGTAGCTTTTGCATTAGTCCAAACGAGATAATTATAGAATATATGTTGCATGCTAGCTTGCCAGTTTAACTGCAGAAGATTTTGTATTATTCAAGAAAATGTATTCCTACATAATTTGTGTAGGTATAAGAGGCTAAAAGAGTTTTCTAGGGAATAATATTTCGAGTAAAGGATTCCTGAGGGAATATTTCAGCAGTCTCTTGATGCTTAGGGGATAGAATAGGTATTTTATGCAGCTTCTTAGACATGCACCGCTTCATCGAATACGTCTGTAGTAGCTTGGTGTTAAGAAACTATTGGGAATCACATAAACGAGCAAAAATAATTTATCTACACTTTTTTCCGTTAAAGTATGCTTTATGCACTATTATACGTGCAATAAAATCCTTATCGATGCAGTCTGCATATGCGATATTCCAGGCGCACTGATTTCTGTTGTTGCGTGTTAATAATAAAAGACTCGTTAAAACACTGCGGTGGTCCAGATTTCTATTCTTATTAAATCCGATTGTACTTCTTGAAGTGTACGTCAAATATATTTAAGTCCAAGGTCAATCGATAAATTGCTAAAAAAAGCTTGCTAAATATATTAAATTCGTTTGTTTCTCTTGTGCAAATTTATTAGAGTCGATGTGTATATGATATACTCTATTGAACTTATGCGCTATGTAAATCCTGAGGGAAAATTTCGGCAGTTCTCGTTGATAGATCCTGAATTAATTCGTTAATATGTAGACAAATCAAGATTTTTAAGATAGTTCAAGGTATCTGTGCATGGTTAGGTGTTGATAACCGAGTCCCTTATTGGAAAGAGGCTGTTGCTTCGTGTCGGATAAACATCAAAGATTGGATCGTGGATTACTGTTTGTTGAATATCGTTTGAACGAAAATGTATATATATAGAGGTAGACGATGGCAATGAGAAAACGAGGCGCACTATTCTGCCAATCCATCCTGTACACCGAAAATCAATCATTCTCTGCAATATAACTTCTCTCTCCCTCTCTCTCTCATTAATAAAATCATCGATTTAAATTATTGCGATAAAAGAAGTATTTGGTATTACGCACTTGTACTTACATATGTGTATTAAAAAGAATTATTTAATTCAAATAAACCTTGCTATGAACATTTACAAAGAAATGTTTTACTTAGTCTTAATAAATATTGTTTGAACCAAATCAAATTTAATTAAAATTGATCAAATTTAACTCGACACGATGAAATATTTGTCAAAACTTCGTAAAACGTTTCATTGTAAATATTCGAAGCAAGATTTATTCGTATCAAATATAACTATTTCTTTTTTACCATTGTATAAAGTAAAATTGAGTGAATATTTGAATAATTCCAATTTTAATTATAAATTTGTTAAGCTCAGGGTGTAATAAGAGATATTAGGAAGTATATATATATATATATATGCAGCTTTCACCGGAATATTGACGTTTCTATATTTGCACTGCTGTTTCCGCTTTTAAGACGATGCCTTGTCGTTGTGCAGGACTTTGTCCACAATTCGCACCTCGCGAATTAGCACGATGTGTTAAAATTATTTGTCCTCTGGACGTGTCTCGTGAGATATTCCTGCCACGTGATAATAAACCTCGTTTGGCCTGATGAGTTCCGGTCCTTCTAAATCCGAAATTTCTCTCCGTAAATTATTCAGTTCAAAGACAATCCTTGTGGAATTTATTTCACTCTCATACTACTTTGCTTTATTACATTGTTGAAATGCAGACTGCCTGAGGATAGAATCGAAGTTAATTCAGCTATATTTCTATGTGTGCAGATTTCTTCGGACGTATGACTGTGGCCTCGCAATTTAAATCTGGTAGAATCAAAAATTTTGTACATCCGAAGGAATCTCTGCTACCTCCCTCAATTTCGCATATTTTAATTTTTATATTACGAAATTCCTGGTCAATTCACTCAATAAATTAAAATTAATCTACATAATAGAATATCAGATGGAAAATATCTCAAAATCTATATACGATTTTACATCAACGCTGAAGCAAGTAAATGTATCAGAAATTTTCAGTCGCTTCAGAATTTGTATATGGATGAAATGCTATTGAGCAACGCGTAACGCTTGAGTCTTGCAGGGGTATGATGTGTTAACGCGTGATATGACGAATATTCGGATCAACGAGAAACTTGTGATGACATAGCTGTATAAGTATATATAGTAGCAATACTGGGGTCTGATGTGGTGGACGACTGGGACGATGCGACGGTCGCATGAAACTTAACGAGAAAGCAAGTTCCACTCACGTTGGAAGTTCGAACGTCACTGAATTGGAAAATCAACATTTCCGCTCGATGTGCCACGCGAAATGGCCGGTATTCCCTCATTTTTCCATACGCTCTCGTTTTCTTTCTTTCATACTTTTTGTACCACGCAGAGCCCGCCATACGTCACGATTAGAATCCGACAAATTCTTTCCTTCCGCATTCTCATAGTTACCTATATATATATAGGGACTACTGATTATAATATCTATATATATTATACTTTCTCTCTCTCATTTTTTTTGCTCTCCTTGTTACCGATAATCATTGCTCTGATGATCCAGGAATGATATCTGCAATTTATGATAACGACTCTTTTTACATTAATCAGCTGCCATAAGATTTATGACGATTGTGGTCCTCGTATCGCGATGCTTTAATGTATATTCGTGATACGCCAGAAATTTCTCCATGTGCAGTAACATCAACCTAGCGTTAATGGACATTTCGTGTTTTATTGACGAATCAGCTCGATCTACGAAGATATGAATTCATCGTAGATATATGTGTATGTAAATTTACGTCAAATCGTGGCTTTCCGATAGCATCTGTCTATGCAAATATCGTATCTAATTGAAATCGGCAATCTCAATTTTATTAATTTTTGTAGAGCGAGGCTGTACCTGTATAACGTTCCACAGCTGAACGAACATAAAAATTCATTAATCTAACGTAGCTCGAAGGGATATCAATTATTTGTATAAGACCTCTTTGGATATAAATAAAAAGAAGTTTGAAAAAAGTTTTATGCTACAACAACTCATATTACTCGTAGTTAACAAAATATTGTTTTATTACGTTATTGCCTGTATGCTTTAACAAATGTTAAGTGTCTCACCTAGTATATTGTAGAGTTTAGTATATACAGAATTTATTTTTTAAATAATCACAAAGAATAGTTGGAAAGTTTATTATTTTTAACACAGGGACTTTGAAAACATCTACAGACAAATAAACAAATCTGTGCTACTTATTCGTAATTGAAACTTAAGTCTAATCAGTCTTTTCATCGGATTATTACTTTTCCAAGTAATCATTTGTGTCAATTAAAAAACACTATCTGCTATATGAAATGATCGATTCGCAAAGCTAGCTTAATTTAATTTTCCAAAAATTTCAATAGTTCGTAAAGTTTACTCAGAATTTAATGGACATTAATGTAAAACTTGGTATTTCAAGACTTTTCTAAGGAAAATTTAATGGGTTTTCACAAAGATCCTTTTGTGCTTGAAAAAGATTAGAATTTGAAGTTTTGAATTAGCTAATAATATTTTTCTTCGTTGAACTTTTATTTAAAGCGTTTTAAAGTTTAAACAATCATTATATAATATTGTTTTTTAAAATGAAGAAATGTAAAAGATGAGTTACGATGAATTACATTATTTACGAGGCTTCCTAATATACATATAACAAATAAGAACGCGTTTTCTTCACTGCCAAGTGATATGGGACATGGCATGGGAAAGGATTTTCCAAATGAAACCGAGGTTCAATTGATATCTCTTTTCATTCGTAAATGGATGAAATTAATAGGTAGTCGTTCCACGGTTTCCTCCATTAGCTTTGTAAATCATACAAATTTAATTCAATACTTTATAATTGTAGGGACAGGTGATTCCATAATTCAATTTAGCAATGATTATATATACATGTATTGAGCTATAGATTAAAAAGCAATATTCCGAATATAATATAAAGAATTTGTTGCTTTTTTAACAATAATATTATCACAATCATAAGTTATTAATAGTTTTGCTGCAATGCTTGAAGTCAGTTGGAGGTAGTTATATGTGAAATTCGACAAAGCACAATTGAAAATTCAATAGAGTTCTATGTATAAATGTAATTTCCAGTATAAATGCATGGAAAGTGCAGTCACTTCATGGGCCCCTATTTGCATCAATTTGCTATTTTCAAATTTCCTATTGGAAAAATCATAATTTTGAATCACAATGGAATACATAGTCGTAAAGCAACAGCAATTAGGTGTGTGCTTTACAAAAACTACATAACTTTACATATATAAGTAAGGTCGTATAGTACTGTAAGCCCAAGTGGGATTTAATCCTTCTTTCATTTTCAATGAAGAAATTATTTTAAACGATTCGTTATATTCATGTTTCGTTTGAAGCAGCAGCTTTATTTGCTGGATCCGACGATCTCAGATAGAGTTCGTATTTCTTGATTAAACGGAGAATATTTGAAATCCAGTAGTGCTTCAAATGCATCTTGCGAGAAATTCAGAATATACAACGGAATAGACCGTTTGAGCTCGGTGAGATTCGGTTTCCCATCTGGAATTCTTGTTGTCGAATTACTTGACTGGAATTCGTCCCCCCAGGCTTATATTTTCCAAGATTCTACTTGATTTACTCAAACATTACGCTATCCTTTGATATACAAAATTAACACCTTCGATTGATCAAATATTTTCTATAGAGATGGAATATAAAGAAGCAGATTTTCCCCACGATTAACTGCATGGCAATAAAGCTCAGGCAACTCTTACAGTTGCATACACAGTGTCCCCTTAACTCATGCCAAATTGATATATTGACGTAAAGCTGCAAGTGACTTTAAGCATAAATTTATTATATACAAATTTCTTGCATAACTGTTGATTAGAAAATAATAAAAAATTACAAATTCCTTCCTTCAAAATATCTCGATGCTCCACGAGTGACCTAAGCCATTCCTTTGCTTGATAGAACAAAGCTATCAAACAATTCTTCTATAATAAAATGAAAAACCTCGAAAGAAATAATTTTTAATCCTTATATTAATTCGTCAATTTGACACGAGTTAGTTGGCCAGTTTGTACGAAGGCTCGTAAATTTCGAGATTAGTTAAAAATTGTTTGATAATAATCTACACTGAATATAAAGAAAATTCGTGGAGCAAGTTTGAATAATAATCAATTATATATTGTAGGGAGAAAGTAGAAAAAATATGTATCAGCTGTTTGAAGCAATCGAGAGCTTTGCTTTTGTGGTCGTCTCAGAGTTGAGCCATTTGACTGGGGCTCTGTTAATTTTCACAATGCGCATTGCAGTTTTCAGCTGAAGCGTATATAGAATAAGAAACTGTGTATAAATATAGCTCACTTTCTTTCTCTCTTCATCTGACGCTGACCTGATATTTTTATTCCAAAGCTGTAATTAGTCCTGGCCGTATAATACATGCTGGAAAGCTTACGGAGATTAACGCTAAATGAGATTTCGGCCTCTCCTGGAATCCTCTTACTTAAACTGTTACTTCCAAACTTTTCTCCGAGCCGCAAATTCAACTGATAATGAGAAGCTCGCTACACAAATCACACAAACACACACACATACACAGAAATTTATCTGTCAATTGCACCGACTTTTCTCACGATCATATTGGAGCCTGTGTGCTGGATTTCACACGCTACTCCTCTTGCCATTGCTCGTCATGTGAAAAAGCTCAAACTGTACATAGTGGAAAAGCGTGAAAACTGCACGAGAAAAACTAACTTCGGCTTTCGTTTTTCGGCTCGACTAGCCGGATGTGTACGTAAAGTTTTGTGCATTTCTTTTCTTATGTGCCTTATTATTCGTGCTTGGCTTATTTTCCTAAATTCTCTCCCGTATATTTATTAATGCAACTTATATATATTTCCCTCAGGCCCCTGCAGTTAAAATGCAAACTCTGAATATTATGAAAAAGCAAACGCAATGCGGTGGGTGTTTGGATCTAAAAGTTTTTATGTCATAGTTATTTTCTGTATCTATAAATATCAGGTATATTATTAAAAACGTGCGAAGCTTTTTACTTTTCACATTTTTTCTTCGCCGACAGTTTATTATAATCAAACACTGACGGATCTTCGAAATAGATTCCGAAGCTGTCGTATCGAGTTATATTTTGTTTTGTTTTTTTCTGAAACTATCGGTATTTGGGACGTTAGAATGTGTAACGTAAACTGTTCTTTTTCTTTCCATCAATCTTCTTTTATCATAACGTTCTTTCTTTCTTCGTATTTCATCAGTTTGATTGAGATCTATACAGACGCTGACTGTAATTTAAACTTTCTTTTTTTCATAATTTTCTACAAATTCCTGGACTCACGGAGATGCAAGTTTTTATTGATGGAAAAATTGCAGTAATTTTTCTACTTCGTATAATTTAGTTTGGACATTTCTCTCTTGTATGAATGTAATTTAAAATATATTTATTTATAAATGCGTGAAGAAAATGAATCGAAATTTTGATTATGAAGAAATATTTAATAAAAGGACTGAATCTCAGGTCTGGTGACACATTTTGTGTGAAAATTTGAGTGGAAAGGAGGAAAGGCAAGAAGTGTGGTGCTTTGAAGCAAGAGACGCTAATTTGCTTGCTGTATGGCACCATTTGCCTTGTTAGGGGTTTAAAGACAATAGGAATACTGCTAGTAGGGCAGTTGTGCTCACACTTGGCTTAGTTTATTCACAACACTATAGTCAACTAAAAGAAAATCACAGGAGTGTGTTAATTACTTTACAGGAGTAATTCGCGATACGCAAGTAATTTCTCTCAATGGTTTTAATTTTTGATGCTTTCTTCCTTCTTCATCAGTATCTTTGTTAACACCTATTTATTTATCTAATATAAAGCATGTATACAGTATCTCTAAATTTAATAAACTAAAATCACCACGAGCAGTCTTTGCCTGTACGAATCATGATAAAGCGACAAAATTAACGTTGCAAGTTTCACGTGTGTTTCGTCAATTAAGGTAAAATAATGAGATACGTGTATGTAAAATTTGACAAAGCAGTGACTTTT
This sequence comes from Prorops nasuta, assembly GCF_024137725.1. NCBI lineage: Eukaryota > Metazoa > Arthropoda > Insecta > Hymenoptera > Bethylidae > Prorops > Prorops nasuta. Next base: position 4,032,788 of record NW_027116811.1, on the reverse strand, counting down.
AATTATAATAGTATTTGACGAAACGGTGAAAAAATGTAAAGCTGGAAATAATATATGAAGGCTTTGTAAAAAAATGTATACATGAATATAGTGAGTTTGTTTTACCATAATAAGAGGACAGAAATCGCGTGGTTTCATTCTCATTATAGCTGCTACTGTACAAAAAGAGCTTAGATCTGAAAAAATTTTGTAAAAATAAAAATTAATATTATGTTGTTGAAATAATTATACAACTACTCGAAAGAAAATCTTGTTGGAATACGTTGTGATTGTCGTAAAATACCCTTGTAAATTATTCCTCTTTGATGCATGAATTTTTTGTTACTTTTAGTGTTTAACTATAAAATTACATAAAAATAATACAATCTCTTGTAGATAAAATAGCATAATAAGACTGTATATATATATATATATATATATATAAAGACGAAAATAAAAGAAAAATCTTTTAGATGAAGGGGGAATGAAACCAAAAAAGGCAAAGAAAAAAATAGTTGTATATATGATGCAGCGTGCAGTGAAGGGTCAAACCGATGAAACCTGGTTCAAAATTGGTCGTAACTAGAGTGTAGGGCGATTTCCTGGATGAGATATTAATCGCGTTATCGACGTCTCCGTCTTTGAAAGTAACCGCTTGTATAGACTATATGGCTTTGACTAGCACGATGCCACCGCGCGCCAGCAGCAACAACATCTACCATCACCACTACCACCTCTTGTCGAGTTTAATTAAACTTTTGCAGCGAATTCACCGGGCACGAACCCTTCCAACCCCCGTACAATGAGGAAACGAACGAATTACTCTCTCTATCGCCGCTGGCACAGCTTTGTTGGCTGTTTTAATCGCTTCTACTTGGGACCATTCTTTCCACCCTATCCCCCCCCCCCCCTCCACGTGTTCCCGAAACAAAAGATCCGATCTTAAATGCGCAGATATCATCCAAACTTTTCTCAACTTTCTGTAAAGTATATATATATATATATACTGTATATATGTATAGTCTACATAAATATAGGTGCTTTTTCAAAATCTCTTTGAGAGAGTTTCGCGTTGAAAGTCATCTCCTATACTCGGATGATAGGGGGATCTTTATTCTATATACCGCAGCAGTAAAGTCAATTTGACCAAAAGCTTCAAGAGTTAATTAGACATTGGACTCGCAAAATTGCATTTTTCCGTAACTGCGAAGGTGGCTCCTGAAACTACTTGGGATAATAATAACGTGGTAAATTTATTAGAAAAAAAAGAAGATCGTACATCTTAAGGATCGTATAGCGAGTTTAAGCGAGCTACAACTTTTTTCATCCAAAAATGTAATTACACGTTTAGCTGATGAAGTTTAGGATTGAGAAAAGTTTCGGAGCGGAGCGGTCTAGTGATTTTTGTTGGAATGAAAAATTACGCCGAGTTATAAGGCGAGAGAGCGAGTCTCGAGTAAGAACGACATAATTTTTTCGGTGTCTCCGTGTACTCTTCCTCTTTTCAATGCTCCGCATTATTCGCTTGACAAAGAATGTAAAAACTCTAATATATATAGATGGGTGATATACCATGCAACGTTTTAACGCGATTATGCTATATATTTTTGGCGGAAAACGATAATAGTATTAGTAGTGTTTCCGGTGCGAGCTTAATTACACGTTTGGCTGACGAGGTTCGGACGAATTGAGAAAACTTTAGAGAGGGAAGTGAAACGTTTTAATGCTTCTGGCTGAAATAAAAAATTAGACCTGACTAGCCGTTAGCTTTGCCCAGATACCATTTGGCTTTCTGCGTTTCTCCATATACTATATACATATATATATATATGTATGCCTGCATATGTGCACCGAGAGCGAATTTCCAGCACATTTATCTCAAAATGAGAGGATGTTTTGAGACCCCAGCGAATTGAAGCTTTCATTAGGCCAGCTTAGATCAGTGCTTCAAGTACCTTTTTCAGATAGCAAACATCATACAGGATAGTTCTTTTGGACCCTTCTTTAAAAGAACCAACGAATATTCACATTTCCCAAATTATCTTCATGACGAAAATCATTAGCTTATTATCCTAATAACGGTTATCCTTCTGAAGAAGTTTTAATATAAAGCGTACTATTATAAATGCATGTTTTTATAGGTATAGTGATATCAAAACTTGTATATATATATATATATGTTCATGCCATAACCCAAGTTTTTAACAGAGTCCACGTGAGACAATTTGAGATAAATGAAAGAAGATAATAACGTGGTTGAAATTGGTACATCCCTCAAACTTACATGACTCGCGTTCTTTGCCATGGAGAGTCTGACTGTTTGATAAATGATTTTGTGCAGGAAGAACTATATTCTTGAATTTATGAATTAATAGTATATAATTGATGGTAACGTTGCTGCGTGCTGCTTGCTTCGGGTAAATATCACGTTTATTGTTGCTACAGATAGATGATTGAAAACGAAATAGTTGGCAAGCATGCGAGGAAATTTTAGAAACTCGTTTGCCGCGCGAAACATTATCGAGTTTATTCACATACAGCAGAGCATAATGTTAACATTGGGAGAGGCTAATTCTGGAAAATTGCAGTGTTCAATATGCATACTATAATGAGCAATGGGTTTCGGTCTCGTTTGAAATTGTTAATTATGAACAGGAATAATTCTCTCCGATTTCCTAGACATTTTGAACATTGCTTGGATTGCGTGTTGACATAACTTAATTACGTATTCTCGGGAGCGTGGTTTCAAGTGCTAAAAACGTAATTGGAATGGAGTAAAGCAAGTCTTGCGCTTACACTCTTCCCATTGCAAGTTTTAACGCTTTTAAGGACGTTCGAAACACCCAGCTAAAAACTGACATTTTAAACTTCATTTTCTTGTGTTAATGACGCAGTAAACATCCTGGAAAAAGCATTATTTCTCGTTTGTATAATAGATAGCTCGATGCATCTTCAGAACTGTGACTACATTGCTCGATAATATAACATTATTAGTAGATGTTAAAAAACAAGATTTTCATTTCCTTCCAAATTTTTTTTCTTCATATATAAGCTGTTACAGGGAACGTATTGAAATTAAATATTTCATTCAAACTTAATTTCATAATTAATGGTGTTATGAAAACTAAAGAAATAACAAGGTTTTATTTTGTAGAAAAGAGTAGCTGATTTACATTTCAATGATTCTGATTTGTTTGATTTTTTTTCAGCGCTCTCAACCAAGCTTGCGCTTTACATATGTACCATAAACGCAAAGTGCAGCTACTATACAACGCGCAAGAACATTATTTACAAGTGCAACAGTCATGAGCTGGATAAAAGTGGGAATAACAGAGAAAATGCAATTGTTTGCATTTGTCGTATATACTTTTCATGTATATGTCAACTAATTGGAGGAGAAAATTTTAAAAACGGTTTGTGGAGACTCGCATGTACCTTTGAAATTTGTAATTACTTGGAAAGAGTCTGGTAAGCGAGTTCGTGATGTCTCTCCGAAAAAACTTTTCCTCCTAGAACGTTGAATTTGTTCCCTTTTACTTTTAAACGTGTCGAGACCCTCCCGAGACACTTAGGAGCGAGCCTCTCGCTTAGAGCGTTTAGTTTTCACCAGTTTGAATTCATAGTGGTGCTGTATATATATTCTTTTATATACCGGGTATCCATTTAATCAGGGCCAAACGCATAAATTAAAATAACGTGAACAAATGCAACAAAAGTTCCTTGCGTCTCGTTTAAATCTAGCTTTTACTGAAAGATTTATTAATGATCATAAATAATTTAATTCTAGACTTGATATTGGTTGTAGGAACGATTCCTCGATGACTTTTTCATTAAGAGTTAAATTTTAAAATTGTACAGGAACTTACCCCTTCTTATCAAAATTCCAAGTCCCTATAATCGAAGTGTATAATTTTATTCACAAAATCTTCCAATGCAGAGAGATAAGAAATTTTGCAAGATAGTTTGGCCTTCGTAAGGGCATCTCATAGGAGGTCTTGCAGTCGGTACCGATCTCGCTTGCACATTTAATACACCAGTTAGGATGAGATAGAGTCATCCGCTGACCTACCTCACGTGGCGTGACCTCCGGCGTGATTCGAAGGCCAATGCACCATCCTCCAATACCTCATAACTTTATCAGTCCAACTACTCTCTTCTCCCTTTCACCTTCTCACTCGTACCGCAAAAAATCACTTCTCCGCCCCCTATTACTAAATCATATTGGCATCAGTTATCTATCTATGTCTTAAATTCCCACTTGTGATTTATATCACAATTATTTCCATATCTGTAATATTCCCCACTCCGGCATGAAACGTGCCAAAAGATAAGCGAAGAAAGATTGGATAATTCTTTCCCTTTGCAAACTCGCTTCGATTCTACGAGAAAAATTTGATAAGGCAATTGGACGAACGAGTTATTAACGACTATCGTTGAAAAATTAATTTTCTCGTGGAAAGCAGGGTTTGGAACGCTCCGAAATCGAAGTCTGCAGTAGAAATCGATCAGACGTCAGTGACAGCAAGTTCAGGCACTCGAGTATAATTCGTTGTATCGCAGGCATATTAAAATCGTATCAGGAAGAGGATTGCACGAGTCTTTCGCTAATATTTTCAATTATTATAATACATAATATATCGTTCGGAGGAAATTTTCAGTCTGCCTCAACGACGATCCATTGCTCGTAATCGAAAGAAACTTGTTGATCCGATTTCAAACTGAGTAGTGAATTATCGAGATCGAAGAAGTCTGGAAACTGCCAAGTGCAGTGTTCCAATGGCGATCGTTTCGGACGATAAAAGTGCATAGTACTCGTCCGTTAAGATCCTGCGATCTTCCTTACAGCACAATAAAAGGACCTCTAGCGAAAGTTTCCACATTGCACACACAATTATTATAATTCAAAGTTATATTTAGTTTTGTCAAGTTTTATTAATATACGACCCCGTATGTTACCTCCAATAAGAGGGTATAACGGTATTTCCAGCTGAGAAATATTTTAGCAATATCCTGTCATGTATCGCAATCCCGTGTGATACATTATTACGCATGTAACAGATTTTTCTGACACGTGCTTTCGTACACAGATGCTTGGTAAGATATACTGCCAAGTGCGTGAAGAAAACAGTTTTTCCAGTACCAGCGAGCGCGACGTCTTGCATAATATTTCTAACTCGGTGTATTTATTGCCATGCGAGTGAACTATCGATTTATTTTATCCCCAACAAGATGATAAATCTATGCGGTATTTCACTGTATAGCAGCAACGAGATATGATGGTCGATGGTAGTATCGAGATAAAATGAAAAAAAACATGTAGATTGCAATTAGTAAAAAACGAGCTAAAGGACAGATATATATCTACGTAAATTTTGAGGGATTAAATATTATGCTTTTATTCTTCATTCAAGCTCAAATTCACTTTCTTTGATCCAATAAAATTCTAATCAAACAATTTCTAATAAACTATATATCGGATTGATATGGAGGGTAAGGATTGAAAAATTCAACAGTCTGCAATTCATATATATATATATATATAGATACTAGGAATTTGACCACGTGCTTAAATCACAATTCCAATACAGACGTACGGGTTTGTTTAATCCGATTTGTAAAGCACGTCTGAAAGATTTGTCGATGGAGCTTTGCTTTACTGTTAATGATAGGTTGCTACGTGACTACTGCTCGATTATTCCTATTATACTAGTGGCAACTGCGCGCTTAGAGCGTATTATTTCTGCCAAGTCCCTGGGCAATTCAAGAGACTCGAAAACCCACCGAACCGATTAGGATGTACCAAGTGTGTTTCGTCCCAGCAAACTTTCGTGCTGATACACTTGATTACAAAACTTCTCTTCCGGCCCCTTCTTCTTCTTCTCCTTCTCCTTCTCCTTCTCCTTCTCCTTGCTCTTACTCTTGCTTTTGCCGACCTTGCTCTGACTAAACCAAAGCTACCCTGTACACAGACCATTCGCTATTTACTTTATCGCTCGTTGGATCGAATTCTAATCAGACTCTAAATCTTACTCCTGTACCACTTCAAAGTTTATGTTACTTAGAACCATTGTGCAGTATAACTAGTAATTATACAATCGCATTAACGCAACCCAGCTTTATTGCTTGTCTTCTAATTATAGTTTAGTATAACATGTATTCTCGCGCGTATAACTGGAATGTTTTATAAATAAATAGATCGTAAATGATGCAAATCTTGGCTTTGCCATAAATAGGATCTTGTTGAGTTGGGTTTTAATAAAGTAAGCATATTTGAATTTTAAGTTCACTCTGAGAGCAGTAGGGTTATGGAGAGGGAAAAAGCAATGAGGAAGAAAAAAAGTTAGATATAAGGGATGAAAGAATCTTTGACCATACCTCACGGTTCTGCACGCGGTAAAAATGTTCAATAAGGTTGCTGAGGGTTTTGTTCCGCGGGTGACATTGCAAAGTAGCGAAAGTTTCCAGGCTTATATGCATCAAGCGAAACTTTGTCGAACGGCTGGCAGATGGAAAGTTTCAACGGTGTGCCTGCGGCGGGTTTTCACTGATTTTTGCCCTTTCTCTCTCTCTCTCTCTCTCTCTCTCTCTCTCTCTCTCTTTCTAAGCTTTTATTTTTATTCTGCAATTCCGGATATCGAGATCAGCTTGAACGTGCGTCGCCTTTCTTATGCGCAGGTTCCTGCCAAAACGCTGCGCCGCGAGGCGTGACCGGCAAGTACGACCAGCGACACGTCCAGGATACGCCGGAGCGACAATTCAGGTAGGTGCCACCCCCTCTCCTCCTCCACCACCTCCCCAACTCAGCGTAAATCTTCTCTATTCTTCTCCGCGTAAAATAAAAAATCTCCGCTACGAAAGATTCAACGATAAATCGTGGCCGTTGCCTGAAAATCATTCGCATGAATTCAGTGATAAGATAAGAATCGTTTTTGAAGAAAACTATATATATATATGTATAGCGCGACTAGGTAAAAATTGAACGCGCGTTATTGTGGCCATAAGAATCTTCTCGTTTCACAGTGAGATCTAGATTATTGCATTGTCCATTAGCAGAGGAAAGTATCTCCCGGGGGAGATACGACCCTCCGGGACACGCTGGAGAGACAATTCAGCCAGGTACCCCCCCCCCCCCCCTCCCCCTCATCCAACCTCGCGTAAATCTTCTCTATTCTTCCCCACGTAAAATAAAAAATCTTTGCTGCGAAAGATTCAACGATAAATCGTGGTCGTAGCTTGGAAATCATTCGTTTCAGACCCGCAATAAGACGAGAAATATTTTTGAGGGAAACTGTTTAGAGCGTGATTAGGTAAAAATGGAACACGTGCGTTATTAAGGCCTTAGGGATTTTCTTGGTTCATAGTGAAATGTAGATAATTGCGTTGTCCATTAGCTGGAAAGAGTCTCCCGGGGGAGATACGACCCTCCATGAGACGGAAAGGAGCTTCGCGTCCCGGAACGTAGCTGGGGCGGAAGTGGAGCCTGAGGCAACCGGAAATAAGAATGGCCAAGTTCTTGAAGCTTCAGGAAATTCTGCCATGTCCTATCCTAGGCGAGGTCTGAATGTCAGTAAGTATATTTAAATAATAAAATCAGTCGTTTGCTCAAACGACCAGCTAATCCTATAAGTGAAATCCAAATTGATCGACGCAACTCTCTGCGGTGTAAATTTTATCGCAACGATAAATTACATGTACAATCGCGTGAAAAAACTTGTATATATACCCACGACTGTCGAAGTTAATTTACATTATTTTGCAGCAAAATAACAGTTTGTAACAACACTATTACTATATATGTTACATCGTTCGACGATAACCGTCTTGTGTTTCTGGTATTTTCAGCAACGGATAAATCGCGGAAGAGGTACGGCAGTATCGATCGTGGTCGGAAGAAACGTCGACGGACCAAAGGATCGGATTCGGCGGGTCATTTGGATGATTCGGTGCGGGAAAATGAAATTCGAGATAAATCGAGGCGGGACGAGCGACCAGCGGCGGGGTCCCAGGCCCGTAGATCTCGCGCGGAGCGAAGGAGGAGACGAAAGGAACGGGAGAGGAGTCGCCGTACCGGTAGGAAACGGAATAGAACGAGGCAGGATGGCCTTGAATCGCGAGGCTCCAAGTCGAAAGGTCGAATGAGCGACTACCTCCTGCTGAAAAAATTGAGCAGCAACTCTTACGCGGAGGACCCTGAGGGAGCGTCCAGCAGTACGACCTCGGCTATCCTGCAGGATCGGTCGACGACTGATGATAACAGCGGCATGAGCCAACGTGGCACGGCTAAACGATTGCCTTACAAGGAAATCGTCGAGAGACAATTGTCGAAGCAACTGGAAAAGGAAATCGGAAAATCTGCTGCTGCTGGTATGCCTCCTGACGATATAACCAGAATAGAAGATCGTATCTTGGGCAGTCCTATCATGAGCAGCCATCATGGAATGAAAGAATACGATTTCAGAAAAGAGAACGAGATTCTTGATGATAGATATAGATTTGGCAATTCGCGCTACGACGCGGAGAGGATGTTGGGCTATTCTAGAACCGCCCCTGAGGACCTTCCTATCTTGGACCTGGAGAACGACGTCCTGCTGGATAGGACCTTGAAGGATTACAGCGCTTATATGACGTCCAGCTTGACGAGAGCTACTTATTTCGAGGATTCCAGGAGTACGTCTGAAACAAGCAATAGCGAAATCAGCACGCTTCGTCCTCTCGAGGATGATCCGCGGGGGGACTTGTCCTGCATAAATGGATCTTTTCAACCAGCACCTCTCTCGCGGCACGCCCTCATCAAATATGTAAAGTAAGTGGTCTTTCCCATGAATTATTCAATTCATTGCGCTTCCCCGAAGGAAAAATCAAACTGCTGTTTACGATTCTTAAAATACACACTTACCTACTACAGGTCTCTGCCAATCGAGCATGAATAATTTACGATCTTATCGTCGCACAAATGAAGCATTGAAATTATTGTAATGATAGTCTCGGAATTATTACTGTGAAATTTCTCCAACTTTGGAATTGCGCAGGGATAAGTATAGGAAGTGGTACAACTCTTGCAAAGTTTCTCGCTACATTAATCTCTGCGAGTGGTTTTAGTTTTAGCAAAATTGTGGCATGCAAAAATCATTTTATTCAAATATAATCTTATTGAAAAACTTCTCGACGTTAATTCGTCCGAGATATACTCGTGGGATGGAAAGTTTATTTGTTCGGCGCGATTGTCTCGATGCATATGAATATATATATATATATATATATATATAGATATAATATAAATTGATAGAGAGACAAAACTGGAGAATAGAACCATTGAGAGATGCGTTATACAAAGGTTAATTAATGTTTCAGATCATCGACACCGGGTCACGAATACCTTGAAGCGGATTACGAATGTGCTCCTGGGTACTACATGTTGACGAGCAATAAGAGACTGCTGTGTAAAAATCGTCAGTGGATCGGTCAAGTGCCGAAATGCACGGTCAAACAGAATCTCGATGGGGTTTGCGCCGAGTCGTCCTGTGAGCACGTCTGTAAGGAGGTCGATGGCACTGTTCAATGTTCCTGCTACAAAGGATTTCGATTAGATGGCTACAAATGCATCGGTAAATACTGCTAGTTCGAAACCTCACGAGTATTTCGGATAATTATTTATTTCGCATGCTTCCTTTCCTCTTAGAAATATATTTTAATAAAAATATTGCGATCAAATATATGTATTTATATAATAGAGTACATATATATACATAAATAATCCTACTTTACTTCTCGAGGAAAGATATTCTCCCAGAAGGGGAAATATCGACATATCCGGTTGAACCTTTCGCGTATTGACAGTGTCAGCTTCTCGCGGCTGAAACTTTCCATTTTTACATCGAACGAGGAAAACACCGATCCAACCAGACGACCTGGATATTGTATTTGATTTAAAAGAAAATTTACACCGTTCTTATTTTGGATAAGCCATGCCACACCTTCGCCTCTTTATCACGATACACGAAAATGATTTTATTTGCCAATTCCGCCAGCTTGATATTCGAGAGAAGATTGCAGTTGAATTTGCTTTGAAACGCAGATATTAACGAGTGCGAGGTTAACAACGGGGGTTGCGAGTACAAGTGTGTTAACACAGCAGGATCCTTTCGGTGCGAATGTCCAAATGGTATGAGACATGGGGAGAATCGATTTACGTGTATGGGTGAGTTGATTCGATGCCTGCAGCGTTTCATTGCTGGTTAGCCTGAAAAACGTATATAACTTATGCAATATCGTCAAGCTTCCTTTGCTTTGCAGATATTAACGAGTGCCTCTTGAACAACGGTCATGGTCCCTGCCAGGATTCGTGTCGAAACTTGTTCGGCAGCTACGAGTGCTCCTGCGAGAATCTGCAGGGCACAGTTTTGGCTGCGGACAACCACACGTGTCGGGACGCTGAGCCTTGCAGTGTCAACAATGCCGGATGCTCCCATACCTGCCTCTCAACCATGGGTCGTGTCTTCTGCCTCTGTCCCGATGGCTATGTGCTGGAAGATGACTGGAAGACTTGCCAAGGTTCCGTAAAATTACATTTCAAAACACCCTGAGAGCAATACACAATTACTAACTATAGTAGGTACTACTTGTTAAGTCTTTAACCAGAATTGTTAACGATCGGTTAATTACCTAACCAACGCTTGATTAAATTTTATTAATATGTATATATGACTAATAATAAAGTAAATGGTAAATTATCAGAAATACTTTTTATTCCTGCAAGGATCCAGGTCCATGTAATGTCAAGTTCAAGTCATACCAGCACAGATCGCATCATTTCATTCATTAACTCTATATAACATTATCATGGTGGAATCTCGCTTTTATACGGTAGTTTGCTTCTTTCTTAAGGTGACCGAGGAACTATTCCCTCGGGCCAATTGACGTTTAATGGCGTCAGTTGGGTTGCAAACGATACTTGCAGTCTAAAGTCCATAAACCTTTATAGTCCAAATACTGCGCACTGTTGACTATTGATTCTACAGGCGTATATAATTTACCCAAATAGTCGTTGCTCCTTTGATATAAGGATTTCAGAGGTCAGGCTATACTCTAGAACTTTACAAAAACGATTTTTTCTTTTAGTTAAAATATTTCTAAATATTTGGAAAATAATATAGCAAGATATTATGCAGGGAAAATATATGTATATAACAATATTAGAGATTATTATTTTTCGTCATCGTTAATCAAGAACTACGAGAATTAAGTTTCAAGCAGTGAGCTACTGAAGGAAAAGAGCGTCGATAGAGAGATACAGTGCAGTCACAAATTGTCAACAATTTATCGCTTTAAACAAGTATTTGTTATACATATTATCACCTGTAAATAAAAGTTCTTATTTTGAGATTTTAATTTAATTCGCAGTTAGGAAAAGAAAAAATTTGCAACACAATATATTTTTTCGCCTTTATAATAGCGGTGAAATTCCCTAAATTATAGTTTTTTATTCAGATTATTCGTGCAATGGAAAGTCAGACTTTGAGGAAACCAAATCAGTGATGTTATCTATAGTTTATAATCGATGTTAAGTTCTGGATTATCCATGCGTGATATCGCATGGTTTACGAAACACTAAAAAATAACGTTTCAGATGTGGACGAGTGTGCAGTGCCTGATCTGCAGACCGAAGTTTGTCGCTATGGATGCATCAACACGCCAGGATCTTATCGGTGCGCCAAGCCTTCCGAACTGAAGGATCAATCCCTACTGGAATTCCTACCAACCCCTTGTGTTCCTGGCTACGAAGTTGGTCCCGAAGGATCTTGCATTGGTAAGTCGATATACGTATATAGGTATGTGTATGTATACACACATGTATACATATATGTACAGCAGCACTGACCAGCTAAACCGCCTTATTTACGGCATAAGCCTCTCGGCAAGAGAATCTTCCCTCTTTGATGATCTTAATTTCAAGCATATTGCTTGTTTCGCAATCATCTCAAATATCCCATCGAATAGCTCTGCCTCTTAACTCAAAGTGTGAAACTTTGTAAGTGTAGCCTGATAGCTGTTATGATAACAATTCCCCGTAGGGAGATGAGCAGCCTAACGAGATTGTCTGTCTTGTCTGTGCCATGACCTCCTGTAGCGTTGTTGGGACCTTTAACGTCTTCCAAGGCGATACAAGTACATAATTGAATTAACTCCAGCTCGGATTCAGCCTCCACACCGATGCTCCTACACTGCCACATACGGATCGTCACAAAAAGATTCGAGCTATGTGCAAGGCGATACGCTTTAAGAACTTTTATGCTCGATTCTGCCCAATCAGTTCTCTTATCGTCAAAAGGATCGTTAACACTCCTGTAATAACATCCGCTGTACTGGGACATTGGCACGATGGAGTAATCAGGTTTTAGCTTCAATCACATCGGCTAAGTTAAATTATATCCAACTGGACGATTCAATTATCTTTCGTTTCAGTAAATAACTCTTTATATTCTGCGCGAGATTTTTTTCACTCTGCTGTATAAACAAGAAAAACGGAACAAGTGGAATATAACATTTCTACAACGTGTAATTTTATCTCCTCGCAGCTCTCCGCTAGAAGAGATTTTCTTCTCTCAAGAGCAACGTAGGAATTTCTTTATTTTAATAAACTCGTCTCGTCTTTTAAAAAGTTTTACCATTTCTTTTTTGCAACAATGTGCTAGACGCCGAAAGACGATCCTTTAACCTTGAATTTTTGCTTAAATTACTCCTGCGAGTATTCGTATAATGTACACTTACATTTGTATTCGTTCTTTCATTTTCCAGGATAAGCTGCCAGCTTAAGTCGAAAATGAAAAGGAAGCTTGTTCGTTTCGTTTGTATAAGGAAAAGGGATTACTGGTAAAATTAAGCAGACCAGCTGTTTCAAACAGCTTTTGATGGTCAATTTGTTGTTTAAAAGTATATGAAATACTTTGCAAGTAGTTTATCGATTCACGGAGTTCTAAATACAAAGTTAAACGATAGTATTAGGAACTTGTATAATATGTATACCATAAAGTTCATGTTTGCTAAAAGGATAGTTACATTATATCAAGATGAAATGTTAATCGCTTCAAACGCTTTGTAAATACTTCTTATTTGTTCTTACTGCAAGTTTGCATTTTTTCGTGTAATGTAACAGAGCGGAGAAACTCAATAACGACGACTGCTTTTGGATGCAGATCGGGAGACGAAAGAATGAAAGGACGCTTCCTTTTCAATGAGAGTTCAGTTGGGAAACTACTCCTTGCAGGTCTATGCACGAGTTATTAAAAGAAATTGTAAACGTGTATAGTTGACTTTCTGATAAATACTTTTTGTTTAATAAAGATATTAATTTGGATCTTATATAGATTCACGAGATTTATGATTTCATATCTTTTTCCTTAATAATGTTGTTGCAAATACACATAGGATTAAGGAAGAAGTTATTAGTTATTCAGTTCTACACGCGAGTAAGATACATACAAGGGTCGAGCGATTTATCATTCTTCCTCAACATTCTCCATCTTCACAAAACGTCATTGTCTTATCTTATAATGCCACTCCAATATTATTATAATATATTTTTTAATAATCTATTCGTTACGCAAATAAAAGACAGTTTTAGAATTTAGTTAGTCAATAACAAATGACTATTTAGCAGAGTCAAATGAAACTCTGCAAGTAAAATTCACCTGTTTACTACATTTTCGACTTCATTTCACATGGAGAAGAGAACAATTTCTATAAACGATTTATAAAATACAAACCTATTAATCTCTCCCATAAGATTACGTGCAGTGAAATAACTTGATTCATAAAGAATATACCTTTTCATATCTCGTGTTCTCGAGGAATATCTAAAGTCTTTATCGAACAGATAAATAAAGAGAACGATTACGCATTTATTACAAGTAACTCGACGAAATTTAAATTTTATGCACGCAAAAGGAAGCAAAAGAGAAGTTGGAACACGAACTTCTCTATGTGTCCTTTCAAAAATTCAACTGACTTTTAACCTAGATTCTGAAATTTTCATTGGCTAAGAGAAACTTTAAATGAAATTTTACCTTCAAATTAAATTTATACTTTGGCAGGGTAAAGTGGAAAGGCTTGATTGTGCACGAGTAGTGAGATATATGTATATATGATACGAGAATGATACGCGGAAAAAGGAGAAATTAGGGTTTTAGGTTTGAAATTCAAAATGCTCATTAGAAGGATCACGCACGTTAGAGAGACTGGCGCTCCACATCAGGGATGTACGTACGCGTGTCCCAGGAGCTGTTCAGAGTGATTAATTGGATATGTAAGAAGCACGAAAGCAGGGCTATTAACCCCGCGCAGTCTTATCGAGCTTCAAGCTTCTCCCTCTCGGTTTCTTGGAAACGACTCGGCTGTCCCAACGGTATACATATATGTATAACCCTCGCTCCCCCCCCCCCCCCCCACCCACCCCAAGCTCTACGACATCTTGCAAGAACGTTTAATTTGTATACCGACACACCCCTAAATCCCACCTCGATATATATATATATATATATATTACTCGGTCGACATAACACCGTGCATTTAATTGCCATCACTTTATATATATATATATATCTCACCCCTTAATTATCAATTAATTTTTCCAACTGGATTAAACTTTCGATGGACGCACGAGTAAATTAAAATTCTATCTATACCTATCCAAGTGAAACGCCAATCTAAAATCCCAGCTGAACTTAAGACCACGCGCACAGTGTTTGTATTAATTTAATCGCGAGAGCTCCGTATTCAATTACCAAGTGGATTTATAGCGAAATAAGCCGGGCAGGTGTCCATGGCGCCTTCAGTTCAAGCGTGAATTTGCTTAGTTTTGCTCGCACGTCGTTAATTTCTCCAGGCGATCTTGTTGTGGTTTAGCTCTAAATATTTTAAGCAGGAATGTATATATATATATATATATATATATACATACGTATATACCATCGGAGAAGTAAGGCTAATTATGAAGTTTGCAGTCTTTGAAAACAACAATTAATTCAGGTGTTAGCTGGCGCTAATTATTGTTGTTACGTCAGTTGGACGAGATACCCACAGCTATAGAGTCATATAATTCCTTTTCCAGGATTACCATTCGGTCCGTCGGACTTTACGGACAGCGATAGCCATTAACAGGCTTAGCTTAAACTGTCAGAAGTTTCGCACTCCAATTACCTATCTACCCTTCGCTCGAGTTTCGCGCCATCTGCTTTTCGAACGCTCCGGCGCGCGGTACTACACGCGATAGTTTTGCAGAAAGCAGACTTGGAAAGTCTTCGGTTGCCGACAATTCCACCCCATGCGCTCTTTCACCCCAGATCTGGGCTAATCCGGGATCGTTTCGGCATGGTCTCTCGTGAACCGTTCAGGAACTTTCATTTCCACCAAAGACTATTCTCCTTTATACAATGGTAACGAGATTCTTTCTACTAGTCTCTTCTTCAACAACGATCATCCTGCCTATTTTTTTATACCTCTCTTCGAATTAAATGCCACTGTATAGCGTATACAGTGTTATGGGCGTAGTGTGTATATATATACCTATACGGTCTAGTATTATTAATTTTATCACGTCAATTACTAATTTTTTTTAGGGGCATTACTCCTACCATTTGAGAAAAGAACATCCAAGTAAGTTTCATGGTTTATGGCCTTGATATTTTTCACGCGTTGTTCGCTGATTTTTTATCGAGGAAATATCAAAATTAGTGCTATATACTATGTTTAAAAAAAGGATATCGGGGTTGGCTTGTGTTCGGTAGGACAGGTCTTCCTTCCACTGGCCTGCAAGGATGAGATAAGCTGTAAGAAGGATCAAGACTACGTTATAGGAAACGAATATTTGCCCTCTAGACTGCTCCATTCCTTACCTTTTCAATTACGCAAACTAATTCTTTTCCATGGGTGAAAGAGTGGAAGACTAGGTCTGGAAATGGTCGAACCAATCACGGTCCATGCTGACTCGTGCGTTTATCTCGGTCAATTAAGCGACGAGACGTTGCAGGCATAATTGATCGATCGTCAAAAGAATGCAGCCTCGTCACGAGTCAACCCGAAGCTTTGGAGGGAAATCGAAAAGTCCATTTTTATAAAAACGTATATCATTGGAGGTTGTAGGTTAATTTGTTGAAATATCAGTTGCTTCAATTGAGTATTTTTAGAGAAACCTTGATAATAACGTTTTATATATTGGATTTTTTGAAAAAATTTATTTTGTATGATTTTATTTCAACAAATTAAACAAGCTTTCGATGGAATATATATTTTTCATAAAACTACGTTAATTCTGCGATGTTTCGAGTCACCTGGGACAAATCAATCAAATAATAGTAGTTTTCGTAATTTTAATTAAGGAAATGCGCCTGTGCACAAGGTTATTAAATCATTTTAAATTCGTGGGCATGCGCTATTTCCAGCCACTTTTCAAAATGAATCGAAGGATTAATCGACTGCCCGTTTCACCGGCTCAATTTAACGAGAAGGAACGGTCTCTGGCGTTGTGCCGTGCTCACTCGTTATATCAATAATGATAAGCGAGAAGCATCGCGACCCCCGTTATAAGCCCTGCCCACTTTCAACTGCGTTATCTTCATTAAGGATGAGCTATGATTCTCTCGAAGGCGACTCTTTAACAAGGATTAGTCCACGCGGTGAAATAAGGTTTCTGCGAAAGACTTGGACTAACTATAATGAAATTATTATTTTCTCCGCATTTGCGTAACTTAATAAAAACTTCTTTTCTTTCGTTTAAAAATTAATTGAAAGAAAGAGAAAGAGATAGAGAGAGAGAGAGAGAGAGAGAATAATAGGTCTTTATCAAAGACGATAATTCTCGATAACAAAAGAAATTTCAGTGCATTATATACAGTTAGTTCGTTCGATGAAAATCGCTCTCGAGTTTATTAGGTATATCATTGTTCTATGAAGCGCAATGAGATTGAACGAAGATTTATAGTTGCTTCGAGAGCTGAGAGCAGATCCGAGCCTGCATATAATACATAGACAAACAGTCTCGCACGTATAGAGAGGAGAAGAATCGATGTCTCGCGGTAGGTGTTAATTAAATTGGCCGTGTATGTTCGCAGATATAAACGAATGCGCCAATGGGAACGGAGGGTGCACCGAGGTGTGCGAGAACACAGTGGGGAGCTTTTTCTGTGCTTGCGACGGAGACGAGAAGGCTCTATCGTCAGACGGCAGGTCCTGTTTGGGTGAGTGAATTTCTCACATGGAAGATTTTCCTCCAGAAATAGGCGTCGGTACACTATATCCTTCTGTATGGTTGAGACGCCGCGCTGGGAGAAACGTATCATACATCACTGAGTCGTAGCAAGCGAGGAGCCTTAATATATCCCATAGAGTGACAGCAGGGAAATTCTACGCTCCCCCCGTCGTCGTCGTCGTCGTCGTCGTCGTAATAACGAAACGCCACGCCCTCAGCCCTGCTCTGCTATTTATTCGCCAATCTTTGATATACCGTTACTCTGTGCTACATCGATTATATATACATATATACATATATATATATATACTATTAAGATACGAAGCTTACATAATGTAACGAAATGCACGCGACACGCCACCGGCTAAATCGTTTAGTTTGACGAGAATTAAAATATTCAATGATGGACTTGTACGGTATTAGCTTCCTGGACTTATATATATATATGTATATGTGTGTGTGTGTGTGTGTGTGTGTGTGAAGCGTGGTAGTAGTAGAGCCTATCCGAGAACTTGTGCATGGCATTAATGAAACAACAAGCGGCTGCAACCAAACTGATACGCGCTTTCTATTATTAGTTTGTTACGCGCGTATTTGCGGTTTCTGTAATAATAATAATGCATTTGGTAACACGTGTAGAGGGTATTCCTACTTGATTCGGTTTACATCGGAGTACGCGCACCTTGGGATTCTATACGTATTCTTGTAAGTATTTTTTTTCTTTCGCATTCGATAGTGGATTTTTAAAATGTATACATTGGATAAAAACTCTTGGAATATTTTATTTCATGCAAATTCACGTTTCATTATTTTGTTAAGGATCTTTTACTGCTTGAATTAACGCTGCTTCGCACGTGGATAATATATTTCTCCTGCATTATTATCAGCACTCTGCTGACGATATATCGAATATTAAATTACATTGCGACAGAATTTATGCGGGCAATTGATTTTTCGATGGCGCAGCTTTATAAATGTTAAAGAGATTCGTTAGAAACGAAGCTGATAATTAATAGAAATAAAAACACGAGTCGACTTATTGTTTGCAGATATTAATAGCGTGGTTTGTCCACCATTAAGTCCAGCTGGTCGTGGCTATCTGATGTGTGCACAGTCGGCAGCTCCAGCAAAACCTTGGCGAGGCCGTCGTAAAGTCACAAATCGTCCTGGCACCAAGTGCTTTTTGAAGTGTCCTCGTGGCTATCAGATGCATGGCGAATATGAGCTTGCGTGCCAATCCGACGGCATCTGGGATGGTCCTAAACAGGGTGAATGTGTTAGTGAGTATAATTTCAGGCTACTTGCAATAATACGTGAATTATATATCAGAATGCTTATATAAAAATTGCAAAAATTAACAACGAAACGATTCGTCCGATTGAATCAGGATACAGCAAGCCAAGGCTGGAGTGTCCTAAGGATATCACAGCCGAGCTACCACCTGGCAGGGACGAAGCTTTCGTGACTTTTGATCAGCCAGCAACAGACCTGGATTGGTTCCGATACGTTCGTTCCAAGCCTTCGTGGGGCACCAGACTCGAGGCTAATCTAAAGCCAGGCATTCATGAAGTAGCTTTCCTCGCTAGACATCCTGTTTCCAAGAAACAAACCAGCTGCACCCTTCGAATAACCGTCAAAGGTAAGCAATTCAATTTACCGTAATTTACTCTCCAGGTTAAAAATTCGAGAAGCAGTCTGCAGTCGCAAGAGTGCTCTCATAACGCGATATTAGATTGTCTGCTGCCAAGTGGAAAGCAAATATGATATATTACATTTCTGTAGGCAGCCCCTTAGCACGTCGCTTTACTCGCAACTTAATATCCACTCGTCTTCGGTGCGTTAATGCAAACGTCAGCTTGATTTAGCGTAAGACACCTACACGCGAAAAGTATTAAGAAGCTGAATAGCTGTTAGCTTATATATGCGTATATAGTGCACCGAGAGATAAATATATATAGTATACACAACGCGAAGCTGGCTACAATTCAAAAGTCTAGTGTTTTGCCATTTAGATGGTGGTTGCTTGCCACTGTCGGTTAGCTACTTTCCACTTGTCAGCTCGCTTCCGAGAGAAGAATTCTATCAAGCAGCTACTACTGTTGTATATACTATACATATTCTATACATACATCTCCACTAGTCTTTTAAAGCAGACGTTGGAACAAGTTTTTCCGACTCTTTTCAGGCCTCACCTTCGATAAGTAACGTCAACAAATTCTATGATAAGTCGAGTTTCGTCTATTTTCCTCTAAAAAACTTTCCTTCGAATGATTAATCGTTTCTTAAACTTTCTACTAATACTGTAATCACAGCTAAAATCTTTCTGTAATATTAATGGCTTCATTAATCATTGTAATGAAGCTACGCTGTACGAGCGATTAATTTTTCTTTTAACTTGTATATATATATATATATATATATATATATAACATATGCTGGTTTGGTTATTTATTGAAAATTTCGATCAGGTCACTCCGAACTTTTTGAATCGCGTAGAAATTTTTAACAAGCCGAAGGACTTTGGATTAAATTCTATTTCACCCTGTCTGTATCTTGTTCAGCTACAATGTTAAGCTCGTCGTTTAATCTCGATCTCCGCAACTAAATTAGTATAATTCGATGATTGCACGTGAACGCTTCACCGAAACCTTCGAAAACTGACAAACTTTCGGCTTGGAAACTTTTAACACAGCTTTGTATATAGTTTCATCGATATCCATCAAAATAATACGATGAATATGTGGATGATCCAAATTCTAAACTAAAATTCGTATATAAAGGACCATCTAAACGTGGCAAGAATGGGGCTTCTTTTTAGTATTTGACGTTCTGGAAGCAAAAAAAAACTACGGTGGAACTCGTAGAAAACTTAAAATCGTTAAGGGCATGCCGTGTAGTTATTGTGACCGTACTTTGAAATGAGATGCGAGACGCCTTTAGAATAGCACGCGCGTGTGTTTTCTCAGAGTTGTCTATTTGTGTGTGTGTGTGTGTGTGTGTGTGTGTATAAGGCTGTAGGAGGCAGGACTGAAGAGGCATTCGTTGCAGCTATGTAAATGCTCTGAGGATTTCCAGGCAAGAAGTTCCTCTGTCTCTGTGTAGGCAACGGTTTAATTAAATGCATTCGCGGGATACGGTCTGGCAGAATGGCAAATGTAGCGTAGACCGCCGATCTTCGCTCCTGAATTAGACGGTTCGATTCGATGAGACCCAAAGTAAACGCTCGACGGCTCGACTGGCTTGCCAGATACAAACCACGGTAGCGGGTATAGTGGGTGAGGAGGGGAAGGGTTAGGGACCACCCCTACGCTCTTCAACCCTTTGTTTCAAAACTCTCCCGCACGGATTCATCCATACATCCATGCGATATTATGATATATCTACTCGACTGCAACTATTGTTCGCGTGACTAATCGTGATTATAAAATACTATGAAATTTTAATTTTTCTAATTGCTGTATATATATACACGTTCACTCCGGAACATGGACGTAAAAATTCATTCTTCTTTGTAAATACAAGAGATTTTAATTTTTTCATACAGGTGCTTGTAAAAGAACTTTCTATGTGCAGATGAAAAAAGTTTTTGTGTAAAAAATAGATATTTTTTATAATTACGAAGATTTGTGAAATTTTATATCCACGTTCAAAAGTGATATTTAAGCGAAACAACTTGTATGGGAATACTTCCGAATCGATAACACGCTGAAGTGGGTACTCGTATTTAACCGTGTTTTAGCCGAATAACTTCTATTCGATTGGATCGTTCGTAATTGCTGTTTCTTGACACGGTGCGTTAAGAGTATTGTAATCGTTCAGAAGGTATTTGTTCGTTTTATTTTTTAATTTCTCATCAGACTGATAATTTGCCGCGGAAGGAATTCGTTTCGTGTTTCTGCACGTTCATGGATTTAATTAAATACGTAACTGCAGGGCTACCCCATATATAGAAACCACCGCAATTGTAAACTCAACACGAGACTGTGTTCCACCCACCGCGATTTAGATAATTCTACGACCCTAGCTAAACGCCCCTTTAATTCTCAGCTCGTAGCTTAGGCTTCCGTATTAATATGTGTATATATATGTGTATATATATATATATATATATATATAAATGAAAATAAAAGTATAGAAAAGCGAGGCGAGGTAGAAAGTGCGATGCGGAGCGAGTGACGTAGTGGCACGGCGGGAAATTTGACGAACGCCAGGCGAATGGCAATGAGGGATTTAAAATTAAATTAATTTGGCTAATTAAACGCGAAGAGACAAAAGCTTTCGTAAAACGAGTAAGCGCGCGAGCTGATTGCGAGAGTAAGGGAATTAGCCGTGTTTAAGACTTGCCAGTAGTGCAAATCGTCCTTTTCGTCATAGTCTCGCGTGCGGAGGGAGCGACTCTGACAGGATATAATTTCACGAACACGCGGCTCGGATGTGTGAAATTACTGTCGCGTTACACTGTCACGCCGGATGGAACTTTTCTCTCGATGCTTCTACTCCAATTCCGCCCTTTAATTCCCTGTTTTAATCATGCCAGCCTAACAATTTTGCACCAAATAAGCCGGGCTGTTAAATATTTCAATCGAATCCACCTAATTTGCAAGGGAATTACACGCCTCGGACGTATATAATCACGGCGATCCGCGTGGTTTCGCCAGATATATTTTCATATTATCTGCCGGAGCAAAATGTGCGTCAAACGGCATGGATCATCCCACTATTTTTAATATATTTGTTTAAATGCACTTTTCGTGTTTCAGAGGGCGAAGCACCAAAAGTGAAGAACTGTCCGGATGACATAGAAGTGACTGGCAAAAATGGAACTGCTATTGTTTGGGATGAACCGATATTTACGGATAACGTGAAGGTTACACGAATAAGCAGCAATGAGGTCAGTGCATATTTTTTGTTTAATGGAATTTAATTATCCCGAATTGTGTACAGAAAATTGCACAAATGCTTCGGTGATTATCGTCTCGTACGAGGTTCGAATAGATAGAGCCCTCGCAATATCGCAATCAATATATTGGATAATAATGAATCTCATCTGTAAAGGATACATATACACATATAGTATCTGGAATATTGTATAACATATCCAATCCGTTCATATCGCAGAAGCGTCAAATGACATCAATGTTTCGAGGCAATAAACGTCACTGATACTATTATTATCGATGCTCAGCTGCACAGTTGTTTCATATTTATCCATCGTGCCTTATCACACTCCTCTTATACAGAATACACAATTATGAACAATTAGCTGAAGCTGATTATTATTTCCCTGACAAAAGCTGTAACTATAACTGAAAAGTATACGCTATAAAGAATTTTAGCTGTAATATTCTGCTAGTGCATATATATATAAACTGCAATCCTCTTAACCTTCCCCTAATATACTGCACAGTCCTTTACAGTTTTAAAACGTTCGAAAGGAGCAAGTGGCTGTAAAGGAAAGTGCCTTAAAAATATCTCATTGTGTTACTAAGCTTATTTGTATAAGTTGGATCCTTGCTGGATGGAAAATTTCATGAAATAAAAATGACTAAGAATTTGTTGGTGGCGACAATTATTGGTTTTCCAGAGTCCTGGTAGACATTTCGACGTCGGTGGACACAGGGTTGAATACGAAGCGAACGACGAGGCTGGCTGGTCGAGCAAGTGCGTCTTCACCGTGGTCCTCCGTCAGGAATAAGAAGCAGGAAGAGAATAGGATGGACGCGGACGGGACGGGACGGTTGCGGCGAAGGCAAAAAGGATAAAAGGAGAAAGAAAGCAGCGACCTGGAAGAATAACGATAAGGTAATATAAATGGAAATGCTCGGGAATCGCGCAGCTTCCACGAGGTGTGTAATGGATTCCGTTTTGCTCGGCAGCTTAAACGCGAATGAGACGAGATCTTTTCGCAACATACACAATCTTGCCGCAAATAGAAAAATACGCGCCCTGCAAATATTGAAAACGATAATATGCAGATGTGTCTCGAGTGCGAGAACCTTTTGTATAATAATTTCTCGAGCAGTGGAAAATTCTTTTCAGCAATAAGGCAAAGAGTGTCCGAGCATTGATTTAGGGATTAATATCGCGTTGATGGATTCTTCGCTTAGACCGGTATCGAGTTGGGTAGGAAATGGCAGAGATTTGACACATTTCTATAATACGTGTATAGTGTCATGTCGATCGTATATAAAAATTTAATTAAACCGATTAAACGCAGCAGTTTTTAATTGAATTATAAATAACCGTTTAGGTCTCGTATTTCTTGTATTTTGCAGCGTGGCTTTGGTATCGTTGTCGGTTTACGAAAAAGGTCTGGGCAGA